>NC_137147.1:73787326-74987326 GCF_951394435.1 Stenella coeruleoalba
TAACAATAATTATGTACTCATTATTATAACTTTTGCCTTGCTACTGTCTATTCTAATATTCTTGCCTCTGCTGCCATCTTGTGGCCATTACATTTTTGGTTTGAAAGCTAAAAGTTCACTCTATTGCCTTTGAAAAAAGTTTTTGTTTTTCCATTTTGGAATGGGTACATTATCCTTTGGAAAAGGGTTTTTCTTCTAGGACCTTAAAGTGAAAAACCAGCGGATTCTGGAAGGTGTTCAGGATTCCCCAGCTACACCATCGATGAGGAAATGGGGTGACACCTTCCCTTCCCTATCCATCAATCAGAGATAATGCCTGCCTTTCCCTCCCCTATCCCATGGGAGTATAGCATGTCTTTTCTGTAATGGCAGTTTCAAAGTAGATGTTGACAACCTGCTACTAATTGGGCCTGAGGAAGTGCCTCCTGTGCACCTTGAGAGGCAAGTAATTTTCTGAAAAGCTGCTTGCTTGTCCTCAAATCCTGTGGGTCTCTGAGATCCTGGCAACAGAGTGGCACTTTGTGCTGTTTTGAAGCACCTTATTTAATGGATTTTTGCATGCAAGTCCAGGGCAAATGAACCTTGGAGTTATATACAGAGTTTTTCTCCTCAGGTAAACGTGGCTTTGATCTTCATTTATGACTGAGCTTATCTAGTCACATTGATTCTGGCATGGTGATAGCAAGTGGCACCTTGGGCAAATATTGAGATTGTCCATTGTTGCCTAAGCAAGCTTCGGTGGAGCAGCCCATAGGTTAGAAATGCAGTCTGAGCTCAGAAGTAGCTCTCACACATCGCTCTTACTTGCTTTCCTTCTGCCTACCTTCCACATGGTCTATGCAGCAGCCTAACAAAATGAGATGCTCAAAACCCATAGGCTCTTCTGGCACTGGGTTTGGTAAATGAATCTTTGAGAAGTTTGCCTACATTTCTGGAGGCCGTACTAAACTAATTCACAACACTCCTTCTGGTCTTTCAGCCCTCTAGAGTGCTAGTGTTCAGCCTGGTGATCTCTGGAGCCCTGGCCAGTTTTAAAAGTGGGATCAACAGTGAGTGCTAAATGGAAAAGACCATTTGTAGCTTAATCTTGGTTTTCCTCTCTATCTCAACAAGAAGTCACATGAGTTTTAAAAAAAACAGAGCTGGGGCCTGTTGATTCAGTAAAGTGTTAAAAAAAAATTCGACTTTACTTCAAGGACCTCTCACCACTTGGAAGAGATTGCCTAAATTTTTTTGGCTGTGCTTGGTTAAATCCATTGTGATTCTGATTGTGCCCTGAGGAATTCTAGGTTTATGAGGTAAGGTATCTTTTTCATTTCTTGGGGCAGGAATTTGTGAGCCCTCAGTTCTGTTTCACTTGAGCCCCGTTCCAGAATCTAGTCCTCTGCCTGCTTATAGATACAACAAAAATTTCCTCATACAGCAGAAAATAATGGTACTCTCTTTTTACATTAAAAAACATAGAGAAAAAGAAAAAGAAAGGGAAAGGAAAAACTTTGTGTGGGCAGCTGTATCATCCAGTAATAGTTAATTCAAACCCCAATTTTTCTAAATACAACCTTCCTGTATACACAAACCTTGCAGGCAATAGCAGCGTTGGGCTCTTGGCACTATGCTTATTTGTTTTTTCGCCTGAGTAGGAGGAAGGAAATGGTCCTTTAAGCCAGTATGACAGTGTAATTGATACTCCTCAGGGGACCTACAGTGCCAGTATGCCAAATGATGCATAATTTTTAAAAAGTAAAATTTATTGTTACCAATAGTTTGCTCACTGAGAAGTTGGTATCTAAGGACACACCCTCTAAAACCATACCGACCTGGGTTATCTTGGGACTAGTATGCTCCTGAGGGTATGCTATGTTTAAATCTCACTGCCTAAGGGTAGTCAGATCCCACTGTTTCTTATTAAATTTCACATCAGGTCCTCAGTTCCTTCTGAATTTTCTATAGTAACTAAAGCTCAAACATATGTCTATAGAAATTTCCCTTTCCGTTAGTTTTTCTGAATCTCATTCCTATTCAGATGTGAACTCTAATGTGATGTTATTAGCCTGTAAGTAGTTCTGTCCTTTTCTTCTGGGCTACAAATGCTTTGTGCACTGTTTAATTTTGGGTAGATATCACCCACCCCCATCCCTATGCAGTTTCACTTATTTTTTCAAAGATAATCAGAAATATTTGTGCAAGAATTTAAATAGTGGGAAAGGAGATGCCTTTTGCATAAAAGGGACTACAAAGAAAAGCTGTGTGGGGCTCTGACGCATAGCTAAGAAGGCTTTGGGACTAGTCCTGCAAGTAGATTGAGTCCCATTTTGGGATAATTTCGAGGCTTCCTCTTTTTCTTATGAAAATAAAGTTTTGGGAATTCTTCGGTCCCACAGGTTTGATCATGGGGAAGTAGACAGCACAAACTCATTGTGTCTTAAGGCCAAGAATAACGTCATAAAATTCTTGAAAAAAATGAGATAGAATTTCCAATTGAAAGAAGATTCTTCCTCCAGGGATGCCACTTTTGGAGAGGCATATTGGCAGCTGAAAGAATTTTAGGACAATTGATGGACAGGGAACATGTATTTGAGGATGTTTGAAGGTAACATTTCTCTGTAGGATAACGGTGTCTGTGGGAATTCTATCCAAAAATACTTATTAAGAAGAAAACCTTTAATTCAGCGAGGATTTGCTAAAATATCCACTTGGTACCCCCAATGACAACCTAATTGGGAAATATTTACTGAGCGTTTCTTTGCGTTAGGCCCCAGGCTAGGGGTCAAGGGATGCAGTCTCTGACCTTGAGGAACTCTGCAGGGTAGAGGTGAGGGGGAAGTAAACCAGCAGGTACTAGACAGTGATGAGGGCATTGCTGAGAACTGTCAAACCAATTAGTGCCTTTACATCAGAGAAAGAGCAGTCTACTCTTTGAGGATGCTCAAAAAAAAAAAAAAGCTCCCTAGGTGTCACCAAATGAGATAATGGCCTATTAAACGTACACGTGTTTTATGCATATCCTTACCTTGACTTGGGGTGTCTTCCAAGCCAGACTCCTAAGAGCAAATCCTTATCACACTGTTAGATGAGATAGGTATTGTTATTACCCCTACTTTACAGATTAAGAAACTGATACACAGAGGGGATCAGGAACTTGCCCAATATTATGCTACTTGTGTGCGGTGGGGCTGAGGCCTGGATTGAGCCCCAGCCAGTTTGACTCCAGAGCTCTCAACCTTACTGAGCAGCCAGGGACCACTCAGTGAAAAGGAGCTGTAGTGTGATGTATAAACGTGACTGCTTTAGCATGCAGTTGACATGTAAGTTTAAGATTTTAAGCAGCAGGGAGGAAGTTTCAGTTTTGACTAAACGCTCTGGTATTACAAATGAGATAATACTAAGTTTTTGGTTAAGTACACAGAAGCTTGTCTTAGTGTTAAACCTTTACTGCCACTGGGATACAAAAGGAGCACCTTTGCAGTCAACAAATGGGCATTTTGAGCATCTACTGAGTGCTTTTTTGAATGGGTAGAGACAACTTCCCATTTTACATTAGTCTGAAGATGCCCCTGATTAGTAATTTCCATTTAGTTCCCACTTTCTGCCCAGCAGATCGGCACACACCCCACCACCACCACCCCTGTCCCCAATAACAGTCCTCTCATTTCAGTTTCTTATCTACTTCAGAGCCCTCATTTTGGAGCCCTTCTACCCAAGGTCCCCTTGCCCTGTTTATCCGTTTCCTTTCTGGCTCCTGCAGACCCTGGGGCAGGGTGACCTTATTAAAGACTCTGTGAAACAAAGTTGTCTGTCTTCTCTTCAGAGACACCTCTCCCCTCCACTACTGGTAATTCAAAAAGGAACTTTCTCCTTATCCACTCCTTCCATCTCCCTGAAGAAAGGATACGTGGTCATTGCTCGTGGTGAGCAGCCAGTTACCATACAGTGATTGGATAGTGCCAAATCTCATCCCACCTCCCCACCTTGAACCAGCTGATCTGGTTTCAGTGTTCTATGCCTGGCTTCTCAGATAGAGGAAGGTGGGCACTTAAAAAGTGCTCGTGACCCTCCCCTCTGTCTCTTTGCAACTTTGGCTTTGTTATCTTCCTTCTTATCATTTTTCACTCCCAGCTCTGCTGTTTCCTTTCCTTCTATTCTCTGGAATCTTCCAAGCAAGCAGCTGTAACTTTGTATGTCCTCTCCACCCAGCCCCCTCCCCCGCCCCCGTGGAAAAGGAGGAGAGAGCACCCTCTCCCTGTGGGGTTAGGCCTCGGTAGCTGTTGTAACCTGAGAAAAGAAGGAAAAAGGCCAGGCCTTTTGAGCCAGCAGTGAGCTCCTTGTGGCCTGCCAGAGGATAAGAGCCTTGCTCACTCAGCGCCCTCCCTCTCTTCTTTCCCCTCCCCTGCTGCAGCAGGGCCCTCCCCCATCCGCACACACGGGCTGCTGGGTAAGTGGCAAGATGGCTCCCCTGCATGTCTCCGGCTGATCGCCGCCGCTCCGCCAATACAATAGAGCCAGCCACTACCAGCAGCCTGGCCCTCTTCCTCCTCCTTCTCCAGAGAGACCAATCCAGCTGAATTCGGGGTTTGCCGTGAGGACTTAACGCTTATCTCTTAAAAGCCAGATCTATTTTAGCCTCCCCTCACCACCACCACCATCTCCCCTTCCATTTACCATTTTTTGGATCCCCAGTTGCTGCATCTCGATTTTCTCTCTCTGGATCGGGTGGTTGGGGAGGAGGTGGTGGGATCTTGGGACAAGGAAGGTGTTTTGGTTTTTTTTTTAATTTTTTAGGATTTTTTTGTTTGGTTTTTGTTATTTCTTCCATTCCAGAAAGGGATAAACAGCACTTCCAGGGGGAGAAAAAAAATCATGTTATCAGAAAGCAAAGAAGGGTGAGAGCTTCACATTTCCATGTATCCCTTTTCCCCACCACTCTAGCTCCTCTCATCTCCCTTCTCTTCCCCGTGGCTTTCATTCCATGTTTTCGTTTTGATTTGTCTTCAGTCATTCTGCTTTCCCCCTTTGTCCTTCCTGCCCGGTTTCTAATTGGCCCCACTTGCCCTCTCTGTGTGGGAAATAGGTATTTTTTGGATAAGACTTTTCTTTAGATTTAGGCAGTTGAATCTCGTGTTTCTGTGGGAGCCTATTAGCTGGGGGCACATTTCCGATTTTCTCCTCCCCCCCTTCCCATACATCCCTCCCTGCATGCTCTGGGGAGGCTGTTCTGACCTCTGGGTGTCAGGCAGCCTGCCGAGAATGCTGAATTTTCTGGTGATGGTCAGCCTGGGGAGGCTTGCTTTCCCCTCTCTTGAGACTTAGGCCCCTGATCATCTTGATGTGATTTTTTTACCCCTCAGTGTTTGGGTGGTAGTGGGGATGAGATTAGAGTTAGAAGTTCAGGATGAAGACAGAAAAAAGAAGATGGGAAGATAGTTTATCTGAAGTGAACCTCTGGGATTCGTTGCCTGCAATGGGAGCTGACTTGTGTGATTCAGAGGGGTGGGGGAGTGGGTTCAGCGTTTGTGGGGGGGATGCGTGGTGTAGGGGAGGGTGTGTCCTGACTGGGAGGCCTGCTCTCTTTATCTCTTGGAAGTTGGAATAAGGGAGTGGGAGAAACTGGGCGAAGGCCGAATATAAGAACAATTCCTACACCTCTGAGCAGGTAAAAGTGGCCTGGTGCTTCTCTGAGCTTTCATACTCTGTCTGGCAGTTTTTGTTTTTCCTTTTGGATTAGAGGGGGTCCCTGTTGAAGCTTGAACCCTCGCCAGCCTTCCTCTCCCTGCAGCCCGCACCCCCACCATTTCTCCATTCCTGGTGTCTGCAGACCCTGAGGGTCAGTAGGCTTTTACTTACTAAGCAGTTGATTAAACCCAAGGTTGGGATCATCTGCCACAGCCCTGGCTGTTCTTTCTCCTCTTTTTAAGGAATCAGGCTTCCCTTAGTTTCTCATGCAGTTTGGCTAAGTAAAGGTGTCTGCGCCCAGGTCTAGGGAGGCCACGGGGTTGTAGGCAAATCACAGTTACTTTTGAGGGACTTTGCAGAGAGGGATGTTTCTCCTCTTCATATAGGGGTACTCTGGTGAATTACCTAAGAACATTGGAGCCCTGACCCCACACATCACAGCTTTATCGCATCTGGGCAGTGAGTGAATGTGGTTGCTGTGATCTGTGCTCTTTCCCCTAGGAAAACCGTTTCCTGGTTTTCCTGGGGGGACAAGGTCTCTAGTCTGATCTAAAAAGCAGCCCTCCCAATCCCACCCAAGTGATGAGGCATGGGGGTTTCCTTGACCCAAAACCTAACGTCTTGCTCTCTCTTCCCCTTGGTTCTTTCCTGCCCTTCCCTCCCAACCTCTCCCCATACTGACAGTGAGGAGAAGGAGGAAGTGACCATGGACACAAGTGAAAACAGACCTGAAAATGAGGTTCCAGAGCCCCCCATGCCTATTGCAGACCAAGTCAGCAATGATGACCGCCCAGAGGGCAGTGCCGAGGATGAGGAGAAGAAAGAGGTAAATATCCAAGCCACCTGCTGGGGTGGGTGGGCAGGAGTGGACCTGGGGGAAAGAATAGAGCACTCCGGTGATCCCTCGTACACAGTGGGATAGCTTAAAGAAGGGACTAGGCAAAGACTTGGATCAGGATAGGGCCAAGGGAGAATTCGCTGGTTTAGCAAGGGAGACCCCTTGTGATGGGAACAGGGCTCCTTTATTCCCCTTTCCTTGTTGGGGAAGTAGTGCAGGTGGGGAAGTTTGTAACCAGCGGGAAAGTCAGTTAATGGCCCTTTAAGACCCAGGCTCAGCTTTACTGGCTACCTTCTCCAGCTTCTCCCTGTGGTAACCCCTCTAGCTTTCCCTCCTTTTTAAAAGTGTGTTGGAGATCAGCGCCATCTAGTGGGCCGTGGTGGTTCTCAGCTGACCACCATGCTGAGGAATTTTTGTTCCTCATCTGCCCCCTAGTGGTCTCATTGCAGAGATGTAGCTACTTAGAAGCCAGCCCCTGGGGTCATCCCAAAGGCCCCTTCCCCATTTTTGTGACCTCTTTACTTACTTTTTTGGCATATATCTTATCTTGTGTCCTGAACCCAATTCAGGGGGCTCCCCCCATCAGAGCCAGCGAAGTCTTCTTGGCTCTTAAAGTAATTAGAGCAAGAATTAGCTGGGTTTGGGAGTAGGGTAATAGGGTGGGAGGGACTGTTGTGTGTGTAGCCTTTCTTTGGTGTGTGTTGCGGGGGTGGGGGCCGGTGAACGTGATTTGATGTGCAGAATATTATTTATTACAAGATCCTTCTTCCCCGTAAAACTTTGTCCAAGTACCTCATGTACGGTAATCCGCCCGTAAAATATAACCCTGCCCAACTGGCCAATCGCTGATGCCGCCTCTTCCTCTGGACCCACCCGCTGCTCCTGAGCTGCCCAGTCAGCCGAGTCTGCTATCCAGGTGTCTTGGCCAGAGGGGGGCATGTGTATGGGATCCTGTGATGGGCCCCCTTTTGCCTCCCTGCCTTGCTTACATCAGGGGGCCAAGAAGAGCACTGTTCTGGAGAGACTTGTATTGAGAAAGCAAAAAGCATTTGGAAAGGGGTGGACTTGCATCATCTCCCTCTTTGGGACACCCCAAGAAGAGCTTGTGTCAGTGCTGGGGCGCCTGCCCACACGCCCTTGCCCTTTTGAGGACTCTGGGTTGCCTTATTTGCTACAGACTGTTGGGATCCCCATCTAGGGCACCAAGACCTCCTAAAGAGTCAATGTTTGTGATCACAGTGCCATGCTGTAAAATACTGAGTGGGGCTCTCCGCTTAAGCTGTGACGACTAGGAACCCTGCAGAGAAGTCTAGGGTCTGAGCCCAGAGATTTAAGGCTGATGACAGCCCAGCCATGTATCACCACTTGCTCATCAGATGGACTTTCCTTTGGTCCCTGTTGTCCATGGTGAAGGGCAGCATATGTTGGTTGCTCCAACTTCTCCTCCATCCCTGGAGGCAGGGGCTCATCCACCCACCTGACTGGAACCGCTGTCTCAGCTGGAGTCCCTGAGGAGATGCCACACACCACTCTCAGAAGAAAAGTATTCTGACCTTGCTGCTGAATGTGTGCCAGGTCCTGGGGCTACCCACCTACTACCCCCAGGCTGCCTTCAACAGAGGCTCCATGATCCCACTCGGTGAGAGGACCCCCTCCCCAGTTACAGGCAGAGGAGAAAGGGACTCTGGAGTCATCACCTGGATTCCAAGTATTGGGTGGTGGTGTCGCTGCAGCTTGCCACTGATGGACATAGGGTCCTGCCTCTCACGATAAAAGGCCAGGACCATTTCTGCTACTTACAGGCCATCTCATCAGGGACTGCAAGATGATGCCCCTACAGGGCTGGGACTGATGTCTCTGCCCCCTTTCCCCCGTACCCCTCGCTGAGCCTGGCCACCACCAGTGAACTGTCTTGACATCATGGAAACTGGGCAGCGTCCCCCCACACGTTTCCCTCCCGCCCCCCCTGCGCCCCTGGGAGGACTCTGGCAGTGCCGTGCTGACCACCACGCCGTGCGCCCACCTTTTTTGCCAACCCAACCCCCCACCAATTGCACAGCGCCTAGCAGGGAGGGCTCATTCTGATTGGACCGGCGGTTGACTAGATACAGTACACAGTGAGGTGCGATTGGCTGAACTGAAGATCCCAGGTGTGAGATGGTACCTGGAACATTTGTCATATTCCTAGTTTATTTTCCTCTTTATTTTCTTCTTTCTCCTCTTTTTTTAATCTTTTATTTTAATTTTTTTCTTTATCTTTTTTTCTGATTTCTTTATTGGATTTGTTTATTTATTTGGTTCATGTTTTTCCTGTTTTAATTAAGACTTTTTTTTTTTCTCACTAACTTACCCATCGAGAGCGGCCTGGCTAGGGGTCAGGCTGGCCCTTAACGGAGACCAAGGAGACTTGGTTAGACGACACAAACGGGGCTGGGGGGTGGATGGGGAAAAGGGATTTCATCAAGAGGGTTCCTGCCCTACCCTTTAGAAGGGTGGTAGGTCTTAGTTTTTCCAGAAATAAGCACTTAAATCTAAAATGCTCTATTCCCTTTTTTGCTCTCTCTCTTCCTCTTTTTGCTCTGTCCACAGTCTTTCTCCCACTGAGTGTTTGGGGCAGAGACTTGCTCAAAAGCAAGTTTGGAAGTTTCTGGTCCTTGGCAGAGCCCCTAAGGCATAAGCCCTGTTTGGAGAAGAAACAGTAAAGGCTCTGCTAGAGCTCCATACAGTGGTCAGAAAGTCTGAAACTCCCTAGGGCCAGTCTGCCCTGCATAAAAACTTGTCTTTACCAAAGACACCTTTAAATTCTTTCTGCTGGCAATTGGCTCAGGAGGCTCATCTCCAGTGAGTCTGGTGCTGCCGTCCACAGTGTGGTGGGCATCTGGGCAGTCTTAACAGTCTGCTGCCCAAGCCACTCAGAGCCAATGTCAGTGGATGTCAGGCTGGGCACTGAGAAGAAGAGGAGGGTTATGTTGTCAAAGTGCCATCCCAAAGTTGGTTTTCCTTGTTTCCTCGTGTTTTCCTCGAGTTAGCAAGGAAGACCTTAGAAGGACCAGATGACCCAGCTCTGGACATAGCTTGTTGGGCTTGGCATCCTCTCGACCAGTAGAGACAGTGGAAGAGGGCATGACCAATGCTTTTAAAGGGCTGGGAGGCTACTGAAATTCTTCTTCCAGCTTATTTCTGGTTAAGCTAATACATAGGTGTGGTATGGACTAGATGACTTTTCCCTGCTGTGATGTTTGGTTTTATTTTTTTCCTCTAACTTGCATTGATTCTGCTTCGTTTTTGCCGTTTGCCGCTTCTGTTTTGGTCTCTGTCTGTCTCTGTGTCTCTCTCTCTCTGTGTCTTTGGAGCCTATGCTAAGACTGCCCCATCTAACCTCTTTCCCCCCTCTCTGTGGGGTGTGTCTCTTTCTCTTTTTTCCCCTTTTCTTCTCTATACAGAGCTCGCTGCCCAAATCATTCAAGAGGAAGATCTCCGTTGTCTGTAAGTCTAGCCCCAAATCCCTGATACAGGTCCGGAATACCATAAAAATCAGAGTTGATAGAGAAGTAGATTCCCATTCTCCGTCAGTGGCATTCTTGCGTCGCCCCCTGCCATCCCACCACCTCCACCCAGCAAATCTACATCTTTTGGGCGTAGGTAGTGTTTCATTTTAAAATTCAGAACTTCACAAACAATCCTTGTTATTTTTCCCCAGTCACACTTCTTTCTTAACCCTAATGAGATACACCGTGAGATGTCTTACCATTTCTTATTTAGTCCTCCTGCTTTTATTATTTCAGATGTCTGAACCCTCAGAACGAGGAGTGGGTTTGAGGGATTCCCATAAAATGCTTACCAGTTTATACTTTATTCTAAGAGAGCATCTGAGAAAATGAGAGTGCCCACACCTCCAACAGTAACATCTTTAACATTTTGCCAATGAGGAACTCCTCATTGACAAAAGTGTAATAGGTCTTTATGACTTGAAGTATATCAATCTGTAGTATGAAAATAACCTCAAGCATGACCAGGTCACATCATGATCTAAAATTAAATTAACTTGAATTTTAGTATCACATAGTCTTGTTTTTCTCATTCCCATGTCGTCCTCAATCTGTCTTCCCCAGTACTTTAGATTTTTCTACCACTAAAAGTTTAAATTGCTTACCAGCCTAGTTAGCTCTTCCTTGTTGCCTTCAGAGATCAGTAGTTTTCATCTTTCAGGAAGTGGCCCTAGGCCTTTTATTGTTTACTCTGAAGCATGGTTTCCCCAGTCCCCAAATGTGGTTTCCTTAAGTTAACCTTTTACTAAAATTCCAGTCGAAGCCTCTCTGTGGGTGTTGTGGTGTGAACCAGCAGAGGGCCTGAGAGCATCTAACTGTGGGGTCCTATTTCTTGGGGACAGCAGCTACCAAGGGGGTGCCAGCTGGAAACAGTGACACAGAGGGGGGCCAGCCTAGTCGGAAGCGGCGTTGGGGAGCCAGCACGGCCACCACACAGAAGAAACCCTCCATCAGTATCACCACCGAATCACTCAAGGTGAGGTGGGAGGGGCCGGGGAAGGGAGGATGAGACATGACGTGGGAGTAGACATGGGCCCAGTGTAACGGGGTGGGGGGTATCTGTGTCCCAGAGCCTCATCCCCGACATCAAACCCCTGGCGGGGCAGGAGGCTGTTGTGGATCTTCATGCTGACGACTCCCGAATCTCTGAGGATGAGACAGAGCGTAATGGTGATGATGGGACCCATGACAAGGGGCTGAAAATATGCCGGACCGTCACTCAGGTAAGGCTCCTGCCCCCCACTTTGGGGGAGGGGGCCATGGATGCAGAGTGGGCAACTGAATGAGGAGCTAAGGCGGAGTCCTAGAAGGGAAGTCTGCCATCTGTGCAGAGGGTTGGGTGAGTTGGCCCTTGTAGGGTAGGGGTCAGCAGGCTACCAGATCTAACCTGTAGCCTGTAATAAAGTTCTGTAAGAACACAGCCACCCCAGTTCATTTATTCTTTTTTTTTGTTTATTTTTGGCTGCGTTGGGTCTTCGTTGGCGGTACGCGGGCTTCTCATTGCGGCAGCTTCTCGCTGCAGAACACGGGCTCTAGGCGCATGAGCTTCAGTAGTCGTGGCACATGGGCTCAGGAGTCGCGTCTCACGGGCTCTAGAGCGCAGGCTCAGTAGTTGTGGCACACGGGCTTAGTTGCTCCGCGGCATGTGGGATCCCCCGGACCGGGGTTCGAACCCGTGTCCCCGGCATTGGCAGGCGGATTCATAACCACTGCACCGCCAGGGAAGCCCAGTTCATTTACTCTTGTCTCTGGCTGCTTAAGTGCTATAATATCAGAGTTGAGTAACTGCAACCATATGGCTCACAGAGTCTAAAATGTTTAATATCTTGCCCCGTACAGAAAAAATTTGCCAATTCCTGCCTTAGTTTTCCTCATGGCAGAGTTGAGGCACTACAAATCCCAGGATCTGGTGGAGGTGAACATAATAATGAAATTTCCTCCCTAGTGGAAGAAGCGTGTTAGGTTGACTTACCACCATCTCTCCCCGAGAAACCAGAAACTGAAAAGAGTGTACCTGTTTGGTGTTTAAGAATCCCTCTGTAGGGACTTCCCTGGTGGTCCAGTGGCTAAGACTCCACGCTCCCAATGCAGGGGGCCTGGGTTTGATCCTTGGTCAGGGAACTAGATCCCACATGCCACAGCTAAGACCCGGGACAGCCAAATAAGTAAATAATAAATAAATTAATTTAAAAGAAAAAAGAATCCGTCTGTTATCTGATACCTTACAGGTGGTGCCTTCCGAGGGCCAGGAGAATGGGCAGAGGGAAGAGGAGGAAGAAGAGAAGGAGCCTGAAGCAGAAGCCCCTGTACCTCCCCAGGTCTCAGTAGAGGTGGCCTTGCCCCCACCTGTGGAGCATGAAGTAAAGAAAGGTAGGTGCAGCATTATGAGTGAAACATGTGGCCCCCTGAATTCCCAGAGCACTTTATTTGGACCTCTTTTAAAGCATTTAATGTTTTCTGCCTCGTGTTCTATTATTTTACACATGTCTTCTCCTAGTTATCAAGCTGCTTGAGGGCTAGGTTTGAATCTGTTTAATTTTTGCATCTCCACAATGAGGAGATCAGCCTGGACCGTACCTTGCACAGTGCAGGTGCTCAGCACATTTAGATGGGACAGTGACTATTGGTAGGGAATTTTAAAGTCCTGCTGGAGGTGAAAGAGCCAGCATTGCTCCCTGCTGAAAGTCATTCTTGTGCTCTATTTGATAGTGACTTTAGGAGATACCTTAACTCGACGTTCCATTAGCCAGCAGAAGTCGGGAGTTTCCATTACAATTGATGACCCAGTCCGGACTGCTCAAGTGCCCTCCCCACCCCGGGGCAAGATCAGTAACATCGTCCACATCTCCAATTTGGTAAGTCATTTTTTTCCCACAGTGCAGCTTGGTTTAGAGTCTGAGCTTTGGACTCATGTTTCTTAGGTTCATCTCCTGGATCTGCTGGTTACTCACTCATTGAGTGAGTTATTTTACCACACAACCTGTCTCATCTGAAAAATGGGGAGAAAAAAGTATCACCCTGCAGGGTTGTCTTGAGAATTTGTAGAGAGCCTGGCCCATGATGTCTCAGACAGTGTTACCACTCTTCTCACATTCCTGATGGAGGGTTCCTAACCTCTCTGGCCTCACCCAGACTTGGAAGCTATACTCCTGTGACAGTGCTGTGGGAAATCTTCAGACTAGTTACATGAGTATAGTTCTTGCCTTCTTTAAGACCCTGAAATTTTGTTTTCATTGGCAGGTTCGTCCCTTCACTTTAGGCCAACTGAAGGAATTGTTGGGACGTACAGGAACTCTGGTAGAAGAGGCTTTCTGGATTGACAAGATCAAATCTCACTGCTTTGTAACGGTGAGGGGAAGAAACTGATTCTCTAGGTTGTGGCCTGTATTTCCTTTTGTGACCATCGTGGGCAGATTTGAGGGCATTGTGGCAAGTGGGAAGGGTTGAAGGCCTGTTGTGACCCTCTGCCTTCTCCGTCCCTCTGTCAGTACTCGACAGTAGAGGAAGCAGTTGCCACCCGCACAGCTCTACATGGGGTCAAATGGCCCCAGTCCAACCCCAAATTCCTCTGTGCTGACTATGCTGAGCAAGATGAGGTAAGAAACCAAGGGAAAGGAAGGAGGCGGTAGGGGCAGGGGAGGCTGTATCCGCTAGATTCCAGCTGAGATCCCAGCCAAACCTGCCATCACTGAGATTCCTTTTCCCTCCTCTTTGGTTCCTTTAGTTGAACCATGGGGCTCCAAAGTCTGTTCACTGGTACCTGGGCTCCTTCAGTGGGAGTGATGTCATCTTCATCCTGACTATCCTTGTCCCTCCTCTACCCGCAGCTGGATTATCACCGAGGCCTCTTGGTGGACCGTCCCTCTGAAACTAAGACAGAGGAGCAGGGGGTACCACGGCCGCTGCACCCCCCGCCCCCGCCCCCAGCCCAGCCACCACAGCACCCCAGGGCAGAGCAGCGGGAGCAGGAGCGGGCGGTGCGGGAACAGTGGGCAGAGCGGGAACGGGAGATGGAGCGGCGGGAGCGAACGCGATCAGAGCGCGAATGGGATCGGGACAAAGTTCGAGAAGGGCCCCGTTCCCGATCACGGTCCCGTGACCGCCGCCGCAAGGAACGCGCAAAGTCTAAAGAAAAGAAGAGTGAGAAGAAAGGTACTTAGCTATGGGGGGCACACATACTCAGTAGTAGGTGGGAAAGGGACCCAGATGGGACGGGGCACAGAGTCATATGCATCAAGTCTGACTCACTTTCTTCCACCTCAGAGAAAGCTCAGGAGGAGCCACCTGCCAAGCTGCTGGACGACCTTTTCCGTAAGACCAAGGCAGCTCCCTGCATCTATTGGCTCCCACTGACTGACAGCCAGGTGAGCACACGCCTTCCTGCCTTGAGGGGCACTCTCAAGCTCAGGAGGAACCACCTGCCAAGCTACATCAAGGCTTGGGAGTGAGCAAGGGGAGAGTCATGTGACTACGAGAGTGAATAGGCCCAGGTATTGGCTTAGAATAATAAGGCAGAAGCTAAGCATCACAGAAGGAGGCAGTTTTAAGACCCAGTTGATTGAGTGGGCCATAGAGAAGCCAGACCCGTAAAGGATAGAGGTAGACACGAGATCGGAACTCTGTGTGTGTCCCAGGAAGCTGGTGGTGCCAACCGTGCTTCTTGGAAGTTGATTTTAGTTAGCTGAGAAATCTGTGTTTAATAAACTCAGCTGTTTCTCTTTCTAATTTCTAGGGGTTTTAGCTTTTTAAATCTCCGTTTCTTTGTGATGGGCCTTTTGGGAATTGTAGGTTTATGCTACTCCACTAGAGAGAATAGAGGTTTGTTCACATCGAGTTAGCTTAGGAAATACCAGAGGCCAGGCATGGATGGTGCCACTACCTGTCGTGGGCATAAAAGATGAAGACTGGGAGGAGGGCTTGGGGCTCTGAGACGAGGACAGATGTGACTGCTGAGGCCCTGCCCCTT
Organism: Stenella coeruleoalba; assembly: GCF_951394435.1. Taxonomy (NCBI): domain Eukaryota; kingdom Metazoa; phylum Chordata; class Mammalia; order Artiodactyla; family Delphinidae; genus Stenella; species Stenella coeruleoalba. The sequence continues at coordinate 73,802,349 of NC_137147.1, forward strand.
CCTGCATAGCAGGAAGGCTGACAGTGGTCCCGAGCTAAGAGTGCAGGGTCCAGGTGCAGGGAGACCAGGTGAGACTCATGTGAGCAGGGCTGAGGTACCTGTTCTCTGCCTTCCCTGCCTGCTACAGATTGTTCAGAAGGAGGCAGAGCGCGCTGAACGGGCCAAGGAGCGGGAGAAGCGGCGAAAGGAGCAAGAAGAAGAAGAGCAGAAGGAGCGGGAGAAGGAGGCGGAGCGGGAACGGACCCGACAGCTGGAGCGAGAGAAGCGGCGAGAGCACAGCCGGGAGAGGGACAGGGAGAGAGAGAGGGACAGGGAGCGGGACAGGGGAGATCGAGATCGGGAGAGGGACAGGGACCGGGAACGAGGCAGGGAGAGGGACCGCAGAGACACCAAGCGCCACAGCAGGAGCCGGAGTCGGAGCACACCTGTGCGGGACCGGGGTGGGCGCCGCTAGCCGCTAGCCGGGAGAACACTAGGGAGAGCTGCAGGCACCGGCCACCCTGCCCCAGGGGGCTTCAAGGCCACAGAGGGATAGGTACAATCTCCACCACCCTGGAACCAGGGGTCTTTCACACCATTTGCCCAGTGCTGAAGTCTGGCTGCCACCTGTCCCCACATACCAAATGGAGCAGTGGGCATCTTCCCACCCTACCCCCGTAATCTATCTCTTGGGACTTAGCCCTCTCCTCCCTCTCATTTCCCGTTAAGTCTGTGAGAGGGAGGAGCTATGTTAGGGAGGGAGGTGGTTGGCCCAGAGCTGGGGAACAGCCAGGAGCCCCAAACCTCTCTCTCGTTTTTCCTCCATCCTGCTCACCACCTCCTTTGGTACTTGCACCCCCCTTTTGGGAACAGCCGGGGCCAGGACTGGGTCACCTATGAGCTGAATCAGCATCTCCTCCTGAGTCCCAGGGCCCCTGCAGTTCCCAGTCTCTTTGGTCCTGCAGCCCATGCCTCCTGCCCACCGGTTCCACTTTATATCCACCTTTTCCTTTTGTTCAATTTTTATTTTTATTTTTTTTATTATTAAATGATGTGGTCTATGGAAAATAATAAAATTGACTTAGTTTTAGCTAGTGTGATTGAGTGGCTTTCCTTGGGCAGGGCCTGGGTGAGAGCCATGTTGAAGGGGAGGCTGCAGCATGCAGTGCAGCCAGCATTGCTTGCATTCCATACCCTTAACTTAGGCTGCTGCTTCCTGGAGCAGGGACTTCCCACCCTCCCTCCATCCCTGCCTCGGCTCTAGCCACACACAGCTGTGGATCTTCCTCGCTGGAGGGCCGAGGGAAAGACGCCCTGGGAAGAGGGGTGTCCCGGTGCTGTGCTAGAGGCATTTGGTCACCTGGTCACCACCTTCAAGGTGCCGCCCATAACTGCCACCAGGGGGCGGCAGCCGCTCGCTCAGTAGGCTCCTGTAAATGAGCTTCCCAAAAAGGCTCCGTGCCCTCCCGCCGACGTCGCCTCGGTCCCTGCCCTGTTTGTTCCCTGGGCCCAGCCCGCGGACTCCCTGGACCTTTCTGCTGTGCTTAAAGCCCCCAGCCGGCCCGCTACCCTTCCCTGCACAGGTTCCCAAAATGCTGCCGCCTCACGGCCGGGGTCCACAGCAGCCTCCAAGGCTGGTCCGGGGGCGGCGAACCGGGCCTCCGCAGTGGGCTCCAGAGTCCCCTGCTCACTGTGCGCTCGCCCTTCGCCCGGCTGCGGGGGGCGTGCGGGCCGCTTCGCGCTCCCGGGTGCGCCTTCTCCGCTAGCTCTTCGGAAACGGCCTGGCGCCGTGGCCTGGAAGCTCTCCCGCCCGAGTGCCCCTCCAGGCGCTGCGGGCCCGGCCCGGGAGGGGCACCGCATCTGTATGCGCCCGGCAGCGCCGAGGGGGCGGGCAGCAGGCACCGCCCCCGCCCCCCGCTGCACGGCCAGGGCTGGCCGGGGAGGGTCGGAGGCTGGGCCCTCCCGCGCGGCGCGGAGGCGCCTCGCTCCTCCGCAGGCGGAGCCTCCTTCCCCCGCCCCCTCCGTCTCGCTCCCTTGTTCTAGCCGGGGCTGCTCAGACCTGCAGCGGAGCCGCGGCGCCCGCTCCGATCGGCTCGGGGCTGCGCCCCCGGGACCCGGCGACGGGGGCGGGCGGGGGCGCTCCCCACCGGGCTGGGCCCCTTGGCACTGCCAGGTAAGGGCGCCTGCCCTGGAGCCCGCGGTTGGGAATCCTCGGAGGGGCAGCAGGGGGCCCGCAGCCTGCGGGTGTCTTCAGAGCGGTGAACGGTGCGCTCCGCGACTGGGAGCCCACTGCCGGCTCCCTTCTCCCGCGCTCTACCGCTTTCCCTTCTTCCCTCGCACCTCTCTCTCCCTCTTTTTCCCATCTTCCTCTCCCTCGATTTCTCTTCATCCTGCCTTCTCTCTGCCTGTTTGCCTTTTCTGCCCCTTCCCTGGCTCCCCAACCCTTCTCTCTCCCTCTTGCCCTGTCTTGCTCCATCTCTTCCTCTTTGCCTTTTTCTTCCTCCACCTTTCTCTCCTCTCCTGTCTTTTCTTTTTCCCGCTTTCCTTTCCTTCCCCGTTCCTTCCCTCTGCTCTCCTCTTCCCTTCCCTTCCCGCTATCCTGTTTCCCAGTCCTCTATCGCCTTCCTTCTCTCCGTCCCGCCTCCCTCTCTGGCCCCGGCTTCCCTCTTCCCTCGGGAAGGAGAGGACTGTCAGGTGTATGTCTGCTCTAGGGGAGGAGGGGCGCAGCCACAGCCACCTGAGGGGGTGCCCGTTGGAGGAGAGGGAGGAGACAGTGGTGGGAAAGGTCCTCTAGCTTCCTTCCCACAGCCCCTCCTGGCTGCCCCTTCTCCCAGAATGAAGTTCCGCACCGGGGCGGCCTGGTCTAACCCCGGCAGCTAAAGCTGCCCCTTCCTGGTCATCACACATACTGAAAGCCCCTCTGCCCCCTCTTCCACCCATTCTCAATCCTGGTACCCATGACTCCTCTCTGCCTTTCAGGCACCCAGGCTACCTCCTTTGATCTCTTTCCTCCTGTCTCTTGCTGCCATTCTGTCTCTGTCTCTGTCTGACAGTCCCTGAGTCTTGGTCTCACCCTTAATCACGCTGTGTCTCTAGCCTCTGGGTCTGCCTCTGCTCCCCCTCCCCAGTCTTCGGCCTCTACCACCCCTCTTCTTTCAGCTCTGGCCCCCCACTCTGCCCTGGGAGCCCAGTCCCCCTTCAAGGACTTCAGCTAGCTGTGTGCCGGGGGCAGGTTCTGGAGAGGCGGAGTGCCTGTGGAGGACGGACTTTCACAGGCTCTCAACCCTGTCTGAGGCTGCCCTGCTTGTCATCTCAGCCTGACCTAGGCGCCCTGAGACCCCACCTCCATGAATCCCAATCCCTGGATTTTAAGCCCTTTCCCTGGTAGCCCCCATCTCCTCCAGCCCCAAGCTGCATGCCCACCCTGGGAGCAGAGGGGCCAGTTTGGGGTTCCAAGCCCTCCCAGCATCCCCTCTCCTATCTTCTTCCCAAGCTTCTCTACTCAGAGTTGAGTGGCCGGAGATTTATCAGCTTGGAGGGCTGGAGGTGGATATGGGCAGAGCCTGGGTGGAGGGAAAGATCAGACTGTCTGCTCTCTGTCTTAGTCTGGGTTCTGGGCAGTGGGGCGTCTGGTTCCTTGGAGGTGTGATCTTCCGCATCTAACTTTGGGGAGGTTTAAGAGTTTAAGGGTTTCCTTAACCGTAAACAGCTGTGCATCCTGCAGGTGTGGATCCATGGGGCAGCCCCGAAGCATCTGCCCCTCTGCCCCAGCCAGCTCATGCCTCAGCACCCGGGAGCAGTGAACAGAGCCCTGGCTGAGCCCAAACATGTGGGGCCTGGTGAGGCTCCTGCTGACCTGGCTGGGTGGCTGGAGCTGCATGGGGCGCCTGGCAGCCCCAGCCCAGGCTTGGGCAGGGTCCCGGGGGGCCCCAGGACCAGCACTGCTTCGGACCCGACGGAGCTGGGTGTGGAACCAGTTCTTTGTCATTGAGGAATATGCCGGACCAGAGCCTGTCCTTATTGGCAAGGTAGGGATCCACCCCTCCCATGTCTACCCTAACCCTCAAGGCCCTGCCCCGCAACTTCCTCACTTCTGCAATGACCTTGGTCCCTCAGGACACCCAACACTCCACTCAATCCTAGCTTTAGACTCTAACTTTCCGTCCCTATGCTTGGAACCCGCTGCCATGTTTCCCCGATCCCTACAGCTGCACTCAGATGTGGACAGGGGTGAGGGCCGCACCAAGTACCTGCTGACCGGAGAGGGGGCAGGCACTGTATTTGTGATTGACGAGGCCACAGGCAATATCCATGTCACCAAGAGCCTGGACCGGGAGGAGAAGGCACAGTACGTTCTACTGGCCCAAGCTGTGGACCGAGCCTCCAACCGACCCCTGGAGCCCCCATCGGAGTTCATTATCAAGGTGCAGGACATCAACGACAATCCACCCATCTTTCCCCTCGGGCCCTACCACGCCACAGTACCCGAGATGTCCAATGTCGGTGAGTACCCCAGGTCCGGACATCCCGGATCCCATCTCCGAGAGTGCCCTCCCCTCTCCTTCCCCGACCGCTTTCCGCCCCAGAACCCACCTCCTGCAATTCAGCCCCGCTCATGTCTGGGTCCCGCCCATCTACCCTTCTTCCCCACTTGGCTCTGCCCCGGCTGAGCGGAGTGCCGGGGTCCCCCACAGGGACATCAGTGATCCAGGTGACCGCTCACGATGCCGATGACCCCAGCTACGGGAACAGTGCCAAGCTGGTGTACACTGTGCTGGATGGACTGCCTTTCTTCTCTGTGGACCCCCAGACTGGTGAGGATAGAGCTTGGGAGGCGGGTAGGGCAGCCGTGGGGACAGGCACCCCCTGACTCGTCGTCTCTCCCCCTAGGAGTGGTGCGGACCGCCATCCCCAACATGGACCGCGAGACACAGGAGGAGTTCTTGGTGGTGATTCAGGCCAAGGACATGGGCGGCCACATGGGGGGGCTGTCGGGCAGCACTACGGTGACGGTCACCCTCAGCGATGTCAACGACAACCCCCCCAAGTTCCCTCAGAGTAAGGGACAAGTGCCCCGCCTGAGCCGCCCTTTGACCGCCCCCCAGCCCTACAGCCTCGGGAGAAGCCTCCCCCACCCCTCCCCCAGCCAGGCCTGGGAGAAGGATGTGCTGGGGGAGGGAGGAGGACCGGGGACCTCTCTCAGAACGTCTCCCTCCATCCACTCCAAGGCCTGTACCAGTTCTCCGTGGTGGAGACCGCTGGGCCGGGCACCCTGGTGGGCCGGCTGCGGGCCCAGGACCCAGACCTGGGGGACAACGCCCTCATGGCATACAGCATCCTGGATGGGGAGGGGTCCGAGGCCTTCAGCATCAGCACAGACGCCCGGGGTCGAGATGGCCTCCTCACTGTCCGCAAGGTTAGCCTCCTGTCTGCTAGCGCTGCGGACCCACTCACACTTGCCTCCTGCCCCATGGGACACGCTTCTAACAGGGCTAGAACAGGCTCGGTCGGGATCCCTGTGTTGGAGCTTAGAGATTACGGTCATCTCCTCGTCTTTCAGATGAGGGCCTAAGGGCCAGAACGGGGGAGTGACTGGCTCAGGACTTTGCACAGAGCAAGTCTGTGACGGAACTGGGGGCAGACCTAGAGTTCTGACCGAGTAACCCGCGCCCCACCCCACCCCGACCACCGAGGCCACTGCCCCTCTGGTGCCCACCTCCCGGGTTCCCCCCTGCCTCAGTCACTCCGTCCCCCTCACCACAGCCCCTAGACTTCGAGACCCGTCGCTCCTACTCCTTCCGTGTGGAGGCAACCAACACGCTCATCGACCCAGCCTACCTGCGGCGAGGGCCCTTCAAGGACGTGGCCTCAGTGCGCGTGGCTGTGCAGGATGCCCCAGAACCACCCGCTTTCACCCAGGCTGCCTACATCTTGGCAGTCCCCGAGAACAAGTATCCCGGGACCCTGGTGGGCCAGGTGTCAGCTGCTGACCTGGACTCCCAGGCCAGCCCGATCAGGTGAGCTGGGGTGCAGGCGGGCTCAGGGCCAGGGCCCAGCAGCATGCTATTCCCGCCCGAGGATGTGCCCCCTTTACTGCAAATCACGCTCACCTCCTGGCAGAAGTCTCCCTCACTGCAGGCCTGGGGCCAGGGCAGGGCTGGAGGACCTTGCTGACCCCTCCCACACTCTCCACCCATCCCTCTGGGTGGATGATAGTAGCGCCTCCCGGTGGCAGTGCGAGCAGACGGAACCTCATCTGATGAGTGTGACGGATCAGTTGATGGCCACGGCTATTGACCGCTCGCTCAGCGCTTCACATTTTACCCGCTTGATAACATTTCCTTCTCCAACAACCTGTGAGAGTCGGATAGTAGATAAGGGTAGTAACCGTCTCAGCTCCGGTTGCTTTAGAGCTGCGGTCCCCGACCTTCTCGGCAGCAGGGACCGGTTTTGTGCAACGTAATTTTTCCACGGACGGAGGGGGGTTGGGGGGGCGTTGGGAATGGTTCAGGCGGTAACGCGAGCGGTGTGGCTCAGTTCCTAACAGGCCATGGACCAGTACTGGTCCGCAGCCCGGGGTTTGGGGACCCCTGCTTTAGAGGCCTGGCCCTGAGAGGTTGAGTAATTTGCCCAAGGTCACACAGTCAGTAAGTAGCAGTGCTGGGATTCAAATCCGGACTTGTCGGCCCCAAGAAGACCCACTCTTTCCACCGCCCCAGCCAGCATCCCTGTCATAGCACTGAGGGAGTCATTCCCATTTTGTAGTTGAGGAAACAGGTTAAAAGATTTGCCCAAGGTCACACAGCTGGCCTGAGACAGAGCAGGGCTAGAACTTGGGTCCCTGGTCCCCAGAGCAGAGCCCCAGAAGTCGGAAAGACAGGCAGTGTTTACCCGATGTCACCTCTGTCTCTCTCCCTGCACGCCCATGAAACCCAGTCCCCGGCATGTTAGGACAGGTGTTTAATGTTGATGACTCCCCGGGGATATTTGTCTTTTGAGGGGACCCTAACGTGAACTATGGCTCTGGGTGTGCGTCTCTGGCCAGCTCAGGCCCTCTGCCCAGCTGAGCCATGAGGCCCAGCAAGGTGAACAGAGGGAGGGAGGGGTAGCTGCAAGCTCTGGCCCTGCCGCAGATCAGCCCCCAGCCCCACTCCATCTCCCCAGATACTCCATCCTCCCCGACACGGACCCGGAGCACTGCTTCTCCATCGAGCCTGAAGATGGTACCATCCGCACGGCAGTGCCCCTGGACCGCGAGGCTCGTGTCTGGCACAACCTCACAGTGCTGGCCACAGAAGTCGGTGAGGAGTCCTGGGCCCCTGGGAGAACCGGGAGGAGGCAGCAGCCTCCCAGCAGAGGGGCCGTCCCTGGGCACGGACGTATGGGGGTGGGGGAGGGCGGCTAGTGCCATCACACCCTCACCCAGCGTATAGCCACTGGGTCCCCAGCCTGCATCATCACCACCAGGCAGGCCTTCTGGTCTCCTGCCTGGGCTGGGCACAGTGGGTCTGCCAGAGCATTTCCCCTCAGTTTCAGTTGGCTCCCATACCTGACTTTCCCCAACCCGGAAATAAATCTAACCTTGAATAGCTTCCCGCACCCTGTGAGACCCTGCCTGGCCCACTCTCTGCTTCAGGCTGAAGGGGCATCAGGGAGGGGCTGGGCCCCTCCTCTGGGAGCTGACCGGGGCCAGGGTGGGGAGGTGGTGCCAGGAGCCCCTCTCTGGGAAGCCCTGCCAGGAGCCCTCAAGGGTAGGGAGAGGGACCAACTCCATGCACTGCCCATGTCAGTCACCGGTCACCAGTACTGTGGTTCAGCCTTAGACCTCCCTCCCTTCTATGAACCTCTCCTCACCACGCCTGCTTATGCCTCAGGGTCTCCTACGTTTGCCGTCTGTGTCCTGTTTAGGGAAGTTGTCACTGTGTGCATACGTACTTGTACATGTCCGTGAAGAGCAATGTGTGTGTGTACACGTGGGTGTGTACTTACATGTGTATGATTCCACACGTGTGGAAAGTACATATACATACATACCCATGTTTGTGAGTATACGTCTATAGCTGCATATATGTGTACGTAGTTGAGTGTATAGAATTGTATTTATATTATTTGTGCATATGTGTAATTGGATGTATATAGTGATAGATACAAGTAGCTGTTTGTATATATTGTTTTGTGCATGTGTTTGTGGACAGATAGTAATAATTTACTATTTATTGTGTATCGGACACTGTTCTAAGTACCAAATGTGGGTTACTTCATTTAATCATCACCACAACTTTATGAAGAAGGTACGATTTTTTCCCCCATTTTAAAGGGAGGAAACTCGGGCAAAGAGAAGTTAAGTAACTTCCCAAGGTCACACAGACATTAAGTGGTGGGGCCTCAGTCCCAGTCAGGCTGCAGAATCTCAGCTGTTGTCTCCTCTGCCATACTGCCTCTCATACGTGTCGAATTGTATGTAGATAGGTTTATGTTTATGACCGTGCAGCTCTGGGGCAGTGCATGCGTGTCTGTCTGTGTGAACGTCCCTGTGTGTATTTGTGGTATATGTAGCGTGTCTGTGGCTGCCTGTGTATACGTAGCCCTGCGTGTGTGTGTGTGTGTGTGTGTGTGTGTGTGTGTGTGTGTGTGTATTCCCCTCAGTGTCTTCTCATCTCCTGCCAAATCCTGCACCCCAGTATTGACTAGCAGGCCCTGGGCCTTAACTGCAGCGAAGGAATGGGCCCCAGCCCCGTCCCATCTCAGGGTATCCCAGACCCTTTAACCAGGCAGTCTGCTCCTCTGCCCAGGCTGTCAGCTCAGCACCTTCCCAAAAGCCAGCCAGCTCTCCCTCAACTCGGGGAAAAGACTAAAGGAACTGTGAGGTTTAGCCTAGAGGAGGTGAACACTGGGGCAGGCAGGGATGCCTAATTTCCATTTTCTCTTGGATGCCACGGGCAGTGAGAAGCAAGGCAGGGTAATGGTGGGAGCCACCCAATGACGAGGGGGCCTGTGTCTGGCTGTGGTACCCAGGGTGGCCTGGCTCTGCCCCTGAGTATCACGTAGCTCCTCCCTCCCCAAGGTCAACTCTAAGTGATACTCACTGCTACACCACAACCTCCCAGACCTCTGATGGTGTGTGTATGTGTGTGTGTGTGTGTGTGTGTGTGTGTCCACCGGTTTTGTGCATGAAAACGCATTCTCTGCATCTTGGGGGTCGAGATACTACATTCACTGTATATATTGAACATTCACTTCATGTATGTTGCATTTGTTTTAAAACACTGAGTGTACATCAAATGGACGGTATGAATGTGTTTGTATGTTTCATGGCTACTGTCTGTGTGCATCCGGTATGCATCGTCTGTCTACCTTTCCTTTATGGCACGTGTACCCTGCATGTGGGTTCTTGTATATGTTATGGGTGCTACACTCCTGTTGAGTGTATATGGTATATGTATTGCACACATCTCGGGTACCACATGGCTGTTGCATGCGCTTGTTCCATTCATTTCGCAACATTGTTTGCTACTTGCATATTGCATGCGTCATCTCATGTATCCTGCATGCATGCTATGTGCTGCGTGTGGCATCCGTGCCCACACACCCCGTGTGTTGTGTGTAACTGTGATGTGTGCGCTTGCATGGGGTGTACGTGTTTGTGTTTCTGGCTTCAGACAGCTCCGCGCAGGCCTCCCGGGTGCAAGTGGCCATCCAGACCCTGGATGAGAATGACAACGCTCCCCAGCTGGCGGAGCCCTACGACACCTTTGTGTGTGAATCTGCAGCGCCCGGCCAGGTGAGCCGCTGAGGCAGGGGGGTCGGGAACTCAAGACCTCTCCAGCTGCCCACTCCGTACAAGGCTTCTTTTCTTCCTCCCAGCTGATTCAGGTCCTCAGGGCCCTGGACAGAGATGAAGTCGGCAACAATAGCCGTATCTCCCTTCAAGGTCCCCTAGACCCCGATGCCAACTTCACTGTACAGGACAACCGAGGTGGGTAGCCTCCTACAACCGTGCCCATGCCTGCTTCCCTCCTCTCCTCTACCACCCTCGGCCCTGCCTGCCTACCTGGGCCCTCCACCCAACAGAAGGTGGATGTGGTTTGGGGAGTTCCCTGGTGGCCTCGTGGTTAGGATTCTGGGCTTTCACTGCCGTGGCCTGGGTTCAATCCCTGGTTGGGGAACTGAGATCCTGCAAGCCGCGCGCGCAGTGGGGCAAGAAAAAAACCAACACAGGGTGGATGTGGTTTTGCTCTTTGCAAACCTTCCCCACAGACCTTACTGGGAACGTGTCCCAGGAGGTGACCCTGGGCTGCAACGACCTTACTGGGAACGACCTTACTGGGACTGCAACGACCTTACTGGGAACGTGTCCCAGGAGGTGACCCAACACCTTCCTCTCCCACAGATGGCTCTGCCAGCCTGCTGCTGCCCTCTCGCCCCGCCCCGCCCCGCCAGGCCCCCTACCTGGTCCCCATAGAACTGTGGGACTGGGGGCAGCCGGCACTGAGAAGCACCGCCACAGTAACTGTCAGCGTGTGCCGCTGCCGGCCCGATGGCTCCGTGGCCTCCTGCCGGCCCGAGGCTCAGCTCTCACCTGCTGGGCTCAGCACCGGGGCCCTGCTCGCCATCATCACCTGTGTGGGCACCCTGCTTGGTGAGTCAGGCCACAGTGGGACATAAATGTGGGGTCCAGGCCTGCAGGGTGTGTGGAGAGGAACGAGGACACTGGACACAGGGAAATCCATCCTAGGTCTCGAAGGAACCCTCGTGCCTGGATTCTCCCACTGCCTCCTGCATCCGAGACAAAAGCTCTGGCCTCATATCCCTGGCCTGTCAATCTAATGAGAGTCATGAGCCATGAAAACTGTTTATCGAGCCCTGACTCTGGGCCCCGTGTGGCGCTGGGCACAGCGCTTGGTATTTCATCCTTCCAACAACCCTGAGGAGTAAATATGTTTTCCCTCTTTTCCACACAAGCAATCTAAGGGCGAAAGACGTTCAGGGAAGTTAAGCAACTTTCCATGGTCACACAGCGAGTAAAGGGTTGAAGTCAGGATTCAAACGAGCTTTGCCAGATGTCAAACCCAGGGCTTGCCACCCCTAGGCCGTTCTGATTGGAACCAGGCTGCCCCACGCCTGGCCCTGCCGGCTCAGCGGCCCGTGTGCGCCTCTCCCCCAGCCCTGGTGGTGCTCTTCGTGGCCCTGCGACGCCAGAAGCAGGAAGCCCTGATGGTGCTGGAGGAGGAGGACGTGCGTGAGAACATCATCACCTACGACGACGAGGGCGGCGGCGAGGAGGACACAGAGGCCTTCGACATCAGCGCCCTGCAAAACCCCGACGGGGCTGCCCCGCTGGCTCCCGGCCCGACCGCGCGCCGAGATGTGCTGCCCTGGGCCAGGGCGCCGCGCCAGCCCCGGCCCCCCGGCCCCGCCGACGTGGCGCAGCTGCTGGCGCTGCGGCTGCGCGGGGCGGACGACGACCCCAGCGTCCCACCCTACGACTCGGTGCAGGTGTACGGCTACGAGGGCCGGGGATCCTCCTGCGGCTCCCTCAGCTCCCTGGGCTCCGGCAGCGAGATCGGCGGTGCCCCAGGCCCCGCTGAGCCGCTGGACGACTGGGGGCCGCTCTTCCGCACCCTGGCCGAGCTCTACGGGGCCAAGGAGCCCCCGGCCCCCTGAGAGCCGGCCTGGCCCTGCCCGCCACAGCGTGGCGGCTGCACAGGCCCTCTGAGTGAGCCCCCGGGGTCCAGGCAGGCGGCAGCAGCCCAGGGGTCCCCAGGCCTCCCCGGTCCCCATGTCCCTCCTCCCCACTTCCCCAGGGCAACCTCCCCCTTACCTCCCTCGTCCTGAGTCGTCTGTTCGTCTCTCTCCAGGGATCTCTGTCTCTGTCTCTGACACTCTCCCTGTCTGGGACTGCGTTGTGCGGCTCAGACTCTGAATCTCTCCGTTCTCTCACTGTGATTCCACTTTCTTGTGGCTCTGTTTTGGTCTCCCCCATTCTAAATCTGTCACTCACGGCTCTGTCTGTCGCCCGTGCCCGCACACACGTTCTCTGTCTGTCTCCTGCCCACATCTGCCCGCATTCTCTGTGGGTCCCTGTGACTGCCTTTTTGGTTTCTTCCGTTGTCCATCCCAGAAACAAGAGAAACTTCCAGCCACTGCTGCCCACCCTCCTGCAGGGGATGTTCTGCCCCAGGTCAGTGTCCCTAGACTATGTGGAACACAGGGGTGGCCCAAAGCCCTCCCTCACGCCCCACCTCTCACTCGGGCTCTCCTGTCGTTGCAGACCTGCCCGCATGGTTCCATCCATCACTCATGGCCTCATCCTGGCTCCATTGGCCTCCAGCGAGAGAGGGAGCCAGCTCACCTCCCGGGGCAAGAGCTCCAGCCCCCAACGTGGCCGCCTCCCTGGAGCTCTGCCCAGCCGTCAGCCGGCCCTGGGCAACCTAGCTCTGGGCATTGTCTTGTGTGCTTCCCAGGCCCCAGGGGGAGGGATGGGAAGGAAAGAGGGAGGCAGCTGGGGAAGGGGAAGAGGGAGGAAGGGGAGGGGCCTCCATCTCTAATTTCATAATAAACACTTTATTTTGTAAAGCTGGAGTCCTGCTTTCCTTTCTGCACTCAGGTGTCTGTAAGAGCGTCACTGTGCCAAAGGGCTGGAGGAGAGGCCTGAGCCCACCCCCTCGACCCCTTCTCCTTTCTCCTTTGGGGGACAGTCGCTTCAAGTCCCCTTAGTAGAGGAGGCTTTGGGTTGACACCATACAGGGACGAAAGAGGTAATGACATGTACCTCTACCCCCACAACCTCTGGGTTCTCTGTTGGTCTCAAACTGTCCAAGGAAATTAAGATGTGGAGATTGGCCAGAGGGGAAAGTGGGAAGGAGAAAGTGGAGAAAAGGGGGAGCTATAAAAGACTAAGAAGAGAGGAAGAGGAGCTCTAGACTAGGAATAAGTATGGGTGGGGAAGAGCAGAGGGGGTAAGCCAGTGCCTCCTGGGGCCTGTGGTCCCAGCTGGAGAAAGGGTGGGCCAGGGCGAGGTGGCACAGTCACAGTGGACCTGGGGCCTGCTGCCCCACCTTTTATTCTTCCCAGTCTCTGGTCTTACTCTTTGTGGGCACAAAGAGGAGGGAGAGGGACCAGGGAGGCGGGCTGTTCGAAGGGCTGAATCAAAGTCAACTGGGGTGGGAGCCCAGCGGGTGGCCAGCATCTCTCACCGTGCACTCCCTAAGCAGAGAAGGGGTCCACCCGGCAACCAGAATTAGCACCCATGCCTCGTAACTCCAGGCAGGGCTCCTGGGGACTCAAGTAGGTGGGTCACGATAGGTCCTTGTGACCTTCCCCTCCAAGTGCGGAGTGCAGATAATCAGGGATGGCTGCTCTAATGGGAAGATGCCTTCTTGTACCTTCCACGCCATTTGGTTAGGGCAACCAGGCGGTGGGAGAACAAGGACCCTGCTCCGATGCTGGCACTGTCATTGACTCTGCTGAAGGCTGGAACCGGGCCCCTGCCTGCCTGAAGGCCTGTGTGAGAGCAGACTGTCTGCCCCTGAGGGAGACGATTAGGAGGCAGCACTCCAAGCAGGGAGCCACAAGGACAAGTCTTCCTGTTCAGAGCTAGATCCACACCTTTGGTCTCCCCTGATGTCTGCATCAAGCCTCCAGGAGTAAGTGGAGAGAAGGAGGGATTGACTCGTGGGCCGAGGAGGGGCGCATTGAAGTGGGATGCAGGCCTTTGCCTCCTCTCCCAGCCCTCCTTAACACCCTCCTAAGGTCCTCCCCAACTCATTAAGCTTCAAGGAAAACAACAATGTAGGGAAACAGGCTTTTCAGCTAGACCCTCAGGCTTATCTCTGGTCTTAAATACCTCACCATTGGAAACACCGAATCCGTCAAAGGGAGGGAAGAAGGGCAGAACCATGGAAGGAAAAGAGAGAGAGAAAGGGAGAGGTGATGGGAGGAGACGCAAGAAGAGTGGGGCTCCCCCCCTGTTATGCCCTCCCTATCTGGGTTTAATCCTCCTTCCCTGATTAATGGGAAGAGGAGGGGCACAGAGTGTTCCAGGGGGTGAGCCGCATGTGGTTCTCAGGGAGCCTTGGGCTGGGCTCAAGTGGCAACCCCAAGCTAGCCCGCCCCTCCCTCCCTGCCTTTTCTCACCCCTGGGGCTTCAGGACAGGGGTGGGAGGATGCAGAAGTATCGAACCATTGGGGTGAGCCCTGCCCCACCCCACTCTGGACCTCTTTTCCCCAAAAGAAGTGATAAGGCCCGTCTTTCTCCCTGATAACTTCCAGCCTGTTTCCTGTCTCTGCACATAGGAACTGCACATGCATCGCCTATCCTGGATCACTCACATACAACAGGTCACAGACCCACACTCACCTCTGCATGTGGAGGTGCCCCCTCTTATGTCTGCGTCAATCAAACACTTGAACCCTGGGCAAAAGCTGCCCTTCCTCCTGTGTTCCTCCAGGACCAAGCTGGCCTGGGGTCCTTGACCTCTAGTGATCATTGCCAGTGTCCTGCACCTCCTCCCCTGAGGCTGAGGAGTGGGTGAGGGATGAAGAATTGCTACGGAGGCCACCAGCCAGATTCCCAGACCCTGGCTCGAAGCCTAGTCTTCCTGTACTGGGCACCTTTCTGCGGTCCCCCTTCCCCTGACCATTTCCCCCCCTCTCCCCTACTGCTTTCGCTCCTGGGACTCCCTTAGCTTTCTTCCCTCCTCTCCCATCATCCCCTGAAAGCCAGAGTCTGCTGGGGCTCCTCTGTCTGGCCAGCTCCTGCCTGGAGGAATTCTTAGCCTGAGGTGCAGGCTTGGGGCTCACGACTGGGCTGGAGGCTGGGAGGAGGGGTGTCCAGGAGGGAGGAAAGGTATTGTTCATCTTGGGACTGGAAGCTGTAGGAGTGGGATAGAGAAAGAAGATTCAGGAATCTTCAGGTGCCACCTCCTAGGCTGACTGTGCTTTCCCCCCTCACTTGGCCTGGGGAGGGGAGGGTGGGGAGGCATCCCTCCTGGAGCCGTCAGCCTGCATCGCCAAGTCAGGGCTTACAAGGGAGCGGCAAGGGGACAGGAGGGTGGGAAAGGATGTGCTAACCCAGCAGTTCCCACTAGCACAGACGCTTCTCTCTTTTCTTCATGCCCAGAGGGAGCTACTGGAAAGAGAGGCTGGAGAGCAGGCAAAGGGACAGCAGGAGGAGAAGTTGGGCAACGGCCATGACATGCCTGGAAGCCATAGTGCAAGGGACGGGGGAGGTGCCTGGGGCGATGGCTCAGGTCCTGACAAGCGGGGGTAGAGGGAGCTCAGCCCTCCAGGCCCTCGGGCTCCTCTGGGTTCCTCCTTCCCTGGCCACCAGGCAGGGGCACGGCCCAGCTGCTCTCTTCCCCACGTCACTCCCCAGACGCCTGGCAGGAAGAGGCCCTGGGAGAGAAACTGAGCTGAAGGACCACAGCCCTGGAGCGGAAGGCCTGCACCCCAGCATCATCTCTGCACTGACTGTGTGACCTAGGGCAAGTCACATAACCCTTTGAACCTGTTTCCTCTTCTGTCAAGTGAGGATCATTTTTACCTCAAAGAGTTATCATGAAAACTGCGTTCAGGAAAGGGTTTGCATCATGGTCATTAGGGTCAGGTCGGGGAGGGGGGCAGAGAAGAAAAACAGATGTGGGAAGCCCATCGCCACCCCCAGGTGTACATGCTGCACTGTCTCCTCTTCCAGCCTGGGCCCGCTGGGCTACTCTCCCCACTTCATTCTCCTCCAGCCATCTCCACTCACCAAGGTGAGAAAGTGGCGAAGACTCTGAAGCTGAGCTAAGGACTAAAACGAGAGGAAGAGAGACTGGGGATAGGAGGGGAAAAAGCAGAAAGGAGGATGGCAAGAAAAGAGGGTCTAGCACCTAGCACAGCATCTGGCGTGCAGCCGGTGCGCAATAAGTACTTGCTGAAAGAGGACTCGGTGCTGAGAAGGAGGCTGGATCAATCTATTGGGCGCCAACAGGAACATGTCGGAGAGAGCCTCGATGGCTCCGGGAGGAGAAAGGCATGGAGACTTGCAACAAATGAAGCCGGCAACCCACGAGAGCAGGAGCCAGACGCCATGAGTCTGCCCCACTGCGGCCCCATCTGCCACCCACTCCCGGGGCTGGGCCCCCAGGTCCTGCTGCTGCTCACAGCGCCTCTGCGGGCATCCTCGAGTCCCCCGGCGCTGGTGCCACAGACGGTTCTCCGCCTTCACCGGCTCTGTCCGGGATGGCCTCCTCCTCCCGTTCCTGCTCTGGCCCCGGCCCTGGGAGCTTCCGCAGTTCCGAGTACAGCACCCAGGCATCGTTGCGGGACACATATTCCCATCCACTCTCCCGCACGTGGAAGAGGTCCACGGAGCCCCCCGAGTAGGCATCACGGTGGGTGGCATGGGCCACAGCACGGCGGGCCAGGGCATAGGCTTCCTGGGTGCTCATGTCATAGTGGTAGCCGCCATCTAGCACACCATAGGCATAGGGAGATCCAGAGCCCACCGAGAAGATGTCCCCCTGCAGGCAGGTGCCGTCGCTGTAGACGTAGAAGAGGGCAGGGCCGGAACGGTCCCAGCCGCACAGGGCAGTGGCCACGCACAGATCCAGCCCCCGATAGCGCGACATCATGACTGATAAGAGTCTGGCGGCGCCAGCCACGCTGGGCAGCTGACCCTCCCTCAGTGCCCGCAGCCGCAGCTCCCGCTGTAGCACCCGGTACCATGTGGCACAGTCGGCCGAGGTGCCAGAGGTGGTGCCCAGGAGGTGCTGATGCACAGGGATGACCTTGCGTGAGGCTGGACAGGCCACGTAGTCACCACAGGAGGACCGCGTGTCAGCCGCAGCGATGACTCCATGACGGAAGCGGAAAGCCAGGGTCGTGGTACCATGGGCCAGCCTGGGGCCATGGATTTGCAGGAAGGTTTGAGGGTCCCAGCCCTGGGGCAGAGCCCAGCCACCAGCCTGAGGCAGGTGAGGTGAGGCTTCTTGGGTGTCGGGGGCCTGCCACTTGCACACATCCTGCAGAGCCATCCCTGGGGTCCAGCGAAGGTTGGAAGGAACAAAGCAGGGATTTGTGAGCTGGGTCAGGCGGAGGAAGAGAGAGAGCAAGGAGGAGCTGGGCTGCGGCCAGAACCAGCTGGGAAGGCGTGTGATCCGTGGCTTCCCTTCTCCCTAACCCCAAACCAGGCTTTGGGATTGGCTGATGGAGCAGCGCCCTCTCCCTCAGAGGACTGCTGAGGGGAGACAGAGCGAGGCCAGTAGAGTCTCCAGCGCTGGGGAGACGCTGCCCATGACACACCCGAGCGTCATCCAAGGAGTCTCCTGTCTGTCATCCTCCAAGCACCTGGAGTTGGGTGGTGGCTGGGAAACTGAAAAGGAAAGGGAGCACCAGTGGAAGGAGCAGAGCTGGGTTCCTCTGGGTTTTCCTATGGAGGGCACTGGGCGCACAAATATAAATAAGGCCCTGCCCCTGCCCTGAAAGGGCTGCCAGCCTAGGGAAAGGTGGAGACAAGTCAGTGCAATGGCACAGTCAGAAGAGATTGCCATGGGCGTTCCCTGGTGGCCTAGTGGTTGGGATGCCGGGCTTTCCTGTTGTCCACCCTAGGCTGGCATTTAAGGCCCACTGTGGTCCAATCCTAATCCATCCACCACAACCTCTTTTCACGCAATTCCTAACACATCTCCCACCTCCCCTTCATCTTTTTGAATCCTATCTTTCCAAGTCTGGCTTAAGTACCACCTATTCTGAAAATACTTCCCAGATCCGGGGCGAGAGAGGAGAGACTGTGAGTTTGAGAAGAAAGGGGATCTAAGTGATATTTAAGGAAATGATCCAGACCTCCTTGCCAAAGCCTTCCTGGACCCCCAACCTCACCCCAATCTATACCAAACTCTCTCACCTCTGAACTACAGCACTTATCATTGCTTTCTTCCCCCAACCCCTGCTTTATTGAGATACAATGGACGTATAGCATTGCGTAAGTTTAAGGTGTACAATATGATGATTTGATACCTCTGTGTGTGTGTCTGTGTATTGCAAAATGTTTACACCATAAGGTAAGTTAAATCCTTCACCTTACTTGATTACCATTTTTGTTGTTGTTATGATAAGAACATTTAAGATCTACTCTCTTGGCAACTTTCAAGTATACAAGAGTATTGTTAACTATAGTTGCCATGCTGTACATTAGATTCCCAGAACTTATTCCTCTTATGACTGGAAGTTTGTACACTTTTGACCAACATCTCATTTTCTCCAACCCTGAGCCTCTGGCAACCACCAATCTACTATCTGTTTCTAAAAGTTTGGCTTTGTTATACTCTACATATAAGTAAGATCATACAGTATTTGTTTTTCTCCATCTGACTTCTTGCACTTGGCAATAATGCCCTCAGGTTTCATCCAAGTTGTCACAGATGGCAGGATTTCCTTCTTTTTTATGGCTGAATAATGTTCCACCACATATATAACACTTTACGCGTTCATCCATTGATGATGGATATTGTTTCCACATCTTGGCAGTTGTGAATAATGCTGCAATGAACATTGGGGTGCAGCTATCTCTACGAGATAATGATTTCATTTCCTTTGGATAAATACCCAGACATGGGATTACTAGGTCATATGGTAGTTCTATTTTTAATTTTTTTTTTGAGGAAATTCCATACTATTCTCCATAGTGACTGCACCAATTTATATTCCCACCAACAGCAGCACTGATCATTTGTACCTCTCCTCTTTGAGGTCTCCCTGAGTGGGACCTTGGAGCAGAGAACTAATGTAAGGTAAATTGGGAACAGATTATGGAAGGCCTTGAATGCATGCTGAGGAGCTGAACCTTACAGACCATTTTTAAGCAGGCAAATGATAAGATCAAGATGTTTCAGGAAAATCAATCTGGTGCTGCGCAGAATAAATTAGAGATATAGTTTGTACCCAGAAAAATCAGGAGAATATTTCAGTAATTCAGGAGTGAGGAGATAAGAAGCCAAAGGCGGTATCAGTTGCAATGAAAAAGAATGTAAGAAGCACTGTAGAGGGAGAATGAACAGGACTTGGCAACCTAGTGGACGTGGAGTAAAGGAAGGGGAGTTGTCAAGATGAGCCAGGGCTTCAAGCCTCTGTGACTGGAAGAACATTATTGTCATTCTTTCATGTGTTCATTTTGCAAACGTGTATTAAGCACACAGCGGGCACAGAGATAAATAATAGAGAAATGCCTGTCTTTACAGTTGTTGTGTTTTTTTGGCCATGCCGTGCAGCTTGTGGGATCTTATTTCCCTGACCAGGGATTGAACCTGAGGCCCTGGCGCTGAAAGTGTGGAGTCCTAACCACTGGACCGCCAGGGAATTCCCGAGAAATGCCTGTCTTTAAAAGCTCACAATCCAGTGGGAGATAAATGTATATTTATAACCAGGTAAAATGTGAAAGTGCCTTAAGAGAGGCAGACAGCATTAGTGGCAGAGGGAAAGAACCACTGAGAGAAGTCAGGAGGATTAGTTGCATTGCAGGAGTGACTGCAAAATAATACATGCTCAGTAAACAGAGGCACTCTGCATTTTCCACACCATCCAAGTGTGAGAGCCACAGAAAGATCTTCTGCTTCATTACATTCTGATGGTTGGGTTTGGAAAGAGTTGCCAAATTTCAGCATTAAAAATACAACACTCTCAGAGTCTGTTGGGAGGAGGAGGGGCTGAGTTGGGCATCAGAGGAAAGAGGAATTTATATATATATATATATATATGTATTTTTTTTAATAAATTTATTTTTGGCTGTGTTGAGTGTTCGTTGCTGCACACAGGCTTTCTCTAGTTGCGGTGAGCGGGGGCCACCCTTCGTTGTGGTGCACGGGCTTCTCATTGTGGTGGCTTCTCTTGTTGCGGAGCACAGGCTCTAGGCATGTGCTTCAGTAGTTGCGGCACACGGGCTCAGTAGTTGTGGCTCACGGGCTCTAGAGCACAGCCTCAGTAGTTGTGGTGCATGTGCTCAGCTGCTCCACGGCATGTGGGATCTTCCCGGACCAGGGATCGAACTCGTGTCCCCTGCATTGGCAGGAGGATTCTCAACCACTGCGCCACCAGGGAAGCCCAGGAATTTAGATATTGATGGATGTTGCTGCTGGAATCCAACAAGGAAGGGCAGATGCTGTCTTCATAGAACCATAAAGCAGGAGGCAACATTTCATACACTTGCCCACTTCCTTGCTTGTTATGGTTCCCAAAAGGGCTGAAAAATGAAGGTGGGTGAAGAGAGGAAGAAACAATGAAATACAGCACATTCCTGAACAAGAGCTTGTCTTAGCTAGCTTAAGTCAGAAAACCTCTCTGTACATCTTTATGGAGCCTCAACTCTCCTCCGGGCTCTGAAATGGTAAATTACTATTGACTCAGTTATTCAGGAGCTGAATTGCGAACCCAGTCTGTGGATTAACTGGGCCCTTTGCTTTTCCTTCTTTATTCTTCTATCTGCCTTTTGGTCAATTCATTACTCAATAGAATTTCCACCAGAGGGTGAGAGTAAAGACAATGCTGAATCTTAAAAACTGGTTACTGTTAGAGAACGTGGGTAGCGTGGCGATTGATGTTATCAAACAACAAGCGGTATAGCGCTCTTATTTTGTTGCGCTTTTTAGCACAAACTACTGTGGTTTTACTAACTTCATAGGAAAATGGCCTCAGCGTAGATCATTATTTTACCCAGTATTAGAGAGTGCCCTTACACAAAATGGCAACTTCAGTCGCGTTAACAGACTGCTGAAGCAGTAGTGATGTAAGTGTTGCTAGGACACCGGGCGGGGCGGGGCGGCGCGGGGCTGATTTACCGCTACCGTTTAGAACAGGATTTCATCCAGTCACGCCCTTCTGAAAGATGGCCGGCCCCACTTCCGTCCCTCAACCTGGACGTTTGCGATTGCTTCCTATGAATTTGAGGTTAATCTAATCCCGTGTTGTTTACGTGACCAAAGTCAAGATGGCAGCCACATCTCTTTGTAATTTAAGGGGAGTGAAGCCATTTATTTTTTCCTCCTCGGTGAAAATAATCACTCGCGTCTGGCTCTTGTGTTTGGAGGCGTGGTTGCCAGGAGTTAAAATGGTTGCTCCCTGTGATAGATTTAATAGGAAGTGAAGCTGTGACGACGAGGCGTTGCCCGGCCGCTCTTTGCTAGGCATTCTGGCAGGCAGTTCCCTTTGCCCTTACTAGACATGGCGCTGGCCAGCGTGTTGGAGAGGCCGCTACCCGTGAACCGGCGCGGGTTTTTCGGGCTCGGGGGTCGTGCGGATCTGCTGGACCTGGGTCCAGGGAGTCCCAGCGATGGGCTGAGCCTGGTCGCGCCCAGCTGGGGTGTCCCAGAGGAGCCGAGAATCGAAATGCTTCATGGAACTACCACCCTGGCCTTCAAGGTGCGGACCCAGCCGTCGCGCCGGGCTCAGTTCCGTGCGCCCGCGCCCTTCCCGACCTCCCAGCTGGTCCGGAACCCGCGGTGGTCGCGGCCACGAAACCCAGACGGAGGCTCGGACCTCTCACCCCAACCCCGGCGGTTTTGCTGTGTCACTGCCCCGAGAGGCCTCGGTTCTCGCTCTGGCCGGAGTGGGGGGCGATGGGGCTGGAAGGGCGGGGCGTGTGGTAAATGGGAGAAGGAGCCCGAGGCCGCTTGGGTTGATACCTAGGCGACCCCAGGGTGCTCCTGTCCAGGAAAGGCCGCAGCAGCAGTGAACACTGGCAGAGGGAAGGCTGTTGTAACCACCAAAGGTTTTAGAAACTGAGAAGCCCCGATAGGCCAGGGTTACCGAAACGTTATGGTTTGAGGAGGAAGATTGGTGGGAGGAAGCACTGTACTAGGAGCCAGACAGTTGGGATTCTTGGCCCAGCTTTGCAATAACTGGCTGTATGATCTAGGGTAAGTCGTTCGATCTCATTCCTCAGCCATCAAGTGAAGGTAATACTGAAGGTAATCCCATGTCAAGGGATTGATGTGAAGCTCTAGTGACATTAATATGAGGGAAAGTATGTTGTGAAGTATAAAACGGCAGAGACAGAGATGTTCTGGGTTTGCACTGATGCATAAAGAAATGTCAAAGATGATGTTTTTGTGGTCTCATGTGGCCTGTTTTGTGTTTCCTCTGATCTTAACAGTTTCGCCATGGAGTCATTGTTGCAGCAGACTCCCGGGCCACAGCAGGTGCCTACATTGCCTCCCAGACAGTAAAGAAGGTGATAGAGATCAACCCCTACCTGCTGGGTACCATGGCTGGGGGTGCAGCGGATTGCAGCTTTTGGGAGCGGCTGTTGGCTCGGCAGTGTCGAATCTATGAGCTTCGAAACAAGGAACGCATCTCGGTAGCAGCTGCCTCCAAGCTGCTTGCCAACATGGTGTATCAGTATAAAGGCATGGGGCTGTCCATGGGCACCATGATCTGTGGCTGGGATAAGAGAGGCCCTGGTGAGTTAAGCTGCAACCATGTGATTCTTGGGCTGGCACTACAGAGAAGAGGGGTTGGATGAACAGATGAATAGAAGAGCTTATGTCAGTGCTGGGGATGTGTTGGTTAGTTCTCAGTCCTTTCGTCTGTTTGTTCAAGGAAGGGCTGTAGTGCAGGAAGGGGCAGGGAAGTAGATCAGCTGTGTCACTGACCACCCATGTGACCTTGGGCAGGTTGCTTATTTTCTCAGACTGTTTCATCATCTGTTACATAGGTTCCATGAGGTAATACATGTCAAGCATGTAGTGTCTGACACATAATGTGTTTCCTTCTGGCCTTTCCTGTAAAATGATAAGACCTGCAAAGAGTTGTATTTAAGAATTAAATCGGCTAATAGACATAAAAACTCTAGTCAGTGCCATCTGATAGAAATACAATGTGAGCCGCACATGTAATTTTACATTTTCTAATGGATGTATTTAAAAAGTGAAAAGAAATGGGTGAAATTAATTTTAACAGTTCTCTTAATCCAAAATAACTACTATCATTTCGGCATGTGTCATTAGCCCCATTTCAGGTGCTCACAGCGACATGTCGCTGGTGCCTTCCATATTGGACAGCGACACTAAGTACCTACTCAAAAGTTAGTCATTTCTCTTCCCTTTTTTCTGAAGAGTCTTTGGCCTAGAAGGGGGGCCCTTTGGGGCTCATCTCCTTTCTTTGCTTGATATAATCACCTAGGTCCTGTTGTCATCTCTGAAAAGAAATTCCTTAGCCTATTTTTCCTTCTGGTATATAAAAACCTTGCCAGGAAATTCAGTCTTGTATCTGATATCAGTTCTTTTTCAGCCAATTGTGACTGTCCCTTTAGTCAAGCTGGGATACAGCTAGTCACTTTCTGTTTAATTTTCCCCTTTGGTGCTTGAAAATAGTTACTCTTTCCTCCTATTGGTCTTGCTTCATTCATTTACCTGCCCCCCACTCCTTTTTTTTTTTTTTTTTTTTTTTGACTGCACGGCTTGCGGGATTCCTTGACTAGAAATTGAACTGTCAGGGATTCCTGACCAGTGAAAGCACTGAGTCCTAACCACTGGACCACCAGGGAATTCCCTCATTTACCTGCTTTCTAAATGCCTAGTTTTCCTCTTTTGAACAACTGTAGCATACCCACCACTTTTTCATTTGCTTTGGAGAATATTAGTTCATTACTCAATAGAGGATGAAATGGGCTTCCCTGGTGGCGCGGTGGTTGAGTCTGCCTGCCGATGCAGGGGACACAGGTTCGTGCCCCGGTCTGGGAAGATCCCATATGCCGCGGAGCGGCTAGGCCCGTGAGCCATGGCCGCTGAGCCTGCGCATCCGGAGCCTGTGCTCCGCAACGGGAGAGGCCACAACAGTGAGAGGCCCGCCTACCGCAAAAAAAAAAAAAAAAGAAAGAAAAAAGAAATAGAGGATGAATGAGGAGAGATTTAAAAGTGCATGTGATAGAGGAGCTCAGTTTGTTACTTTGGAAATTGAAACACTTTTCTCTTTGAAAAGTGTGAAAGAAGAGTTCCATACATCTTGTGTGGTCTAGGGTAGCATTTCAGAAATGTTGTTTTGAACCCTTAGCTATTGGATTGGTCCCAGGTGGTGGAAAACAATGTAAGAGAGTACAGAAACTGGCTAGCAAGGAAAACCCAGGAAGTCATAGCATAACCTAAATTGTACCATCTCAAGAAGCCTTCCTGACAAGCTGTCCCATTCAGGATGAGTCAGCCCCCGGCCTCAAGCTGACTGAGAAAGGGTCACAGATTACTTAATGCAAGGCTGAATGAGATGAATGCCACTTTAAAGAGAACCAATAAAATGTTGAAGGAATTTGGGGGGTGGGGGGATTGCTTCTGATGGGAGGAATTGAGGCGGACTCATTTTCCTGGATGTGAAAATGAGAGAAAGGAAACAATGAACAAAAGAAGACAGGGAAGAAGCATGAGATTTTGGGGGAAGTAACTGGACATCTAATTTAATTGGAACTAAAGTCTAGTTTAATTGTGAAGCAATTGGAACCAGATGGTGAGCTGCTAGGCAAGGTAGTGGCAATGGGACTTGAGGAGGGGCTCCATGTTAGAACCATTGGAACCTGAAAACTGATAAGGGCAGTGCTTTTCAACCTGGCTTGTATCATAATCACCTGAAGAACTTAAGAATCTAGATCCATGCTTGTCCCCCACCCAGACCAATTGAAAAAGAATACCTGGGGTAAGTCCTAGGCATCTTTTTTAAAAACTTCCTGGG
Organism: Stenella coeruleoalba; assembly: GCF_951394435.1. NCBI lineage: Eukaryota > Metazoa > Chordata > Mammalia > Artiodactyla > Delphinidae > Stenella > Stenella coeruleoalba. The sequence continues at coordinate 73,827,018 of NC_137147.1, forward strand.
AATTCCCTGGTTGTCCATTGGCTAGGACTTAGCACTTTCACAGCCGGGGCCCTGGGTTTGATCCCTGATCCAGAAACTAAGATCCTGCAAGATGCTTGTTGTGGCAAAAAAAAAAAAAAAAAAAAATTCCTTAGAGGATTCTGATGCATAGTGAGTGTTGAGAACCACTGAAATAGGAAAAATATTAGTGATGCATTGACAGAATTTGAAAATACAGCAGGATTGGTGGGGCAGAAGACGGATGAGTTTGGTAGGTAATGGAGAACCACTAAAAGTATTTGAGGACAGGAAATTTAAATATGAATTTGGTGACAAAGGCATCCAGCTGGAGAGGCCCAGTGGGCAGATGGAAATGATAAAAATTTTACTACATCTTTGTCTAAACTTTTGCCTATACTAGAGGTTGGCTAACTTTTTCATAAAGGGCCAAATATAAGTAAATATTCTAGGCTTGTAGGCTATATGATCTTTGTCTCAACTACATAGCTCCATTGTTTTAGCAAAAAAGTAGTCATAGACAATATATACACAAATGGCTGTGGCTATGTTCCAATAAAACTTTATAAAAATAGTGGTTGGGGGAATTCCCTGGCAGTCTGGTGGTTAGGACTGTGCGCTTTCACTGCCGAGGGCCCGGGTTTGGGGAACTAAGAGCCCACAAGCCGCTCAGCGCAGCCAAAAAAAAAAGAAATTAATTTAAAAAATTAAAATAAAAAAATGGGCGATTGACCTGGCCTACCACTGTACCAGCACTGTCCAATAGAAATATAGTGTGAGCCATACATGTAATTTTAAATGTTATAGTAGCCACATTTTTTAAAATAAAAAGGAAAATTAATTGTAATAATATATTTTATTTAACCCAGTAGATCCAAAATATTATTATGATGTGGTACTAGCTAGCATGTGGTACTAGCTTCATTTCAAATGCTTAGTAGTCACATGTGGCTAGTGGCTACCATACTGGACAGTGCGGGTCTTTACAATATGATTTAAAATTATAGGCTTTATTCTCCTACTGTGTGACGTATGCCTTGCACTCCAGATAGTCTAAACCCTGAGGGTTAGGATTGTCTTTTTGGGTTTTTTTTCCTTCATTTTTTGGCTGCACAGCCTGTGGGATCCTAGTTCACCAACCAGGGATCGTACCTGCACCCCCTGCGTTGGAAGTGCAGAGTCTTAACCGCTGGACCGCCAGGGAAATCCCAGGATTGTCTTAAATATTACCTCTCACAGTGCCTGAAGTTCTGTGCTTGAAACCTAAGTCATTTGAATTATACTTGCTTTTTGGTTGTACAGAGAAGACAGACAAGGCAGTTACTGTAATGTGAGGTAAGATGGGATGGTATGTGTAGAATCCTGAAGTCTTAAAATTTAATTTGATTTCTTCACCTTTTTTTTAAGTAATTTTATAGAAGTGCTATTTTCTTGTATTTCTGTTGGTCTCCCCTGGTTTTCAACAAGAATGGAGAACTGTTGCCTTGGAGGATGAATCAGATGTCAAAAGCGGTGATCATTTTTTTCTTACTAACCTCATCTCTCTTTCCAGGCCTCTACTACGTGGACAGTGAAGGAAACCGGATCTCGGGGGCCACCTTCTCTGTAGGTTCTGGCTCTGTGTATGCTTATGGGGTCATGGATAGGGGTTACTCCTATGACCTGGAGGTGGAAGAGGCCTATGATCTGGCCCGTCGCGCCATCTACCAAGCCACCTACAGAGATGCCTACTCAGGAGGTTCCGTCAACCTCTACCATGTCCGGGAGGATGGCTGGATCCGAGTCTCCAGTAACAATGTAGCTGATCTACATGACAAATATAGTGGATCTACCCCCTGAAGGAGGGCAGATGTGGCTGCTTGCCTTGCTTGGGGTGACTGTTGTTGGTAATATGGGTACAGCTCCCCATCCTCTAGTGGAGGGGTCCCTGATTGTATCCATCATTTTTTTTTAATCTCTGGTGCATTGACCTCCATGTGTTACCCGTTGTTAATGAGCTACTGCAGAGGTAATTATTTGTTTTACTTTCTTGGATGTTAACATTACACTACTCGATCTCAGCCTGTATTGTGTCTTTTCTCCACACTGTCCCTCCTCCAAGCACTTTACAGTCAAATAAGCCGGGACAGTGGGAGGGAAGTGACTGTAATTACAGGAAACAGCGGTGTGAAGACATCCGCTAGTGAATACATTAACGTCCCCACTCATGAAGCTAATAACAAAGGAGAAGGAGAGGGAGGGAGGAGGGAGAGACTTCCTGATTCTGTTTGCAAAGAGATGAAAAGTTGATGAGGTGGAAAGATGCACAGGGCTGTACCAGGCCGAGCTCGGAGGAAAAAAGCTCTCCTCCTGTGGTGCGGGAGGGGAGGCTGATGCTACATGGAGAGCAGAAAGGTGAAGAGGGTAAGCCAGTTGGGAAGGGAAGCCTTTGACCCTGGGAAAAGAGAGGACAGAGGTGTGTGTGAAAGCAGTAGTGACCACCAGCCTGGTGATCCCTGTCCTGGCCCTCCAGCGTGTGCCAGTGTGGGAGACAGAAGGAGATGATGGTGGACTTACAGTCTCCTGGGCAGGAAGCGGCACAGAATTTTCACTGGAACGTGTGGGTGGGGAAGATGCCCTGCTGAGAGCAGAGATGGCTGATTTATCACACCCAGCGCTGAGGGGCTTCCCAAGCTATGGTGGCAGCAGATGGCAAGGCCTTCTGTTAAAGACAAGACATAGGACGTAGGGGAGATAGAGGAGGTTGATGGGAGAAACTTAAGAAATGGGAGAGAAGGGCATAAACACTGATTTGTATTAGTTGGCAAGAAGGAAGAAAGTGGTTGGTGAGGGTGACAGTGGAGTGTCGTCTTTTGAGGCCAAGGGGCTGGGAAGGGTTATCCACAGAAATAGAGGGGTAAAGCCTCTTCTCCCCCATACTGCAGCAACCTTCCCTTCTTGCACCTTCCCTCCCCCTTCAGCCTCCTGCAGTCTCCGTATTGACTGATGAGGGCTGTCGGCCAGGAACTGATGGAGGCTTGTTAATTGCATTTGTCAAATGCAGGGAAATTGGGAATTAGTGAGACCAGAGAAGGGAGTTTGGAAAACAAATGACTCTGGTGCCTAAGGAGATTCATTTTGCTGAAAGGTGCCTCCAGAGCCCCTGGAGCTGAGGAGCTGCCAGCGTGGACCTAGACCTGCTCTACAATCAAAGCAGGCAGGAGCCACGCTACAGCTCCCTTCTGCACAGCCGCCGGCAGATGCTTAGCTGCAAGAGGCAGAGACACAGTCATCTTCCTCTCACTTAGGACAGTGGTTTGCAGACCTTTTACAAAATTAGAACTCTTTTTTTAAAATTTTATTTATTTTTGGCTGTGTTGGGTCTTCGTTTCTGTGCGAGGGCTTTCTCTAGTTGCGGCAAGCGGGGACCACTCTTCATCGCGGTGCGCGAGCCTTTCACTGTCGCGGCCTCTCCTGTTGCGGGGCACAGGCTCCAGACGCGCAGGCTCAGTAGTTGGGGTGCGCAGGCTCAGTAGTTGTGGCTCGCGGGCTCTAGAGCACAGGCTCAGTAGTTGTGGCGCACGGGCCTAGTTGCTCCGCGGCATGTAGGATCTTCCCAGACTAGGGCTCGAACCCGTGTCACCTGCATTGGCAGGCAGATTCTCAACTACTGCGCCACCAGGGAAACCTGGGACTCTTTTTAAAAAATGAACTCTTGAAAAAAAAAAAAGAACTCTTAGGAGAAATCCAAGCCCCTGAAAGAAATCAAATCAGATTGAAGTAGAGTTGAAGGATCCAGAGCCTCAACCATTAAGCTTCCCCCTCCAGCCACTTCCCACATCACCTCCCACCACCACACATACTCCCTGGAACTTCTTGGAACCCCAAGGAACACAATTTGAAAATAACTGCCCTGGGAAATAACCTTCAGGAAGAAAAGAGAGTTGAAGATTGAAATTCTTTTACATTGACCCCCAGAGAGCATGAGACTCCCTGGGCTCTTTTCCCATGAAAGAAAATTCAGTGTGGAGAGAAGAGACAGTCATGAAGCAATGCTGCCCTTGCCTTGTTGCTATCTCACACCTGACTTTGCAGTGGTCTAGCTGTTCAGTGTAAACACCTGTTCTGCACTGGCTGAGTCCTTATGTTCAGGCAAAAACCGCATATCCTAGAGTCCTGTGTTCTGGCATATCCCTGCTTCTCTGCCTTCCTGCATTTTGGATAAAAGAAAGACTGGCTTGGGCTTCCCTGGTGGCGCAGTGGTTGAGAGTCCGCCTGTCAATGCAGGAGACACGGGTTCGTGCCCCGATCCGGGAAGATCCCACATGCCGCAGAGTGGCTGGGCCCGTGAGCCATGGCCGCTGAGCCTGCGCGTCCGGAAAGCCCTGTGCTCCGCAGTGGGAGAGGCCACAACAGTGAGAGGCCCAAGTACCAAAAAAAAAGAAAGACTGGCTTAATGGAAGAGATCAATCTGTGGTAGGTTTTCTGGAAAGAAATTAGAGCAGAGTTAGAGGAAAACTGCAAGTCTCCAGGCCCAGTGATGCTCACTCTGCAATTGCAGTTTTTTGCTGCTGGGACTGGTGGGGAGTTAGCTTTGCAGTGATGTGTGTCTCTGCTTGTGCAGGGATGATGGATGCTGCATAGCACTGGAGAGATGCTGTTGAGTGGAGTGTACCAGTTCAGGGACTCCCATCAGATTAATTTCCCAGTGCAGTCCTCTTGACAAAGGATTATGGAAAAGAAATTGCCTTAAATAGCCAGAAGATTAATTTCTCTCTGCAATTCCCAGGCATCCAAGGGCCAGGGCTTTTTCAGTGATGTCTGACAATTTCTCCTTCCACGGATAGCTCAGTAACACCAAAATGTGACTCCTCAGGGTAGGTGATGGGACTAATCTGATTAAACAGGGAGCAAAACACTCCTAGAGGCCCCATGCTTCCTCTTGCTGGCAGGGAATGCTGTGGGGTTGAAGACAGATGTGCCTTACAGCATCTCCAAACCAGGCAAGGGAGGGCTACAGGGAGCAGCGGTGCCCTGTGGGGTGAGTAGAATGTTCATGAGGGAAGGTGAAAAGGTAGGCGAGGACATGAGGAGGAGGGAGGAAGGTCACAGTTAAATCAGGGACTGAAGCGTAATAGTTACTGAGTGTTCCCTCTTTAGGCAAAACCAGAAGGTCAGTGTCTCTTGATAGCCTCCTCAGCTAGCAAATGAGAAAACTGTCAAAGCCATTTGGGGAATGGAAAGTTACATCCTTTGAGGGGAAATAAAACAACTGATTTGTTATGGTCCACAGGTTCTATGTGGACTCTCAGGGGAGCGAGGCAAGAGGGGGGATGGAAAGGGAGTAAGGTGAAAAAAGGTGGAGGGAAACTGGGGGAGCATTTCCCTAGTCTCAGAAGAAGGAGGATGGTTGGGTCAGTGATGAATTCACATGAGCGTATCTAATTTGGTGAATACAATTAGATATTTCATTTTCTGTTAGTTTTGATTGTTTTGTTAAGACCCCCTCCTGCCAGGGCTCTAGCAGTAGATTAGATGCTTTGAAACTGACCAGCAGCAGTGACCTCAAGACAGGATTAACAGCTTTATGATTTAAAATATATGTATAGGGACTTCCCTTGAGGCGGTTAAGAATCCGCCTGCCAATGCAGGAAACACAGGTTAGAGCCCTGGTCCGGGAAGATCCCACATGCCGCGGAGCAACTAAACCCGTGCGCCACAACTACTGAGCCTGTGTGCCACAACTACTGAAGCCCGCGTGCCTAGAGCCCGTGCTCCACAACAAGAGAAGCCACCTCAATGAGAAGCCCGCGCACCGCAACGAAGAATAGCTTCCGCTCGCTGCAACTAGAGAAAGCCCGCGTGCAGCAACAAAGACCCAACGCAGCCAAAAAAAAATTTTTAAATAATAATAAATTTATTTTAAAAATAAAACATGTATATTGCAACTAAGCATCTCTGCTATTTTGGGGTATTTTTTCTTGTTTGTTTTTTAAATTCTAGTTTCCCTTTAGGAAGCCAGAATCGTATTGGGAAAGCTTTAATTATAGCGGGCAAGATGAGAGAGCAAACACAGCAGTCACAACTGCTCTGATGAGCAGCTGTTGCCACCTCCTGCCTGACCCGGGCCGCCCCCCACCCCTGCATCAGCCGACTCTCCACATCCCCACAGTGCACCCCAGGGCTGGCCTCACAGCCAAGTTCTTGCTTCTCGGGGCTATGCCCCACTGAAGCATTTCAATAAAAACCATTTCTAAAATGTCCCATTCGCCGTTGTTAATGGGTCAGGCAGAAATTCTACCCACGTCAGCTTCTTGGGTTTATTTAACCCAACTCATTTCTCCCTGAAGCTCTGCCTCTGAGTCAGGTGCCAAGCCTAACTTGGCACTTCACACTTTATAATCCAGACTTAGCTGTCATCAGCCGTGAAGATCTGAACCAGTTTATGTGAAAGGAAATTAGACACCGTGGGTTCAACCCCTTCTGATGCCTCCCCCTATATCAGCCCCACCCCCATCTTCTCAGGATGCCCCTTCTTTTTGTTGTCTCTCTGCTTGATTTCATGTTTTCTCTCTGCTCTCACTTTATAAAAATTCCCTTCTCTTTCCTCCACAGAATTTAAATAAAAACTAATCAATCAATAAACCAAGTGCTGCTTATGGACATTACTGTAACAAGAAAAGGTTATTGCTAGCTTCAGGGTACCCAAAAAACTGGTATTACAGAGGGAAACACAGATGGAATGCGAGAAAGTGAGCTAGAGAAAACAAGAGACAAATGAGACAGAAAAGCGACTCCTGGACAGCAAGAGTGAGATTGAGCAAAGAGGAGAGTGAGATTGAGCAAAGAGGAGAGGGAGACGGGTCGTGGCAGAGATGGATGGAGACATTGATGGGCAGAGCTGGACTGTGAATGGGGGTGTGGGTCAGGGAGTGGGAAGGGAGACTCAGAAGGACAAGTGATAGAGTGGGCAGAGAAATAGGGAAGAAGGAAGCAGCAAGAAGCTAATGCACAGTGAAACATGTCCCCCTGGAGACAGATAATTTCTCCAGCCATACATAATGAACACGTGCCTCTGTGTGCTGCCCCTGTACTGTCACAGTCACTTACATTCTGCAAGAATCTCTCTCTGTCTACTCTGCTTGTGCAAGGTTGGAAAGAAGGTTTGAGCTCTCTCAGAACCACCTTTTCTCAACCCAGCCAGGAAGACAGAAAAGCAGAAACCGGTCTCATAAGAGCAGGAGGGTAAGTAAGGCAGGATCAGAGATTCAGTACCTTTTAACATTTTATTTTTTGACTCACAAAGAGGTCCTCTCTCCCCTCACTTTCATACCCCCTGGCCACACACCTCACACATACATGCCCACAGGTCAGGACCAAGGCTGTTCAAATAGCGAGAGGGGGGCCACAAGTTCCCAGGGAGACAGGAATAGCAGGTGCTTCTGGTAAGAAGGAAATAAGTAGATTCACGTAGAAATGTGTGTAGCCCACAAGGGACTAAAGTCAAAGGGATATTTTTGTACGTATTGCAGCTCTTTTCCTAGCCTCGCCTCAATATCATCACTATCCCAAGGACATCAGACATTCTTAGCTTCCCCATGCACAGAGTTTCACAGAACACATTGACCCTTTTTTCATGGTAGTTCATCTGGAGCAGTGATGTGCATTGTTGTCTGATTAGAGGAAATCCATTGAGCACCAGGGTTCTGTGGGAGGGCTCATAATCATTCTGTTTCCCTTGAGTCTTGAGGCTGCACTCGAAGCTTAATCTTTAGAAAAGAAAGCAGTGGAGCAGTTTAAACCAGAACAACAGATTAAGCATGGTCCCACATCTCTAAGTACGTCCCAAAGAGGGAAAATGGCACATAAAGGTGGATCAGCCTTGAGTCAGTAGAGCCCAGGTGTGGTCCTTGGCTGCATGGGCTACATCCATGAGCATCTGTGTAAGGTCTCTGATTGTTTTACGATACCTGTCTTCCTTTTCAGTTAAACACTTTACTACACTTTTGTTTATTCTCCAATGTCTAGGGTGCTGCAGGCTACTCAGTAGAGATAATAAATGTATTTTTAATGAATAAATGAATGAATGAAGGATTTCACTATGGTGCCTTAATGCCAGTGATTCTTACTCTTCTCAGCATTGTGACTCCCTATTATTTTTGCATTTCAAGATGCTGTTTGCTCCTCTGAAACATACTATGAAACGTTATATTAATTTTTAAATTAAGACAAATTAAAATTACTTGCTTTATGAATCTTTAAAAAATGTTTTGCCAACCCCCTGCTTATAAATGACTACAACTAGGTGTCATAAAAGGCAGTTTTGAGAAGCATTCCTGCCCATCCCCACCTTGCCTGGATTCTGCGGTCCTGCTCTCTTTCTCTTCAAATGGCAGGATTAGTCTCACACAAAATACGATCAGCCCCTGAAGAACTGAGCTCCAGGTGTAGCTCTGTAGGTTATCTCCCTTACCATATTTTGTTTTATTTTGCTTTCTCTTCAATCCATGGACAGAGGCTTAGCCAATAACCAAGCCTGGTTCCTGGATGTCAGGTGCATGAGTGACTTGCTCTTTATAAGGGAAGGACTAATGGTGAAAGAGAAGAAGTTGTGCCACCAAGCCCCACACCCAAAAATGGAGACAAGCCACCTTTCTTTGGGTTTTGGTTTCCTTCGAAATCTAGAATTGTTGCCACTTGTCTTTCTTCCACCGGTTTAAACAAAATGTTTTGACATTCTAGGTGGTGTTCATTAACATGTGCTTTAGAATTTTCTGAAGAATTATAACGGAGTTCTAAAATGAATCAGAGAATTCCAGAGACCTTAAGACCCTGACCTTGTCTTGAGAAAGGGCTGAATCTAAATATCTAAAGCAAACAGTTTTATCTATATTTTAAAAATTCTGAAATGCTTGAAAACTTCAGAGAAGTTGAAAGAATAGTACAATGAATACCCACTTACCCTTCACATACGTTCACTAATTGTTATCATTTTGCCACATTTACTTTATATGTATACATCCATTTATTTATTAATATTTATTTTACTGAATCATTTGAAAGTAAGTTACAGAGATCATGACATTTGACCCTTAAATATGTCTCCTAAGAACTAAGCTATTCCCTTACAAAACCACAGTACTGTTAACACACCAAGAAATTTAACATTACTATGATCGTATTATCTAATACCCTGTCTGTATTCAAATTCACCAACTGTCCCAGTAATGTACATCATATATATTTTTTCCTGATCCAGGATTCAATCAAGGCTCACACATCACATTTAACTGTCGTGTCATTTCAGCTGCTTTAATTTAGAATAGGTCCTCATATTTGTGTGTGTGTCTCTTATGACATTTATACTTTAAAGAGCACAGACCATAATATGTCCTGTGAAATCTGGATTTGTCTGATTCTTTCCTCATGATTAGATTCAGGTTAAACATTTTTAGCAAGAATATTGCCTAGGTGATATTGTATACTTCCCATTGCACTGCTGCTGGAGACACATAATGTCAGTTTGTTACATTATAGATGACGCTGAAGTTTGCCTGCTAGGTTTCTCTATTTGGGGACTTCCCTGGTGGCACAGTGGTTAAGAATCCGCCTGCCAATGCAGGGGACACGGGTGTGAGTCCTGGTCCAGGAAGATCCCACATGCCGCGGAGCAACTAAGCCCATGCACCACAAATACTGAACCCACGCACCTAGAGCCCGTGCTCCGCGACAAGAGAAGCCACCGCAATGAGAAGCCCATACACCACAACGAAGAGTAGCCCCCGCTCACCGCAGCTAGAGAAAGCCCCAGCACAGCAACGAAGAACCAAAAATAAAAAATAAATAAATAAATATATTAAAAAAAGAAATAAAGGTACATTATTTGCCCTTTGTAATTAATTAGTAAACTAATAAGAAGTAGAGTGATTATTTGAAATCATGGGAATATCCTGTACTCCCATAGTCTTGCACCCATTGGTTTTAGCATCCCTGATGATCCTTCCTGAATCAATTTTTGCATTGGTGGTTGCAAGTGTTGGTTTTTCAAATTCTGTCATTTCTTCTACCTGTATAAGCTGGCATCTATCTTTCTTTTCCTCTTCCTCATTGTACTTTGCATTTACCTATCTTTAATTTTTTATTTTATTGCATTTTAATTTATTCTTTATTTGCAGGTCTTTAAAGAAAAACTTCCCAGCTGTTTATACAATTTATTTTGCATTTAATAAATCATCAAATCCATAACTCTTTTCTTTTAAAATCTAATTGAACCTCATTCTTGCTACAACATAAACTCCTTTCTTCACTCTTCCTTGAGTACTTCCCTGCTGCCTGCCTCTCTTCCTTCTCTTTTCCTTTGCATTATCTTCCACCTTTCTGTAACCTCTCTCATTTCTCCAAATCTCAACTCTCTCAGACACTTCCCTCTCCAGTGTCTCTGAGGACACAGTCCCAACTGGCTCTGGGATTTCCTTCCACTACTGTTCTAAAATGCTCTTGGGTGTGGTAATGAATAACTGTCAGAAACAGCTTCCTGGCCTCATGCCAGGGGAAGTTAGACTTCACTGTGTGGAGAGGCCCCTTTGGGATCTCACTGAACAGAAACAGCTTAAAATACTAAAGAGATCTGTTTGATTCAAAGCTAAATAAGTAGCTTTTCCTCAATTGACAAGTCATCTGTGAAGTTTAACATTTGAAATCTCAAATGCTTTAGAATTTTAAATTGTAATTAGGTGAAAAAGGTGCATTTTCTCCCTATTCTCATTACCTAAGAGCACAAAAATGGTTTACTCAAACTTTCTACCAAAGATTCCCCTGTGACAATAAGGAAAAAAAAAAAAAGAAAAAGAAATGACAGGACTTCCCTGGTGGTCCAGTGGTTAAGACTTTGAGCTTCCACTGCAGGGGGCGGATGCCGCATGGCGCAACCAAAAACAAAAAATAGAAAGAAAGAAAGAGGGCTTCCCAGGTGGTGCAGTGGTTAAGAATCCGCCTGCCAATGCAGGGGACACGGGTTTGAGCCCTGGTCCGGGAAGATCCCACATGCCACCCGCGCAGCAACAAAGACCCAACGCAGCCTAAAATAAATTAATTAAAAAAAGAAAGAAAGAAAAGAAATGGCTTTTCCATCTTAACTCCGACCTTTGTAGAAATGGACTCATAATTAAAGATATATCCCAAGAGATATTGTATGGGGGTTGTGAACATTCTACTGATAATCAGAGGGAAGACAGGCTTCTCTTTCATGGACTCAGAACAAGAGAGCCAAAGAGTATAACATAGCCAGGCAGAGTGGATTGCAATTTAGGCAGAGACTAATGAATGGTCAAGAGCACAGGTCCTGGAGCCGGAAGACCTGGATTCAAGTTCTGACTCCACCATTTAATGAGCTTAATGACCTTGAGGTAAGTCACCCTCCCTCTCTGAGTCTTAGTTTTCTCATTAGTAAAAGAGGCAATATAATAGTACTTATAGGCTCGAGTACATGAAATAGAGTGGCTGGCACCAAGTAAACCCTCAATAAATGTTGATTATAATAATTGTCATTAACAGTTTTGTTTTCCCTTCATTCTAACGTTTTTGAAAATGATCACCTGTACACCTGAGGATATGAGATGTCCTAATATATTCCTATCAAAAGTGAATGTTTTCCTGGGACTTCTCTGGTGGTCCAGTGGTTAAGACTCCATGCTTCCACTGCAGGGGGCACAGGTTTGATCCCTGCTCAGGGAACTAAGATCTTGCATGCCACACAGTGCAGCTAAAAAAGAAAAAAAAAAAAAAAGGTAAAAAGTTTACTTTTCTAGTGATTTTCCTGGCTTATATTATTATTATTATTTTACTTATCTTTTTTGGCTGCGTTGGGTCTTCATTACTGCGTTCAGGCTTTCTCTAGTTGCAGTGAGAAGGGGCTACTCTTCCTTGCAGTGTGCGGGCTTCTCATTGCAGTGGCTTCTCTTGTTGCATAACACAGGCTCTAGGGGCGTGGGCTTCAGTAGTTGCGGCATGCAGGCTCAGTTGTGGCTCCCAGGCTCTAGAGCGCAGCCTCAGTAGTTGTGGCGCACGGGCTTAGTTGCTCCGCGGCATGTGGGATCTTCCCGGACCAGGGATCAAACCTGTGTCCCCTGCGTTGGCAAGCAGATTTTTAACCACTGCGCCACCAGGGAAGTCCCGTATTATTATTATTTTTTTAATAATGGAAAACACGGGAAAGGAAACACAGAAAGTCTATAACCCTTAAGAATATAAGCACTAGGGCTTCCCTGCTGGCACAGTGGTTGAGAGTCCGCCTGCCGATGCAGGGGACATGGGTTCGTGCCCCGGCCCGGGAAGATCCCACATGCCGCGGAGCGGCTAGCCCTGTGAGCCATGGCCGCTGAGCCTGCGTGTCCGGAGCCTGTGCTCCGCAACGGGAGAGGCCACAACAGTGAGAGGCCCGCGTACCGCAAAAAAAAAAAAAAAAAAAGAATATAAGCACTGCCACCTCATTTTCATGTAACAGGCAAAGCTGTTGCCTGGGTTGTCATATAAGCCAGGGTGCTGCTAGGGTGAAAAAAACACTTGGAGGCAACAGGCCTTTCTGCTGAGAAGCAGATCCTACCAAGAATATCCTAGACTTTGAGAACCAACAAGTGAATGGAGGAGACATTTCAGCACTGGGGGGCTGAATAAGACAGCCGGCTTGGGGCAATGAGACCTTGTAGTAACCTCTCTCTGATCCTGTTTCCTATAAAATTGGGATGCCAATAACCTGCCTGTTTAATACTGATACAATCACATTATCTAGTTTCATATATTTCATTTATCACATTCGATTTTCCCCAATTATCCTGATAATGTCCATTATAATTTTTTTCCTAACCCCGATTCAATCAAGGATCATATTTTGCATTTAGGTCTTATGTCTCTTTATTGTCCTTTAATTTATTTTTATTATTATTATTTTTAAAATATTTATTTATTTATTTTGGCTGTGCCGGGTCTTAGTTGCAACACACAGGATCTTCGTTGTGGCATGTTTAGTTGTGGCAGCCGGGCTCCTTAGTTGCAGCATGCACATGGGATCAAGTTCCCCGACCAGGGATCGAACCCAGGCCCCCTGCGATGGGAGCGCAGAGTCTTACCCACTGGACCACCAGGGAGGTCCCCTGTTGTCCTTTAATTTAGAACAGTCCCCTCATCTTTGTGTGTGACTTCATTACATTGATATTTTAGTAAGCGTTCAGGCCAGCTGTCTTGTGGAATGTTGTGAGGATGAAATCAGATATTTTTTAAAGCTGTGCTTTGAGCCAGTGAGGCATAACGGTTAAGAACTTGCGCTATGGAGCTAAATTTTCTGGGTTCAAGTTCCAGGTCTACCTCTTACTAGCTGTATAACCTTAGTCAAATTATTATACCTCTCTCTGTCTTAGTCTCATCTATAAAGTGAGGATAATGAGTACCTCCCCACTACTGTGGCGATTAAATAAGTAAACACATGTAAAGTATTCACAGCAGTCCCTACACAGTAAGTGTTCATGAACTGCTACTGAAGAAGGCAAATTCTTGTTGTGGGATCTGAGTTTCAAAATCTGTGTGTGTTTAGCTAGAAAAAAAATTCACTCAATTATACATGATTATTTTTCAGTGTTTACTAAATGTCTATAATTATGCCAGCTGCTGCAGTAAAAATTTAAAAAGTAGTTCCTGAAGGGGAAAAAAAGAAGTTTAAGATATGATCTCTGATCTCAAACAATTTACTAGTGTGAAATTACTATAATATGGGAAACAATCAAGGTAGAGTTAAGCACTGCTAACCTGAGTAAACATGAAGTTCATGCTGATAGTTGAGAGAAGGAAGTGGTCTGTGTTGACTGAAATAGCTGCAGAGTGTTTAAAAACTGACTAGTAAGAGAAGAGGAGACAGGCATTACTCCAGGCAGATGAAACCGCTTGAGCAAAGGAATAATACAGGAGTGAGGGCAGTGGGAAATAAGTACAAACAGGGGCCTGGGGCCAGATTATGAGTAGTTTAAAATCCAGGTACAAGAAGCAGGTCTTCATGCAGGAGGTAAAGGGGGACCATTTTAGGTTCTTGAGAATGTAGTGTTAGCCAAATAGAGAAAAAATTGGGGACGCAGGCTGCGCAAAAACCCTCGCCCAAAGTGTAAAGCTACTTTGTCTTTCACCTGAAGGATGTCACGCACTTGCATGAATGTTCATTTAAAGGTGGGAGAGTTAAGCAATAGACGTGACCCAGAGACATTCCACCTGGAAATCATGAGCTCGGCCCACGCACCGAGTGCTTGATGCTTAATCCCAAACTAGAATTTTACTGACTAGTTAACCAACTTTAGCAAATTGTCAGAAGGTGCTCGCTCACCGGTTTTTTATGCTGGTAACGAAGGCCTGGTTTCACTGAGGAACAAACATGGGAAAAGGTGAGAGGAGGGTGAGAAAGTGAAAGGAAGGGGAGAGAGGTGGGGAAGGGTATAGGTGCCAACCGGGCCGCCAGGGTCCGAGCGGAAGGGGGCCAGGGTCGGGGGTCGGGCGGCCCTTGGGGGCCCCCTGGGCCCGCGCCTCGGGTGCTACGCGTGTGCTCGCGGGCGGGGCGCCCAGCGGCCGCCAGTGGCCAATCCGGGCGGGCGTCCGGGGAGGGGCGGGGCTTGCCGGCTCTGGCTCCGCGAGTCCTCCTTTTTGCACACACACGAATACAAAGAGCCATACGACCTTCGGGTATCCTTTTTCCATTTTTTTTCTCCTTAATCTTGTGTGTGTTTTCAAATTTTTTTAAAAAAAATAGAGATCTGTGGCAATGCTGGGGTGAGGAAACTGTTGCTAAGGGGAATGTGCGCTTTTCCCCATTTCTTTTTCTGTCTCTCTTCCTCTTTCTTTTTCCTGGTCAAGGTTTTAAATATACCAAGAAGTTGAGAAGCAGGATGGCCGTGTACAACTGTTTCCAGCCAAATTTATAGAGATTTTTTCTTTTTGCTATCACATTTTAAGAACTGGTAAATTTTTATGGTCAGGGGAATTTTAAAAATTTATCCTCTTGGGAAGTGTAAGTTTCTTTTTTTAAGCGGGATGAAGGGATAATGTAAATTTCTGCCACAGGCAACGTGTAAGGGAGCGGAGATTTGAGACTCCCTCACAAAGCTGTTTGCGTGCGTTTTACACACCCTCCCCCAGAACCAAAACCAAGTGGCTTGAATGTGGCAATTGTCCAAGGCCAATAGGTTAAAAATGTTTGGATTTTATAATTGTGACACTCATTTCCCGGCGGAGGGGGGGGTCAAAGCCCTTCTTACAGTGTGTCTTACACACATTTTTCATGAGAACATTGTGTGTGTGTGTTTCTTTAAGCAAGTAATTTCGTAAAGATTTATCTTGGGGTTTTGTGCTTTGTGTATATGTACAGTATGTGTATATGTGCCGTATCAGATTTTGTTTTCAAAAGCGATTGCCTTTGGTTTTTTGTGTGCAAAGTAGCCCCTAGGATGTGGATTTTTTTGTTGTGTTCCCAAATGTGATCCAGACAGGATTTCATGTGCAAATTAAAGCGTAGAAGAAATCCTATGCATAGAATTACTTAGGCATTTTCATTCCATGTGCATTTACTGTATTTTCTGCTCTTCTTCTAAAGTATAAGATTAGTGAATAATTAAATAATTGCCAAGGAATATGCAGTCCATGTGGCAAATGAGGGTAGGCAATGCATTGAGTCTGTGGTTTAAAGCCGCCTTTAGTGACTGTTTTGCCTAAGTGGTTTTGCTTTTTATTGTCTCACGTTCTTAAATGTACAGCTGTGTATATTTTGGCCTTTATGTGTGGTTTGGTTGGTGTGTTCAGAAGGGAAGTTCTCTCTTGGCTTTTTGACAAAATGGTCGTTGATAGGTTGGGATTTGTTTGAAAAGCTTCACAGCTGGCAAAATATCAGGAAAATAATCCAGTCAAGTCCAATTCTCAAAAACTGTTAATGGTGGTGGTGATGGGGGAGGTGCCAAGAGGAGGCAAAGGCAAATAATATATGGGAGGGATAAGAAATGCATTTTGGTTATCATGTTGCATTTTTAAAATGAAAAGCTTTCTCCCCATGCCAAGAGCCACGGAGAGAAGTGTATGAATTAGAGAACAACAGGCTCAGAACAGCACCTCCGCTTACAGGAGACGTATTCTCACTTTTTTCTGTTACAGAACCATCGTCTCCTATTAGGAGTCATACGGAAAATATTTATATTCAAATCTCTATTGGCAGATTGGAGTGAAAGCATAGGAGGTATATGGGGTGATGAGGGAGAAACTGGAATGTCACAAGTGAAGTAGCGACCAGGAGATAAAAAAAGATCTACTGTAGAGTTCAAATTTCAGGACAACAAAACCTCTGTGTGATAATACATTTCCATTCCCCACCTCGCGTCCCACTCAGTTTCAAGCAGTATTTAAGACACCTAACAACGGCGATTAAACTGTTTGTACAGGTCTTGACATTCACTATAATGAAAGTAGCCCGTGTGGGCTCTGGGTTTATCTGTATTGAGTGCATTTTTATTCCCTAACAATACAAGTCAGATCAGTCTCAAATGTGGATCATTCCACAAGTTTAGGCCTGCGTATCTTTGAAATCTAGTCAGTCTAGTGCCCTTTGTGATGGCAGCAGTGTTAGGAATTTTTAATGGAGTTTTGCTCTTAATCTTTTTCGCCTTACTGCAGGTCTTCACGTATACTTCCTACCTTCTCGGAAAAGAGAGTTCTTCTAGAGCAGTATACACAGCCCAAGCCCCTGTCTTCCTAGACTATTTAATTTTTAGTAGGATTTTAGGCTCAGAGGCAATGTCCTTGCTTTGAATTTCTTTGTAAGAAACAAAATTCCTCCCACGAATATATCGTTGTCTTGGCCCTCCTACCAAAGCAAAGCTAAACTCGGTTGGTTTTGCTTGGGAATCCGCGGGGCCCCTCGAAATGAAAACTTCTTTGAAGTAAGGGCAGCTGCCACCTTGCTGAAAGATCTGCAGCTGAGGCCGGTAGGAACGAAAAGCCTTCCGCCACCAAATGTATGAGGCCGACTTGTAGCCACTGTACCTATAATCGTGTACACGCAGCTTTGTGAGCAACAGAGAACAAAAGCGAGTAAACAAGAAAAAAAAGAAGCTAAAGATGGCGTCTGACGGCTTTGAAAAAGCCTCGCAGTCGTGTCCCTCCCTGAAGAGGCCCCTCCCCTCCCTGGCTTGTTGAGTGATTGCGGATTGCGGCCAATAACGTCCCCAGCCCTGCTCCGCCTCATCGTCCAACCGCCAATCACCGGGGGCCCGGAGACTGGCAGGGCGGGGCCTCCCCGCGTGCGCGCGCTAGCCGGGTACACGAGCCGCGCCTCGGTCGTCCGCGGCCGCCCGCGCGCCTTCTTGGCGCCGTTCGGTCAGCTAGCGCGGCGCGCGGGGCACACGAGGTGGGACACCCTTAGGGCCGCCAAGGCGGGATCGCCGCGGGAACTCTCCCGCCATACTCCCCCCAAGCCCTCCGAGCTTTTTTGGCCGCGTAGTCTACCCACGGTGACCCAACGAGATCCCCGGCCGCGCCTCGGCCAATCTGCTGTCTGCGGGCCTTCTGAGGAACACCCCTTTCCCAGGACACCTAGGGCATAGTCTAGCGGGGGCCTCAGTGGCGGGTCGCCCTGTTCCCTGCGGCCTGGAGGGCGGAGCTCAGCTCTATTCTCCCTTGCGCCGCTGTGTCCTCCCTGCCTGTGGCTGAAACGTTCTCTTCGGAAATTGTTCTGCTGTCCCTCGTGCCCACTTTGTCATCTTTGACTAATATTTAATCAGCTAACGTTTACCGAGGGCTCGCTGGGCACACGATACAGCTTTAGGAGCTAGTTTTTCATTTTTCAGTTTCTCCAGAAATGCAGGAAGAGTCATTTACGTCAGGCACATGGATATGGAAACCTTAAACCGGTAATTTTAATCTCACCAAGTTGCATTTTAGCACATGTAAAGAAAAAAGACAGTGCTATATCGGGTTAAAAACCCTCGTACTACTATACAGACATACTTGGAATTTTCGGATTACGTGGGATCCTTTTCTTAGGAACTCATTCTGCCCTCTGGGTCTACATCTTTTTTACCCCTAGAAACGAAGTCTTAGATTTTGTTTTTTTGTAGATCCTTAGATGGGTCAGTCTTTAAAAATGTAGAAAAATACTGTTTTATGGTGTTTACTTACCTGCTCTTGTGTGATAAGGAGCTCATGTCTGATAGAAATAGGTTTTGAGAGGACCTTCTATCCGGTGAGCCATTTTGCACCTTCAAGTGGGGGAGAAGGGCTGACCGGCACAGCAGGAACTTTAAGTGGCCATTTTCCTTTTTTATTTCTTAAAATGAAGATTATGGTATCGATTGCTATGCTTTCAGTAATCACATTTAAGGAAGTCCATTGCTAGCATGACCCTGAATGAGTCAAGGGCCCATTATAAAAACATATATCATCTGAGTGATACCATACCCTACACACCTATTAAACAGTGGGAAAACTTTTATTTTTCATAGTTTGGAGGTGAACTCAGTCATGCAGAAAATTCAAACTCAGAATGGGTTGAAGCAAGCAAGGGAGCTGCCAAGGGTATGATATATTTAGTTCTAACAAAAATACATGTCTTGGGAGGAAAGGGATAGTTAAGATTATGGACAGTCTCACCCTGAGCTGTCTGTCTAAAGAAGATGAGTTTTCTTTCTTCTTTATCTAAATACTTATTTAAAAAAAACCAAAATTTTTGAAAAGTACATTTTCTAGGCTCCTTTCACATGTATTAAAATTAGACCAATACAGAATGAACCCCAAACACACAGATTTTATGTAAACTTAAGTTTGACAGCTGCTGCCATTTTGTGTTGGCAGCTCATCATAGGATTGAAGATCTTTTTCTTAACATTCAATTCTAAAAGTTGATAGCATTTTGCAAAAGGCATGTATGTTATTCAGTGGTGGTCAATCTTAGTTTATTCCTGTTTTTTCTTTCTTGAACAAGAATGCAAACTCTTGGTTTCAGAATAAATCAGCAATCTGAAGTTGCAAAAGTTGATAGTATTCAAGTTTAATAATAATGGTATAGACACTGCCTGGATAATTTACTCCAGTTAACTGTTGCTTTGCCAGACATTCCATGGATTGCTTCATGGGCTATTAAACAGTTATACATTTTGAGAGGTAAAATAAAGATACCATAATAAAGTTTAGCTATGTTAATAATGTTGGCAGGGTTAAATGGGCTTTAGAACCTTAAACTAGTGATGGAAAAAAGCAAGAATGATTAATTGTGGTAGGTCTGGAGTGTTAGAAAAGAAGAATTTAGCAGGTTGTAGCAACAGATAATGCAGCACTATCTATAATAAAGTTCTTTTATCAGTTTGAATTATTCAAACTGAGAAATGTCTGTAAAGTAAAAAGAGTGTCTCAATAGCATATATCTTTGTCTTCCTCTCTCCATGTCAATGAATCTTGGCCGCTGAGTTCATCTTTTTCTTCTCTGCAGTCTCAGGGAAGAGCTTGCCTTCCTTCCTTCTCATGGGCGAATCCTTGCTAGAAGAAAACTTAAATCCTTTCCTAATATGTTTATCCTTTCCTTTTTCACTGGCCTTTTTCTTTCTGCTTTTTAAACATACTGAGGCTCTAGTGCCCTCTCTGATTTCCTTCCTTTCATAACTAAACTCTAGAAAACTTGACTTCATGTCTTGCTTCCATTTTCTCTCCATCACGTTCTCTTTCGTCTACTGCATAGTATTACTTTCACTACAAAAAATACCTCTCTGGTCATCGCCAGTGACCATCACAGACAAATAAAATGTATTTCCTTAATTTGCATCTTTTTTAACCATTCTGCTGCACTTGTCACAGTTGATTGGATCCACTTTCTTGATATTCTTCTTCTTTTTAATAAATTTACTTATTTATTTTTGGCTGCGTTGGGTCTTCGTTGCCGTGAGTGGGTTTTCTCTAGCTGCAGCGAGCGGGGGCTACTCTTTGTTGTGGCGTGCAGGCTTCTCATTTCTCATTGCAGTGGCTTCTCTTGTTGAGCACAGGCTCCAGGTGCGCGGGCTTCAGTAGTTGCTGCACGTGGGCTCAGTAGTTGTGGCTCACGGGCTCTAGAGTGCAGCCTCAGTAGTTGTGGTGCACAGGCTTAGTTGCTCTGTGGCAATGTGGGATCTTCCCAAACCAGGGCTCGAACCCGTGTTCCCTACATTGGCAGGCGGATTTTTTTTTTTTTTTTTTGCTGTACGCGGGCCTCGCACTGTTGTGGCCTCTCCCGTTGCGGAGCACAGGCTCCGGACGCGCAGGCTCAGCGGCCGTGGCTCACGGGCCCAGCCGCTCTGCGGCATGTGGGATCTTCCCAGACCGGGGCACGAACCCGTGTCCCCTGCATCGTCAGGCGGACTCTCAACCACTGCGCCACCAGGGAAGTCCCTTGATATTCTTTCTACTTTGGCTTTCATAACACTCTTTTCCTCCCACCTTACTAACCATTCTTCTCTTTCAATGAAGCCTCTTGCAAGGATTGGCTCGAAGTGCTGTCCTTGGCCTTTGCCAAGGACTTTGTATTTACTCCTTGGAGAGCTCATTCACTCTCTGAAGTTCAAATATAACCTCCTACTAAAGTTTCCAAATCTGCATTCCAGCTCTGACCTTCCTCCTGTTTTTGTTTTTCAGTCCTAGCCAGTTGCTTTCAGAACATTCCATTTAAAGATGCTACCATCAATTTGAAATTTAACATGTTGTATAAATACACATCTTCTCAAACATGCTGGTGCCTCCTCTCAGCTTCCTCATTTCTATCATTCTGTCAGTGGTACCATCTTCTGACCCTCAGGTTTATAATCTTGAAGCTGTCTTTAACCAATCTCTATCCCCCACATTTATTAAGTTAAGAAATATGATCAGTCCTTCCTCCAGGATATTGAACCTTCATATCCACAATGCTGATTCTCATCACTTCTCTCCAGGATTAAACAATCTCCTAACCTCTAACTGTTCCACTTTAGGTATCTAAGACAGGGGTCAGCAAACTATAGCCCCTAGTCTTAGGTCTGGCCTGCCACCTGTTTTTGTATGGCCCATGAGATAAGAATGGCTTTTATATTTTTTAATGTAAATATTAAATGTAATTTGTGACATTTCCGTGTCCATAAATAAAGTTTTATTGTAACACAGCCATGCTCATGTTTATGTATTGTCCATGGCTGCTTTGTGCTACAGTGGCAGAGTTGAATACTTGTGACAGAAACCACATGGCCTGCAAAGCCTAAGTTATTTACTATCTAGTCCTTTACAGAGAAAGGTTTGCGGACCCCTGCTCTAAGAGTTTCCTTAACTCGATTTTCAAAGTCCTCTGTCAGCTTTCTGTACCTTTTATATAAGCCATTTTGCTCTGATCTCTCACATGTACCCTTTTAATTCTGTTATGTTTTTTTTCCTGTCACTTATCACGTCTTCTTACGACCCTCCCAGTTCATCCTATATCTTGCTCAAGGCTCAATTGTAGGTTTTTCTTCGATAAGCCCCCTTCCACATGATTTCATTCTGTTGATCTTTCTATTATTTTGAACTAACTCCTCAAGATTTTTTTAGTCTGTACCATATTTTTAGGCACATGTGTATATTTTGACTTGTTCTTTAGACATTCTATTCTCACATGCACCGTAAGCTCCTTGTGTGTAGGGACTTTTGTCTTCCCTTCACTTGAGTACTTGGAGGTGGCAATCCATTTTGGTGACTCATCCTTTAGCATGGCCTTTCATATAGAGAATTTTTAGAAACACATTTTTGTTGTTGTTTTTAACTTGCTCATCTTCTCTAATGGGGATATATGTAACTAATGATATTAGTGTTTTGTTTTTAATAATTTATCCAGCGTTTGAATTGGTGTCTGGTTAGTAAATATCATAATGTGAAATGTTCCTTTAACACCTGCCAACTCCAGTTTCCTCATGCTTTTATTTCAGTGTCTTAGAGCTTATGTGGGAGACTCTAGCAGGAGCCTGGGAAATTAAGTCAGCAGTAATATCCATAGGAACCCCAAAAGAGTTATTTGAACGCCCATTATGCTACACTGCACTGTACCAGGTTTTTATAGACATATTAGTTCAAGAAAACACCTATTTGTTGCCCTGAACGTGACATTCTAAAATGGACATAATTAGGTAATACACAAAATCGAAAAGCAGAAAGAAATTGAGGGACAAAATTATAGAGCAGATAGTATCATGATATTTTATGTCAACACAAATATGAAAATATATTTAGCATTAAAAACTAGCAGAGTTGAAATTATCCTTAGTCTAAACCAGGTCATGATAGTAAGTAAATTACAAATACTCTTGTTTTCTCAATACCTTTCTAATTTGCATCACAGAAGGTTTTGTACTGATAAATGCGTCTTTGTATACTTGAATTCATTTTTTCTTAGAAATGTGCTATTAAATGTAGAGGGGAAACTCCCCAAATTCTATTTCAAGCCATTGTATTTTTTTTTTTTTTTCAAGATTAGGACATCAGGATGGATGTCCAGGATGGGAAGACAAAAGGTTTCAGGAATCTCGCTGTTACGTGTGGAGCACTGACTGTGTGCCAGTATTCTGTAGATGCCTTATATATATTATATACAGTCTTCACAAAAGCACTCAAAAGCATCTCAGAGATGAGAACACTGGGGCTCAGAAAAGGGAATTATATGCCCAAATTCACACAGCCCATTTTAGTGCTGTTTTGGGAAGATTACCTAAGAAAGACCATTTAAGGGGAGGGAGGGGCTCAAGGTAGGCACAACACTGGCAGGGGTAAAGGCCTCCTGCAAGAAAGAGTGAGTTTTGGGGGCAAAAGTATTGCAGTTGTCAATTTGATCCCAGGAAGTGTACCCAGCTGGAGTCCCAACATGATGCATCTTCATTTCTATTTTTTTTTAATTTTTAAAAATTGAAGTATAGTTAATGTAAATTATATGTTACAAATGTACAATATAGTGATACACAATTTTTAGAGGTTATACTCCATTTATAGTTATTATAAAATATTGGCTACATTCCCTGTGTTGTACAGTATATCCTTGTAGTTTTATACATTATTTATTTATTTATTAAAAACAGTTTTTTTAACTGAAGTATAGTTGATGTACAGTATTATATAAGTGACAGGTCTTAATTTCTTGTTGTACAAATCCTGAACCCAAGTGGTATATTACTGTTTACATAATTTTCTTTCTCTCACAACATCCATGTTTCAGATTAAACTCTGCATGATGTTGGTTTTAAAAAACTTAAAAACCCCGCTGGAGCATGTAGGACCTTATTTAGGAAGGAAAAGGATATATTAATGATTCATCCACAAATTGACCTGGGAATCACTTAGTGCTTTCCTTTAACCTTTTGTTTTAATTTGACTTTAACCTTTATTTTTTGTTGTTGTTGTTTTTGTTTGTTTTATTTATTTTTGGTGGCATTGGGTCTTCGTTGCTGTGAGTAGGCTTTTCTCTAGTTGTGGAGAGCGGGGGCTACTCTTTGTTGCAGTGCATGGGCTTCTCACTGTGATAGCTTCTCTTGTTGCAGAGCACGGGCTCTAGGCACGCAGGCTTCAGTAGTTGTGGCACGCAGGCTCAGTAGTTGTGGCGCACAGGCTTAGTTGCTCCACGCCATGTGGAATCTTCCTGGACCAGGGCTCGAATCTTCCTGGACCATGTCCCCTGCAGCGGCAGGCAGATTCTTAACCACTGAGCCACCAGGGAAGTCCTAACCTTTAGTTTTTTAGGTTTAACTATGCCTTCCAGTGACTCTAATGATAGAGAAGCAGTAAATGGATTTAAGTTCTTACAAGATGTGAATATCTAGCACAGAAAAGCATTTCTTCCATATAAAGGGTAGAAAAAGCAAATTAAAGACTATTCTTTAAAAACCAAATGTAATTAAAATGCATTGTCAGATTTACATTTTAGTACCTCAGAGGCATTGATATTGCCTGTTTCCGAAATGAGATTGCTGACTCAAAACAAACAAACAAACCAAATCTCGGAATGTGGAAAATTCTCCTAACCTTCTCCTCTCCTTTTTTTTTTTTTTTCCCCTCTCTCTCCTCTCCTTTTAATTGTGATGTTATGATATAATTTACAGGGTAAGATAGAAATGTATCTCTTGAGGAAATTGTAAACATACTTAAGATTTTGTCACTTAGGGAGCTTCAGGCAGAAAGATTCTTTTTTCTGTAATCAAGTGTCATTTAGAAAATGACAATATGAAGTTCCTTGGAGTGTTCTCAGTGGTACAAACCAACCCTCCCACACTTTTTTTTTCCTCCTGAAGTAGTTTAGTTGCTTAACTACAGTGATTCAAAAGAGAGGCAGTTTGGCTTATCATTGATATTCTGGTCTCTCCTTTTGGGGGCTGGTTGTGCGGGTAGAGTGGCAGCATGTAGCTACTTAGACAATCCCATTCAGCTCTGCCTCTCCCTTAAGCAGCATGAGAAGTGGAGTTGAGGGTCCCCAGTTGGTTTCTCTGGGCTTCCAGCTGGAGGATTCAGAACAGCTAGTTTCTATCGCAGAGGCTGTAGGCCCAGGTGTACAAAGTGTGAGAGTAGGGGGCTGTGCACAGCCCTGGTTACTGCAGCTCAACTCTCCTATCCAGCTTTTCCTTTCATTTCCCTGCCCACCCCCAAAACATTAATGATATAATAGTGTGAAGTTGGCAACATGTTGGGGGCTGCAATGATTGGCCTTTTCCTTGTATAGGAGTCTTACTCTGAATGCATCTGTATGCAAATTATAAAGACGGTAGAATCATGATTTTTTATGTCAACAAAAAGTGGTATCAGTTTAAATACACACACACACTAAACTGAAAGTAGCCATAACTGGATTCTGCTGTCTTCCCCTGACCTTGAAAAAGATATATAAGTTCTCTGCATGTCTCTTCTCTGGCCCTGGGTTAACATGTGTTTCCTAGAGCTGTTGTGTGGATGAGATTAACCTACATGAAGTGTTCCGAACTCCTTAAGGAAGGATGTCAAAGCAATAAAATGCAATACTGTTTTTACAGCCAAGACAGAGAGACGGAGAAGACAGATCTACATTTTCTTCCTTAATTTTCTGATCTTTCCAGATGCCGGTGGGTCCTTTTGAGTCCCAGCTCTGTTCCTTAGCTTGGAGTGGTGGGGAATTCCATGCCTTCCACCCTCTGAAACTGTGTTCCTCCCGAAGGCCTTTGTAGGCCCACCCTTTTGGGAAGGGGTGAGTGTGACCCCCACTGTGTTGAGCTAGGGCAGCACAGAGAAGAAGGCCCTCTGCTCCATAGCCCAAGGAGAGGCAGCCATGGACTGTGTGCGCCTTCAGGGCTAGCCCACTCCTCCTTCACAGAACCCAGCCCCGGGGGGCCCAGGCTGCTCCGACCAACCTCCATGAAAAAGGAGAGTGAATCCAAAGAGACCAGAGCTTCGTGCGGTCCGGTCGACTGGGGACACTTTTGCAGCAGTCCAGCAGCGTGAGCACGGGCCTTCCTGCCTCTGCCACCATGTCCTTCAGCGCCACCATTCTCTTCTCCCCTCCCAGTGGCGGCGAGGCCAGATGCTGCTGCTGTGCCTGTAAGAGCGAGACTAGCGGGGGCAGCACAAGCTGTCAGGGCGGGAACCCTCCTCCCAGCACCCCGATCACGGTCACCGGACACGGCCTGGCCGTCCAGAGTTCAGAGCAGCTCCTGCATATTATCTACCAGCGGGTGGATAAGGCCGTGGGTCTGGCTGAGGCTGCGCTGGGTCTCGCCAGGGCCAACAACGAATTGTTAAAACGTCTCCAGGAGGAAGTGGGTGAGCTGAGGCAAGGGAAGGTGCCCGTCCCCGATGAAGACGGCGAGAGCCGGGTGCACGGCTCCCCGCCCGAGGAGCCCGGGCCCCTCAAGGAGAGCCCCGGAGAGGCAGACAGGGCCTTGCCGGCCGTGGAAGAGGAGTGTGACAGTGTGGGCAGCGGCGTGCAGGTGGTGATCGAGGAGCTGCGGCAGCTGGGAGCGGCCTCAGCTGGGGGGCCTGGGCCCTTGGGCTTCCCGGCCGCTCAGAGAGACGTACGGCTCCCGGTATGCGCCCTGGCTGCAGGCGAGGGGCCTCCGATGCTCAACCCCGTGAGTACGCAGCGCAGGACACTAGCGGGGCTGTGCTTCTGTGCTCTTCCCGACCTCTTTCTCTTCTCTTCTCTCCATCCTTCAGCCTTTCTTTCGGTTGTATCTGTGACAGAACAGCACGGTACCCAGTTTCCTTTGCCGGCAGGGAGAGTCAGCCCTCCTGGGTTTTTTGTTTTTTGTTTTTTTGGGTTTTTTTTTTTTTGGTACCGTGGCCTCTCCGGCAGAAGGTCATTTTCTGGCGTGAGTGGTGTCAGGGCAGTGGTACTGCGCTCCCTCTCTGTTGCTCTGCATGGCACCTTCTCCACAGCTGCCTTGGCTGCTCCGTGGGTTCTGCCTCTCCTGGCAAGGATGCCTGCCGAGCACAGACGGCTCATTCATATTTGATCACGGGCCCTCTGCTTGCCAAGAGGAATTCAGGACTATGAGGGAGATGGGGATGTGAGGAGAGAGAGGCAGAGGCGGGGAGAGAGAGAGAAGGGAAAGTGGGAGGGAGAGGACAAAGATAATAGCCGACAGGTGTAGGGAGGGAAAGAGGCAGGCGGAAATGAAGGGAAGGAGAAAAAGTGGAAAACAAGAGCAGAGGAGAAAGGTGAACCTAAATGGAAGGAGAATTGATGCAAGAGAGAGAAAATGAGGTAAGGTGGGAGGGAGGTAGAGGACAGGAAATAAAAATGAGGAACAGAAATGAGAGTTGAGAGTTCACAGTAAGAGGATGATAACATGTAGGGAGAAAGAGGGAAGCGAGCAGGCCTATTTTGTGAGCAGGAAAAGACAAAGAAGCACATGTGCTATTTCAGCTTCTTTACTGCTCAGGGCCATATGAGCAGGAAAATCCTGGCTGAGGAGAGTAAAAACTGCAGAAGTAGTTTCACACATGGAAGTATGGAAAGGAGATGGAGCAACTGTAGAGATCTCAGAGATGGGAAACTAACAGATGTGTTGCCACTTGAGAGACAGTGGGAGGTCTGTCAGCTCTCCTCCACCCTCTCCTCCAGAGCGTCCTCCCTCTGCCCTGTCTCTGTTCCTCCTCCCCGCCACGACGAGGCCCAGACACCCAGGAAAGTGTAGAGCAGCAGAACACACAGGGTTGATGGGAGGGATGAGACTCCCAGCCCATCTGCTGGATCTTAGGAGTGTGACCAGTTGTGTCACACTGCCACTGGTCACTGCTCCCTTGAGGCCTAGCCACGTGCGAGTGATGGCCCCGCGGCTCGCCCCAGTCTGTGCCCCGCCAGGGACTCTCCTTGGTTTGGGACTGTTGGAGGAGGAGCTGGGAAGGTGGGAGGAGGCTAGGAGGTACCTGGCCAGGCAGAGCCCTGAGCTGTGGTTCTTTCTGGCAGGGAAGGCTTCCAAGCCAACAGGATGGAATTAGATTTCACAGCACAGAAAGCAGCTCACAGGTCTATAAATCTCAGCCTCCTCCCCCACTTCTTTCTGTGTTTTTTTTCCCCCACTTTCACTGTTTTGTTTTCTGGGCTGCAAAAATCCCCCTCCTTTCTTCTCTCCTCTCTCTCTCTCTCTCTCTCTCTCTCTCTCTCTCTCCCTTCCTCCCTCCTTCCTTCCCCTACCCTCTATGTCCTTGAGGGAGGGCACAGGCAGGCAAGCAGGTGTCAGGGCAGTGACAGTCGGATGTGGCCAGAGCAGGATCAAGGTGAGGGCACACACTGGCCCTGCAAAGGGAAAAGGGCGGGGTCGGGGAGGCAGTGCTAGCCTCTCTAGAGATTTCCGACTTTATATCTCCCTCCTTTGCTCCCGTATCTCTCCTTTTTATTGTTATTTTATTCTCTTGCTCCTCTTGCTTTGTTTTCCTTTCTTGTCATCACTTCCTCCCTCAACTCCTCTCAGGCAAAACACTTGCCTAGTTACATTTCCTATACTCAAGCACACAGCGTAAATGACTACTCACAAGGCGTCAGAAACATGCCTTCTCTGTATAATCAGTCCTGTGGTAATCACCCAACATGAGAGGCCCTGTACCCACAGAAATATTTGCCCACACTCCTTGTTCATTATACTTGGCCAATGAATGATGGTTGATCAGGTTCCCGTAAGCCTGGCTGGCTAATAGGCTATTCTTTTTTATGTTCTTAGCTGGTGGATGATTATGTGGCCTCTGAGGGTGCAGTGCAGCGGGTGCTGGCCCCTGCTTATGCCAAGCAGCTTTCACCAGCCACACAATCGGCGATCCAGCGGACAACCTCAGAGACAGGGCCGGAAAACGGAACCAAGCTGCCCCCGCCCCACCCTGAGGACATGCTCAGTGCTGCTGCTGCCCTGGAAGGTGCCTTGGAAGAATCAGGCCCTGGGGGAACTGGGGAGCTGAGACACTCTCTAGGATTTACTGCTTCCCCATGCAGGACCAGAGGGAGTGGGCAGAAGAACTCCAGGCGCAAGCGGGATCTGGTCCTCTCCGTAAGTGAGCTCGCTTTCTCCATGTTTTTCTTCAGTCTGGAGAGATAAGTGAAGAGGGAAATGTGGGTTGATTTTAAACGTCCCATATCGAATGAATGGTATCCGGAAGCCTGCTGGAGTGGGAGGGGCAAGAAGGAGAGAGCCTCTTCCCTAGCCCAGGGACAGGCAGCCCCACTGCTATCAGTGGAACTTCTTTAGGTTTTCCCAGATAGATTGATATCTTCCATTTAAAGATAAGGGAATTATATCATATATATAATTATATAATTACATCATATCTCCTGGTGATCTCATAATCCTGATGGGAAGATCCTTAAGGGGTTAAGCAGATTGACGGCAGCAGAGCAGCACTGGAAACTGCAAATTACCAGTGTTCAGGGTGAGTAGCAAGGGTCCCCATGGGCAGAAAGGCCAAGGTGTCCTGAGGTGGTCCCGTACCCCAAAGATGCAGAGGGCCACTCAGCTCAGGTGTAAAAGGTTTGGAGATTCTACTGATTCTCAGAGCACTTGGCAGGGAAGGTACTGATATGATCCAGTTCTGCCTGAAACCTTGCAGTGGCTCGGAGCCCTAGGAGCGTCACTAAACATCCTACAGTGTACAGGATGTCTCCCCCAACACCCCCATTATCCAGCCTAAAATGTCAATAGTGCCGAGGTTGAGAAACCCTGTTCTAGGGTGACCGCAGACCTTTGGATCCGCTCTGTCGCCCAGAACATCTTTCTGATAACTGTGGGGATGTTCTTTAGCCGTATAGTGTTCCCATTGACGGTAATGGGTCTCCACTCTCTGGATAATGGCTGATGAGGTAACTTGAGGGCTCTGGTTAGGAGTGGAGGTCACCACTGACATCCAGCAAGATCTCATCATAGTATAGAACTCATTTCTCCTTGTTACAGTCTTAGTAAAGATTGAAAACAGCTGACTACCATTTATACCTCCTTTATTCATATTACTTCTTTCTTTTTCTAAGAGATCCTACTTTACTCTGCCTTTTCATTTGATGTTTTTACATTGACATAGTCTTTTTTTTTTTCCTCTCTCTCTCTTCCAGAAGACACCATTCATAATCAGTATCAACTGGTTTCTAACCTTCATTTCAAATTTTGGTTATGTTCAGTGACGTGTCACTTACCAAGAACAGGGAATAGGGGGACTTCCCTGGTGGTCCAGTGGCTAAGACTTCATGCTCCCAAAGCAAGGGGCCTGGGTTCGATCCCTGGTCAGGGAACTAGATCCCACATGCTGCAACTAAGTGTTTGCATGCTGCAACTAAAAAAAAAAAAAAAAAGATCCTGCATGCCATAACTAAAGATCCCGCATGCCGCACGAAGATCCCGTGTGCTGCAGCTAAGACCAGGTGCAGCCAAATAAATAATATTAAAAGAAAAAAAAAAAAAAACAGGGACTAGGTTTAGTTTCTCTGTCATGGATTTCTGGCCCAAGAGGGCACTGTTGTTGCCAGTGATAGAAATGGAGGTTTATACCTAGAAGTACATTTCAAGGGATTTCCCAAAAATTCATAGTGCTTAAATTGTGAATAAATGTGTGACAATTAAAATTTGCATAAAATCAGGACTTTTGATCAGTTCCATTCCTCTAGTGCCTACTAACTCCAGCGAGAGGTCTAGTGATGAGGCCTGGCTTCTTCCTGCCCTTTGGAGAGCTCAGCATGGGACCTTCTGGGAGGACAGCATTCTCAGTCATCCTGCTCTGTGTTATAGTGCTTGAAGAGGCGTGAGAGGACCAGTCAGGGAGTCTTGCTGCCTGTCACAGAGAAAGATAAAATGTTCTTGTATTAGTCTGTGGGTTTAGAGGGAGAGGGATAGTTGCAGATCTTCACTGTTCCAACCTTTAGCTCTGGGAAGGAATGAGAGAGGTATCTCTCCAATGTGATGAAGCTGCTGTGGGTCGCTGCTAGAGATCCAAAAGGACCAAATCGGAATCTTAATTCCTTGGACTGCTGCAGATCCCAGCCACCCACTGGGGAAATTATTCATTTTTAGCTCACTCAGGAGGTAGGTGAGCCAGCAGCCTTTACAGTCTTAATGCTTATTATTGTCTAGAGTATTTTCCCTTTCCACTTCAAGCTTGGTTGGATGTTTATCAGCTGATCTCTTCCAAGCCACTTGAATTGGAAGCTATGCAACTCCCCCACCCTACTTTTTTTTCTTTTCTTTTTTTCTGCAACTCTTTCAAATTCTTTCTGAAGCATTTACCCATCTTTTGTGATTTTTCAAGTTTGGCCTTCTAAGAGGTAAAATAACTATATCAAATATGAAGCTAGTACAACAGTCTTTTTTATAGAGTGGAGACCCTAACCATAAAGAGTTAACAGTAATTTCCTAAGTTGATATGGTCAGTCAGCCATAGTGCTAGGAGCATAAATTGGGCATTTTTTAATATGAAGCTGAAATCCTGAGATCAGCATCCCATCAGTTTGGGACTGGGTAATTTCCATTGACTGAAGGACCTTGGAATGAAAATATAATCAGAAACAACAAAACTAAATTTAATAGGAAGAAATGTAAAATCCTACATTAAAGTTAAAAAAGAAAACAGTTGCAGAATGGTGGAGATAGTAATCCATGTGGAAAATGGACTACAAGCTCACTATGAATGAACTCTGTGACACTGAGAGTAGGGATGGGCTTGCTAAGAGAGGTACAGCATCTTGGGTTTCATTCCTAGAAGTATAGAGTTCTAGTCAGGGAAGTAATGTTCCCTTTGGCCAGACCTCAACAGATGAGTTAGATTCAGTTCCAGGTGCCATGTTGTAAGAGGGACACTGGCAAACCAGAGAGGCTCATAGTTTCATGAGGAGTCTGTCTGGCAACTATGTCATGAGGAATGGTTGAAGGACTTGGTGTTTAGATGGGATAAGAAAAGACTTGGTAAGTACATGGAAGCTGTCTTCAAATACTTCAGGTGCTGTTAGGGCAAAACTGGGGTCAGATTTTGGAGCATCTAAGGCAAATTTTTTTAAATTAATTAATTTATTTTTGGCTGCACTGGGTCTTTGTTGCTGCACGCAGGCTTTCTCTAGTTGAGACGAGCTTGGGCTACTCTTCATTGCGGTGCATGGTCTCGTTGAGGTGGCTTCTCTTGTTGCAGAGCACGGGCTCTAGGCGCGTGGGCTTCAGTAGTTGTGGCACGTGGGTTCAGTAGTTGTGGCTCGCAGGCTCTAGAGCACAGGCTCAGTAGTTGTGGCGCTTGGGCTTAGTTGCTCCGCGGCATGTGGGATCTTCCTGGACCAGAGCTCCAACCTGTGTCCCCTGCATTGGCAGGCGGATTCTTAACCACTGTGCCACCAGGGAAGCCCCTGAGGCAAAATTTTTTAACAATTAGAGATGTTCAATAGTAGCTGAGTCAAAAACTAGTGAGAACCCATCATTAAAGGTGTATAAGCAAAGGTAGTGACTTCCCTGGTGGCGCAGTGGTTAAGAATCCGCCTGCCAATGCAGGGGACGTGGGTTCGATCCCTGGTCTGGGAAGATCCCACATGCTGCAGAGCACCTAAGCCCGTGCGCCACAACTGCTGAGCCTGCGCTCTGCAGCCCCCGTGCCACAACTACTGAAGCCTGCACGCCTAGAGCCCGTGTTCCTCAACAAGAGAAGCCACCGCAATGAGAAGCCTGCGCACCACAACAAAGAGTAGCCCCCGCTCACTGCAACTAGAGAAAGCTCACATGCAGCAATGAAGACCCAACACAGCCAAAAATAAATAAATAACATTAAAATTTTTAAAAAAAGAAATGTCCACTTGCAGTAGCCCTGGTGTATATTTGCTCTCTCCTTGCTGTTAGGAGTGTGTTTGTGGAAGTGTTTGAAACCCTCTACTGTAGTGATCATATTCCCTGGGAGCAGAAGGAAGACCAGGGGGTAATCCTGGAGACTCCACAGAAATTAAATGAAAAGGAAAGAAAGGGAGGGTTCATTAGAAATACTAACTTGGATCGGCTCTCTGGCTAAGAAAGGGCATCAACAGAAATGGTACCTAGACTATGGGCAGGATTCAGGCAGAGAACCCCATAGGGACAGTGCCTAGGGACCAGAGGAGGGTTTCATCATATTTGCTCCTGGCTTGATTCTGTGTTTGTTTGTTTGTTTCCCCTAGAAATTGGTCCACAATGTGCATAACCACATCACCAATGACAAGAGATTCAATGGGTCTGAAAGGTACGATCCTCTTGAGGGAAAAGATCATAAGGAACTTTGCCAAGGAGAGGGAAATAAAGGGGGCTGCTTCAGTATAACAGTGAGGGTAAGGCTTCCATCTCACCATTGCCCCTTGTATACTGCCTTAGGCCATGGAGGACTTTACCACAAAGTTGATTAGTGCTGGGAATCTCTGTCTAGCTTTTAAAATGCTGACGAGGGACTTACCTGGCGATCCAGTGGTTAAAACTCCACTCTCCCTGGGCTTCCCTGGTGGTGTGGTGGTTGGGAGTCCGCCTGCCGATGCAGGGGACACGGGTTCGTGCCCCGGTCCGGGAGGATCCCACATGCCGCGGAGCGGCTGGGCCCGTGAGCCATGGCCACTGAGCCTGCGCGTCCGGACCCTGTGCTCCGCAACAGGAGAGGCCACAACAGTGAGAGACCCGCGTACCGCAAAAAAAAAAAACAAAAAAACCTCCACCCTCCCACTACGGGGGGGGCACAGGTTCCATCCCTGGTCGGGGAACTAAGATCCCACAAGCCACGTGGTGCAGCCAAAAAATAAATAAATAAAATAAAATACTGCCTTATTCACTCTCTTCTCTTGTGGCAGCATCAAGTCCTCTTGGAATATTTCAGTAGTGAAGTTCCTTCTGGAAAAACTCAAGCAGGAGCTGGTAACCAGTCCCCACAATTACACTGACAAGGAGCTGAAAGGTGAGAAAAACTAAGCTAACTCCCATCCCATCCTTTCTTCATCCCCTGTTCCTGGCCAGAGGAGAAGAGGCATATGGAGATGATTTAGGTGGTTTTGAAAATAGAGGACTTTAAAAAATTGGTTTTGGTTATTCTTTTCACCTGCAATACACACAGGATTGTCTCTAATTGCCTTTTTATTCCCCTACTCAGTCTGAAATGAAAATGGGAGAAGGAAAGGGCCAGAACACCATCATGCATGACATTTACACGCACAGCCTGAATCTAGGGTGTTATAAAAAGGAGGTCAGAGTCCAGCCCTGCTCTTTTGTCCCTAAATATTATGTCCTGGGTTTTCTACTTTCCTTGCTCTTCTGTTATTTGTCTGTAGCACTAAGAAAGCTTCTGCTAAAAAAAAAAAGAAAAGAAAGCTTCTGCTGAAAAAGTACTTGTAATCTGCTGTCAGCTGAGTAGAATGGGGGTAGGTTTACCTGGGAGTGGGGGAAGGGAGTTACAGAAGCATTGGAGTTGTCTTTTTTTTTTTAACGTCTTTATTGGAGTATAATTGCTTTACAATGGTGTGTTAGTTTCTGCTGTATAACAAAGTGAATCAGTTATACATATACATATGTCCCCACATCTCTTCCCTCTTGCGGCTCCCTCCCTCCCTCCCTGGAGTTGTCTTTTTATAGTGGGAGGAGTTCCTGTTGGAGACGGAGGGAGGCAGAGGGAGCTAAACCAGAGAGGAATGAATAGATGCTGATGGATATACCCAGAAAGCCCATCGTCTAAACAGTGGTTCACCCTTCTCCCATCCAGTAGTATTAGGGCAAAAAAAAGGGCTGAGGACCCTGCTTTTTGCTGCCTGCCTTCTCCCTCCCCACCAGGAGCCTGTGTAGCCTACTTCCTTACTAAGAGGCGTGAGTACCGCAACTCCCTGAACCCCTTTAAAGGCCTAAAAGAAAAAGAGGAGAAGAAACTTCGAAGTCGCAGATATCGGGTAGGTTTCTAGTCTTTCCTTTCAAGATGCTAAACTCTAAAAGCTAATAAATAAGGCACAGTGGGAAGGGCCAGGGGACGTGGCATCTGAGAAAAGAGTTGAGATCCAGGAACGGAGCAGAGGAGGAGGAGGAAGGGAGCCAGTTCTAAGATCTGACTTGGGTTCTCTTGAGGACTTGTGTTCTCTTGAGAACTTGGTTCTCTCGGGCACAGATTTTACACAGCCTCCCTTCCACCCAAAGCCTTTCCCCAAACCTAATGCGTGGTTTGTTGCTTTTCCTAATCTCTGTCCTGGGCTCCTACCTTAGCTTTTTGCCAACCGATCCAGCATCATGAGGCATTTTGGCCCTGAGGACCAACGCCTGTGGAAGGATGTGACAGAGGAGCTGATGTCAGATGAAGAGGACAGCCTTAATGAGCCAGGTGTCTGGGTAGCCCGGCCTCCCCGTTTCC
The DNA here is from genome assembly GCF_951394435.1 of Stenella coeruleoalba. Classification (NCBI taxonomy): domain Eukaryota; kingdom Metazoa; phylum Chordata; class Mammalia; order Artiodactyla; family Delphinidae; genus Stenella; species Stenella coeruleoalba. Next base: position 73,861,821 of record NC_137147.1, read on the forward strand.
GGGCCCAGCGCCTCACGCAGCTCTGCTACCACCTGGATGCCAACTCTAAGCATGGCACCAAAGCCAACCGTGTGTATGGACCTCCCTCAGACCGCTTACCTTCTGCTGAGGCCCAGCTCCTGCCACCAGAACTTTACAATCCTAATTTCCAAGAGGAGGAGGATGAGGGAGGTGATGAGAATGGACCTGTCTCCCCATCTTTTGACCAACCCCATAAAACCTGCTGTCCTGACTTGAACTCGTTCATTGAAATCAAGGTGGAAAAGGATGAGTGAAATCTATAACCAAGAATAACTCTGGCATCCGCCTCTTCCCATGTCCTCAAAATGGGTGGCCACAGGGCTTCCCAGAATGACGAGATGTCTTCTGCAGTCTGAGAAAGCAAAGCTGCCTCTCTTCTCAACACAGCCTCCACTAGAAGTGGAAGCTGGCAGCTCTGGTGGGATAAAAGGACTCATCTCCAAGGGGGAAATACTCCCCCTCCCCCCGCTGTGAACGACAAGCCAGAAAATGCTTATTCCTAAGCATAACAGTGCCTCGGAAGAGCCTGGGCTGAGAAAAGGAGGATGGGTCCAAGAAACAGGAGGCCTTCTTGACGTATGCCCTGGTCTCTGAGTTGTTTTTTCTTCTGGTTTCACTCAAAGCTTTAGTGAAGCGGCCCTTGGTCGTACCTTCTACTTCCCCTGACTGCTGGTCTTGCTCCGTAGTGGAAGCAGCACAGGACCAGGCCAGGGTAATACTGCCACCTGGTGGACAGTTTCAGTCATGGGCTTCATTCTTCTGAGCAGAACACAGGCTCCATCCGTATTTGGGAATTGGGATCTAGATGTAATAGCTATTGTTTATTGAATTATATAAGGAAGATTTTATTATTCCCATTGTACACATGAGGAAACTAAGGCTTAAAGAGTTCCCCTGTCTCACCAGCCGCTGCTTTCCCACCGTGTGACCAAGCAGTATACGTGGCTTGGTAGCCATCTCTTAGTCCTGTCAGACAAGCTATATTTTGAGGAAGGTGAGTGTGTGTGTGTACGTGTGTGTGTGCACACAAGCACACATGCAGAATATATACACACACACAAAATTTGTGCCTTTTTGGATGGATTGAGAAGTAAATATGGCTTTCTCTTCACTCTGTCAATCATACAACAAATACTGATTGCTTACTAGGTGTCAGGTGCTGTGCTGGGTGCTACGGATAAACTGTTGAACAGGTTAGATACTGATCAGAAGTTTTATTGTCTAGTCAGGAAGCCAGGCATTTAAGTAAGCAATGAAATGAATTGTGATAAGTGTGATGATGGGGGAATGTAGCTACCATGGCTATGTACCACAGGGGTAACTAACTTGCTCTGGCCGTCTGGAAAGGCTTCTCGGAGAGTGTTTAAATTGATGCTTGAAAGATGGGGAGAAGTTAACCAGGAGGGAAGGGGAAGCCAAGAGAGTGTTCCAAACCTTGGGAATAGCAAGTACAAAAGCCCAGAGGCAAGAGAGAGCACAGACAAGGTACAGTTCTACTGCAGAACCATTTGGGGAGCGGATGTTGCTGAGAGAAGAGGCTGGAGAGATAGACTCTGTAAAATACCTTAAAGAGTATAGACTTAGTTAAAGGACAGTGAGAAATCGCTGACAGGTTTTAAACAGGGAAATAAGATGATCAGTTTTGTGCTTTTGAAGAATCATTTGACCTCAGGTTTCAAGATGGATGGGAGGGAGAAAGCCTTGGCAGGGAGACTTTTGCAGTGGTCCAGGAGAGAAAAGATGATGACCTGATACATACATATATATATATAGTGGTGATGATGAGGGAAGGACAGATTTGAAAGATATTTTGGAAGCAGAATTGATAGGACTTGCTGATAGGACTTGCTTGGATTTGAGGTTAAGGGAGGAGGACATAGGGTTGATGTTCAGGTTTCTGGCTTAAGTAGCTAAGTGGTTAATGATGCCGTTTACTCAGGAAATGCTGGAGGAGCCAGTTTTGGGAGGCAGGGAAGGTGAGGTCAGGGTGTTGTGTGCCTTTGAGACAACCAAGTGGAGATGCTATTCGTCAGCTGAGTTTTTAAGTCCAAGAATGTCTGGGCTAGAAATATGGATTTGGGAGTCACCTGTATATAGAGGCTAATTAAGGTCGTGGGAATGGAGAATAGGGCCTGTGGAGCTCCCAGCTCCAGTTCAGACTATGGAGTGGCTACCCAGAGGTCATGAGCCCTACTGGAGCATGCGCTGTCAGCGCATCACACCCCCTTCACTTGCGTCTCCTTCCTGTTATCCCCCTGAAAACACAGGTTGTTGGTCCCAACTGTGCCCACTGCTGCCACTACCAACTCCTGGATGGGCCTCCTTTAACGGCATCTCAACTTTTCATAAGATTTACTCTCCCATTTTAACCCCAAAGGAGCAAAGTTCCCAAATGTTAGAGGATGTAAGTAACTGGAAGGAAGAATCCAGGTTCTCCTTCCCCATGTGGAAACAGGAAAGGAGGGAGAACGTTATGGTTGATTCTGAAGACAGCTCACAGCAGGCTCTGGATGCAACCTGATAGCCCCCCTTGGTTACTAATGCTTTCAGTCCTCCCTGCTTCCAGTCTGAGAGTAAACTGTCCTCTGGATCAGAGAAAAGCTGTAGGCCTGACCTGGGAAACAGAGAGGCTGATTCTCAGGAGAGATGAGGTCAGGGAGACAATGCAGCTAGGACAGAGAAGCCAAATAGTTTGTGCCAAATTAATTTCCCCAAAGATATTAACCTTCTTTCCTCCCCCATTCCCTAAGGCTACACTAAAATTATAAAAGGTGTTCAAAATGTTGAGATGAAAATAATATGCATGATTTGTTTGCATATAATTTTCATACGAATTTACCATCTAAATACGAAGGAGTCATTTCCTTCTCCATTCCCCTCTCCCTCGCCATGTGCTAGTCTGGGCAAAATCAGTTGGCTGATACTTAATTAGGCATGTTCAGCTTCCGCCATGGCTTCCTCTTTTCCTTATTCTTGATCCTCCTAGTATGGCCAAGATCAGCCTCTTTTCCTTTTCCACCTTGATCATTTTCACTTGCTATGTCCTCTAAATGACATTTTCTTTTTCTCCCTTTTAAGTTAGTACTTATTCTTTATCACCAACTACTGTGGGCCAACCAAGGGCGAGGCGTTCGCTAGCTCTAAAACCGGGCCTTCTATCCCCAGTCACCTGAAATACTTGCTAAAAATCTCATTTCCCAACACCAGGGGGTGTCTATCTATCCCTCTATCTGTCCTACCCTGAAGGTAGAGATTAGTCCCAAGCCTCCTCCTCTCTCCTTTTACATACACACGAAAGCTCCCTCCCTCCCGTTACAGAGTTTTGGGTTCAGAAAGTTGTCTTTTTATTGCAGCTTATCTGTTTGTCTCTCATTCTCTCTGGACCTGAACAAATTTGTCTTTCTCTTGGTCTGTTCAGCCTTCCGTCTCCGCACGCCCACGATCCCATTTGGTCCGGCTCTCCTTTCTTTCCATACCTGTCTTCCACCACCTCTCTATAAGGGCTTCCTCGCCTTTCTGGGCTCTTATGCGTCTCTGAACCTCTTTATGTATCTACCTTTCTTCTCTCTCCCTGTCTCACTACTTCTGTATCAGTCCCTTCTCATCTCTCCCACAGTCCCCACACTAGGAACAAAGTCACGGTGTTTGCGCAGAACATGCCTCGCGTCGCCCCTTTCTGAACCGCGACATTCCACCGTGCCCCTCCGCGCATTCCAACTGCAAACAAAGAGTTCCCATCCCCCTCCCCCACTTTTTCATGTCCCAATTCTTGAGTGATGTAGTAGCAACTGTCCAAACTGCCCCTCGCCCTCCTTTCGCCACCAGTCGGCGGATCTCCAGCTCCAGGACACTTAGCACCAACACCCGCCACCCCCCCTTTCCGGCGCACCAGATTCCTGCGCCGACACCCCCGTTCGTCTCGCACACGGCGCTCCGCCCCTCCAGGAAAGTAGATCCGGCCAGGCAGACAAAAGTTTGGGAGAGAAGTTGGGTCGGTGCTGAGTGTGTGAGCGAGGGGGGCGGGGGCCTGGGAGAGTGGGGCTGCCGGGCGAGTCGACGCGTGAACAGATAGACCTGCGGACCGGACAGCCGCGGCCGTAGGCACTTCTAGCCCCGCTTAACCCCTGATGCGCGGGGGGACGCAACCCCTCTCGCTGGGGGATGCTGCGGGATTCTTGGCGCCGGGCATCCGGGGCGCCCGCTAAACCCCTGTGCCTATCCTGTGCCCCTGGGGAAGCGAAGTCCGGCCGCAGGGAAAGAGAAGCGGCCGCCGAGACGCTGCAGGGTGCCGGGCGGGGAGGGGGCTGGAGGCCCCAGGCCCGAGGGCATGGAGCGGTTAGGGGAGAAAGCCAGTCGCCTGCTGGAGAAGTTAAGACTCTCGGACTCCGGCAGCGCCAAGTTCGGCCGCAGAAAGGGTGAATCTAGCAGGTCTGGGTCTGATGGGACCCCCGGGCCGGGCAAGGGGCGCCTGAGTGGGTTGGGGGGACCTAGGAAATCAGGGCCCCGTGGAGCTACTGGGGGACCTGGGGATGAGCCGTTGGAGCCAGCCCGGGAGCAAGGCCCCCTGGACGCTGAGCGGAACCCTCGCGGCTCCTTTGAGGCGCCGCGCTACGAAGGCTCCTTTCCCGGGGGGCCGCCTCCCACCCGGGCCTTGCCTCTACCTCAGTCATTGCCCCCCGACTTTCGGCTGGAGACGGCCCCAGCCCTAAGCCCCCGCTCCAGTTTCGCCAGTAGCTCAGCCAGCGACGCGAGCAAGCCGTCCAGCCCCCGGGGCAGTCTGCTGCTGGATGGGGCGGGGGCTGGTGGAGCCGGAGGTAGCCGACCCTGCAGCAACCGTACCAGCGGCATCAGCATGGGCTACGACCAGCGCCACGGCAGCCCCCTGCCCGCCGGGCCATGCCTGTTTGGCCCACCTCTGGCCGGGGTTCCGGCGGGCTATTCCTCTGGAGGGGTGCCGTCCGCCTACCCCGAGCTCCACGCTGCCCTGGACCGACTGTGCGCTCATCGGCCCGCGGGGTTCGGCTGCCAGGAAAGCCGCCACTCATATCCCCCAGCCCTGGGCAGCCCGGGAGCTCTAGCCGGGGCCGGAGTGGGAGCGGCAGGGCCCTTGGAGAGACGAGGGGCGCAACCCGGACGACACTCGGTGACTGGCTATGGGGACTGCGCCGCGGGCGCCCGATACCAAGATGAACTAACAGCGTTGCTGCGCCTGACGGTGGGCACAGGTGGGCGAGAAGCCGGCGCCCGCGGAGAACCCTCGGGGATTGAGCCGTCAGGTCTCGAGGAGCCGCCAGGTGCGTTCGTTCCAGAGGCCGCCCGGGCCCGGATGCGGGAGCCGGAGTCCAGAGAGGACTACTTTGGTGAGTGAGAGAAGTGGTTAGGGACGGGAAGAGACCCGTCACCGCATTCGGTTCCCCACTGCCCCGACGGCGGGCGCTGGGAAGTCGGAGGCAGAGACGCGGGGGTAGGAAAGAGGCAAGAGGAATTTCCCCTTCCCACTGGGTTTCAAATGGACCACGGGCACCTTATTCCTGCTAAATTCAACCCCCCTGATGATCTCGTGAATCCCAGTTCCTCAGCTTTAGATCCTGGGTTTTTCGCGGTAGGAGGCCTTGTTGAGGGTAACCAAGTGGGGCTGGGAGAGCATCCCCCCATCTTGCTCCCCCCTCGGCGGCGTTGCCCCTGCAGGCTCCTGCGCGCCGCGCCCCCAGCCGGGCCCAGGCTCCGCCCGCAGGAATTTGGGGAATGCGCGGGTGGGGGGGCGGGGCGGGTGGGCCGCGTGCGTGCCGGCTCCTGCCCGGGCGCTCCAGGTGCCCGCGGGCGGGGCCGGCCGCGCGGCACTGGGCTGAGGTGGGGTGCAGGGGGTGGGGGAGCTGCTTCCTAACACGCGCGGAGCTGTGGCCGCGGTCGGGGAAAGGAGCCCGGGGGGGAGGAAGAAAGCCCTGGGACGGAAAGCAGAGACCCTACTGCCGTCTGGCCCCAGTCCTGCTGGCTCCGTGCGTGGGTGGGCATTTAAGCCGATACCCGGTGGTGTCAGCTTCTGTTTTCCCCATCCTCCGGAAGTCAGGGCAGAAGCCTTGACCACCGGGACAACATCACCCCTGGATGGATGGCGACCGTGTATAGCTGCCAGAAATAACCCGGGCTTCAGTTCTGGCCATAACCTGCTCAGAATTCAGGCACGAAGTAGCCCCTTATTTCCTGCTGCTAAAGAAACCTGGTCGCCGCCTCTCTCCCGGACGCAGTTACCTTCAGGAAGTGTTAACTGATTATATGTCTCGGCTATTGGGGGGGGGATATTGGTGTCTTGAACGATCTTTTAGTCAAGACCCACAGGCACCACTTCACTGTATAAAATAATGCCAATCTGATTGTGATAGGAAGTACAGAAAGAAGTGGAGGGCCTGCTCCTAGGTCTGTGAGCCTCTTCAGTGTTCCCAGCATCTTCTCACCTTTCTCACCATCCATGTTCCTGCCCCAGACCCCATGCTCTAGAACACTGTGGCTAGAAATGTAAATAGAGAGAGGAACCCAGCCAGGGAAGGAAGGTAAGGGAGGAGGTTCAGAGGTAGCAGGGCTGCAGGCTAGTTCAACTCCAACCTTCCCCCATTTCCCCCCCACCCCGCCCCCACCTGAGAGAGGAAAACCCAGAGCAGATGATGCTTTGGTCACGGGAGACTAAGTGACAGGATCCTTTTAGCAGTTTCCTTTCGAGGCTGGGGAGAAGTGGTTGATGGGTGGAGAGAAATCTCGGCTAAGCCATCAGAACCAGAAGGAAGAAAGGAGCTGGGAGAGAGTGCAGTAATACGGCAGGAAGAACCTAGGAGTGGATATGCTGGGTTAGAGGAGGTGAGGCAGACATGCCTGAGCAGTTGGCTCTTGTCTTCCCGTAATGTCCAAGGCTTCCCAAAGAAATGGCTCTGACAGAGCCCCCTGGCATGGCAATCTTGGGGCAGAGCTCCCCTCCCCTGGGGAAGCCTTGGACCCCGGTGAGGGGGAGGGCTGCTTCTCTCCCTAGGGGTCAGTTTGCCTCCTCTGACAGAACCCCCAGCCTGACTGTACCCTCCTACTCCTGCCCCTAGTAGGGGCCCTCTTCCTTGGCTACAGCCTTGCCCAGCTGCCAGAGGGTGGGAGCAGGACAGGCCTGGGCCCATCAGTCGCTGCAGCTGCTGCACGGGCTCCCAAGCCCCTGGGCAAAGACTGGATGGGCCCCAACAGGCAAGGAGTGTGGCAGTGTGCCGAGGGGGAGAGGTGGGGCGGGGTGAGGCGGGCCCGTTGGGATCTGTTCCCCAAAGACAGGCCCTAGCCCTCACTCATGGGCCTGGAATTGGGGAGTGGAAGGAGGGAAGAACACACCCAGGAAAGGGGGGTGCCAGAGCCAGGTGTTATGTATTTTAGAGGAGATGTCAGGGAAGAGCAGTTTGGCTCTGTTCCTCCTATGATAGAAGATGACAGGGAGACATGAGGGGTTCTGCCTCCCTTCCCCCCTTCCTCTGCAACCCTCAATCCTTGGAACACACCCTGCATTCTCAGCAGCCACCTCCCCAGAGGAGTCACACTCACATGGTCCCCTCTGCACAGGGCCCTCTGCTGAGCCAGATCCTTCTTTCCATCTTTGGAAGCCTAGAGGTACAGAGCAGAAGTCATTCTGGGGCTTCCCTGGTGGCACAGTGGTTGAGAGTCCGCCTGCCGATGCAGGGGACACGGGTTCGTGCCCTGGTCTGGGAAGATCCCACATGCTGCGGAGCGGCTGGGCCCGTGAGCCATGGCCGCTGGGCCTGCGCGTCAGGAGCCTGTGCTCCGCAGCGGGAGGGGCAAAAAAAAGAAGTCATTCCATAGCCAAATGGCAGTTCATTTGACAGATGGAGAAGCTGAGGTCCTGGAGAGGCTTTCTGCACCTGGCGTGCTTTCACTAGGAAGCTTTTTCCAGTCTGCTGCTGGGCCCTTATGGACTCACATCTCTGACTGTCCCACACAGTGCCACGGGGATCATATCTTGCCTGATTAGTCTTTTCTCCCCAACAGAAACCGAGCATCTGAAGTCCAGGGACCCTATCTTTGAGTTTCTCCAATTTTCCACAGTATTGGGCACAATGTTGTTGCGAGGCACTAAATAGATGTTCAGAAAATGTCTGTTGATTAATCAGTAAACAAGAATAAGTCTGCCCAGCCAAAACCTTGCTGCATCCCATTAACTCTCTCTTCCCAAAAGGGAGCCCGTCAAAAGGAGGCTGTGACTGGTGGTCCTTTGCCATCAGGAAAGATGAGGAATCCCTGGTTTTGAGCTGGGGGAGTGCGCCATGATGCTGACAACTTCTTCTCTCCTCTCAGGCACCTGTATCAAGTGCAACAAAGGCATCTATGGGCAGAGCAACGCCTGCCAGGCCCTGGACAGCCTCTACCATACCCAGTGCTTTGTCTGCTGCTCCTGTGGTGAGTGCAGCCCCCAGACCTTCTGGACCAGGGCCTGAGGCCTCAAGCACTCCCCGCACATACACACTCACAAGTGCCTAGGGAAAGCAGGGCTTGTGCCTCTCCATTTGCTGGTCTGGCCCCCACCTTCTCTCTTGCTTCCCTTCTCTGTGCTCTACCTGGCTCTCTCCCGCCCGCCCCCATGTTGGCGCCCCTTGCTGAGGTCAGCCCTCCCTCTGCTGAGCCTCTTTCCTCCGCTCTATTCCTCCCTCTTTCTTCTGCCTTCCTGCTTGCCCAGCCTGGACTCCCTCCCAGCCCTCCGGCCTCTCCTTGGAGGGGCTTGGTCTTGGGCAGCCGACTTGAGTTGCCTGGGGCGACAGTGAAAGACTGGAATGTGGGAAGGGTGGGGTGGGCTGAGGGAGCGGGGAGCTGTGGGGGAGTGGAGAGGGGGGTTTTCTCTCGGCTGGTCAGAGTTCAGCCACCTCGCTGGAGTGCAGGCCACCGGGCCATGCCAAGCTGATGACATCACGCTCCAGGAATGCCCGCTGCTGTTAGCTCAGGAGGCCCGCCAGGAGCAGGGGGTGCTCCCAGCGGCCTCAACTCCCCAGCCTTTCCCTCACCTCCCTCATTACCCGGCCCCCCTGCTTACCCACTCTGATTCCTTTGCTGGACCTTTAATTTCCTATCTCTGCCTGTCTGGCTCCAGCCACTCCCATCCCCTGCCTGGCTCCCTTTAGGTTCATCTATCTATTTGTCCTTCTGTTTATAGAGCCTCTTCTGGGAATGTCTCTTTCCCTCTCTCTACTCCCTTGTGTCTCATAAGTTTCTAAGTCAACTTTTCTAAACCACTGGACAGAGCTGGCAGTGGAGATTTTGATGAGAAGATGGCAGAGGTGGGAAACTTGCCCATTCTCTACCCTTGTCTCATTCCTCCTCATACCTGATAATTTAGACACCCTGGAGCAGTTCCTGGGTGTTGGTTTCATGGGGAGCGGTCCTGCCTTGTCTGCTTGCAGAAGATCCTGGGCTGCTTCTGACCCCGGAGACTCTGGGTCCCTCTAAGCTTGGGGAAGCAGCCTAGTGCAGCAGGAAAGGGGACCAACTTTGCTCTCAAACAAAGCACTTTGTCCCCAACAGTAGTCCCAGTATGTCCTGACCTCCATGGAGCCTATCCCTGGGAGACAGACAGGGCTAGGAGAATAGGAGAGCTGTGCAAAAGCTCCTGGGTTGAAAGGTCCCAGAGAGCAAAGTCCACGACAGTGTGATTGTCTCTGAGCGCATTGTAGGCCCCGTGTTCAGAGCCCCTTGACCTTGTCCCCCAGCCTGTGGTTGGCTTTGCTTTCCCAGGTGGCTCCCCGAGCAAGCACAGGCACTGGAGAAGGCGGCACCCCTTTAAAGCAGGGCCACAGAAAACTGTTGAGGGGGGCAGGAGCTGGAGAAGCAGCAAGCGAAGGAGTGGGGATTGGCAGGAGTGAGACCAAACAAATTGGAATTGCATCAGATGGGGTATTTGTGTGGGGAGACGGGACAGACAGCAGTTAGGAGGACAAGCTCTGAAATCCAGATTTAAACGCATCATGAAACACCGGAGAGCAGTTACCCCGTGGCGGGGACGCCCTGTGCCTGGACCCTGGGAGAGGCTCCAGCCCCTTGTCTACTGCTTCTAGGGCGAACTTTGCGCTGCAAGGCTTTCTACAGCGTCAACGGCTCTGTGTACTGTGAGGAAGATTATCTGGTGAGTGAGGGGTCCCCTGGGCCTGGAATTGGCTCCCACCCCTTTCTCTGTGGCCCATCAGGTCATTCTCGGCCCGTAACATCCTCCCTTGGTCTTCTCCTCCTAGTTTTCAGGGTTTCAGGAGGCAGCTGAGAAATGCTGTGTCTGTGGTCACTTGATTTTGGAGAAGGTAAGCACAGTGTCTTCAGCTGAGACTGTGAAGCTGAGGGGCCGAGGGGTGGAATCAGGAACTAAATGGATACTGAGAAAAGGTGGGGGGAGGAAACCTATCAGCAACTACTTGGCGTCCCATTCTTCCCCAGAACCGCTGTTTACAGTGGCTTCTCTTTGCCTATGGCATCAAGTCTGGACTCCTCCGCCTGCCACCCCAGGCTCCCGTGATCTCTAACTCCCTAACTCTGCAGGCACAACCCGGCCCTCCACCTGAGCCAGGAGTGTGGGGTCCTGAGGCTTAATCCCCTTTCTGCTACTGGCTGGGATCAGTTGAAGCTCAGCTTTCTTTTCTGTAAGGAGGAGTTGGGTTGAATCAGTGGTTCACAGCCCTGGCAGCCTAGCAGATCACCTGGGAAGAAGTAAAGAAAATACCAATGCTGGGTCATCACCAGAGACTGTGGTGAATACTTCTGGGTGGGACCCAGGCATTGATGGGCTTAAAAACCTCCCGGGGTGACCCTGATATGCAGCCAAGTCTGAGAAACACTGGCCTGGATGCTCCCTAAGACCTTTATCAGGGTTTCTGCCTCCATTTTAAGACTCCTTGGTCATCCCAGATTACACAGCATTGTTCTAGGACGAGAGCAGGGGCTCAGATGAGGTTAGTGGGAGCAGCAGGGAACGTCATCGGTAGCTGGAAAGCAGAGACTGATTCTCCTCCCGCCCCACGAGCCAGATCCTCCAGGCAATGGGAAAGTCCTATCACCCAGGCTGCTTCCGATGCATCGTTTGCAACAAGTGCCTGGACGGCATCCCCTTCACTGTGGACTTCTCCAACCAGGTGTACTGTGTCACCGACTACCACAAGTGAGTCCTCCGCCCGGGGTGTGGTGTGGACCTGGGCTCAGGGATTCCCCCGCCTCAGCTCCCCTCTGTCCTCTCTCTTTCAGGAATTACGCTCCTAAGTGTGCGGCCTGTGGCCAACCCATCCTCCCCTCAGAGGTCAGTATGTCTGTGTTCTCCTGCAGGGCAGCCAGTGCTGCTGCCTCTGGGGAGGGACTGGGGACATGCCTCCTGGCCTCCCCTGGGAGGCAGTGGTGCTGAGGAATGTACTCCGCGAAGATTCCCGTGTGACTCTGCTCTCTGGGTCATCACCCTGACCCCAACATCCGGGCCTGGACTTGTCTGACAGCCTTGCTGGACCCAGGCTCCATCTCTTTTCTCCCAGTCCAGAGAAGGAGACTTTCTCTGAAGTCAAGGTCACCAGCCCCCAGATGTAGGGGCTGGAAAAAGGTGGGAAGAATCCTCAGGGCTGGTAGGAAGGGGTCAGAAATGATTTACGCTGTGTGTGCCAAGGGAGATAAGCCAAAAGCCCACGAGGAAGCAGGCCCTGTTGGGTCTCCTCGTCCCCGGCTTAGCTTACTTTATTGATGCAGCCTGCCTCTTTCCTTTCCCTCCGTAAGGCCTGAGCCCCTGGACAGAGGGGAGGCTCCACGAGGGGACACGCCTTCCTGGAGGCCAACGAAGGAGAGGGGGGACGTTCCCGCAGGGTCTGCAGAGGCCACCTCAAAGCTGCAGACTGTGGCAGAGAGGCTCTGGAGGCCTCTGTATGAACCTCCCGTTGGAAGGGGGGCTGGTGGGGGAGGGGAGAGTTGGGGTTATCGTGCTGCTCTCATGCCCATGGGGGTGTGCATTATTTCAGGGCTGTGAGGACATTGTGAGGGTGATATCCATGGACCGAGATTATCACTTTGAGTGCTACCACTGTGAGGTGAGTGTTGGGCGCCTGGGCTCCCAGAGGAGAGCTAGAAGGGGGCTGGGGGAGTGAAGTCCTAGAACTGCCACAGTCTGTAGGAGAGGTCTAGGATACGGGAAACCAGGAAGGTGCTCTGACCCATCTCCAGTCTCTTTCGCGTCCTTCAGCCACTCTCTCTGGGTGTGGTCGTTTAGTCCTTTCTAAATCTGGCTTCCCCAGAGTCAAGACTCCCAAAACTAGGGACTCCTGGTAACAGCTGGAAATGGGAGCCTGTCTCATTATTTCTGCTGTAGCAGCGACACCTGGCGTCCAGCTGAGGTATTTTCTCAGGTTTCTCTTCTGGGAGTTCATCCCCCTCCAACCCCGCCCCCTTTTTCCCAGTCACTGGGAGTCTAGTGCCCAGCAGGGCCGACTTCCACGATGTCCCTGGTTCCTGGGCTGAGGTAAACTAGGTGTCCTTCTTCCCTAGGACTGCCGGATGCAGCTGAGTGACGAGGAAGGCTGCTGCTGCTTCCCTCTGGATGGGCACTTGCTCTGCCACGGCTGTCACATGCAGCGGCTCAATGCCCGACAGCCCCCTGCCAATTATTGGGTCGGCCAAAAAGTTCCTTCGGTTTTTAAGTAAAAATAAGAGACACATTTTTCATTTTCACCAAGAACTTTATTGGACAGTGTAATCACTGTTTCGTTCCACTACCTTCTACCATTTTTCAGGCAACTTCATAATTCCATCTTCCCAAAACTTTTCATCTTTTTGAGCAAAGAACTGTTCCAGGTGCCTTTTACAGTCTTCCAGGGAATTGAAATTTTTTCCATTAAGAGAATTTTGTAAAGACCGAAATGAATGGAAATCTGAAGGTGCATTGTCTGGTGAATACAGCGGATGAATCAGAACTTCCCAGCCAAGCTGTAACAGTTTTTGCCAGGTCATCAAAGAAACACGCGGTCTTGCGTTATCCTGATGGACAATTATGCATTTTCTGTTGACTAATTCCGGATGCTTTTCATCGAGTGCTGCTTTCAGTTGATCTAATTGGGAGCAGTGCTGGTTGGAACTTATCATTTGGTTTTCTGGAAGGAGCTCGCAGTAAAGGACTCCCTTCCAATCCCACCATATACACAACATCACCTTCTTTGGATGAAGATCGGTCTTTGGTGTGGTTGGTGGTGTTCATTTTGCTTGCCCCACGATCTCTTCCATTCCACGTTATTATTGTACAGTATCCACTTTTCATCACCCGTCACAATTTGTTTCAAAAACGGAACGTTTTCGTTACATTTCAGTGGAGAATCGCATGCAGAACTATGTTCAAGAACATTTTTTTTTTTTCGCTTAACTTAGGTGGAACCCGAACATCAAAGCGATGAACATAACCAAGCTGGTACAAATGATTTTCAGCGCTTGATCTGGATATTTTGAGGATGTCAGCTGTCTCCCTCGTTGATTGTTCTCAGTTAATGTTTTGATTTGATTGCTATCAACCAACTGGTCTACCCAACCGCGGAGCTTCATCCAACGAGATATCTCCAGCATGAAACTTCGCAAACCACTTTTGACACGTTCGATCAGTCACAGCACCTTCTCCATACACTGCAAAAATCTTTTTTTGCGTTTCAGTTGTGTTTTTACCTTCCTTGAAATAATAAAGCATAATATGCCGAAAATGTTCCTTTTTTCTTCCATCTTCAATATTAAAATGGCCACACAAAAATACACCAATTTTTATAAGTTTTTTAAAAATGCACACTGATGTGATAGCTGTCACGATACAATCTAACAAAATTGTTTCAAATGAAGTTAAAGACAACTAAGCGCTACTAGAGCCATCTCATGGAAAACATCAAATGAACTTTTTGGCCAACCCAGTATATCTGAGATGCAGTCACTGCCGCTGCCGTCACCACCATTGACAAATTCCTCTGGCCAGTGGGCCCCTCTGAGGCCAGCCAAGAAAAGGAAGGCACTCTGTAGCCCTGGCAGAAGAGTCCTCTAGGGAGGGCCCCAAGGGCCAGAGACCCAAAGATCAAGACATTCCAAATGGATTGTGGAGGAGGAGCCCTCCAGTTGCCATGATGTGGGTGACTGGCCTTTCCAGGTGTGCAGCCTGTGCTGTAGCACATTACAGGCACACACAGGCAGGTTCCAGTATTTTCTAAAGGTCTGATTCTAGTCTGTATCTCTAGTATACATTTGTGTGCACACACGGGCACACACACACAATTTCTCTCTCTCTCTCTCTGTCTCTCTCTCTGTCTCTCTGTCTCTCTGTCTCTCTCTCTCTGTCTCTCTCTCTCTCTCTCTCTCTCTCTCTCTCTCTCTCTCTCTCGTCAGGGGACTCTTACACTTGGTTCATTAGTAGTAGTTCAGCTCTCCAGACCTGCTGCCTCTCAGAGGAAACCAGAGTTATTTCCACCACAGCTCCCAAACTCTTGAGGTTCCAGGAGCTAGAGAGGCAAAACACTTTCACTTGGTTCTGATCAGTTTGGCTAGATCTCTTAAAACCAATCCACTAAAAACTTGTTTACTTAAAGTTCACTTGATGACCAGTTTGCCAAAAGCTGAGTTCCCTTTTGGGTATTTTTATAGCCATGTAGTTGTTCTGTTCGTTTTTGTCACGCTTGGGTATTTCAAGGATTTATATCTTTTCATCTAAGAGTACCCCTGAGTTATCAGCAGCATAAATTTATCAAATTTGCAGCACTTTGTAAATGACGAGATTGCTTCCTACCTTTATGGATATCTTTTTCTGTTACCTACTTTTCAAACTTTTTTAAAGTTTCCAGCAATAAATAGAATTGGTACAGACATTTTGTGTATCATTTTTTGTGTTTCTTAATCCAATATTCTTTTCCAAATTAGATGCTTTGAAAACTGTAACAGAGCTCAATATGATTTTGATGCCTTGGTCTGTCTACTACATTCCTGCTGTTGAAAGGCCAATATAGTCTCAACAAATAAACAGGCATGTGGCATATTCAGTTGACTAACAAAGGTGTACAGACAATAGCAATGAAAAGTGAAAGGGTGAATCTGCTAAACTTTTTGAAATGCTGCAGATTTGATAAATACTTATTTGAAACTGTCTCTAGGTGAATTGGTTTTAGGCAAATTAATCTGATAACCTTTGATCCTTAGTCTTTATTCTCCACCACTTAGAGTTTCATATTGGAAATGACTCTTGAAAACAGAAATTCCACATTTAGGGATGATTCTAAGATGACTTTGCCAGCCAACCTGGGAACTGCATAAAAGAGGCCTCTGAGTGAAAGTAAGAGATCAGATTCACACCATGGAGTGCCAGAGTGGGGGAAATGCACTTTTTTTTTTTTTGGCAGGGTAATGTTCTGAAACAAAATTACGCGTTCTACAGCTGGGATTGCTTCTTCTGAACTATTGTTATTAAATAAGTGAATACAAAGGCTCTGTGACTGGGAAAATTTCTCACCAGGCTGCTCCAGGTCTGGGAAATGCAGACAAGCACGTGTAGCCTTACATCCATCCCTTCGGTTGTTTTACTCTTGGGGGTCTTGTCCACTCTGTCACTCTGACCCTTTGTTTCTTACAGTGGTTTTGGCCTCCCTCTACCACTGACTGGCTGATTCCTTCCTAGGTCTGTGCTCGTCTGTCCTCACCCTGAGGGGTCCCCAAGACTCTGTCCTTGCCACTAGGGCTACTTTCTCCCTCCTTCCTGAGGAAAGACAAGTGCTAATATCTGATGAAGACGGGCCCAGGGAAGGCAGGCCATGGCATAGGAGCAGCCCCAGCTGTCGCAAGGCATCACTGGCAAGTTCCAAGTGTACCCCACATCTCAAGAGTTTCCCTTCTTCCTCTTCATGGGGAGATTGTTCATCCTTAGCAGTTGTATTTACTATTTCCTGTTGGTATTGAAAGATTCATGGGATGCTGCCAAGGATACAGCAACAGGTGGACCTTGTTTGGCCAATTTGCCACCTGATTTTCATCAACAGCCAATAGGCCGGAGACAGCGAAAGGGGAAATGGAAGAATTATGGATCCGTTTTGTGTCTCTTTAGATGAGAGTCACGGACAGGGGTCAGGCTTTCACAGCAGACTTGAGCTATTTGCTCTGGCCAGCCCTGTTTGCTACAGGCCAGAATGCGGCTTGTGAATAAGCTGGCTGGTGCAGGTTCTCTGCCTTACCTCTTAGAGACTTGACTGCTTCCCCTTCCGCCTGGAGCTCTCAGGGCCACAGAAATGGTAAGACTCCGTTTATAATCAGGCTGGAGACCATCCTCAGTCAAGGAGGACATACGAGAAAGCTGTTTCAGGGCACAGAAAGCCATTTGGATGAGGTCCCTGAGACTGTACCTAGATGGAAGGGAATAAGAAGGGGGGAATAAAACGAGACTAACAGGACTGCGAGAAAAGGATTGGGAAGAAGCAGTGAGTTGAAGCATTTTTATTTCTTTTTTTTTCTTTTCTTAGAAGGACCCATACCCCAGAGCTGGCCTAGGGGCATTCAGAATCCTAAAGGCAAGACTCCACAAGAAGGACAAGGGTCCAACCAATCTCAATCCTCTCCGTCCTCTCCTCCCTTGCAGCAAGGAAGACCTAAGGCTGGGCCTTTGCTGTGTCAATTGCTTGCGGAGGGCCCTGTTGTCCACGCTTGGCTCTCGTTGGGAAGGAGGTCCTAAGGTTTGACCTTGGAAATCTGAGCAGACGGTTCCTGGGACATATAGATTAGACGGGTCTAACTGTGATGGTCGGGAAGTCATCAGAGGCAAATTCTGTCCACTGTGGTTATTATTTCAGCTACTCTCCTCTTAGAAAGGATAGTGTTGACCCATGTGAAGGGAGCAGGGGGAGATGGGTTAGGAGGAAACCTACTAAAAGGTACTGGTTAGGCTTGTATCCTAGAGAGAGCCAAGCGAGGTGTGCGTTTAGAGATATCGCTGTCACCTCATTTTACTGAATGAAGAAATAGAAACTCTGAGTGATGATGGGACTTACCCAAGGTCACACAGCTGGAAAATGACTTTCCAACTTCTGAAGACTAATAAAGAGCTTATTTCCCCTCTTCCCTCCCCACTACCCCCACCCAGGGACTCCCAGGGCATAAGTAAACTGTAAATGAGACAAGTGCTTCACTATGACAGATAATTAGGGCAAGTTTTAGCAGGAAAGCCAGGGAACACGAGAGATAATAATGAAAACTTTTGGTTCTTATTAGTGCTTTTTTGTTAATTAGGATTAGCAATCACCAAAGTACCTTTAAGAGCACATTAGGGGAAACAAAGGAAATATACTGCAGGGGAGTCCCTGTCCTTGAGGAGGTCACAGTCCAGCCAGGGAGATAAATACACACGTAAAATGCGGTGAGAAGATTACAAGCAACATGTCAACAAATGCAGAGAAATTGAGTGTTACAACGAGACCTAATGCGCAGGGTACAGGTGACAGTGATGAGACGGTCTGGCTTAGAGTGTAGATCAGAAGGCGGCAGCCCACTGGCTAAATCCTGTCCCCAAATGCATTGAGTTTGGCCCACTGGGAGTTATTTTTTATAGTATGAACTTGAACCCTAGTTGAAGAAGGAAAAAATGCCAGCTAATAAATGGAGAAAGAATGACAGAATGGGAAAAATGGCATTTTGTGAACTTTAATAAAACTATTGATCCTAGCAAAGATTATTAATTGGTGTTAAACACCATAGGTGAAATGATTGGTAGACAACTGCACATTGATACAGCGCCAAGTAACACTGTCAGTTTACAAACTTGAGGACAAAAATGTAACTGTATATTGGAGGGATCAGACTGTCATCACTCATTTCCTGGAAACAGTCTTGGTATCACTTACCAGTAGGCCAGTTCTGGTATGAGACAAATGCATAACCCAACCTAGCATATATTCTAGCTGCTCCCTACCCCAAAAGAAGTATTAGATATAACTTACAGTTTACAGGAAATATTGGGGATAGAGAAACGAACTAATGGACACTAGGAGGAAGCAACTGGACAAATCTAGGAGGTGAAGCATTCTGCAGGGCAACTGGCCAGCTCTCTTCAGCAAGTCAGTATGTTTTTTTTTTTAAGCCAAAACTGCTATGAAAGAGACTTAAGGTATGCAATAATAATACAATGCATGGTCCTGGATTCCCTGTTAGTTTAAACAAATTGCTACAAAAGATGTTTGTGGTCAACTGGAAATGTTTTAATATGGACAGGGGATTAGATGGGGTGAAAATTTACTGAAATGGAAAGGTCAAAATCATTAATAAAATACCAGTTCCAAAACCATAATCATTTTGCTTTTAAAATGTCTATATATTTATGAATAAAAAAGATCTGAAAGGATATGCACTAAGATGTTAACAGTTGTGCTCTCTGAGTGGTGGGAATATGTTCTGTTGTTGTTGGCCTACATTTTCCGTTTTTATACGATGCACGTGTACTTCCTCTGTAATAATAATAAGCTATTATGAATAAAATAACTGGTTGCCAACATTTACATTTCAGGAGATTTCATATAAAAATCTGGATATTATACACAAAGAGCTGGGTTTCTAAGGTTTTTTGAATAATCAGAAGCTCTGTCACCCCGGGCTTCCATTGCCACATGGCAGCAACTGGTCGGAACTGAGTGATGGCTGCTCCTTTGCTTGATGTATTCTCTCCTTAGTTTGTCACAGTCCCCACCACTCTTTGGTCTGTGCCCTTCATACATTAATTACCTGCCTGGCTCCCACAGACTTTTTTTTTTTAATATAAATTTATTTATTTATTTATTTTTGGCTGCGTTGGGTCTTCGTTGCTGTGCGCGGGCTTTCTTTAGTTGCGGCGAGCCGGGGCTACTCTTTGTTGCAGTGTGGGGGCTTCTGATTGCTGTGGCTTCTCTTGTTGCGGAGCACGGGCTCTAGGCACACAGGCTTCAGTAGTTGTAGCACGTGGGCTCAGTAGTTGTGGCTCGCGGGCTCTAGAGCACAGGCTCAGTAGTTGTGGTGCACGGGCTTAGTTGCTCTGCAGCATGTGGGATCTTCCTGGACCAGGGCTTGAACCCGTGTCCCCTGCATTGACAGGCGGATTCTCAACCACTGCGCCATCAGGGAAGCCCTCCCATAGACTTGTGAGTCAGTAACCCTTGATTTGGATGATCAAAGGCTCCCCATCCATAGAGTCTCCCATTATTAATCATTTGAAAATACTGATAAATTAGTTTTGAAATGCTGCCCAAGAAAAGCATGCATTCCAGAAATATCTGTGCCTGTGTTTTTATACAGCAACCCAGTCATGGGAAACCCAGATGTAACACATAATCTACTTAGCTACCATGGTTGAATACTATAAATTAGTTTGGCAAAATTTCTCTTTGGTAAATGGAATATAGAAAGTATACTAAATTGCTAACTTCCTCAAGGATTTGCTTTTTTTTTTTTTTTTGGCATAACACCTTAATCATAGGAGATGTTTCAATATTTACAGTGTATGTTCTTCCCAAGCATGAAACTCCAAATGCCCTTTGGTAGGTCTATTTCTCCCACTGGCTCTGACACAATTTTTAAAGGAGAAAATCTCTTCCATATGCAGCTCAGTATGAGACAGTGTCATCATCAGTTTAAAGCCCAGGGAAATACTTTATCAGCCTGGTACGTGTTTACGCATTACAGCACCACACTCAGTCGGTTATAACAAGAACTGAACACGTTGTGCTTCATGTCTAGCTTTTCAAAATGATATGAGTCTTCTTCTGAGTCAATTTCCTTTAACTGTTTCATATTCCTTTGGTAAAAATGGTTTCAATCTGTCCCATTTTTTGAGCCAAACTTCTCAGCTTTTCTTTGAGATCCAAAATTTCCTATCAGGCCTTCTTTATATCCTAGCTCACAACAGAATCTCAGTAAAACCAGGCTCATTCCAGTTTGTATAACAAGTTTCCATGAACAGTCAGGCCACCCTTGAAGCCACAGCGCTGGGTTTGAAAGCCCCTTGGAAGGGTTAAGCGTTTGCAAAAGTGGCACATTATGAACATTTGTTCTAAAATTTTCATTTGATGTCATAGGTTGATTACATATTTTCTTTATCCACCTGGTTTCTCCTTAAATCATGTACTTACAATGGGCATGAAATTTTCTAGCTTAATCAATAGTTGTGGCTCTGAATAACTTCATTTTCCAGTGAACACCCTTGAAAATAATTCTGAAATCTCTTGACTGCCTGTAAAATTTTTATTCCTGAAACTAGCTCTGAGTCCATAATACCATAATATATTCCTGCTACTTGTCTTCAGATACTTTCAAAGTGGTATGGCTTTGTTTGTTTGTTTGTTAATTTTTATTTATTTTTTATTTTGGCCACGCTGCATGGCATGTGGGACGGTTCCCCAACCAGGGATCGAACCCAGGCCTCCACAGTGAAACCACTGAATCCTAACCATTAGGCCACCAGGGAATTCCCCAAAGTGGTATGGCTTTAAAAAATTTTTTTTTCTAAACAACTGCTTAGTTAAGCATGGTTCCATAATTCAATGGCTATTTTAATGTCCTAGCTTTGAAACGGGTTAGGTAAGCCCAAATTTTCAGTGGGAGAAAATACTCTACTCAAAACTTTCCATTAAAAAAAAAAAAAAAAAAACTTTCCATTAGTTTGATAAGTAGAATCCTAAATGCTCAACCAAAATCTCTATCTTTGGAGCAGCGTTTTGTTTCCTGGCTAGGGTATGGGAGGCAGAGTCCCTGCAATATTCTCAGCAAATCTCCATTCTTCTCTGCAATTCTAAACAATGCAGCAAAGGAATGGCCCAAGTCTGAAAGGCTAAGTAGACTTTTTCTCAGACTCCCATTTACATTTATTATCGTTAAAACATATGTGAATATGTTTTTGAATATTGTTTTGAATCCTCAATCAAGAGCAATGTCTTCAAGAAGGTAGAGCTAGATTGTGAACACGAGTTATGCCTAATTTATCTTTCTCCACCTCCCCCCTAACACCCCCTCCTCCACCAGAGTCTAGCTCAGGAATACTTGAGCATGTTCATGGCTTTATCATTAAAGAACATTTAAGAAGTGGGCGATTGTATTTTGCATATGGTATAGCAGAAGGTGAGATGAACAACAGTGATGAAGAGACAGGCCTATAAAGGCCAAGCATCCCACGGAAGAAACAAAACTATATAAGGTATTAGCACTGTGGGGTGGTCAAAAATTCATCCTTTCAACAAATAAGCGCCTCTGTATGCCAAGCACCGAGATAGGTACCTTGGGGTCATGGAGGAAGCACCTCCTTAAATACAAAACCAAACAAATTAAGGTTTTAAAGAGGATTCTGCAGCACTTCTCAACAATAAAAACATGAACTGAAAAAAAATGAATTATTAAGAGTAGCAACAACATGGATAAAACTCAAAATTAACTATGCTGAGTAAAAGAAGCCAGACAAAAAAAAAAGTACATCTTTATTTGATTCCATTTATATAAAATTCTAGAAAGTGCAAACTAATCTACAGTGACAGATAGCAGATCAGTGGTTGCGAGGGGCCCGAGAGAGGAATTACAAAGGGGCACAAGTAATCACTTAGGGAATGACGCCTATGTTCACTATGTTGATTGCGGTGATGGTTTCACAGATGTATAGTTATGTCAAAACTTAATGAGCAGTACACTTTAAATATTGTATGCCAAAATACCTCAATAAAGCTGTTTTTAAAAAAATCCAGAGCAAAGAGATAGAGAGGGAGGGAGGGATGGGAAGAGAGAAAGAGAATGAATTCTAGGGCCTCTCTCACAATTCTTTATTGCTCAAGGACACCAGATGGTGTCAATTGTAAGATCCTTTTTCGGTATTCCACTGCAGTCTTAGCTGCCAGGATGGTCTATAGGCTCAACTTTCTCGTCTTAAGTAGAACTGGCCTGTGAAGTCTTTTACTTCACCTGGTCTGGTCTCCTCTTGGACCCAGGATGCAGCTTGGACTCCTTGTCTCTGCCTCCACTTGCTGGGATGTTTCCTCCATTCGAAATGATCCAAATTTCCTCTCCTTTCAGGCCCAGCTAAGAGAAGATTTATTTCAGTCTTCCCTATCCATTCCTGCAGAAAGAGTTCTGTACCTTCTTCAATTTTCTCTGGTATTTATATTCTTTTTTTTTTTTCTGGTATTTATATTCTAAACTGCTCTTTTGACACCTTTTTGCTGCCATGTACTGTTTGCTTTTCATATGTATGTTTTATCTTCTGAACTAGATTATGAACTTCTTCAGGGCAGGGACTGAGTCCTATTTATCTCTGTGTCTCTCCCAAGGCACTTGATA
The DNA here is from genome assembly GCF_951394435.1 of Stenella coeruleoalba. Taxonomy (NCBI): domain Eukaryota; kingdom Metazoa; phylum Chordata; class Mammalia; order Artiodactyla; family Delphinidae; genus Stenella; species Stenella coeruleoalba. The sequence continues at coordinate 73,884,159 of NC_137147.1, forward strand.
AGTGCTTAATAAGTGTCAGTTGTAAAACACCTCACTTTGACAGTCTTTCCAAAGCATTATCTCAGCCATTATCTCATCTGATCATTACATCAACACTGTGACATTGGAGGAGCTAGAAATATGTTAGTTCTTCCTTTTGACAGATAAGGAACCGGAAACCCAAGGTCACACAGTTTGTTAGAGACACAGATGGAACAGATAATTGCATGTGAAGGTTTGATCCAATTCAAGTCTTCCCAAGGCCCTCTGCCCTCCTACCTGAAGACAGGCCTCTGTACCCTTCACCTCCTCATTCCCCCAGTACTTTAGAGCTGCTTAGCCAAAGCTTTGTAGTACCATTTTAGAAAACTTGGCAACTATGAGACATGAAATTTCTGTAGATTTCTGATCAGCTCTGAGTCACCAAAGCACGCTTGCTATTTTGTTCCAAGTGCTGTTTCTTAGGGACATTATGCCTGATATTTAATGACGCTGCACTACAGAACTGAGGAAGCATAAATGATCTTTAAAAGCCTTAGAAAATGACAGCACTTTAACATTAAGCATGAAAGGTGACAGTTGACAAGATGACCAGGGGTAAAAAATTTCTGCACTGGATCACCCTATTTCCCTATGTATTGCTCACAGAATTCTCTAGTTGGTACCAAAAGAAAAGGTTAAACTCTCTGCCACCCAGCACATCTAGCCCTGAGATTCTTTTCCCTCTACCCCAGACTATCTGCTTCTCTGATGCAAGAGATTTCATAACCTTGGTGCAATTTACTTAGCATCAAATATTTTTAAAATAATTCACCTAATTCCAGTCGACTTTGAAAAAAGGGTGGGTGGGGGTTAAGACAGAGAGAGGTGGGTAGACCCCCCCTGAGAGGAGCAATGACCTTTGGTCAAAGTCCATAGCCAGCCTGAGGTCAAGGCCAGAGAGGAAGTCAGGGGAATTGTCCTCCCACCTCCTGTTGGGATCCCCCATTGGCTGATACTAGTCAGAGAATATGGGAACCCTGAAGTCCTGAGGTAGTCCTTACCTTCTACATAGGTTGAAGAGAAGGTGGATCTGGGGGGCAAATGTAAGACATCCAGCTCACTGGTCTACGGGTGGGCAGGTGACCCAACCTGGCAATAAGACATATGGGAAAGTCTGCTGGGTGCTCCTGGGAAAGATTTTCTTCCTTGACTGTTACAGGAAGAAGGCTCTTCCCCTTCCATCTTGCTTGGGATGCTGTTGAGAGGATGTACTCCTTGAACTTCTGAAGCCACCTTTTGACCATGAGGGGATTGCGAAGAGAACTGTAAACAACCTTGATACCAGGGAGCTACTAAGAAGCCTTAGGACCCCCAGCTCCAGACTTCTGGTTAAGCAAACAATAAATGTCCACATAGTCTAAAAAAGGAAGACAGGGGTTTTAGTGAAGGATGAGAGGTAAAGGAGAGGGCAGAGGAGGAGCCTGGGGGAGGAAATTGGGTGGGAAGCCCATCCAAGGGGCAGGGCTGGCAGCGCCAGTGGGCGGCAGGTCTGGGAAGGTTCAGAGGGCCCTTGGGTCAGGTTTACACTCTGCAGGCCGCGACCTTGAGCAAGCCACATAACCTCTTTGCGCTTTAGTCTTCCCCTCTGTAAAATGGGTATGATAGTGACTTCCTCGTAGGACACTCTAAGAACTAAACGGGGCGGGGCAAGGGAAGTAAAACTCTTGGCATAGTCTGACTCATTGTGGGCCCTCAGTAGAAGCCGGCAATTATTACCGTCTTCTCAACGTTTGCCCTCAACATGGGGGAAGGTACCCAGGAGAAATGGTAAAGAAGTCTGCCTACCACGTCTCCCCTTCCCAGCCCGGATTCCGAACACCCAGTCTTCCGGCCGTTGGGGTCTAAGGGCGCGAGCGAGGCGGGGGGCGGAGCCTGCGTTCCCGCCTCGAGCGGGGCCCCGCCCCCTACCACTGCCTCCGGTGAGCTTTCGGCCTTTTCCCCTCCCCCGACCTCCCCGCGCGGCCCTCACGGGCCTAGTTTCCCGCAGCCCCTGAGCCCGGTCCGAGGGAGAGGTTCCGGAGCCCGGGCGCGGCCGGGGGCCGGGTGTTGCCGCCGGCCTGCCCGCCCCAGCCCCCTCGGCACTGCCTCGGGAGCTTCAGCTGCCCACGCTGTGCAGGTTTGCTCCGGAGGGTCGGCGGGCGGCGCTGCGGGGAGGAGGAGCGCTGGGAGGGTTAAGCCGGCCAGTCCCTGGTATCCGGTCGCCGAGACCGCCCTCGGCCTTGGGAATCCTTGACTGCCCAGGCGGAAGGAAAGTAGGCGCTGGAGAGCCCGCGCCGCATTTAGATTCATCTCGGGCTCTGTAAGGGTCACATCTTGTGAAAATACCTGTAAAATCAATTTAACGTTCAGTGCAGCGTGTAAAGACAGATCTAAGAATTTAAAAGACGCCTGAGTCAACATTTAAATGCTTCGGTCCTTGTATCACCGTTTAGACACGTCTGAGTGCAAAGGGTGGAGAATCGAGCCTCATTGCTGCCACCGTTCACGCCCTGTAGCACTTTAAAAGGGTAGAGGAAAGCACCCTAAAAAACCCCAAGTGGGCACTTCCCCTAGGGAGGGAAGAACAGCTGACTTTTTTTGAAATTTGGGTTGGTCCTCATTTCCGTGGGCGAAGTTTCCCTGCAAAATTTATTTTCAGGCTTAGATCCGTGATAAACAGAATGCTAAAACACTAAGTAGTGGCTTTTGTTGACAAGTCGATTGTGTTATTAATTCTTAATGTCTCATCCAAGGCAGGAATCGTTATCTCAGTTTTGCAGGTGGGAAAAAGTTTGGCACAAAAAATCAATTCCCTTAAATTCGCACAGAAGCAACGGCTGAGCCGCAAATTAAGTCTTAGCATTCTGATACCTCAGCTACGGTCCCCCTCTAGACCATGTTACAACACAAATGAGTAGTTACTTTGATGTTACTCATAAAACCAGGGAGTAAACCAAATGTTCTGTGAACATGAAGTGTTAAATCATAGTAACCTATGTCTGTTCTGCTTTGGGAGGCTCAGCTTCCCTTTGGAGTTTGATACTTTGCAGAGAGGAGGGGGTGGAGCAAAGAAAGAAAAAAATGGGAAGTCATGTCAAGGGAAAAATTTTGTCTCCACAGAGTCCAAACTGTGCCCATCTTTACTGCCCTTTTGTGTTGATGTCATTCTTTTCAGTGTACTCCGTGTTCTGGCAAAACACCGACGGCTCACGTCGTCCTCCCTGCCTCAGACGCATTAATACACCTTTGAGTTCCTCTTCTGGCCCTGACCTCCCTGTCAGTCTTCTTGTCATGCTCTTTCCTCCAGGTGCTCTTTACTAATGCTGTTATGTGAAAACCAGTTGTTTTTGTTCAAGTGTGGAATGATTCGTCAGTCCAGAAGGATGTTTCTAGAGTTAATGATCAAAAACTACCAACAGATCTCAGATGAAAGGACAAGTTAAAGAAGCACAAGAAACTATTGTGGAATTTGATAGCTGGCTTATTTGACTGGAGAAAAAAGCAGACCTGGATTTTTTTCCCCCTTTTCCCAGTTCACTCATAACTGGAAAGCAGCAGCTCAGTTTTAACCTTAGACATAATGGTGGGGGGAGGGGGCCATCCTCCTGTTTAGACTAGTGAATTGGAAAGTTTTCTTTCCCAAGGAGGCTCCTTTTCAGACAGGACCCAGGATGTGTGACATAGTCCCCGCCCTGTAAGAGGTGTTTCTCCTCCCCAGCTTGTAGATGACAGAAATTTGAACCCAAGGTAGTTGTCTCTCTCTCGAGCAGCCAAGCCAGTTTATTTATCTTTTTGTTTCTTTCACTCAGTTGGACAGATAAGAATCACAAGAAAAGCAGATGGCATCCGGGGATTTCTGCTCATCTGGAGAAGGGATGGAAATACTCCAACAAGGTAAGTGTAGCCATTTGAAAGAGGATTGAGGACTTATCCAGAGAGGTCTTATCTAGGGTCTTGTCGTCTATAATAAAAAGGGGGAATTCCCTGGTGGTCCAGTGGTTAGGATTCGGCGCTTTCACTGCCATGGCCTGGGTTCATCCCCTGGTTGGGGAACTGAGATGCCATGCGACGTTGCCAAAAAAAATAAAAAAAGGATTTATAATGTTCACCAGTATGGTTTCTCGCGCAAAAGCCTAACTTTCTAGAGAAACTAGAATACTTGAAGATTCTTAAACACTCTCTTATTGGCAGACAGATTATACTGACTCCTGTTCGGTACCTGCTAGTGCAGTAGACTAAAATTTCAAGATGCTCCCACGCTGAGTTAGCAAGCATATCCTGAAGATGAGCGTGGCCAGTGAACTTTTGAAAGCTACCTTCCTACCTGTGTCTTGAATTTTCTCATATCTTGTCCTCCAAAATCTCAGATCCTTCCATATCTTGAATTCTTTGCATATCTCAAATCCTTTCTTGAATCCTTCAAAAACTTGAATCTTCTGTATTTTGACCATTTCCATAGTGATCTTTCAATGCGTTTGGGGGAAAAAAAAGAGAGATTTCTTATTCTCTAAAAGGACTCTGGTATGATGGTCCAAAGAATGAAAATGTAAGTGTTTGGTGAGTGGGAGTAAAACATAAGACCTCAGCAGAAAGCACGTGGGAAAAGAGATGGAAAAAAAGCCCTTTGAGCATATGGAATAAACAGTGGATCCTGACTTCTTGCACTTTTTCTCACGCATGTGCTGTTCTGCATCCATATGGGTTACTCAGTCTATTTACAATAAGGAGAATTTGGTTAGTTAAATTTTTTATTTACTGTTAAGAATATACCTTCTCTCAGTCTTGCTTATGCGACTAGAGATCCCATACAACGAGGGAACTTTACACGTGGTTTTTTTTTTTTCCTTAAGAGCTCTAGGTATTCTGTGTGAATGAGGCATTTTAGGTACTGTGGTATACCAAAGAGTCCCTTATTCTTGATTCTCTTTGTCTAATATTTTCCAACTGCATTTCCATTTTCTAAGATCTTAGTTTTTTTAAGACTCATTGCCTAATTCTTGATTAATGTCCTTGTATATAATATAAATGCTTGTTACTTTGAGTATTGCCTCTAGTTTATTTGTGGATTTTTTTCTTTCTTTCTTTCTCTTTTGGCCACGCCACGGGGCTTGTGGGATCTTAGTTCCTTGACCAGGGATTGAACCCCGGGCCCTCGGCAGTGAAAGCACAAGGTCCTTACCACTGGACCGCCAGGGAATTCCCTGTTTTTTGATTTTCTTAAAATTTTCATTCGATTTAGAAAACTTCCCTACCAAAAACCTAGGGGTTTTTTGGAAGTGAGTATTAAGCTAAGAGTTATGCTCAGTTATATAAATTGAGTCCATACTGTCTTTGCTTTTTGGTCCCTATGGGGGACATCCCTTTAAGTGTGCAGCAAACAGCTTCCTCCTTGTAACCTGAGTGAAGAGGACCTATTACAGAACCCACACTTCAGCAAACTGCTGCTGAGTCTCTCACAACACATGGACGAGAGTGGCTTAAGCCTCACACTGGCAAAGGAGCAGGCTCAGGTAAGGGCCCTGGGAGAAGGGCTAATAGGGAGGAAGGAAATATCTTCTGAGAAGGAGGGGTTCCTACCTGGGATTTTTTTGGTTTTCTAGGCGTGGAAGGAAGTTCGATTGCATAAGACAACGTGGTTAAGGTCTGAAATTTTACAGAGAGTCATTCAAGAGCTGCTTGTGGATTACTATGTGAAGACACAAGACAGAAATTTAACTTCTGAGGACAAAAAGGTGAGGCAGGAGAGATGAAGTAGGCATTGGTACCAGCTGTAGGAATGACGAGGCCAGCTATGGCTTCAACTGATTCTATGATCTGGGGGAAATAGGAGCTTTGGGTAGTGGTTATCAAGAAGGAAAGGGACTGTGGTTATGGGGAAGAGGTGGATGTGTTGTCAGGGTTTTGAAAAGAAAGATTGACAGGAGAAAGTACTGGCAGCTGGGAAGTCATCCGAAGGGGATGACACGTTTGAGGACTTTGAAGATGTGTGAAAAACTGGTTTGTGAGGATGGAGGAGATGGAGTGGGAGAAGTTTTATAGTAACTTCTTTTTGTTTTTTATTCTCTCTCTCAGTTTCATGAGACCCTTGAACAGCGGCTGCTCGTGACTGAGCTGACACAGCTCTTAGGTCCCAGCCAGGAGAGGGAGGTGCCCCCACTGCTTGGGCTGGAGAAGGTGGACCTTCTGGAGCTCATGCCACCCTCAGAGGTTGGCGGGGGGCAGATATTGGGACCAAAGAAGGGAAATGGGTTAATTTCTCCCATATATTTAAACATTTTTTGGTTAAGCTTTATTGTTTCTATAAAAATGAAACATGTTCGTGGTGGTCAAGCTCAAGTAAGTAAGAAAGACATTACAAGGAAGAAAGTAAAAGCTGAAATACTAAATCTAGAAATAAATGCAGTATTATTATATACAGCTTGACATAAATAGTATTATACCTTCTATACCTGTATAGAGAGTATAATCTGTTCTCACAATATATTTTGGACTTTTTTCAAGTATATGATTATTTTAAGGTATATATATTACTCTTCAAATAACTGTAAATAAGATGATACCTCCTAAAGCACTCTTTTTTTTTTTAATTGAAGTGTAGTTGATTTACAATATTGTGTTAGTTTCAGGTGTACAGCAAAGTGATTCAGTTATATGTATATTTATATCTATTCTTTTTCAGATTCTTTTCCCTTATAGGTTATTATAAAATATTGAGTAGAGTTCCCTGTGCTATACAGTAGGTCCTTGTTGGTTATCTATTTTATATATAGTAGTGTGTGTATTGTTAATCCCACCCTCCTAATTTATCCCTCTCACCTTCCTCAGGCACTCTCAGCAGTGTCCAGGCACATAGTTAGTGCTCAGAGTCCTTATTGTATCATCAGTTTAAATTACAGATAGGATTCCATTGTATGGATGTAGCATAATTTGCTTAACGTTATTGATGGATATTAATTTAAGGTTATTTCCACATTTTTGCTGGTAGAAACCACACTGATAGGAACATGGTAGTTCATACATGTCTTTGTATGATTATTTTCCGAGTGTTAGTGCTTGAATTGGGATCACCAGGTCACAGGCTACACACATTGAACACACTGGTACGTATTGCCAAACTGCTCTCCAGTGAAGAGCTCCCAGTGTACCTAGGTCCCCACATTTTCATCAGCATGGGATCTTGACAGTCATTGTATTCTTTGCTAATTTGATGGGTTAAAAATTAATCTCCCTGATGTCTCTTGATGCATTTTCTTTGGTTATCATTGAGATTGTTAGTCATCACATATTCATTCACTGGATCTTTCTAGTTCCAACAGTCTGTCCACATCTCACTTTTTTCACTTCTGTGGCTGTAGGATTTTATGTGGATGAGAGCCCGGCTCCTGCTTGAAGTGGAGGAGCAGCTCAAGAAGAAATGTTTCACTCTGCTCTGCTACCACAATCCCAGTTCAGGTGTGTGCTGGCTGTGTTCTGTTCATGGCTGGCCTTCAGGGCTCCTGGTCTTCTCTTTTGAGAATAATGTGTTTCAATTTTAGATTTGGGACAGAAGCTGAGAAGCGTTGGAAATGTTTACTTGTTTGTTTCCTTGCTGGTAGAATAAAGGCAAGAAATTTTGTACAGACTTCTTTTATTCAGCAAAGTGGCAGCATCCTCTTGCTGCAGGGAAGCATGGTTCGTTCTTAAGAGAATCAGAATGAAATAGGGAGTAAAATTCAGGTTAATAGAAGTTGACCTTATCTTTATTTCTATGATTTAAGAGTTAAGGGCCAGGGCTTCCCTGGTGGCGCAGTGGTTAAGAATCCACCTGCCAATGCAGGGGACACGGGTTTGAGCCCTGGTCCGGGAAGGTCCCACGCGCCGTGGAGCAAGTAAGCCCACGCGCCACAACTACCGAGCCTGTACTCTAGAACCCGTGCACCACAACTGCTGAAGCCCGTGCATCTAGAGCCCGTGCTCCGCAACAGGAGAAGCCACCAGAATGAGAAGCCCGCACACCGCAATGAAGAGTAGGCCCCGCTCAGTGCAACTAGAGAAAGCCCACGAACAGCAACGAAGACCCAGTGCAGCCAAAAATAATAAATAAATAAAATAAATAAATAAATAAAAAAGACCCAACACAGCCATAAATAAATAAATTATTTTTACAAAAAGATTAATAAAAAAGAATTAAGGGCCAAATCTGGAAAGTAAGAGAACTGGGCTGTTTTTACCAGGCCATCAGAAGAAAACCTGGAGGAAGACAGAATCTGTAGGGTTAGATATCGGATAGGGGCACTGAAACATGGCCTTCAAAGGGCAGGAGCAATTAGGGTTTTCCTATCCAGCGCTCTGTCTCTGCCCAGATTCAGACAGTGAAACCCTGAAGGCAGCAAAGGTATGGAACCTCGCAGAGGTCCTGGTGGGTGAGAAGCAGCAGTGCCAGGATGCCAAGAGCCAGCAGAAGGAGCAGATGGTGCTCCTGGAGAAGAAGAGTGCCACCTACTCCCAGGTTTGGCAGGGCGGTGGGATGGCCTCCTTTCTTTTTTACCCTGACCCCAGGGGCCCCTCTGGGGAAGCCAGGGATTTCTGATCTGCTTTCTTTTCTACCCTCTTTCATGGCCGCCCTCTTGCTCCTGCCTCCCGGGTGCTCAGGTGCTTCTTCGCTGCCTGGCCTTGCTGCAGAGGCTTCTTCAGGAGCACCGGCTGAAGACTCAGTCTGAGCTGGACCGTATCAATGCCCAGTACCTGGAGGTCAAGTGCAGCGCCATGATCCTTAAGCTGCGGTGAGCTGTGAGCGCCGCGGATCTGAGGGACTCCATCTCATACACCACCCACTCCAACCCTCGCCCTCATCTCTTTCGTCTCCATCGCGCCTGGCACCCTGTGGGTGTTCAGTAAATGTCACATAGCAGTATTAGCCTTTGGATTACTCTAAAGCTGTCAACATTCTTGGGTCTTTTATTTTAAAGCCCTCTGAAGTAGGTGGTTTACTGTGAGCTAAATTGCTCGGGAATTTGGAATGACCTTGTTTATCCTGTCACTGCTCAACACAGGACCTTGACCATTGGCAGGTCCTGGGTCCCATTCCTAAGTCTACTGCTGTTAGGGATCCTCAGCTTGACATTTCTTTCTTCCCTCGGTCAGGATGGAAGAGCTCAAGATTTTGTCTGACACTTACACTGATGAGAAAGTGGAAGTTCATCGTCTCATTAGGTGAGAACTCCCAAGAGTCTGACGCAGCTATTCAGAGCTGGTCCCCATACCCTCCAGACTCATTCATTTTAGTGCCTTCTCATTCTCGTGTAGTTTCTGAGGAACCAGATCCTTATATTGTATCTTCTGTGCCTGGGCTTTTAGGGACCGTTTGGAGGGGGCCATTCACCTACAAGAGCAGGACATGGAGAAGTCCCGACAGGTCCTGAACGCCTATGAGGTCCTCGGGGAGGAGTTTGACAGGCTGGTGAAAGAGTACAGCCAACTCAAGCAGGCAACTGAGAACAAGCGCTGGGCCCTCCAGGAGTTCAACAAGGCCTGCTGCTGAGTGTGGGTGGGGCCAGGAGGCTCAGCTTCTGCATAGGGGCTGCCTCCTCCTCTTCCTGCTGGAAGGGCCACCTCCACCTGAGCCCACCTTCACTCAAGGGAGCGTGGGGACACTTGCTCAAAACACTGCAGTCCTTTAGGCACCCTCCTGGTTTTTCTTCCTTGTTTACAATGAGAGTCTCTTCTAGCAAATGTAACAGATTTGTATAATTTTCTGTACAGCTATTTGTCAGTGTCAGCCCTGTATCATACTTGATTATCTCCTGAATAAAGTGATAATGTTATATCTGAGGATTTTAGTCATTTTCCTTTGGGCAAAGATAAAAAAAGAATATCAAAGGCTATATGGAAAAAAAAAAAAAAAGGCTATACGGATAAGGAGGGAAACTGAGTGGATCCAAATAGAGATGGATCCGTAATGCTTACTCAAAGTGAGGGAGGTTGAAGGGCCATCCCACCCACGTGGAGTCTTTCTTTCTTTTTATTTATTTATTTATTTTTGGCTGTGTTGGGTCTTCGTTGCTGTGCTCAGTCTTTCTCTAGTTGCGGTGAGCGGGGTTCTCATTGCGGTGGCTTCTCGTGGAGCACGGGCTCTAGGCACGCGGGCTTCAGTAGTTGTAGCACGTGGGCTCAGTAGTTGTGGCTCACGGGCTCTAGATCGCAGGCTCAGTAGTTGTGGCACATGGGCTTAGTTGCTCTGCAGCATGCGGTATCTTCCCAGACCAGGGCTTGAACTGGTGCCCCCTGCATTGGCAGGTGGATTCTTAACCACTGCGCCACCAGGGAAGTCCCATGTGGAGCCTTAGAGGCTTTGTTCTTAGCAGAAGTGGATTAAAACTGGTCTTGCTCTTGAAGAACTATAGTCTCCAGAGGAGTGCTAGATGCTCAGATGGATAGGGAACTATTCTGTCACTGTGGCTCTCAGTGGGGCGGGTATGATAAAGTAGCAGGGCATCCAGCTCGGTTACAGGAAAGGACACAAGGCATTTGTGTTCCCGCTTCCCTCTGGTGTGGTTTGAGGGTTACTTCTTTCTCTGAGAGCAGAGGGTGGGAGGAGATCACCCTGAGGAACCAAGTTCACGGTCTATTTAGCTTAGAAAAAGGCAGGGCCCTGGCTGGTGTCAAAGTCAGGGACTGCAAACAAGCACAAGACCGACACCCTTATTTAGAAGGGCCTACCCAGCTTCTCAAACCAATTTCCAGGGAGACTGTGTCAAGGTGCTCTTTTGCTAAGATCAAATAATGATGGTTTTGGATTGATTCGTAGGAAAAATTAAGGTCTTTGACTCAACTTTAAATTTTTCTGTAAATAGTGCTTACTTCCGTTTATCTATAAGCAAGTGCTGGCCCACACAAAATGAACAAGAGCAATTAGATTGTATGGTCAGGCCACTCAAGACGGCTGTTCTCTTGCTCTTTGTACATCCCCTGCTTGACCAGTCCCCGCTTCACCTGCACCCTACTCATGTGAACGTGCTTGCCCCCAGCCCCAGCTAGTGATCATTCTAATCCTTAGGCCAGAACGGCTCCACCTGCTAGTTTATTTAAGGGAAACATCTGCCCTCCTGACGGTTGCTAACCTGAGGGGCTGTGAGGCATGTGCCTAGCTGCTGGTTTTCCTCGTAGCTGATGAGCCAGCCTGACTTAAATTCCCCCTATAAATGGTAGCCCCCTTCTCCCCCAAGTGGTGAAGATTGCTGCCATGTCCTGCCTGCTCTCTGCCATCAGCAGGGGTTGGGGGCTGTTGCTCCAGGACCCTTTTGCTGTGGACATGTAAGATTCCCTGTCCAATAAGGCACTGATGTCTCTGTCACTGACTCTGGGCTATTTCTTAGGTCTCGAGGCTGGGCAGCTACAAGGCTTGCAGGCCTGCGGGGTCAGCCCAACATAGATCAATGTAAAAACTCAGAAACAGTCAATATTGCTTAGTTATACTATAATTTTTAACCTAACATTTTTGGGGGAATGTTTTCAAACCTACAGAAAAGTTGAAAGAATGGTATGACAAGCACCAGGATACGTTTTTTTTTTCCTTCAATTTTAAAATTATAGTTGATTTACAGCGTCGTGTTAGTTTCAGGTGTATAGCAAAGTGATTCAGTTTTATATATATATATATATATATATATATGTATGTATTCTTTTTCAGATTCTTTTCCATTATAGGTTATTTCAAGATATTGAATATAGTTCCCTGCACTATACAGTAGTTCCTTGTTGTTTATCTATTTTACATATATAGTGGTGTGTATCTGTTAATCCCAAACCCCTAATTTATCCCTCCCTCCCTCCCCTTTTCCCTTCGGTAACCATAAGACTGTTTTCTATGTGAGTCTGTCTCTGTTTTATGAATAAGTTCATTTGTATAATTTTTTTAGATTCCACATATAAGTGATATCATATGATATTTGTATTTCTCTTTCCGACTCACTTAGTACAATAATCTCTAGGTCCATCCATGTTGCTGCAAATGGCATTATTTCATTCTTTTTTATGGCTGAGTAGTATTCCATTGTATATATATACCACACCTTCTTTATCCATTCATCTGTCAATGGATAAAGGACATTTAGGTTGCTTCCACGTCTTGGCTATTATAAATAGTGTTGCAATGAACATTGGGGTGCATATATCTTTTCTAATTAAAGTTTTCATCTTTTCCGGGTATATGCCCAGGAATGGGATTGCTGGATCATATGGTAACTCTATTTTTAGTTTTTTAAGGAACCTCCATACTGTCCTCCAGTGGCTGTACCAATTTACATTCCCACCAACAGTGTATGAGGGTTCCCTTTTCTTTACAAAGAGTGTTCAGTGCACCTGAAGAGAGCACTACGGTGCTGTGTCTTGGTCCTTTCCTTCTTCACACTGACTGGAGATGGAAGGTTCGCAGTAGTAAATTTCTCTATTGTGGAGATGAGAAGGGGCCTTGGAGGGCAAGCAGAGGGGTTGAGCGAGAGCTGAGGGTTAGCATCTTGGACCTCAGCTGCCCTCTCCTCCTCACATTTTTCAGAAAAGATTTGCCTTTACTGTCTGTCATTCGTTCTATCACACTCCTCTCTCTCTTCACTTACCTTTTACCACATCTGATCAAGAACCAAGTCTTGCTGGGAATTCCCTGGCAGTCCAATGGTTAGGAGTTGGCACTTTCACTGCCAGGCCAGGGTTCCCGATCCCTGGTCAGGGAACTAAGATCCCTGCAAGCCCCACAGCCCGGCCGAAAAAAAAAAAAAGAACCAGTCTTGTTGATTCTTCCTCCATAATGAGAGGCAAAGTATATCACCTCCAGAACTTGGAATAGGATCGCTCTCTGGAAGGAAACTAGGGCGTTCTCAGACAAGCAAAATCTGTCTCCTCCAGGCTTTCAAGGAGGGGTGAATATCCAGGTCTCAAGGGAGTGACCTTGCCTTCATTCTCCCTCAGCCACCACAAAAAGGCGAACCCAGCGCCCCCTGGAGGGCCCCTCACCCCATAAAAAGTCTCTCCACAATACCCATCCTAAAGGATCTGGACTAGGTTTGTTTTTTTGTTTTTTGGGGGGTTTTTTATGTTTATTTATTTGTTTGGTTGTACCAGGTCTTAGTTGTGGAAAGCGAGATCCTTAGTTGTGGCATACAAACTCTTAGTTGTGGCATGCATGTGGGATCTAGTTCCCTGATCAGGACCTGGGCCCCCTGCATTGGGAGCACAGAGTCTTATCTACTGCACCACCAGGGAACTCCCTGGTCTAGGTTTTGTTAAGTGAGGTCTCCTTATACCTTGAGATAGTGAAAATATAGGCGTCAACTCATCATGAACGAGGTTAGCAATCTGTAGAAAGAATTTTCCCTAAAAGATAGTTATATTCAAGCGGCTGAGGTCCAGCCAAAGTGGCTAAGTAAGGCCTGGTCTCAGAAAAATACAACTCAAATGTAGAAAGACCTAAATGTACTAAGCCTGGCTGAAGAAAGACTGTGTAACCAAACGTAAATGATTAGCCCAGAGTTTAGAAAAGGGTTAAAGAACAAGATCAGGGCTCTCCAGAGGCTCTGGACCCACCCAGCTGGAGCCAGGCCCTGAAGCAGAAGACCTCCCCAATGTCCTGCCACCTTGTGAGACCAGTCAGCATGGCCAATGGGCATCCTTCCCCTGCCACTGCCCCACCTTACTCAGGTCCTCATTTTGGGTCCCTGCAAATTGTCCTAACTGCCCCTCCTCTCATCTTATACACCACTGCCAGGCCAATTTTTATGATTCTGACTTGTTTTTCCCAAGTAGTTTGTAATTTTCACTTCACGTCATTTCTCTGTTCAAAACATATCAGGTGTCCCCACTGCATACCAAACACAGTCCACATGGCTTAGCTGGGAATTCAAGCCCTCACAGTGCAGCTCGACTTTCCAACCTTTTCCCACCACGCACACCTTCTACTCACCCTAAGCCACCCCCCAGTGGGCTTACTCACGCTTTCATGCTTTCCTGTGCTTGTTATGGTTCTATCCACCTGGCAAGAACTCTTCTGCTCATAAAATCCTATCATCTTGGAGGCCCACCTCAAGTTCTGCTTCCCCATGATCATTCCAGCTAGAAAAGGTCTCACTGTCATTTAATACCCACAGCACTTTGTTACAACTTCTTTAAGGTGCCTGTCATGCAGGCCTTGAATTTCATTACCCCACTGGGCAGTGTGTTTAACCCTATCTACAACATCAGAGGCTCCTGGAGGGCAGCTGGTTGTAAAACAGGTGTTCTCAGTCTTTCCGGTCTCAGGACTCCTTTACTTGCCACTATTTTTAAGGACGCCAAAGAGATTTTGTTTATGTAAGTTTTATCTATAGATATTTCTCATATTAAAAATTAAAAGTGAGAGACTATCATTGGCCTTTTCCTGAAGGATATCAGAAAAAAAATTACTTGGTTTTATTGAGCATGGTTGTTTCTTGAATATAATCCTTTGCCGAGATGGAGTCAGGTAGTATCCGAGCTCTAGTTAGTCACAACTGCTTTGATATTTAAATATGATCTTGATTAGATCTCAATTTTATAAACGCAGAACTTAATCCCTAGTGGCAAACGTAGAACCAAAAGAGCTTCTTTTTTTTTTTTTTTTTGCGGCGGTACGCGGGTCTCTCACTGCTGTGGCCTCTCCCGTTGCGGAGCACAGGCTCCAGATGCGCAGGCTCAGCGGCCATGGCTCACGGGCCTAGCCGCTCCGCGGCATGTGGGATCTTCCCGGACCGGGGCACGAACCCGTGTCCCCTGCATCGGCAGGCGGACTCTCAACCACTGCGCCACCAGGGAAGCCCCCAAAAGAACTTTTTTTAAAAAATAATTTTTTTATTGACGTATAGTTTATTTACAATGTCGTGTTAGTTTCAGGTGTACAGCACAGTGATTCAATTATACATATATATATACACACACACATATATATACACATATATATATTCTTTTTCAGATTATTTTCCCCTATAGGTTATTACAGAATATTGAGTATATTTCCCTGTGCTATACAGTAGGTCCTTGTTGGTTATCTATTTTATTTATAGTTGTGTGTATATGTTAATCCCAAACTCCTAATTTATCCCCTCTCCCTTTCCCCTTTGGTAACCATAAGTTTGTTTACTACGTCTGTGGGTCTATTTCTGTTTTTTAAATAAGTTCATTTGTATCTTTCTTTTTTTTTTAGATTCCACATATAAGTGATATTATATATTTGTCTTTCCAAAAGAGTTTTATGTACATGTCACAGGGAAGGAGGCAGCAAATGAGTAAGGCTTAAATGATTTTCTAATATTCCTTGATATTTGATTGTCCTCTTCCTACTACAGATAAAACGCCACTGAGTGATATCAAGTATATGAATTACAAGCCTATATCTTAAGAATGGGAACTTTCTATTCAGAAAAAATTGAAGATAATTGCTGGAAGTTTACTTGAACATCATTTTAAAAATTATTTTAAAGACTGAAGAAACTAATACAATATAGAATGGTCTTAGTTGTCATTGTTAGAGAAAAGCAAAGAAAAAAAATCCAAGTAATTTAAATTTGACTTTGAAATGTGATTTGATATTTACATATTGAGATGATGTGTCTGATATCCCAGACATTCACAATATTTAATAAACTAAATATTTTCCCAGTCAAAAAGGTTTTAAAAAGTGAGAACATTTAAAAATATTTATTAATTCATTAAACATAATAAGCCCATTGCATGTCAACATAAATAATACATTTTAATTAAAAAACTGTGTTTTCCAAAACAAAATAAACTTATGGGGCTTCCCTGGTGGTGCAGTGGTTAAGAATCCTCCTGCCAATGCAGGGGACATGGGTTTGAGCCCTAGTCCGGGAAGAT
This sequence comes from Stenella coeruleoalba, assembly GCF_951394435.1. Lineage (NCBI taxonomy): Eukaryota > Metazoa > Chordata > Mammalia > Artiodactyla > Delphinidae > Stenella > Stenella coeruleoalba. The sequence continues at coordinate 73,900,017 of NC_137147.1, forward strand.
CCCACATACCGCAGAGCAACTAAGCCCATGCGCCACAACTACTGAGCCTGCGCTCTAGAGCCCGCAAGCCACAACTACTGAGGCCGCGTGCCACAACTACTGAAGCCCACGTGCCTAGAGCCCATGCTCCGCAACAAGAGAAGCCACCACGATGAGAAGCCCGCGCACTGCAACAAAGAGCAGCCCCCGTTCGCCGCAACGAGAGAAAACCCATGCGCAGCAACAAAGACCCAATGCAGCCAAAAATAAATTAATTTTAAAAAAAAACAAAAAAAAACCCCACAAACTTATGAGAAGAGTGATATTGTTTTATATTTTTGCAAATCTCCTTGGTATCTGGCTTAATAGAAGGCAGCTGGATTCTCATATCTGCTTTCTGTTATGATATGTGGCTTTGGCTGAATAAAGAAAATCTGGCCTCACGCAGACACGTAGGAGATCCTCATGCACCTCCTAAAAAGGACTCAGGGAGCCCCCAAGGTCCTTGGACCACGTTTGGGGAAACGCTATTGCAAAAGAAAAAGCAATGGGTTGGGAATCAGAAGAACTGGATTCTTATTCTGGCTCTACTATTTAGTTGAAGCACAACTTTGTTCAAGACACTGAACCTCAGTTTTCTCGTATACAAAATAGATATATTAATGAGTCCTACCTCACAAGATTATGTCCTGAGCATTAGGACAAGATTATGTCCTGAGGTGAGATAATATATTTAAAGTACCTGGCCTGTGGTAGAGCTTAATAAATATTACTCTGCCCACAGAAAGACAAATACTGTATGATCTCACTTATATGTGAAATCTAAAAGACAAACTCATAGGAAAAGAGATCATACTTGTGGTTACCATAGGTGGAAAGTGGGGGAAGGGGTAATTGGAGGAAGGTGATCAAGAGGTACGAACTTCCAGTTATAAGATAAATAAGTCCTAGGGATGTACTGTACAACATGGTGCCTATAGTTAACACTGCTGTATGATGTGTAGGAAAGTTGTTAAGAGAGCAAATCCTAAGAGTTCTCATCCCAAGGAGAAACATTTTTTTCTTTCTTTTCCTTTTTATTGTAACTATATAAGAAGATAGATGTTAGCCAAACCTGTTGTAAACATTTCACAATATATGTAAATCAAACCATCATGCTGTACACCTTAAACTTATACAGTGATGTATGTCAATTATTTCTCGATAAAACTAGAAAAAAACCAAAAACAAACAACAAACCCAAAAATATTAGTCTGCCTAGGAGGACTGTTACGTTATTGCTAGGAGTGAGAGTGACTGCTGAAGATCGGACAGCTACAGGGGCCTAGAGGGCGGGGGTGGGGGGGGGTGGGGGGGGGCTTGGCTAGGTCTTCAAAAGAAAGAAGAATGGAAACAAGCAGAAAGACCAAAGAGAGATCACAGGTTTTAGATACATTGTAAAGATGTTTCCCACATAGTATAAACATGCTTATAGAAAACTTGGAAAATACATTTTCCCCCGGCACATATTAAAGTCATTCTGCACGTACGATTTGTAATCTGTGTCATTTAATGGCGTATCATGAACATTTCTCCATGTTTATTAAATTTTCTCTGACAACATTGATTTTAATGGCTGCTTAAGGTTTCCTTGCATGGATGATTTATTTGACCATACCCCTATAGGATATCCAACTTGTTTTACATTTTTTGTAATCATAAAAAAAATACTACACTAGACATTTCTCTTAATGAATCTTTGTCCTAGTTTGTGAACATTGTCTAGGATAGCTTTCTAGAAGTAAAACTATAGATGATGTGTCTTAAGGTTAAGATCAAAGGTTCTGGAGTCAGTTGACCTAGGTTTGTACCCCATCTAAACCCCTTCTTAGGGGGGCAAGTCACTTAACCTCTCTAAGACTTAATTCCTTCACCCATAGATGGATAACATTTCCTTCCTCACTGGGTTCATGTGAAGATTCAGAGTTCCTGTGAATGTAAAGTGCTTTTCATAGAACCTGACACAAAATAAGGGCTCAATAAATGTTAGCTCTTATTACTATCATAAATGCATTCAGGGGACTTCCCTGCCAGTCCAGTGCTTAAGACTTCACCTTCTAATTCTGGGGGTGTGGGTTCAATCCCTGGTCGGGGAGCTAAGATCCCACATGCTTCGTGGCCAAAAAACCAAAACATAAAACAGAAATATTGTAACAAATTCGATAAAGACTTTAAAAATGGTCCACATTAAAAAAATCTTTTAAAAAATTGCATTCATATATTTAATCATGCATGTATACACATACAACTGGCCTGTTTCTGGGCTATTGGCTTTGTCTTTCTTTTTTTAATTTATTTTATTTTATTTTTATTTATTTATTTATTTTGCGTTGGGTCTTCGCTGCTGCATGCGGGCTTTCTCTAGGTTGCGTCAAGCGGGGGCTACTCCCTGTTGAGGTGCGCAGGCTTCTCGTTACAGTGGCTTCTCTTGTTGTGGAGCGCGGGCTTAAGTAGCTGTGGCACATGGGCTCAACAGTTGTGGCTCGCGGGCTTAGTTGCTCAGCGGCATGTGGGATCTTCCCAGACCAGGGCTCGAACCCGTGTTCCCTACATTGGCAGGAGTATTCTCAACCAGTGTGCCACCAGGGAAGCCCCTGTCTTTTTTTCTCTGTCTATTCTTGTACCAACTGCACATTGTAGCCTTTTATTTATTTATACATTGCTTGTTTCATAAAGGGTTTGAGGTAACAGGCTAAAAATGTAGAGCAAATTCCGTCTCCTTTCTCCGCTTTTTAAAAATTTTTCTTTGATTTTCCTTTTTTAAAAATCTATCTTCCTTCCTTCCTTCCTTCCTTTCTTTCCTTCTTTCTTTCTTTCCTACCAGGTCTTAGTTGTGGCACACAGGATCTTTGTTGCCGCATGCAGGATCTTCGTTGTGGCATGCGTGATCTTTTGCGGCATGCATGATATTTAGTTGCGGCACATGAACTCTTAGTTGCGTGCGGCATGCATGTGGGATCTAGTTCCCTGACCAGTGATAGAACACTGGACCCCCTGCATTGGGAGTGTGGAGTCTTAGCCACTGGACCACCAGGAAAGTCCCTTCTTTGCATTTCTTGTCTGCTTTTTATTACAAATGAATGGTAGAATCATTTTATTAAGTAACAAAGGATTCCATTCAAATCGTGATTGAGGGACTTCCCTGGTGGCGCAGTGGTTAAGAAGCCACCTGCCAATGCAGGGAACACGGGTTCGAGCCCTGGTCTGGGAATATCCCACATGCCGTGGAGCAACTAAGCCCGTGCGCCACAACTACTGAGCCCACGTGCCACAACTACTGAAGTCCGTGCACCTACAGGCCGTGCTCAGCAACAAGAGAAGCCACCGCAATGAGAAGCCTGCACACCACAATGGAGAGTAGCCCCTGCTCACTGCAACTAGAGAAAGCCCGCGCGCAGCAACAAAGACCCAACGCAGCCAAAAAAAAAATTTTTTTTTAATTAATTAAAAAAAAAAAGAATTGTGACTGAATGTTGAAAAAGTGAGAAATTAATTTGGTAAGAATTGACATCTTTATAAGATTCATTTTCCGAAGAACATGACTCATTTCTCCATTTTTTTTCAGTCTTTATATCTCTCAGCAAAATTTTATGATTTTCTATACATAAGTTCCTCTCATTTTCCAGTAAGGTTACAGCTAAGTATTTTATGGTGATGTTATTGTTACCTCTGTGAATGGGTAAAAAACTAATCACAATAGCTAATGTATATTGAAGGCCTCCTATGTGCAGATAGGTTCTAAATGCTTTACTATGTATATATATTTTTTATTTTACATTTTTTTCCAGTCTCCCAGTTCATCCCACCCCCCACCCAAATGCTTTACTATATTAACTAATTTAATGCTCATAACAGCTTTATGAGATAAGAACTATTATTTACATTCCTATTTTGTGGATGAGGAAACTGAGGCCGGAGGGGTTAGGTTCACATGGTTAATAAATGGATAAATAGGGCTTTAACCTCTTGCCATCTAGCTCCACTGCCCATGATCTTAACTACTATGTTATTGGGATATTTCCTAGTTCCCAGACCAGGGATCAAACCCATGCCCCCTGCATTGGAGGCATGGGGTCTTAACCATTGGACCGCCAGGGAAGTTCCGGGATATTTTTATTAATTATGTCTTCTAACTGGTTATCCTTAGTTTATAAGAAGGCTACAGATATGTTTTGTATTTGTCTTGTATTAAGTGATGTCGCTGAATGCTATTATTAATTCTCATCATTTTAGAATTGATTCTCATGGATTTTCTATGTATACGATCATATCATCTGCAAACAATGATAAATTTGCCTCTTTCCAAAGTTATAACTGCTTTTAAAAAATTTCCAGTCATTGTATTGGATTTTTCAGAATAATATTAAATAACACAGTGATGAGACAAGACATTCTTGTATTATTTTATCTTTATATAAATTGTTGCATTCATATACATATATATGTGTTTATATATAAAGAATATTAAGACTATTAAGAATGTTTTAGAAAATTGGGGCTTCCCTGGTGGCGCAGTGGTTGAGAGTCCGCCTGCCGATGCAGGGGACACGGGTTTGTGTCCCGGTCCGGGAAGATCCCACATGCCGCGGAGCAGCTGGCCCGTGAGCCATGGCCGCTGAGCCTGCGCGTCCGGAGCCTGTGCCCCGCAACGGGAGAGACCACAACAGTGAGAGGCCCGCGTACCGCAAAAAATAATAATAATAAAAATAAATAAAAATAAAAGAATGTTTTAGAAAATGGAATTGACTTACCATTTTCTGTTTGATGTCTATTAAAAATGATCAAATGTTTTTCTGCTTGCTTTATTTTTGACCTATTATATAAATAAATTTCCTAATACCTAACTTTGTGTTAATTCCTGAGATAAACCCTAATTGGTGCTGGTATATTATTATGTTAATATACTATTGACTTTTATTGTTAATCTTAAATATTTTAGGATTTTTACATTTATATTCCTAAGTGAGACAGGTCTATAGGTTTGCTTTATTTTTTTTCTGTGGAGGGGGCGGGTCCTATTTCTGACAGATTTTGATATTAGGTATATTCTGGCTTCATAAACGAATTGGGTAGTTTTCCATCTTTTTCTATGTTCCAGTACAGTTTCTACTTTCTATTCATTTTGACAGATAAATACTGTATAATAGAGATGACAAGGAAGAGAATGCAAATTGGCACAGATTATTTTGCCTCAGTAACTCTGCCACTTTTGTAGCTGGAGGAAAGCCTTGGTTGTGAAGAAGCAATTTGGAGCAGTAGGAGGGTCAAATGGGCCATTATTTTGGTGTTGAAGAGTGCAGCTGGCTGGGCAGGCACAGAGGTGAGTGAAGGTGGGCCTGGGGAGGGAAGCGAGGGCTGAAGAAGGAGGGGAGCCCAAGAGAAGGTGAAAGGAGGGTTTATAATGTACTGGCAGTGTTTAAACAAGGACATAAAAACAGAAGCAGGTAGAAGAACTGGGCCTGAAGGTGAGGAATGCTAGAGGGCAACAGGAGGGTTATCTGGGAGAGGGTACTTCTTCCCTTCCAAAAACGTTTCCAGTGCTCTAGCCTGTTTGTCACTGGCTCCTGTTGGAGAAAGTAACATTATTTCTCACCTGCCACCTCCCTGTCTTCATCCCAGCAAAGGCCTACATCCTATAGTATAACAGTGACTGACATGCTTCTGAGCACAAAAGTTCAGCAAGGAGAGCAGAGCAGAGGGAAGGAGAGCATAAGATGGACCTCACCAACTCTGACTTTATGCCTATGGCCAAGTCCTTTAAAAGGTTCTCTATTTCTTTTTCAGTCTGTTCCTTCTGCTCCTCTGTAACTCATATAGACAGACCCACAGACCATGCTGTTCTTTAAGGCAAAACAAAGTGCTGTAGGACAGGCAGAGAGCAATTTGGTGTGGAATTCCCGGGAACTGTTCAGCATTATGCTTGCCACATAGCGGAGGCCATTTTGAATGAAAAAACAAAGACATCCCAGATGAATGAAATTCAGCCCATCTAAATTTACTTTAAGGTCAGTCAGAAACTCTAGGCTCTTTTTATGCAAATCCTTTTGAAAATTATTTTAACTGATGGCAAAACTGACATTACTGTTTCATAGATTTCCTCTCTCCCTTTCACCCATGGAGGGGTTAGTTAACAGAGCAGCCTCCAGCTTGACATCAGGAGGAAGATTCCAGGAGCACAGATGGTCCACAGCCCAGATAATTAGCTTCTGAAGACAAAACAACATCTAATAAGTCTTCTGTGAATGTAGAGTTTGGTTGGGCACAGCTGGGGCAGAGAACAAGCAGGCCTCCCCAACAACTCTTTTTCTTCTTAAAATGTCAGCAGAGCACTCACCCACTTCCTGTCAACTCCCTACTCATAAGCCCTGCAGGGAAGAATTCAAGTAAATATTGTAGACACTCCAGCCTAAAGGAGGGGAAGTATAACTCCCTACTCCTTAAGTGTGGAATGCACAAGTGACTTCCTTCCAAAGAGTACAGGATAGCAGGGGTGGGGGGAGGAGTGTAATTTTACAGTGGAGAAACCTGATAAACACTAGTTCTACCAGATGATAAACATCAACAGTCATAAATTATATTGATGGTATGTAATCTTGATATGATGTGATGAAAATGGCACTTTACCTCTGTGATCTTCCTCCCCCAAACCCATAATCCCAGTCTAATTATGAGAAAACCATCAGAAAAATTCCAATAGAGAGGTGTCCTTCAGTATACCTGACCAGTACTCCTCAAAATTATCAAGGTCATCAAAAACAAGGAACATCTGACAAACTGTCACAGCCAAGAGGAGTCTAAGCAGACATGACAACTATATGTAATATGGTATCCTCGATGGGATGGTGGAACAGAAAGAAGACATTAGGTGAAACCTAAGAAAATCTGAATAAACTATGTACTTTAGTTAATAATAATAATAATGTATCAATTCTGGTCCATGAATAGTAATAAATGTACCATACTAATGTTAACATGTTAATAATAGAGAAAGCTGTAGGTAGGCATGAGAGGACTGGCTGTGTTGTACTACCTGCTGAAGTTTTCTGTAAATCTAAAACTGTTTTAAGAAATAAAGTCTAGGGGCTTCCCTGGTGGCGCAGTGGTTAAGAATCCGCCTGCCCTGGTCCGGGAAGATCCCACATGCCGTGGAGCAACTAAGCCCGTGTGCCACAACTGCTGAGCCTGTGCTCTAGAGCCCGCAAGCCACAACTGCTGGAGCCCGCGAGCCACAACTACTGAAGCCCGTGCACCTAGAGCCCGTGCTCCGCAACGAGAAGCCACTGCAATGAGAAGCCCACGCACCGCAACGAAGAGTAGCCCCCGCTCGCCGCAACTACAGAAAGCCTGCGTGCAGCAACGAAGACCCAACGCAGCCAAAAAATAAATAAATAAATGTATTTAAAAAAAAGAAAGTCTAGTAATAAGAAGAAGAAGATGGGACAAAATCATCTCCAACTCTCTTAGGCTTCATAGGCATTTTCTTCTTTAGCTTTCTAATCTTCATCCTTTTGGGGCACTTACATTGCCCGGGCTCCTTATAGCTTATCCTATCCACCCGTTCCGTATTTCTCAGAACTCTGATCCCCCACGGGCTACGGTGATCTCATTCAGTCTCATGGCTTCGGTCACTACCTCTCTAACGGCGATTTCCAAATCTTGGCTGGTTCAGGTCACTGTTCATCCAACTCTCTATTACACAGCGCCCCCTAGACGTCCAATTCAGCATTTTCAAACCCAAACCCTGATTCTCCCTAAACCAGCTTCTACAGAGGCCAGAACCCTGGGTTATCACCCACAGACTTCCCTTTATCACGCTCCCTGTCAGTCGGTCCCTAAATTCTGTCAACGCCTCCTGCCTCGGGACTTTTGTATTGTGTTCTGTTTCCAACCCTGCTGCCAGGCCCTCAGCACTTCTGGCATCCCTACCTTCAGGTATTCCCTTTCTACGTCTTTCTTTGCCTTCCTTTCCTTCTTTTCCACCCCTGGAGCAGGCATTCACAAAGGAAAATGTAGAGGTTCTCTCAGGCCTCCGCCAGGCAGTTCATTACTCCTCTCTCCTCACTATATTTCCTCACCATGGGTTCCTTTTCTCTATCCTCAGTGTGTGTGTGTGTGTGTGTGTGTGTGTGTTTAGGTGTTTGTTTACTTTTTTTGTGTTTGAGATATAGAATCACAAAGACTTAGTGGCTGAATTGCCACAATCTATTTAAAAATATACTAAGGCCCACACAAAGACCCCAGCCATCAACCCGGTTTTCTCAGGATTCGGATGGACCTAAGTAGTGACACAAGAATCACCTTTGAATTCGGTAAGGGGAAAAGCTGACATAAAATGGCTGCAAAACGCAATAAAATTAAGACCTCAAAATGAGGGCGAGAGATAATGAGGAAATATTTAAAAAGAAATAAGGGAAGACTTTCAAAATACTGCTTATGGCCATATTGCATGGGATGCAATAAAGGAAACACCTGTCCCTTCGAGCCAGCCAGGAGTCGAACCTGGAATCTTCTGATCCGTAGTCAGACGCGTTATCCATTGCGCCACTGGCCCTGAGACAATTTCGCAGCTCTCAATGATGATACTTCAAGCTTATATTGCAGGGTTTTATACTGCAGGGTTTCATGGGACGTGTAGTCTCTTATCGGAATTCTACGAGTACACGGAGCATTATGGGAGATTGAAGTTCGTCAAGAACCAGACCCTGAGATTGGTGACTCTTCCGGAGCCAAGCCGTACGTCACTGTGCAGCCCGCGGATTGGCGGGAAGAGCCACTCCCCACCCCTCCTCCTCCAGCTCCGGAGCCGTGGAAGACGCTTTGGTTGTTAGGGAGACTCGTCCCGCCTTTTGGGGGCTTTTTTTCGGCTTTGTGATTGGCTGCTAGTGTCAGGGAATCTCGGCGTGGACAGCGCGAGGGAAAAGATGGCGGCGATGGCGGTCGGCGGTGCCAGTGGAAGTCGCGTGTCCAGCGGGAGGGACCTGAATTGCGTCCCCGAAATAGCTGACACACTGGGGGCTGTGGCCAAGCAGGGGTGAGGGCCTGGACCTCTGCGAGCGGAATGCGGGGTCCGAACTCGGGGACAGAGAGGCGCAGACCAGTCATTCCCGAGAGGCAGGGGTGAGGGTGTCGGAGTGGATACGACGAGGGCGGGGGAAACCATTAGTCCTTGGAGGGGAGAAGTCTCGGGCCCTGGAGCGTGAGAGAGAGGGAAAAAAACTTGTTGGGGGCGTGGGGTCACTGAACCCCAAAGTCAGGGGAGTTATCAGGTGAACTCACACAGGGGGCGTACAGACCTCCAGGGCCATGGCGAGCGAGATTATCGTCTGAGAGTGTAAGAGGGGGCTAGGGAGAGGAGAGAAAAGCCTTGAGGGGGGAAACTTGTGCAGTACTGGTGCAGATCTGGATGTGACAGTCTTGGAAAACCAGTGACAGCAGAATAGAAAGTCCACGTGGTGTGGATTTTCATCGTTTCTCTTTACTCATCTTTTCCATGGCTGTGTTCCGGGGAGAAATTGAGGCACAGTGCAGCGGAAGTGATATGCCCCAAGGTGGGCTGAATTCAGCAGTCCAGTCGGGTGACTGACGGCAGCTGAAAGGGTTGTGCAGAATCTAGATAGCCTAGTCCAATTGCTTGGATGTCTGGGCTGCTGTCTTTACATGACGATTCTGGGTCTGTCGCGGTTGTAGGTTTGATTTCCTCTGCATGCCTGTGTTCCACCCGCGTTTCAAGAGGGAGTTCACTCAGGAACCTGCTAAGAATCGGCCGGGCCCCCAGACACGATCAGACCTACTGCTGTCAGGAAGGGGTAGGGACCATCCCACATACCCCTTAATTATTAGAGGCAATAACAACTTATGCTTTATCAGTGCCTTCCTTCTCTTCCTTTCTTGACTTGGATATATTGGTTCCCCCCGGGATATAGATAACTCTTGTTCTCTCCTTGCTTACCTGCTAAAAGCCTTAGTCCCCTATTCTGCGTCAGGCTCTCCTGTCCTGTATCTGTGATAGAAAAAGTCTGTCTCTCATCTCTAACTCTCTAGTCCCTGTTAAGAACTAGAAATTGAATGAGTAAAGTTCTGAACCTCATTCAGTCTTTGTCTTTCTTGGGTGGGGGAGTGCAGACTGGAATACACTAATTGTGGGAAAGCTTTCTCCATGGATTCGTCCAGACTCAAAAGTGGAAAAGATCCGCAGGAACTCCGAGGCGGTAAGACTGACCTCTTCAATGAATTTTTTTAAAGATCAGGTCTGTAAACAAGCTGGATGGGGAGAGTAGTATTTTTCCCCTCCGTAATTTAGTAAATCTAATATAATGCAGTTAAAGCTATTTGAATTGCTTGCTCTTAACTTTTTTCTCTTGATCTCCATTCCAGGCTATGTTACAGGAGCTGAATTTTGGGGCATATTTGGGTCTTCCAGCTTTCCTGCTGCCCCTAAATCAGGAAGATAACACAAACTTGGCGAGAGTTTTGACCAACCACATCCACACTGGCCACCACTCCTCCATGGTATGGCTGAGGGCCTCCTTTCCTGCTGCATAGTATGGTAGTCAGGCTGTGCTAAGTATCTTCTTGTTCCTAGCCATTCAGTAAAAGGTGGATTTGGCAGAATTGAAGTGTCAGTACTGCCTACCCACAACTAAAAGTGGTAAGCCGAGAGTTATAAAATATATAGAATATTCAGATAGAAGACAAGGCAGATACTCACTTAAGGGTATGCACAAGATACATGTACACATACATATAATCACAAATTGGGAAAAGCATGTAAAGGGAGTAATTTGAAATCTGGATCAAGATCTTTTTAGTTGAAGGAAGCTTTCTGGACCCAATGAGTTCAAAACAGTTCTAAATAGGGTACAGAACCTATTTATTGTTCATGTGCAGTTCTGGATGCGGGTGCCATTGGTGGCACCAGAGGACCTGAGAGATGATATAATTGAGAATGCGCCAACTTCACACACAGAGGAGTACAGTGGAGAGGAGAAGACATGGATGTGGTATGTCTCCTTTTGCTGCTGTACCAGGGCAAAGGCTAGGGTGGAGGGAAGTACAGAGTGGAACCTGTAGGAAGGTCTCCTTGAAGTATGATGATTGGTGGGCCATATGTATTTGACTGTATTTTTCTGTATTTGACTCTGGACAGGTGGCACAACTTCCGGACCTTGTGTGATTATAGCAAGAGGATTGCGGTGGGTAAGTCCACAAATATCCTGGGATACGTTATCATTCTCTGACCTTCTGTGACCAAAAATCAGGGGTCTCATGTACACTTGTCTGCTGGGCAGTTTTGCTACTTTCTCTGTGCCTTAGGTCTGCCTTGCTCTTAAGGAGTAGACAGATCTTGCACAAAAGAGCAAGGAAAGGCTTCTGACCTATCAGTGATTTACAGGTCTTTCTTTTCCCTTGTGTAGCTCTCGAAATTGGTGCTGACCTCCCATCTAATCATGTCATTGACCGTTGGCTTGGGGAGCCCATCAAAGCAGCCATTCTCCCCACCAGCATTTTCCTGACCAATAAGAAGGGATTTCCTGTTCTTTCTAAGATGCACCAGAGGCTGATCTTCCGACTCCTCAAGGTGTGTAGTAGAAGGGTTCTAAAGGTGCTGCAGTTAATCCTCTTGCCTTATTCACATATGTATGATGGGGTGTTCTTTGTTTTATTTTGTTTTTTCCCTCTGTGGGGTTCTTTGCCCCTCTAGTTTCTGGAGAGCAATTTCGGCAAAGTTGGTCTTGGACGCAAAAATGCAAATAGCAGTAGAGGGCCCAGAAACATTTCAAAAGGAACCAGATCTCATGAAAACTTTGCAGAAAGTTTCATTTAAGAAGTTATAGCAACAGGGCTTCCCTGGCAGGTTGCTATAATCCGCCTGCCAGTGCAGGGCACATGGGTTCGATCCCTGGTCCTGGAAGATGCTGCGGAGCAACTAAGCCCGTGCACAACAACTACTGAGCCTGTGCTCTGCAACAAGAGAAGCCACTGCAAGGAAAAGCCCGTGCACTGCAACGAGGAGTAGCCCCGGCTCCCTGCAGCTAGAGAAAGCCCGCACGCAGCAACAAAGACCCAACACGGCCAAAAATAAATAAATAAAATTTAAAAAAAAAGTTATAGCAACAGTCCATGGGCCTCTTGAGCCAGGATGATGATTATGTGGCATAGGAGGGCTCTTGATGCTTTTGTTGGTATTTGGTGATCTGGGCCTTATTTTATGCTAGAGCTCTTTGGCCATAAACCATAATAATATCCTCTTGGTACAAGGACTGTGTCTGATGGTCTGACTTATTCTCACAGTTGGAGGTGCAGTTCATCATCACAGGCACCAACCACCACTCAGAGAAAGAGTTCTGCTCCTACCTCCAGTACTTGGAATACTTGAGCCAGAATCGACCTCCACCCAATGCCTACGAACTCTTTGCCAAGGGCTATGAAGACTACCTGCAATCCCCACTCCAGGTGGGTCTGGAGTACACTGAGAGGAGGGAGGTGGGGGGAGGAAATGTCTCTTGAGAGCAGGTGCCCTAAAATCCTATCAAAGCTCAGGAGGCAGTGGGAAGGTTTTGGTATTCTGGTGCATCGTCCTTGCCAGAAACTGGCTAACTTACTTTGCCTTTTTCCTCTCATTCATCAGCCACTGATGGATAATCTGGAATCTCAGACATACGAAGTGTTTGAAAAGGACCCTATCAAATACTCTCAATACCAACAGGTACAGTGTGGGTCCCAGATGGGGTCAAGCACAGGGCCAGGATGACCTGGGTGAGGATGGCATTATAGCCATGAGGTCTTCCCTCGTTCCCCCAGGCCATCTATAAATGTCTGTTAGACCGAGTGCCAGAGGAAGAGAAGGACACCAATGTCCAGTGAGTGCTCTCCCCATGATTCCAGAGATTTGCATGCCTGCCTCTCTACATGCAGAGTCAGCTTGACTCTTCCCTCTCTTTCTTAGAGTGCTGATGGTGCTGGGAGCAGGCCGGGGGCCCCTGGTGAATGCTTCCCTGAGGGCAGCCAAGCAGGCTGACCGGCGGATAAAGCTGTACGCTGTGGAGAAGAACCCAAATGCTGTGGTGACGTGAGTAGCAACCTTTTTTGCTGGGAAGTTTGTCCCCAGTGTCAGTTTTTCTTATCTTATCCTCACTTGTATCATCTCTGTTTTAGGCTGGAGAATTGGCAGTTTGAAGAATGGGGAAGCCAGGTGACAGTAGTCTCATCGGACATGCGGGAGTGGGTGGCTCCAGAGAAAGCGGATATCATTGTCAGTGAGCTTCTGGGGTCCTTCGCTGATAATGAGCTGTCACCGGAATGCCTGGATGGAGCCCAGCACTTCCTAAAAGGTGCTCCAGGCTGGGGTGTACTGAGTAAGGGGATTGGATTATCAACTGGGAAGGCTGGACGGGACTGGGGAGGGGTGGGTGTGGCAGCAGCCTAGAGGAGGTTACAAAGTTTAGGGAAGGCAGGGCAGACTTGGGTCAGTGCCCTTAGCAAATGAAGCAATTTCTCTGAACCTCGGTATTCACATCTGTAAAATGAGGGGAGTGGACCAGAGCAGAGACTCTTAATCGGAGATCTGTAGACTTCCTAAGCTGACATATGTACTTTGGGCTTAGCTTTCATTAGGATCTTAAAGGAAAGAAAGTTAAGAACCACTAGATTAAAATACCTTGGGTTCCTTCCAGTTTTACTCTTGTGTGACTCTAAATTAACCTAGAAGTAGAATCCCTCAGGGCGGGAGTTAGGAGCAGGTTGGCCTGGGAATGTGATAGCATGGAGCTGCCTGGGTCTATTTTGATATGGGAGGTCTGGGCTTTCAGTACAGACGCACCATTTCCATCCCTTGGGAAGTAATGTGACTCTCCCGCTCTGCAGATGATGGCGTGAGCATCCCTGGGGAGTACACCTCCTTTCTAGCTCCCATCTCCTCCTCCAAGCTGTACAATGAGGTCCGAGCCTGTCGGGAAAAGGACCGCGACCCTGAGGTAAAGAGATACTCTCTTCTGGAGGACTCTTCTCTTTAGTCCTTTTCTTTTTCTCTGTCAGCATAAGTGTTTTCTTCCACTGGAGAAGATGAAGAGGTGAAGGAGTTGGGGATGTGGGAAAGCAATTGAAGTGAAACTATGTTTTTATCTTTTTCTTTTTTTTTTTTTTTTAATATTTATTTATTTGGCTGCGTCGGGTCTTAGTTGCGGCACATGGTATCTTCGTTGCCGCGTGCTGGGATCTTCAGTTGCAGCATGTGGGATCTAGTTCCCTGACCAGGGATGGAACCCGGGCCCCCTGCATTGGGAGCGCAGTCTTAGGCACTGGACCATCAGGGAAGTCCCTGTGTTTTTATCTTTGTCTGTGTCCCTAAAGCTTGAGCTGCATTCCCTGGGGAATTAGGTAGCTCTTGCCTGTCTTCTCCAGATCTTGTTCTCTCTCGGGATAGGCCCAGTTTGAAATGCCTTATGTGGTACGACTGCACAATTTCCACCAGCTGTCTGCGCCCCAGCCCTGTTTTACCTTCAGCCATCCCAACAGAGGTGGGTTCCTGCATGGCTGTCCTCTGACTGGTTGCGTGAGAGCTCACCCTCCTGGTTTCTTCCCTTGCTGTCCTGAGTCTGCTCTATCTGGTCTCTATCAGGGCTTCCTTTCCTGGTTCCTGCTCATGCTTTACCAAGTTGTCTAGGGTTTCTGGCCACTCATCACCCACACCGCTCTTCCCTGACAGATCCTATGATTGACAACAACCGCTACTGCACCTTGGAGTTTCCCGTGGAGGTGAACACAGTGCTGCATGGCTTTGCAGGCTACTTTGAGACTGTGCTTTATCAGGACATCACTCTGAGTAAGTGTCTCGGGCAGTAGATGGGGAGTATAAGAGTATGCTACCTGGGCAGTGTATGTACATGTTTCGGGTAGTGTATGTACATGTTTCATTTAGAGTCACAGGGAACCCAGGAATCAGTGAATGGGGATCTTTGATTACTTGCTTCTGTGTTTACAGAAGAGATTCTCCTCAATCTAGGCAAAAAGCAGAGTCATGGAGACCTCAATTTTTTTTTAATTTTTAATTAAAAAAATTTTTTTTGGATTATAGTTGATTTACAATGTTGTGTTTCAGTGTACAGCAAAGTGAATCAGTTATACTCAGTTTTTTAAATTACTTTGTCCACTTAGGTATCCGCCCAGAGACTCACTCTCCTGGGATGTTTTCATGGTTTCCCATCCTCTTCCCCATTAAGGTAGGAATCACCTTTAAGGCTCCTTGGGTTAAAGAGTAACTATTGTCATTGGTGTTCTGCCCCTTCCCTTCTCCCAGGATGATGCTTGTCTGTGACCCATGTTCTACTGCTCTCACGTGCTCTTGGATCCTGTTGTAGATGTTGGGATATCTGCAGGGGCCTTCTGCCTGGCTTCCCACGCCTACTCTGGCTATTCTTCTGTCCATTCTCTACCTGGAGCAAGAGTCATCTTTTAAAAACATGAATCTGATCCTATCTCTCTCCTTTTAAAACCCTTCGATGTTTTTCCACTGCCCTACAATAAGGTCTTAAATCTTTGTTAGACTTGGTGTGATCTAGTTTTTGCCTGCCTTTTCAGCCACTGTCCTTTGATTACATTGCTTCAGTCCTATGGACCTTCTTTTGGTTCCTCTAATGCCCCATGTTCTTTCCTGCCTCGCGGTTTCACACCTTTGTCCTCTGCCTGTAAAGTTCTTGGCTCATTTCTTGATTCAGCTGACTTATCTTCCAAGTCTCATTAAACATTCTTGTTGTCAGATAATTTTCCCTGACCTTGTAGACTAGGTTAGTGTTAACTTTCATAGGTGTTTTCATAGCACCCTATCCCTGTTCACAGTGTTCATCCCACTTTTGATTATTTGTTCAGTGTCTGTTCATTTCTGATTATTTGTTCTGATAGACTTCAAATAAACCTCATGAGGGTTGGAACGTCATTTGATCATTTTATCTCCACACCTAGCTTAGTACATTGCCACATAAAATTCATTAGCTCCACCCTGAACCTCCATGTCTTTCTTCTTACAGCAGCCCATTACCGTGCGTGAAGGCCAGACCATCTGTGTGCGTTTCTGGCGATGCAGCAATTCCAAGAAGGTGTGGTATGAGTGGGCTGTGACAGCACCAGTCTGTTCTGCTATTCACAACCCCACAGGCCGCTCTTACACCATTGGCCTCTAGCCCTGCCTGCAGGTGTCTAGAACCTTGGAAGCAGCTTCAGGTTCTGCTCCTGTAGCACAGAAGGTGCAGTACACCATGGGCTCTGATTTGCCTTGCCCATCAGAGAGGAGCATTTCAGTCCACTTTCCTGCCTTACATCAAGATGGGCAAAGGATGAGAATTGCAGGGCTCACGCCACCAATCTGTGAAGACTTCAGGCCAGGGCATGAGGAATTCATGTTGAATCTGTGGCTACTCCAACAGGCACTGAGCCTCAAGTGCTCCCTGGGATAGCCCTGAGAACATGTGGATTGAACAACTTTTCAGCCCTTTTCTCTGCCCATCTCTGTTCCTATTTTGATGATTTTGTGTAAGGAGGAAATACAAATAAAGTGAGGTTATGGCCTTTCCTGCTCCAACTCTGCTGCCCCCTGCCTCTGCTTCTCCACCCATTACTTACACATATTCAGATCGATGCTCTTTTCCAAGACTTGAAGGGGCCTAGCTTTATTTCCTATTTAAGAAGCTTAGTGGTGACTCTTGGACTCCGAATTATAGGCTTTCTGACCAGCTACAGAGAGGTCTTGTCCATTAGGACCTGTGATTAGGCTCTTGTCTGGGGGAGGAGGCATAGAGTTTGTTGCCATGGAGAAAGATAGGGTAGTGAGTGAAGCCAGCTTCCCTTCCACCTTCCTGAGCTGCTGTACTGCCAGCTCCTCTGTTACCTCTTGGGAGAGAAACTGGAAGTCATCCAGGCTTCACCAGCAAGAAGCCACTTTTTTTATTTGAATAAAATCATAGGATTAGAGTTTGAAGTCCTAAGAGATAATCTAGTCCTATTCTACATTTTACAGAAGAGGAATTTGAATTGGTACAATGATATAAAGTTAGTATTCAAATCAGGACTCAACACGGTTCCTGTGACTCCATGGCCCTCTCCATGTTATAACCAGCTATCTTTCTGGCAGCTGTATTAGGCAGCTGAAGGCTCTGGGGGTTCTGGAAGACGTTGCAACGTGAGGGTGGACTTCTCTTTCTGGCTAGAGGGCTGAGTACTGCTGCACCCAGAGTCACCTGAGAAACTGCCTCAAGTTTACCCTTGCGGTGGGAGGTGTGTGGGGCACTGATTTGAACTGAAGGTATATGAGCTGTAGGACCAGGCAGAATGCGGAAGAAGACAAATCTGTGACAGTCACATGAGATCCAGGCGCCGAGGAAACGAGGCAGCGGTTGGGAGGGTTGTATGACACAATGGGGATGGGCAGCCCAGCATCCCTCCCCACGGGAAGCAAATGCAGTTGCTCTCCAGAAAGCTGTCCCAGAGAAGCCTGACGTGAGCTCCTCGGCAAATCTGAGTGGGGACGGCCAAGGACGTCAATAGGCTCCTCCGCGGTGTTAGCCTAATCTACATGAGAACCGGGAGCGAGTCGGGGGGTCCTTTTCTCCGGTTCTCTGCCCGGTTGCCCCGCCTTCCGCAAGTCATTTAACCAATGAGAGAGCGATAGGCGGATACCTAAGGACGCTTCTGCTTTCCCTGAGTCTCGGAAAGATTAGCCAATCAATGGGAACTTGTTGGTTGCTAAGAGACCTTTGAGCTTGGCTCCACCCATGCTCAGATTTTAGCCAATGAAAATCTGTACTTTGGAGTGTTGCCGCGAAACCCGTGAGATTAATTCCGCCACCTGAATGTTTCGGCGCCTGCGCAGATTGGGAAAGGTTCTGGAAGACAGCGGAGCTGCCGCCATTTTGCGGGAAGAGGAGCAGCTCCAGTTGTAGTGGGGCTCTTACTGCTGAGTCTCTGGAAGGGAGTCGTGCTTCGCGTCCCCCGACACACCCAAAGGAACGAAGGGAACGGGGACCCCCCCCACCCTGCGGGGACCCGGAACTGGTAAGAAACCCCGAAACCGTGTCCCCCCCCCGAAACGTCACCTATGCGTGACGTTGTCGCACGGCGCCTCCCCCTGACGTCACAGGCAGAAAATGGCGTCAAGAGCAGAATTGGGCAAACTTTTAAAATTAAAAACATTTTTTGTTTACTTTGATCTGGAAGTGTTCGCTACCTAACTGTAGTCCATCGGCACCCTCGTGGCTACATCCTTTAGCGATGAAGATGCTGTTTCAAGGGTCCCAATGACTGATCTCTTTCCAGGTCCCCGCAGCCTTGACATTTAGGGTGTCCCACACTGTGAGGGAGCATCGACCCACCACGGTCTGAGAGGACATGTGGGATCCGTTTTCAGCCCCTAGTGCCACCACTCAGAGATGAGGGAATTGAGGCTTCTTCCTCAATCTTCAGCCTCTCAAAGACTCATGTTCAGTATGTTGGCCACTGTGCCCACACATCCTGTGGCGGTAGAGGAGCATAATGGGGCCACATACGAGGGTTTAGAATCGGGACACTGGCCCTCGCAGAGATGCTGCCTGTCGGTAACTTGTAGGACCATTTTTTGAAGCGTGGCCTTGGCTGTTACACAACATGGGGAATGTTTTTATCTTTCTCATTGTTTGTTTTTCTTAATTAAGCTGTCCTCAGTTTGGAGATGTTTGTGCCCAGCTCAGTTACCCGACCCAGGAGATGGCGCTACCATCACCCCTGGGACTCCAGCGTTTGGTGAATTCTGCCTGATGGGGCTGACAGTGGTTCTTCACTCTCCTTTGCCCCCGCGGCAGTGGGGCCTAAGTGCTGGCTTGGGTCTTGTCTGTGCTATGACAAGGTCCACGTAGTGCCGTGATTATGGGCCTCTAACGTAGTTTTTGAAGCAGGGTTGGAAGAAAGCACTATAATATTTTAATGTATGGGATTGAGTGGACTTTGATCCATAAGTTAGGACTCAAAGAGTTTGAAAACTCCCAACGTGAAAGCACATAGTGTTTGGGACATTCTGTTTTTAGGACATCTAGAAAGACTAAACCCAGCAAGATTGCAAGTTTCAGAGTGTGCTGGTGTTATATATGTCTGTGCTTAAATAGATTCATTCATTTGTTTCTGAAGTCTGAAAACTTTATTCCTTAGGAAGGGGTTCATTTGTCAACTTACATGAAAGTTTTTTTTGGTGTTAAGTTATCCCTATGCTGTACTAGCACTCAACAAAGAGCAGTTCTTGAAGCATTTCATTTGGAGAGTTAAAGGCAGACTGTAAAAAAGAGAAGCGTTATGACACTTAGAAAATTTGTATAAATTTGGCAGCCAAAATGAATGAAAGGGGCTTCCCTGGTGGCGCAGTGGTTGAGAGTCCGCCTGCCGATGCAGGGGACACGGGTTCGTGTCCCGGTCCGAGAAGATCCCACATGCTGTGGAGTGGCTGGGCCCGTGAGCTGTGGCCGCTGGGCCTGCATGTCCGGAGCCTGTGCTCCGCAACGGGAGAGGTCGCAGCAGTGAGAGGCCCGCGTAGTGCAAAAAAAAAAAAATGAATGAAAGGAACAGAGCTTGTAGATCAAAAACTTACTTTTAGAACCGTTTTTTCCCACAGTAGCATATGTTAAGATATATGCTGGCATATATTAAAATTAGATAGCATATATTAAAGTCAGCCTGGTTTCTAATGTTTTGTAGCATATACTGTTACACGCTGAGTATCTGTAAGCCACACAATAGGTGTGACTAATGGGACTGATTCTTTTGATATATCTATCAGAACATTAATTCTTCAGGTCAGTATATATTTAAAAATAGACATCTTGGTAAGCTGTGTACTTTTCTTTTTTAAATTTCCTTTAGGGTTTAAGTTATAAACCACATGAGAGAGCAGTAACCTGTTAGAATATTAGACTTAAGAGTCGGAAGATTTATGATCAAGGGTCAGCTCCTCCATTTGAGCTTTGTGACTTTGGGCAGTTCACAGAACCTCAGTTTTTTCATCTGTGCATTTTTAAAATCTTTCTTCCGTCCTTCTTTCCTTCTTCCCTCCCCCCCCCCTTCCTTTCTGCTGTGCCGGGTCTTAGTTCAGGCACGTGGGATCTTTAGTTGCGGCATATGGGCTTTTTACTTGCAGCATGCATGTGGGATCTAGTTCCATGACCAGGGATCGAACCTGGGCCCCCTGCATTGGGAGCACGGAGTCTTACCTGCTGGACCACCAGGGAAGTCCCTCATCTGTGCATTAGATCCAGTATTTGCTTGTAGCATATGTTACCATTGATTGTTAAATAAATGTAAGGTGTTAGTATAAGAGATTGAGTTCACTGGTTTTTAGACACACCTATTTTATTTTGGTTTGGTTTCCATTGTAAGCCTTAAATTTGGCTCCAAGTAAGTTTTATTGGTTGGCTCTTTCCAAGAATCTTATCTCTGTAACATGTTTAGCATAGTGCCTAGCAATGTTAGGTACTATAAATGATAGATATTGATATAATGATTACTTTTATTAAATCATCAAAATAGGCTATGGACTCTGAGGGCAACCAAGACAGCATGATTGGATGATGCATTAGCTGCTTTAAAGAGGACGAAGCTCTTGAGGATATGGAAAGTCTAATTATGATTAACCTCCTTGTATAGAAAGTATTTAGATTAGTTTTTTTTCAGCTTTATTAAGATATAATTGATATAAAATATAACCGTACACATTAAAGTGTACAGTTTGATGTGTTTTGATATGAGTTAACACCCATGAAACCATCACCCCTCAAATTCCAAAATGCCCTTTTATAATCCTTTCATCCGAGCCCCTTCCCACCTATTCTTAGCCCTAGGTAACCACTGGTCTGCTTTCTGTCACTACAGGTTAGTTTACATTTTCTAGAATTTTATGTAAATGAAATCATACAGTATGTATGCTTTTTTTAACCTGTTTCCTTCCACTCAGCATAATTATTTTGAGATTCATCCATGTTATGTATATTGATAATTTCAGACCAGTAATTTCTGAATAATTTATCCTATTGATTTTGTTTGGTGTCTTCTGTTTTTTTTTACTTATAGACCTGTGGTGGACAGACTTGGGAAAGACCATTGCTAGATGTGAAAGCTTGGGGTAGGCGAGAAGTCCTACTGTACCTTCCTAGACAGAAAGGCTTCAAAGTGGGACTGGTTAAGCCTATCTTAATCATGGTCTTTCTGAGTTACCCAAACTCTGGTCGGTATTGTACAGAAAATGCTTAATGATGAATCCCCTCATTATTTGTGTTGGGCGGTGGTGTGGGGAAAAGCTTAGGACTAATCTGCATTATTCTGGTATTGCTTTCTCTTGCTCCTAATTTTTAGTCATGCGTTCTTACCTTTTTATTGGAAATATGTGCCAATTTATGTTTAAACCAATTATTTATTCAGAATTTTGAACAGTAGAATGGAGGCCAAGTGTCCGTTGTAAAATAAATAGTAATTTTGAGTACCAACATTTTCTTTTCACAGGACAGGGTCTATATTGTATTTTGTCTCTACCTAGATATTCAGTTTTCTTCTAGACCCCTGACCTTTTCTAAGCCACAAAGCAGAACTCGTTCAGATCTGTAAGGTACAAAAATAAACATAGGGTAAACAACAGCGGGTAAGGTACCTTTGGAGTTCAAGAAACAGAACTGTATATCCTGAAGTCTGTTTCTTGGAGGGGGGAGGGAATGTGGGGTGCTGGAAGGGGAGGAAAAATATAAATGAGGTTCTTATGTATTGATGTCCTCTTCTCAGATCTGCTACAATGGCATCCGATGACTTTGATATAGTGATTGAGGCCATGCTGGAGGCTCCCTATAAAAAAGAGGAGGTAAGATTCCCCATCTCACTCTTGGAATTGGGCTGGTAAGGAAAAGCACTTGTGGATCATCAGTTTCAACGTTTTGTGAATCTTCTTTCCCTGTTTGTTTATTATGTGCAGTGGCTTTCATAAAAGGCATAATCTTTTTTTTTTTTTTGCGGTACATGGGCCTCTCACTGTTGTGGCCTCTCCCATTGTGGAGCACAGGCTCCGGACACGCAGGCCCAGCGGCCACGGCTCACGGGCCCAGCCGTTCCGCGGCATGTGGGATCCTCCCGGACCAGGGCACAAACCTGTGTCCCCTGCATCGGCAGGCGGACTCTCAACCACTGTGCCACCAGGGAAGCTCAAGGCATAATCTTTTAGTAAGCTCTGCTGGAGACCGATACTCAAGGGCCATGCTTACAGAAAGGGCCCCAAAAACTGGGGGTGGAGGGGACATGAAGTTGCGGTGGGAACCAGTGCTTTGCTCACAGCTCTCAGTGACACAGTAGAAGGTCAGTGTATCTCAGACATAACTCTCATTTCTCACTCTCCAGGGAAATGTTAGTGGAACAGATGTTGGGGTAGCTAAAGGTTTGACTTCAAAATCTGATCTTTTTGGGTAGTTTCCGTCCTTCTTCTCTTATTCTTTTTGTTAGGAGATCCAGGTGCTTAGAAACTGTTTAGATGATTGAGAGCTTCGATTTCATGAGCTTTCTTCCTTGTCCACTTCTTTCTTTGCCCAATGGAATCTGTGTGTCTGCCACCTGGTACCTTGTGTCATTTTCCTGGCGAACCCCTCAGGATGAGCAGCAAACTAACGAGGTTGAAAAGGAGAGCCCTAGTAACACCACCAACAGCACCAGCTGTACCGGCAGCAGTGGCAGTGGCACCAGTGGGAGCAGCACCAGTGGGGAGGCAGGCAGGTGAGTGTGGCCTGAGGAAAATGGGTTGGCAGCTTGAGGAAGGGAAGCAACTGTGTCCATTATAGAAACAGCCAGAACAGGGAGGTGGTTGCTGGTAAGACTTCTGACTTTTAGTAATGGCTCCACTGGGTCATGGGAATGATGGTGACCTGGCTTAATGATCTTCTAGTCTTCGCTTGCCAGTGTAGATTTGTGGATAGACTTGTGGATCAGTCCTAGCGTCGATGTAGTATTTCACTTGAGTAAAATAGCAAGAGGATCTCTGATTTGGAAACATGAGCTTTTGCTTGGTTTTGTGGGGGAAAATGGCCATTTCAGATGCCTGACAGCATTCAGGGCTCTGTGTAAACTGATGTCATGCCATTGCTGTGAACTTCTGCCATATTGTCTTCTAGGCTTTGGTCTTTCACTGCTTTCTGTTTCACCTTTGCTTTAGTGTCATTTCTTATCCTTGGGAGAGGTGATGAAACCTCAGTAGTAAGAGTTTATGCTCTCTTTCACAGGAAGAAGGGGAGTCGGAGCCATAGTAAAAGCAGGGATAGAAAACGCAGGTCAGTCATTCTGGGGCCGCTTGGGTTTTGAGAATTATAAATGGAAAGATACGAGGGAAAGCTATACATTAAAGGCCAGAAAGGTTGGATTGTTCTTTAAGGAGCTTAACAGTCATTGCCGTCCACAGTCGTAGTCGAGACCGTCATAGGCGGAGAAGCAGTCGGAGCCGGAGTCGAGATCGGCAGCGTCGTCACCGCAGCCGTAGCTGGGAACGTCGACATAGTAGTGAGTCACGAAGTCGAGACCGACGTCGTGAGGATCGTGTGCGCTACAGGAGTCCACCGCTTGCCACTGGGTATCACCTTTTGCTTATAAGATCACCTTTGTATCATGTTTTGGGGTAGGCAGGAGACCCAGTTACTGGAGGGGTGATACTCAGAATTGGCATGTGCGATGAGGTGCTGTAATCTGGTTTTCTCATGGTGGAAGACCCCGCACTGGGCCAGTGTGGATAAAGGTGGGTGACACGGTTTTCAGTTTGGTTGTTCTCTGTTCCGTAGGCGTAGGTATGGACACAGTAAGAGTCCTCATTTCCGGGAGAAGAGCCCAGTCAGGTGAGTGACAATGAGCACTCTTTTAGGGATTGTGAGTTATGAATAAAAAGCGGTTTGAGCCAAACCACAGGAATGTGTAGTACTTGAGGGTAGCTGAAGAATGATGACCATGTACTGGCAGGGAGGGTCTCGACGATTTTGCTCACTCTTTAGGGAGCCAGTTGATAATCTGAGTCCTGAGGAGCGGGATGCCCGCACGGTGTTCTGTATGCAGTTAGCTGCCCGCATTCGGCCTCGGGACCTGGAGGACTTTTTCTCGGCTGTTGGCAAGGTAAACCTCTTCCCCCTCTTAGTTGTCTCTGAGAAGCCTGTCTTCTATCCATCCCCCTTTATGCCCAATTCAGGATTTTCTTTTTGCCCTGGATAGGTTCGAGATGTACGTATCATCTCAGATCGGAACTCACGTCGTTCTAAGGGCATTGCCTATGTGGAATTCTGTGAGATCCAGTCTGTGCCACTTGCCATTGGGCTGACCGGACAGCGGCTGCTGGGAGTGCCTATCATTGTACAGGCCTCACAGGTGAGCAGCCTGAGAAATGGACATAAGAAGATGGAGATAATGGTGGTAGGTGTGGGGCATGACCCATCATTTCCTTCTTCCACAGGCTGAGAAAAACCGACTGGCAGCCATGGCCAACAACCTGCAGAAGGGCAGTGGTGGACCAATGCGCCTCTACGTGGGCTCCCTGCACTTCAATATCACCGAGGACATGCTCCGGGGCATCTTTGAGCCCTTTGGCAAAGTGAGTAGAAAGTGAGGGAAACCTCTGAAGGGAATCGGAAAAAGTGGGGAGGGCGAGTGTACCTTCTCGTTCTGTCTGACCATGATTAACCCATTGCGTGTTTAACAATGGCCATGTGGGTCCATGCTGGAGGAGTTGGGCTCCATCTCTGTATTCATACTGCTCAGGAGACAAATTAGGCACCATGAAATCAAATAATGGGGTCCATATGAAGTAAGATGAGTCAGAAAAAGTGTTTGGGAAAGTGATGGGCTTTATCTCATTTTTAAAATGATTTGGAGAGCTGTAATGGGTTGGTTAGAAAGTTAGAGGTATTTAGAACAATCTGGGTAGGGGACTTCCCTGGCGGTCCAGTGGTTAAGACTCCATGCTTCCACTTCGGGGGCGCAGGTTTGATCCCTGGTTGGGAAACTAAGATCCCATGTGCCACATGCTGCACATGGCCAAAAAAATAGAACAGTTTGGGTAGGAAAGATCAAAGGTGTGGCTTAGCCAAAAGATTATTGATTATTTTTCTCTATTCTGCAGATTGATAATATTGTCCTGATGAAGGACTCAGATACAGGCCGCTCTAAAGGTTATGGTTTTATTACGGTGAGTCTCTAGTCTTCAACTTTTTAATTTTAGTTTAGGTTTGTCCACTTGTCTGATTTTGCAGCTTAGCTTCATCCTCCTCCCATAGGAACTGTCTAAATGACCCATAAACCCTGGTGCCTGAAGCTTGGACTAGCCTTCTGCCCCTTGAGATGAGTGCATTGCTTGAGATCATGGCTTTGCTCCTACACTCTGTCAGTGGCACTGGTATGGGGTGTCCAGGAGGTCAACCAGCTTCCCTGGTGCTACAGCTTGCTCTCTGGGTAATAGTAACGATTCCAGGCTGCAGCTAAGAGGTTGGGGGCATGAGGGAGGTTAGGTACGGGCCTTTATAGATGTGCTTTATAGAATTGGTATATTTTCATGATGGGGTGGGAATAAGAAGGTATATACTTCTCTCTGGTCCTACCCAGTTTGAAGCAGTTTCCCCATTGAGAAATATCTTTATATTTAAATACCACTATAGGGAAAACAGTAAGGCCACCTAATAGTGGGCAAGTCTCACCTTTTCCTGACACTCCAACAAAATTGTTTCCAATTCCCATAACTGGTTCTTCCAGCCCCATGTGACTCCAGGCTAGGACTGGCTGCCAGCCACAAAGTCTAATAGAAGCTGATATTTTCTGGGCTCAATCTAGGCAGCATACACCCCCCCAGTTGCCTGCAGGGCAGAGGGGAGGTAGGTTGTGTTCTACCGTGGGAATTGCTCATCTCAGAAGTATCTGGTAAAAGCAAGCCACCTATACCACCTGCCTAGGAACTGTCAGTACCACATGCCAGGCCCTAGGACAGGTAATACCAGAGTAAATAAAGCCAGCTGTGCTGTTCATGGTGGCAAGTACCTTTTCTAGCTCCCTGTGTGTCTCAGATGCAGAAAGGCTTCTGTGGGACCTTTTTGCCCTTGTGTTCCTGCCTTTTAGGTCAACACCCTTGACACATAAACAGCAGACTGGGAATCCTCTTTATGCCAGGCTGCTGCTAGTGCTGCTGCTGGAAGGGATGAGAGAGTAGAGGCCTTCTGGCCAGTGGGCCAGAGTCAGCCGCACTGGGGTGGGGTGGGAGTGGGGGTGCAGTCTCGCTTTCAGTACCAGGGTGTGCACCTTCCTGAGCCTGGGCTCTGGAGTTCCACGTTCCTGGTTCTTGACTAAGGACTGAAACTTACTAGTCCTGAGGGCTGAAATTAAAGCTCAGGAGCCTTGGATCTCCGCCTGTCTTACTTCCATTTGATATGTCCATTTGTGAAACAGCCTATCAGGCTGGGCTCCCTACAAATGATGCACTGTTAGGTTCTCAGTGGAGCTGGAGATTGAAAAGCGATTGCCCTTGAGTCAGCTGGAAAAGGTCTTTTTTAGAGAACTATTTGCGGGCATGGGGATCTTAGGTCACATTCCCTGGGAAAGAAAAGTTTGAGCCACAGTGAGCATGCAATTTTCATGGGACAGTAGGACGAGAGAGTATTAGTGGGGCTTTGAGAGCATGTCTGTGGCCAGGAGGTACCTGATATGACCTGGGTTTCTTGTAGTTCTCTGACTCTGAGTGTGCCCGCCGGGCCCTGGAACAGTTGAATGGCTTTGAGCTTGCTGGTCGGCCTATGAGGGTTGGCCATGTGACCGAGCGACTGGATGGTGGCACAGACATCACTTTTCCTGATGGAGACCAGGATCTGGATCTGGGATCAGCTGGTGGACGTTTGCAGCTCATGGCCAAATTGGCAGAAGGTAGGGCTTCTCTGCAGAGTGAAGAACATGGCGTTGAATTTTACATCAAGGGTTAGGACTTAACCCCACCTCGTCTTTTCCTCTGAGGCTCTGGAATCCAGCTGCCGACCACTGCTGCTGTTGCCCAAGCTGCTGCCTTGCAACTGAATGGAGCAGTTCCTTTGGGGGCCCTGAACCCAGCGGCTTTGACGGGTAGGCTTGGACTTGGGAAAGGGAGAGAAGGGTCGGGCCTGGAAGGCAGGAATGCTCTGTGCTAACTCCCTTGTCTCTCTTTGTTCCAGCTCTGAGTCCGGCCCTGAACCTCGCCTCCCAGGCAATCGCCTCCCAGTGCTTCCAGCTTTCCAGCCTCTTTACCCGCCAAACCATGTGAGTCTCAAGGCCCAGCTCATTTCAGTGTTCACAGTTAACTTTCTTTCCTCTGGCTTCCCGTTTACATCTTCTCCATGCCACAGGTAATTAGTGGCGCAGTCCACTGCCTACCTGTGCCTCTGGGTCCTGCCACTCCCTTCTCCACGTCTACCCTTCCATGGCCCCTTCTCTCCATTCTGTGGACCAAACCATCCTGAGGGTGTGAACATTGACGGTGGGGGAACTGGGACCCCCTAGGACACCAAGAAGAGCTCCTGCCCACCGCAGCCGCAGTGGGAATGGACTCTGGTGAGCAAAGCTGCCAGTTGAAGAGAACAGAATCTGCACTTGAATTGAACATCTGTTTCTCTGTATTTATCGTCTCCTGGGATGACCTTCCTTGCCCTTTACAACCACCTCTTACTGATTCCTTGATTCCTCCCCCATTGGGAAGGCCATAGGGCATTAACTGAAGGAACTAACCGCTCTTTGCCTGCCTGTACCTTTACTGTACAGTCTGTCACGGAAAACCTTTAAGACCTCTGGTCTGTGAGGACTTTGGGGTTTGAGGGAGTGAACCTTGAAAGTGCTGGCTTGCTGCTACAAGGGCCCTGGAAGATAGCACAGACGTGTGTTGGGAAGCCTGCCTTAAACCTTAGCTTGGGGCCAGAACTGCTACTGTGGGCTCAACATCTTGCTGGGAGGTGTGGGAATGATCTCTCCTGCCAGCCATTTTGGATGTCTTAGGGGCATTCGGGAGTTCAGTGAAAGGTGGGGTACCTTTCTGGTATCTTCCATCTTCCTTTGTGTAGTTGTCCTTCCTTTGGCCCAGGGTGGGAGGATGGAGGGGAGGCTGCTTCTCTCCACCACTTCCATGTGCCTCTGGAGACTGTGGGCTCAGGCCCAGCTGGGCACACGTGAGTCCTTCTCACTGTATTTTATACCCTTGTGTCTGTGTACATAAATATAAATATATATATATATATAAACTTTGTACAAAAGGCAGGTCCCACGGTTGTGGCGGTGGCTGCCCATGTGTGGTCTCGGTCCAGTGGTGTGTCTGTCTGACGTTAACTTCTCCTGAGCCAAAACCACGAATGGTTCTAGGGATATAAAACATTTGTAATGCTATTAAGTTTTCTTTTCTTTATTTTAATTTTTTAAATATCTGATCTTTAGAAAGAAAAACAGACAAAAGGCACACATGCCATCTGTATCTGCTTTATACTCCTGTGGTCTTTATGCCCTGTGGTCTCCTTCTGTCTTTATCTTGATTATCTCCAAACCTCCCTGCCTAGTGGACAGACCTCCAGGCTCCCTCTCTCTGCCTGGGGACAGATCTTGTCTTTCCACCAGATGGCAGTGTGACAGTAGCACATTCTGCACCTTGCTCTAAGGGTGTTTCGTGATCCTGAGGAGCTTAAGTACCAGAGAAGCCTTCTAAGCTCACCATTCTTACTTTGTTGAGCTCTGTACCCGCCTTTGGACCTTTTTGTAGTAGACATCCAGTCCAATATCCAAAGGGGTTTGGGCATTATACATCAGGGCTCCCCAGGCCTTAAGTCTGTCATTGTTTGCCCTTTCAGTCCCCCCAACTCTTCTTTCCAATGGCTTTGATAACACAGGCCTGAGTCCGATTGATGAATTTCCAGGGAGCTGAGTATTCCACACATGGCCCTTCCAAAGGTGAGGGCACACCTTCCTCTGCCTGCTTTGTAAGGCTTAGAACAAGGGGCTAGTCCAGAGCCTGGCTCACCAACTAGGGACCAACCAAAAGGAGAAGGTCTGAAGTTCAGGGACAGGGCTCTGTGGGCTTCCTCCATTCTTTACTGGTCTCTGTGCAACAGAATGTTGAGAGTGTATTGTCATGCTAAAAATTTGGATAATTGCTGCTAGGTTTTAACTTGTCAGTTAAGGCTTCTAAGCAGAATGATGGTTTTTTAGTGGTTAGCTTATGACGTTGCTCTTTACACTGCAGTGTTAAGTACCTGAAACCTACTTGTGGCATAAAAGGCCACTGGGACTCTGGAGGGACTTCCAGGCTGCTGCAGTCTCACCCACTGTCACCCCTACCCCTTCCCTGTACTAATTTGCTCTCTGGACCTGGGAGAAGGGAAGGAGGCCACGTTATTTTCAGGTAGGAGCAGCTGACTAAGGCCCAGTCCTTTGCAGTTATTGATGCAGCTGCTAAGGCAACCTGACCTCAGTGCAGACCATTTTTATGCATCCTCCTGAGGCTATGGGCCAGGCCTCCTCATGGCAGTCTTGAACATCTTCAAACTGTAGGTACCCCCAGGCCTTGCTTCCTGCCCTCAGGTGGGCCCCCCGCACTGCTCAGTTTCCTTATACTCCCATTCCTAGCTGCTTTGGCCTTCCTGCATTTTGGGTCCTTCCACCTCAGTTCTTCCTTGCTCCTTGTTCTTAGAGGCTTGCGTAGCTTTTTGCTGGGAGAGAGACAAGGGTGGAAGTAAGGGAATGTCAAAGACAACTTCTTTTCTAGTCTTAACCTACATAAGGTGACAACGTCTAGTGGGTAACAGCCAGTGTCACTGCGTGTGACTCAGTGCCTTCTTATTATTCATCCTTCTGTAGAGGGTGGTTGGAGTGGAGAGAAGGGGCAGTGAACAGCCTCTGGGCCCAGCCTAATGTAAAGGAGCCTCCCTCAACCTCCTGCCTGAGCATGGTGGCTAAGGTGGGAGTAGAGATGAGACTGTTGCCCAGGTCTGTTCCCAGCGCAGTTAGAATTTCCCCACGAGTCCTCAATTCTAAATGGGATTTTTCACTTGACTTTCGGCTTATAGCCTCCACTTCTCTCTTTTCTAAGGCAGTGGCATTCCTCCCTGTTCTTTAAACTGCTGTGTTCTTTACATTGGGATTCACCCTACTTCTTTCTTAGGCTCTGTGGGCTACCAGTGGAAGCAGGGCTGTGACCTATGAACCTTTAGTCTTGGTGCTTCTAAGGAAGGGAAATGAGCTAAAAACTTGGAGGTATTCTGTCACAGCCCCTGTTTTCTATTCAAGAGTCTGGTGCGAATCAGGAAGTATTACTTGGACAGGGATTTCCCTGGTGGTCCAGTGGGTAAGACTCCACGCTCCCAATGCAGGGCGGCCCAGGTTCGATCCCTGGTCAGGGAACTAGATCCTGCATGCATGCCGCAACCAAGAAGCTTGCATGCTGCAACTGGAAAAAATTAAGTGGGGGGGAGTATTACTTGGACAGTGCGAAGAGGCTGTCCTGGCACCAAAAAGTGGAGCGGTTAACAATTAATGAGAATTTACGTTTATGCAGGATTTGGTGTGGGTTAGGCATTGTTCTAATCATTTTATATGTATTGAATTGTTTAATCCTCACAACGACCCCTCTGAAGTAGATTCTTTTATTATCTTTACTTTGTTAATGAGGAAACTGATACCCCAAAGGTTAAGTAACTTGTCCCCCGATAATGCAGTTAGCAAGTTTGGGATTTCAGTCCAGTCTAGCTTCAGATCCCTTGATCTTAATCTTAACCTGCCTCAGCAACACTGTGGAAGCCAAAGCCTTGGAGTCATGGGGAAGTGTCACTTTTTCTGTCTCTTTACTCATAGTTCTCAGTATATCCTGAATTCTTCCACTTCCATGTCTACTGTCTTGTTCTCTTTTCCTGCCCCTCTTTACTGGTCAAAATCCTGTCCTTTAAGACTGATGATTTCCTAGTTGAAGTTGATTTTCCTTTTCAGTATTCTTGGTCCTATGTAGGTCTTATTCTGACTTTATTTACAGTTCTTTGTAAACTCTGTTACTAGATGGTTATAGCTTGATGAAGCCAGTCATAGATGTGTCTTTTTCATTACTGGTTTTTTTTTTTGCTGTACGCGGGCCTCTCACTGTTGTGGCCTCTCCCATTGCGGAGCACAGGCTCCGGACGCGCAGGCTCAGCAGCCATAGCTCATGGGCCCAGCCGCTCGGTGGCATGTGGGATCTTCCCGGACCGGGGCACGAACCCGCATCCCCTGCATCGGCAGGCGGACTCTCAACCCTGCGCCACCAGGGAAGCCCATTCATTACTGTTTTGTTTGCACATATTTCGTATCTGTTGAGTTGAATTAATTCCCCTCAGTTCAAGTCAGAGCCAGGCTTTCCAGAGGCTGTCCCTTCTAGCCTGCTTTTCCTAGCAGTCTCGTCCATTTCTTCCTCACCGCTGGAAGAGAGGAGGCAGCTTTACTCTTTTTGGTGTTACCATGGTAGCCTGTGAAGCTTTCTAAAGTGCTGCTTGCCACCACGAGAGACTGATGTTTCCATGACAACCAGGTGAAGTCAGTAGTCATGAGCTGAATGCAGGAAAGGAGTTCTGATCTGAAGCTGTGTGTCTGAATCTTCTGACTTCAGATATCCCCCCCTTCCCTCCCAACTTTTGCACTCTATATCCAGAATTGATTGCTTGCAAAGTGTATTCTTTTTTTTTTTTTTTTGGCTGCATTGTGTCTTCGTTGCAGTGTGAAGGCTTCTCATTGCAGTGGCTTCTTGTTGCAGAGCACGGGCTCTAGGCGCACAGGCCTTTACAGTTGCGGCACGCAGGCTCAGTAGTTGTGGCACGCGGGCTCAGTAGTTGTGGCTCGCAGGCTCTAGAGTGCAGGCTCAGTAGTTGTGGTACATGGGCTTAGTTGCTCCACAGCATGTGGGATCTTCCCGGACCAGGCCTCGAACCTGTGTCTCCTGCATTGGCAGGCGGATTCTTAACCACTGCGCCGCCAGGGAAACCCCTCAAAGTGTGTTCTTGGTTGAGAGAGCTCTGTGTGAGGTGAAGCAGACCAGTCAACTTAGATCGTGTGGGAAGATGGAGGCAAGGAAAGAGATGATCAAAGATCACTTTTAAAAGTTGGATGAGTTCTCTTGGCTCTCCGAGACGATCTGCTCTCAGGAGCCCTTAAGGAGTTGGGTGGAGTTACTGGAGACCCATTAAGCAGTTATTTTTGAGGGCAGTGGGTGGATGAGGTGCCTGAAGATTGGAAAAGAGCCAGTCGGTGCTGGATTGCAAGAGGGAAACAATGACCTTGGAAATCAGAGACTTGTCAGACTCTTGCCAATATTCCAGAAAGGATGGGAACTTGAGTCAGCTTTCAAGCATCCTGAAGCCTACCTGTTTAAAATGAATGGTGCTGAGAATTAGCCTCCTTCTCCCACTTCCTGGGCCCAACCAGGGGACCTCCACCCTGTAGCAGAAAGATCATACTCTAGAACACCACCAAGTGGTTCCGATCTCTCTTCTGCCACAAACCAGCTGAGTAAGCTTAGGTGTTACTTCTCTAACTCAGACTCCTCCCTTTTAGAAAGGAGATGATAACAGTAGTACCTGTCTCGGGGATGTTGTGAGGATTCAATGAAATGATAACCTGTAGAGGCCTTAGAACTTGATAGCTTCCCATTCCTCTGGATGCCTACATACTTGACTTTCTACCTGACCTAATTCTCCTCCCCAACTTTGAGAATGCTCGAGATTTACAGGGGCAGAACTGATGGTGGGGCAATGGTGAAAATAAACCTTCATTGTTCCTGGGCTAAAGTCCCAGGCTTACAAGGTCCTAGGTCACACACAGTCAGGCTACCTTTCAGGAAAACAAATCCCACTGGTCAAATCTCTTTATACTTGAAACTCTATAATCAGGTAACAACCAGATGGCTTTGGAAAATCAAGGTGGGCCCCTCAAGTACCTTCAGGATACCTAGTGCCCTTTGCTTGGTCTGGCTAGGGAAAATCCCAGAGCAGTCTCTGTTATAGTCCTTTGCAAGCATCCCCCCTAATCTCCCCCAAGCATTCCTATAGCACCTGTCTTTGTGGTCTCCAGAGCCTAGCCCTACCTACTCTGGCAGTTTCCTTTCAGAATAGTGTTTTAAATCAGCACAGGTCCTCTGCCTAAAGTTGTAATTTGAACAGAAAAACGGGAAACTGTAGTATAATACCACCCTTAGGCTTCAGTTGCCAATCTTCCCCCCAAAACTACCCAAACAAGAAATCCGATAATGGGTTACCTGTGAGTCTTGCGGGAGGCTGTTGGACTTTGTGGACCACAACTTAAATTTGTATCTCCAGAGTGGTGCCATGCTTTGAGAGATTAGCATGTTACATGGTTGCCTGAATAAGGGACCAGACACAGGTTGCAAAAAAACATTGCTTCTAGGGCTTCCCTGGTGGCTCAGTGGTTGAGAGTCCGCCCGCCGATGCAGGGGACGCGGGTTCGTGCACCGGTCCGGGAAGATCCCACATGCTGCAGAGTAGCTAGGCCCGTGAGCCATGGCCGCTGAGCCTGCGCGTCCGGAGCCTGTGCTCCGCAACGGGAGAGGCCACAACAGTGAGAGGCCCGTGTACCGCAAACAAAAACAAAAACAAAAGAAAAACATTGCTTCTAAATCAACTATACTCCAATAAAAATTTTTTAAAAAAGAAAAATAATAATTTTTGTAAAAAGCATTACTTTCCACTGCTCATTTGTATAATCATGAAGATATTTGCATTTTTATCTAGTCCTCATGATTATCCTACAGGATAGGTATTATTATCCTCATTTTATTTATTTATCTATTTATTGGCCACGCCTTATGGCAGGCAGGATCTTAGTTCCCACCGGAAGCGCAGAGTCCTAACCAGTGGGCCGCCAGGGAAGCCCTTATTCTCCTTTTATAATTGGGAAGAGCTGAGGTTCAGAAAGACAAGAGAGGTTAAGAGTGACTTTCTCCATAGACTTCCATCCAGAAAATAGTGAGCCTGAGTGCCAGGTAAAAGGCTTGCACAGCCCCATTGAATTTATATTCATGCCTTGAGTTTACAAGGCCACCAAGCTGTAGAGTCATGACATCAAGACTCAAATTCCTTGAGTATTTCCATCAGAGAGCCACCAGGTGATAAAGGACTAAGAAGCAGAATGCTCTTGTCTGGTTTTGGGACCCTTTGACATCCTCCCAAATTTTGCTTCCTTCTGTACAGGGAGGGTCTTTACCTCATCATGTGGCAGGCTGCCCACCATTTCTCCTGTACATTTGCTCATGTGGTTTTGCCGCAAGACATTTCTTTTCCTTCTTTCCCCCATCTATCTACAGCCTATTGTATAACCTTCAAGGCCCAGTTCCTAAAACATGTCTTCCAAATGTTCTGTCTCTTCCATTCAGACTCTTAGAGCACGTGATATAGCTTGCAGTTAGATAGTCAGAATGTGGTATAGTTTGCTGCTGTTTTGGCCATGGTAGTGCTGCCTCCAACTTGGCCTGTCTCTCCAGCTCAATTGTAAGCTGCTTGAGGGCAGGGATAGTGCCTTATCGGTATTTGTTTCTCTGTAGGGCCCAGCACAGTGACTGGCATATGGCAGTACTTGAGCAGAGCAACAAGCATTTATAGATGAAGGATTAAAACGTCCAGGAAGATTTTACTTAGACTGATGTGGATTGGAACAATTAGATTAATAAAAAGATGTATGTATGGGTGGACTTTCTGGGGGTGAGGATTTAATGCAGAAGACTTGCGGAGTGTCCTTCCATGACTCCGGTAGTCCTTCAGAAGAGGAGAGCCCCTGTTCCAGTCTCTAAAGAGGGTTAGATGCAGCAGGGCAGAAAGGCCCAGTTGTAAGCGGAGGCCCAGAGCAGAGGGATAACTTCTAAGACAGGACTGGCCTCACTTCTGGCCTCTCAGGGAGAGAACACCCAGTCTATGCTCTTGGCCAATGAGGAGGCCTTGTGGGCCAGGAGGCATGGGGTTAGTAGAGGTTGGGCAGGGACTGGGCTGATAAGGGAGCACAGACCCCAAGTCAAAATTACAGTGGTTAAGAGGAGCACGGGGCTTCCCTGGTGACTCAGTGGTTAAGAATCCGCCTGCCAATCTGCCTGCTCGAACCCAGGTTCAAGCCCTGGTCCGGGAAGATCCCACATGCCCGGAGCAACTAAGCCCGTGCACCACAACTACTGAGCCTGCGCTCTGGAGCCCGCATGCCACAACTACTGAAGCCCGTGCACCTAGAGCCCATGCTCCGCAACAGGAGAGGCCACCGCAGTGAAAAGCCTGCACACCGCAACAAAGAGTAGCCCCTGCTCTCTGCAATTAGAGAAAGCCGCGCGCAGCAACAAAGACCCAACAGAGCCAAAAATAATAAATAAATAAATTTATTTTAAAAAAAAAAGAGGCGCATGAGGGCAGAGAGGATCTTACCTGGCACAGGCAGCTCAGCATCGGGCCCCTTTGCTGGTCTCATGCCAGCGCAGATCAGCAGCCTGGGCTTACTTTGCCTTGATCAGAGGGAGGGAGAAGAGTGGCTAGGATCTCAGAGAAGACCCCACCTCTCCCAAGTCTAGCAGGAGTGGGGCTTCAGCTTCTGTCTGTTCTGAGCTCTTTCCTGTAGGCGTCTGGAGGGAACACACAGATGGGTCGGGCTGATGGAACTGGCTGAGTTGGGGGGAGGGAAGCTTGTGGCGTGTGTGGCTCCCCTCATGGGGGAGGTCCTGCTGTCATCATCTTTAGACTTCTGCCACATGAAAGGCACTGGGCCTTCTGGTTCCTCATTCTCCCCTCCTGCCACATTTGACCAGTGGTGGTACTCTTCCTTTAGAAAACCCTCCTCCCTGGGCAATAGCCACTACCAGCTCAACCCTAGTTCCTCCACCACTTCTTTGGCAGCTGCATCCCCACCTTCTCTATCTGCCTGTCCCCAGGATTCTCTCTTTGGTCCCTCTTCTTTCTCTGGAACACCAAAGCTTTGTTTTGTTTTAAATGATTTAGCTTAGGGACTTCCCTGGTGGCACAGCGGTTAAGAATCCGCCTGCCAATGCAGGGGACATGGGTTCGATCCCTGGTCCGGAAAGATCCCACATGCTGCGGAGCAACTGAACCCATGCGCCACAAATACTGAGGCTGTGAGCCACAACTACTGAGCCCTCGTGCCACAACTACTGAAGCCTGCATGCCTAGAGCCCGTGCTTTGCAACAAGAGAAGCCACCACAATGAGAAGCCTGCCCACCGCAACAAAGTAGCCCCCGCTCTCCACAACTAGAGAAAACCCGCGAGCAGCAACAAAGACCCAATGCAGCCAAAAATAAATAAATTTATTTTAAAAAGTTATTTATTTAGCCATAGTTAAAAACCCAAAAGGTAGAAAAAAGGCATGCAGTGAAAAGTAAACCTCCTACACTTGTCGTCCACCCACCCAGTTCCCCTTCTCAGCAGCAGTCAGTACCATCCCGGCTTGTGATTTGTTGGGTCACAGACCCCTTTGGAAATCTGATGAAATTCATGAACCTATTAGACAAATGCATGACAGCACAAACGCATCAGATTGTACCATTTCACAAGAATCACAGACCCCTAAAACCCATGTGTGGTTTGAGGCTAAGGATCCCAGCCTGTATTGCACCCTCTTAGTCTCTCCCTTAGTGGGTCCCTGGTGCAAAATGAAAATGCAGGGTTCCTTCTTCAAGGAGCCTCGTTCAAGTGACAGCAGAGCATTAAACTAAGCATGGGGCCCTGTGCGACTGCCCTGCATCTCATCCTTTCCTCTGGCTTTTCTACTACCATTGGTATGGCAATTATTCTCCTATCTGTGTCTCTTGCCCTACCTTGTTCTGAATTTCAGACTCAGCTGTCCAGGGATGTATTTCTGAGCATCTCAAACTCAAGAGTCTCCAAAATGGAGCCATTTACCGGCTACCTCCCCTGCCCCCTAACTCCCAGTTCCTCACCATCCTCCCATCACCTGCAACTTCTCCCTGTCTTTATACCCAGCCACTCAGTTGCAAGTCCCACAGATTCTGACTGTACGTTCCATGCCGCCTCTCCTTTCCCACTGCCATCTCCCTCAGTGTGGTCCTTCATTACCTTCCATGTGTATTTCTGTGATTGTCCCCTAAACTCATCTCTTCAGGCCTTGCCTCTGCTGCTTCAGTCCATCTCCTTGCCTCCCCTTCCCAAAGGACCAGCCCCATCATGTCACTTACACACTCAAAACCCTTCAGTGACTCTCACTGCCTACAGAATTGGGCACAAACTCCTTTGCCTGGCATTTAAGGTCCTTTGCAATAGGGCTCCCAAACTTCTTTTCAGTGCTCATCTCAGCCCTCCTCTTCATGTCCCTGAGGTTTCAACGCAACTATAGGACCATCTGGTCCCTTAACGCGCCCAGTGTGTTTTCCTGCAGTTTACAATTTGCACTGCCGCTGTTCCTGGTCCCCAGAGTTTAGAGCTGGCTTACGCCACTATAGCCGTGTAATTTCTCTGGCCCTTTTACCACAGCCACTGCCCATGGCTCTGCCCATAGTGTCCCCTGCATTCTTTCTACTGTCCCTCTCCCTCTTCCCCTAATCCTCACTGAAGGGGAACCTCAGATGTAAGGCTGGATACAATCACCATTAAGTATCAAGAAGACGAGAGTGCAATCCCAGCTCTTGCTTATTGACCTCAGGCAAGTTACTGTTTCTTCCACAGTAAAAGAGGTAGTGACACCATATAGTCATTAAAGAATTGAGATAAATAAAGTCCTAAGGATAGTGTCATTATTCATATCATCATCTCATCACCTGTGCTGGGCTGGTCCCCCTTGGCTCCTCCCCAGCTGCAAGGACTCAGGAGACATCTCATCCCTCTTTCCATCGAGTTCTGGGAAGTTGGGTGGGGTAGAGTGGAGGCCTGGCCCTCAGGTGCTCGGGTAGCTGTATTGTATGTCTAGGGGTGAGGGGAACTGCTGCCTCTGCTCTTTGTTCAGACTCTTAGCTCAGGCAGCAGCAGGCGTGGGCGTCCCCAGGGGAGGCACTGACAGCTTCAGTTCTCACAGGGACCTTGCAGGTGACAGCTGGGGAGGTGCAGGCCAACCCTATCACGCCCCAGCTGATGGGCCTCCCTGTTGGATGTGGCTCCACCTTGAAGCAGCCCAGGCCACAGCTGAGTGTACTTCTAGGCGCAAAATGTAGCCTCCAGGGCTTCCCTGGTGGCGCAGTGGTTGAGAGTCCGCCTGCCGATGCGGGGGACGCGGGTTCGTGCCCCGGTCCGGGAGGATCCTACATGCCGCAGAGCGGCTGGGCCCGTGAGCCATGGCCGCTGAGCCTGCGCGTCCGGAGCCTGTGCTCCGCGGCGGGAGAAGCCGCAGCGGTGAGAGGCCCACGTACCGCAAAAAAAAAAAAAAAAAAAAAAAAATGTAGCCTCCAGCGGGCTCCTTGCCGGTAAGGGGTAAGGTGATGGGGACTTGGTCACCGAGTTACCAAATTAATTCTAACTGGTCCCTGCTCCTCTCCAGGTCTGTTTTTTCATTGGCAAAGGGACAAGCTGGGCTCCGTAATCTTCAGGGGCCTTTTGCCCCTTGTTATGACTACTCCAGGACTAAGTCAGTTCCGGAGTCTCCCTAGAACCGTTACAGACAAGAAAACTCAGGCTCAGAGGAGCAAGGAACCTAAATCCACCCATCCCTTCCGTGGGGGGATTTTGAGAACAGAGGGTCAAAGTAAGCAAGTGCAGTAGAAAAATTCTTTATTGAAAAGGGAAGGGTGGCTGCCTTGCTGGTGCCTCCTGGGACCTGGCTAAAGGCGGGTTGCCACCGCTCAGCTCTTCAGGCAAGTCTCTGCACACCTTCCCCTTAATAACCTTAAAGGGGAAGTGCTGTGGTAAATCACAATCAATTCAGAAGAACAGCGCTTCCAGGCCCTTGCCTTTAAGAACTTCTTAAAGGCAAAGTGCACAAGTGTAGCAGATCAGGGCCAGGACGCTTTAGGAAA
Organism: Stenella coeruleoalba; assembly: GCF_951394435.1. Classification (NCBI taxonomy): domain Eukaryota; kingdom Metazoa; phylum Chordata; class Mammalia; order Artiodactyla; family Delphinidae; genus Stenella; species Stenella coeruleoalba. Next base: position 73,939,013 of record NC_137147.1, read on the forward strand.
GTCTCAAAGAAGCGGCTCCGTGTCTTTACCTTTAAGGATCTCTTAAAGTTGAGGCATATTCGCGCTGAGTACAAAGGGGGAAAACTGTAAAGGAGTTTACAAAGCACTTTTCCAGTTCTTGCTTTTAGCATCTCTTTACGGGAGAGGTGGTCAAGCGTGAATTAACAAAAAAACAAAATACCTCGCAGAACTACTTTCCTCCCCGCCCGCCGGAAGCCGCCCCGCCCAACAGCCGCTGCACGACCCCCGCGGGTCAGCGTCCTCGCCTTCCAGGAGCCCCGAGGCCGGGAGGTAACCGGAGAGCGCGCGGAGCGGGTGGGGCGACGCCTGCCGGGGTCCGGGGGCGGGGGGCCCGGCTCCCGTAGTCACACCGGGGCGTCCCGGGAGTTTCTGGTTTCCTAGACTGTCTTCACAGAGGAAGCCGGACGGGGGCGGGGCGGGGCGAGGGGGCGAGCGGAGGGCGCGGTGACCATGGCGACCGCGGTGACCATGGCGACCGCGGTGACCATAGCGACCGTGGCTCAGAGAACGGAGAGGTCGTGACACGACCTGGAGCGCTGCTTGAAGAACTTGGTGTTGCGCGGCACCAGGTTGGCAAGGAAGCGCTTGGCCTTCTTGGTGAGGCTCTCGCGGCGCGTGGGCGGCGCGGGGCCCTCGGGCCTGCCCCACTCGGGCTGCGGGCCCCCAGCGCGGTTCGGGCCCCGCCGCAGCCGGATCTGGCGCACCGCTCCCTCGAAGAGCTCCCGCGTGTTGTGGTGCAGCGCGGCCGACGTCTCGATGTGCTTGCAGCTCAGTGTCCCTGCCAGATGGCGGCCCTCTGCAGGAAGGGACGTGTTCAGGCGCCCGCCCGCCCACCCACGGGGCTGCGCTGGGCCCGGGGCCGGGCGAGGCTGGGCCTGGGGGGCCCAGGGCGTGCAGTGGAAAGGGATTGGGGCAAATGGATCTCTTGCAACTGATAGAACAAGCAGGGATTAAGTGGAGGGCGGTGGTGGTGTGGAGGGGGAGGGAGAAAGGGGCCTTGAGAAGAGGTGAGGGGGAGGAGAAGGGAGTCTGGGGTCCTAGGCGTGGGCATTGAGAGTCTGCCCCTAGCCTGGGGCTAACTGCAATTTTGTGCACCCAGGAGGTTAAAAGGCCTTATGGAGAAGAGGTGTCCTGGAAGGGAGAGGGTTCCCTGAGATTGCAAACATGGATGAGGTTCAGGGTACTCACCCTCCAGTGAGACCTCCCGGGAGCGGGCCAGGTCACTCTTGTTTCCAACGAGGATGACAGGCAGGTCATGTTGGGGCCTCCCAGCCCTGAGCCGTAGTAGGGTCTCTGGAACTTTGGAGAAGCTTTGTCGATCGGTGACCGAGAAGACGATGAGAAAGGCATCCCCCGTCTGAAGGCAGTGGTCCTGCAGCCACCCCCCTGCATCCCCCTGCAGATGGGCAGAGAGTCGTGGAATGTCAGGGCTGGAGGCATGGGAGAACCTGCCCAGCACCTTACACCTCAAGGATGAGGAGCCAGGATGTGAGGGAGAAGCCACCTGCTTAGGACACAGAGCTAGTTAATGGCAGAATCTCCATACTCGGGGTGCGTTTGTGGAGGAGGGAGAAGTTTGTAATGTGAGCTCCACATGGGCGAATGGGGGACATAGGATCCTAGACAGCCCATCCTACTTTCTTATGCTTAAGCTCTTAAAAAATGAATGCTATTCAAGTGTGTGTAATCTGGCCTCTCGTTTCTGCATAGTAATCATTTATGTCCAAATATTCACAAGTCCTCACTTTTTTCCCCTTCCCTGACATTACAGAGCCCTGAGCTTCTGTCCTCTCAGATCAGGATCTTCTAGGCTGAAAAGTGTACAGAGGGGGTCAGTTTCAGGGTGTTCAGCCTGGCTTGCAGTTGCAAGGTTTGTCGAATCCAGATCCTAACTTTCCTCTGGGTCAGAAGATCCTGGAAACCAGACAGCAGTTCTCAATACCATGGTGTGTGCATAGGTGTGAGCCTTTGCTCTCTGAGACAATATATATGAAAGGTCAGGTTCCACTACATGTTAAAACCAGGGGCTGTAGTCCCACCAGCCTTCAGCCTTCAGCCATACTTTGCCCCTCCTCAGCTCTCCCAGGTTTCATCACCTGCTTGCAGCCACATCTTAGTTCTCACCTGTTCCCAGATGTCATAAACAACTAGAGTCACTTCCTCCTTATCCACCATGATGCGTCTCTCATAGGTGTCCTCTGTTGGGAAATAGGGACAGGGAATAGAGCCCATTAGGAGGCTCCCCAACACCTGTTAGACCTGGTAACCAGGGATGCTTTAGATCCCAGCCCTTTAGATCCCTCCCTCCAGGGAGGTTGCCACAGAAAGCATTGAAACAGTTTCTCTTAGGTTCTGGCCTCCAGGACTGTTCATGCCTTGAGCTCTTCCATCCCTGACTAGGGCTCCAGAGGCACCCTCAATTCTTGCAGGGCTCCCCCAAATACCTGGGTTCTCCAGCTCGTGAGCACTGTCTCCCTGGAGACCACCGAAAGTGCCTGCTAGGGTGCTCTTGCCCACGCCGCTCTCCCCCACCAGCATGACCTTGAATATGCCATCCTTTTGGGTGGGGGCTGCCTCCCCTGAGCCCAGGGAGTCAGAGGAGCCAGAGGATGAGGCTTGAGGTGGCCAGTCAAGTTCATCTACAGCCTGGGCCCGCCGCAGCTGGTGCTTGTAGGGGACAGGCATACTTCCTCTTCGTCTGGGGGCCCCCGGGGCAGGGGGTGGCCCGCCCCAGTCCAACCCTGCCAACAGTTTCTCTGGCTTCTTCAGCAGTGTAGCATCTGCTTCTGGGGGGGCAAAGAGAAGGAAGCTATGAGTGGGGTATGCCTAGACACCTGCAGAGGACTCAGTCCTGGCTGCTCCAGCCTCAGAGGCCCAGTCCATGACCGTGACCCAGAAGGAGCTGAGAATCTTTGGTCTGACCTTCTTCCACTGAACTCCACCAGAAGCCTGAACTGGTGGGGCTCCCAAGGGCTGACCTGAAGGCTTGCCCAGTGTGGTTCTAGCCACAACCCATTCAAAACATGCCCCATGCAGGGGAGGCACCTGTGTGCAGGCTTGCACACCCACTCACACTTCACACTGACACACAGGCACACCCCCAGACTAGGCCTCTGGCCGGGGGCTGCCCCTCCTTCCACCGGGAGGCCCTGCCCCCTCCTGCTTCCTACACTGATGATCCCCACACAGGGGATGAACTGAAGCTGCTGCCCAGGTTCTGGGGTTGGGTACTGATAGAGTCAAAAACTTTGTGGGGAGTCTGTTCCCAGGAAAGGGCCTTTGCTCACTGAGATGTGTGTGTTGGGTCTCTATGGGTGTGTTAAAGGGGCTGCCTCTTCCCATGGCCCTGTAGGTAAGCATCCCCCAATGCATGTCTGTGTGTGAGAATCCTTCTGCACCCCTGGCTGTCCCTGTGAGTCTGACAGAATATTGTGTTCGTCGTGGGGCTGAGGGAGGGAGAGAGAAAGGGAGGGAGGAGGAGAAATAGCGAGAGAGCAGGAGCAGGGAGAGTGACAATGCACGGGCCAGGGTAACTGGAGGAGGAACCACAGACATAACAAAGGGGGATAGAGAGAGGCTGGAAATAGCCCAGGATCAATACTTGACTGGCAGCCAGGGCCTCCAGGAGCCAGAGAAACCCTCAAAACGGTTCCCCAGGGTAGCCCCCTGCCCGTGATTCCCAGGCTTGTGGGCTGCCCCTCGTCTTTCCCCCTTCCCTCCTGCCCGTCCCAACCTCTTGGGAATGAGGCAGACCTAGGGGCTAAGTACCAGTTTCCCCAGGGAAGCCCTGGGTGATGGGTGAGGGGACATTTAGGCAGCCCACCTCTGTCCCCTAGCCCCGCACCTCATACGAGCCCCAGTCCTAGTGTGGGCAGGAGGCTTCCCCACTTTCTGAGTTGCTCTTCCCCTCTTGCTGTTTGCGTTCGAGCTCCTTCAACCCCTAGTTCTGACCTCCCCACCAAAGCTTCAGCTCCCACCCCCATGGTTGCAGCCAGCACCTGCCAGCTCAGCCCTCACCTGGTGTGGGCGTCCCTGGCGGGGAGGCCCGGTGGCTGCTGGCGGGGCAGAGTGCTGTGGTTTCTGTGTCCGTGTCCATGTCGGTGTCGAGGTCCGTGTGCATCGGTGTGCGTGTGCGTGTGCAGCCTGGCGGCTTGCAGCACCCGCTCCCTCACTCAGCAGCACTGTCAGCTTTTCCCTTTAAATACCACCCCCCCATGCCCTCCCCCTAGACACCTGGGGAAACAGTCCCACCCCCTGATGAGGTCACATATGCTAATGAGCCGTGATGTCAGCGGGATTCCCTCCTTTCTGCCCCCCCCCCCCCCCCCCCCCCGCCCCCTTTGCGTCGCTTCCCTCTGGGAGCACACACACTGCGGAGTCTGGCTAAGACATGAACAGAACAAAGTCAGAGGGGCAGAAGAGACGGGTTCAGAGAAGTGGGGTGAGGGGTCAGTGGGCAAGGGAGCTGAGGATGGGAGGAGGCAAGGACCCAGGGCCTGGGTGGTCTTTCTCCAGGAGCCAGGACTATGTGTGATTTGTCTCCGTATCCCAGCCCCTTAGCCCAGTGTTCAGCCCAGAGTGGGAGCTCAGTAGCTAAATGGAGGGGCTAAAGGAAGAAACGAAAAAAGACACAGGGACAGGAGGACAGCCACCCCGCCACCAAGCTTCTCTGCCACCCCCTCTTCCCCATATTACCCCTTCTGGGCTAAGGCCCACAGCAGTACCCATTTCCCGGCCTGGCCCCTAGGCAGATGGGGGCTTTGAGGAAGGAGACATGGCTGCTTTGTTTGGCAGCTTCATTTTTTCACTAGGTTCAGGTGGGTACAAACCATTGTGGGGACTTCTTCCCCATCTCTCCCTCCCTGCCTGGCCCACCAACCTTGTGTTAATCAGAGCAGGAAAAAAGGGAGAGACAGCTAGCCCTCTAGAAGTTCCCAATCCCCAGTGCAGGTGCCAGCCCCCTTCTCAGTGCTCTCTGGGGCAGCCCCAGGCCTTCTGGGCTACACAGGGCAGACACACAATGACACCTACCTCTGGGGCAGGAGGGAAGCCAGGATAGCGGGGCTCCTTTACTGCTCCTTTTCTGCCCGGTCCCTTTCCCTTCAGGCTCCCACTCTTGTCTTCCCGGTGCCCCCAAGGACCCAAACACACATTCTGATTTCCTGGCCCCTTCTCTCCCCATTTTTGCCAGATGCTGTGCTAAGCACCTTCCTGCATTCTCTCCTTTCATCCTCATGACCCTGAGGCTCAGAGTGGTGGGTGAGTGGCCTGTGCCCCAAATCAATCATGCAGCTGGAAAATGGGGACACCAGGATTCCCACCCAGATCTTTCCAATGCCAAAGACTGTTTTTCGTCTCTATGCTATGCTGCCTTCCTTGTCTTAAATATTCCAGCTGTCTCCTATTATTGGGGACAATCTATATTGCGATCTTCAGTGGACTTTTCCAATTGAAGAAGCAAATAGTGATCTAGGGATTACTAGTGCAGTGACGCTTCACTTATGTGGAGGTCAACTACAGGGTAACGTTGTGGGGTCTAGAGGGAGCAGAAAGAACTCTTAAGCAGCTAGTCTTCATGTGCTTCACTCACTGGACAGACTCTACAGTCCTCAGTTACAGCCTACTTGTTCTTACTTTATTCACAATTTTAATGTGTCCATGTGTGTTCCTGTGCTCAAAGATTAGAAGCACATTTACAGCAGCTAGTGACCCTGATAGCTTGGTAGCAAGGGAAGCAATATCACAGAAAACTTTTAAAGCAGTCGTAAGCATTTAAAAAGTGGTCCAAGGTCACCTGGCATTAAGGCAAATTGCTTTTCTGACACTGTTACAGCTTCTGAAAACATTGCTGCCGAGGTTTTTGGTGTCTATGAATGATCCTCAGCTATCCAGAAGGATTTATAGTGCGGATGGGCTGAAGATGAGTGTAATGTTTTAGAGTGATTTCCTTCCAGAATGAGTTTTTTAAAAGTTTTAAATTGTAAAGGGTTGAGCTTTATGTTTCTGGAAAACTCATTTAGGTGGTAGAATTCATTTCTATGATACTAGATAAGAGTGTCAGTGGCTGGAGACCCCAGCGAAGATTCTTGACCATGACTTCTGCCTGCCCTCAATCCAGCCTTAGGCCATAGATGCATGCTTGGTTTCATCTTGAACCACCATCTCTCTTGTCCCACTGGTAAGAGGCTGTGCACTTGCCCAGGTCAAGGCTCCCTCAGGAATTGGAGGTCCTGTGTAATAGTGGGACAGACTGAGATTTGGAACCGAGCTGATCCAGATTTAAGTCTGCCTCTCAGTAGAGACTGGAGCAGTATTCCTCTGAAGCTGCTCATGAGCCTGTGAATTGGGGCTGTGATGCCCACGGCACAGCCTTGTTGTGAGGGTTAGCTACGTGTGATAAAGCGTTTGGCACTCAGCAGGTTGCCCAACAATTTGGTGCTCCCACAGTCTCAGGCTGTGTGGCTGGGGGTCCCTTTCCCCTCCCAGCGTGGCCTGGAGCTTGGTTCAGGCCCAGATTCTGCTCCTTAAGGACCGAATTCTGGTATCTGCTCAGATTTATCTCAGATTTTCAGCCTGATCCCCATCTCATAACTGAGATCACCTCCCTCCTCCCCACCAAGGGCCTTTGCATGAGTCCCACACCCCCGATACTGGGCACCTTGGACAGTGGTGTCTATCCTGATAGGATCTGAAGTCGCCTCATTTCTTTTTCCTTGGGCCGTGGTGAAAATAACTTGGGTGACAGCCCCCTAGTGCCCCACCCTTGCCTGGGTAAGACCCTCTATCTTAGTTTCCCCATTCTGCCTGTACAAGGTCAGTCCCCTCTCCCCGCCACCTGGGGCTTCACTGTGGCTGACAAAAACGGTGTTACTGCTTGCACCTCGTAGATCACACACCCAGCACGTAGAGGAATCTTCTTTCAGGCCCATAAATCTACATGCACAGGGCTTCCTAGTGAACTCTACCTTCAAGTCCTCCCTCCAGCATTCTGAAGCGTTCCACCATGAGGAACATTCTTCTACCTTAAATCTCTGTCCACTTTCAAGTTTCAAATACCCCTAGGAGGTGAAAGGTCTGGAGCAGGACAACGATGAGGATATCAGGCTGAAGGTTTCGAGCTGCCTATGGAGAAGGAGAGGAGCAGGGAGAGGCAGAGGCCAGGTGATGGAGAGGCATGGGAGGGGAAATCAACATTCCCTGCCTCACTGTTTCCACTGGGCCTAACGCTGGTGGGACCCAGTGATTGTTTACACTGGGGAAGGCAGGCCCAGAGGGAGAACAGCAAGCAAGGATGAGAATCTCTGGAGCCCCTTCCCCAATCTCTGGAGAGGGCGTGGAGTGAAAGGTGCTTGAGTCTTCCCCAAGCCAAGATGCCAGTGTCCCAGGACTGTACTATGTCCCCTCGGCCACTTCCCTAGGCTCCTGCTTGCTGGGAGAGGGAACGGTATGCAATTAGTGCTGGGTGTGAGGATGCTGGCAGTGTGTCATCAACAGGGCCCCTCCACCAGGGAGGTGGGGATAGGCTGGGCCAGGCAGGAAGGGTAAGGGAGCCTAAGGGGGAGCCCTTTCTCCGGGGACTGATTGTTAGGGAATGCCTCAGCTCTGCTCCTGTGGGCATCACACCCACTCCCACAGGCTCTTTCTAAATCCTTTGTCCTGGCTGATTTTCCTTTTAAACTCTGGGACCGCTCTGTCAGCTTGCTTACCACAGGCTGGGTCCCAACATTTCTCACAGATCATTCCCCCCTCCTCCGTTACCCTCTCCAGCTCTATGGCTCTGGCTATTGCTTGTGTTCCTGCGCCCCTTTCTCAGGAAGTCCAGGGTCCCTCTTACAGCCCTAGCCCTTACTGTCCCCTTAGTTTGCTTATCGTATGGACTTTCACCTCGCCTAAAATTCACAATTCTATACCAACTACTGACAGCATTCTTTAGGATCTAGTTTGGGCCCTCTTCCAGGAAGACCTCTTGGATCTGGCCAAGGTGATGCTAGCATCTTCACACCCTGAATGATTATGATTTTTCTCTGGACGCATCTTTGCCCGCTTTGAGGCATCCTGGCTGCGAGTTCATCTGTCTTGCCTAGGACAGACTGAAAATGCCTGGTAGGGTGGAGGATGGAGGGCAGGAGTGTTTCACCAGGGACAGTCTGCTTCTGTGATTAGTGCTCTGCGAGTACTCCATAAATGGGAAGTTTCTCAGCTGCAGGGCCCAGCGGGCTCATGACTTCCGGCCTGGCAGTGAGTAAGGAGGCTAGGTGCTCACTGCTGGTGTCAGTCACTGTAGAGCTGGGCCCCAGGCAGCGAGTGGAGGTGGAGAGGGTTAGTCTTAGGGTTCCTAGAATTTTCTTACCCTCTGAGTGGTATAAAAAACAAGGATGGGTGGTTGGAAGATAAATAGGAAAAGGCCAGGAGGTGGAGGGCAGAGCAAAGGGCTTCATAGGGAGGAGTAAGGTGAGGGGAGCATAAGCTGAGATGGGCAGAGAGGCGGGGCTCATGCTCACAGCTCATTTACAAAAATCTTAAATTTCTGATTCCTTTATTTTCAACCTTGGCTTCCTGGACAATGACCTGGCTATGGAACAAAAGCATTTGCTGTGCTCTTTTTATGAGCTAGGCCTTGTGGGAGGGATCACCATTGGCAAAACCCCAGGGCCTGCCCAAATCCTCCCCTTGGGGGCTGGAAGTCTCCAGCCAATTGGCATTCTGGTGCTTAAGGCCACTTTTGGGTGGGTTTGGCAAGGATGGAGTGTCCAGGCCTATGACCCTTTAAGAACTTTACTTTTTAAAAACAGCCACCCAAATGGTGGTGGTGTGGGGAGAAGGTAGTGGAGGACTGTGGTCTCTGGCCATGCGCAGAGAGGGGGCCCTGTGTGAGCCCTCTCCCTGCCTGAGGAACACCTAACTTTATAGCAGCTACATGGGATCCATGGGAGGCCCATCAGGTGCCCTCACACTGAGGGACAGGGAGGGAAGCAGTGGAAGGGAAGCTGAGCTGCCCTCTACAGGGTTGCTGTCACTGTGAATAGAGCACCCAGGGGAGCCAGGTCACCTCACGCCAGCAGTGGCTCATCTTCTGCTTCGACCACCCAGACCCCGGGCTCAGCCAGTGGCACCAGCAGCACATCGTCCTCATCCTCTGGGGACAGGACTGTTGTGTGGGGTCCAGGTGGGGCCCGGGTTGGTCCTGGGGGCCGCAGGCTGGGCAGGAGGCGGCCTCGCAGGGCCTGTACCACTCCAGACAGCAGTGATGGCTCCAGGGGCGCCGCAGGCAGTGGCCCTGGGGCCTCGGGGACAGTGGGGAAGGCTGGAGACGTGCTGGCAGGTGGCAGTGGAGCCTTTACAGGCAGTGGGGGTGCCTGTTCCCCATCCTGCCCACCCACCGCCCCGCCCTCACGGGCTGGACCTGTGCTGCCGTCTAAGGTCTCAGGGGGAGCAGCAGAAGGTGTGACCTGGGATCTGGTCTCAGAGGTCCGGGCTGGGGGACTGGTTCGCGGAAGCAGGCCCCAGCGGCGGAGACGGCGCACCAGGCGGCGCATAGAGCGGCCCCGCTGGCGGCGGCGGGTGGCTGAGGCGCCCCCTGGAGTCATGTCCTGGCGCAAGATCTGTAGCAGAGAACGCAGGTTGCCCAGCACGGAGTTCTGCAAGGAGAGGATGAAGACACCAGAGTCAGAGGGGGTGGGGACGGCCAGAAGCCTGAAAGAAGGAAGGGCTGGGAGTGGGAGGTGGTCCGGCTGCGGAGGGTGACTTACGTCATTTGGGTTCTCTGTAGGGAAGTCCTCTACAGGTGGGATGGCGCCCTGGGCAATGAGCTGCCCATAGGAGGGAGGCGCCTGCTGTTGCACAATCTCGGCCTCTGTCCGGGAGAGGGGGGCGAAGATGCTGGAAGGGACGAGGACGGCTCGGTCACGGGTGCTGCTCACCAGAGCCGCCTGCCCCAGCCTGGACAGGCCTCCTTCTTCTGCACCCAAGCCAGGGCACCCGGAGCTAGGCCACGGCTTTCCAAAGTCATCTGACATCCCCCTCCTTCCTTGAGATGGCTTTCAAGATCTAGACCGGTCCCCCTCTCAGAGAAGCACGCCTGCCAAGCTAGACAACCCTAGGAGCCAACCCAGAAGCTGGTCACCAGAACCCGTCCCCAACGTGGGCGCCCTCTGGACTTCTGTGGCTGCACAGGCCCTGTCCCGCCCTCAGTCCCCACGCCTCTACTGCCAGCTGCATTCCCACTGACCTGTACTCCTGGGTACGAATGGCATAGAGCTTGCAGGTGCAGCCCAGGGCAATGACCAGCAGCAAGCCACACACGAGGCTGCCGATGACCGCGGCGGTAATGACCTTGCGGGGCAGGGCATAGGAGCAGTCCCACTCGTCGCTGCCGTCAGCGCAGTCTGGCTGCCCGTCGCACACCCACGTCTCATACACGCACTTCTCGTCCCGGCACCGGAAGTTGCCAGGCTGGCAGTGCCGACAGCGTCTCTCGTCTGCTCCATCAGCACAGAAGGTCTGGTAGTTGCAGCGGTCAGCAGGCAGGTAGCAGGCTGTGGCACCGGGGGTGCCAGCGGCCCCACAGGGGTAGTGTCCAGGTGGGCAGCTGGGGCAGTTCTCCTCGTCCGTGCCGTCGGCGCAGTCCCATGAGCCGTCGCAGCGCTGTGCCTCGCTGTAGCAGCGCTCGCCTAGGCCCTCGCTAGCCCCCAAGCCAGAGCCTAAGCCGCAGGGTCGGTCCCAAGGCAAGCAGTAGCCCCGCACGTGGTAGGTGGCATTGAAGCCCCGACCGCTGCTCCAGGCGACTGTGTGGTAGTCCACTGTGGCCTGGCCGGACAGTGTCTCCACGGTGACAGCCTTGCCATTGCTGAAGTGGGTGAGGCTGCGCAGCAGCCGGAGGGTCTCGGGGGGCCCAGCGCCATCATACACGTGCACTGCATCTCCATAGCTCAGGTCCAGGGCCGTAAAGCGCACCGCCAGGCGCCGGCCATCATGGGGGTCCAACAGCCAGAGGCAGGACTGGGGGTGGGAGACTGAAGCCAGGTGTGAGTATCCGAGGGAGGAGAAGACCCCATAGAAGTCTTCCAAGGTGTGATTGCAGGGTGGGGTGGGGACAGGGCCCGGGGTCAGGTTGGGGAAGGGGTCTGAACTGCAACCTGCCTCGTCAGATCCATCGCCACAGGCATCGACCCCGTCACAGCGCTGGACCAAGGGCACACAGCGGTGGTTCAGGCACTGGAACTCTTCCTGCAGGCACATCAGCCAATCTGCAGAGGCACCATGGAGAGGGGCTGTGAGGCACTGGAGCTGCCAGGATCCTCCCCTCCTCCCTCAGGCTTCCACTGCCTGTTCTAGTGGCACTACACTAGACACTACTAGGCACTACTACAGACAGCCCTGTCCAGCCCACCTTGGCTGTAGGAGAGCAGGAAGCCCTGGCCCATGGGTGCTCTGGCCCCAGCATAGCTGTAGGTGATGGTGACGTTGCCTCCAGGAAGCTGCAGAGGGCTGGCAGGTGCCTCGCACAGGGAGATCTGTGGCTGGATGGGGGAGCGCAGGATTAAGCGCTCTGAGCCACAGGCCAGACGCAGTTTTTGGAACCTACAGGGGTGAAGGAGAGCAGGACGTAAGATATTCTTTTTTTTTTTTTTTTTGCGGTACGCGGGCCTCCCACTGCCGTGGCCTCTCCCGCCGCGGAGCACAGGCTCCGGACGCGCAGGCTCAGCGGCCATGGCTTACGGGCCCAGCCGCTCCACGGCATGTGGGATCTTCACAGACCGGGGCACGAACCCGTGTCCCCTGCATCGGCAGGCGGACTCTCAACCACTGCGCCACCAGGGAAGCCCCCGTAAGATATTCTTGACCACTGCTGGCTTCTTCCTCCCCCAGTGTTGTCAGGCCTGTTCTACTCCAAGAAGCAGGAACACCTGCTTATCCACAATCCAAATAGCCAAATGAAAATGGAGTTAGCCAAATTCCTTTGTGATCAAGGCAAGAGCCCTAACAGAGGCCTATGGCACCATGAGACCATGAGTACATCCTAGAGCCTTCTGGAAAAACTGCCTTGTGTTCTGGACTGAGTTAGAACAGATTCATTGCTTTCCTGTTGTTGCAGCACTGTCACCTGAGTCTGGTGCTAGCAGTAACCGGCAATTACCATACAGCTTAATTAACCAGAACTCACCATCCCCTCCCAGTGCCCAGTGGTGAGACCTGAGATCACCATGGCATTCTGATCTCTCTGCCCCAACAACCTCTGCCCAGATTGCCCTCTCCCTTCACCTACCCTTTTCTGGGTAAATCCATGGGAAGTGAGCTGTGGGAAGCAAATAGCTAGGTACTCAACATGGGCCCCAACCCCACGGCCCACGGTTGGAGGAGCCCAGGGAGACCTGGACTGTTTAAAAGATCTGGGGAGGGACTTCGCTGGTGATCCAGTGAGTTAGACTCTGAGCTCCCAATGCAGGGGGCGTGGGTTCAATCCCTGGTCGGGGAACTAGATCCCCTATTCCACAACGAAGAAGCCCGCGTGCCGCAACTAAGAGTCTGTGTGCCGCAACTAAAGATCCCTCATGCCCCAACGAAGATCCCACGTGCCGCAACTAAGACCCAGTGCAGCCAAAATAAAATAAATAAATATTTTTTTAAAAAAAAGGTCTGGGGAGGCTGAGGAAGGTTCTAAGCTGATGAAGGAATAGATTTGAATCCCAGGCAAGGATGTGCAATGGATTGAAGGACTCCTCCAAGCAGCCATATCAGAGAGAAAGGACTGTTTCTAGAGGAAAGGACTGTTTCTGTTGTCCTTCAGAGATGACAAGACCCAAGCTAGATGTCCACTCCAGGCAGTTCCAATTCACCATGGAGCAAGCCAGGCTTTTAGGGAAGACTAGGCCAAGTCTAATTCTACTCTTCCCCCTGTTGACAGGGATGGAAGTTCCATGGAGAAGATCCCTGAAGTCTTTTCCATGGTAGAGGAGGAGGGGTGGGGGAAAGGAATAGGGTCTTGCTCTGCTTCTCACCTGACCGTTACCGTCTGCTCCTTGCTGCCCAGGATGAGCCAGGTACAGTTGGCAGGGGAGCTGCGGCTGTCCCGGCCCACGGGCCTCTGTAAGGTGCCCTGCACTTCCAAGAGCACTGCCGGGGGGTCCTCACAGGCTGGAGAGAGAGAGGAAGGTAGGGACATCGGTTGAGAGCCTCTTACCATGCCACGCCTCCTCCAAGGGCCTGGGTTCTTCAAGAAGGAGCACAGAAACTCCCCTGCCCCAGCGACACACACTCTAGAGGCACAGTCTTCAGCAGGCCCCTGTCTCTCCACACTCATCATAGTTCTACCTTAACTATCAACACCACAAACAATATGAGGTCTGCTTTGTGCCAGCCACTGGGCCAGGAGGAACCGGGAAATACTGTTTCTATCCTCAGGAAGACTACATTTTGGCTAGGCCGATCAAGGATGGATATTTGGGGAAAAAATACATAACTACCAGCTGAGGGCTTATGCTAGGTCTCAGTTTCTCCACCTGTAAAATAAAGGGTGGATGAGCTCCACTCTAAAACTATGGTAGGTACTAGAGGAATTCAAGGAAGAGAGAGTTTTTCTCTTGGGTCCTGCCTCATTACCAAGCCCATGGGACCCCAGGGGCATCCTCTACTCACCAGGATTTGGGAAAATGATCCTGTCTGGGTGGGCCACAGCGTCTCCTAGAGGAAGAGCGAGAAAGGGCAAGAGTCACGCTCCGGAGTTTTCTTCACCGAGCGAGTCACGTAGGAAAGGGAGCCATCTGCGGCTTCCGGGTAGTTTACAGGAAGGGGTGGTGGAGCAAAGGAAGGCAGCGGTGTGTGACCTCGGAGGAAGGTCCGGCAGCACGGCCTATGGAGTGGGTACGGTGATCTACGGAAGCCAGAGGGAGGCTGCGGGCTGAGGAGAGCGGCTAGAGAGTTCGCGGGGATTGGGGCAGGCAGTGCCGGGCACGGGCAGGCAGGGTAAGGTGAGGGGCCACGTAGGAGGAAGGGAGCTAGAGCCCCTGGGCCCGGTGACAGCCCTGGGAGCGGGTTGCCGGGCGAGTAGTCTCGTTTTCGGTTTCTTACCCAGGAGGAGGAGAAGGATGGCCGGCAGCATCGTGAGCCGTCCGCAGGTGCAAGAAAAGTCCCGGAGCTTCGGTGGTCTACCCAGTGGGGAGGCGGCGCCGCTCCGGGCGTCCTGGCCTCCCAGTGTCGCCTCCCTGAGGGGCCTCCATGGCCCGGGCTCCTCGACCGGTGCTCTGGAGGCCAGGGCTGGGGGCGGGTGGGGGGCGGAGGCGGCCCGAGCGCAGGGGCGGTGCCTCTCGCCAACTTCGGAGTTGTTTTCCCCGGCTGCCGCCTCGCTCTCTCCCGAGGCCGGCCCCCGAACCCCCGGAAATCGGCTGAAAGACCGGCGCTGGGGCGCGCCCTCGCCTAGAGCCGGCCCGCAGGCCGCAAGCGCCCCGGTCCAGGCCTGGCCGCCACCTGCTGGGGCTTGAGGCCACTTCCTCTTTGGGCCAAACTTTACCGACTGTCAGCCCCCAGGGCCGGCCCGGGCGCTGCTCAACTTCTCCAGCGCGTCCAGCCCGCGGAACGCGGCAGGGGAGCGGGGAAGGAGGACGGGCGGCTCGGCACAACGCCCAGTCCCTCGCTCAGTCTGTACCCCCGCCAGCCCAGGGGTTGGAGGAGCCCGGGCGGAGGAGGGGGCGGGTGACGAGCCTGGCCCCACCCCTGCCAATCAACGCACTCTCCGCCCACCCGACCGTCTTAACGCCTTTCCGGTCGTGCAGAGTCTTGTCACTTGGGCTTTGAAGGAGCTCAGCTTCCACTTTTAACTCTGCTTTGTTTAGTCCTTTCCGTGTAACGTTAGTTACAGGACACGTCTGTCAAAGGGCAACTGCTTATTCCGTAACTGTCATGTCTTTCCTTTGAATCCTTAAGCTCTCAGTACTATTCTTGTCCCAGTGTCTGGGATGCGGTAGCACTTTTCTTGATGAGCCTCTATTATAGCAATTACCACACGGTGTTGTAACTATTTGTTTACTCTTTCCCGCCCCTGCCCCTCCCCTGCTGTGGAAACTGAAACTTCCTGTAGGCTGGGGCCTAGACTGTTTACCTTTGTACCCACAAGGCTTCTCTCCTGCTGAGACACTGTAATTCAATAAAGGAATAAATGTGCCTTCCCTTCTTGCTGGCCTTGTGACGTTGAGAAAATTGTTTAACCTCTCTGTGCTTCTCAATTGTAAAATGGGGTTAATAATGTACAATTCCCTCTTAAGGTTATTGTCAACATTTAGGGAGATAATACAAGTTGAGCATCTAGGGAGTGTTTCATACATGCTAGCAATTATTATTATTAGTCACAAGAGATATTTCTAATTTATGTGGGCTTGGATTGCATGTTTCTTGTGGCACTTATAGGTTATAATAGTAAACAATAACAATAGCAAATAGTTTTTGAGCTTTTTTTCACATTTCAGGCACAGATCTAAGCACTTTTCAAGTGTTTGCTCTTTTAATCCTCTCCACAATCTTGTGAAGTGGTTATTACTGTTACTCCCATGTTACAGGTAAGGAAACTCTGGTACAGAGGGGTTTAGTATTGCCCAAGATCATGGATCTGGTAAATGCTGAAACAAGGGTTTGAAACTAGGCGATCTGGCTTTGGACAGAGTGTACATTCAGAACCTTACTACTCTCGCCTCTTTACAAATGGTACAAACAGTTTTCTGTTCATGACATTTGTTGTTGACATCAGTTTTGATGTGTTCAAAACTGAGACCTCAGCAGGGCCTGAAGCCATAGACTTGGCCATAAAAAGTCCTTCTGCCACTTGGATCTTGGTCCCATGCCAAGGGAACTTGGTTCCTTGGTCTCTCTCTGTTCCCTACTATAGCCCTTGGGATTAATGAGGGGTGAAATAGAACCCTAAATGTGGGAGAAGGATGTTGAATAAAGGGAAGCAGGGCAGAGAGGTTGGGGAAATTAAAAATACTTAAGTCCTGAAAGCGATCATGGAAGTTTTAGTTGAGTGCAGGCTGTGTTCTCTATGCTGGGTACTTAGCAGATGCCTGGAACTTGTAAGAGTTCACTTTAACTTCAAGGAGCTTACAGAATAGTTGGGAAGAGAGGTCAGATATATAAATTTAAAAAGTCAGCCATGGGGAGTACTTGGGAGTGGGCTTGTGGGGAGTTTAGAAATGAATTTAGAAATAAAACTGGAAAAGTGGTGGCGAGACGGGAAGAGTTGTAAGGGGCAGGAGGAGGAGGAAGAGCCCATGGTCTGGAATGCTGAATAAACTAAGATTTGGAAAAAAAAAAAAAATCAAGATCTATGTTGGGGACTTCCCTGGTGGTGCAGTGGTTAAGAATCCATCTCCCAATGCGGGGGACACGCGTTCGAGCCCTGGTCCGGGAAGATCCCACATGCCGCGGAGCAACTAAGCCCATGTGCCACAACTACTGAGCCCACGTGCCACAACTACTGAAGCCCATGAGCCTAGAGCCCGTGCTGTGCAACAAGAGAAGCCACCGCAATGAGAAGCCCGTGCACTGCAACAAAGAGTAGCTCCCGCTCGCCTCAACTAGAGAAAGCCCACGCACAGCAATGAAGACCCAACGCAGGCAAATAAAAGAGTGAATTTGAGCCAAAAGAAAATAGGAAGAAGTGAAAGAGAACCTATAATTAGTTTAAGCTTTAATTCGTTTAGTGATTTTAAGTGTCCAAGCCCATATATATCACACTGTAGACCAAGTCCATTTAGAAATGGGTCTGTGGAGATGTTCTTGGAACTCTGAGAAATTGTGAAAAGTAGTGGAAGTACTGGAAGATGGGCAGATATTTGGTTTTCAAAATGCCAGTATCTTTTTTTTTTTTTAATATTTATTTATTTATTTATTTTTGGCTGCGTTGGGTCTCCGTTGTGGCGAGCGGGGGCTACTGTTCGTTGCGGTGCACAGGCTTCTCATTGCGGTGGCTTCTCTTGTGGAGCACGGGCTCTAGGTGCACGGGCTTCAGCAGTTGTGGCGCATGGGCTCAGTAGTTGTGGCTCACGGGCTTCAGAATGCAGGCTCAGTAGTTGTGGTTCACAGGCTTAGTTGCTCCGTGGCACGTGGGATCTTCCCGGACCAAGGCTCGAACCCATGTCCCCTGCATTGGCAGGCGGATTCTTAACCACTGCACCACCAGGGTAGTCCCACCAGTATCTAACTTTGATAGAGTACTCACCATATGTTTGGCACTCTTCTCAGCACTGCACATATATCATCTCATTTAATCCTCACCGCACCTCCAGGAAGTAGGTGTTATTTTTGTCCTCATTTTATAATTGAGGAAACTGAGTCACAGGTTAGATAACTTGCTCAAGATCAAACTACTAGCATGTGCCGCAGCCAAGGTGCTCTGGTCTGAATGTTTGTGTCCCTTCCGCCACCCCCAATTCATCTCTTGATTTCCTAACCTCCAAAGATGATAGTATTAGGAAGTGGGCCTTTGGGAGATGCTTCGGTCATGAGGTGGAGCCCTCAGAATGGGACTAGTAAAAAAGGCTCTAGAGAGATCCCTAGCCCTTTCCACCATGTGAGGACATAGAAAACACTGGCTGTGAACCGGGAAGAGGGCCCTCGCCAGAAGGTGACTATGCTGGCACCTTGATCTTGGGCTTCCCAGCCTCCAGAACTGTGAGCAATAAATTTCCCTTGTTTATAAGCTACCCAATTGGTTGTATTTTGTTATAGTGGTCTGAATGGACTAAGATGGAAACTTGGTACTGAGAAGTTGGGGTGCTGTTGTCACAAATACATAAGAAAGTGAAAGCAGCTTTAGAACCGGGTGATGGGCAGAGGCTGGAAGACTGGAGGTGCATGCTAGAGAAAGCCTACATTGCTGTGAATGGACTGTTAAGGGTGGTTCTTATGAGGGCTCAGAAGAAGAGAGCTAGAGAGAGAGACTCAATCTCTCAAGAGAATACCTAAGTGAACAGATGTTGGTGGAAATATGGATGGTAAAGATTATTCTGATGAGGTCTCAGAAGGAGATGAAGAAGACACTGTTGGAAACTGGAGGAAAGGCGATCTTTGTTATAAAGGGGCAAAGAACTTGGTTGAATTGTGTTCATGTCCTAGTGTTCCGTGGAAGGGAGAACTTGTGAGGAATGAAATTGGATATTTGGCTGAGGAAATTTCTAAGCAAAGTGTTGAAGAAGCAGCCTGGTTTCTCTCGGATGCTTGTAGTAAAAGATAAAAATGATTCAAAGGTGGAATTGTTCATCAAAAAGGACACAGAACTTAAAAATTTGGAAAATTCTTATCACTATCTAACATAATATATTTTACTCACTTATCATGTTTATTCCCTTCACCACACACAAGAATATAAGTTCCATAGGGGCAAGGATCTATTCTTTTACTGGTGAATCCCCAGTGCCAAAGGCAATATCTGGCATAAAGTAGCCAATAAATAAATATTTGTTGAATGAATGAATGAATGAATCAGTGACTGCCGATCATAGGCATCACGTGGCATCACGTGGATTATGTCTTTTAATCCACTCAACTACCCTTTGAATTATTGGCCCTTTTTTTTTTATTAGCCCATTTTAAAGATGAGGAAATTGAAGCTCTGGGAGGATACACAGCTTGCTGAAGGGCACCCTACCAATAAGTCATAAAGGCTGGATCCAAATCCAGATTGTGTAACTCCAGAGTCCTTGTCCTAACCACTGTGTGGTACTGCTTCTCTGGGAAGCTACATTTTAAAAGACTGACAAAATGATTTAATCCAGAGGAGGGTGATAGGAATAGTGAGGGGTCTCTAAGCTGCTCCGTATGAAAGCTGTTTATGGAAGAAGAAAGGCTTTTCACCTAAAAAAAAGCTTAACTGTAGTGAGCGTTTGTATATATGAAAACTAGATCCAAATATTTGAAGAGCTGTAGCGTGGAACAAGAATTTGTTTATTCTGTACAGTCTGAAGGGCAGAAACTGGAATTAACGGAACAAATAAAGATAGTCCCTGCTCGGGGTAGAGGAGCTGAAGGCACAGTTAGGGTTGATGCAGAGGGATACCAGCCCTGGGCTTTCAGGGCTCCTTGAAAACCCTGTGACTTGTGGATTGTAGGATGGCAGAAAGTCCGGGAAGACAAGAGCAAAGGAGCTTCTCAAAGCAAGCTGTGTTAGATGCTAATACAAGGCCAAAGAAAGTGAAAGCACCCCCTGGGGTGGGAAGAAAGGGGTCACGAGGGCCTTTTAGGGAGAAGTTTCAGTAAATGCCTGGTTGGGATGCAGACATAGAGGTTGGGTTAAAAAGAAATGACTGGGGAAGGAATACAGACAGCTTTTGGAAAACCTTGGCTTGAGAGAAAAGGGGAAAATGAGAAAAATCTTTCAAAACTGCAGCAGAATCCAGGAGAGCTTTTCAAGATGGGGAAACCTGTGTGTTTGAAGGGAATGGGGATTGAAGACTCTACCATATGTTGATGGGAGTAAGTTTCCTTGTGCTTTGGAAAGAATGAGATGCCGGGTCAGGGACACCCCTTGGAGGTTTGAGAACCACCTCAATCATGTCCATTTTGGGGGCCTCGGGTGTATAAAAAATTAAATACTAAGACTGTTTTCAAAATATTTGGTGTATTTTATTTATTTTAAAAAATATTTATCTGTTTATTTTGGCTGCACCAGGTCTTAGCTGTGGTATGCAGGCTCATAGTTGCGGTACTGCGACACGCACGCGGGATTCCCTGACCAGGGATCCAACCTGGGCCCCCTGCATTGGGAGTGCAGACCAACCTGGGCCCCCTGCATTGGGAGTGCAGAGTCTTACTCACTGGACCACCAGGGAAGTCCCAATTTGGTGTATTTTTAAAAAATTAATTAATTAACTTATTTATCTTTCTATTTTTGGCTGCGTTGGGTCTTCGTTGCTGCGCACGGGCTTTCTCTAGTTGCGGCAAGTGGGGGGGGGCTACTCTTCTCGTTGCGGTGCATGGGCTTCTCACTGCAGTGGCTTCTCTTGTTGCGGAGCACAGGCTCTCTCAGTGCGCAGGTTCAGTAGTTGTGGCGCACAGGCTTAGTTGCTCCACGTCATATGGGACCTTCCTGGACCAGGGTTCGAACCCGTGTCCCCTGCATTGGCAGGAGAGTTCTTAACCACTGCGTCACCAGGGAAGTCCACCAACTTGGTGTATTTTAAGTGTTTATATTTAACAAATGAAAACTTTTAGCATAAATAGGCAATAATATAGTGATAATCACAAAACACCTATAGGTATTTTTATGAACTACAAAATTTAAGAATTTTATAAATGTAAGACTGGGATTAAAGGAGTCTCCCAGCCCCAGGGTGCAGATGACTTTAGGAGGATGAGTCCATGTAAGAGGCCCCCCAGGAGGCTTGGGCATGACCTACAAAGGCCTCAGAGAAGTGGCACAGAAATGTCCCATTCTTAGATACAGGAGTCGCAGAGGCCCGCTTGCCTTGGCCAGAGGGAGCTCTGTTCTAGCATTCTGAGGTCCAGGAGTGCAGACCCACCTGGACAAGCCCAGGGGACAGGCATCCTGGAGGGATCAGTGTCTGAGGCGTCCACCGGAGGGCAGTGTGGTAACTCGGAGGACAGGACTCCAGTGCCCCCTTTACTTCCTTCCGCAGACCCTCTGTCCTGCACCCCTTCCACTCCCTCTTCCTTCCTGGAGTTATTCGAGGACTGTTCACCAACCCCCAGCACAGGCACAGACGACGGAAACTGACTTTTCCCTCTCTGCAGCTGGAAGACTAAGGCTTGTCATCCTGTCGCGCCCATAGTCCCACCCCTTTAAGTACAGGTGTCCTGGGTTGAAGCATGGAAAGTGGAAAGGGGGAAGGGACAGGCCGGTGGTGTCCTTGGCCCTGAGCGTTGCTGGCTTTGCCCCCACCTTTCGGTTCTCCGGGCTTGGCTTGCAGTGCCAACACCGAGCACGAGGGGGCGCTACCACCCTGCAAACCCTCCCCAGCGGTCTCTGCTGCAGAAGAGGCTGCGCCCAGACAGAGAGGATGGGGTGGGCGTTGCTCTGGGCCCCTTCTCCAGCTTTCCTCCACCCAGAACTTATGTGCAGTTTTGTGCAGGCACGGGGTGGGGGTGGGGGACCTCTGGAGCACAGACCAGTAGAGTGGAGGAGGACTCTGGGGACACCTGGCATGGAGCTTAGAGGAGTGAAGGGAGAGAGACCTTCCTGCTGGGTGCTCCAGGGTCCAGGTGCACGCTGTCCTGGGAGTGCAGCCTGGAGGATTGGTATTTCCGGAAGAGGTAGGCCAACACAACCCAATACCAACCATTCCCTGATTAAGGGCAGGCTCTGGGATAGGGCTGGCACATAAGGAGGGGGTCTGTAGGGACAAAGCCATTGTTCTGGAGTTGCGAACCTCTTCCCTTGATATATTTTCTTTCTTTTTTGAACCTTTTAAAGATTGATATGAAGTATACAGTAAAATTCAAAAAAAGTACTAAACTTAAATGTACAGCTCAGTGATTTTTTTAAACCTATAAATTTACTATGTACACCCATGCTTATTACACGTGTATAGAATACTTCTGTATTCACAACTACAGCTGTTAACGTATGTATATCACAGCTCTCACTGGCAATTCAAGTCAGTAAACATTTATTAAGGGGCTCCTGTGTGCCTAGCACCATCCGACTCTTTTGTAAGGAAGTGAGGACAGAACGTTCGGCTGGTGGCTGTGATGGGGTCAGTGGTATTATGAATCATAGTCATTCTTCGACAGAACTATACCACCCGTGCCTTGGAGGGCAACGGCTGCCTGTGTGATCTACCTGCAGTGCCCATATTTTTGGAATCCAAAATGGGAGCAATTGTCTGCTGTGTCTGTACATACAAACTCATGGAACCTCAGGAAGATATCATCGGATCCAGGATGTTGGGTGAGGGCAGCCTCGCTCCTAGCACAGAGCCAGGCACAGAGTGGCCAAGGAGAGCGTTTTTGGGAATTGATCTTGCTCTCTGGCCTGGTGCTACATGTCTCTGGAAGCTGGGCGAAGGGTGAAGTCTTTGACCATAGGCTGGATCAAAATGAGCTGGAGCCTGTCACATGCGTGTGAATCCGCTGGGCCCTTCGGAGGCACCCATCTTTCCCCCGCTTTGTGGTCAGCCTGGCCTTGCTCCACCCAGACCCCATCCTGCCTCAAATCGGGGAAGTGCCCCTAGCGGGAAATCAAGTGAGTGGGCAGGATGTGACCCATGGTGAGGCAGCTTCCAGACATGGCCCAGTCCCTGAGTCAATGAGCTGCTTCAGGCTCTCTGAGGAAGTGCTTCTTCCAGGTCACTACAATGTGGACACCTCTCCTTTCCCCTCTACTGCCCCTCCCTATCCAGGTGTGGGTCTTTGGGTGCAGGAAACTGGCCTCCTCCTCCTCTAAGCCACGAAGGCCCATTGGAGGAATAAGGGACCCTGCGGAGACCTGGTCTCAGCCTGGAGGCAGGGAAAGCTGCTCCCTTGGGGTGTGGTGACGGCCCTGGCCTGGGGTGCCCTATCGATCCTGTCGTGCAACCCGGGCTCCAGGCCTGCTGAGGGACAGAGGAGGACAGAGGGGGCTGGGCCTGGCTGGGGAAGGCTGGCTGGAAGGCACCCAGCCGCGGCCCTGGGCCAGGGTGGAAAGTATGTGTGTGAGCTCATTTGGAAGGTGGCTTCTGGCCAGTCAGGCCTGCCTCCTTTCCAGGCCTTGGCTGCCCAGCCCCCTCGAAGAAGGCTGCCTCTGGGTCTCCCCAGTCTCCCAACACTGTCTGAGTGAGGAAGGCAGAGACCCTCAGGCTAGGTGACTGTTGGGAGTTGCTCTCCTAAAGGAGGTGAATTCAGATTTGGGGCGGTGGGTTGGATGGGGGTACAGGGACTTCAGAACAATGGAGCAACCTCACCTGGGGTTCCCCGGGGCCTTAAGGAATGGGAACTGCCCTGAAAGCCTCCCCCTCCTGCCAGGCCCCTGCCTCAGACGTTCACCACCCGAATCCCTCCCCCAGCTGCTGCCTTTGTCCCATTCACTTCCTCTGGCTTCTGAGTCCTATGCCTCCTCCATCCCCTCAGAATACCTGTTCCTGCCCCCAAGAAGGAAGGTGACTCCTGGCCTGGCCAAGAGGACTCCTGAGGAAGAGCCCTTCTCCCCTGTGCTACCGCTCCTGCGACACAGCACAGCAGGCAAGCACACACATGCTGACAGATTCCGCAGAACACACACTGCCATGCAGACACCCAGCTACATGGAGTCCACAATGGAAGAGACACTCAAGAGACATGGTCAGAATCTGCCTGTACAGGAAAAAAAGTCAGACAGACCTGGGTTTTAATTTTGGACTACTGAGCTGTGAGCTTGAGCAAGTCTTATCTGGGCCTCAGTTTCTGCATCTGTAAAATGGGGCAATGTTTGTGCTTTCCCACCACCTCCCCTTAGCTGGAAAGGGAAGTGGGAATACAGAGGGTAAACAAAGGACTGGGAAGGCTGTCAGATTGTGGGGAGTGGGGCCCGGGAGAAGGACAGGGAAGGACCAACAGAGCTGGCCAGACTGTACGTGGGGGTCCCTCCGCTCAGTCCCCTCTCCTCTAGAGAGTCCAGCTCCTCTTAGATCTTCCCCTCCCTTCCCATCCCGTGGACCCAGCACCTGGCTGGCAGCCTTGCAGGCATGGGCCCAGCTGGTGGCAGGAGCCCCGAGAAGGGAGTCGATGTCAAGGGCGTCCCTGGATCCCCCAAATGTGTGGGGTGCAGCGATGGGCAGAGTATAGTCCAATTTCCTGAGAGCCCGCTTCTCTGGGTTCTGCCCAAACCTCCTTGCAGATTCCCCTTGGCTCCCTCCTGGCTGCTCTAACTCACATGTGCTGCTTTCGAATAAAGGAACTTGGAACCATAGAAACTGGGTCAGGCCCAATGGACAAAGCAGGGTAGGGCCAGTGAAAGCAATATTTGCAGGTCTCCCGGGGCCTTCTGCTCTCCCCTCACCCAGCCTGACCTGGTGGTTCACTCAGCT
This sequence comes from Stenella coeruleoalba, assembly GCF_951394435.1. NCBI lineage: Eukaryota > Metazoa > Chordata > Mammalia > Artiodactyla > Delphinidae > Stenella > Stenella coeruleoalba. The sequence continues at coordinate 73,963,018 of NC_137147.1, forward strand.
GGGGCCCGGTGGGGTCCCCGGGGCAGCCTCACTGGGCTGGATCCCTCAGACCCAAGGCATGTCAGAAGCACGGGACCTTGCAGCCTTCACCCTGCAATTCTCCCAGCTTGTGAAGCCTCTTCCACCTCTTCCCCCTTTGTCTCTGGTCCTCCATTCCCATCTCTCTCCCTTGGCTTCAGAGAGAATCTTGTGATTCCAGAATCAGGGCCAAACAATTTCCTCGTGATGGGGAAACCACACTCCAGACGCCAGAGCCCTAGGCTCCCTCTCCTCTTCCCTCTGGCAGTCCCCCCTCCCCACGCTCTTCCACTGGCTCCAGCTGTGTTTTGCAGAACTCCCACTGGATAACATCTGTAATTGCCTCCAGATGTGGGCCACAAAAACACAAAAGGGCCATGAGCTCATCTCTGAGCTCCTTGCCACACGCTCGGGCCCTACCACCCCCAGATGCCCCTGACTTCTCAGGGTCCCCATCCCCTCCGGTGAGGGTGGCGGGGAGGTGGTGTCCAACTCCAGTGAGACACACAGGCCCTGCCAAACAGCTGTTGGGCAGGAGAGGCGCAGGAGGCCAGGCATAAGGTCAGGGTTCCTGGCTGGCAGGAAGGGGGGGTACCCCTTCTGCCAAAGCAATCACACCAGCCAGCCCTGACTAGCAGCTGCATCAAACGCCTGGCTTAGGCGGGGCCAGGCCTCTTGGAGGCAGGCCGTGGAGGGGGCCTGGGCTGGAGCCGGGAGGGAGCGAGGGCCGGGCTGAGGCAGGAAGGGAAGGAGGGGAGAAAGAGGGCTGCTCCCTTCAGCTGAGCTGACTCAGCAACTGAGCGATTGCTCCCTCCAGGCTGGTTTGGAGGAAGGGTGGGTCGACAGCCTGGGAACCCTGTCTGGGGCAGCAGTTTCTAAGGAAAGAGGAAACAAAGCCCTGTCATTCTGCCCTTCCAACCCGACCATCCTGCCTCTCCTGGGCAACTGGGGTGAGATCCCTGTTTTGCCAGAGATAGGCTGCTCCTAACTGGCCACGGGGCAACCTCTTTCTTTCCCCTCTGTTCCTTCTGCCCCTGCAGTGGAGCCCCAGGCCTGGGAGAGGCTGAGATCCTGAGGGCTGGGGAGAAGGGCCTGTCCCCCGCTTCCCGCCCAAGCCCGAGGCTGACTGTGGTGGGGGAATCCCCCAGCAGCTGCGCGAGGCCTGAGCAAACGGAGGGTCTGCGGCTGGATCACACGACAGGGTAACGCAATTTAGGAAGATCAATTTAGGAAGATTTTCCGAGTGGCTTCCCCTTGGCCACTTCCTCTTGCTTTGCAGTCCTGGGCCTCAAAGGTAGCCTCGTAGGCCAGGCTGGGAGAGGGGAGCTGGCTGAGCTCTGCGGACAACTCGCCGGCCCCCGTGGAGTATGCCCTCCTCCCCATCTCTGGGCCCTGGATCCTTTTCGCCCACCGAGAATAAACATATTCCGTTATGTATGAAAAATACCAAAACCCCGCCTCACGGAAAACACCGCACGGCCCTCCTGCTTCCCATTCCCCTCACAGCCACATCCCAGGCACACAAACTGCAGCCACACGAGGAACGTGAAACACTGTTTATTCTTTGTGGAAAGGTTGAACAAGGTCGAAAATGTCCTTAGAGGGCACTGACCCAGCCCCGCCCTGCAGGTTCCTGGGGTCGGACGCCTCTGCCCCACCCCCACCCCTCCCCATGCCCCTTGTTAACAAAAAGGAACGATTTGATGGGAATTCATATATAATAATTATAATAAAAATATACATTAAACAAAACAAAAAACCCAAACAAGACAACTTCAGCCGGACTGCCAGCACCGTTCACCGCGCTCCTCCCACCCCTGACATCCCTCTCCGCTCACTGCCCCCACGTGGTCTCTCACTCTCCCAGGTCTCCGGGTACCAGGACCACCTTCGGCGGCCCAAGGAGACCTCAAATGGGTGGGCCGGGTGGGGAGGGGAGGGCAGGACACCTGTAGGAAGGGCTGGGGGGGGGGTCGTCGGGAAGCGAGGGGCTAACCTGACAAAACGCCCAGGCGCCCGCCCCTTCCCGGAGGCTGGCGGAGGCAGGCTGATCCTCGGCTCCCTAGCTAGGTGGCTGCTCTCATCAAGGTCCCGGGTCGCCAGTCCCCCATGCGTGCCCTCTCTGCTCCTCTCTCTGGCTCCCCGCCTTCCCCTCCGTGCGGTCTGATTGAAGCCAGGGCACCAAACGGGAGCAGGTGTGCCTTTCTCGGGCCCTTCCTGAGAGCTCCAATAAAACGTGCCCTCCCCCGGCTACCACAGCCCGCCCTGTGGCGTCCCTGCCGGCCTGGCCTGCCCGGCCCCCCGCCATCCACTCCTGCTGCAACTCCCTGGTTTGCCTTTTGGTCCTGTCCTGTCCTCTCTGACTGCTCTGCCCCTGGGTCCCTACCCCAGCTGCCTGCATTTGAGTGAGGTTCTTTCTCTGTGGGCCCCAGGCTCACCCCCAGGACTCCTGGGGCCCACCCCGGTAGCTGCACCCCCTGGTCTCAGCTCTTCCAACCTTGACATCCCCATCCGAGGCTAACGTTTGGGAGGGTAGGGCTGTCAAGGGTTTCTGCAGCCCCAGGTTAGTCCTTAATGGCTCAGGCTCCTTCTGTGGAAGTTCTCGGGGGCAGGTGGGGCAGAGGCGGATCTTGGTGGAGAGGACTGACCCTCTCTGAGCTTTCCTCCCAAGGTCTTAGGGTAGCTGAGTGGCCCTCACCCCTTCACTCTCTCAGGGTCTCCCCCTCACAAGAAGATTAGATTTCTTTCAACCAGAAAGAGTGGTGGGAGGCTGCCAATTGGGTACCCCCGGGGGCTCGCGGGGCTAGCGTGCCCAGAGACCCCTGAGGTCAGAGTTCAGAGGTTAAAGGTATGTCAGGGAATGGAAAAGGAGCAGATGACCCCATTTGACCTTTACCAGCGAGGTCTGAGGGTCCTGCCTTCAAGTGCAGAGCCCGGACATTCAGATGGGGCTGAACACACACCAAGCCACGGGGGCCCCTGAGGGGCAGGGGCTGGGAGGCCGGCCCCTGCTCAGCCTCCGGGGGACCCATCTAGGGAAGAAGCAATGCCAGCGCGGAGGGGGGGAGAGGCCAGTCATGGGACAGAGAAGAAGGGACGTGGGGGGGGCTGGGGAGGGGGCTCGGGACCGGCGGGAGCAGCCCACCCACCACCACCTGCTGCCACTGGCCTTCAGAGGCAAAGTCCTCGTGGGAGGAGTGGGCGGGCGGCAGTGGGGGTCAGACCTTGTCCAGCAGGGAGCGCTGGCAATAGAGCAGTCGCTTGGGGGTCCCGTGGCGTCGGAAGAAGAAGACGGCGAGGCCCACCGCCAGCACCAGGAGCAGCAGCAGCACAGGCAGCACCACGGCGGCCGCGCTCACTGCTCCGCTGCCTTCCTCGTCCACCTCGATGATGATCACCTCCGTCTCCTCCTCAGTCCCCTCATCCGGCCGGCCCCCCGACGACGGGCAGCCCATCCAGTCCCGCAGGGCTGACTTGGGGTAGCCAGGCTCGACCTTCAGCTTCTGGTTGTTGAATTTCCAGTATTTGTTCCCCTTGTAGAAGTACGTGAAGACTGCAGGGGTCAGCAAGAAGGCGGCATTGCAGATGAGAGGTGCGGGCAGCGTCCGGAGAAGAGGCAAAGAGAGAAGAAGAGCGGGAGAGAATCCAGTCAGCGTGCGCGCCAGCTGAGGTAATCGCTTCGCTTTTCTGAGCATCCGTTTTCTCAGCTGTCAAACCAGGTAACTCTAGCACCAGGTTGAGACAGTGGTGGGGATTAAGGGGTCCGAAGCGTGGAAAGCACTTACTCAGTGCCTGGCACATGGCAGGGGCTCCCCTGTCCTCCTCATCATTATTTTCAACCCGATCCTCTCCGTCTTTCCTCCTGCTCTCTCTTAACTCCCTCTTCCGGTCCTCCCCTCACAGACACCTCCTGTGCCCCTCTCACCTTCATCGCTGCCCATGAATGACCCTCTGGGAGACTCAGGGATTCCTTCCCAGACCTTGATGTTTTTGGGGTACTCGCTGTCCACTGCCCTGAGCTCCTCATTGAAACGGTAGTACCTGGGGGAGAGGCAGGGAAGGGAAGTGGTTGGACACTGGGCATGTCCTCCGAGGGGAGTGGGACCCGGGACTGAATTCGCCGGTGAGCAAAGGGTGTTTGTGGATGGGGGCGGGGGGACAGGGGTTTTGAGTAATGAGGGCCTGCAGCTGAAAGCGGTGGAAGGTGGGGGTGGGAGGGAGGGCCCAGGCTGCAAGGAGCCACCAGCGGCCCTTAATGACAGTGCCTGGCAGCTGGAGCGGTGGCACAGGGCTGGGGGCAGGAGGCATCAAATGAGCAGGTCTGAAACGGTGACCCGGTCATACCCCACTCACTCAGCACCCACTGGAGGCTGCCCGTTGCTAGGCAACAGCACAGGCTCAGCCAGCTTCTTCTCCAGGGAAACATTTCAGGGGGAAAGTAGGTCTTCCTCCAGGATTGAGGGAACCTGGTGGTGGTGTCTGAGGAGGGAGGCCTGGGGCCCAGGGATTGAGGCCTTACTTGTTTCCCCGAAAGAAATAGGTCTTTCCGTTGGGCATCCAGAAGAGAGCAGCGTCGATCTTGTCGGTAGGCAGTCCTCGACCCAGTTCCTTAATGTGCTTGGGGTAGCCAGGCTCCAGGGAAGCTTCGTCAAACACCCAGTGCTTGTCTCCTGGGGAGGAGAGGGGAAGGCAGGATCTGATTCCACCTGGGCTCTACGGTCTTTGGAGGAGTCAGGTGGAATGTGCTCCTCCAGGGAGACCCTCCCCACACCCAAAGACTAAGGCAGAATGTCCGGTTACCTTTGAAGAAGACAAACTTGCCATCCTTCCTCTCGTAGGCAGTATTGATGGATGCGGGCAGGCCCCGCCAGAATTGGCCGATGGGCATGGGGTATCCATCCATCACCTGGTTTTTCCTCACCCGCCAGAACCAGCGCTCCTGGGAGGCAGTTCATTACATCTTTAGCTTTGTCCTCCAGCTCAGTCCCCAGAGCTCTCCCACTGCCTCAGTTTCAGGATTTAGTCCTCCTGCTGCTGTTTCCACCCAGCCTCCCGGTCATGGAGCCCTTTTGTCCCCCACACCAACCCACTTCTCCCTCTCACCTTGAAGACAAACATCTCCCCTCGGAGCATGGCCACGGTGTCAAAGTTCCCATCACAGATGTTGGGCCCATAGGTGGGGTTTTTGGGCTTATCAGGGACAGAGGGCCTGGAGGTGGTCCTGGGTTGAGGGGGCATCTTGGTGGGGAACCCTGACTCGCTCCCTGGGGCAGAGAACAGGAGGGGCACTTCAGACTTGGTGGCAGAGTAGGAGGAAAGGACAGACATATGGGCAGATAACACCTTTGGAGAGGTGTGGCTGGGCCTTTGCGGGAGGCTGAAGCAATCAGCTGGGCAAGGACAGAAAAGGTGGGGTCTTTTAAAAGTGGGAGCGGATGGAGGCAGGGTCAGGTGGGGGGGCCGGCGGGAGACTGTAGGGCATGAGGGAGGGGAAAATGCACAGGCCAGGGAGAACAGGAGAGGATAAGGGGCAGAGAGGAAGGAGCAGATGTGGGCGTAGATTACTTGCCATAAAGTTGCTGGATGCCCCGGCGGTCATCATCGGGCAGCACGAAGTTCTCTGTGTCCATCCACTGGTAAAAGGGTGCCATGATGGCCGAGGGGTCATTGGAATGCTCAAGCCCCAGGGCGTGGCCCAGCTCGTGCACAGCCACCAGAAAGATGTCATTTCCTGGAGGGATGGGGATGGTTATGATGGCAGCCTGGGTCTCTTCCCTCAGACTCCCTGCTTCCCCATCAGAATCTTCAGGTTCACAACGAAGCCCGCCTGCCAAATTTTCCACCCAAAGTGACCAGATCCTGAGTTCCAGCCTCATAGCTGGCAGAAGAGGCAAAATCCAGCCAGCAACTCTTCTGGGTAGAGGCGAGAGACTGTTCTGGGGCCGGATCCAAATCCCAGCAAGGATCGGGAAGCTGAGGTCCTATCGGGGCCTCAGTTTCTACCAGGAGCCAGACATGACATTTGCCTGGAAAAGTGAGTGATGCAGATGCTTTGAAGTCTTTGACTGGGAAGTCAGTTATTGGGCGAGAGAAGGGACCAGATGTAAATAGCTCAAAACAGGATTCCTGCTTTCATTGGAAGTCAGACCGGGAGATGTTTGTGGTCCCCCAGAGCCCTGAGATTTGGGGGTCTGAGGCTTGGGGAGGAAGCTGGAGAACCCCCATACAAATGACTCTTGACTCTTCCAGGGATAAGAGTCCCCGGGCTACCTCGCTCACCATTCAGATCCTCATTCCGGACAGTCCAGGGCTCGGCAGAGTCAAAGTGGGTGTCCCCTCCGATGTTGGGGCCTGGGAAGTAGGCATGGGCCAGGAAGCCACCCTCGCCATCGAAAGGCGTGCTGTCGCCGTGGAAACCCTCAGCAAAGAAGATCATGATGTCGGCCTGCTTCTCGTGGCCCTCACGGATGTAGGCGTAGGGTACCTCTCGGAAGTGCAGCGGCGTGGCACTCTCCCACACACGAAACGCCTTGCGGATGGCCTCGAACGTGGCATACTCCCCCACCTTGGGGGTGTAGTTCTGGATGCTGAGGTCCAGCCACGTGGAGAGAGGATGGGAGTGCGTTAGGACAACAAGGGGCAGAACTCCTTTCCTGTACTCTCCCAGGTCTGACTGAGCCGTCCAGCCACCTTTGTCTGACCCAGCTCTTCCCGCCGCCTCACGATGCCTCTGTCCCAAGAACTGAGGGCTTTCTGGCCCTGGGATATACCTTCTACCGGCTGCACCCGTCTCCAGGATGAGAGCCATTTTCCTCCCTACCCCCGAGGATGCTTCTCAGGAACAGGGGTGAGTAGGGAAGGGAGCCTCAGGGTCTCTAAGCACCACTGATAGGGAAGGGTGACCTGATGTGAGAAAGGCCACTTGCCTGTTGGACTCACCAGAAAGTGATCTCGTTATGCTGCCATTTGAGGCCCTGGATGGCATAGCGCTTCCTTCGAACATTGGCCTTGATCTCAGCCCCAAACTTGTCTGGAACGCCACAGCGGGGGCGCCTCATGGCCCTGGGGTGTGAGGATTGTGGTCAGGAGAGCGTATGAAAGAGAAAGGTCTTCAGAGGAGAGGGGGAATGTCCGGCCCCAGGGTCAGTGTGGGGAAGAGACAAGGTCATGAGGTCTGGAAGAACAGGAGAGGGTCGGGATCAGCTTGTGGGGATGAGGTGTGGGGGTGGAATCAGGCATTCAGGTGGCAGCCTCTCTGGTACTCAGTGTTGTGTCGGTGGGTGCTGGGCAGAACTCCTGCCAGGGTCTAGCACTTACTTCATGGTGTCTGCATCAGCCTTGCCTGTCACTCGCAGACCGTAGAACCTCTGCATGGCAGCGATGGCAGCTGAGAGTGACTGAGGCGAGCGCTGTGTGTGGGTACGCAGGTCCCCAGGGGGCAGGTAGCCATACTGCTGCAGCCAGGCCTGTAGGGAAAGGGATGTGGCTTGGAGCATCCCCACCTGGCCCGAGGGGAGCCTCTGTTTCCTCACGGCACCTGGAATGCACCCTTGGCTTGGTGTGGAAAGGGCAGTGAGCTCCCAGCCTGGCTCTGGCAATGGGTCTGGAGGAACTCCCAGGCTGGACCCAAACTCTGGCCCGGGTCCTAGTATGGCTGATCCTCTTGGAGGGGTGGGGAACCACAGCGCTGGGCTTTGGCTGTAACTCTTTTGATGGGAGCCCTGGTGGTTTAGTTGAGTTCTAGGACGTCTTCTCAGGGCTGAGATTCCTTCTAGTGCTTTTCTCCTCTGTGTCGGTGTTCTTGTAAATACAGCATGTCCCACCTGAGGCTGGGGTGTGCCCATGGTGGATGGAGAGGGGAGAGGCTGAGGGGCTCCGCTTTGGGGCCTGGCATGAGGCTTTCCTGGGACAGGCATGCTGTGCCTCCAGGGTATACACAGCTGAGATCTTTTCAGAAAGGAGAGCAGAAAAAGAGCTAGGGCTCCGGCTGGCTGCTGATAGGGGAAGCTGGGGCGTTTGGAGGTGGTGCGGATGTGATCCAGTCACAGAGTCAGGATCCTGCCACTGTCGCCATCCAAGCAGCATCTGACCTAGGGCTTGGGACCTAAAGACCCATTTAAGGTTCTCAGTAGAGGGAGTGGGAGATTGGGATGGTGGTCAGGATTAGGGTTAGTACTTTACTTAGTATTTTGGTGACTGTAGTTTATTTTAGGTATGATGTGAAATTGTTCATGATATAAAGGCTGGCATATTGCCTTAAAGTAAAGTTAGGTTTTTGGTGTTTGATTGAAAGGTACCCACATTGCAAAGCCCTGTTGAGGGAAAAGTCAGCCTTTATTGTAAGAAAAATGGAGTCTTTTCCTAAAGCCTGAAAAGTAAAATGAGCCAAGTTTTATATGGAACATGAACATGCTCAGATCCTCCTATGGGGAGATGCTACTCGGACGGCTCTGGTCCCTGCTCCAGCTTTGCCTTCTTAAGGAGTCCAGAGGAGGCTGCAGGTTGCCTAGGGCGGGAGCTTGGAGTGCAGAGTGGCGCTGCATCCCTTACTCCGGGTCATTAGGATGGCTCTCCACGTGGCCCTTCACCTCGAGGCCCAGGCCTTGACGGTGGTGCAGTGCTCTTGCACTGGGGCTGGGGGTGATTCAGGAGCAGCTGACTGGGGACCTGAGCCGGCAGGGGCAAGAATTGCAACATGGTTCTGGGAAGTGATCCCCTACGGCTGATGATGGGAGTTAGGGCCCGAGATGTAAACAACACAGCCTTTCCCCAGCCAACAGGCCTGGCCAGAAAAACCCTAGCACCACCCGCTCTGAGAGCCCCTCCTCAGGGGAAGAAGGCAGGGAGCGAAGTTTAACCTCCGTTATACCAGAGGGGAGCAGAGCAGGAGGCTCGTTTGGGGCTGCTCTCCTGGGAGCTCTAAACTTGCCCTGACCTGCGCTAACTGATGCCACAGCTAGTGCCTGCAGGAGGCCTGCTGTGGCCTGTGCCCAAGTATGCAGGAATCTCCCTTTGCCCCTGGCCTCACCTGTAGGGTAGTCACATCCCGGGTTTATGACCTGTGGTGGGGGAGCAGCTGCTTCAGCTTTGGGAAAGGATGGGAGCAGCGCACTGCTGGAGCTGGAAGACTGAGGTCAGGCCCCCTCAACCCTCAGGGGGCAAAGCTCCTAGGGCAGGATGACAGGAGGGAGGGTGGCAGAGAGATAGGGAGAATGCACATCTGGGAGCTCTGGGATACATCCCTCTTCCTGATGAGTCTTCCAAGAAGGTGGATAGGTCTAAATATTCACGCCCACAACCCCCACCCCATATGCAGTAGAGAAGGTGGAGACTTAGTCGAGAAAGGGACTTCTCTGGAGTCAAGAGAGCCACAAGTCCTGGAAAGGAAGTGCCCCCATTCCTCTCCTCCTCCCAGGCCTAGGCTCCGAGCAAAGCAAGAACCACAGAGGAGACTATGAGGTCGGAACCACAGAAGAGAGGACTCTTGTGTCTGCGGCTGAGTGGGAGAAGGGCCAAGTGCCAGACTGGCCAAGGAGAGGAGAGGGCTGTCCCGGAGCTGGTGCAGGACCCTGGAGGTGGTGGGAGGAGGCCGGCTGTTTGAGGCCTGGGCCACCCCAGCTCTCCCTCCAGATTTGCCTGGAGAGGGAGCAACTCTGCAGGGTCAGAGAACTGAGTCGGCTGGCTTTGTCCTGAAAACTGAGTGGTGCAAGGTATTCCTCTAGGGGAAAGTCAAGGACAAGGAACCCCTCCCACTCCTAGGCCCACTTCACCGGCCTAGGAGTCCTGGAGGGGGTTGGGGTGAATCTCTGGCTCTTCTGCAGGCCCTGGATCCCAGCCTCTGGGCCTGCTCCTCCCTCCCTCTGCCTCCCACCCCTCCATGGTCCAGAAGCAAATGATGGTTCTGGCACTGGGACTGCCCATGACCCGCTTAAAACAGAGTCAGGGCTGCCGCCCCTCCCCAAGGGGACCTAGTGGGGCAGGGGAGGGAAGGAAGGCAGGGCAGGCGAAGTTGGCAGCGGGAAGCCCCCAGATGCCCGGGCTCCTTTTGTTAGGCGCTCTCCCCTTCGGGCCTCTGATGAAGACTCCAGGCCCGGAAAGAGGATGCCTCCTCCTCCCTCCTGGACCCTGTCAGGCTTAGCCCCTGGGCAGATTTTTCACTCTCCGTGGTCACCTCCATGCCTAGGGCCACACTATTCCTGTGAGTCTCAGGACAGAGAGAGTGTGTTCTTTCTGGAGATGTTTCCTCCCGGGGTGGGACCAGGGCCGGGACCAGGAGGGAGGAAGCCAAGTCCTGATCCCTTCCCCCTGCTCAGGGGCCCTTCCCGGCCCCTCCCGACCGCACCCAGGCCCTGGCCGAGCTGAGTGGGTTGGGATGGCCCAAAATAAGAAGCTGATCAAATCCGTCTCCCACCTTCACCCCAAAATAAAAGAGAGAGAGAGGAAAAACTTCCTCAGACAACTCCCACGCGGCTTCCTCCCGAGCCCGGTGGGCCAGCGTCGGGGAATGGGTGGGGGGCAACCGAGTCAGTCAAGACCTGCGCGGGAGCCCAGGGCCAGGCCCTCACCCCGCTCCCCGTACGACGCCCCCAGTCTCCCTGCAATTAACACAGAAAAGCAATTAACAAAAAGAGCCTAAAGGCGCCGAAGGGGGAGCAGGGAGCGGAGGCGGCAGCCCGGCCGAGGCCCCGGCTCACAAGGAGACCTTTGTGTGTCCGGAAACGCGGGCCAGGGAGGCAGCGCCGCGACCCTCGACGCCAGGGCTCCGGGCCGGGACACAGAGGGTCCTCTCGGAAAGGCGGGGGATGGGGTGGGGGTCGGGCCCGCTCCGCCGGCCACCCCCGACCGCACCTGGCAGCCGACGCGTCCGAGGAGGGCCGGGAGCGCCAGCGAGGCGGCTGCCGCAGCGTGGGGGGCCCGGGCCAAGGGGCGCCGTCCCCGGAGCCCTCCCGGCCGGCAGAGCGCCGGCGAGCGCGGGCGGGAGAGCGCCTGCGAACTGTAAAGTCGAAGAAACAACAAACTCTCGCACATGACAAGAAACCAGGACAGCGCGGGGTCTGAGCGGAGTCCAAATATTTATCAGGCTCCTGACCGGTTCCAGAGCTGAGCTCAGAGCCCAGGGGAACAGGGGAGGGGTGGGGAGTGGGCCCCGGCAGGAAAGTTCTTCCAAGGAAAGGAATGGGAAAGAAAGTCGGCGGCGCGCGCGCGCGCGTTGGGGGGTTGGTAGTTGGAGGAAGCAAAAGTTGGATCGACTTGGAAGTTTGGAGATGAGGAGGGAAAGGAAAGGAAGGGGGACCCTGCAGGCCGGAGCAGCGGAGACGCCGAAAGCCCTCCTCTCCGAATGGGGGTTGTCCCCTCGGAGACCCCCGGGCTCGCCTCCCCGGCGGGCGCGACTCCGGGCAGGGCCGGAGGAGCTCACTTACTTCGGGGCTGAAGCTGCTTTGGGCAGAGCTGAGGGAGGCGAGCGCGGAGGCGAGCGCGAGCAGGGGGAGCAGCAGACTGCGGGCGGGTCGTGGGGCGAGAGACATGGTCCGCGACCGTCCGGGCAGCCGGGCCGTGCGGGCTCCGCGTAGGGGCCCAAGCCCTGGGGTCGCACCGCCACTCCCTCGGGGCGCCTTTTGTCTTCCGTAGGCACTGAATTTGGATTCCTAGAGCGCTGTCCGCCTGGAGATGAGGGGATTGTTCTTGAAAGCGCCTGTTTGCTCGTCCCCGCTTTCCCGTTTTTTGATCTTTCTTCTGCTTAGTCTGCGAACTGGATGGCGAGCCCTCTCTCGCTCTCTCCTCTGGTCCCTCCCTTCTCCCACAGGCTCCCTCCGCCCCCGCCCCAATGCCCTCCTTTCCCGGTGCGGACGTGGTTGTTTCAGTCTGAATCCAATTACAGCCAAGAGCAGGGTAAAAAAAAAAAAACCTAAGTTGCCTTTCTGTGGTGGAGGCTGCCATCTGCAGGGGTTGAGGCCACAGCCGAGAGCGGGGGGCTTGGGGGAACTCAAGGGACGGGATGTGGGAGACTTTCTCCTTCTAAGCATATTTTGGGTGGCTTGATTCCTCTGCTTCCACCGTTCGTCTCACCTCTGTGGGAAGCACTGGGAAGCTCAGAGCCTGGGATGGTGGGGGCATCTTCCGTGTCCGCGAGACCCGGTGTGCGGGGTCATCTGCTAGGGCCTGTGGCTCAACCGTATTGAAAATTGTGTCCCTTATTCTTGTCAGCCACCTCTGTCCCTACCCTAACAAAAAATAATAAAAAAAAAGCAACAATAACGAAACCTAACTACCCACTGACAAATCCCACCACCACACTGGATCTGGGGGTCCTGTCCCTGGAGAAAGACGAATGCGCCCCCTTTTTTATTGTCCTTTGCAATCTGCTGCCCCTTGAACTAGAACTGGATGGGGAGGAAAGGAGTGCAAGGCCATGAAACGCGGGGAAAGGCAAATCAAATTTGGTGAAACTGCAGAAAAGAGAGAATGGGAGTCAGGCCTACGGGGGTTTAGTTCCCGCTCTATACCGGAAAAGGAGATAATCCCTGAAAGAGTATAATCTCCTCCTTCAGGGGCTGACCAGACTCTGAGAACAAAAGGTGGAGGTATGAAGGGAAGAGGGAGGGCAGGCTAGAGCTGATGGTGGGAAAGGGAGACAGATAAGAGGTTGAGGGCTAGATCTGGAAAAGCAACACAACAGAGGCAGGAAAAGTGTGGGACACAGAAAACCCAACCATCAGCGAAATCTAAGATCCAGGAACTGCATTGGTCAGCGAAGAGAGGAAGGAGGTTGGGGGGGGGGGTGCAGAGAAGAAGGGAGGGAAAGAAAGCAAGGGAAGGAATAAAGGAGGCTGGACAGAAATTATGTCAGGTAGGAAGTTCCAGAAATCCTAGAGATAAAAGAACTGTCACATTATTTGTGGCAGGAGAATGGAAGAAAAGCCCAGTGCTCGTTATTGTAATGGGAGCAAAGGTCCTTTTGCCCTCAGAATCCATGGGAGGAGCCATGATCAATAAAATGAAAGGTTTCCCTGGGGCCTGTGCAGCTAACAGATCTGTGGGAAGTATATGGTGGCTATTAGGTACCTATTCCACAGTCACTGTTTGGGGGCTGAGCACCACAGGGCTCCCCTGCACAAGTGGGGGTTGGGAAGTACAGGCCTCTCTCCAACCAACCTCTGCAATTCAGTCAGAACCACAGAAACCTCAGGATCCCACTCTTCAGCAGAACATGCAACACCCAAGCCTGCTGTTCCCGTGTCAGCCTTCCCAGTGGGAGTATCCTCTAGGGCCATGTATCTGAAGTTTACAAGAACTGATACCAGTTGCTTGCCAAAAAGTGGATCTCAGCTGGAAAGCCTTTTTCATCAAAACATTTATTAATGCGTAACTGCATGAGGCCTGAACTCTGTATGGGCTGTTAAAAGCTTTAGTGTGTGGCTAAAGCCAGGGAAACTGTTGCCCTCTTTTTCATGTTTGCAGAGCAGCAAAGTTGGGCCAGTCCTATGGCCTGCAAAAGAGGGGGTCAATACCCCCAAGCAAGGTTCTGCTGAACCGGAATGGAGCTGTGGTGAGGGCACTGTGCCAACACTTCCAGGCAGTGATCTTACAGCCTGTTCTTCCTGGTGTCCATCCTCTTTTGCCCTGAAGACAGATGGGGAACATAAAGACTTTCTTCTGGCTGGGATGACACATCTAGGTGATAGAAAAGAAAGCCAGAGCCAGGCCGGGGGAGACAGGAGTTGCTTTTTATTGACTTGGTCGTGGATTCTGCAGTAGAGCCCCTTTGGGTTTAAGAGCATTCTGCTGCTTCCTTTCTTCTTCCTGCAACTTCTCTTGCTGCCTGAGCTGCCATGCCTGTAATCCAGCATCCATTTCCTGTGACAGCAGTACAACTCGTCTCTGAAACAGACAGGAAAACAGTGTGGATAACATCTGGGGCTTGAGCTCCGCACCATATATCCTTTCATTCACAGATCAAAGTCAGAGGTTTCAGCTGGAAAATGACACCCCTGACTGGGGAAGGGGTGGAACCAGGTCCTGGGCTGGGAAGCAGGCGGAAGGCAGCAAAATGGGTGTCTACTATTGGTTCCTGCCCTAGGAGTGACCCACTCTACCCTCCCTTCTCCCGGTACTGTTAAAACCTTTGGCGGATAAAACCTCGGAGTGAGGGGTACGTGTTAGCTTAGGTGCCAACTAAAGACAAATTACAATTTAACATTTCTCCCCGATTACACACAGTTTGCTCTGTGTGGGCTCTGGCCACTCACTGCAAACTTTTCCCTTTGGGCTTTTCTTCGAAGCTGGCCTTTCATTGGAGGAGCAGGGCGGCCATCTGCAGATAGAAGTGAGAGAAAAGGCGAGTGTTAGAGATGGCCTGCAGGACCCTGGGAAAGCGGCTGTGATAGGAAAGAGGGAAGAACAAATCTTGAGCTCCTCTTTTCCATTTCACACCCACTGTAGCTTAATTCCCCTAGAACACTTCCCTCAATGGTGAGGTATGCCAGAACCACCAAGAATAAGCTCCTAGGCATGTTCCTACTCTATTTTACTTACCCCTCCCTCATTAGCCTAGAATTCGAGGTCCTTTGCAATGCTGAATCTCCTGTTTTATCTTCAGAAACCCTCCACTCAAGCGATCTGATTACTGTTCTACTTACCAGTGAGTCCTTGCTGAGTTCCCTCTCACTCTATAATGAAACACCCTCTTTTCCTTTCCTTCCAGCCAAATTCTCATTCTTAGGCCCACCTCAAGCTGTACTTGTCCCAGAAATCCTTCTCTAACCTCTTCAACTCTGTCAGCTCTCTCTTCTGAAAGAAATGCATCTCCATCATTTAATATTCATCTCTCTGTTTGGGGACATTTATTGTACTACTGATTGGTTTTAGCCTTATTTAGCCACCTCAAATCCTTCTGGAAAGGGGCAGAGCACTGAAATATTATTACTTAATTTTTAAAATGTCCATGCTTTGTTTTCCAGCTAGACTTTTAAGTTCCTTGGGATTAGGGACTGTATCCCTTACTTTCACTGTAGTATAGTGTAGGCCCATAATAAAAATCTTATGTCTGCTGACTTGCTGAAAAAATGCAGTATCTGATCTCAAGTAGTTTATAACAGAGATTAAAAGGATACTTACTTTCTACAAAGAAAGAAAGAAACAGTGAAAACTCTGTCCAAAAGTTTGAAGGCAAGACAAATAAGAGATAATATTCATCAGGAAAGGGAACCAATACTGTGTATATCAGGTGCTTTATACTGGTTGTTTCATTTTATCCTTCCAAGAACCATCTGAGATAGGTATTCTTCTTTTACATTTGTGGAAACTGAGAGATACCATTAAGTAACTTGCTAACCACAAAGTTAGCAAGTAGAGTAGCCTGGATTAAGAATCAATTCCATGGGCTTCTCTGGTGGCACAGTGGTTAAGAATCCGCCTGCCAATGCAGGGGACGGGGGACCAATCCCTGGTCCGGGAAGATCCCACATGCCACGGAGCGACTAAGCCCGTGCGCCACAACTACTGAGCCTGCGCTCTAGAGCCTGTGAGCCACAACTACTGAGCACGTGTGCCACAACTACTGAAGCCCACGCGCCTAGAGCCCGTGCTCCCAACAAGAGAAGCCACCACGAAGAGAAGCCCGTGCACCATAACGAAGAGTAGCCCCTGCCCGCAGTAACTAAAGAAAGCCCGCGTGGAGCAGCGAAGACCCAACGCAGCCAAAAATAAATAAGTAAAAATAAAATAAATTAAAAAAAATTCAATTCTAGAGTCTTCCCAGTATTCCATACTACTTCAAGGAGCTCCTAGGCATCCTACAGTAAATAACAAGTAGGGAAAAAATCTTCACCATCCTCCTCAGCCACCAAATATCTGATTAAGAAGGTTCATACTCCTGTAGAATCCAATACTCAGGTTGCTGTGCTGTTGAAGGGGCCCTGGCCTCTGCCCAGTTCTAGTCCTGGCTTTGCTACTATCTAGCTGTGCGCTCCTGAGCAATTTACTTCCGTAGGCCTCAATTTTACCACCTGTGAACTGGAGTCCCAAGGCAGTGGGGAGTGGCTTCAACTTTTCTAAGGTTCTTCCTTTCTAGGGCGTTTTGTTTTGTTTTGTTTTAAGGTAAAGGAAGAAACTTTTCTGAAGAGAGCCCGTCATCCTCTGTCCTCGCTCTTTCTAAGCCTCTCTCTGAGACGCTCGTTTAGGCAGCCTCTCAAAGAGCTCTACCTGCACTTGGTAACAAATTCTCAACAATGTACTCACCACACAGAAGGGCGGTTCCTCGTAACTTAAAAAAAACCACGTCCCTCTTAGACACATAAAGTCTTGTCCCTCCCGCGGGATGCCCCACATCAGAGTTAGCTTCTGCTTATCCCCACAAACCAAGAAGATCCTGTCTAGCTTTACTTTCCATAGGCGTAGTTTGTAGTTTAATTTATAAAATAAACAATAGGATTTCTTCCCCCCAACTCCAAATACAAAGTTCAATACGTTGTCCGCTCAGACACAACCCGCACCTTGACACTCCCCCCAACTCCCCTCCGACCACGGACGTTCCCTCTGGGTGAAAATCTCCGAAGTAGAATTAACTGTCAGATCAGCGCTCACCCGCGTAAGACCAGTCTGGGAGCTCCGTAAGGGGCCCGTAGTCGGAGGGGTTGGCGGCAAGGCCCTGCCTGGGTGGAGAAAAACAGTTCCGTGAGGACTCAGCCCAGCTTCTGGCCCCTCAGTTCCCCCCAGACCGGCACTCACTGGAGTCGCCACTGACTGCCCGCCCGAGCCGCGGCGCCGCAGTGCAGCCTCCGGACACCTGCTGGGAAAACGGCAGAGTTGGGAAAGAGGCCGTGCAGCCAGCCTAGGCGTCCCGGGCCTGCCTCCACGAACCCCTGAGCCCCCGGCCCCTACACCCGCTTACTACACAGCAGTAAACGCAAAGCAGCCATGCTGAAGCGCCGAACCGGAAGTGGGCGTGACCTCGTGGCCACGCCCGACGCTGCGCGGGAAGCCGGGAGTCGCCATCTTGAATCTGGTTTTCAATCAAGGGCCGCGCCATCTTGGCTCATCGTACGGAAAAGAGGGACAAAACTGCTTCCAGGGATTTTTGGGTGAGAACGGTCGTTCAGCGTATGCATTCTCAGTGGTGGTTGCAACCGTGCGCAAGTCGCCTGCGCCCAGACTAAACCGTTCCGAACTGTTTCCCCCCACCCCCCCCCATTGCCCAGCAGCGGTCAATAGTCCTTTTAAATTTATTCTTTTATATCAGTTGAGTAACATCCACGTGACCGCATTCTGTCTTCTGGCATCACTGTAACATATTTCCTCCAGCCTAAGAGTCAAATTTAGAGTGAATCAGAAAATTTGGGTTTCAGTTCTCATTTATCAAACGAAATTGAAGAACTTGTATGTGATAAGCACTGTGTTCGGTGTCGAGAGCAGAGCAGACGTCCCTATTCAGATAGAGCTCCTAGTCTAGAGAGAGATGAAGATAAATAATCATACACATTACTGTAATATTACAGCTGAGATGAATGCTGGGAAGGGAAGTAGGTGCTGCTTGTGAGCATATGATGGGAACGATCTGGAGTAGGCTGTCTAATAAGGCTTTCTTGAGGAAGAGGTATTGGAGCTAACATCTGATTCCATTTTTATAAGAGCTACCACCACACACTGTATAATATAATCCTCGCAAAAACCTTGTGAGGTAGGTAGTAGTAAGTGGCAAACCCAGATCCGTGGCTTCTTCCCTCTTTCTTTTATCACTCACAGACATACTTTTATTGTGCTTTGCAGGTATTGCATTTTTTACAAATTAAAGGTTTGTGGCAACCTTGCATAGAGCAAGTCTATCAGTGCCAGATTTTCAAACAGCATTTGTTCTCTTTGTGCCTTTGTGTCACATTTTGGTAATGCTTGAAATATTTCAAGCTTTGGCATTATTATTTGTTATGGTGATCTGTGATCAGTGATCTTCGATGTTGCTATTGTAATTGTTTTGGCATTTTTTGAGCAATAAGATATTTTTCGAATAAGGTATGTACTTTTGTTTTTAGACATAATGCTATTGCACACTTTTAATAGACTAATATAGTGTAAACATAATTTTACATGTACTGGGAAACTAAAAAATTCCTGTGACTCACTTTATTGTGATATTTGCTTTATTGTGGTGGTTAGCTCCAAGGTATGCCTTACTTGCCCTTGGGGAAGTCATTTATCCCTAATTTCTTCATTGAAGAAAAAGCTTAAAATATATCACATTTATGAAAACATTTTAAGAACGATAAGGTAAGTGAAAGTGCTTTATAAATGGTGAAGCTCCTACAAAAGTGGCCATTACTCTTGTGCTAGGCTATAGACACTTAAACACATGCTGACTGGGGGAACCTGAGGGAGTGGTGTAATGGCCTATCTGGAAGTTTATCGTTTCCTTCTGCAAGACTGGGAAGTTTTTCCACAGGAGGTGGCTCTGAACTGTGCTTTGAAAGAGGGGAAGGGTGGGTCCTGGTTTAAGAAGTAAAAGCAGCTGTTTTGATAACAATAAGAATGGTATAGGGGAGGGCTGAACTAGAAGAAGGGATGGGAATAAAAGAACCTTGGCTGTAAGCCAACGGATGGACCCAAAAAACTAAGCAAGGGAAGTAAGACAAAAGAGTACCATTACCATTTTACATTTGTACACTTAATTTTCAGTTATCAAAACACTTCTGTATAAATGATACAAAACACTTCTTTATAAATTTTCATAATAAACCCGTAAAATAGATAAGACAGACCAGGAAGCAATCACTGTAGAGATAGCTTGTAATTTTCAGAGATCAGGAAATTGAACCAAAATGTGGCTGTGGATTTATTGTTTTACAGTTGCAATAATGACTGAGTAACACCTTTCCCAGGCTAGACTCCATGTGCCTTTGGCTGGTTCTGAGATAGACAGCTGAGGCAGACAGCACTGCAATCCCATTACATAATTTACAGTTGCAGAATCACGCGGTAGGAGCCGAGGGCTGGAAAAATAACGTCGGTGTCAACATTCAAGATTCGTAGGAAAGATGAAAGGCTGGCACTACTATCAACACTATATAAAGGAGTTGAACCAGCAACACTCCTCTATCTTTTAGTAGCTTACACACTATGGGTGCAAAATCATGAAAAAGGCCACATGCATTAAGGGGAACAAATAATGTGGACAATATTAACTCCACATGCAGAACTGAACACATGCACTAATTTAATAGCCGTGGAAGTCAAGGAGCCAGAGCTGGAGGACTTTGGGGCAGATGGGAATCTTGATCTGTAAAACTGGGAAAACTGGGAGGGGAAAGGTCTTTGGAAGGAAGGTGAGTTCAGCCTTTGATGTGGTTAGAGTGATGTGGCAGGGGGGACAATCCATGGATTGGAAATCCATGGGTTGGAAATATGGGTTAGGATTTTGAGAGGGAGAGAGAAAGAGAACTCTAGTGCTGACAGCTAACATCATCAGCATTCTCAGGGACCTCATGGAACACTGTTGCAGGGGAGTGGGTCTGGCACTAGGACAGCACTCTTCAATGACTTCATCAGACTCTAAACCACAGGAAAGCGGTTTCATCATCCCCTAACTGAATGTCTTTCAGCCTCTGGACTTCATCTGGCAAAGGCTAGAGTTAACAATGGTGGGAAGCATCCGGAATCTGAGCTTCATGTCTTTCCTCTGTTACTTAAACTCCTTTGCCTCTCCAGGGCATCACAGCCTGCATTTGGCTTTAACACATTGTTGTCCATTCATGTTTTCATCCAACATGTTTATTCAAATATCCTTCTGTCAGGTCTGTATACAGTAATTTTTGTACAAGTGCACTGGGCAAGTTGGTGCTTTTTAAACTGTTGTGATGAATAATGATGATGTTGGAGAAAGAACATTAAGTGAAGGTGACTCTGGGTAGCTAATTCCACCTCATTTTGCAACCTCTTCTCCTTTTTGCATACCGTGACTAAATTCTAAGGTTGAAGAAGAGCGAACTATTTGGGAAGTGTCTTATTTCCTGTTCCTTCATTGGCTTCCTCCTTAGGACGGCTCAAAAAAGATCAAAATCACTGTCACTCCATGCAAGAACTGTGGGAACTGACAGCTATAAACCACCCACTCACACAATACATTGCTTTGCATATTATTTCCTTATTACTTACATAATTTATTGTAACATATTCCTTTTCTTTTCCCATGGCTGTCAAATCTCTGCTCAATCAGTACAGGCTAAATTCTGTGTTAAATGACCCAGCTTCAGGATGGGTAAATTATGACCTCGGGCTACGCTCTTTGGGAAGTCTCTTAAGCTGTGTGCCTTTCCACCAGACTGGTCTTGAAGGTGGGTGGTTCTCTATGAATCTCTGCAGAGTGGCTTTAAAAGATGCCAAAGCTGGACTGTCCATAAAGTCTACTAAAGGAAATTGTATTATTTACAAGTCATCTTTTAGGTTTAATACGTGGTGAAACATTTTCACATCCCTTTCCTTGAATTAGTCCAGCAACCTCCTCTTTTATTGGTCCACTCTACCACTAAGATTCTTCAGATGAAAGGTGCGGTGGGGACTCCAGCCTCCCGGACACCCTCAGCCCGGACATTTTTGGTTAAGTGCTGCCTCCTGGCGGCGGCCCTACGGCCCGACACCTTCCCGGCCCGGTGGAGACCACTTTCTTTAATTTGGGATCTTGAAGCTGACGCAACAGCTTCCCTGAGAGGGCGGAGAGTTGAGTCGCCCTTCCGGGAGACCCCTCCCCTGGCTCCAAGCGGGCGCCGCTCCCTCCCCTCCCCCACGGGGCTTGTCGATCCACAGTCCCTCCCGAGTTTCAGCCGAGAGCGTCTCGGGGCTGGAGGCGGGGTTGCCTGGGTTCGGGGCCCTTGCCCAGACCCCCGTCGGGCCCGCCAGCTCGAGCTGGATTGGGAGGGGGGGAAGAGGAAGCTGAGCGTTCCTGGGGCGGAGGACGCGTCTAAGGGTATCCGCGGTCATTTTCATTTCCCAGGGGCAGCGCAGCTGTGCCTGAGCCAGGACAGGGCAGGGGAGCGGCTTGCGGGGCCTCTCGGTTCTCGGACCTTTGCGATCTTCGCCTACACCGACCACGAGCTCTCTCTTCTAGCGCTTCCTGGAGCCCGTGGGGGGGGGGGCGGGGACTGCTTGGCCAGGTGGAGGGAACGAAGGAGTCCGGGTGAGGTGGGGTCCTGGTGCCCCAGGGCAGAGCCCGCCTCGGCCGCCGCAGCCAGACCTGGACTTCGGAGGCGACCGAGCCTCCCAGAGGGCCTTTGGGGGCGGGCGGTGGCTGGGTCGAGGTGCGAAGGAGAGATCTTCGGGCCGCAGACACGGAACCGGGGGCCGAGAGAAAGAGGGAAGTAACGGGAAACGGCGGGGACGACGTCAGGGGGCAGGGCCGGGAGAGCTAGGCTGGGAGGGGGGGCAGGGCGGGAGAAACGGGCAAAGGTGAGCTCTGCGCGCGGACGGGGCGGGGGCGGAAGGGGGATGGGGCGAGGCGAGGAGCGCAGCGGGGGCGGGTCTGGGGAGAGTTCCTGCTGAAGGACGTGCAGTTCCACTTTCCTCGAACCCGCATGCATTTGCTTGAGCCTGAGCGCTTGCCTCCCTCTGCCTTTGTCCCCTCTGCCCTTTCACTCCTTCGCGGACGTCGCACCTTGCGCTCGCCGCACCCAGACCGGCCACCTGAGCCTGGGTGTGGGGCAGAGCAGCCGGGAGCTTCCAAGCTGGGGAAGGCGCGTTAGATGAGGGGCTTTTTGTTTTTGTTTTACCACTGAGGAAGCGGAAAGTCCCTTTCAAATCATTCTAGACCGCCAAGTAAAACTGTGAAAACTATACTCTTTTCCTTTCCTTCAACCCATTACAATCAAAAAGAATAAATACCCTCCCCCCTCAAAACTCGTCGATTAGGAGCCAGAGCAGCTGCAGCATAGGTGGGCCTGAAGGGCAAGTTCAGGACATTCCCGGAGCCCAACTGGGAAATCAGTCTAGGAGGAAGGGCATTGTTCATTCATTTATGCTTCCAGCAAACATTCGTTTGTCTGCACGGGCCCTGCGCTGGGGATGCCAGCGAGTAAAGCTCTGGTGGTGCTGCATGCTAGTGGGGGAGGTGACAGCAAACAAACAAACTCCAGGTGATAGTGGGTGCCTTTGAAGAAAAGTCCGGCCGGTGAAGCGGATGGAGATTGGCAAAGGGAAGAAGTTACTCCTTCCGAGACTCCTCAGGGAAGGTCTCTGATTAGAGTGGTGTTTAAGTACAGACCTGAATGGAGTGAGTGAGGGAATGAACAGTAACATGGAGAATGTTCCAGGCAGAAGGAACAGCCATTGCAGAAGCCCTGAGGTGGCAGGGAGCATGCTTGTGTGGCAACAGCAAGGAGACCAGTGTGGCTGGAGTGAGGGAGAGGGAACAGGGACCAGTGCCAAGAGGGGCAACTTTAGGGCTGTCTTCCTAGGAACTTCCCTCATTTACAACTTGGATTTGAGCCCAGAGTGGGATTAAGGGGCAGGCCAGCTGGGCAAGCAGCCTGGGTCTAAAAGGGCGCTAAATTATCCTTAGGGTAATTCAGACGTTTGGAGCCAATGAGCTCGGACTTCTGTCTCTTGGTGAACTGTAAGTTGGCTCCCCTCCACTGACAGAATCCTTGACGACTGCTCACCTAGACCACCTGTCTCTAGAATAATTCTGCAACACGCAGGTACAGGTACAAGTTGCAGGGTTAGACCAGCCAACTGATAGTTGCCTAGAGGCAGTGATCACAGCTGGAATTCTGAAAATGTGCTATGCGCTGTGACGTGCCACTCCCTGAGATTTATGCCATTGTCTACATTCAGAATGGTTTGATATGCCTACCAAGAAACTGTCTGCTTCAGAAAACTGCATGTAATGAATTCATGCATTAAGCTTTAATTTTGAAGAGAAAGAATGAGGCTTCCAGTTTTTATTCCGAGAAAATCGGTATTCCCCCACTTCTGCTACATAAACATTCAACAGATATTTAAATAATTCTGGTTTGAGGGGGTGCCAACTCCCTGGCTTGCCCAGGGTGCCAGGGCTTGCTCTGGTCCACTTGGCCGGCTCTTACCTGGCAACACTCGCATCACGTGAACCACCTGGGGACCTGATATGTGAGCGGGCTTGCTTAGTGTTTGGGTGTGTGCGTGGCTATAACCCCACAACTGGCCTTCCTTGGTATGCATGGCTTACATAGGGGCTGAAATGGCACTGAGGCTCTTGAGATGGGACCACAGAGTTCCAACGCCCTAACCATGGAGCCTATGCCCTCCACAGGGTCAAGGATAGTATGTGAGTGGGAGATGAGTAGGGAATGGAATGAGCGGGGAGGGGGTTTGTAAAGGGCATCAGGAGAGCACCTAGGTCCTAGGTCACTGGGAAAACTCAAGACCTCAGTAAATGCAGGACAAGCAGGAAGTTCAGGGGCTGAGGTAGAGGGGAGGAGGAGCTGAGGCTCTGAGTGGAGAAGGTGCCTGGAGGCGGGCAGGCGTTGAGGTCCTCTGGGTCTGAACAGGCTGTCCCAGCTCCAACCCGTTCCCTGGCCCCTCCCTGCTGCTGGCCAGAGTCACACATGTGTTTTCCTGTTTTCCAGATCGGTCCCCGGAGTCACACTCTGCCTTTTCTGCTCTTCAGAGTCAACAGCTGCTGGAGCTCGAGCCTTACCCCGGGTTCCCTTTCCCAGCACCTGCCCCTCCTCCCGAGTGCTGGTACCTCCTCCTCCTCGCACCTGCCCGAAGATCTCAGGACAGGTAAGAGATGGGAGAGGAGGGACCATGGGCGAGAGGGGAAGTGTCAGAGGAGGATGGAGTGAGTCCTGAGAACTGGCTGGACCGGAGACCCGTGAGCCTCTTATTTTCCCAGCCCCAGCCCTCCCCATGCAGAGCCCTCTGCCCAGAGACTTCAGCGCTGCATTCGTGGAGGCCCTGGCCACAGAAGTAAACACTTTCTTTCTTGCTGCAATTTAAAAAAAAATTTTTTTTAAAGGGACTGTCATAGCTACAGTGGAATATAGAAAAACAAATGGAGAATGGGGGAGGGAGTAACTGAGCTCCCAGCTTGGGGAGATGGGGGAATCCATCTGGAGCAGAGTGTGTCTGTTTTCTGTTCCTGATATTCGGGGAGGCAGCACAGCCCAGTGGGAGCTAGGAAGGCAGGACGCGGGTATCTGGGGGAGAAAGTGTCTTTTCACCTTAGCTCCCTGAGCTTGACCGAGGAATCAAGATGCTGAACGGTATGCTGGTCCCTGGAGGAAGCATGTTTTGGTTTTGCCATATTCACAGGTGGGGTCAGGGTGCGGGGCTTCCCTGCCTGCTGGGGCCCTGCTCCCTGTGTTCCCTGAATCCCTGAATCTGAAACTTCTCCTGTAGGATGAGTGTGTTGTCCAGTAATCTCCACTAGGTCCTCAGAGAGGTATGCACTTCAGACAGGAAGGAGACGGGGTGCTGCGTATCTGGAACTCTGTTATCTCCTGGGATTCCAGGCTCTGCAAGTTTCTCTTGTAAAGCCTGGGGTGGGAGAGCACTTCAGGACAGGTCCTGCTGGTTCCAGGGTGCCTGAATGGTGGAGGCATGACCCTGAGAGCTGGGGTCTCAGGACGGAAGGCGAGCCGCCAAGGATGGTACCTTCCTGCCCACGGAGCTAGTGCTGGGCAGTGGTTGAGAAAAGAGGGGGCATCTTTTCTCTGAAGTCAGCCTCCTCCGTCCAGTTTGAGTGGGTCTACTGAAGAGTAGGCTAGGAAAGGGATTCCATTCATATAGATAAGCACTTCCTGGTGAGACCACTAGGGTGTGCTGTTTGCTGGAGTGTGGATTTCACCCCAGTGGGTTTTTGTCTCAAGATTCCACGATGAGGATTTCACCTTTCAGATACCACCAGCCAGAAAATAAACCCTGCACACGTCTCTCCCCACTTAACCTTACAGTTTCCCCTTCATTTGTCGCCCCTTCACTCCTTTTCCCTATGCCCCATTAGGACACATGCTCACCCTTGGTGCCAGGGAATTTGATCTTAAAAGGCCCAGCGTGATGATGTGTTTCCGTGTGTTTTTGTTTGCTTTAGAAGTGGGCACCCTAGCAATATAGCAGCACTGCCAAGAGGACTTGTAATCGTTTCTCGTTCCTGCAAAGGGATGAGAAAGGGGAGGAGCAGCCAGGAAGGAGATGGATGGGCTTTGTTGGAGCCTTTAGCCTAGACTTTATTTTATTTTATTTTAAATTTATTTATTTTATTTGTTACTTATTTTTGGCTGTGTTGGGTCTTCATTGCTGTGCGCGAGCTTCCTCTAGTTGCGGTGAACGAGGGCTACTCTTCGTTGCGGTGTGTTGGCTTCAGTAGTGGCTCGCTGGCTCCAGAGCACGAGCTCGGTAGTTGTGGCGCACGGGCTTAGTTGCTCCGCGGCACGTGCGGGTCTTCCCGGACCAGGGCTCGAACCTTTGTCCCCTGCACTGGCAGGCGGATTCTTAACCACTGCGCCCTAGCCTAGACTTTAGACTGAAGGACAGCAGAGACTTTCTTTTAATCTAATCACATCCTCCCCCAGGTAGTTCATTAGAGAGCCATCTAAAGGGCTTTCTTGCCTTAGAGGAGGGCTAGAGACTGGGCAGATCAGAGCGGGTGGGGAGGTTGGAGAGAGAGCACAGAGCTTGGGCTTTGTTGGCTAACCTACCTGCCTCCCTTGCTATGGCATCTTGGCAGGTGACTTACTTAGTGTCTGCCTTAAGGGGCTGCTGGGGGGATTAAATGAGATAAGACATGTAGGTGTTTAGCAATATGTCTGGCTTGGTTAAGTGCTCAATAAATGAGTTACTATTATTATAGGAACGTTTAAGTGGGAGCTGGGAGAAAAGGACAGTCTTCTGGATGGATTTCAGAAGTTTTTGTGAGAGTGGCTTGGGAGATATGATCTCTGGGAAGGCTAACATCGGGGTCCCCCTCCTGGGTGAAAAAAAAGTTTAAGGGACTAGAAGGGGAGGTTGTAGGGTAAAGATAAGCACCCCCCTTACCCCAGGGCTTTTTAGATCTTTGTTCTCTGGTAGTTGAATAACCAAAGGGGGTTTGAAAGGGCACGAGAAGGAACAGAAAGACAGTTGGATTTCAGAATAAGTAGGGTGTATTTCTGTTGGTAAAGGAGACCCAGGATACCGGAGTTAAGTAGACTCTAAAAACAGAATATATGCTTTCCCCAAATTGCTCAACTTCCTCTGTCTGTTCTGGGCCTGTCCAGTATAGCTCAGTGAAAACTTACTTACCCATAGTTTTAGGAAATTAGAGTAAACTTGTATTTGGGGAAGGTGTTTATAGGAATTTATGCTTAGCCCATAGATCCTGGTATGTTTTCTTAAGGATGAAAGGGCCTGTGAGTTGGGCATGGATGCAGCCAGAGGTTTCAGTCTCATTTCTTGACGTTGTTTCCTCGGAAGCAGCTTGAGGATCAGCCTTGGGGTCATGACGCAAGTTTCGGGCGGCCACCTCTCACTCTGTGTGGGGAAGTGTGCAGAGTTCTCTTAGGACGCCCGATCACGAGTTGGACTGTACTTACACTTCCTCTAATCTGCATGTGAACAAGCCTCTGTGGCACAATGTGCAACCTTCCTGCCTTTCTTGTTCAGGGTGAGAGAGAAGTGGGGCTAAGCCGGGGCCTGGAGAGAGAGAGGGCTGTGCATTCTTTCTCAGCCGAAGCCCTGTCCTCAGCTACTTTGCTTGGGGACAGCTTCCCCAGGGCTGCAGAAACTGCACCCACCCAGCTGACCGTCAATCCTTTCTTCTGGGCGCCTGGTCCTGGAGCAGAGCTGACAAAGGAGATTTCTGAGAGAGGGCGTTCTTATCACAGAAAGTGCTGAGCCAAGAGCTCCTAGCCTGCCCCTTGCAGACGGGAAGGGCCAGTGAACCTTGGACCCAGACAGTTGCTTAACACCCCTCTCCCCCTCCCTCTGTCCCTCCGCCCTTCTTGACTTCTTGATATGACTTAAATCCATAAGCATTTGCCCGGCCTTTCCTTTTACTACTGGCTGAAGAGCAGGAGTGGTCAGATCACAGCTCCCAGAGGCTGTGTCTCTGTGTGACCGCTGCCTCGGGGACCTGCTTCCACCCAGGGCCAGGGAGTGAGTGTGCTTCCCACCCTCTCCCTCAGCCCCGCTCATCTTGCCCACTCTCCCTTTGCTGCTCTGCTGTGTCCAATTGCTTCCTTTCCTGAGTGCCTCTAGCCCTAGGATCTGTCCACTTGCTTGGCCAGCCTGGCCTGACCTCCTCTCATCACCTCCTGCTCCGTGATGCCCAGCATTTGCTACCCCGCTTCAGCTGTTTCCT
The DNA here is from genome assembly GCF_951394435.1 of Stenella coeruleoalba. NCBI lineage: Eukaryota > Metazoa > Chordata > Mammalia > Artiodactyla > Delphinidae > Stenella > Stenella coeruleoalba. Next base: position 73,990,331 of record NC_137147.1, read on the forward strand.
TGCCTCTGCTTTGGTGCTGTCTCTCCAGCAGCAACCTGCCGGGTGGGGAGTGGTCATCGGCTGCCTCCAGTCATCTCTAGGTTGGGCTGCACGTTTGGATCACTGATCTCTCATCCATACTTTTTTTTGGGTGATGCAACTATGCAGGGATTTCATGGCCAGAGACCTGCAACACTAGGGGCTGGGAATGGTATTTGGGAAAGGAAAAGCACGGAGAAGAGGAGGCCTGTCTTCTTTCTGGGTGGGGCTGGGCTGGTTGGGCTTTGCTGGGGCTGAAGAGTTCAGCTGAGGGTTGTTAAGGGATACTCCCGGAACAGGTGGATAGTTGTGAGTTTCCGACAAGAGCTCTCTGAAGCCTTTGCCAGAGCCAGGGTCCTTGGGGGAAAAGGGCAGTGTTGTGAGGAGAACCCACAGACTAGCTGCTTGCAAGGTTGGCTCCCAAGGTTGCATCTCATCACAGGTGACAGGTGAGACTGAAATTGGAGGGAAGACAGACTTTTTTTTGGGTAAGGCTGAAAAGCACAGGCTCAAATCATTATGGTTACACATGGGAGCTGCCAAATTGTTCGTCTTCCTGTCTCCAGTGAGCTCAGATAGAACCGGGATTTAGTTTTCTATCTTGTAAATCAGGTGTAAATCAATGATGAGAAACATGCTTTCTCTCTGGGGAATGAGCGCCATCCTTTAAAGACTCGAGTTGGTGAGCCAGATGGAGAAGAGGTTCATGGGAGGTGGGACGTGAGAGAGAGGTCTCTGAAATGGTGGGCGTGGGTGGCTTGCCCACTCTGGCCCCTGTGGAGGAGAGTTCTCTGTAATTGCCAACCTGCTATATATCTTCACCTTTCTTCCTTAGAGGGCAATGCCAGAAAGCTGGTGAAGGCTTTCTTCTCCTCCTCCACCATGGTCGACGGCGTTAAGTATGAAGTGGCCTCCCAGCATGAGAGGGACGCCTCCCCTTTGGCCGATGAAGCCAGCCCCAGGTCGGAGCAGGTAAAACTGAAGAAGGAGATCTCGCTGCTGAACGGCGTGTGCCTGATTGTGGGGAACATGATTGGCTCGGGCATCTTTGTCTCCCCCAAAGGCGTGCTCATATACAGTGCCTCCTTTGGCCTCTCCCTGGTCATCTGGGCTGTTGGGGGCCTCTTCTCCGTCTTTGGGGCCCTTTGTTATGCGGAATTGGGCACCACCATTAAGAAATCTGGGGCCAGCTACGCCTACATCCTCGAGGCCTTCGGAGAGCTCCTTGCCTTCATCCGACTCTGGACCTCCCTCCTCATCATCGAGCCCACCAGCCAGGCCATCATTGCCATCACCTTTGCCAACTACATGGTGCAGCCCATCTTCCCGAACTGCTTAGCCCCCTATGCTGCTGGCCGCCTGCTGGCTGCTGCCTGCATCTGTAAGTGGGGCTGGGCAGGAGGGGTGGGGTGGAGCGTGGGGCAGAGGCCTGCACGTGAGTCTGCTTAGTCGGTAAGAAGGAGATGGAAAGGAATGCCTCTGACAGACACTTTTTTGTTGTTGTTAAATTAATGTACGCTAAGTGTGAAAATTCAAACAGCATCAGTGTCCAAAAAAAAAAAATCCTTTCTCCCAACTTCCTATGGTAAACATCATTAGCAGTCTCTACCTTTGCTGACATTTTTCTTCTTCTTTCAAGGGATGTAGTTTTGTTCTGTTTTACAAAAATGGGATCATAGTACACATGTAATTCTACAGTTTGGTTTTTTCCCCAGAATTTATCAGTGATGCTCTTTTCGATTTACAGATCTACTTTAAAACAATGCTTCATGTTATTCCATGTTAATTTTAAGGATGTATTGTATGTTTAGCTAATTAGGCCTCTGGTAATGGCCACTTCAGTTGGTTCCAGTTTTTCAGTCTTACAGATAACACTCCAGTGAATATCCTATTGCGTTTGCATGCGTTTTTCTGTGGTCTAGATTCTTTTTTTAAAAAATTTATTTCATTGAAGTTGAGTTGATTTACAATGTTGTGTTAATTTCTGTTGTACAGCAAAGTGATTCAGTTATACTCATGTATACATTCTTTTTCATATTCTTTTCCATTATGATTTATCACAGGATATTGAATATAGTTCCCTGTGCTATATAGTAGGATCTTGCTGTTTAGCCATTGTATATGTAATAGTTTGCGTCTGCTAATCCCAAACTCCCAGTCCATCCCTCCCCTCCCCGCTCCCCCTTGGCAACCACAAGTCTGTTCTCTATGTCTGTGAGTCTGTTTCTGTTTCATAGATAAGTCATTTGTGTCGTATTTTATTTATTTATTTATTTTCAATTTTTAAAAAATTTTGGCTGCATTGGGTCTTAGTTGCAGCACGTGGGATCTTCATTGAGGCACGCGGGATCTTTTGTTGCGGTGCGTGGGCTCTTCGTTGCAGCGTGTGGGCTTCTCTCTAGTTGTGGCGTGCAGGCTCCAGGGTGCGCGAGCTCTGTAGTTGTGGTGCGCAGGGTCCAGAGTGTGTAGGCTGTGTAGTTTGTGACACATGGGCTCCAGTTGAGGTGCGCGAGCTCAGTAGTTGTGGTGCATGGGCTTAGTTGCCCCACAGCATGTGGGATCTTAGTTCCCTGACCAGGGATCGAACCCACATCCCCTGCATTGCAAGGCGGGTTCTTTACCACTGGACGACCAGGGAAGTCCCTGTGTCATATTTTAGATTCCACATATAAGTGATATCATATCGTATTTGTCTTTCTCTGTCTGACTTCACTTAGTATGATAATCTCTCGGTCCATCCATGTTGCTGCAAAACGCATGATTTTGTTCTTTTTTATGGCTGAGTAATATTCCACCATATATATGTTACACGTCCTCTTTATCCATTCATCTGTCGATGGACATTTAGGTTGTTTTCATGTCTTGGCTCTTGTAAATAGTGCTGCTATGAACATAGGGGTTCATGTTATCTCTTTGAATTATAGTTTTGTCCGGATATCTGCCCAGGAGTGGGATTGCTGGATGATATGGCAACTCTGTTTTTAGTTTTTTTGAGGAACCTCCATACTGTTTTCCATAGTAGCTGCACCAATTTACCTTCTTTGTGGCCTAGATTCTTAAAACTGTCATTTCAATCTACCTTGCCTTTTTCTCCATCTCATAAATAAAATATTATTTAAATTTGTACGTTCAGCAAAGCCACTTTGGAGGTGCCGAGAGGCTGATCCTCTGCAACCCCTTCCCTCAGCTGCCTCTGTTCTAGAAAAGTGCCCTCGCAGCGTGAGAGACCCTGGGACCTTGGAGACCCCGCCCACGCCCGGCTGTGGAGAAGCTGAGCGGTCCTGTCAGTTTCAGGGGCAGCTGGGGGGGGACAGGCATTTTGCACCAGGTACAGCTGCTTGCTGGATCAACCCTCTCAATCAGCCTCATGTGCTCTTTCCTTTCAGTTTCTCCACTGCCTCATTTTACTCTCAGCTTCCTCTCCAGCCTCCCTCTTTTGACTGTTGTGCAGAGAGCCGGCTGTCCTCTGTAGGCTCCTCCCGTGGTGTTTCGTGTGCCCGTGTGTGGGTTCAGAGTCATGTCTGTGTGTGGGGCTGTTTGTCATTCTGGCAACGGTCAGGGAGGTACAAAGGCACTGCCCTAGGTTGCAGGAAGGGGGTTTTCCCTTGAGGTCTTAAATGCGACCTGTAGTTTATCTGGCATCATTTACCGATGAGCTGGTGGGCTGACTTTCTGATGAAACTAATTTTAGGATCTGTTGGTCTCAGGGTCCCCTCAAACGTGGGCATATACTTACGTATCTTGTGTAGAGTAAGGATTATTCCACTTAAGTAAAATTTCCAAGAGGGCTGCATCCCTTTAAGCACCAGAATTCTATTTTAGCCATCTTGGTTGAAATCTCTTTAAAACCAGTGATATGTCTGCTTGCCCTCATAACTTGAGGTTTTTTTTTTTTTTTTTTTCTGGTGACTCAGGGTCACCACTGCACATGTCAAAGCTTGTATGACTGAGGCCCCTGGTCTGGGGATGAATGTTTGCTTCCTCAGTGGCCTCAGACAGCTGGCCTGACTTCAGTGCCTCAGGTTTTATTCTTTCATGATTTTGATGTGTGTTGACTCTGACAGCTATTGTTCCTTGATTCTGGCATTGGGCCTGCCTTCATCAGTCTTTTTAATTTGCTGCTTCTAATTTGGGAATAGAGATGTACTCAAACTCTTGTGCACCCAAGTACGCATACACACACATGTGCACCCTCCTAAGAATACATGCAGAGTAGCCACAGTTACAATTAGTCTAGAGAGCTCCCCAGTTAATAAAAGACAGAGTTTCGTGCTGGATTTATGGCATATATTTGAGACAAGCCTGATAGAATGAAAAGCATACCAGACTTGTGTTTGAGGCTGGGCTCTATAACTGTGTGTAGTGACTGTTACTTCCAGACTCCTGTGAGCATGACATGAGATTCAGTGAAAACCATAAATCATGACTCAAGTGTAAAGTATTAATGATTATGATTAAAATTGCTCTCTCTCGGTTGCTTATAGGACTTTGTTCTATCTCTAATAATCTTCAGAGGGACATAGAGATCTGGAAGAAGGTTCAGAAGGGCAACCGAGATTGTAAGTAAGAATTTAGGGGCATACGATTCATGAGTTTCTTCCTTCAGCTCTTGTTTAATGAGCAACCAGTACAAGTCGGATGCTGAGAAATTCTGTCCAGATAGGATCTAGGCAGTAATAGCTCATTCATCTAACCGTAACCCTTCAGGAGGAAACCAAGAAGTAGGGAGAGGAAGAGGCTTACAAGCAGCTGGGAAAGAGGCCCCCTCAGAGCAAGCGAGACGACTTTCCTCTTGTGGGGAGGAGCGCTTAAGATGACAGTGCAGGGACTGTGATGTCTGAACTGAATTTTGAATAGAAACGTAGCCGTCTCCTCAGACACTTCTCACAGAGGGAACTGCGTGTGAAGGTGCAGGGTACAAAAAGGCGCGGAACCGGTTCAAGAATTCCAGGTAGTTGGTATGGCTGGAATGTGGGTAGGAGAGGAATGAGAAGGGAGAGACTGGAAATGTAGTCCCAGGGCCAGCTCCGCAGGGGTTTATATGGTGCCGGAACAGGTTGGACTTTATCTTGAGAGCAGGCAGAAGCTATTGATTTTCAGTGGAGACATGAAATCACATTTGCTTTGAAGAAGAACTCTGGCTTTGTGGAGAGTGTTTTTGGAAAAAAGTGAGAGACAGAAGGTAGGGGCACCAGGTTAGGGAGCTGCAACCTGAAGGGTAGTGACGGCCTGCACTGTGGGCTGTGCCTTTGGAAGGGAGATGAAGGGATGGATGAAGAAATAGTCATGGGCTTCCCTGGTGGCGCAGTGGTTGGGAGTCCGCCTGCCGATACAGGGGACACGGGTTCGTGCCCCAGTCTGGGAAGATCCCACATGCCGTGGAGCGGCTGGGCCCGTGAGCCATGGCTGCTGGGCCTGCGCCTCTGGAGCCTGTGCTCCACAACGGGAGAGGCCACAACAGTGAGAGGCCCGCAAAAAAAAAAAGAAAAGAAATAGTCATAAGGTGGGATTTCCAGGACTTCTGGGTGTGGAGGGCTTCGGAGCGCTCAGAGATGATGCTAAGGATTCAGGCTTGGACAGATGGGGGGTGATGGGCTTGCCTTCTGAAATAGGGAAGGTGGGCTGAGTGATGAGGTAGAGGGTCACCTGAGGCTTCCGCTGGGATGCTCATGTGCCCTTCCAAGAGCTGTGCCTTCCTAGGGTCATCATGACCCAGAGTTGATCATTTTCCCCCAACTGAGTCACACTTACCTAAAAAAGAGGTACATGTTGATGTCAGTCTATTAATGGACATGGTGAGCATACATATGTGATTTCTTTTTTAAAATTATTTTTATTTATTTTTATTTTTTGGCCGCGCCATGCTGCATGTGGGATCTTAGTTCCCCAACCAGGGATCAATCCCGTACCCGCTGCGTTGGAAGTGCGGAGTCTTAACCATTGGACCGCCAGAGAGGTCCCACACGTATGATTTCTAATGAGCAGAAGGCATATGTTCGCTATCAAGACACCCTCTTCCTAGTACCATAGTCACTGGGGAACCCATCTAGTAATCAGGGAATTCCTTGCAGGGCATGGAGCCAGAACAAAGGAAGAAAGTTTTGACTATTTGAGGAAAATTTACTGAATGCGGTGGGTTCTCTAAAGTATGAGGCTGAAAGGTAGAGCCCTTCTTGCAGGGAACTCATGGTTAGTGGAGAAGAAGGGCAAAAATAGTCAGTGAAACATTGTATATGGTGAGTGCTGGAGGGGGCTTGAGTGTGGCTAATTCAGGAGGTGAGGTCCGCACTTAGTACCCAACACTGAAGGACGGAGAGGAGTCAAGGGGGGGCGGTGAGGAACCCACTCACCACAGCCTACAGAGCCGACGCCATCGGACGCTCTGACACATCTCATTCCTCTCACCCTCACTCTCTCCGCTGCAGCTCCAGGCCTCCCCTTCTTGCTTTTCTTCCAGTTTGCCTGCCACACTCCCGCTTCAGGGGCTTTGTACTTACTGTTCTTTCTGCCGGGAAGGCTTTTTCCCCAGATGCCTTCAGAGCTTATTCCTTTACTCCATTCAAGTCTTTGCACAAATATTGCCTTACCGGAGACCTATCCCATCTAAAATGGTCACTTGCAGTCTCCCAGCCGGTTTTGTTTTTCTCTATAGACTTCTTACCACCTGACATTAATTCTTTACTTGTTTATTATCTATCTTTGCCTCTAGAGTATCAACATCATGAAAGTAAGGACTTTGTTTTGCTCACTGCTGAGCCTAGAACAGTGCCTGGCGTCCGCTAGGTACTCAGTAAATGTCTGTTGAATGAAGAAGGCGTAAGGAATTCTAGGCACAGGGAAAGGCAATGTAAAGGCACAAAGGTGAGAAGAAGTGTGGGGCGCGGGCTGTGCATGGGGGATTGTGGGATGTGAGGGGACAAGGGGAGGCAAGGGGTTAGCGCACGAGGCCAAACCTTCCTAGAGGGTTTAGATTTTCTCCTGAAGCCTATAAGGAGCCACTGCAGGATTGGAAGAAGGGAGCAGGGCAGCTGGGGTGGGACCTAAGAGCAAGTCTGGAGGCAGAGACATGGGTTAGATACCTTTCTTACCAATCTAGGTAGGAAACGACAAAAGCCTGAATTGCTGTTTTCCCAGCACTGGTCATTGTCGTTATGGAGCTCTCGTGTGTGTGTGTGTGTGTGTGTGTGTGTGTGTGTGTGTGTGTGTACAGGATGGGCAACCCAGTCCAAGATTACAATGGATCATGATGAGTGTTGTGACTTGTGAGGCAGAGGGAGCCCAGGAGGAAATCTGAATAGCCTAGGGGTTTGGAAGTTCTCCATAAGGAAGTTGACACCTGAGTGAAGAAGAATTAACCGAGTAGAGAGGGAAGAGGAGCATCTCAGGCAGCAAGAACGAATGTGTGAAAACTTGAAGACAAGAAAGGACATCTTTGAGACACTGAAAGGAGCTCAGGTATTGCGTTTAAGGTAGGAAATGTTGAGAGTTGGCCTGCAGAGGTAGATGGAGGTCACAGGATAGGTTGTTCAGGGCTTTATCTAAACTGTTCTAGTTATTATTGCTGTGTAACAAATCACACAAAACTAAGTGTTTTCAAACAGTCATTTTATTCTTTCGTGGTTTCTATGGCTTAGGAATTTGGGAAGGGCTAAGTGGGGCAGTTCTGGCTCAGGGTCTTATGTGGTTGTAGACAGATGGTGGCAGGAGCTGAAACAGGCGGAAGCTGAAGCAGATGCAGACAAGATGGGCATCTTTTTCTCAAGTCACGTCAGGGCTTTTCCATGTGGTCTCTCTATATGGACTACATTGAGCTTTCTCACATAATGGCAGCCTCAGCGCAATCAGACTGTTTACTCGGTGGCTGAAGGCTTCAAGAATGAGTATCCGAGCAAGCAAAGTGGAAGCTGCATTGCCTCTTATGACCTAGCCTCTGAAGTCACATGGTATCACTCCTGCAGCACTATATAGGTAGAAACATTCACAGAAGACCATCCAGTTTTAAGAGGCACAGACCCTATCTCTTGATGGGCAGAGCGTTAAAGTCACATTGTATGAAAAGCATGTGGGATGGGAGATATTGTCGAGATATCTTTGGAAAATATAACCTAGAACACATGCTATATTAAGGAGTTTGGTGGGCTTCCTCTAAGGCAATGAAAAACCTTTTTGGGCTTTCAAAGTAGGGGAGTGATATTTGTGATTTTTAGGAAGATTATTCTGACTTTGCAGGACGAAAAGCAGTGGGACCAGTTAGGAAGCTGTGCCATGACCCTGGTGAGACATGCTGGTGGCTTGGACTACAGTCATGTTTTGGGGATGAAGGTACTGGTTAAAACTTGGACACCGGGCTTCCCTGGTGGCGCAGTGGTTGAGAGTCCACCTGCCGATGCAGGGGACACGGGTTCGTGCCCCGGTCTGGGAAGATCCCACATGCCGTGGAGCGGCTGGACCCGTGAGCCATGGCCGCTGAGCCTGCGCGTCCGGAGCCTGTGCTCCGCAACGGGAGAGGCCCGTGTACGGCAAAAAAAAAAAAAAAAAAAAGACTTGGACACCAGTTAGATATGGGTAGAGATTGTCAATGATGATAAGATACTGAGCTTTGGCATCTGGCTTGGGCAACTGGGTGAATGGTGATGCCATTTACTTATAGGGAGAACACTGGAGGAGCAGTAGTAGGTTTGCAAGAAATTGATGGGATCAGTTTGTGCCTGGTGATGTTGAGTAGGTGGTTACATATTCCTGTGTATCTGGAATCATGACAGTTGGGCTGGTGATATACTTTTGGGAATCATCAGTGTATAGTAGTTGAAATCACAGTAGCAGATGAGATGATCCTGGGACAGGATATAGAAAGGGAAGAGAAAAAGGCTTTGGATAGCATTCTTGGAATTCTTAGAATTATAAGAATCCTTAGAGTACCAACGTTGAGGGAGAGGTATTCTGCAAAAAAGGGGGAGAAGCAGCATCCAGAGAAATAGGGAAACGTGGAGAGGGTGAGTGGAAGAGAGCAGTTTGGCCAACAGTGTCCAGTCTGCTAAGAGGTCAAGCTAGATAGGACTGAGTGGAGTTGTTTGGATTTATCAACATGAAGATCACTGGTGACTTTGGAGAGGGAAATTTCAGGGCAGTGAGGGCGGAGTCAGATTTCAGAGAGATTTTATTTATCCAGCATGGTTTATTGAGTATCAACTCTGCCTAGTTCTGGGTTAGGCCCTGGGGATACAAGGATAACTGTTACCCAGTCTCTACCCTCACATAGCTCACAGTTGATGGGAGGGACAGATATGTAAAGTGTTCTGAGGAAAGGCAGTGCACCCAAGGGAGGTGGGTTTACACTCAAAAGTAGCCTTTCTCGGAAGAACTGTTAAATAAAATATGGAATGGAACATCGTTGGAATTGACAAGAAGGAGGTCAAGGGGAACTTTGGCAGGCTTTTCACTGGAGTAGTGGAGCAGATGTCAGACTGCATTGTGGAGAAAGGGCAGGGAAGGGAATATAGATGTGCTTTCTAGAAGATGGACCCTGGAGGCAAGGAAGGCGGTTGTTAGTGGAAGGGACCAAAGCTGAGGGGGCAGTTTATGGGAAAGACTTAAGACCACCTTAGTTTGGTTTGGGGGTGCGTTTCTGGAAAACTTGGATGAAATATTCATACCCTACAATGAAGTCTTCCCCACGGTTGGAATGCTTGGGATCCTGGAGTCAGCATTTCTGTCCCTTGAACAGTCCAGGGCGCATCCTCATCCCTTTGAAAGGCAACGGTGCATGGTGGTGAGGAGCACGGCATCAGGCAGGTTAACTTCATTAGTCTCAGTTTCCTCATCTGTAGAATAGGACTCTACCTCACAGAGGTGTGATCTATATTTCTACCATACTTTCACCCTTTCCTATTCATCAGTGACAAATTTCGGGAGAGCATATATGATTTCTACTTCTGTCCGGGTGGCTTATGTTTCCTTTACAGGTGTAGTCCTCCTTTAGAACTGCTGATAAACTTAACTACAGCCCTAGATAAGCTAGTATTGCTAATAGACCTTGAAATCATTTACGGATTATTGCTTAGGTAAGTTTTTTGTATGCATGGGTGACTTCACTCATTGCATGGTCAGGGTAATCACATGCTGCCCTCTCTACCAGGAACTCCACCTCCCTTCCCCCCACCCCAGCATCAGCCTCTGTACACTCAGTGCAGGTAACAGTGGTCCTGGTGCCCACCTGCACCCACTTCACTCCCCCAGACTGGATGGGTTGCCTCTCAGTGACTTTCATAACACCTGATTCTTGTATTCGCCCAAGTTTACTTTTCTGGGAAGGCTGGGGACTGGGTCTTAATCAAAGATTCTGCACAGGGTCTGGAACAGAGTGGGTTCAAGCTCAATACATGCTTATTGGATGGATGGATGCATGGAAGAATGAATGGATGAATGGATGAATTCTGAGTTCTGAAGGAACTTTGCTGTCCCGTTCAGGGCTCTATAAATGGTTACTTTTCCCAGCCAGAGGGGTGTGCATTCAGCCCCTCCTGAAGCTGATTACTCTGGCTTCTCAGAGCTCTTTGAGGATTGCTCCAGTTCTCTGCAGCCAGGAAGCCCTGTTACCCCAGGGGGAGATAGACCCACTCCCCGGCCCATATCCTTGCATGCAAACGGGGGGCATATAGTGTAGTGGAATGCGTACAAGCTTTTGAGCTGGCCACTGGCTGAGTGGGCTCGGTTTTCTCAATTGTAAGATGAAGATAATAAACCTACTCTGTCAGATTAACTTAGATGATGTATGTAAGAATGTCAGCGACCCTGTGACCCAGTTTTTTTGGTCTAGATTTCTGCCTTTTGTTAATGGGATGTTTTATCTCCTGTGTATTCGGTCTGCCTGCTGTACCCGTCGGCCAGCAGCACACATGCGGGGCCGCCTGTGAACAGACTACTCTTTAGGGGTCAGGCGGTCTCGGCATCCCTGACGCTTGACCCTCGTGATCTGCGTGTAGTAGGTGGTTTTCAGTGAATGTCGGCTGGAGGAGTGAACAGATGGTACAGCTCCAGATTCAGCTTGGCCGAGAAAGGCATTGCATCTCTTGGCTCTCAGGGTGTTGGGGGCTGAAGGCTACTGTGGGGCCCGGGCAGAGGGGAGGGCGGCTGCTCGAGCCACTCGTGGACGCTGTAGGACTTCAGATCTCTGAGAGCTTTGGCCACTGTCCTTGGGCAGCTTTTCCTGGTACTGGAAAGCTTCGTGTCTTGTGGCTAATGAGGTGGAACAGCCAGATGCTGGGCCCCCAACTGCCTTTTGCCCTTTGAACTTTCTACTTGGAAGCTAGTTGCCTCTTCCAGAGGGATTATCCATTTTAAGCTGGGAGTGAGGAAGCTTACATTTCTTTTTTTTTATAATAAATTTATTTTATTTATTGTTTATTTTTGGCTGCGTTGGGTCTTTGGTGCGGTGCGCGGGCTTCTCATTGCGGTAGCTTCTCCTGTGGCAGAGCTCGGGCTCTAGGCTCACAGGCTTCAGTAGTTGTGGCGTACAGGCTTCAGTAGTTGCGGTGTGCGGGCTTCAGTAGTTGTGGCACGTGAGCTCAGTAGTTGTGGCTCGCGGGCTTAGTTGCTCGGCGGCATGTGGGATCTTCCCTGACCAGAGCTCGAACCCGTGTCCCCTGCATTGGCAGGTGGATTCTTAACCACTGCACCACCAGGGAAGCCCAGGAAGCTTACATTTCATGTTCCACATTCACAGCAGCAAGGGGACTAGAGTCAGAGCGCTGAGGTCTTTCTGGTATGGGGTCAACGTGAACTTCGGAACAAACTCTTCACCAGCAGGGAGGGAGGTGGAGCTCTGTGCTGGCCTGATCCCCAAAGCTTTTCAGGGGTTCACCTTTGGTCTCTTCCTTTTTCTATTCTCTTTCTCTCTGCCTCAGAAGAGGCTAAGGGAACAGCCTAGAGGAAGCTGGGGAAGGAGCTAGGGACAGTGGGTCCCAACCTCAGCTGACCGTTGGAGTCACCTAGCGGGTTTAAAAAAAACACTTGGGACTTCCCTCGTGGTGCAGTGGATAAGACTCTGTGCTCCTAATGCAGGGGTTAGGGTTCAATCCTTGGCCAGGGAACTAGATCCCACATGCATGCTGCAACTAAGGAGCCCACCTGCTGCAGCTAAGACCCGGCACAACCAGATAAATAAATAAATAAATAAATATTAAAAAAAAAATACTCCTGGCCCCTTCCTCTCCCTCTCTTTTCCCCCAGCCAAATAACTCTGAACCACTGGGCAGAAGAATGGAAATTAGCTTGGAGAACAAGACTTGAGGAAGCAGAAGGTTCCTGCTGAGGAGAACTGTTGGGGGCCTTGGGAAGAAAGGTTCTCAATTGTCACCATGCTTTAGAATCACCCAGGGAACTTTAAAAACATGCCGATGCCTGGCTGTAGCCCAGAGCTTAACTTCATTGTCCTGGGTGGGGCCCGAGCACTGAACTTTGTTAAAGCTTGTAGAGTGATGCTAGTGTGGAACCAGGAATGCTGAGTTAAGTGAGGGTTTGGGCTTGCTGTGATCAAGGTGGTTCTCTAAGTGATGATTTTGTTTTGTGATGACCTAAGAGTAGCCCAGAGCAGGCAAATCATCAGGCTCCGCTGGGGAGCCCCGTCTCAGACCTCCCGAACCAGAACTTCAGGGGTGGAGCCCCAGAGCTGTAGGTTCACCCTCCTCAGGGGATCCTCAGGCGATCCTGATGTTCAGTCAGCCTTGGGGACCCATTTCTGAGAACCTGAACTGGACCTAGCTGAGCAAACCAGTAAGGATCCTGTTACCAAGGACTCGCTGGCTTTGAGGCGGGAGCCGATGGAGCGGTTAATCGGTGAGCCTCCTGGTGCAAAGTGCTTGCTTGCTCCCTCCTGTGGTGCAGACCCACAGCAACTGAAGTGCTGGCTAGGCCCCAGAAGGCAGGATGGGAAGCTCTGATCCAGTGACCCACAGGGCTTATGCTCCGTGTGTCTTCTTGCCAGATGCTTTCCCCCCTGAAGCCTGAGTAAGCGACATGGTTATGTAGCCTGAAAAGGTAAAAGTGTTTGAGGACCAGCTGCTATCTGAGAGATACAACGGCACCTAGGAAGGGTGGAAGAAATAATCGATCAAGGACTCAAGAAGAAAAAGTGATTTTTAAGATGCAGAGAGTATCCTAAACCAGCATTCAACAACAAAAAACAAAACAAGCAGTAAAGAAAACAAGGAAAAACTTGAAATGTCTGGCTTTAGGCAGAAGAGCTGAGGCTTTTTTGGAGAGCTTAAATCTGGTCCTTCTGAGGGAACAGCCTTGCTAGAGTATTCCGGAGACATCTGGTTATTCGCGGGCCTGAGTGTACCAGTTAAGGGGCTGGACTGCTCCCCAGCAGTGTGACTCTGACTATGCATAGACCAGCCTAATGCAGAGACGGGTGGTTTTTCTTGAGTAACATGTGACACAGAGATTGCTCACCCCAATTAAGCCCACAGGCCGCTATACTTCTGCTGATTGCTGGGGAATGAATGACGTCACCAGTCAGAAGACACATGAGATATGTCACTGGTGACTTTGAAGTTCACGATAGCAAATGGAGTGGCAGGTGGAATCTTCATCTCTTTGTCACTTGAAGTCTGTGTATGTGAAAGAAACAGAGAACACAGAACTGAGTCCTGGAATGTAAGTGCTAGGATACCAGAGGATACACTCTGGTGAGGGATGGAGCAGATGTTATAGAGATTGGGAGAGATGCACTTAATAAAGGTTTAAACTGAAATTTTAGAGGAAGGGGAAAAATACACAGATAAAAGTATACATCTGGGTAGTTTGGAGGCTATGAGGTATTATAGAGAAAGAAGAATAAAGTTGGAAAAATTGCTCAGTAATGCATTTGGAGAAGCTAGAAGATTGGGAGTGATGCTTTTGGACTCATCAACATTTCAATGAGGCTAATAAACACATTTGCTTTTTACATTTACTGCAAGGAGGAAACAATTTATTTGATTAGAATATGACAGCGACAGAGTATACCTTGTTTGGGCTTCTCTGGTGGTGCAGTGGTTGAGAATCTGCCTGCCAAGGCAGGGGACACGGGTTTGAGCCCTGGTCCGGGAAGATCCCACATGCCGTGGCGCAACTAAGCCCGTGCACCACAACTACTGAGCCTGTGCTCTAGAGCCCACGAGCCACAACTACTGAAACCCGTGCACCTAGCGCCCGTGCTCCTCAACAAGAGAAGTCCGTGCACCGCAACAAAGAGTAGCCCCCGCTCACCACAACTAAAGAAAGCCCGTGCACAGCAGCAAAGACCCAACACAGCCAAAAAAAAAAAAAAAAAGGATACCTTGTTCAGAAGTGATGGATTTGCTAGAAAAGCTGAGATTGATATAGTATATCAAAGAGAGATGTACTTGTATGAGGATCTGCTATAATAAGGGATGCCTGCTGCCTCTGGGCAAGGTTACTTTTTGATTCTTTTGATTGCAGTGAGAGGGAAACTTCAGGACCAAGACACAGAGACCTGTCAAAGGATTTCACCTCCCCTTTCTCTCTTTCCCAACAAACGTAATGGACAGTACTACCCAGTACTGCCTCCAGCTTTTTGCCTGCAGGAGGGCTGCTTTTCACAACTAAACAGGAGAAGTCTCTTCCTTCCTCATTACAGATACGTGGCCCATCTCTTAGAAAGGACACCAAGGCCCTGGCCTCTGTTAATCCCATCTGCTTACCTTGGGAAGAAGAATTATTACATAGTGCTATCAGAGGGCTCTCAGATAACAGTTAGGGATTTTTCCTGAAGATCTCCCATAGTAAAGTACATGGAAATAAACCCCCATCCTAAGGGAAGAAGCATGGTGAAGAGAACACGAAGATAAAAGCAAAAAGAAGTAGGAATGATGTAACTGTGGGCATTTACTGCACACTCTCAGATCAGAAGAATAAGTGTTTTGCTTTCCTCATAAAAATCATAAAATTTGTACGAAAGGGAAATATGATAGCAATGGAAGCTTCAATTCTCTGAGCATCTTTTGCTAAAATCAGTTGCATTCTATTAGAAGCAGTACCTCTCTACATTAAAAAAAATGGTTTATTATGGAAGATTTCAAACATATACAAAAGTAGAGCAAATTGCACAGTGAACTCCCAGGGTTCAAGCACCAGCATCAATGATTATCAACATCTATGCTCCAACCACCCCTTCTCACCCACACTAGATTATTTAAATCATATCCAAGACATCAAACCATTTAATCCATAAAGGCTTCAATATGTATCTCTAAAGGATAAGGATTTATTATTATTTGACATAACCAGAGGCAATGTGGAATCCTTGTGAGGAAGTGATTATGCCTTCTCAGAGTTTATGTCCCAGAAAAAGAAATGCTGGTTTTCCTCCAAAATGTACTCTAAATTTTAGGCAAAGAGATTGCAGAAAAGTTCAGGGCAAAGAATTACAATTTTACAACCAGGGATTTAAAAACAGAAAAAAAACCAGGGGTGTCTTCAAAATGAAATTCTTTTTTTTTTTTTTTTTTTATTATTTGTTTATTTATTTTGGCTGCACCAGGTCTTAGTTGTGGCATGCGGGCTCATAGTTGCGGCATGCGGACTTTCTAGTTGTGGCCTGCACGCGGGATCTAGTTCCCTGACCAGGGATCGAACCTGGGCCCCTGGCATTGGAAGTGCGGAGTCTTACCCACTGGACCACCAGGGAAGTCCCTTCAAGGTGAAATTCTGATACAATAAATTATCTTATTTAGGAAGAATAGGAGAATTATCTGAAGAAAGTGGTGTGATTGAACACATTGATTTTTTTTTAAACTAATTGATTTTTTTAAATTTATTTTTTTATTTTTTAATTTTTGGCTGTGTTGGGTCTTCATTGCTACGGGCTTTCTCTAGTTGCAGTGAGCAGGGGCTACTCTTCTTTGCAGTGTGCGGGCTTCTCTTTGTGGTGGCTTTTCTTGCTGCGGAGCAGGGGCTCTAAGCACGCGGGCTTCAGTAGTTGTGGCACACAGGCTTAGTTGCTCCATGGCATGTGAGATCTTCCCAGACCAGGGCTCGAACCCGTGTCCCCTGCATTGGCAGGCAGATTCTTAACTACTGCACCATGAGGGAAGCCCCGAACACATTGATTTTTTTTTTTCATTTTAACATCTTTATTGGAGTATAATTGCTTTACAATGGAATGTTAGTTTCAGCTTCACAACAAAATGAGTCAGTTATATATATACATATGTTCCGATATCTCTTCCTGCATATCTCCCTCCCACCCTCCCTATCCCACTCCTCCAGGTGGTCACAAAGCACCGAGCTGATCTCCCTGTGCTATGCGGCTGCTTCCCACTATCTATCTACCTTACGTTTGGTAGTGTACATATGTCCATGCCTCTCTCTCGCTTTGTCACAGTTTACCCTTCCCCCTCCCCATATCCTCAAGTCCATTCTCTAGTAGGTCTGTGTCTTTATTCCTGTTTCACCCCTAGGTTTTTCATGACATTTTTTTTTTCTTAAATTCCATATATATGTGTTAGCATACGGTATTTGTCTCTCTCTTTCTGACTTACTTCACTCTGTATGACAGACTCTAGGTCTATCTACCTCATTACAAACAGTTCAATTTCGTTTCTTTTTATGGCTGAGTAATATTCCATTGTATATATGTGCCACATCTTCTTTATCCATTCATCCGATGATGGACACTTAGGTTGTTTCCGTCTCCGGGCTATTGTAAATAGAGCTGCAATGAACTTTTTGGTACATGATTCTTTTTGAATTATGGTTTTCTCAGGGTATATGCCATAGTAGTGGGATTCTATATGTAGTTTTTTAAGGAACCTCCATACTGTTCTCCACAGTGGCTGTATCAATTTACATTCCCACCAACAGTGCAAGAGGGTTCCCTTTTCTCCACACCCTCTCCAGCATTTATTGTTTCTAGATTTTTTGATGATGGCCATTCTGACTTGTGTGAGATGATATCTCATTGTAGTTTTGATTTGCATTTCTTTAATGATTAATGATGTTGAGCATTCTTTCATGTGTTTGTTGGCAGTCTGTGTATCTTCTTTGGAGAAATGTCTATTTAGGTCTTCTGCCCATTTTTGGATTGGGTTGTTTGTTTTTTTGTTATTAAGCTGCATGAGCTGCTTATAAATTTTGGAGATTAATCCTTTGTCAGTTGCTTCATTTGCAAATATTTTCTCCCATTCTGAGGGTTGTCTTTTGGTCTTGTTTATGGTTTCCTTTGCTGTGCAAAAGCTTTTGATGAGCTCAGATTTTTAGAAACGATATGCAAGAGATAATGAGAGGTGACATAATCAAGACTAAATAAATAAAGGAGTGACCCTGCAAGGAGAGTGTCCTGAGGTTAATGCCCAGCATAAACTAAGACCTGAAGAAGTTACTAAGGCCAACAAAAGTTTCCGAGAGCAATGTTTAGAGTGAGAACAGCAGGGGCAAGGCTGGATGCTCTGGGGGCAGTTAGATCTATGATAACTAGATGGTGGAAAGGAGAGGCCACAGTCCCTCTTTTCCTCTAACTTGACCTGCAGAAGGATTGCTCACCTAAGAAAGGGTTCAATAAAAACCCAACAGGCCGATAGATCTAGGCCAACAAAAAACAAGACCAAGAGAGTTGAGGAGATAGTAATAAAGCGTGTCATTGCTTTAAATGTTTTTAACTATCCACTTGCAAACAAATGGAAAGAATTTATAATTAGTTGAGATGACAGAATGACTACTAGGCATCTCCAGGACCTTGGAGAACAGGAAGGGTGTAAAAAGGAAACTGTTGACTGACCTATTAGTTTCCTATTGCTGCTGTAGCAAATTACAACCAATTTAGTGGTTTAAAACAACACAAATTTATTATTTCACAGTTCTGTAGGTCAGAAGTCTGAAAAGGGTCTCACCGGGCTAACATCAAGGTGTCAGCATTGCCATGTCCCTTTCTGGAGGCTCTAGGGGAGAATCCATTTTCTTGCCTTTTCTAGCTTCTAGGGGCTCATAGCCCCCTTCCATCTTCAAAGCCAGCAGTAGCTAGTCAAGTCTTTCTCACATCAAAAGTCTTTCACATGGGCTTCCCTGGTGGCACAGTGGTTGAGAGTCTGCCTGCGGATGCAGGGGACACGGGTTCGTGCCCTGGTCCGGGAAGATCCCACATGCCGCAGAGCTGCTGGGCCCGTGAGCCATGGCCGCTGAGCCTGCGCGTCCGGAGCAAAAAAAAAAAAAAAAAAAAAGGCTTTCACACTGACTCTTCTGTTTCTCAGGGCCACTGTGCCTACCACAAGTGATAACCTGGCTTTCCAAGAAAGAGAAGGAGGGACTTCCCTGGTGGCGCAGTGGTTAAGAATCCGCCTGCTAATGCAGGGGTCATGGGTTCGAGCCCTGGTCCGGGAAGATCTCACATGCCACAGAGCTACTAAGCCCGTGAGCCACAACTACTGAGCCCGAGTGCCACAACTACTGAGCCTGCGCTCTAGAGCCCGTGAACCACAACTACTGAGCCCGAGTGCCACAACTACTGAAGCCCATGTGCCTAGAGCCCGCGCTCCACAAGAGAAGCCACCGCAATGAGAAGCTCGCACACTGCAACGAAGAATGGCCCCCGCTTGCCGCAACTAGAGAAAGCCCACACACAGCAAGGAAGATCCAACGCAGCCAAAAATCAATAAAGTAAATAAATTTCTTTTAAAAAAGAGAAGAAGGTGGATTCTGAGCATGCTGCACTGGTAATCTGAGGTTGATTCCTCCCCAAATTCTAGGCTCATCTGTTAAACCTGGTTAGCAAAGTGTGAAGGGAAGAAAGGAGGATCTCTAGTAACCTGTACAGATTTGCTAAAAACAAGCTAACCTCATTTTTTGTTCAATTTTAATTTTTTATTCAAGTGTAATATACAAAAGGAACTGTACACATGTCATAAGTGTACAGCTTGATGAATTTTCAAACTGAGCACACATGTGTAACCAGCATCCACATCAAAAAGGCAGCCCCCTGAACCTCTCGTGTGTTTCTCCCAGTCACTCCCCTGTGGCCCCCATGCACACGCTAAGGGAAATCACTGTTCTGACTTCTAGTAGCATAGATTAATTTAGCCTGTTTTGATGTAAACGGATATAAAGGGTATGTACTCTCTTGTGTTTGGCTTGTTCACTTAATACATTTGTGACATTCATCCATCATTTTGTCTGTAGCTGTAGATGGTTCTTTCTCATTTGCTGTTTAGTATTCCATTGTATTCATTTAGCCATTCTATCGTTGATTGGCATTTGGGTTGTTTAAATTTTTGACTATGACAATGGTATAGCTATGAACATTCTAGCATATATATGTACTAATTTCATTTGAATCATTATTTGATAGCATCATTAGATTTCTAGAGCAGAGACATGTGTATACAGATTTCAGAGAGGTTCTTGGCAAACTCTTGTGATATTCTTGTTGACAAGGTAGAAAAAGGCGGACTAGATAAAAAAAAATAGTTTGGTGGATTCCTGGTTGACGTTGTGGAATAATGACAGCAGAGAGGAAGATCTATAGTGATAGACTACAGGGCTCTGCCTATCCTAGTCAACATTTTTATAAGTGACTTCAGTGAAGATCCAGAAAGTTTGCTAATCAGATTTGCAGATTTCACAAAATTGAAGGCATTTGAACTAACTGATTAAAATGAAGGGGGAACTCCATTTCTGATAAATGGAAATGATGCCTAAAAATTCAGAGAGGAAAGTTACTAGGAACAAGTGTAAAGCCCCATATTTGGGATTAAAAAAAAAATCACTTTTAATAGGCCCAAACACAGGGAGAGGGAAAAGCTGATCAGTTTGGGAGCAAAAAAGGAGTTACAGTTGACGAGTTCAAACTGAGACTCCATAGCCTGCAACAGTAGCTGGAGTTTTCTGTGTGGGTCTCAGTTTCCAGGGAGACACTGACAAAGTGCAATTAATACAGAGGAGTGAACTGGGCCGGTGAGTGGGAAACCATATTTATCACACAAGATGTTGAAGAACATAGGTCTTTGGACTGAAGAGGGAAGACTCAAGGGGAACGGGATGTCAGTCTTTAATGATAAGAAGGGCTTATCGTGATGTGCGAGAGGCTTCAGCTTGATGCTTTGTGGCTCCAGAGGAGAGGTCCAGGACAATTAGCGAGAAGTTGCGAGGGAGAAGTTTTTGGCTGGGTGGGAGGAAGAGCTATTGGTCTCTTTACAGACGGCATGAGTGGCCTAATAAATTGCTGAGGTTTTTACAGTCCCTGGGAATTTGAAGGAGAAAATGGCTTAAATAGCAGCCTAAGTTGTGTGTTATGTTGTATGTATTTAAAACTAATGGTGCTGGGAGAATTGTAGGCTGAATGTTCTTTTTCAGGGACTGTTTAGTTTGAGCATCTAAACTAAATCTGGGCGTCTGATCCTGAATGGGCCTGCAAGCTTTGTTCACTTCTGGATCAAGCCAGGCATCTGCTCTCCTTGCTTTTAGTTCTAGAGCTGATGCTGGGCCTCAGTGCTGGAACTAGCCTCCTCCTCCAGGGGCTCATGGAGGCTGGGTGTCATGACCATTCAGGAGCATCTCTTTAGATGATTATAGGAGTGACTTCTTCTCAGCTGCTTGTTCCTTCAAAGCAGGGGTCAAAGCAGGAATGGAGGTGCACCTGAGTCAGGGGTCTGAGGTGATTTTCAGCCCATTTTTCTGTGGTCTTGGCCCAGTGTTGGGTGGAGATTGAATTGCACCTAGAGGTAGGAGGGTAGGGCATCTCTGTCCTTGAGGTTAACTTGCAGTTGCCTCCATATTATTCTAACCCCATGTCCTACCCCCACCCCTTTCCCTGCCTCTGAAGCAGGAGGTCAGGCTCCACTTCAAGAACAGTGTACTTGGCTGGGCTCTGGGGCCACCGGTCAGCTGTATCCGCTGGGGGTGGGGACAGAGAGCCCAGTCAGCACTGCTGCCTGCCATTCCCATTTCCTGCTGCCACGGCCAAGAGGCCCTGGAGGAAGCTGAGCGCTGGGGAAGATGAGGGCCAGCGCTCTTTCCAGAGGATTCCCTTCTTCGTTCAAACCGAACCTCCTGTGCTCAATACAGAGAGCAGATCCGGGCAAGATGGTGGGTCAGTGGCTGAGAACAAAGCCTCAGGAGTGGGGGAGGAGGAAACACTGGTGGGTAAGAGGAAGGATACAGATGGATGGATATAGAAGTAGACTAGAGAAGCTGTAAGGATTAAAATGTAAACAATCCATGTATTTTCTTTTCAGAATTTGTTGTAGTAAAGGATAAGGAGTTGGCTCTTCCTTGGACGGAGCTGAGAACAGAAGCATGTGGCATGTGGTTACAGACTGACTCTGAACCAGAACCAGTCTCTTAATTCTCAAGCCTATCCCAGTTTAGTGTTGTCACCCTGGTGACCCTGAGGGCTACTCATGAATTTTTTTTTTTAATTTATTTATTTTTGGCTGCATTGGGCCTTCGTTGCTGTGCGCAGTCTTCTCATTTCGGTGGCTTCTCTTGTTGCAGAGCATGGGCTCTAGGCGCGCGGGCTTCAGTAGTTGTGGCACACGGGCTCAGCATTTATGGCTCATGGGCTTTAGAGCTCAGGTTCAGTAGTTGTGGCACACGGGCTTAGTTGCTCTGCGGCATGTGGGATCTTCCCGGACCAGGGCTCGAACCTGTGTCCCCTGCATTGGCAGGCGGATTCTTAACCACTGCGCCACCAGGGAAGTCCATCCATGAATTTTAATTAGGGGACCCCATTCCCTTGTGAATATGGTAGCTCCAGTTGTCCCAGATGCTTCTAATCCAACCTGGCTTGAGTTATATTAGTAAGCCAGCAGCAGAGCCCGAGGGTGAGGGGTGGAGGTTACAGGATGGAGAGAAGAGGCAGGAGGCAGAAGTCCAGTGGGGAGTAAAGGAGGGGTGACCGGCTGAGGAGGATCAGCAGATCTGAAAGATTTGCCCGTTTTCTGGGATGCTTGTGGAGACTACATGCTTGTGTCTTTATTAACACTACGTTGGCCTGGAGTTGTGGGTGCATTTTTGCCCAGCCCTGTGATAAGGTTTGGTTGTTTGTTGGCTTGTTTATTAGGCAGAAAGGCAAGTGTTTGTTTGGGACAGGAATGCCCCCTTTCTGCAAGAGCGGAAAAGAACTTGGGCAGTAAGGGAGGGGGAGACAGAAGGTGAGACAGCTGTTCTGAGGGGCTGCTCTTTCCTGCCTCTCAGGATGAAGTAGCCTCTGGGCCAGAGTGTGATGAGACCAGGACACAACAAAACAGAAGGGCTGGGGACACTGAGGGCCACACCACTGCCAGAACTGAGACAGGGAGTGCTTGGGACTGAGTTGGTGGCCTGAAGCAGGCAAGCCCAGCACTTTCTCCTCTGGTAAGGCAGGCTGGCTCTGATCTTGTCTTCGCAGCCCTTGGGAGAACGGCTGTTAAGCCCTCCTTCTAGTGCTCCAGTTGCTGAGCTGGGAAGGAGGGAGCAGTGAAACGATCCACTTTGCCACAGCGGGGAAGGTGTGGGGTATGTGGCTGCCTGCTTGTTTAAGAGGTTGGTGGGGGATTGAGGAACGTTCTGCTGAATTTCAGACTTGTTTCTTTTGATTTTCTTCCCCTCTTGAATTTCTTCTTCTGAAGCAGCAGATTATAGCTTTTTTTGGGGGGTGGGGTAGTAGATTTCTCTGAGATTCTGGTGAAAGTTATCGACCCTTTTCTTAGAACAATGCATATTCTTTGGACATATGTACATAACACTTTACAAAGAATTTCAGGCCTGTGGAAGCCCTAGGTTAAGAACCCTGCCTCTAAGGGCAATCCATGAATTTTGCTGAAGCTCATCCAAGTAAAGGGATTGCCTCTACCCCAGGATAGAAGGACTTGAGGAATGTTTGTGGCTCTGACTTTTGCATTGTCCAGTCAGGAAAAATGCCCCATCCCCCTTCTGTAGGAACCTCAGTTCCAAGAGTCTTTCCAAGCATGAAAACAAGCAGCTGAGCTGGCCGGCAGTAGCAGGAAGTCTGGCCTCCAGCCTAATCCTGGCCACACATCCTGACCTGCTAGCCCAGACGTTGGATAAGTCACAACAGGACTCATCAAGGTTAACAGTAATCCCACAGCATCAGAGTGTTGGGTCCTGGAGCCCATATAAGGGGACACAGGGCTGGAGAGGGTGAGAGACCATGACTTTTCAGAGCCAACAGCTGGAACGCATCACTAATCCTGTTCCGCTACCAGTTGCCTCCTATTGCTGTGAGCACTTTTGTGCGTAAGCAAATCCAGTCGCTTTGTTTTGTGTCTCTTGTATAAGTGCTGAGGGCGTGTGTGTGTGTGTGTGTGTGTGTGTGTGTGTGTTGCTGTGTACACAGGTGCTCAGCAAGAGCCTTTGAATGATAATGGTGAGGGCATTCTGGGCAGAGGTTTCCAATGAAGAGCAGGTCAGAGCCCAAACAGTTCCGTCTTTGGCCAAAGGCTCTATTTTGGTGACTGGTACCAGAAAAACTGCTTGGGGGTCTAAGGCCCTCTGGACGGTGGGGCCAGTCACCAATCAGTATTATTTTTCTTTCAGGTCTCTTAACCTTCATTAACTGTGCCTATGTCAAGTGGGGAACCCTGGTACAAGATGTTTTCACCTACGCGAAAGTATTGGCACTGATCGCCGTCATCATCGCAGGCACTGTTAGACTTGGCCAGGGTAAGAAATAAGAGTGACAGCAACTAATGTCTGTTAAGCATTTTCCATACGCCATACCCCTCTAAGTGACCTCTGTGCATGATTTCATTTAATGGGTACTATTATTATCCCCATTTTATTTTTTTGGCCATGCCCCAAGGCTTGCAGGATCTTAGTTCCCCCACCGGGGTTGAACCCGTGCCCCCTGCCATGCAAGCACGGAGTCCTAACCACTGGACCGCCAGGGAAGTCCCTGAAGTCCCTAGCTTAAGTAGTGGAGCTGAAATCTGTACCCAGGCAGACTGAGCCCAAAGCCTGTCCTGTCATTTCTCTGCATGCTGCCTCCCAGAGGAGGTTGATCTGGGCAAAAAAGAGCCATATCCCGGGAGCCAGCTTTTGTGGATTGTCGAGCCCAATGCTGTAGCTCTGACTGTTCTCCCTTGGGAGCAGACAAGGGCAGAAATGAACCTCTTGTACCCACTCCTCTACCAGTTTCCAGGTGTGAACACCTACCCTGCAACTACTCTGTTGACTGGGCATACTGAGCCCTGCCCTTCCTCCACTCCGTATCAGCTGTCTGGGTTAGGAAGGGGGCAGACAGAACTGCATCACCCCTGTTCTCCAGCCCTCTGCTCTGTCGTGGATCCTTACTCTAGAGAGCCACCGGGGTCCTTCCTGTCAAGACCCCTGTGCTGCTCCCTGCACTCTGGCCCATCACTGTAGCTGTCTCTCTTCTGCTCCCCATTCTTTCACTGGTACCCTTGCTGCCAAGGTGTTGTAAGCCACACACATTCTGTTATCGTCACATTCTTCCTCTCCTTTACCGGATCACCTTGTAGTTGGGGTGTAGGCCACTAATCCTTATGCCTTTCCATATTCTCTGGGTTCCAGGAGCCTCGACTCACTTTGAAAATTCCTTTGAGGGTTCATCATTTTCAGCGGGCAACATTGCTCTGGCACTGTACTCGGCTCTGTTCTCCTACTCGGGCTGGGATACCCTCAATTATGTCACCGAAGAGATCAAGAATCCTGAGAGGTAGGTACCTCACCATCAACTTTCCATGGCAATGATAGCCATCATTTATTGAGCTCCTACTGTGTGCCAGACAGCATACCACAACTAGTTGATTTTATCAGTGTCATTTTAATAGACTGCAGGCCGGAGGCCCAGAGAAGTAACTTGTCCATGATCACAGCAGCAGAGCTAAGAGGTGAACTTTCTCATGTGTTAAAAAAATTTTTTTCTTCACAGGCCTTTTCTCATTTGTTCATGCATTTCTGCATTAATCAAAGCAAGTTGTACCATGTGCTTGTGTATACTTTATTTAATTTAATTTTATTTATTTATTTATTTATTTTTTTTTTGCGGTACGCGGGCCTCTCACTGTTGTGGCCTCTCCCATTTGCGGAGCACAGGCTCCAGACGCGCAGGCTCAGCGGCCATGGCTCACGGGCCCAGCCGCTCCGTGGCATGTGGGATCTTCCCGGACCGGGGCACGAACCCGCATCCCCCGCATCGGCAGGCAGACTCTCAACCACTGCACCACCAGGGAAGCCCCTTCCTTTCTCTTCTGATCCCTTCCTTGTTTCTCAAATTCATACTGACTTTGAATTGTGGTATTGTTTGTTTCAGGACACCATTTTTACTCTGAATTGCCCTGTAGTCAAGCAGAGTAAAAAGAACTCTGGGCAGGGAGTCAAAGGGCCTGGACCTGTCTTTCCACTGATTTGTTGGATGACCTTGAGGGAATCCCCTGCCATCTCTGCCTGCTCCTTGTCTGTAATTGAGGGGGTTGAATTATATGATCTCTAGAGCTTTTCCTGGCTCTGAAATTCAATGATTCTAGGACCTAAGATTTGCCAGGGAGTGAGGTTTCTATAAATTTCTAAGTCAAAATAATAATAATCACCTTTTGGCTTTGAGAAACAGAGTATTCCTGATACACATCTAGTGCTGCAACCCTGGGAGCAGATAATAGCAGATTGAGGCCTGAGCGGTGCTTCCACCTACAGGACAGAAACTGAATGACTTGAGTATTTGCCCCCCTCTCACTGTGAAGAACGTTTATAAAGATCATGGCTTTATTGGGCCAGAGGGACCTTGAGAAGTCTGTTTTTCTCTTGGCCTCTGGTTAGGACGGCACTCAAAGCTCTCAAACTGAGTAAGGGGGCGGGGTGCACATGTTTCCCAGATTGCTTGCTCAGATACACATTGTTCTTTCTACTGAGGACCTGTATTATTCTCTGGCAAGGCTAGACTGCAGTTCCCCTCTATAATTTCTTCTTTCATATTTAACCTTAATACAAATTTTTCAGTGTTGACAGCCTTAGAGGAGGAATCCTGATACTAAGAGACCTCTAGAGTAAAACAAACAACTTTCCTGTGCTATTATCATGCTGTGACACAGTCATCTGTTAATCCTTTTTCCTTTTTTTGTGTAGGCCTTTCTCCGAATGTGATGTTCCTTTGCCGGATGCTCTTTAGTTCTTGAGTTCAGAGCTTAAGCCACTATCCTATCCTATCCTAGGCAACCTCAAAGGCAAAAGCCCTGGGGAATTGCCATGGGAGGCCGCATCCCCGGATTAGTGGGGCGGAGTCTGAGAATGAAAGGACAGTGGGGAGGAGACTGTGGGGCTAATATATCCACTTTTCTGTTTGGCTGTAGGAATCTGCCCCTCTCCATTGGCATTTCCATGCCCATTGTCACCATCATCTACATCTTAACCAATGTGGCCTATTACACCGTGCTCGACATGAGAGAGATCCTGGCCAGCGATGCTGTTGCTGTGGTAAAGGATTTTCACTAGCAGAAGGGTGAGGGTGTGTTTGTGGGCTTTGGGTATCGTGCTGCTCTTCAAAGTCCCAGAAAGCGGGTAGTCCTTGAAAAGAGTATGCCTAGAGTACTGGGCTTGCGAGGTCGTTAGCCCTGCTGTGGAAGAAAGGGTTGGGTTGCTAGCAGGGGGCACCAGGGGGCATGCTTGTCCTTGCCTTCCATCCCCGTTAGGTCCTGCTAATGACTCTTTTCCATTCCTTTCCCTTAGACATTTGCAGACCAGATTTTTGGAATGTTCAACTGGACCATTCCAGTGGCAGTTGCGTTATCCTGCTTTGGTGGCCTCAATGCCTCCATTGTGGCTGCGTCTAGGTACGAGTGTCACCTTTTACTGAGGGGTAAAGTGAAGAGCTGTGGCAGGGCAGGGCAGGGCTTAACAGGACCCAGACTTTAGTCACCACGATCCCCAAGTGACAGTCACAACGCTTTGGCCTTGTTCGCATCAGCAGCCTCCAGTTCTTACAAATCTCAGTATTGAACTCCGTTCCAAATTATTCAAACCTTTTTGAAGGAGGGGATGCCAGAGAGGGAGAGCCTTGTGGCACAAGAACCAGGCCACACCCACATCCCCAAGTTTCTCAGCCTCTCCTATCTTACCCAAAATAGGCTTTTCTTTGTGGGCTCAAGAGAAGGCCATCTCCCTGACACCATCTGCATGATTCATGTTGAGCGGTTCACACCAGTGCCGGCTCTGCTCTTCAATGTAAGTGGTCTCAAGACTGGGGCTGAAAGCCAGATTGTGGGGGAACTTTAGTAGCAGTAGATACAACTGTTCTTAGCTCCCCAGAAGCTCTAAAGAAGGTTCTAATAGAAAAATTGTTGATGGACCATCCACTGTGGGCAAGGCACTGTGCTGTAACTGCTGCAGTGGTTTATTTATTTATTTAGGTTGTGCTGGGTCTTTGTCGCAGCATGCAGACTCTTGGTTGTGGCATGCACGTGGGATCTAGTTCTGAGACCAGGGATTGAACCCGGGCCCCCTGCGTTGGTAGCGTGGAGTCTTACCCACTGGACCACCAGGGAAGTCCCTGCTGCAGTGGTTCTTGAAAGAATCCATATTCTCTAAGGAATGGTGACCTCCTCTGGCCCGGGATGAGGCATAAAGTTCATGGAATACACTGTAACGACTGCCGTGGCAGACAGTGATGTAGTGTTCAAGGGAAGAAATGGTGACTGTGGGGGTAGAGGGTGAACAAGGAAAAACTTCCTGGAGAAAGTGAATTTGAAGTGGATTTTTAAGGTTAGGGTTGCAAATGGTAGCGATGGATGGGCTTTAGGTTGAAACAGCATTAGAAAGTCCGGAGGTTAAGCAGTATGGAGTTGGGTAGCAGAAGGTAAAAGCTGGAATTGTATGTTGGAGCCATTCTGGAGAGGCTCTGGGGCAAAAGCTATTTGAGGAACTGTTTTGAGCTGTGCTGTACAGAGGATTAAACTGGCAAGAGTTTGAAGAATGGGCTGAAAAAGGCTACTGACTTAATAGGAAAGGAGCGAGGCGTTGAAACTAAGGTGGTAAACGGGGTGGGAACAGAAAAGGACAGTTGGGGAGACTGAGGACTTGACAAGGGGGTGGATTTGTGGGAGACAAAGGGGACTGGCAAGTGCCTTGCGTGACAGGCCTTGAGAGGAGCTGATGTGGGCTTGTGCCTGCAGGGTCTCATGGCGCTGATCTACTTGTGTGTGGAGGACATCTTCCAGCTCATTAACTACTACAGCTTCAGCTACTGGTTCTTCGTGGGGCTCTCTATCGTGGGTCAGCTTTATCTGCGCTGGAAGGAGCCTAATAGGCCTCGTCCTCTCAAGGTAGGACCTCTCCATCCCACCTCTGCTGCACCCACTCCAGGGGATTCTTACATTTATTCAGAAACCTTTGCCCGGAACTCGACGGTGGTTCCGAGTTGAGAGGAAGGGGATGACAAGAACACTCAGTGCTCTGCTGTTCACAGGTGGGGTTTTCTTGGCTGTCCACCCTGAGCTGTCTAACCTCCACTTGTTTCTTCTGTGCCCTTAGCTCAGCATTTTCTTCCCCATTGTCTTCTGCTTCTGCACCATCTTCCTGGTGGCTGTCCCACTCTACAGTGATACCATCAACTCCCTCATCGGCATCGGCATTGCCCTCTCAGGCTTGCCCTTTTACTTCTTCATCATCAGAGTGCCAGAGCACAAACGACCTCTTTGCCTCCGCAGGATTGTGGGTAAGCCTTGGGTCCTCAAGTCGGCTCAGCTATTGTACGGCCTGGTTTTTTTTTGGCTTTTTCTGCAAATCTAGTCTCCCAAATCACCTTCGCCATAGCTCCTACCTGTTGTTGAGGCTTAACTGTAATTGTCCCCTCGGGCCCAGCCCCATTCAGTGCCACCTGAACTCAGCCCAGTTGACCTCTTCTGTTTTGACTCAAACTTCTCTTTGTAGCATCTGCCACGTGGTATGTCCAGGTCCTATGTATGTCAGTTGCTGCAGAGATGGATTTGGAAGATGGAGAAGAGATGCCCAAGCAACAAGATCCCAAGTCCAACTAAACACCACGAGAAATCCTGAGATGTGGGCAGCAGGGGCCTCCCTCATCTCCTACTGGCTGGAGCCAAGGAAGCTGAAAAGCTCACTTCTTTGGAGGCGTCTGTCCAGAAGCCTCTTAGGCAGCTTCAACAACCTCTGAACTTGCTTTCTGAGAGATGGAGAGTAATTTATTTGTTTTGCTACATATTGTTCCGTATTTCTTTTAAAGGGACAATAAAGCAGACTGTGATGGGGAGCATGCCAGGTGTGGGCCTGGATGTTCCAGTGGCACATTTCCACGTGTTAAGACATCCACTCACCTCCAGTGTGCCTGCCCACTCCTCTTTCCCACTGAAAGACCCAATAATGCTCCAAACTTCCCGTCTCCTTTAGAGAGACGTCAAACTGTCAAAGGTGCTAGACAATAAAAGGGTATGTTCCTGAGCTCTGAAATGGCTTTTTTTTAATTAATTAATTAATTAATTTTTGGCTGTGTTGGGTCTTCGTTTCTGTGCGAGGGCCTTCTCTAGTTGCGGCGAGCGGTGGCCACTCTTCATCGCAGTGCGCGGGCCTCTCACTATCGCGGCCTCTCTTGTTGTGGACCATAGGCTCCAGACGCGCAGGCTCAGTAGTTGTGGCTCACAGGCCTAGTTGCTCCGCGGCATGTGGGATCCTCCCAGACCAGGGCTCGAACCCGTGTCCCCTGCATTAGCAGGCAGATTCTCAACCACTGCGCCACCAGGGAAGCCCCTGGCTTCATTTTTATATAGTGTCTCAAGGACAGCTCCCATTAGCCTGGCAGGAAGACTAAAAACAATCTTATGCTTGAAAGAATCTGAGTATTTCTTTCTCTCTTGAGCCAGTTGCTGAAGGCTGATGCAACCAGTCTCTACACAAGAGAACACCTAAGCTGCTGTAGCAAAATGCTAGGTTGTTCGATAAAAGCTTTATCAACTTCCTCTGAATTATCACTAAAAACTTAAGCATATCTACTTCTTGAAGAATATTTTATAGGTAATCTTGGGGTAAATGAATGTGGTTCCTCCAGATACAGTCTCCGCTTACCACGCACACCTCTGACCACAAAGCAAGTATGGACGGGACAACACATCTAAGCCCTTAATGCCAGGCTACAACACTGAGATGCCTCCTAAGAGCATGGGCCAACAAGAACAATCATCACCCAACCTATTCTTTTCTCTGAAGCACTCAGTCCATTTCCCTGTTTAATTCAGGGAGCAGCACGTAATACGGAAGTTTACTAACTCAGCGGATGGGAAGATCACTTGGCTCCCCAGTGTTCTTTTACACTTAGGTGGAAGAGTCTGTAGTGGAATCCACTTTTAAAATGAACATCAACAATGTCAGTTTCATTGTTGTCAGTTTCTAGGTCTGGGGCAAGGACCCAGCATCAGTTCTTGTTCTAAGGCTGAGTCTCTCAAGAGAGAGAGTTCCTGCCAGTATGAGCAGGGAAGAGAATTCAGCCAAGTGTGTCACTCCAGGGATGCTTTGACTTTGGTTTGTTGCTGCTGCTATTGGGGGTGTTGGGAGGTCCATTCTTTCCATGCTGTAGCAGAGGGTTGTGGGTAAAGGTCTGTCGTAAGGGACCTGGGGGAAGGAGAAAACCAATCTCGATGAACAAAGGAAAGGAAGAAACAAATGACAGAGTTTAGCCTGCAAGTGTTATTTACCCCTGGCTGCTAGCTCCAAGTGATTCCGCATGCGTCGTTCACGCTCCTGTAGCTGATGTGCCATTTCGGCATTCTTCCAGCCTGTGTAAAAAGGATTAAGGCAGTTTGGTCGTGTACCCACTTCTAGGCCACTCTCCCCAGTTCCTATTCACGGAGGACAGGCCCTTACCTGTTTTGAAGCTCTTTATGAAGCCTTCCTGGGGAGGTAGTTTGTCTGAGTCATGCACAACACGCTGGGGGATTTTAAGTACAGTGCGTACAGCTGGAATACGGAGGCAGGCCACCTGGCCCAGGGAAAATACGTTGGAGGACAGCCAGTACATGAACACTGCCTGGATGAGAAGGAAGAGAAGGTACTCAGAAGCTGCGTCCCTGGGCAGCCTGCCGGGAGACTTGGAGCCAGCCCCTAAGACATTACTTACCGCGGGGAAATGGATAGTTATGGGCAAGACTGCCAGGGGCATCAATCTGATAAAATTTCTCATCCACCGAAGGTCAGAACTTTGCACGCCAGTTTCAGCACCTAGCTGCCAAAAAAAAAAAAAAAAAAAAAAAGCAGGGGAAGAATAGTAAATGCATGGCAATTTTAGTTGAATGGGGCTCAGATTTCTTACCCATCAACTCTATGTCTCCAGGGAGTGAAGAATGACCGTTCTATAACTACTTTCCCCTCACTCCCCATTCTGCAGGCCTGGCACTCGGCGAACCTGGGCTTACCTCAAGGACACCCCACATTGTAGCAGTGACCACCAGAGGTAACATGTAAGTGGGGTCAGATAGTGTGAGATCCTGGAACCACCAGAGGCCACCTGTCTGCAGGCTGGGCACAGGAAGGTTAGCCATTTCTCTCAAGGCAATGAAGAAAGAGATGAAGATCGGGGCCTATGACACAGGATAAACAGTGTCAGGACCCTTTAGTAGAAGGGACATTTTAATTACTCCATTACTGAAACCCATGTAGCATAGTATCACCACCACATGCTTTTTTGGGGGGTCTAGGGCATGGGAAACACAGAGGAGTAATCTGATTGGTTCTGATGAAGTTAAAGAAGGGAAATGTTTTTTGCTCACCTGAGTCAGAGGTAGAATGAGAGGTCTGAAGAGTTTAATATCATGCTTTTTCTGGTAGAACGTCATCTCCGAGGAGGCCCTGTAAACTGTGAAGGGAGTGGAAGCTAACAGCTAGGTTGGAGGAGGTGACCATCCTCATCACCTGGCCCATGAGAATTCTAACTGACCCTGGCCAGTCACTGGAAGCATTAGGCCTAAGAAGCAGGTAAATCTTAGAACTCGCCCAACTGTAGCAACTCCTGATTTAGGCTGTTCCCCCAACCTGAGCTGAATGTCAGGGAAAGTGCCAATGTGGTCCTCACCCATGCTCATTCTGCAACTGACTCACATTCAGTATGGTTTCCTGTCAACTTGGCCTCTCTGATTCGAGCGGAAAACTTCTGAATCTCTGGCAAGTGGTTGTGGATGTTAGCTGCCTCTCGCTGGCCCTTCACGATGAGAGGAAACACCAGGCAGCGGGCAAGGACTGTACCTGGAAAACACGAACGAAGACTGGAGTGAAATTCAAGCCATTCTGCAGCTAGAAGGCTGAAGGTTTTTAGGTCCTCACTGAAAGGGTCTCCTAGCCCAGACTTTTCCACCCTGTGACTCGTGCCCAAAGGGCCCCAAAACAACGGGTACGGGTATGACAGTTCCTTCGAGGCTCAGTCTTCTGCTTTGACGTCAAAAGTCTGGCATTAACTTCTCTAGGCAAATGACCAGGAATCTTGTTTCCTTGAACAAAAAGGTGACAGAAGCCACTTTTGTAGATCAGTGGTTTCCAAACTTTTCTATGATCAGTGGACTCCTTTTTTCCCCAACTCTAAGTGTAACCCCAATATACATAACAGATAAAATCAAGCTGCCCTGGGTGAGGAGGTAGTCTGACTACAGGATTTTTCAAGCTCTGGCCTTTGCTTTGCTCAGAAGCACTTTTACAGAACTCTGGGGCTCGCAGGAATGAAGTCTGAAAGCCACTGTTCTAGAAATGCCTGCAGTAGGAGGTAATCTGGTGGCCTACTGCTTTAGCTCCCTCCTATTTCTTTTCTTACACTTCACATTTCTTGATCATTTCAACAAATATTTATTTAGTTGATGGTATCTGTGGGTAAGCAAGTGGGCCTGGGCTGAGAAGAGACCAGGGGGAGATACAGGTTTAGGCTTTATCAACATTATGATGAATGGTGTGAAGTGGACAGAGAAGGGAGCTAAGGATGGAACCTGGAATCCCAGCACTAAAGGGGCAGGTAGAGTACTGAGCAATGGAGATGGGAGGGTGTGGTCAGAAAGACAGGAAGAAAATCCACAAAGATTGTCGCAAAAGCCAAGGGACAGGGCTTCTCTGGTGGCACAGTGGTTAAGAATCCGTATGCCAATGCAGGGGACACGGGTTCGAGCCCTGGTCTGGGAAGAACCCACATGCTGCGGAGCAACTAAGCCTGTGCGCCACAACTACTGAGCCTGCACTCCAGAGCCCTTGAGCCACAACTACTGAGCCTGCATGCCACAACTACTGAAGCCTGCGTGCCTAGAGCCCGTGCTCCGCAACAAGAGAAGCCACCTCAGTGAGAAGACCGCGCACCTCAACGAAGAGTAGCCCCCGCTCGCCGCAACTAGAGAAAGCCCGCATGCAGCAATGAAGACCCAACACAGCCAAAAATAAATAAATAAAGTTCTAACCCTAAGCCCCCATTTCCCCTACTGTTGTACAAGATATATCCCCCTTACATGCAGCAATGGCCCCCCACCAAGGTAGGCCTAGGTTAACATGCATAAATTCCAGTAAGTTCTGGATCAGTCCCACTGGGGTGTATGACCCCAGCCCAAGCTCAGTGAAGCTCTGTTCTGCAGCAGCCAGGATGATATCTGCAGTGTCTCCAGAAGCCACCTCAGGTACTGCTGTAGGTGGGGGAGTTGCAGGAATGACCGGAGGGGCCTGAACCTGTGGGGAAAAAGGAGGAAAAAAAAAAAAAAAAAAAAAAAAAGCCAGGCGTTATATTCGGGGAGGGAGGGACACACACATAGAAATCGAGGTCCCTCTTATTATAACCAATACTGGGGTACTCTCTTGACTCCCTGTTTCTCGTTCTCCCAGGGTAGCCTACATTGTCATAGAATTCAAAGCTTAAAAAGAACATTTTATGCCAGGAAGTCAATTAAAAAGTACATTATTTTCCTGGATTTTGTAATGCTTGTGGTATCTGTCAGCTTTTAAAAACCATTACTTTGTAAAGATTTCTTATTCTAAATAAATATTCCCACTAATATTTTTTAAGAAAGGATATTTTATTTTCCCCTCTAGGCAGAAAGATAAGTTACTCAAAATAAGACTTCATGATTCTCCTTCATGTTGGGAAGTTATTTCTTGTGCATTTTCCAAACTTCAGTCATTTGAGTATCACTGGCACAATTCTGCATACACTGAAACTATTATAATTTTTCTTTAAACAACTCAGTTTTTTAAGATCAAAAGTATCTACTTGGTCTCATCCTGAGAAATATTAATGTCCATGAAATCAGGGACATACAAGTTATAATCAAAGATATACAATTATAAATTGTGTCAACTGAAAAAAAAAGCACGAGCTAAAAGTTGAGAACTGTGTGTTATTTGGGGCATTACTGAGGACTTAAGTACAGGACAAAGCCTCTCAGCTGTGAGGGACTGTTCCGAAGAGGTAACACCAAAAAATTACTGCTAATTAAATAAAAACCAGATGTCTCAGGTTAATGAATTTAGTGCTTTTCTATGTATGGAAAGACACCAGAATTTGGGTTTACTCAAATCATTCCTTTGATTTGTACCTTAACTATCTAGGGCCAGTATTCTGTTTCTCCATCCTGACTTCCCTCAGGGTGCACTGTTGGGGGTGACTGCAGTGGCTGATGGTCCCAACATCCTTTGTTTAGTGATAAGACAGGTGACATTCTTTGTCCTCAGCACCTCCTTCTAGGCCATAAACTGGACCAACAATTGGGAGGCACTTCATGACCGATTCTGTCCCATGGCACTAGGAAGGTTGATTCGTAGATCAGGCGAAGACTCTGCTGATAGGCTACTCAATTCGCTAATTTTTGGATCAGGCCCTGTTGATAATCTAAAATTCTCTGGATCACCTGGATGAAGAATATTGCCTGCGGTATCAGTAAATAAAGGATGCTACAGCCATCAAGCCATCAGCCACCCTCAACTGTATACCCTGAGGGGATTCAGGATGGAGAAAAACAACACGGGTGCTATACAGTTAAGGTGCACATCAAAGGAATGATTTCAACAGGCCTAGACTCTTAAATCATTCCACACATAGAAAAGTACTAAACTCATTCACTTGAGATGTCTGGCTTTTAACACTAATCTTTTGATGTTCTGACTACCTGGTTGTTTTTGCAAAATTCCTACATATCCTGGCTCCTCCCTTTCCTCTTCGGAGTAGTCCCTCGGAGCTATCTCAGAGGATGTCCTCTGGCTTAAATCCTCAGCAAGACCACTGAATAAAACATAATTCTCAACTTTTAGGTTGTGCATTTGTTTTTCAGTCAACAATTTTGGTGACCACGAAGGGAACCAGAGCAGAACTCTCTCCTTTGCCCAAACTCTAAGAGGATCCAGGGCCTGGTACCAGCAGAGGCCTCTTGGGCCTGTCTGCCTCCTTGGAGAGTCCAGATGAATTTGGGTGATTCTTGGATCTCCTGATTATTGGTTGATGATCCTGAGTTTTATCTGGCAGTGTCTAACTGCCCAGTTGAAAGCTACTGGGGAAACCAGGTGGAAAGACTGGGAGTTACTCAGTTGAGACAATAAGGAGTCTGGACTGGGTGATTAGGTGAGAGGCTGGCCTAACATCTTTGCCTCCAATTAAACACTCTCGCCAAGTCTATGTATGTACAAAACTTATACTTACAAGTACTCACTTAATTGGGAATTAAAGGAAATCTTGCCCTGAAAATAGCCCACACGGGGCTTTTTTTTTTTTTGCTGCATCTCATGGCATGCGAACTTCCCGGACCAGGAATCAAACCCACACCCCCTGTCATAGAAGCGATTAAGGACCACCAGGGAAGCCCTGGGGCTCTTTTACTGCATAGGCAGTTAAGTTAGAGAAAGCAGCTTGATAAACCATCTTTTCAGAATTCTGACCTTAAAGAAATAAAAGCCCTTCTGGGGCAACTTGCAAGTCTCTCCCAGTGTCTGAGATGTAAATGTTCTACTTGATCTTCTTAAGTGTGCGACTGCGCACATGTGTGTTGTGTTTTGTGAGAACTTGGTCTCTGCCATCCAGAAGGTACATATATTCTGCAGCCAACTGAACAGACTGAGATTCTGAGCAGTCTTTTTCCGGACTGTGCGAACTCTCAGGGGCTTTTTGCCATTTTAACTTTTGCTGCGTCAGCCTGTACAACAAAGGCCTTTACTTTCTTGGGCTATTTTTGGGAGTAAACCTTCTGTATCTTGGTTAGGTGGCATCCTTCGCACTCTCTTGTGGGGATGCTTCTTTCGTCCTATTGGTCTGAATCACAATTAAGATATGTCTCATTAATGGCCAGATGACAGGTCTTTTAAATTGGAAAAGCTCTAAATCAGTAAATCTTTAGAGAGTCTCATTATAAACAGCTGTTTTATCGGGACCCATGGAAAAACCAAATTAGAAGGTGGAAAAATATATATAATGGTTAACCTAAGAACTCCTTTAGTTTAAACCAAACAAAAAACTGGCTTGGGAAGCCTTATTCCTGGTCTCTGCTTCCCCTCAATGGGTGTTATAGATGCTAAAAAAAAAATAAAAATCAATAATGTTAATTAGGTTCATTAACAGGGAAAGAAAAAACCGAAGGGAAGGTCTAGAGACTTTTCCCCAACAAGGTGGAAATTTTAAAGGGACTTGTCCCAAAAGATAAGAAGTCTCTAGATGGTTTTTAAGAAATGGAATAAATAAAATGGACGTTAATGGGACTAAAACAAAAGGTTTTGGTACAATACTACCTAAAGTTGGATGGGCTTTAGCCCCCTTTAGGGATTCCCATTGATCTTCAACATTAAGGGGCCCCAAACAAGTCTGCTCTATTTATCCCAATTAAAAATAAAAATGTATGTTTAAAAGGCTGGAAGAAAATTTCATTCATTTCAACAATTACTTGGGGCAACATATAGGCCAATTAGTCAAATTAAAAGATTGACAGGGATTTCCCTGGTGGTCCAGTGGCTAAGACTCCACGCTCCCAGTGCAGGGGGCCCGGGTTCCATCCCTGGTCAAGGAACTAGATCCCACATGCTGCAACGAAGATCTCGCGTGTGGCAACATAAATAAATATTAAAAAAAAAAAAAAAGATTTACAAAGGGTCTGAGTCCCTTGGCTCAGCTCCTCACTGGGAACCCCAGTGCCTTTTATTTTTTAAAATATTTATTTATTTATTTGGCTGCATCAGGTCTTGGTTGCAACACGCAGGATCTGCGTTACGGTGCACAGGCTTCTCTCTAGCTGTGGCGCGTTGGCTCAGTAGCTGTGGCTCGCGGGCTCTCTAGTTGTGGCACACGGGCTTAGTTGCCCCATGGCATGTAGGATCTTAGTTCCCCGAACAAGGATCGAACCCACGTCCCCTGCACTGGAAGGCAGATTCTCAACCACTGGACAATGAGGGAAGTCCCCCAGTGCCTTTTATACAAAAATACTATGGGGTCCTAATAGATGGGGGTCCTAACAGAAGGGGGTCCTAACAGAAACTAAAGTTAAAGGTATAAAAGTTAAAAGAATGGAGACAAAAGTTTATAAACTTTGGTATTAAATGAGCTTTATATAAGATCGTTACATGTCTTTTGCCTAATTATATTATGGGAAAGACATGTTTTACTGGGGAATGCTTCCTTGCCCGATATAACACAGGGCATATAAATCTGCCCCTCAGGAAATATAATTAAACACACTAAAGGAAACCAACAGGGTTACCTGGGCCTGCACAATATAAAATAAAAACTGGGAGCAATATTCAAGGGCTAATAAAAATAATAATAGAGATTTTGCTCTGGATTTAACTTGTGAACTCAGAAAGAGGACTTTTGTTGAATGTCTTATGCAAGCTTTTAAAGGCATGGTTAAGTTAAACCCTAAAATTCTAGAACATAGAACTCATGAATTTCAGTTTAGCTGGAAATCTTCTCAGTGATATAAAAAAGCAAATAAAAGAAAATACAGTTGGGCAAATCAAGCTTTTAATATCATTTAAGCGGCAAACCAGTTCTTTGGAGAATTAAAAGCAAGTGTCTTTGTCTTGCAAATCTCTACAAATCAAAAATATAAATACAGCTCACAATGACTTGAGGCTGAGCCTAATTAGCTCAATCAGGTAAAATCTGAAACCAAGGAAAAAAGAGAAAAAGGCCTTTTAAAACTCAAACTGCTAGAAAGGCTCCCTCACTCAAAATCTAGTTCATACTCTTTAAATGATCTGTACTTGTTTTTGAAATCTTTTGTCACTTTGGTTAAGTGAATAAGTATTGTTTCACAGTGACCTATGATACTATGCGACCATGTGTTTTGAAACCTTTTTGATATTTTTGACAAGCTTACAAGTAACAATTCTAACTAAAGTTATTTTAACCTCCAGCTAACTCTGGGATGCTTCAAAGAAACCCTGAGGCATCTCAGAGACAAATTTAAACGTTGGCTTATTTGGTAAGTTTAAATTACTTGAGAAATACTGTCAACTGATTGGAGACAAACCTTAGGTTATATTGTATGGGTAAATGTCATTAATATAGCTATTCCAAAATTTATATGGAATTCCTAAAATTCCTGGCATAATGTTATCATAATTCTAGTTATTATCTTAAAATGCTGTACATCACAGCATATCCAAGTTTCTTGTCAATTACATTGTAATCAGATATTTTTCTTTTTAACATCTTTATTGGAGTATAATTGCTTTACAATGGTGTGTTAGTTTCTGCTGTATAACAAAGTGAATCAGTTATACGTATACATATATCCCCATATCTCCCTCCCTCCCACCCTCCCTATCCCACCCCACTAGGTGGTCACAAAGCACCGAGCTGATCTCCTTGTGCTATGCGGCTGCTTCCTACTAGCTATCTATTGTAACCAGATCTTTAACCATGCCATTTTAAGTCTTTTGTGGTTTATAGACAACCACTGTTTTACTCTGGAGCTTTTATAAAATGAAGATCTTCAAGAAGATTCATAAAAAGAACTTTCTGGGACTTCCCTGGTTGTCCAGTGGTTAAGACTCCGTGCTTCCACTGCAGGGGGCGCAGCTTCAACCTCTGGTCAGGGAACTAAGATCCTATATGATATGCGGCGTGGCCAAAATAAATAAATAAATAAAAAGAACTTTTTGACAAATGTAAGTTTCTGATAACTTTTAGATCATACCACTGACTTGGGTAAGAAATTACAAAACTAATGAAAAACGTGATGACTTCATCCAGATCAACAGCAATTAATTAAAAACATGGGACTGAATGAACTGATAAATATCATTTATAATTTTCTGAAATATACTGGCTTTTAATCTTTGTTTTCCAGGAAACCTTTCTTCTTAGGCTATGATCTAAAGCAAGTTGATAAAGTATACATTTGTAAACAAAGATGAAACATTTATCTTTCTACCTGATCCATCCAGAATTTGGCTTCTCCAGCTGGCTCTCTCCTGTGGACTTGATGATATTTTTTTTAATAAATTTATTTATTTTTGGCTGCATTGGGTCTTCGTTGCTGTGCATGGGCTTTCTCTAGTTGCGGCGAGTGGGGGCTACTCTTTGTTGTGGTGCGCGGGCTTCTCATTGAGGAGGCTCTAGGTGCACGGGCTTCAGTAGTTGTGGCACGTGGGCTCAGCAGTTGTGCCTCACGGGTTCTAGTGCGCAGGCC
This sequence comes from Stenella coeruleoalba, assembly GCF_951394435.1. Classification (NCBI taxonomy): domain Eukaryota; kingdom Metazoa; phylum Chordata; class Mammalia; order Artiodactyla; family Delphinidae; genus Stenella; species Stenella coeruleoalba. The sequence goes on from NC_137147.1 coordinate 74,029,930, forward strand.
CAGTAGTTGTGGTACATGGGCTTAGCTGCTCCGCGGCATGTGGGATCTTCCTGGACCAGGGCTCAAACCCATGTCCCCTGCATTGACAGGTGGATTCTTAACCACTGGGCCACCAGGGAAGTCCTGACTTGATTGTTACTGTGACCAGATTACAACTATTTATACTAATTATTATTTTAATTTGTTCTCTTTGTTTCCAAATTGTTTATGCCTTGTGTTTCTCTTTGCTGTACTATGATCTGATTAACGTTACTAGCTATAGTACATATCCTGTCTATTTTATTTTTATTTTTGGCCGCATCGTGTGGCATGCAGGATCTTAGTTTCCCGACCAAGGATCAAACCCGTGTCCCCTGCACTGCAAGCACGGAGTCTTAACCACTGGACCACCAGGGAAGTCCTCCTGTTTATTTTATAAGATTGTCTCTTGTATTAACAATGTGTAACCATGGCTAAAAGTCTTGAGACAGTTGACCATATATGTAACTCTACAAAGAATAACTGTAATAGTGCAACCTAGATAAGGGAAAACATTTCCTGGATCCTAACAGATGAGTAAGACAGGTGATCCAGAGAATTTTAGATTATGAACAGGGTCTAATCCAAAAATCAACACATTGGCCTATAAGCAGAATCTTCTCCTGATCTAGGAATGTGTCTTGCTAGCAATGTGGGACAAAATTGGTCATGGAATGCCTCTCAAAAACATTGATCTAATTTATGACCAAGAGGAGGCACTGAGGACAAAGAATGTTGCCTGTCATATCAGTAAACAAAGGATGTTGGGGTCATCAGCCACCGCAGCCACCTGCAAGGGTGCAACCTGAGGGGATTCAGGATGGAGAAAAACAGAATACTGGCCCTAGATAGTTAAGGTGCACATCAAAGGAATGATTTCAATAAGCACTCCCCACCCGGCCCCCACAAAAGCCCAGACTCTTGCATCTTTTGTTACATAGAAAAGTACTAAACTCATTAACTTGAGACATCTGGTTTTTCTTTAATTAAGAGTAATCTTTCGATTCCGACTACTTGTTTTGTTTTGGCTTTTTTTGCAAAACTCCCGTATACCCTGGCTCCTCCCTTACCTCTCTGGAACAGTCCCTCAGAGCTGAGAGGCTGTATCCTAGTCAAGCCCTCAGTAATACCCCAAATAAAACACAATTCTCAACTCTTAGGTTGTGTATTTCTTTTCAGTTGACAACTTGTACCTCATTTACCTTTTTTTTTTTTTTTTTGCTGCATCCCGTGGCTTGTGGGTTTTATAACTTATGAAAATATCACCAAGTTAATTTTTTTTTCTTGCTGACAACTAACTCTGCAACAGAAATAACATGAACTTATTGACCTTCAGTAAACCTAGGTACAATAAAAGACATGTCTATATTGATTAAACCAGCAAGCTTAAACTAGCTTTAACAACAGGTATTAATTTAATATTGAATATTTCCTAGATCACATGAACCTGAAATTCATTCCGGCCAGTTTCCTTTATATTTAGAAATATTTAATTTGTAAGCGCTTACTTTTAAGTCAATTAAATAGAGGTCTTTTATAAATTTAGAGTGTATACCCAGAGGTAGTGACATCTCATATGTATAATGTCTACACACACGTAAACAGACAAAACTAGAGATCTCACAGTTTCACTTAAAAAACTTAGCTATGAATCAGGTATTACAATATAAACTTACTAGTTTATAAATAACAGTTGGAATAAATTAAATTCATTTGCTCAGAAGACTAAGGCTTTGCTATTTGTGGAAAAGACTTAAGATTTGTATTTCTCTATGACATAAATCACAGCAAGACCTTTTTTGACCCACCTCCTAGAGAAATGGAAATAAAAACAAAAATAAACAAATGGGACCTAATGAAACTTAAAAGCTTTTGCACAGCAAAGGAAACCATAAACAAGACCAAAAGACAACCCTCAGAATGGGAGAAAATATTTGCAAATGAAGCAACTGACAAAGGATTAATCTGCAAAATTTACAAGCAGCTCAATATCAAACAAACAAACAAACAAGCCAATCCAAAAATGGGCTGAAGACCTAAACAGACATTTCTCCAAAGAAGATATACAGACTGCCAACAAACACATGAAAGAATGCTCAACATCATTAATCATTAGAGAAATGCAAATCAAAACTACAATGAGATATCATCTCACGCCTGTCAGAGTGGCTATCATCAAAAAATCTACAAACAATAAATGCTGGAGAGGGTGTGGAGAAAAGGGAACCCTCTTGCACTGTTGGTGGGAACATAAATTGATACAGCCACTATAGAGAACAGTATGGAGATTCCTTAAAAAACTAAAAATAGAACTACCATACGACCCAACAGTCCCACTGCTGGGCATATACCCTGAGAAAACCATAAATTCAAAAAGAGACATGTACCACAATTTTCATTGCAACACTATTTACAATCGCCAGGACATGGAAGCAACCTACGTGTCCATCAACAGATGAATGGATAAAGAAGATGTGGCACATATATACAATGGGATATTACTCAGCCATAAAAAGAAACGAAATTGAGTTATTTGTAGTGAGGTGGATGGACCCAGAGTCTGTCATACAGAGTGAAGTCAGTCAGAAAGAGAAAAAACAAATACCGTAATGCTAACACATATATATGGAATCTAAGGGGAAAAAAAAAAAAAGGTCATGAAGAACCTAGGGGCAAGATGGGAATAAAGACACAGACCTACGAGAGAATGGACTTGAGGATATGGGGAGGGGGAAGGGTAAGCTGGGACAAAGTGAGAGAGTGGCATGGACATATACACACTACCAAACGTAAAATAGCTAGCTAGTGGGAAGCAGCCGCATAGCACAGGGAGATCAGCTCCGTGCTTTGTGACCCCCTAGAGGGGTGGGATAGGGAGGGTGGGAGGGAGACGCAAGAGGGAAGAGATATGGGAACATATGTGTATGTATAACTGATTCACTTTGCTATAAAGCACAAACTAACACACCATTGTAAAGCAATTATACTCCAATAAAGATGTTTAAAAAAAAAGATTTGTATTTCTCCTTGATAAACCCTAAGGAGGGTATGAACTGGATTTTGGGTGAGGGAACCCTTCCACTGGTTTGAATTTTAAAAGGCCCTTCCTCTTTGGTTTCAGGTTTTACCTGATAGAGCTAATTAGGCTTAGGCTCAGGCTCGGGTCTTTGTGGGCTGAATTTACATTTCTGATGTAGAGATTTTCAAGACAGACAGTTGCTTTTAATTCCCCAAAGAACTGGTTAGTTGCCTAAATGATACTAAAAGATTGATTTGCCCAACTATATTTTCTTTGTTTTTTTAATATCACTGAGATTTCCGACTAAACTGAAAACCAAGAGTTCTTAGGGTTCAATTTATCATGTCTTCAAAAGTTTGGACAAGGCATTCAACAAAGGCCCCCTTTCTGAGTGCACCAGTTAGACCCAGAGCAAATCTCTATTACTATTTTCATTAACCCTGGAATATTAGCTCTCAGTTTTTACTTTGTTTTGTTTGGACTCTGGTAACCCTACTGGTTTCCTTTAGTATGCTTAATTAATATTGTCTGAGGGGCAGATTTATATGCCCTGTCTTATAATTCCAGGCTGGGGAAGCATTTCCCAGTGAGACATAATATCTATCCTACAATATAATTAGGCAAAAGAGATGTAACCCTCTTACATAAAGTCCATTTAAATATTTTTATCTCAAGTCTATCAACTTCTATATCTTTAACTTTAGTTTCCATTAGGATCCCATCAACAAGCCCTGGTCTTAAAAGTAGTCCAGAAACTTCCTTTTTATCCCAATCATTTAATCTATTTTTGTATAAAAGGCTCTGGGGTCCCCAGTAAGAGGTTGAGCCAAGGGACTCAGGCTCTTTTGTCAATCTTTTAACTTGATCAATTGGCCTGTGGCCCCAAGCAATTGCTGGTCAGGTATCGCAGTGTAAGTTTCTTATAGCCTTTAGAAGGGGGGAAAAAGTATATATACACACACACCCACACACACACATTACACTGGAGTAAGTAAATAAGAGTGGACTCGTTTGGGGCCCTTTAATGTTGGGGACCAATAACATTGGTCCATCCAACCTCAGGTAGTGTTGTATCAAAACCTTTTGTTTTAACCCTATTAATATCAGTTTTATTTATCTCATTTCTTAATAGCCATCTAAAGATTTCTTTATCCATTTGGAATGAGTTCCTTTAAAATTTCCACCTTGTTGGGAAGAAGACTCTAGACTTTCCCTTCATTTTTTTTAACCTCCCTGTTAATCAGCCTCATTAACATTATCTTCAATGTTTTGCATCTGTAAGACCCTCTGAAGGGAAGCAGAGACCACAAATAAGGTTTCCCAAACCCTTTTTTTTAAATTAAAGGGAGTTTTAAGGTTAACTATTGTGTGTGTGTGTATCCACCCTCTAATTTATTTTTTATAGGTACCAATAAAACAGCTGTTTACAATGACAGCTCTCTAAAAATTTAGAAGTTTTTTCCAATTTAAAGGATCCAATGGCTATTGATAGGTGGTATTTTAATTACAACTCAAACGGATAAGATGCAAGAAGCATCTCCACAAGAGAGTGCAAAGGATGTAGCCTTCACAGATCTAGAAAGTTTACTCCTAAAAAACAGTCTAAGATATTAAAGGTCTTTGTTATATAGGCTGACGCACCGAAGGTTAAGATGACTGAAGTCCCTGAGAGCTGGCGCAGTCAGACAAGACTGCTCAGAATCTCAGTCTACTCAACTTGCTGCCAAACGTACACCATATATGTACTTTCCGGATGGCAGAGACCAACTTCACACACACAACACACACATACACATACACACACACACACACACACACACACACACACACACACACACACACACACACACACACACACACGCAAGAAGATCAGGTAAAACGTTTACATTTCAAAGACAGAAAAACGCAAGTTCCCTAGAAGGGCTTTTGTTTCTTTGTAAGGTCAGAATACCAAAAAGATGTTTTATCAAGCTGGCTTTCTCTAGCTTAACTGCATATAAAATAAAAAGAGTCCATATTGGCCATTTTCAGGGCAAGGTCTCCTTTAATTCCCAATTAAGTACCTACTTGTAAATATAAGCACAGAAACCTGGCAGGGTGTTAATTGGAGGCTAGCTTTCTGAAAAAAGGTTAGGCCAGCTTCTCAGCTAGTCACCCAGTCCAGACCACTCAGAGTGTCTCAACTGAGTAACTCCCAGTATCTTTCAACTGTGCAGCCAGGTGCCTGTTAGCCACTGCCAAATAAAACTCAGGATCATCAAACAATAAATGGGAGATCCAAGAACCAGGAGAGACTCACCAAAATTTGTCTGGACTCTCTGAGGAGGCAGATGGGTACAAGAGGCCTCTGCTGGTACCAAGGTTCAAGTTCCTCAAGTTCCTCAAGCCCGCGTACCGCAAAAAAAAAAAAAAAAAGGACTAAATTCATTAACTTGAGACATCTGGTTTTTGTTTAATTAGCAGTAATTTTTTGGTGTTTGACCACCTGTTGTTTTTGGTTTTTTTTTTTTGCGGTACGCGGGCCTCTCACCGCTGTGGCCTCTCCCGTTGCGGAGTACAGGCTCTGGACGCGCAGGCTCAGCGGCCACGGCTCACTGGGCCCAGCCGCTCCGTGGCATGTGGGATCTTCCCGGACCAGGGCACGAACCCATGTCCCCTGCATCGGCAGGCGGACTCTCAACCACTGCGCCACCAGGGAAGCCCTAGTGCTTTTCTAAGTATGGAAAGACGCAAGACTTTGGGCTTATTGAAATCATTCCTTTGATATGTACCTTAACTGTCTACGGCCAGTTTTGTTTCTCCATCCTGAATTCCCTCAGGGTGCACGGTTGGGGGTGGCTGGGGTGGCTGCAGTGGCTGAAGGCCGCAACATCCTTTGTTTACTGATATAGCAGGTGACATTCTTTGTCCACAGTTGATATGCAAATTATAATTTTTCTAATACACACACAGAATCACATCTCATACCACCATCAGTGGCTTGCCACCATTCTGGCAAACAACGCCTAGTATATAACGTAAATCTTTCCTCCTGTGCTCTCAATAATTTCCCCGCTGATTTGAAAATCTATCCCAAGCAGAGATGCTGTCATTTCGCGAGTTGGGTGGAGTGCGGACAAAAACTCTGCTCCACATTCCCCTCCCCCTAGTCAAAGCAAAATAAAAACAAATCAGAAAGAAGCACCACTCCTAACACTGCAGGGACGAAACGTCTCTTACCTGGGCTTCTGCAAAAGAGATGGCAGAGGTACTGAGGCCCCGGGGGCCTGAGGCCGCGAGGAGGACATAGTGCGGGTGCCCGCAGCAGCGGCCGGCTGGGAACCGGAGCCCAGCTGTCAGCGCTTTCCGGGGCCATTGGCAGGGCCCTGCGACGCTGTGGAACTGAGTGGGTAAAAGGAAGATGGAATCCTTTTACCGGGTGAAGTCGCTCATTATGCTCACCGTCTCCCCCCGCACCCCCCCCCCCCCCCCCCGCCCAGACAGGCAGCCAACTACCACAGGTGAGCACATTCTACTCCCCGCGCTCAGACTGCGACCCTGCAGGCTTGCAAGCTGTGAGTCCTGCATCTTAGCTACTGCAGACCCACCCCGGGGCCCAGAGGTTGAGGCTGAGGTTTCCTTAGAAGGAGTGACGCTTGGTCCCAGGAACAGACCACGATACTAGGCTGCTGAACCCGCGGAGTCGGGAACGGAACCCTCCCGCGTCCTCATGTGACCCGAGGTCACGAGACGCAGGTCCCGGTGAGAAGATCAGCGTTTTCTCATGCCCACAGCACGAGTCATTCCTGATTCGGGTCACAGGGATAGGGTGGCATCCTGGCGCTCGGCTCCGGGACATCCTTACCTGACGCTGGGGCCGTAGCAGGCGCAGAAGCTCCCGGCGTCCGCACATCAACCCCAGCGCCATCTTACCAGGAAGAGGACTTACGTTCGCGTCTGCGCACTCAGAACCGCAGCCTCGCGGGAGGAGGCCCTTTTGGAAATGGGCATGAAGCCAGAGCTGTCGCCACGCTCAGGAGGTAAAAGAGACTGGAGCTTGACGACCATATTTGAAGTGGGTAAGAAGCTGCAAAGGGCCACCTTAACAAGATCGCGCAGAGAGTGTTTTCGGGAGATTGAAGTTCAGAGCCGTATCACCACCGGCGTTCGTTAGTGGCTGCATAAACTTGGGAAGTTTTCTTTGTCTTTAAAATCCGTGATTCTCCTGCGACTTGTTAAACTAAAAGGTACCCTCTAGACGACCTTGGCTGTCCTTGGTGTGGGGTTGTCCTGGCCAGTGATGTTCGATTCTTGTTGCTAGATAATAGTGTAATCGCAGATCCAGTGAAATTTGAGAGTGGTCTGGAGTTTGACAGGAATTGAGGGAAGGCAGCTTCTAGGAAGTATTTTCCTTCCAGATAAAAAGACAAAGCTTCAAGAGGAGGCTCCATCTTTCCCCTTCCCTTTCCTTAGGGGTTGGTTGAGGAGCATCTTGTGACATTGAGGGGACAAATCTTTAAAGATGAAAGGTGGATCATTAGGGAGTTTGAGATTGACGTGTACGCACTGCTATATTTAAAATGGATAATCAACAAAGACCTACTTGTATAGCACAGGGAATTCTGCTCAGTATTATGTAACAGCCTAAATAGGAAAAGAATTTGAAAAAGAATAGATACATGTATAATGTATATGTATAACTGAATCACTTTGCTGTACACCTGAAACTAAAAATATTGTTAATCAACTATACTCCAATATAAAATAAGAAGTTAAAAAAAAAAAGCTAACATGCTGAAGATGGTTGTATGGAAAGATAGAAAACCCCTGAATACTTGATGATGTCATTGAGCTGCTGCAGCAGGCTTGGAAACACCTATCTCCAGATTTTGTTGTGTAAGATAATTGAAGGTCATTTTGTCTAGACTGGTAGGTCTCTGTTGCTTGGGTTCTTGAAACTGATAGCATTTCTAGAGATACATGAGGTGAAGTTCCCCTCCTCCAAAGAAAAAAGAAGTAAGAAAGGTGGGAGTTGAGTATGTTTGAACCCCTATGAAGACTCAAACTACAGAATGCTTTTGAAATAGCAAAGTATAGTTTGGGAAAGATACAATAGCTTGAAACGATTTCAATCACTGCTAGTTTGGGCTGGTTATAAATGTACCGGACAGGAATGGTAAAAACAGAAGGCAAAGAAATATAATAGAGATTTAGTGGTAATTAGGGGTATGACCTATTAATCACATATATTGGACACCATTGTAAACAAGCTTTTTAAAGATTACTTTGAAAAATCAATACAGTTAGAAGTAATGACAAATATACAGCTACAGAACACTTGGCAAAAAAACCAAAAACCAAACAACCTATCATATGGTAGACTGTTACTTTGGTGGCCCCAAATGAATCATTCCTCTCAGTTTTGCACCCCTGATAGTTCCCTCCTCTTGAATCTGGGCTGGCCTATGACTTGCTTTAATCCTTAGAATTCATTTTAGGCCTATGCCTTAAGAAGACAATACTTTTGCATTCAGGGAGATGCCACTGTGTTGGAAGTTTGACTTCTCAGACTTCCATGCTGTGAAAAGCCCAACCTAACCACACGGAGGAGCACTGAGGCCTTGGCTAACAGCTCCTGTTGAGCTCCCAGCCAACAGTCACCACCAGCTCTCCAGCCATGTGAAGAAGGCCATCATGGAAGTGGATTCTTCAGCCTCTACTGTAGTTACTTTGGGTGACTCTATGTGGAGCAGAGATAGGCTGTTTTCTCTGCTTAGCTCTGCCCAAGTTGCAAAATACAAGCAAGTAAAATGATTGTGGTTTTAAGCCACTGAATTTTGGAGTACTTTGTTGTCTGGCAGTAGATAACTGAAATAAATTTTAATGTTATGTGAATAGGTTTTTGTGCTTGGGAAAAGAGCATTTCCTTACCACTAAAGCTAACTGAGGTCTGCTTATATTAGTTCGCACTTATTTCTGATATTTCTGTGTGTTTTTATTGCCTTTTCATGGGAATTGGTCCTATTTTTCCTTTTAGATGGTACATTTCCAGAGGCAGGGAACAAGCCTCCTATCTTTTGTACTTTTTCCCCCTCATTAAGCTTTTCTGTTTTTTTAAATTTTATTATTTATTTTTATTTTTGGCTGCGTTGGGTCTTCAATGCTGTGCGTGGGGGCTACTCTTCGTTTTGGTGCGCGGGCTTCTCATTGCAGTGGCTTCTCTTGTTGCAGAGCACGGGCTCTAGGCATGTGGGCTTCAGTAGTTGTGGCACGTGGGCTCAGTAGTTGTGGCACGCAGGCTCTAGAGCTCAGGCTTAGTAGTTGTAACTCTTGGGCTTAGTTGCTCTGCGGCATGTGGCATCTTCCCGGGCCAGGGCTTGAACCTGTGTCCCCTGCATTGGCAGGTGGATTCTTAACCACTGCGCCACCAGGGAAGTCCCAACAATGGTGTTGATATGAATATTTTCCTTTCCCATTTTGGCTTAGATTTAGTGATGGCTTTCACGAGACCTATGTCCTGGTGGCAAACCTGTTGTGAACAAGAGATTTGCACCTGATTTTAATTCTCATTAGGCATATTAGGTTTTTGAAAGTGACTGGCTGGCTTTCATTAGGATCACAAATTAAAGGATCATAAATTAAGAAAGCCATGATGTAGGTGGTCACTCTAGTTTAAAAAGAGCAATTGCTGTGACTTGGCTGTGTATGCACGTAATGTGTGTGTGTGTGTGTGTGTGTGTGTGTGTGTATGCACTCATGTGTAGTTGTTAGTAGGATTGGGAAATGGAAAGATTGATAAAAACTGGCATAGAGCTTCAGGTTTCAGGCAGAGGAAGACGAAGGATAAAACCAAAATAGCAGATGGCTACAATGAGCTCAGTTTTTTCTTCTCTTCTGCTAGGAATTGAATGCTTGTGTCCAAAATTCCAATGTTGAGGGTCAATTCCCCAATATGATAGTATGTGGAGGTGGTACTGATCTACACATAACTTCCAAACAAAATTGAACATCCTTTAAAGGAATACAATACAATCTAGACACTCAACAGTATAATATTCACATTGTTCAACATCCAATTAAAAATTACTAGGCATGCAAAGAAGTAAAAAAATCAGTAGGAGCAAAGTCAATATAAACAGACCCAGAAATAACAGAGATGATGAATTAGCACAAAATTATGTTTAAAAAGCTACTGTAACTATGCTCAATGATTTAAGGGAAAAAGTTAACATAATGAGGAGAGAAATAGATATGAAAAAAACTAGGTGAAACTTATAGAGTTGGAAAATACAATATTCAGAAAATGAACAATTCACTGGCTGGGCTTAACAACATATTAGACAATGCAGAAGAACAGATCAGTGAACTTGAAGACCTAGCAACAGAAACCATGCAAACTAAAGCACAGGGAAAATAAAAGGCTAAAAAATTAAACAGAGTCTCGGTGACTTGTGGGATAATCGTAAGTGGTATATTATACATATAGTTGGAGTCCTGGGACAAGGGGAGAGGGACAGAGGAAACATTTGAAGAAATAATGGTTAAAAGTTTTAAAAAATGATAAAAATTATAAATTCACAGATCCAACAGACCACAAGTAGGATAAATACAAAATCATACCAAGCCACATCATGATTAAATGGTTGAAAACCAGTGATAAAGAGAAAAATCTCCCCCACCCCGTGTTATTGAGATTCAATTGCCGTATAACACATATGTTTAAGGTGTACAATGTGCTGATTTGATATATGTATATATTGCAAAATTGTTATCACAGTAAGGTTGGTTAACACATCCATCACCTCACATAGCTATGTTTTGTTTTTTTTCTTTGTGGTAAGAACTTTTAAGATCTACTCATTTAGCAGCTTTCAAGTATATAATACAGTATTGTTAACTATAGTCACCGTTCTGTAATTAGATCCCCAGAACTTATTCACCCTATAACTGAAAGTTTGTACCATTTGACCACTTTCACCTATTCCCCCCCATCCCTTGCCCCTGGCAACAACCAATCTACTCTCTATTTCCATGAGTTCAGCTTTTTAAAGATTATAACATACAAGGGAGATCGTACATATTTGTCTTTTTATGTTTGACTTGTTTCTCTTAGCATAATGCCCTCAGTGTTCATCCATGTTGTTGCAGATGACAAGATTTCCTCCTTTTTTATGGTTAAATACTATTCCATTATATATATATATTTATGTATATATATATATATATATATATAATATCATGTTTTCTTTATCCATTCATCTGTCAGTGGACACTTGTTTCAGTGTTTTGCTTGTTGTAAATAATGCTGCAGAGAACATAGAAGTGCAGATATCTCTCTGGGATAGAGATATCATTTCCTTTGGATAAATACCAGGAGTGGGATTGCTGGATATAGTAGTTCTATTTTCAAGATTTTGAGGAACCTCCATACTGTTTTCCAAAGTGGCTGTACCAATTTACATTTCCACCAGCAGAATACAGGCGTTCCTTTTTTTTCCATATCCTCATCAGCATTTGTTATGTCTTGTCTTTTTTTTTTTTTATGTCTTGTCTTTTTGATAACAGCCATTCTAACGGGTGTGAGGTGATAATCTCATTATGGTTTGATTTGCATTTCTTTGATGATTATTGATATTGAGCACCTCTTCATGTACCTGTTGGTCATTTGTATGTCTTCTTTGGAAAAATGTTTATTCAAGTCCTTTGCTCAATGTTTTAAAAACATTTTTTATTTCTTTAATGTTGTATCTATTTTATTTATTTATTTTTGGCTGCATTGGGTCTTTGTTGCCGTGCACGGGCTTTCTCTAGTTGCGGGGAGCGGGGGCTACTCTTCTTTGCGGTGTGCGAGCTCCTTATTGCAGTGGCTTCTCTTGTTGTGGAGCGTGGGCTCAGGCGTGCAGGCTTCAGTAGTTGTGGCATGTGGGCTCAGTAGCTGTGGCATGTGGGCTTAGTTGCTCTGTGGCTTGTGGGATCTTCCCAGACCAGGGCTTGAACCTGTGTCCCGTGCATTGGCAGGTGGATTCTTAACCACTGTGTCACCAGGGAAGTTCCCGTTTAAAGTGTTTTAAAGAGAGTATATAATGAAGTGTTAGGTAACAAAATACATATTAACTGTGAGTTCAAAGTTAATATGGGCCACAACAGTCACGGAAAATTCATGAAAGAGGAGAGTGGATGAGATTTTGGCTGGTGCTTCCAGGCAGAGGGAGTAAAACAACAGGCCTGTGGAGGATAGTATGAAGACTGGTCTGTAATGGAGTTAACCCTGTTATTCCTTTACAAAGACTTTATCCTAAGAAATTAACCAGTTATATTCATAGATGTTAATTACAGTGCTATTTAAGTTGGTAAAAACTTGAAACAATCTCTATTTTGTTTAAGAGTTTCTCCTAAGAAAATAGTAAAAAATACCATATTCAAAGATGATCATTACAGTGTTATTTAAAATGACAGAAATTGGAAACCATCTACATTTTAACCAATAGGGAAATGCAAATGACTTAGGCTGCATTCATTCAACAGAATGTGTGTTCATTTCAAAATGTATTTTTAATTATAACAAGTTGGCAAAATGTTTATGACTTAGTAAAAAATGTATATAATTATGTAAAAGAAGCAGAATGCAAAACTATAAGTACATTATTCTGTTAATTTTGTGGAAAAAAAATGCATGTCTTAGGAAAAAAGCCTGAAAGAAAATACACCAAACATCTTATATGAGGATAATCTCAAGGTGATGTCATTATGGGTGATTTTTATTTCCATCTTTACATTTTTCTGTAGTTTTAACACTTCTAGCAATGATTATATATTTTGTTTATATTCCTAGATACTATCTGTATTAGCTTACTGGGGCTGCTGTAACAATATACTAGGCACTTAAACAACAAATTAATTTTCTCATAATTTGGGAGGCTAGAAGTCCAAGATCAAGGTGTCAGCAGATTTGGTTTCTTCTGAGGCCTTTCTCCTTGGCTTGTAGATGGCAACCTTCTCTCTGTCTTTACATGGTTGTCCTTTTGTCCGCACATGTTTCTGGTGTCTCCCTTTGGGTCCAAATTTCCTCTACTTATAAAGACAATGGTCACATTGGATTAAGGCCCATCCTAAAGACCTCATTTTTGCTTAATTGCCTCTTTGAAGACCTTGTCTCCAAATACAGTTACATTCTGAAATAATGGGGGTTAGAATTTCAACATATAAACTTTGGGGAGGCACGATTCACCTTATAGCACTATTTAAAAATATGATTGGTATAATATTGAAAATATGAGAAACACAAAATGGGGCAAGTGTGAGTAGAATAGAAAGATATATGGTGGCTAATGGTGGGAGAACAGGTGAAATAACAATGATACCTAAATTATTTTTTTCTTTTTTTAAATTGAAATATAGTTGATTTACAGTGTTGTGATAGTTTCAGGTAGACAGCAAAGTAATTCAGTTATATCTATGTATGTATATATATATATTCTTTTTCAGATTCATTCTATTATAGGTTATTACAAGATATTGAATATAGTTCCCTGTGCTATACAGTAGGTCCTTGTTGGTTATCTATTTTGTATATAGTTGTGCATATCTGTTAATCTCAAACTCCTAATTTATCCCTCTCCCTCCTTTCACCTTTGGTAATCATAAGTTTGTTTTCTATGTTTGTGAGTCTGTTTCTGTTTTGAATTAAGACCTAACTTAAAAAAAAAAAACAGGCCTAACTTAATTTTTTATATTCAGTTCTCTCTGTTCAAATACCTGGTGTAGTTTCTGTCTCTTGACTAGACTCTGATTTTTACAGTAGTGGAGCTGGATTTGGGGAAGGTGTGGGTTTAGTTTTGGATATCTGAATTTGCAATGACAGTGGGATATTCATGTAGAAATATCTTGTACCTAGATGGAAAAATGACCCTGGAGTTTGTGGGAGAGATAGGAAACTGAAAACATTTGTCATTGTCAGCACTGATGTGATGATGGAAACTGTAAGACTACTTGAATTCTCTGGGTGAGCGGTGTGGCGAGCCAAGAGCAGATGGTTGACCATGGTCTTGCATATACTCACAAAGAAAAAGTAGCAAAATTAAAAAAAAAATCACAAACTTGAACATATAATGATGATTTTATGATAAAGCATTGATAAATGAAGCTCATACCAAGACTTTTGTTTTTTTGTACAGTTAACTTCTTACCCAACCTGTGTTTCCAAGTCTATCCCAATATTGGGGCTATTGTGACAAATCAAAGCCTAGGAACCCTGGAGCTCTTACTTTTTTTCCCCTAAGACCTTTGGGGAAAGCCCCCAGGTCACATTGAAGGCAGTGACTTATCTTTCCTCTTTTATCTTTTGGTTTTGCCAGTCTGCTAACAATACCATAGTGGTACTGCAGAACATTATAAAAATTATGAGAATTTTTTTTTTGTAATAGGTCTTTTTTTAAAAAATAAATTTATTTACTTATTTATTTTTGGCTGCGTTGTGTCTTTGTTGCTAAGTGCGGGCTTTTCTCTAGTTGCAGCCAGCGGGGGCTACTCTTCGTTGCGGTGCTCGGGTTTCTCATTGCGGTGGCTTGTCTTGTGTGAAGCACGGGCTCTAGGCACGTGGGCTTCAGTAGTTGTGGCACGTGGGCTCAGTAGTTGTGGCGCACGGGCTCAGTTGCTCCGTGGCATGTGGGATCTTCCCAGACCAGGGCTCGAACCCGTGTCCCCTGCATTGGCAGGCGGACTCTCAACCACTGCGCCACCAGGGAAGCCCATGGCAGGCGGATTCTTAACCACTGTGCCACCAGGGAAGTCCCTGTAATAGGTCTTTATTGGAGTATAATTCCTTCACAATACCGTGTTAGTTTCTGTTGCACAACAAATCGAATCGGCCATATGCATACACATGTCCCATATCCCCTCCCTTTTCAGCCTCCCTCCCATCCTCCCTATCCTATGCTGCTGCTTCCCACCAGCCAACTATTTTACATTTGGTAGTGTATATATGTCAATGCTACTCTCACTTCGCTGCAGCTTTGCCCTCCCACCGCATGTCATCAAGTCCTTTCTCTATGTCTACCTCTTTATTCCTGCCCTGCAGCTGGGTTCATCAGTACAATTTGTTTTAGATTCCATATATATGTATTAGCATATGGTATTTGTTTTTCTCTTTCTGACTTAACTTCACTCTGTATGACAGACTCTAGGTCCATCCACCTCACTACAAATAACTCAATTTTGTTTTTCTTTATGCTGAGTAATATTCCATTGTATATATGCGCCATATCTTCATTATCCATTCATCTATCGATGGACATTTAGGTTGGTTCCATGTCCTGGCTATTGTAAATAGTGCTGCAGTGAACACTGTGGTGCATGTCTCTTTTCAAATTATGGTTTTCTCAGGGTATATGACCAGTAGTGGGATTGCTGGGTCATATGGTAGTTCTATTTTTAGCTTTTTTAAAAATTATTTTTAGCTTTTTTTAAACCTCCATACTGTTTTCCATAGTGGTGGTATCAATTTACATTCCCACCAACAGAGTAGGAGGGTTCCCTTTTCACCACACCCTTTCCAGCATTTATTGTTTCTAGCTTTTTTGATAATGGCCATTCCGACCATCGTGAGGTGATACCTCACTGTAGTTTTGATTTGCATTTCTCTAATAGTGATGTTGAGCATCTTTTCATGTGCCTCTTGGCCATCTGTATGTCTTCCTTGGTGAAATGTCTATTTAGGTCTTCCGCCCATTTTTTAACTGGATTGTTTGTTTTTTTGATATTGAGCTCCATGAGCTGTTTGTATATTTTGGAGATTAATCCTTTGTCTGTTATTTCATTTGCAAATATTTTCTCCCATTCTGAGGGTTGTCATTTTGTTTTGTTTTTGGTGTCCTTTGCTGTGCAAAGCTTTTAAGTTTAATTAAGTTCCATTTGTTTATTTTTGTTTTTGTTTCTGTTACTCTAGGAGGTGGGTCAAAAAAGATCTTGCTGTGGTTTATGTCAAAGAGGGTTTTTCCTATGTTTTCCTCTAAAAGTTTATAGTGTCTGGTATTACATTTAAGTCTTTAATCCATTTGGAGTTTTTTTGTTTTTTGTTATTTATTTTTGGCTGCATTGGGTCTTCGTTGCTGTGTGCGGGCTTTCTCTAGCTGCTGTGAGTGGGGGCTACACTTCGTTGCAGTGCGTGGGCTTCTTATCACTGTGGCTTCTCTTGTTGGGGAGCATGGGCTCTAGGCGCACAGGCTTCAGTAGTTGCAATACATAGGCTCAGTAGTTGTGGTTCACGGGCTCTAGAGCACAGGCTCAATATTTGTGGCGCACAGGCTTAGTTGTTCTGCAGCATGTGGGATCTTCCAGGACCAGGGATCGAACCTGTGTCCCCTGCATTGGCAGGCGGATTCTTAACCACTGCACCACCAGGGAGGTCTCCATTTGGAGTTTATTTTTGTGTATGGTGTTAGGTAGTGTTCTAATTTCATTCTTTTACATGTAGCTGTCCAGTTTTCCCAACATCAATTATTGGAGGGGCTGTCTTTTCTCCTTTGTATGTTCTTGCCTCCTTTGTCATAAATTAGGTGCCCATATGTGTGTGGGTTTATCTCTGGGCATTCTACCCTGTACCATTGATCTATATTTCTGTTTTTGTGCCAGTACCATACTGTCTTGATTACTGTAGCTTTGTAGTATAGTTTGAAGTCGGGGAGCCTGATTCCTCCAACTCTGTTTTTCTTTCTCAAGATTGCTTTGGATATTTGGGGTCTTTTGGGTTTCCATACGAATTGTAAGATTTTTTGTTCTAATTCTGTGAAGAATGCCATTGGTAATTTGATAGGTATTGCAATGAATCTGTAGATTGCTTTGGGTAGTATAGTCATTTTCACAATATTGATTCTTCCAATCCAAGAACATGGTATATTTCTCCATCTGTTTATGTCATCTTTGATTTCTTTCATCAGTGTTTTATAGTTTTCTGAGTACAAGTCTTTTGCCTCCTTAGGTGGTTTATTCCTAGGTATTTTATTCTTTTTGTTGCAATGGTAAATGGGAGTGTTTCCTTAATTCTCTTTCTGATTTTTCATTGTTGGTGTATAGGAATGCCAGAGATTTCTGTGCCTTAATTTTGTATCCTGCACCCTTACCAAATTCACTGATTAGTTCTAGTAGTTTTCTGGTGGCATCTTTAGGATTTTCTACGTATAGTATCGTGTCATTGGCAAACAGTGACCTTTTTACTTCTTCTTTTCCAATTTGTATTCCTTTTATTTCTTTTTCTTCTCTGATTGCTGTGGCTAGGACTTCCAAAACTATGTTGAATAAGAGTGATGAGAGTGGACATCCTTGTCTTGTTCCTGACAACTCATTCAAACATCCACTGTGTGCCTACTTTGTGTCAGGTGTCTGTTATGTGTGTAGTTTACTGCTGACAGTTGTTCTAAGCCTTTTCTCTCCTTTGGTTCCCTCTGGTTGCCCCTCAGTACATATACCTTCTTCTCTTTTGACAGGGGCCCTTACCTCCTACTTTCCTAACAAAGAAAAGAACCATGTGAGGTGAGCCTTTTAATCCATTCCAAAATAACTCTGTTTCTTTCTCCCCATCTTAGAAGAACTGAACTTCCTCTTTTTTTTTTTTTTTTTGCGGTACACGGGCCTCTCACTGTTGTGGCCTCTCCTGATGCGGAGCACAGGCTCCAGACTTGCAGGTTCAGCGGCCATGGCTCACGGGCCCAGCCGCTCCACAGCATGTGGGATCCTCCCAGACCGGGGCACGAACCCGTGTCCCCTGCATCGGCAGGCGGACTCTCAACCACTGCACCACCAGGGAAGCCCTGAACTTCCTCTTTTTAAGTTTGAACTATCCTTGTGTTCTCAATCCTCTTTGTCTTCTCCCTCTTCATCCTTGTGGGTGCTATAACAGCTAGAATCAAAGATTTCTCCCTTAAATATCTTCTTTTTGTCTAGCTTAAGCACCTTTAATTTCCTCTTCTCTCCTTGGCCTGTAGACATAATCTTTTTTCTCTGTGCTGGAACACACACACACACACACACACACACCTTTGTTTGACCTTGATGCAACTCTTAGCCTATTTTTCTAACCCTTTTATTGTTGTAGGTTTATAATGGAGCAGGAGCCTATGGGACCTTCCCCAGACAGGCCCTTCCCCCATATCCAATGTTTAGCTTATCTCTGAAGTACCTAGATAACAGTATTTGATGCACATTTCCTGAGTTGTTTTACAGATGTGAACCCCCCCCCCCTCAAATGGAAGATGTTAACTACTTGATGACCTTTAGCACATAGCCCCAGCCCTCCTGGCGCCTAAGGACTAATAATGTTAACCCCTGTGACACCGCCCTGTTCCCTCACCATCAGCCAGTCACAGAACTGTGCATGAGTCGATCACATGCCCTGCAACCTGCAACCGTACCCTGCAACCGTCCTCCCTCACCTGGCTTTTCAAAATGCTTTGCCAAAACCCTTCTGGGAGCTCGGGGTTCTTTTGGGCATGAGCCACGCTTCTCCTTGCATGGCCTTGCAGTAAACCTTTCTCTGCTCCAAACTTTAATGTTTCTGTTTGTTTGGCCTCACTGTGCGTCAGGCACAGGAACTTGTGCTAACAGGTTTAAGAATGAACCTCCATTCCCAATGCACAGTCACTCCTAGTTCTGCTCGCTTGACTCCTGCTGCTGCTTCGGCCTCTGTCCCTGTCATTCAGACTGGTCACCGAAAGGCAGTCCTGGCTTCCTAGTCACAAGGCACAGTGGGTTTTTCTCAGCCCTCCCTGTCTTAGCTTCTCTGTGGCATTTGACACTGTTGATCCCCCTTTTTTCTAACACTCTCTTCTCTTGATTTTCATAGCACAACATATGATTTTCTTCTCATCTTTTTGCTCTAACATTTTCAAAACAGTTTAGATGACTAAATGTACTGAGCCTAAGTTCCAACATATCTGTTGCAGTTTGAAGGGGTCAGGAAGGAATAGTGGGCGTTACCAAAAGCTGATGGCTGCTCAAATAGGCTTTGTAGGATGTTGTCCAATGATGTTAAAAGCTTCCTCACTTGGAAGGTCTAGATATTTGATTGTGTCCAAGGCTGGTTAAAGTAACCAATCTTATAGGAGACTAATGCTCCCTATGTAGTGTCTTCCCTGAGCAGAGCTTGCCTTTCCAATTCTCTTTATTCCTCTAAGTTTCAATCTTTCAGTTTCTAATATCTCAGATGTATTAATTCCATTGTTGAGCAGTGGTCACGCTCTCTCTTCTGATTTTTACTTTTTATTTCCTAATGATATGTGTTGATTTTACTTGTCACGTTTTCAGAGTTCTGGAGGTGTTTGCTGTCAACTCAGTGTTCTATGTAAGAAAAAAGCCCCACTTTGTTTGACAGGCTTTTCTCTCTTCTTAAATGTAGGAGTTATTTAACATAATCTAGATTTTGAAAAGTAGAATGCCTCATGGAGATTTTATGTTTGTTACTCAAGATGTAGAAAATAGAGTTCATTTTTGTCTGAGAAGAATCTTCTCTCCATAAATAAAAAGTGATTACTTGGGCTTCCCTGGTGGCGCAGTGGTTGAGAGTCCGACTGCCGATGCAGGGGACGTGGGTTCGTGCCCTGGTCCAGGAAGATCCCACATGCCGCGGAGCGGCTGGTCACATGAGCCATGGCCACTGAGCCTGCGCGTCCGGAGCCTGTGCTCCGCAACGGGAGAGGCCACAACAGTGAGAGGCCCGTGTACCACAAAAAAAAAAAAAAAAAAAGTGATTACTTAAAAAGTCATCATCCTATTGAGAATGGATAAGAATAAGAAAAAATAACCTGGTCTTATAAACAATTTCTTTTTGTATTGTGCTAAGTTATAGGTGAACTTCTAGTTCTTACTGTTGTTAGTTGATACTTAACATGGAGCCTTCAGCCAAATGAGAAGGGAACCGTGCGTGGTGAGTTGATGGAAAATGGAGCCTTTACGGCGAAGAAAAAAGAAGTCTGAAGTTGTTTCTCTGTGAACTTTAACTACTGTTTCTTCCTGATTTCAAACATGGCAGGTTTTAATAGAGACTTAACATTCATCCCTGCTGTTGTCATTTACTTTGAGTTAGCCATTTATTACTGAAACTTAAAGATAAAATCTAGGGAGATTTCTCAACTTAAGGTTCATAGCCTTTCTCTAATTATCCCTCTTCTCTTACGTTGTGCTGCCTTTCCCCTATACATTTGTTGTACCTGGGTACATTGTGAAGTCCAAATTCACATTCTGTTTTTATTTCAGTATGAGGGAATTTCAGAGTATAAGGTCACTTGGCTAGTAATAAGTAAGTCAGGTCAAAAATTTATCCTAGATCTCCTATTAGCCAAATTGAGAACAGTTAGAACCTCAGAATTAATAATAACATAGTAATCCACTAACTAAAATAATCCATGAATCCATACTGATGTACACAAATGAATGAATAAATATATAGAAGGTAAAGAAGGGAAAATCTCCTTCCAGCAGAATGCCAACTAATAAATGTGATAAATGAGGAAGGAATGATGGAATTAGAAAATCACCATTTGGCAACCACCATATTAATAATTGCTTCAGGCAAGAATCATCAAAGGAAGCTAAAATTTGTGGGGGAGTTTGCTAAGGAACATGACACTTACATAGTCTCAAGATTATCTAGTGATTACACAGGGAAAAATAGTAATTTTACAGTGGCACAATCTGGTAGACACTGACTTAATCAAATAACCAAAATTAATATTACCAATAAGGAGACCAAGTAGCATCATGTACCTCTGATGTGATGCATTGACAAGTTGGCATTCCTGCCAAAAATGCATAATCTGAATCTAATCATGAAGAGACATCAGACTAATGCAAACTGAGGGATTGTCTACAAATAACTGGCCTGTAGTCTTCAAAAAAGTCAAGGACATGAAAAACTGATTAACTGTTCCAGATGAAAGGAGGATAAAGACACATGACAGCTAAATGTAACATATAATCCTGGAATTGGAGACTGCACTTAAAAAAAAAAGGAAGGACATTGTGGAACAATTGATGAAATTTTACGTGGGACTGTAGATTAGACAATGGTATTGTATCAAAGTTAAATTTCCTGATTTTGATAATTGTATTGTGATTATATAAGAGAATGTGCTTGTTCATAGGAAATGCCCATTGAAATATTTAGGGGCAAATAGGTACGATGTTTGCAACTTAATTTCAAATGGTTCAGAAAAAAATGAGTACACATACACAGAAAGAATGATAAAGCAAATGGGGCAAAATGTAAACACTTGGTGAATCTGGGGAAAGAGTATATTGGAGTGCTTTGTATGATTCTTGCAACTTTTCTATGAACTTGAAATGATATCAAAATAAAAAGTTACCAAATAAACCCAATTCTGAATTTTGGGGGATTAATTTTTTTAAGTAAAATCTTTAATTGAAGTATACTAAGCATACAGAAGAGCACAGACACCAAAAGTGTACAGCTCGATACCTTTTTATGAAATGAACCCCCCCGCGTAATCGTGATCCAGGTTAGGATCTAAAATATTACCGACATTCTGGAAACATCCTTCCTAGTCATTACTCCATCCTTCCACTGCAAAGGCAACCTCTATATGACTTCTATTATCATGGTTTAGTTTTGCCTCTTTTTGAACGTTGTGTAAATAGAATCATACCATATGATTATTTTTTGCGTTTATTTTTTCCTAACATTTTGTCTGTGAGAGTCATTTCTTGATGCAAGTAGCTGTAATTCATTTATTTCTTTTTTATTCTTTAATATTGCACTGTATTTAAATAGACCGTAATTTATTTACCTGTTCTAACATTGTTGGACACTTGGGTTGTGTAGTAGACAGTCTCTAAGATAGCCCCTAGTGATCCTTGTCTCCTGTTATTCATCGCATTGTGTAATCCTCTCTCCCTGAGTGTGAGCTGGACCCAGTGACCAGTCTCTAATGAATAGAATACGGCAAAAGTGATGGGTTTTCCCTTCTGCGATTAGGTTGCAAAAAGACTGTGGCTTCCATTGTGGGTTCTCTTTCTTAGTTTGCTTACCTGGGGGAAATCAGTGTCATGTCATGAGTCAACCCTTTGGAGAGGTCCAAATGGTGAGAGATGAATGAGCTTGGAAGCAGATTCTCCAGCTCCAGGCAAACCTTGAAATGACTGCAGTCCAATGGCTGACAATTTGACAGCAACATCATGACAGACTAAGAGCTAAGCCACACTGGATTCCCGACTCAAAGAATCTGTGAGATGTTAATGTCTATGTTATCAGCTGCTAACTTTGGGCATAATTTGTTTTGCAGTAATTGATAACCGATAGAGATTTTTTTTTTCTAGTTTTTGACTATTACAAACAGTGCTGGCCAAACCTTCTTATATGTGTAGTGCACATATGTGAGCATCTGGGGTGTATACCTAGGAGAAGAATTACTGAGTCATAGGGTATATTTATGACAGCCTTACAGTTTTCCAAAGTAGTTGTACCGGTTTATAAGCCCACAACAATGTATGAGAGTTCCTATTCTTCCATACCCTTGGTAGCACTAGGCATTATCCGTCTTTTTAATTTTAGTCAGTATGGCATATCATTTAAAAATATATTATCTTGAGATAATTTCAAACTGAGAGAAAAGTTGCGAGAACAGTACACAAAACTTCCATATTCTCTTTACCTATACTCCCTAATTTTTAACATTTTACCATATTTCTCTTTCCCTCTAATGTATATGATGATTCTTTCTCTGAGAACAAGTTGCAAACATAATGACCCGTCCCTTAAATACCACAGTGCATTTCCCCCAAATAAGAGCACTTTCATATATAATCATACTATAACCATCCAGAATCAGAAAATCAACATTGATACAACACTATTATTCAATCCATAGACCCTGTTAAAATTTTGACAACTATCCCATTCTCTTCCTCTCTTCTGTGGTCTAGAATCCAATCCAGTATCATGTTGCATTTAGTTGTCATGTCTCTTTAATCTCCTATAACCTAGAATAGTTCCTTAATATTCCTTAATGTTAATGTCTTTCATGACCGTTGACAGTTTTAAAGAGTATACATGTTTCTGTTAGTACCGTTGATTGGGGTTTGTCTGATGCTTCCTCACATCCAGACTCAGGCCATACATTCTTGGCAGGAGTACCGCCCAACCCCCCCAAAACAAACAAACAAACAAACTGATGCTGTGCTCTTCTTAGAGATTCACATTGGGAGATATCCAATATCAACCTGTCCCATTGCTGATGAGGTTAACCAAGATCACCTGGCTAAGTTGATACTGCCAAGTTTCTCCACTGTGATGTCATCATTTTCCCATTTGCAATTTAATAGTGTTTTGTAGGGAGATAGTCCAAGACTCTCCCAATATCCTGTTCCTCATCAAACTTTAGTCACCAATCTTAGTATCCATTGATGACTCCTGCCTAAATCAGCCACCAATATGGTGGCTGCCACATGGTGATTTTTAACGTCCATCATTCCTTCTACATTACTAGATGACATTCAATTGTCCCTTCCTTTTTTTTTTTCTTTTTCTTTGGTATTTGGGATCCCAGTTCCCTGACCAGTGATTGAACCCGGGACCCCTGCATGGCGAGCACAGAGTCTTAACCACTGGACCACCAGGGAAGTCCCCTCTTCTTTTTTATTCAGTCATTCTTTCATTCATTTATTCATATCAGTATGGACTCATGGATTCCTATGTTAGTCAATGGATTAAGATCTATCATTATTATAACATTATTATGATGATCAGATTGTTCCAGTTTTTTTTTTTTAACATCTTTATTGGGGTATAATTGCTTTACAATGGTGTGTTAGTTTCTGCTTTATAACAAAGTGAATCAGTTATACATATACCTATGTTCCCATACGTCTTCCCTCTTGCGTCTCCCTCCCTCCCACCCTCCCTATCCCACCCGATTGTTCCAGTTTTGGCTAGTGTGAACCCTCTCAAGCTGAGTCCCATGTCCTTTGGACATATCAAAGTATTCTTTGAGCACTTCCTTATTTTCTGCTACAACAGGATGTTCCAAGCTCATTTTATGCCCCGGTCCTGGAATCAGCCATTTCTTCAAGGAGCCCTGTTTCCTTTTATTTGTTTATTTTTATTTTTAAATTAATTTTTATTGGTGTATAGTTGATTTACAATGTTGTATTAGTTTCAGCTGTACAGCTAAGTGAACCAGTTATACATATACATATATCCACTTTTTTTTAGATTCTATTCCCATATAGGTCATTACAGAGTATTGAGTACACAGTAGGTTCTTATTAGTTATTTATTTTATATCTAGTAGCATGTATATGTCAATCCCAATTTCCTAATGTATCCCTCCCCCCCCGATTCCTTTTAGTGGAGAATGGTGTTTAGAAACCAAGATCTGGGTGTTTAGTATGCTTATAATAACTATGTATCACAGGCATCCACTGATGATCTATCCTATCTATCTATCATCTATTTATTTCATCATGTATGAGTTCACACCAAAATCTCTAATTCCAATCCAATACCTCCGTTTTTTTTCTAGTCTTCCTCCATTCCATTTGTGTAAATTCCTCCTCAGGCCCTGATAAGCCTGGCTCTCATTGTCATATATTTACTTATTTCTCAGTCTTCCTGTATGTAACCAATCTCCCAACCACAAAGACTGCCTACTTGGCTGGCCTTCTTCTTGGTCCTGCCAACTTCTCAGTCTCAGCCCTGATGCCATTTCCTTGGCCAGCATCTGCCTTAGTTTGTTCTCTCCCTGTGGCTGCCTTTTTGGCAGCCACACTGCCACCTTCAAAGATTGGGCAAGGAAGGGCAGGGAAGAGGGGAAAGCAAGAGCCATCCTCCTATTTTGACTCTTAGACCAGCGTTTTATTGATCTGGCTCCTTAGTGAGAATTCAGCTTGCTTCAAGAATAGATACCCACTGAGAGTTTGGCCCCTTAAAATATCCCAGGGTGCTGGGTTATTTAATGACTTAAAGTGACTAATATTGGTAGGATTAAGCATTATTTAATGAGAATAGGGGGAAGAGAAACAGCAGGAGCAGGTGGGGAAGGATAAACAATCACCATTCCAGTTGGGCCTTGGATAGAGCTCAACTTCAGTCTTAGTTTTGTTTTTTTTTGTTTTTTTTTTTTTTCGGTACGCGGGCCTCTCACTGTTGTGGCCTCTCCCGTTGCGGAGCACAGGCTCCGACGCGCAGGCTCAGCGGCCATGGCTCACGGGCCCAGCCGCTCCGCGGCATGTGGGATTTTCCCGGACGGGTACACGAACCCGTGTCCCCTGCGTTGGCAGGCGGACTCTCAACCACTGCGCCACCAGGGAAGCCCCAGTCTTAGTTTTATAGTGAAAATGGTTCCCATCAGTGCTCCTGCCCCAGAGCGTGAGCTTGCCATAGAAAGGCTGTGTTGGGTTGGAGAGGGGATGGAAGATAGGTTTTCAGATCTATTCTGAAGTGGAATGCACATTTTAGGATGGTTTTGGCATCCACTTGGCCTTCCCAGATGCCCTGTGGTCAGGCTAGACCTCTCAAGCAGCTTCAGACTCCCAGACCCCTGACCCAGGCTGGAGTCAGAATGGCCTCTGGAGGGCAGAGGAGCACCGTGTGATCCTGCTCAGCTCTAACTTGATCTAACCATTTCCGTTGCCTGTTCATTTGCTAGTAAACTTCTGGAATTCCTTGGCAGACTCTCTTCCACATTTTGTCTAATAAACTAGAAAGAAAAAGGGTTGCATGATCTGGAAAAAAACTCAGAAAAGTTAAGTGACATTTATCTAATGTTATAAAGTTATATATATGAGACACTTTGGTTCATATATGTAAACAGGTAATAGCAACTAGCGAATTCATGAGTCAGAGTAATGTTAAGTACGATGATTTGTTTGATATAGTCATTACTGACAGTCTCAAACAGCTACTGACATAGTTGTCTGAATTTTTAACAGTGAGTGATGACTGCCCAGGTGCCACATTTCTGGCTGTATAGAACAGTGGCTAAGCATGAGGATCATCTCAGACCGCCTGGGTTTGTATCCTGATGACACTACTTACTAGATGTGTGTCTTTAGGCATGTCAGTTACCTTTTCTGTGCTGTAGTTCTCTCATCTGTAAAAGTACCACATGGGGTTCTCATGAGGTTTAAGTGAGATCATACACAATTTTTAGAGTGGTGCCTGGCACATGAGAAGCACCCAATAAACATCAGTTTGGGGGCTTCCCTGGTGGCGCAGTGGTTAAGAATCCGCCTGCCAATGCAGGGGACATGGGTTCGAGCCCTGGTCTGGGAAGATCCCACATGCCACGGAGGAACTAAGCCCGTGTGCCACAACTAGAGCCCGGGAGCCACAACTACTGAGCCCACATGCCACAACTACTGAAGCTCGCGTGCCTAGAGCCTGTGCTCCGCAACAAGAGAAGCCACGGCAATGAGAAGCCTGCGCACCACAACTAAGAGTAGCCCTCACTGACTGCAACTAGAGAAAGCTGGCGTGCAGCAACGAAGACCCAACATGGGCAAAAATAAAAAAAACGAAAACCAAACAACATCAGTTTGCACTTGAGTGATTGTTATTATCATCTTAAGCTGCAGATTCATCCTTAACAAAAAAATTCCATAACAAATCTAATCAGCTTTCTTGTCTTGGTTCTCCTATCGACATCATGAGCTTATTATTTACTACTAAAACTGTAGAGAGACCATCTGTTTGCTTCTCCATTAGTTTGAAACAGATGAGATTGAGTTGACCTATTCTGCAAAAATAGCTGGTTGGGTCCAGCCGCAGTTTTCTTCAGTCCCATTTTTTTTTTTATCATTACCTCGCTGGAAAGTTGAAACTACTCTTCATAGATACCAATGTTCCACTAATCTGACCCAGTGTCTGCTGACAACTTTTCAATCATTGTAGTCTATTCAGTTCTTTTTACTCTAGAGGAATTTCTCTGATAAGCAAAACCGAACTGAGCAATTTCAAACACATACTTAACTTCCATTAAAAAAAAAAGACATCCTGTTAATGAAGGAAGACTGAGTGATGTTGGGTGGAACTCTGAATTGGGAGCCAGAAGGCCAGAATTCAAGTTTCAACACTGCAGCTATTTGCATATATCTATTGTGTATCTTCTGTGTGTGAAGCAATATGCTTGCCAGGCATTGAGGGGATTCAAAAAAAGGATTCAAACAAGTGGACTTTCTTCTCAGAGTGTTACAACCTGGTTGGAATAGCAAAGCAGCTGTGATAGGAGACTGAATGAAATAAATGCAGAATCCAGCATCCATCCCATTGTATGCTGGAGGAAAGAACGAATAAGGGCCTGGAGGAAGGGTGCCCTGGGCAGTCAGTGCCTCTTCCACACACTGTGTGCTCTCCTTTGTATCACAAAGTCTGGAAACCTGGGAACAGGATTCCCCAGACTCCTTTGCTTTCAGCCTTCTTGCTGTAGTTTATGTTCTGCCAATGAGGGGCTCTTGGCAACTGTGGAAAGCAGAAGAGAAGCCCGAGGCATTTACCCCTTTCTCTTCTGGCAGTGTTGGTAAGTGGATGTATGAACTTCTTGTATGTGAGTTTTCACAGTGGCCCTGGTGCTCCCCAGCTGATTCAGAGCTGTGAGGTCTGTGTGAGCAATAGCTTCTAGCAGGTTCCTGACTGCTTGGAAGCAGCAGTGTCTCATTCAATACTCACTCTCTAATAAAACTAGGTCTTCTGTAATGCCATGCTCTTTTTTTACCTCTGAGTCTTTACTCATCTGTCCCCTATCACCTATGTTGTCCTTCCTTCCACTTCCTTTGTATTTTATTCGTTTTTATGGCCCAGCAGCTAGTCAGTGACTGTTGCATATCACGCAACCAAACTATATATATATATATATATATATATATATATATATATATTTTTTTTTTTTTTGCAGTACGCGGGCCTCTCACTGTTGTGCCCTTTCCCGTTGCGGAGCACAGGCTCCGGACGTGCAGGCTCAGCGGCCATGGCTCACGGACCCAGCCGCTCCGCAGCATGTGGGATCTTCCTGGACCGGGGCACGAACCCGTGTCCCCTGCATCGGCAGGCGGACTCTCAACCACTGTGCCTCCAGGGAAGCTCCCAAACAATATTTTTGGGATGAATAGATGAAGGAATGAAAGAAAGAAGAGACGTTACAGGCTTAAGCAGATCTATAAATGGGATGGGGGTAGTGAACACAGTGGAGAGAGTAGGATATGAAGAGAAAAAGCAGAGTAACAATTGAAGGGGTTGGAAATGGGAAAAGAATAAATGGAAATGTGGCTCTTCACTGGCATAATATCACTGGGTTTTTAATAATCTACTATTTATGAAAAAAAGACAAGCCCCATGGTTTGCTAACTATGTGAGCATTTGTTAAAGTATAAAGGTAAGATGGATGAAGAAACGGGTCTGCTACAGTTTGAGGGTAGGAAGAAGGAATTGTCTGGTGGTCAACTGGTGTGGAGATGCACTATAGAAGAATGTAACAAAGGAGATCTCAAATAGGAAGACAGGTTCTATACAAGAATGATGGGGAAGGACACCCAGATTTAGGTAGAGTAGATCATAGTGATACCAAGCAGGGCCCTGTGGGGATCCTGCGCACAAAGCCTTTCTGTATCCCTCCATTTCTTTGATTACCTTCATTCAGCCTCCATGACCTTCCCTGAGTTCCAATGGGCAGATTCAAGCAGTTGTTAATTAGGGAAAGAGGGGGATGCAAGACAAGGGAGAAACAAAGAGTCAAGAGAATAGTGCAGCCTTGGGGCAGAGTCCTGGTTACCCATCAAGGGATACACACCACAATATCTTTCAGCTATTTTGCAGATACTGAAACCCCGTCCAGATGAGAGAAGTTAAGGATTAAAGATGGTATGCTGCCCACAAGCATGTAGACCCCAGACCAGTTGGAACCTGAAGGCTGATGATGCTGACTCCTACTTACCTCACCACTAACCCATCAGAAGAACATCTATGAGCTGATCATGTCCTCTTTGAACCATTACTATAAAACTTATCCAAGTTGGGACACACAGCTTTGAGGGCATTAGCCTGCTCTGGCCCCCTTTGTCTGGCAAAGCAATAATGCTATTCTTTTCTTTCTTTTTTTTTTTTAATAGAATTTATCTATTTAAATTTTATTTTTTAATTAATTTTTTTTTTTGGCTGCGTTTGGTCCTGTGGCTGCTCAAGCTTTCTCTAGCTGTGGCGAGTGGGGGCTACTCTTCATTGCGGTGAGTGGGCTCTAGGCACACAGGCTTCAGTAGTTGTGGCAGACAGGCTCAGTAGCTGTGGCTTGCAGGCTGTAGAGCATAGGCTCAGTAGTTGTGGCGCATGGGCTTAGTTGCTCCGCGACATGTGGGATCTTCCCAGATCAGGGATCGAAACTGTGTCCCCTGCATTGGCAGGCGGACTCTTAACCACTGCGCCACCAGGGAAGTCCCAAAGCTATTCTTTTCTACTTCACCCAAAACTCTTGCCTCCAAGATTCAGTTTGGCACTGGTGTACAGAGAAGCTGAGCTTTCGGTATCAGTAATATTGGTATAGTGCTTTACACTACTGAAAGTCTTTTTCAGGTGCATTATCCTATTTTATCCTCATTGCAACCTTGTGAACAAAGTATATACTATTAACACAAATAGGTTTGCTTGGAAAAGCAATGTGCTTATTGTGGAAAATTTAAATACATAGATCACAAAGGAAAAAAATAGAAATCACTCTTAAAGCCATCATTGTTAACATCTTGATGCTGGCCTCTCAGAGCTTTTCGATGCCTATTTATCTCTAAATTAAAAAATGGGATGCTATATACTTTAACTTTTTTAACAAATAAATTTATTTATTTATTTTATTTTTGGCTGTGTTGGGTCTTCTTTGCTGCACACTTGCTTTTCTCTAGTTGTGGTGAGTGGGGGCTACTCTTCATTGAGGTGCATGGGCTTCTCATTGCCGTAGCTTCTCTTGTTGCAGAGCATGGGCTCTAGGCGTGTGGGCTTCAGTAGTTGTGGCACGTGGGCTCAGTAGTTGTGGCACAGGGGCTTAGTTGCTCCGCGGCATGTGGGATCTTCCCGGACCAGGGCTTGAACCTGTGTCCCCTGCATTGGCAGCCAGATTCTTAACCACTGTGCCACCAGGGAAGTCCCCCTTTAAATTGTTTTTAAGCTTGCTTTTTTTTTTACTTAGGGCATTGTGAACATATTTTCATGTCATTAAATATTCCCCTGTGCATAATTGTTAATGGCTGCATAATATCCCATTGTCTGGTTAAGTAAATTATAGTATAAACTAGTCATTTACTGCTAGCATTTAGTTGACTCCAGTTTTTTACTTTTGCAAACAATATTGAGATGAATGTCCTTGCAGTTAAGTCTCTGCACATATCTTTTTTTTAACATATCTTTAATTATGTTCTTAGGATAACTGCCTAAAAGTGTGTTGAATGAAAAAAATGCACAATCGGAAAGTTGAGAATTATGTTTTATTGACTTACTGAGGACTTAAGCCCAGGAGGCAGACTCTCAGATAGCTCTGAGGAACTATTCCAAAGAGTAAGGAGAAGTCAGGATATATAAAAATCTTTGCAAAAACAAAACAGAAACGAAAAACAACCCAGGTAATTGGAACATCAAAAGATTACTGTCAAAGAAAACCAGACCTCAAGTTATGAATTTAGGGTTTTTCTGTGTATGGGAAGATTCAAGAGCCTGGGCTCATTGAAATTATTCCTTTGATACACACCTTATCTAGGGCCAGTATCCTGTTTATCTCCATCCTGAGTTCCCTTAGGGTGCACCATCAGGGCTGGCCGCAGTAGCTGATGGCTACACCATCCTTTGTTTACTGATATGACAGGTAACATTCTTTGTCCACAGGGCCTCCTCTTGGTCATAGGTTTGACCAATGTTTGGGAGGCATTTCATGACTAATTTTGTCCCGTGACACTAGGAAGGTTCATTCCTAGATCAGGGGAAGATTCTGTTGATAGGCCACTTGATGTGCTAATTTTTTGATTAGGCCCTGCTGATGATCTAAAATTCTCTGATAATATATTATGATCCAAGGAATGTTTTCCCTTGCTGCCTCTTTCCATATCTAGAGTTGCACTATTATAACTGTTCTATGTAGAGTTATATGTGATCAACTGCCTCAAGACATTTAGCCATCATTAATTTTGTTGAAGGCCTGGTTATACATTTGTTAATGCAAGAGACAATAATCTTATAAAACAGACAGGGTATAAGTAATACAGCTAGTAACATTAATAAAGTCATAGTTGCACAGAGAGGCACAAGGTGTAATTTGAAAACAAGAGAGAACAAATTAAAACATGATTAGTATAACTAGCTGTAATCTGATAACAAAAAGTCATCAAGTACACAGGGGTGTCAGAGAGGCCAAATTCTGGAAAGATCAGGTAGAGAGAAAAAGACACGTGTTTCATCTTCGTTTACAAGGTAAACTTTATCAACTTGTTGTATGTCATACTGTAAGAGGATTTTTGGAAAACAAAGTTTTGTTTTCTGGAAAACAAAGATTAAAAGCCAGTATATTTCAGAAAGAAGTTGTAAAATTATAAATCATTTATCAGTTCCTTTACTCCCATGTAATTAATTCCTGTTGATCTGGATGATGTCGTAGATTTTCCATTAGAGTTTTGTAATTTCTTATCCAGTTCAGTGGTATGATCTAAAAGTTATCAGAAACTTATATTTGTCAAAAATTTCTTTTTATAAATCTTTTTGAAGACCTTCATTTTCTAGAAGCATCAGAGTAAAACAGTGATTGTCTATAAGTCTTTGACAAGACTTCGGTGTGGTTAAAGTTCTGATTACAATGTAATCAACAAGAAACTTGGATATTTCTGTGACATACAACATTTTAAAATAACTAGAATTACAACTGATAACATTATATCAAGACATATCAGAATTTTATGAATTATATAACTTTTGGAATATCTATGTTAATGACATCTAACCTAAGATGATTTTTTTAAATTATTTATTTATTTTTGGTTGCATTGGGTCTTTGTTGCTGTGTGTGGGCTTTCTCTAGTTGCAGCGAGTGGGGGCTACTCTTCGTTGCGGTGCACGGGCTTCTCATTGCGGTGGCTTCTCTTGTTGCAGAGCGTGCGCTTCAGTTGTTGTGGCATGCAGGCTTCAGTAGTTGTGGCATGTGGGCTTCAGTAGTTGTGACTTGCGGGCTCTAGAGCGCAGACTCAGTCATTGTGGCACATGGGCTTAGTTGCTCTGCAGCATGTGGGATCTTCCTGGACCAGGGCTCGAATCCGTGTCCCCTGCATTGGCAGGCAGATTCTTAACCACTGTGCCACCAGGGAAGCCCTAAGATGATTTTATAACCACTTTTTGATAATGTTTCCCATGTAATATAACATAAATAAACCTAATTAGTTTTAATATCTCTCTTTGGGATGTTTCAAGGGCCCTTTGAAGCATCCCAAAGTCAGCTGGAAGTCAAAAGAACTTTATTTAAAATTCGATATTTGGGAAGTTTGTCAAAAAATATCAAAAAGGTTTCAAAACACTTGGTCATATAGGATCATAGGTCACTGTGAAACTGTTGTTGAACCCAGGTTTGTGTGCCTGATGCACAGTGGGACCAAACTAACTGAAATGTCAGTTTGGGATGGAGAAAGGTATATTGCAGGGCCAAGCAAGGAGAATGGGTGGCTCATGCTCAAAAGACCCAAACTCCCCAGTGGGTTTCAGGAAAGCTTTTTTAAAAACTTTAAGTGTAGTTGGTTTACAATGTTGTGTTAGTTTCTGGTGTGTAGATTAAGTTATACATATGTATTCTTTCAGATTATTTTCCACTACAGGTTATTACAAGATACTGAATATAGTTCCCTGTGCTATACAGTATGACCTTGTTGTTTGTCTATTTTATGTATAGTAGTGTGTTTTAATCCCAAGCTCCTAATTTATCCCCACCCCTCCCCCACCTTTCTCCTTTGATAACTATAAGTTTGTCTTCTATGTCTGTGAATCTGTTTGTTTTGTAAATAAGTTCACTTGTACCATTTTAGATTCCACATATAAGTAATATCATATGGTATTTGTCGTTCTCTTTCTGACTTACTTAGTATGATAATCTCTAGGTCCATCCACATTGCTGCAAATGGCATTATTTCATTTTTTAATGGCTGAGTAATATTCCATTGTATATATATACCACATCTTTATCCATTCATCTGTCGATGGACATTTAGATTGCTTCAATGTTTTGGCTCTTGTAAGTAGTGCTGCTGTGAACATTGGGGTGCATGTATCTTTTTTAAAAAATATTTATTTATTTATTTAGGCTGCGCCAGGTCTTAGTTGCGGCATGCGGGACCTTTGTTGCAGCATGTGGACGTCTTAGATGTGGCACATGGATATCTTAGTTGCAGCATGCATGCAGGATCTAGTTCCCCAACCAGGGATCAAATTTGGGCCCCCTGCATTGGGAGTGTGGAGTCTTACCCCCTGGACCACCAGGTAAGTCCTGCATATATTTTTTTAGAGTTTTCTCTGGATATATGCCCAGGAAGGGATTGTGGATCATATGGTAACTCTATTTTTAGTTTTTTAAAGGAACCTCCATACTGTTCTCCATAGTGGCTGCACCAATTTACATTCCCAACAACAGTTTATGAGGATTCCCTTTTCTCCACACCCTCTCCAGCGTTCATTATTTGAAGACTTTTTGATGATGGCCATTCTGACTGGTGTGAAGTGATACCTCA
Organism: Stenella coeruleoalba; assembly: GCF_951394435.1. Lineage (NCBI taxonomy): Eukaryota > Metazoa > Chordata > Mammalia > Artiodactyla > Delphinidae > Stenella > Stenella coeruleoalba. The sequence goes on from NC_137147.1 coordinate 74,063,678, forward strand.
TTATAGTTTTGATCTGTATTTCTCTAACAGAGATGTTGAGCATCTTTTTATGTGCCTGTTGACTGCCTGTATATCTTCTTTGGAGAAATGTCTATTTAGGTCTTCTGCCCATTTTTTGATTGGGTTGTTTTTTTGATATTGAGCTGTATGAGCTGTTTGTATATTTTGGAAATTAAGCTCTTGTCAGTCGCATCATTTGGGAATATTTTCTCCCATTCTGTAGGTTGTCTTTTCATTTTGTTTATGGTTTCCTTTGCTGTGCAAAAGCTTGTAAGTTTAATTAGATCCCATTGGTTTACTTTTGCTTTTATTTCTTTTGCCTTAGGAGACTGACTTAAGAATGCTTTGCTATGATTTATGTCAGAGGATATTTTGCCTATGTTCTCTTCTACTGGGGAAGCATTTTTTTTTTTTTTTTTTTTCTGGGGAAGCATTTTTAAAGACAAGGTGAGGGAGGGGAATAGGAGGATGTGTGATCAGCTCATGCACAATTCTGATTGGTTGATGGTGAGGTTAACAGGGCAGTGTCAATTAACATTATCAGTTCTCAGACTCCAGTAGGTCTCGACATGTTCATGGTCATCAAGTAGTTAACTTCTTCCATTTGGTGGGGGTTTTAGCATCTGTAAAACAGTTTTCCTAGCCCAACTGCTATTTTTGTCACTACATGTTCTCATCCTTTAAATTATTAATTCTCTTTTTTTTTAACATTTTTAAAATTGTATCGTTTGCTTTTTTAAATTGAAGTATAGTTGATGTACAATATTATATAAATTACAGGTGTACAATACAGTGATTTACAATTTTTTAAAGGTTATACTCCATTTATAGTTATAAAATATTGGCTATAATCCATGTTGTATCAATACAATACATCCTTGTAGCTTATTTTATACCTAATAGTTTGTACCTCTTAATCCCCTACCCCTTTATTGCCCCTACTCCTTTCCCTCTCTGCACTGGTAACCACTAGTTTGTTCTCTATTTGTGAGTTAGGTTCTTTGTTATATTCACTAGTTCGTTGTAGTTTTTAGAGTTCACACGTAAGTGATATTATACAGTATTTGTTTTTCTCTGTCTGACTTATATCAATGATTAATTCTTGAACAAGGCTTTTGTGACTCAGGGGAGGTCTGGGAGACCCAGCTTTTCTACAAAGAGGAGGCAGGCAGAGGATATGGGGAGAGAGGTCTGTCCTGGGAAGGCCCCATAGGGTCCTGCTTGGTTACAAAATAATACTTATTCACTTAACCAAAGTGACAAAAGATTTCAAAAAACAGATGCAGATCACTTAAAGGCAAAGAAGCTCACACAATCTGTTATCAAAAGCAGTATTCTAAGAAAACTTTGTTCTCTTAACAGAGAGAAGAACAAAATCCAGTCCTGCACCAGCCTACTTTTAATAACAATAGCCATTCGCCTAATTAAGTTTAATCTGATCCTAGCCTGACCATGCATAAAACTCCTTTTTCAGGGCTCCCTTTCTATAAACCTTCCACAACTTTCTGTATCTATATTAGTTCCTTTTTCCATCCAGAAACAACCAGTTGTAGGACAAAAATCACTATTTCCCCTTAACACAATGTACTTCCATTCCTCATACCTTCTTTTGCTGAAAGTCACGTTCTCCTTGCATACTGAAATGTTTCCCTTAATATATTTTATTAGCTTTAATTACATATTACAAATTTAACCCTTAAAAACTTTAATCTCTAGTGAAAACTGAGAAGGAACAAGTAATTGTGAATTGTTTGTCATACCAGAATTTTTTTTAAAAATTATTTATTTATTTTTGGCTACATTTGGTCTTTGTTGCTGCTTGTGGGCTTTCTCTAGTTGCGGTGAGCGGGGGTTCCTCTTCGTTGTGGTGCATGGACTTCTCATTGCAGTGGCTTCTCTTGTTGAGGAGCACAGGCTCTAGGTGCATGGGCTTCAGTAGTTGTGGCACGCAGGCTCAGTAGTTGTAGCTCGTTGGCTCTAGAGCGCAGGCTCAGTAGTTGTGGTGCACGGGCTTACTTGCTCCACAGCATGTGGGATCTTTGCGGACCAGGGCTTGAACCTGTGTCCCCTGCATTGGCAGGGAGATTCTCAACCACTGTGCCACCAGGTAAGCCCATCAGTATTTTCTTTTTTTTCCTTTTTAATTATTTTTTATTTGGTTGCATTGGGTCATCGTTGCTGCACAGGGCTCTTCTCTGGTTGCCGTGAGTGGGGGCTACTCCTTGTTGCGATGCACAGGTTTCTCATTGCGGTGGTTTCTCTTGTTGCGGAGCACGGGATCTAGGCACACGGGCTTCGGTAGTTGTGGCATACAGGCTCAGTAGTTGTGGCTCGTGGGCTCTAGAGCGCAGGCTTAATAGTTGTGGTGCATGGGCTTAGTTGCTCTGCGGCATGTGCGATCTTCCTGGACCAGGGCCCGAACCCGCATCCCCTGCATTGGCAGGCAGATTCTTAGCCACTGCGCCACCAGGGAAGCCCCCATCAGCATTTTCTGATTGGAATAGTCCATAACCAGGAGAAACATCCATTTTCTCAGAGAATAATTTCTTTCTTCAATGTGGTACAAGATGTGCGTCTAATAAACCCAAACACCTTTAGCTTCCCTCTTGTAAGGAGACAAAAGTAGGCAAATTTAGACTTGTTTAGCAGTTAATATTCCAGTATTTTATATTATTTGGAATGACCTGGATATTCTATGAATTCCCATCATTTAACTTAATTTAGCAAAGCTCAAATTACCAAAAATCTGGAGAAACTATTTTAGACAGACATACCCAAAACATAATTATTCCTAAGAGTTCACCTGAAAATTCTTATCTCAGGTAACTTTAAACTTATAAAATATCACCATACCAAGTTAATTTTTTTTTTTTTTTTGCTGACAAACTCTGCAACACAAATAATATGAACTTATTGACCTTCCGTAAACCTTGGTACAATAAAAAACATGTCTATATTGATTAAGTCAGCAAGCTTAAAAAGCTATTAATAGATATTAATTTAATATTGAATATTTCCTAGGTCATGTGAACCTGAAATTCATTCTGGCCAGTTTCCTTTATATTTAGAAATATTTAGTTTGTAAGCACTTACTTTTAAGTCAACTAAATAGAGGTCTTTTATAAATTTAATTTTGAGAGTATATCCAGAGGTAGTGACATCTCATATGTATGATGTGTACACAGACATTTAAATAGACAAAACTAGAGATCTCATAGTTTCACTTAAAAAACTTAGTTATGAATCAGATATTACAATATAAACTTACTAGCTTATAAATAACAGTTGGAAGAAGTTGACTCAGGATTGACTAAGGATTTACTATTTGTGGGAAAGGCTTAAAATTTGTTCTTTTCCTTGATAAACCCTTAAGGAGGCTATGAATTAGGTTTTGAGTGAGGGAGCCTTCTGGGTGAGGGTGCCTTTCTAGCAGTTTGAGTTTAAAAAGGCCTTTTTAAGGCCTGCGTGTCCGGAGCCTGTGCTCCACAATGGGAGAGGCCACAACAGTGAGAGGCCCGTGTACAGCAAAAAAAACAAAAAGGCCTTTCTCTCTTTTTTTTAACCTTGGTTTCTGGTTTTACCTGATTGAGCTAATTAGGCTCAGGCTCAGGTCATTGTGGGCTATATTTACATTTCTGATTTGTAGAGATTTTCAAGACAAAGATAGTTGCTTTTAAGTCTCCAAAGAACTGGTTTGTTGCCTACATGATATTAAAAGATTGATTTGCCAAACCATATTTTCTTTTATTTGCTTTTTTATATCAATGAGATTTCCAACAAAACTGAAATTCAAGAGTTCTATGTTCTAGAATTTTAGGGTTTAATTTATCATGGCTTCGAAAGCTGGCATAAGGCATTTAACAAAGGTCCTCTTTCTGAGGCACAGGTTAAATCCAGAGCAAAATCTCTATTATTTTTTTTAATTTGCCCCTGAATATTGCTCCCAGTTTTTACTTTATATTGTACAGGCCCAGGTAACACTATTGGTTTCCTTTAGTATATTTAATATTTCCTTAGGGGCAGATTCATATGCCGTGTCTTATAATACCAGGCAGAGGAAGCATTCTCCAGTGAGACATAATGTCTGTCCCACAATATACTTAGGCAAAAGAGATGGAACCATCTTACATAAAACCCACTTAAATATACCAATTTTGATAAACTTTTACCTTAATTCTATCAACTTTTATACTTTTAACCTTAGTTTCCATTAAGATGCCATCAACAAGCCTTGGTCTTACAAGGAGTTCAGAAACATTCCTTTTTATCCCAACCATTTAATCTTTTTTTGGTATAAAAGTCTCTGGGGTCCCCAGTGAGAGGCTGAGCCAAGAGTCTCAGGCCCTTTTCTTAATTTTTTTCACTTGATTAGTTGGCTCAAGAAATTGTTGATCAGGTATCTCACTGCAACTTTCTTCCATCCTTTTAAATACGTATATTTTAAACTGGGATAAATAGAGCAGACTTGTTTGGGGCCCTTTAAAGTTGCTGTTGGGCTGCACTCTGTGGGCCTGCAAGCCTTGTAGTTGCCCAGCCTCGAGACCGAAGAAAGAGCCCCAAGACAGCGACAGAGACATCAGTGGTTTAATAGACAGGGGATCTTACATACCTGCAACGAGGTCCTGGAGTGACATCCAACTGTGTGTGACAGATGGCAGGCAGGACACAGCAGCAGTCTTTACTACTGAGGAGAGAAGGAGGCTACCATTTATAGGGGGAATTGACATTGGGTTGGCTCATCAGTTACCAGGGCAACCAGCAGCTGGGGCATGCCCCTCACAGCCCCTCAGGTCAACGACCCTCACAAGGACAGATGTTTCCCTTTAATAAACTAGCAGGTGGAGACTTTCTGGTCTAAAGGACAGGGGGTAAGCATGTTCACATGAGTAGGGTGCAGGTGAAGCAGAAACTGGTTGATCAGGGGCTGTACAAAGAGCAAGAGGACAGCCATGTTGAGTGGACTGACCACACAGTTAGGGACCAATAAGGGGTCCCTTTGACCCATTCAACCTTAGGTAGCGTTGTATCAAAACTTTTTTGTTTTTAATCCTATTAACGTCTGTTTTATTTATCCCCTTTCTTAATAATCATTGAAAGATTTTTATCCTTTTGGGATGAGTCCCCTTAAAATTTCCACCTTGTTGGGAGGAAGTCTCTAGACTTTACTTCAGTTTTTTCTTACTTCCCTGTTAATCAACCTAATTAATATAAATTATCCTAATGTTTTTTATTAGCACCTATAAGACTTATTGAGGGGAAGCAGAGACCACAAATAAGGATTCTCAAACCATTTTTTTAAATTAAGATAGTTCTTAGGTTAACCATTTTATATATGTATATATATTTTCCACCATCTAATCTGTTTTTTTCGTAAGTACCAATAAAACAGCTGTTTATAAGGAGAGCGCTTTAAAAATTTACCAATTTAGAAGTTTCTCCAATTTAAAGGATCCATCATCTGGGCATTGATGAGATATATCTTAATAGTGACTCAAACCAATAAGACACAAGAGGTGTCCCCACAAGAGAGTATGAAGAATGCCACCTATACAAGATCCAGAAAGTTTATTCCCCCAAATAGCCTAAGAAAGTAAAGGCCTTCCTTGTATAGCTGATGCAATGAAGGTTAAGATGTCAAAAAGCCCAAGAGTTGACACAGTCAGAAAAAAGACTGCTCAGAATCCCAGTCTATTCAACTGGCTGACAAATGTACAGAATATGTGTATCTTCTGGATGGTAGAGACTAAGTTCTCAAAACGCAACACACAGGGCTTCCCTGGTGGCACAGTGGTTGAGAGTCTGCCTGCCGATGCCGGGGACACGGGTTCGTGCCCCAGTCCAGGAAGATCCCACATGCCATGGAGCGGCTGGACCCGTGAGCCATGGCCGCTGAGCCTGCGCGTCCAGAGCCTGTGCTCCGCAATGGGAGAGGCCACAACAGTGAGAGGCCCTCGTACCGCAAAAACAAACAAACAAACAAAAAACCCAAAAAAACCACACAACACACACACATACACACACAATGCCTAAAGAAGATCAGGTGGAATATTTACATCTCACAGGAGAGAAATGCAAGATCCACCTAGAAGGGCTTTTGTTTCTTTAAGGTCAGAATTCTTAAAAGATGTTTTATGGCCTGTTTTCTGTAACTTAACTGTGTATGCAATAAGAGCCCCATATTGACCATTTTTAGGGCAAGATTTCCTTTTATTCCCAATTAAGTACTTGTAAGTTTTTTTTAAATTTTATTTATTTATTTATTTATTTTTGGCTGCGTTGGGTCTTCGTTGCTGCGCACAGGCTTTCTCTAGTTGCAGCGAGCAGGGGCTACTCTTCGTTGCGGTGCACGGGCTTCTCATTGCAGTGGCTTCTCTTGTTGCGGAGCACAGGCTCTAGGTGCGCGGGCTTCAGTAGTTGTGGCACATGGGCTCAGTAGTTGTGGCTCACGGGCTCTAGAGTGTACGCTCAGTAGTTGTGGCGTGTGGGCTTAGTTTCTCCGCAGCACGTGGGATCTTCCCACACCAGAGCTCGAACCCGTGTCCCCTGCATTGGCAGGCAGATTCTTAACCACTGTGCCACCAGGGAAGACCGTAAGTGTAAGTTTGGATGAACATAGACCTGGCTGAGTGTTAGTTGGAGGCAAAAATGTTAGTCCAGCCTCTCACCTAATCACCCAGTCCAGATTGTTCACTATCTCAACTGAACAACTCCCAGTGTCTTTCAACTGGGTTTCCCCAGTATCTTTCAACTGGGGAGCCAGGTACCTGTTAGACACTGCCAAAACTCAGGATAATAAGTCAATAATTGGGAGATCTGAGAACAAGAAGAGACTCACCCAAATTCATCTCGACTCTCTGAGGCGGTGGATGGGCACAAGAGGCCTCCTCTGGTACCAAGGCTCCAGTTCTTGTAGAGTTCAGGTGAAGGAAAGAAGTCTCCCCTGGGTCCTTTCTTTGGTTGCCAAAACTGTCGGCTGAAAAATAATGCAGAACCTAAAAGTTGAGAATTATGTTTAATTTGGTGGACTTACTGAGGACTTAAGCTTGGGAGACAGCCCCTCAGATATCTCTGAGGGACTGTTCCGAAGAGATGAGGGAGAAGCCAGGATATATAGGAGTTTTCACAACAAAAAAACAGGTAGTTGGAACATTGTAAGATTACTATTAATTAAAGAAAACCAGATACATCAAGTTAATGAATTTAGCGCTTTTCTCTCTGTGGGAAGATGCAAGACTCTGGGCTCATTGAAATCATTCATTTGATATGCATCTTAAGTATTGAATATCTAGGGCCAGTATCCTGTTTTTCTCCTTCCTGAGTTCCCCTCAGGGTGCACCACTGGGGGCTGCAGCAGTGGCTGATGGTTTGATGGCAGTTAACATCCTTTGTTTAGGGATATGGCAGGTGACATTCTTTGTCCACAAGTGGAATAACTGGATCAGTAGGTCTGCACATTTCAATGCATTTCCCCCACATTCCCAGGAATCACACTTGCTTTTGGAGAGCATCTTTTCTCTGAATCTTCTACAACATAGGGTATTTTAATTTTATTTTGCCATTTTTAGATGTTGAAATAAACATTATTCTCATTTTTAAAAGCAAGAGTTGAGGCTGAAGGAGGCTCTCTATGGTATAGAATAGATGGTGGAGCCTGAATATATCCAGGTCAACTCTTCAATCCCATGTACTCTTAGTTACTCCTCCTCCAGGGATGCACTGTCACTTAAGGGCCATATTTCCTTTCAAGTAAAATAGATATCAGATGACCTATATTATGTTGTTAAAAACTCCAACATGATGGTGGATACCATTAATTGAATATGACTACTAGTCATAGTAGGAGTTAACTAGGAGTCGTAGGAGTTTAAATAGGAGTTAAAGAGTAATTCTGTTTAGTCATCTTTCGTTAGAGCCTTCTTCATGCATTGGGTTCAGTTTAATGCTATAATAACTAAAATAAGACATTTAAAATAGTCTGTAGACAGATCATAAAAATGACCAAAGAATTAGATGAAAGGACTTAGGAATGCAAGATACTAGGTATTGAATTAATTAGACAGGAGAATGGGCTAGGAGGAGCTCTGATCTTTGAAGATTTGATGGCCTGAGCTTGAACCAGAGGAAAGGGACTCTCAGTGAGCCTGGAGTGTTCAGTTGACACCAGGAAGTACATTTTGCAAGTGAGATACTGGAAGAGGGGGTGTTATATTTCTTGGAAGTCTCAAAGAAAGGATCCCTTCACTGTTCCTCACCCCAATACTTCCCTATGACAATTGCTTTAAAGGCAGGGAGAGAAGAGAATGGCTTGTTTGACTCTGTGTATGTTAGAGAATCATGGTACATCCTGATGTGGGCTTAGCGAGGCCGCTATCATGCAATTGGTGTCATCTGGATCTCTTTGCTAGCAGCCACCTTCCTTTTGTGTTCGTAGGTATTTCTGGTGGATGTAAGGGGGTGTGTGGGTGAGAAGATAATGGGGTAACATGGACAGTTGAGGAAAAGGAGGGACCTGGAGAGAGGTGGAACATGGGAGCTTCTCAACTCCCTGACTGCCCTCTTGTTTCACATCTGTCCATACAACTGGCTGGCACTACTTGGGTCTTTATGGGATGAAGGTAAAAATCTAAAAAGGCTGAAAGAAAACTCCAAAAGGCCTTGTTTCAAGGTGATGGGGTAGAGAGAGCACTGGCCTGAAAGTCTTGGGTTTGTTTCCAACTCAGTCACTCACTGTCTGTGTGGCCTTGGGTCCACCATTTCACCTTTTTTTAAGTCTCAGGATTTTCTCTTTCTTTTTTTTCCACCTTGAACAACTACAACCGTAATAGTGTATTGAATGTTTACTGTCAAATCAGGTGCTCTAAAATGAAGGGATTTGAATAGATCAGGGCCTTTAATTTGGAGTTCGTGGACAAGATTCAGGGGGTCTGTGAACTTGTAAAGCATTTTTCTGGGGAAAGAATTGAAACATTCATCACATTTCATGGAAAAAAACCACAAAAATGTCAAAACCAGTGGGCTGAATGAGCTCTAATCTCCTCCCAGCCTGACTCCTGGTGTCTTCTCTTCTAGAAGGGATGTGGCTGCACTTGGCAAACAACTCCCTCCATGCACCTGAGTCTGCTCTAGGGAAAAGCTGGGCATGTGCTGGTTGTGGGCACAGACTTGTGAGGAGCCTGGTAATAGACGTGTCGGCAAATGTGGCAGAAAGTGGTCTTCGGTGCCACACAGCCTGGATTTAAACTCCACTTTGTCACTTACCAACTAGGTAACTTTAGACACGTTAAGTCTTCCTGAGCCTCAGTTTCCTACCTGTAAAATGGGGATAATACTATACCTTCAATGTTGTTAATTTAGTAAGATGTTTAGAGGAATACCTGGCAAATAGCAAGCATTATTTGTTTGCTCTTACTCCTGAAGATGAACATGGATGAGTGTAAGTGGAAACGTTTTGGAGAGATGGTGTGTGTGTGTGTTTGTGTTTGTGTTTGCGGTGGGTGTGGGGGGCAGAGTTATACAGGAGACTCTACTTGGGTAGTAGGATATGAATTTTCAAACCATTTTGTGTGAAATTTGAATACATTCTCTTTTTTTCTTTGTATCAGAAGTCCCTTCAACAAACACCTGAAATGTTTGTTCTATCCTGGCAGGGTAGAACAGGGTAGAACTCCATTTCCCATCACTACCTTGCTCCCAGGATTGGCATGAGTCAGGCCCAGATGCTTGGGGCCTGATCCTGGTGTTTGATAGTAATTTTCCTATCCTGGCCATCCTCAGACAAGCCCATCAAAGACAGTACTTGGTGAGTTCCATGATTCAGGACCCTATGGCTAGACTGCACCAGAGACCTCATCGGCCCATCCTTGGCTGGGAACCTGGCACCATCTGCAGTAGGAGCCCTGGAGCCAACTGTCCAGGCACCATGAGCAGAAATGACGTCTGCCCGTGTCTCACAGGTGTGCTGTCAGGTCACCGTTTGGCTTTTGTGAACCTTGGTGGAGTGGGGGAAGCCATCCCTGTGCCTAAACTTTGGGGCGTCCCAGAGTGGCTGGAACACTCCCCGCTGGGAGGGCTAGGAAGGTGCCTCGGCTTCACTTGCTGGCCATAGCCTACTCTGTGAAACCTCTGTCTAAACCACGCTGACAGCCTTCCCCTGGTTCCATTTAGACGTGGAGAGAAAGCATCCTTGTCTTTGATCCTGTCCTCTGTTCCTCTGTATATTCTATGATTGGCCAGCGGCATTTCTTTGTGCAGGACAAATTTTACCAATGATTTCTTGGAAACAATTGGGGGACCCTGTCTCAGTCCATTCTGGGTGCTATAACAAAATAACACAGACTGGGTAGCTTATAAACAACTGACATTTATTTCTCACGGTTCTGGAGGCTGGAAGTGTGAGATCAGGGTGCCAGCATGGTGTGGGAGGGCCCTGTAATGGGTCAGGTCGCAGAATTCTCACTGTATCTCACGTGGTAGGAGGGGCTGGGAGTTCTCCCGGGAATCTCTTCTATGAACACTAATTATCTTCTTGATAGCTCCACCCTCACAACTTAATTACCTGCCAAAGGCCCCACCTCCTAATACCATCACTTTTAGGGCTCAGGATTTCAACATATGAATTTTGGGGGAACACAAACATTCAGACCATAGCAGTCCATCTCTTTCTTTTTCTTGTCAAGAAGTTCTCTTCAGCGCTTATGACTCCTTGTAATCTCATTCCAGGGAGGGGTGGGCCTGGAATTAGAAGCTTTGGCCCTTTAGAGATTCAAAGTGAAGAAGACAACAGAGTTAAAAAGGAAACCATGAGAGGAAAATTAGATTTCATACTGAGGTATAGTTAAGATACAGTAAAATTCACTCCTTTAAAATATACAGATTAATATATTTTGACAGATGTATATAGTTGTGTTATTACAACTGCAATTAAGATATAGAAGAGTTCCATAACCCCCCAATTTTTCCTCCTCTTTGGAATCAGTTCCCTTTCCCTATCCTTAGCCCCCGGTAACCATTGATCCAATTTCTGTCCCCTTTGCCTTTTCCAGACTGTCACACCAATAGAATCATGCAGTATATAGCCTTTAGTGTCTGGCTTATTCCACTTAGCAGATGCTTTTGAGATGAGTCCATGTTGCTGCCTGTATCATTAGTTATTCCTTTTTACTGCTGAGTAGCATTCCATGGTATGGGTATCCCATCGATTTATTTATCTATTCACCAGTTGATGGACATTTGGGTTTTTTCCAGTTTGGGGCTATTTTGAATAAAGTTGCTATGAACATTTGCATACAAGTCTTTGAGTAGACATACATTTTCATTTCTTTGGGTAAATATCTAAAAGTGGGATTGCTGGATTGTATGGTAAGTGTATGTTTATCTTTGTAAGAGACTGTCAAACTGTTTTCCAAAGTGGTTGTATCATTTTGCATTCCTACTAGCAATGTAAGAGCTCCAGGGCTTCCCTGGTGGTGCAGTGGTTAAGAATCCGCCTGCCAATGCAGGGGACACGGGTTTGAGCCCTGGTCCGGGAAAATCCCACATGCCGCGGAGCAACTAAGCCCGTGCACCACAACTACTGAGCCTGTGTGCCCCAACTACTGAAGCACGTGTGCCTAGAACCTGTGCTCTGCAACAAGAGAAGCCACAGCAATAAACCCGTGCACCACAGCAAGGAGTAGCCCCGGCTCGCTGCAACTAGAGAAAAGCCCGCGTGCAGCAACAAAGACCCAATGCAGCCAAAAATAAATAAAATAAAATCAATTAAAAAAAAAAAAAGAGCTTCAGTCATCCATAGACTCTTTAAGGATCCTTCACAAACATATATTCTACTTTTCCTACCATAATATGTCCTTGGGCTTCCCTGGTGGCGCATATGTTGGGAGTCTGCCTGCCGATGCAGGGGGCGCGGGTTCGTGTCCGGGTCCGGGAGGATCCCACGTGCCGTGGAGCGGAGCGGCTGGGCCCGTGAGCCATGGCCGCTGGGCCTGCGTGTCCGGAGCCTGTGCTCCGCAGCGGGAGAGGCCACAGCAGTGAGAGGCCCACGTACCACAAAACAAACAAACAAACAAAAAAACCCGGTAAATATGTCCTTTGGGGAGGATCCTGTCTACTGTGAAAGCTTCAGAAAACATTTTATAATCTGTTTCAGTTACAAAGGTTAGCACAACAGACTCCACCATTAGGAGACTCTCCTGTTTAGAAATAAAGACTATCCAATCCCAATCCTCTTTATCTCTGACCGTTATTCATCACTCCTCTGAATTTTCTCCACCCTCTTCATTAGGGTGACCAAAATTAAAAACTCTGGCTAGCTAACTAATTATTAGTGTCAAGGAGTTTTATCTTTGATATTAAAAAAAAAAGAGCAAAACGCATTTTTGGGCTTCTCCTACTCATTCTTCAGTTTTTCTTTATCTGTTCTCTCTGAACTTTAATTTTATAAACAAACACATTTCCCTTCAGTTTGACTTTTTGGAAGCCCTTCCTTTTCTTCCGCTCCTCAGCAGTGTATCTCTCCATTGTCCCCTATGTTCTTTGCCTTCGGGATTGGTGGCTGCATCTGCCTGCATGGCTGCTTGCATGGGGACAGCCAGGCCCTGGCTTATTCTTGGCCTTCTGGGATGCAGAGCGTTTTTGCTTCTTTTTCCACCCTCTTAGAAGGGAAAGAGAGAAAATTACATGATGCTCTGACTGTGTGTGTCCAGGAAAGACCCTGTGAGCATGAAAGCCCTGGGTTTTTATTTTCATTCTATTCCACTTGAATAGAGGCACTCAGCTCTTTTTTAGACTAGAGCTGGCTATTTTGCATAAAACAAAGAAGTTATACATTAGCATGGGGTAACTGGCTTTTCTCAGTAGCTATCTAGCAATGACTAGAGACAATGGTTTAATTATAAGCCGGCACAGTTAAAAGACTCATAACCCACACACAATACCTTATCAAAATTTCACCGTTCCTTTGGAAAGAGGTTTAAACTGGTTTGCGGATCTAATGAAGAGCCTACTTTGTCCTTTCCATTTCCTCGCTGCTCCCAAAGCATCTGAAGCCTGCTTTAGCCTCTGGCTTTTGCCAAAGCTGTTCCCACAGCCTGGGGTGCCTTCCCTCCTTTCTTCTGCTTATCTATTATTTACTTCTCTTTCAAAGCTCTCTTCAGGCACTTCCTCCTTTAAGAAGGTTTTTGGGTTTTTTGCATCTTTACAATTTCAGTCCACCGAGCTCTATGAACATTCAGTTCTAGTACACATAATTTAACTCAGATTATTCTTCAGTTGTATGAGTTGGTGGTCTTGTCTTTTTTTGCAGAAATGAGCTATTGGAGAGTAGAGACCACATCTTACTCATTTTTGCATTTTAGCCCCTAACACAGATCCTGGCAGCATAAAATTCTGTTGAACCAACGAGTGATTGAATGTTAGGCATATGGCAGGTACTCAATAAATAATTGTTGAATGATTGATTAAGGGCCATTGTAGGAAATGCTCCATAACCTCATTCACAGCATCACCATTTTTTGTGTGTGTGTGTGTGGTACGCGGGCCTCTCACCGCTGTGGCCTCTCCCGTTGCGGAGCACAGGCTCCGGACGCGCAGGCTCAGCAGCCATGGCTCACGGGCCCAGCCGCTCCGCGGCATAGTGGGATCTTCCCGGACCGGGGCACAAATCCATGTCCCCTGCATCGGCAGGCGGACTCTCAACCACTGCGCCACCAGGGAAGCCCAGCATCACCATTTTAATGCTGGTTTGTACTGTCTGCAGAAGTTCAGTTAGAAACTACCTACCCTCATGTCTTCCTCTAGCATTGACTCCTTTCCTCTCCCTCCAGTGAGTTGGATAGCAAAGGGGTAGATGACCTAAAACAGTAGAGGATACGGAGGATTAGGAGGAATAAACAGACAACTGAAAAATATTTTAAAATATTTTATAATCTTGGTTATGAATTGTATTCAGCTCCACAGGCTGGGAATTATATTTCATAATGATTACATGAAAAATGCGGGACACGAGCCACAGCTCCTGAAGTCCAGGCGCCTAGAGCCCGTGCACCGCAAGAGAAGCCACTGCAATAAGCCCAGGCACCACAACGAAGAATAGCCCCTGCTCGCCGCAACTAGAGAAAGCCTGCGCACAGCAACGAAGACCCAAGGCAGCCAAAAATAAATAAATAAATTTATTTTTAAAAAAGGAAAAGAAAAATGCGGGACAAATACAGACTGAGAGGCATGGTCTTGTTCACATGTAAAACCACTGAGCACAGTGCCTATTTCTAAGGATGGCAGGGCATTTTGAAGTGAGGATCCCATGCACCCTCTGGAGGAAGGCACTCTTCACCCAAAGAGAAGGTTTCGCCTGGAGGTCATCCACAGAGTCAAGATTCAGGATTGTGTTTGGGAGGAGGACCCAGATTAACACCTTAGTGTGCCTCGTCCATAGCCAATTCTCTCTTTCCCCCTCTCTCCAGGATTAGTCCAAGGCAGACAATTGTGAGCAGCACGGGGAGGGAGGAGAGCCACTCTGCACTCCTTGGGGTCCCACCTCAGCCTCCTAAGGAGCAGCCTTCTGGCAGGGAAAGAGCCTTCCAGACTGAGGAGCTAGCAGGATCTTTATTTGGGATTTTTCTCTCCAAGTTGTTCAGGTGATTAAGGCTGAAGTATAATTTTAAGTCAACTCTGTTCTCCAGGGAACAAGTGAAGAATGATTTCACTCAATCGTTAAAACTTTGTAATGATTTGAGAACCATAAGGGACAAGGTAGGTAGTGGCAGATAAATACAGATGAAGGGGGACCTTGTTATCCTATCTGTAGGCAGCAAGAGGATGATGAAATAGCAATAATTGAATGAATGGATATATGTACAGCATGATGCTCCACCATTCATTAAATATTTACTGAGTACCAACTATATGTTAGGCATAAAACAAGTCCTTGTCTTCAAGAAGCTTACAGTGAAGTGGGGAAGGAAGGATTCATTTCATTTTACTTTATTTTATTTATTTTTTATCAGTATTTTAAAATTGAAGGATAGTTGATTTACAATGTATTAATTTCTGCTGTACAGCAAAGTGATTCAGTTATATATATAAACATATATATATATACACATACACATATATATACATTTTTAAAAAAATATTCTTTTCCATTATGGTTTATCATAGGATATTGAATATAGCTCTCTGTGTTATACAGTAGGACCTTGTTGTGTATCCATTCTATATATAAAAGCTTACACCTGCTAAGCCCAACCTCCCACTCCATCCCTCCGCCAACCCCTTTCCCCTTGACAACCACCAGTCTGTTCTCTATGTCCGTGGTTCTGTTTCATAGATAGGTTCGTTTTTGTCATATTTTAGATTTCACGGGTAAGTGATATCATATGGTATATGTCTTTCTCTTCCTGAGTTACTTCACTTAGTATGATGATCTCTAGTTGCATCCATGTTGCTGCAAATGGCATTATTTCGTTCTTTTATTTTTTTTTTTCTGGTACGCGGACCTCTCACTGCCGTGGCCTCTCCTGTTGCGGAGCACAGGCTCCGGACGCGCAGGCCCAGCGGCCATGGCCCACGGGCCCAGCCGCTCCACGGCACGTGGGATCCTCCCGGACCGGGACATGAACCTGCGTCCCCTGCATCGGCAGGCGGACTCTCAACCACTGCGCCACCAGGGAAGCACTATTTTGTTCTTTTTTATGGCTGGGTAGTATTCCATTGTATATATGTACCACATCTTCTTTATCCATTCATCTATCAATGGACATTTAGGTTGTTTCCATGTCCTGGCTATTGTGAATGGTGCTGCTATGATTATAAAAGTGCATGTATCTTTTTTTTTTTTTTTTTTTTGCGGTAAATGGGCCTCTCACTGTTGTGGCCTCTCCCGTTGTGGAGCACAGGCTCCGGACGCGCAGGCTCAGAGGCCATGGCTCACGGGCCCAGCCGCTCCGCGGCATGTGGGATCCTCCTGGACTGGGGCACGAACCCGTGTCCCCTGCATCGGCAGGTGGACTCTCAACCACTGCGCCACCAGGGAAGCCCTGCATATATCTTTTTGGTTTTTTTTTTTATGCTATTTTGAATGGAATTTTTTTTTTTTTACTGTTTTTTTTTTAACATCTTTATTGGAGTATAATTGCCTTACAATGGTGTGTTAGTTTCTGCTTTACAACAAAATGAATCAGTTATATATATACATATGTCCCCATATCTCTTCCCTCTTGCGTCTCCCTCCCTCCCACCCTCCTTATCCCACCCCTCCAGGCGGTCACAAAGCACCGAGCTGATCTCCCTGTGCTATGCGGCTGCTTCCCACTAGCTATCTACCTTACGTTTGGTAGTGTATATATGTCCATGCCTCTCTCTCGCTTTGTCACACCTTACCCTTCCCCCTCCCCATATCCTCAAGTCCATTTTCTAGTAGGTCTGTGTCTTTATTCCTATCTTACCCCTAGGTTCTTCATGACATTTTTTTCCCTTAAATTCCATATATATGTTTTAGCATACGGTATTTGTCTCTCTCTTTCTGACTTACTTCACTCTGTATGACAGACTCTAGGTCTATCCACCTTATTACAAATAGCTCAATTTCGTTTCTTTTTATGGCTGAGTAATATTCCATTGTATATATGTGCCACGTCTTCTTTATCCATTCATCCGATGATGGACACTTAGGTTGTTTCCATCTCTGGGCTATTGTAAATAGAGCTACAATGAACATTTTGGTACATGACTCTTTTTGAATTATGGTTTTCTCAGGGTATATGCCCAGTAGTGGGATTGCTGGGTCATATGGTAGTTCTATTTGTAGTTTTTTAGGGAGCCTCCATACTGTTCTCCACAGTGGCTGTATCAATTTACATTCCCACCAACAGTGCAAGAGTGTGTATCTTTTTGAATTAGAGTTTTGTCTTGAGTGGGATTGCTGGATCATATATGGTAACTCTATTTTTACTTTTCTGAGGAAACTCCATACTATTTTCCACAGTGGCTATACCAATTTACATTCCCACCAACAGTGTAGGAGGGTTCCCTTTTCTCTACACCCTTTCCAGCATTTGTTATTTGTAGAGTTTTAAACGATGGCCGTTCTGACTGGTGTGAGGCGGTACCTCATTGTAGTTTTGATTTGCATTTCTCTAATAATTAGCAATGTTGAACATCTTTTCATGTGCCTATTGGTCACCTGTATGTCTTCTTTGGAGAAATATCTATTTAGTTCTTCTGCCCATTTTTTGATTGGGTTGTTTTTTGTTGTTGAGTTGTATGAGCTGTTTGTATATTTTGGAAATTAAACCCTTGTCGGTCACATCGTTTGCAAATATTTTCTCCCATTCTGTAGGTTGTCTTTTCATTTTGTTTATTGTTTCCTTTGCTGTGCAAAAGCTTGTCAGTTTGATTAGGTCCCATTTGTTTATTTTTGTTTTTATTTCTATTGCCTTGGGAGACTGACCTAAGAAAAGATTGGTATGATTTATGTCAGAGGACATTCTGCCTATGATCTCTGCTAGGAGTTTTATGGTATCATGTCTTATGTTTAAGTCCTTTTGAGTTTATTTTTGTGTATGGTGAGAGGGTGTGTTCTAAGAAGGATTCATTTTAAATTTGAAGTGTGTCAGTGTAACAAATAGGTGTTGAGGTAGAAAAATTGAGGGCAAGAGGATCTATGTAAACAGAATGGTCAGGGAAGACTTCTTTGGGGAGTGACATTTATGCTGACACCTGGTGAATGAACTGAGCTCATCACAGTCAAGGCTGGGGGAAAAGCAACTCTCCAGAGGAAAGAACAAGGGCAAAGGCTCCATGTTGGGGAAGAGCTGGTGTATCCCAGTACCAGAAGGAGGTCAGTGTGTTTGGAGGGTGGTAGAGGAAGGGCAAAGGCAGAAGCTGCTGCTGGACAGCTAGACCTGGGCCACACAAGGCAATTTGCAATCAACTGGGTCTCTCTTAGAAAATCAAATGCTCTTGAAATCACCAAAGGACACTGGGGGTTAAGGTTAGGCATTTGAGTTTTATTTGAAGATTAAACGCAAGCTACTAATGAGTTTTAGGGAAGTGACTTGACCCCATTTATGTTTGATAAAGATCACTCTGGCTGCTGTGGGAGGATGGGCTGGAGGTGGGCAAAAGAGGGCTCAGGGAGGTGGGTGAGGGGACCATCACAAGTCATCCATGACAGATGCTGGAGACCTGAACCAGGTGGGGGCAGTGGATATGGAGAGAAGTTGATACTAAGATTTGTTTTCAAGAAAAAAATGATAGAGGTTAAATGTATATGTTCCTTTTCAAAAGTGACAGAGGTGCTATAAACTTGAAAGTCTCCATGAATCACTGAAGGCAGCCCCTATGCCATGTCTTCTCCCACAAAGGGACCAATGGGCACCTCGGAATCAGATTGGGAGTTTTCTTTAGAAAGGGAAATGACCATGGACTCACTAAAGGGCGTTCCTTTCAGAAGACTTCTTCTGAAGTCATCGTCTCTAAAGGAGAGTAGGTGAGTGGCTTCTCCTGGTTCTGTGAGCATGGCAGGGCAGCTCCTGTGCCCAGAGGAAGCCTTCCAATCTCTTTGAAAGGCGATGTTGGAAGTCACTGGTGTGTGTTGAAATGGTGAAAGGCCGAGTGGATACGTGTGCGCTCAGACGCGCGCTTGTGTGAGACCAACCTGTCTGCTATACCCCCTTTCTGTGTAATGACTGGATTTCAGGGACCCTTTAGGAGAGAAACAGGTAGGCCCAACAACAGATACTAGAATTGATGTCAATACAGAAAATGGGGATTTGCATAATTAACTGAAAAAATAAAAAGATATGACCACATGTAGCCACATATCTCCATGGGTTTGTGGAGAAGTTGATTTATTGGTTACAAATAGATAGATGGATGGCTGAATGAATGAATGAGTGAGTTTATTTCACAGCAAGGCAATTTGGAATAGTTTGTTTTGTAGTCTGAACAAAGCTAGATACTATATATACCACATATCTGTAATTTACCTTCTACTATAGAAGGCCTTAGACCCTTTACATGTGCAATGTGAAGATTCTTGAGATTCCTAAAATAGTGTAACTCTCAAGTATCTAATGCAATGTTGGAGAAAGATAAAGGGAGAGCGCTAAAGGAAGTAAGTTGGGCACTGAGACCAGAAGTCTGCAGTGTGGTGTAATAATAAAATGAGAAGGAACATTACCATTTATAGTCTCTGTTGCTCTATAAAAAGGCAATATCCTAAGAATGTTGTTTGTTGAGCAGTGTGTGGGAATTTAAGACTGGAGAAGCTGGGACAGGGCTAAATTCTCTTTTTAAGAAAGATGTCGGTAGCATCATAATGGGGTAGGTAGGTAGGAACCCAGAGGCAGAGAATGCTGGAACCAGTGGGCAGAGGCATGGAAATGTGGAGAGGGCATGAGAAGATTGGAGATGAGAACCGAGACAGCCGATGGAGATTTCTGTCCTGCTGTGATGTGACCCCCGATTCAGGCTTGGTCCTAGGCAAAGCTGTGAAGTTGGCCAAAGTTGTCTTCCCACCACTCTTCCTCTCTGAGTCTACATCCCCCTGGCAGCTCTTTCCCTGCCACATGCTTCCACGCTGTCCTCAAGGTGAGCAGATCTGTACACTGGAAGTGCACTCGACCTGGAACTGAAAGGTCTGGATTCCAGTTCTGACCCTGCCACTCACCAGCAGTGGTGTGATCTTAGACATGTCCCCTTAACCTATGAGACTCTCAGCTTCCCCTGTTGAAAAATGGAGACCAAATACTAGGTACTGCATCTCAAAAAACTGTTATGAGGCTCAACTGATACGATGCTTGCGTAAGTGCTTTTTAAATATTATAATCTCTCTACTTATTATAAAGGCCTATTGCCCCTCCACCCTCGCCAAATAAACTATACATTACTCAAAATGAAATACCTGCATTTTCCTCTTATCTGTCATCCTCATATCCTTTAGTGAGAAGTCCTCAGCCAGCTTTTGGCAGAATTATATGTAATTCTCAGCAGGTTGTGTGCCATTATTTTTGGCTCGAAGTGCTTCTCATGGGGATTTTAATTGTATTTTATTTTAAAATTTTTTATTATACATTAAATAAATACTTATGTGTATTTATAATCTACACGTAAGATAAAAGGACAACCGTAAAATGAACACACATGTACCTACCACCCAGCTTAAGAAATAGGACATCAACACTGTTGATGGTCTGTATGTGCCCCTCCAACTCCATCTTCTTTTCCCACCTGAACTAACTGCAGTCCTGAATTTTTTGAGCTTATCTTTCCCTAGCTTTCCTTTATCGTTTTACTATATGTGTATATGTTCCTAAACAATATATTTTTATCTTTGCACATTTTTGAACTTTATATAAATGGCATCAAATTGTGTATATTCTTTTGTTACTGCAATATTATGTTTCTGACAGTCATCCGTGTTAAAGTATGTGGTTTATCATTCATTCATTTTCACTGTTGTATAGTATTCCACTACGTAACATTGCTTTTTCCATTACTTTGTGGAAAGACATTTTGATTGTTATCAGTTTCTTCCCCCCAGTTTCTAGCAGTGTGGCTATGAATGTTTTTGGACATATCTCCTGGACACACATGCAAGAGTTTCTCCAGGGCAAATGCTAGATTTAGTGGTTTTAGTAGGTTGTGGGTTATGCAGCTCTTCAACTTCATTAGATAATATGAAATTGTACCAATTTATGATTTCACCAGCAATTTATGAGAAGTGACATCGTAATAATAATGTGTCTTGCAATTCATCAATATATTTCTCCTTTTATTATTAAAGTCTTTAATTTTTCTCAGTACAGTTTTATTGTTTTCAAACTTGCATATTCAAGTCTTAAAAATCTTTTGTTAAATTCACCCCTGAGTATTTCATATTTTTTGGTGTGGTTGTAAATGTTTTTTAAAAAAATTCAATTTCTGATTGTTTACTGCTAGCATATAGGTTAGCATATAGGCTTCTCTATAAGAATCTTGTATTCTACAACCTTACTACACTTATTCATTAATTCTGGGAAGATTTTTGGGTAGATTCCTTAGGATTTTCTACATAGATGATTATATCATTTGAAAACAAAGACAATTTTACCTCCTCCTACCCCCCAAACTGTGTGCCCTTTTTTTTCTTTTTACTGAGGTACAATTGACAAATAAAATTGTAAGGTTTTTTGTTTGTTTGTTTGTTGTTTTGCGGTATGTGGGCCTCTCACCGTCGTGGCCTCTCCCGCCGCGGAGCACAGGCCCCGGACGCACAGGCTCAGCGGCCATGGCTCACGGGCCCAGCCGCTCTGCGGCATGTGGGATCTTCCCGGACTGGGGCACAAACCCGCGTCCCCTGCATCAGCAGGCGGACTCTCAACCACTGCGCCACCAGGGAAACCCCTGTAAGGTATTTAAAGTGTACAAGGCGATGATTTGATAGATGTATATATTGTTAAAGGATAACCCCAGAGTTAATTAACATACCCATCACCTTACATAATTACCTTTTTATTTTGGTGAGAACATTTAAGTTCTATTCACTTAGCAACTTTCGATTATACAGTACAGCATTATCAACTATACTCACCACATTACACGTTAGATCCTCATACCTTATTCATCTTATAATTGAAAGTTTGTACCCTTTTACCAACCTCTCCCTATTTTCTCCACCCCAGCCCCTGACAACCACTTTTCTACTATCTGTTTCTATTAGTTTTTTTTTGTTGTTGTTCCACATATAAGTGATATCGTGCAGTACTTGTCTTTCTCTGTCTGGCTTATTTTACTTAGCATAATGCCCTCCAGGTTCATCCATGCTGTCACAAATGTCAGGATTTCCTCCTTTTTTTACAGGATGAATGATATCCCATTATTTATATATACCACATTTTCTTTATTCATTTATCTGTCAATGGACTTTTAGGTTATTTCTACACCTTGGCTATTGTGAGTAATGCTGCAATGGGAATACAGATACCTCTTCGAAAAAATGATTTTGTTTCCTTTGGTTGTATATCGAGAAGTGGGATTGCTGGATCTTATGATACTTCTATTTTTAATTTCTTAAGGAATCGCCATACTGTTTTCTATGGTGATAGTACCAGTTACATTCCCACCAACAGTGCATGAGGGTTTTCTCTTCTTCATAACTTTGCCCACATTCGTTATCTCTTTTCTTTTTAGTAATAGGCATCTTAACAGGTGTAAAGTGATATCTCATTGTGGTTTTGATTTGCATTTCCCCAAGGATTAATGATGTGAATCACCTCTTCATTTGCCTGTTGGCCATTTGTATGTCTTCTTTGGAAAAATATCTATTCGGGCTCTTTGCCCATTTTTAAATTGGGTTGTTTATTTTTTTTTGCTATTGAGTTTATGTGTTCTGTATATTTTGGATATTAATCCCTTATCAGATATATGGCTTGCAAATACTTTCTCCCATTCCATAGGTTGACTTTTCACTTTGTTGATGGTTTCATTTGCTATGCAGACACTTTTTAGTTTGATGCAGTCTCACTTGTTTATTTTGCTTTCGTTGCCTTTGCTTTTGGTGTCATATCCAAAAATCATGGCCAAGACCAGTGTCAAGGATCTTACTCCTTACGTTCTCTTCTAGGAGTTTTAAGGACTCAGGTCTATGTTCAATCCATTTTGAGTTGATTTTTTGTGAGTAGTGTAAGGTAGGGGTCCAGTTTCAGTCTTTGGCATGTGGATATCCAGTTTTCTCAACACCTGTTGAAGACACTATCCTTTACCTGTTGTATATTCTTGGCTCCTTTGTTAAAAATTAATTGAGCATATATGCATAGGTTTATTTCTGGGCTCTCTGTTCTGTTAACACTGAGTTTTTATGCCAATACCATATTGTTTTGATTATTATAGCTTTGTAATAGAGTTTGAAATCAGGAAATGCGATGTCTCCAGCTTTGTTGTTCTTTCTCAAGATTGCTGTGGCTATTCAAGGCCTTTTGTGGGTCCATACAAATTTTAGGATTGTTTTGATAAGGATTGCATTAAATTTGTAGATTGCTTTGGGTAGTTATGGACATTTTAACACTATTAATTCTTCTAATCCATGAACACAGGATATCTTTCCATGTATTTATGTCCCCTTCAATTTATTTCATTAATGTCTTATAGTTTTTAATGTACAGATCTTTTACCTCCCTGGTAAAATATATTCCTAAGTATTTTATTATTTTTGATGCTACTGTAAATAGGATTGTTGTCTCAGTTTCTCTTTCTGATAGCTTGTTATTAATGTATAGAAATACAACCTATTTTTGTGTGGTGATTTTGCATTGTGCAACTTTACTGAATTCGTTTATTAGTTCTAACAGTTTTTTAGAGGAGTCTTTAGGGTTTTCTATATATAAAATGTCATCAGCAAATAAAGACAACCTTACTTCTTCCTTTGCAATTTGGAGTCTTTATGTTTCTATTTCCTGCCTAATTTCTCTGGCTAGGATTTTCAGTACTATGTTGAAAGAGTACTATAAAAGTGGAAAGAGTGGGCATCCTTTCCTTGTTCCTAATCTTAGAGGAAAAGCTTTCACCGTTGAGTAAAATGTTAGCTGTGGGCTTGTCATATATGGCCCTTATTATGCAGAGGTAGGTTCCCTTTATATCAGCTGAACAGACCTCCTTACTAGTAAGGAGGTTAAATCAGTAATCAACACCCCTCCACCCAAAAAAAAAGGAAAAAAGAAAGAAAATCCAGGACTAGATGGCTTCACTGGTAAATTCTACCAAACATTTAAAGAAAAATTAATACCAGTCCTTCTTAAACTCTTGCAAAAAAGTGAAGAGGGGAAAATACTGCCAAACTCATTTTGTAAGGCTAGTATGACCTTGATATCAAAGCTGGACAAGGACACTACAAGAAAAAAATGTTATACCTAATATCCCTGATGAACACAGACGCAAAAATCTTCAAAAAAGTTTAGCAAACTGCATTTAACAGTACATTAAAAGGATCATACACCATGATCAAGTGAATTTAGTCCATGGATGCAAGATGGTTCAACATCCACAAATCAAGAAATGTGATACACCACATTAACAAAATGAAGGATAAAAGTCAAATGATCAGGACTTCCCTGGTGGTCCAGCAGTTAAGACTGCGCTCCCAGTGCAGGGGGCCGGGGTTCGATCCCTGGTCAGGGAACTAGATCCCACGTGCTGCAACTAAAGATCCTGCATGCCGCAACGAAGATCCTGCACACTGCAATGAAGATCCCACGTGCCGCAACTAAGACCCAGCGCAGCCAAATAAATAAGTAAATAATTTTAAAAATCACATGACCGGGCTTCCCTGGTGGCGCAGTGGTTGCGAGTCCGCCTGCCGATGCAGGGGACATGGGTTCGTGTCCCGGTCCGGGAAGATCCCACATGCCGCGGAGCGGCTGGGCCCGTGAGCCATGGCCACTGAGCCTGCGCGTCCGGAGCCTATGCTCCGCAACGGGAGAGGCCACAACAGTGAGAGGCCAGTGTACTGCAAAAAAAAAAAAAAAAAATCACATGACCATCTCAATAGATGGAGGAAAAAGCCATTGACAAAATTCAGCATCCTTTTATGATAAGTCTGCATGCCTTTTATTTCTTCTTACCATTGCATTGGCTGGGATCCTATAGTACAATGTTGAGTAGAAGTTGTAAAGTTCTTGTTCCTAATCTTAGGGGAAAGCATTCAGTCTTTCACCATTTAGTATTTTACTGTGGGTTTTTCATAAGTATCCTTTATCAGCTAGAGGAAATTCTCTTCTATCTTAGTTTGCTAAGATATCTCTTCTATCTTAGTTTGCTATCCATTTTTTTTTAAATCATGAATGGGGGTTGACCTTTGTTAAATGCTTTTTCTGCATCTATTGAGATGATCATATGGTTTTTCTCCTTTATCTGTTAATGTAGTGAATTACATATGATTGACTTTTGGTTGTTGAACCAATCCTGTAATTGTGGGATAACCCCCACTTGGTCAAGGATGTATTACCTTTTTGCTATGTTGTTGGAAATAGTTTGCTAAAGTTTTTTTAAGAATTTTAAAATCTATGTTCTGAAGGATATTGGTAACTTCTTTCTTGTTAGTATGTTTGTCTGATTTTGGTCAGGATAATGCTGGCTTCATAGGTTAATTTGAGAAGTGTTTCTTCCTCTTCTGTTTTCTGAAAGAGTTTTATAGCATTGGTATTATCTCTTTTTAAAGTAATTAGTAGAGTTAACCATGAGGACATCTGGGCCTGCACTTTTCTTTTTGGGGAAGTTTTTAACTACAAATGCAATTTCTTTAAAAGATATAGGACTGCTAGAGTTATCTATTTTATTTTGGGTAAGCTTTGGTAGCTTGTGTCTTTCAAGAAATTTATCCATTTCATCTAAGTTGTCAAAAACATTAACATAAGTTGTTTATAATGTTCCATTATTACTCTTTAATTCCTATAGAATTCATAGTGGTATCCACTTTCTTATTCCCCTTATTGGTAATTTGTGTCTTCTCTCCTTTTTCCCCTACTTTCTCCCAACCTCAAGTCCAGCAGAGAGACTCTTCCACCAGTTCCCACAAGTATCTCAGAATTGAGACTTGTTTGGTTTCACTGGCCTGATTTTAGTGATATGGCCATTCCTGAGCCAATAACCATGGTCATGCTCTGACTGGTTAGGGATGAAGTCGCCACCACCCCAGCTCCATGAACTGAGTGGGGGAAGGGCCTTACTGAGAAAGATCAGGGACCTACTACTTTAAGAATGGGAAATGCGTGCAGGTAGATAGAAAGTACATATGGCCATTACAGCATTTATGGGTTTTTTCCTGATATAAAGAAGTCTAAAAATTTTACATAGCCAAATTTGTAAACTTATTTTTATATTTCTTCCATCAAAAAAGCTCCCTACATGTCTTTAATAAAATAATTTTTACCTAAATTTTCTTTTTCATGGTTTATATCTATCTACTTAATTCATCCTGAATTTATTTCAGTTTAAGAGATGAGGTGAGGATCTAACAACTTTTTCTTCAAGGTACTAGGTAATCTCTTCAATTTATCTTCATTTATTCAGCTTATTCCTTCAGTAAAACATAGTACCTGACACTTAACATGGTACTTAACTTTGTACCAAGCCCTGTGCTAAGCATTCTAACATATATTAATACATTGATATTTATAAGGATTCTATGAGGTAGATACTATTATTATCTCCATATATATCTGAGTTGCAAAGAAATATTGCTTACTCAAGATCAAATGGCTAATAGCTGAGTTCTGAACCTGGGTTTCTAGTAGCTGTTCTCAGTCTTTGTGCTATACTGCTTCTAAAAATCATTGATGTCCACAGCATGCCTTGAAACTACTAGCTTTGCAGCTAGTAGGCTTCTGTTGTACCCATGCATATTATTATTATTATTATTATTATTTTGTGGTACGCGGGCCTCTCACTGTTGTGGCCTCTCTCGCTGCGGAGCACAGGCTCCGGACGCGCAGGCTCAGCGGCCTCGGCTCACGGGCCCAGCCGCTCTGTGGCATGTGGGATCCTCCCGGACCGGGGCACGAACCCGTGTGCCCTGCATGGGCAGGCAGACTCTCAACCACTGCGCCACCAGGGAAGCCCCCCCATGCATATTATTGTTCCTTTCAGTTGGCTTGTACCAAAAATCAGTTGTTTCTAAGCCTTGATGTAATAGTTGGACTTGTTATTGTAATGACATTTTAATTAAATAAAGATAAGCCAGTGAAATACGAGTATTAAAAACAAAGCTATTTCTATGAAAATGAAGTCAGTTCCTTTCAGTAGATTCCATATTGGAATCTATTGAAAAAAAAATTGACTATTGAGGAAAAAAATTGTTGACTGAGGTGTGGGCAAGGACTGTGAAGACTGGCAAAAGACAAACAAAAAGCGAAAATGCTAGAATTCTGCTCACAGATAGTTTCTTAAGCATCTTTACAATTTTTGTGCTGCTGAAACCAATCTTGAAATTTCATATTATGAATGTGGTTTAAACAAGAAATACTACAACAGTCATTATATTCATTCTCAAAGAAAAGGATATTTATAGACTAGTGAGTACATATGTGTTTCTAGGTTTTAATTTCAAATAAATATTTAAGGCACATATAACATTTAAGTTGATATTCTGCTCTAACCTTTCCCCCACCCAAATAACCAACTATGTACTAGACCTCAATCTTTTTTAAAGGAAGTCTTCTAATGTGGTTATAGCCAGTAGTCTTGGCATCGTTTATTGACTTGACCTTCTTTACTGATTAGAAAGTCTACTTTAATTATCTGTTAGATCTTTATGTCTACTCTGCATTATCTTTCTAGGGTATCCAATTCCACTGTTGTATTTGTTTGTTTTTAAGTTAGTGTTTTTAATACCTGATACTTTTTTTGTTCAACGTTTCTTGGCCATTCCACCTCATTAATTTTTCTGTATATATAATATTTCTGAAGTCTATCATGAATATATTCTTACTGAGAGTATTTTTTTATCAATTTTGAAATGTTCTAGTGAAGAAGGTATGCTAAGTTTATAATTATAACTTAAAAATGAGGCAAGATTAAGAAACTCAGGTATAGGCTAGGGTCAGAAACATTAAGACATACCAGACATAGCTGTGGTACGCTGAGCTTTCTGTACTCTGAGAAGACTGTGTGAGCCAATAATGATGCATGTGAGAAACCACTGTAGATTAGAGGACATGCTGAAAACTATCTAGGAGGGGATAGTTCATGGAGATCAGGACAGAAGCTGCATTTGCAGAGGTTCAGGCAAGGAGGTAACTTCCTCCCCTCCTCTCAGGTCCGGTACATCTTTGTAAGAAGAGCTTGTTCACCTGCTCCCTAAACACCTGCTTCACCTGTTTGTTCCTCAGGGTGTAGATGAAGGGGTTGAACATCGGGGTCACCATGGTATTGAGCAAGGCCACCACATTGTTCCTGTCCTCACCCTGGCCACCCTTGCCTGACTGGACATACATGAAGATGCAATTGCCATAGAAGAGAGAGACAACAGTGATGTGGGAGAAGCAGGTTGAGAGGGCTTTCTGCCTCTCCTTGGCTGAGGGGTTTTGCAGGATGGTGTGAAGGATGTGGCCATAGCAGGTGGCCTTCACGGACAGAGTGCCCAGTAAGCTGAAGTTGGCCAAAATAAAACCCAAAAGCTCAATCAGACTTGTGTCCGCACATATGAGTTCCAGGAGTGGAAAGTTGTCACAGAAGAAATGATTAATGATATTGGGGCCACAGAATGGCTGCTGAAATATGATGAAACTTGGAACGATGGTGGATAAGGAATCCTGTCATCCATGAACAAAGAACTAGCTGGACACAGACCCTTTTGCTCATTGATGGTGACATAACGCAAGGGTTTACATATGGCCACATACCTGTCAAAGGACATCACTGCCAGTCGGTAGAATTCTGTGGTTCCCAGGAAGAAATAGAGGAAAAACTGAAGAAAGCAACCTGCCAGGAAGATGGTCCTGTATCTTGTCAGGATGTTGGACAGCATTTTGGGGAAGATGACCAGGGTGAACCAGATCTCCAGGATGGCAAAGTTGCGGAGGAAGTAGTACATGGGGGTGTGGAGGTGCCTGTCCATGAGGGTGAGGACCACAAAGAGGTTCCCCAGTAGAGTGAGGAGGCAGGTCAGGAGGAGCCCCAGGAAGATGAGCATCTGCAGCTCACAGGCATCTGAGAGCCCCAACAGGACAAACTCGGTGACAGTGGTGTGGTTCCCCATGGCTCCTCTGACCTCTGCTGGGGATGGCCAATCAGAGGTGTGCTGCACCAGGAGTCGTGATGTTCTGGGGATCTGAGGACATTTGGAATTGATAGGAAAAAGTGGTGAGTGTTGCATTTTGAGTTGAAGGAGTCCTTTATTTTTGTTTTACAGAGCTCCCTTGGGGCTTTCTTTCTCATGTATGGTCCCTGGTATGTCTATGTGTTAGAGGCGAGAGTGGTGTTGCAGGGGGGCCTAAGTAAGGCCCCAAACCAAAAATTATTCTTGCTTACTTTTGTTAACCAAAATTTTATTTCTAATTCTTCAACCATTACTTTGCCTCTAATATTATACCCTGCTTTCACTACCTTTCATTTTTATCTTTATTCTAATAATGGGTCTTCATCCATAAGTAGTTCATATTTGAGACTGATAACCTTTTGCTTAACTTAGCCATTCACTACACAGATCCATATCCTCAGGTAAACTGATTGAGAATGCATAGACACTCTGTTGCTAATTCAATATTACCTGAAAATTCGATGCCTTTCACTAGTATTTGGATTAATAAAAAGACAAGAGGAAATCTATGAGAGAAAAGCACAACTCTTACCAATCAAAAAGAGAAAAATCCAAGTAATGTATGCACAAATAAAAATTCCTTAGTGGGAGTTTGGTATTTAAGATTCTTAATGATCCATCCTCATATGATATATCCACGGTCTCCTTTGATTACATCCTCCCATGGGCTCAAGATACAATAAACCCTTTGTGATTTTTTTATTCTTTATCTATTTTATGCACCTATGTTTTAGCACATGGCATTCTTTCAACTTGGAATCATCAGCCTTTTCAAATCCTACTTATCCTTTAAGTCTCTCCTCAATAAGTGCTGTCATTTCCATGAAGCCTTCTCTTCTGAATGCCTGAGTCTCTGTATCTCTCATAGTTTTGTTATATATCACTCAACTTTTATTATATTTTATGGTTGTTTTTCATTTGTTGCTCAAAGATGTCTTTATTAATCTTTGCTTTTTATATAGCTCTTAGAACAAGTTTCTTGAAATAATCAGCTTTAGTAAATATTTACTGAATGAGTGAATAACACCTCAAATGTCTGTGAGTTGGATTTGGTGTTGTTTGACACAGAATAGGTTGAGGACATGTTGCTTATGTAGTACTTCCTAGAGGACAGTAACATTGCAGAGTAATATGTCAAGTAGTCTGTTAAAATGGCCCATCTGAAGAGGGTTTGCTTTTCCTCATTAG
This sequence comes from Stenella coeruleoalba, assembly GCF_951394435.1. NCBI lineage: Eukaryota > Metazoa > Chordata > Mammalia > Artiodactyla > Delphinidae > Stenella > Stenella coeruleoalba. Next base: position 74,093,652 of record NC_137147.1, read on the forward strand.
AAGGTGGAGATGTCTCCCCACAAAGATTCTCTAAGGGGAAACTCTCCATCTTCGAGACAGTCTGGAGTTCTAGCTAGTAAAGGGACAGAGGTCTGTTTGGGTCCGCTAGAGTGCTTCCAGCAGCAAACCAAAACCAAAACCAGAACCAAAACAAACATCCCCCCCGCAAAAAAAAAACCCAAACAGGACTTCCCTGGTGGCTCAGTGGTTAAGGATCCACCTGCCAATGCAGGGGACACAGGTTCGATCCCTGGTCTGGGGAGATCCCACATGCCACGCAGCAACTAAGCCCGTGCGCCACAACTACCGAGCCTGCGCTCTAGAGCCCACGAGCCACAACTATTGAAGCCTGCACGCCTAGAGCCAGTGCTCTGCAATAAGAGAAGCCACCGCAATAAGAAGCCCACGCACCGCAACGAAAGGTATCCCCCTCTCGCCGCAACTAGAGAAAGCCCACGTGCAGCAATGAAGACCCAACGCAGACAAAACTAAATAAATAAATGTATTTGAAAAAATCCCCAAACAAACAAACAAAAAACCCCAACAAGAACAACAACAAAAAACCCCAAACCCTACAAAAGATCTCTTTTTAAATGTCCACATCCCTGGAAGTTTCCTTCCTTAAGCATTATCAACTACTCCCTTAATGATCAGGCAGAACTGTAGCAAGAATTATTTACCAGTCACTGGAGAATAAGATTGGGACCCAGTTTAGGTACCTGGGATGAAGGAGATGCTAGGGGATATTAGTAGAGAAGATGAAATGGTAAACTGTATAAACTTCCTCTTTTTTATGGTTTTGCCTTCTCTTCAGCAAGGCTGCACTATTCAAAGTTATTCCACAAACTACTATTGTATATAACATTTGTTGACAGTTACTAAAGAACACAAAATAGTTGATCAGCCTCTGAGGATGTAACTAAGGGCTATTCCCCAGGGGTTATTTCTAGGCGCAATATTGCTTAGATACTCAGCGATTTGAAAAAGAGTTCTCTGTAGCCCAATCATTTGGTTCAAAGGTGAGCCCAGGCAGCCAAGAAACGTACCCAGCTCTTTCCAGGACAGAAGCAGGACACAACATGAATGTGATACCCAGACACATCATCAGGAGCTAATAGAATGAATATCATTTAGGCGAAGTCCTGGTGGGACACACTGGAAGAGAAGTGGGAATAGAGACTAAGATGAGGAAGAGTTGGATGGGAGTGGAAGGTGAGGAGAAAGCTGTGGGTTCATACTGAATCATGAGCTTAGCACAGATAAACCATGAAAAGACATTGTGATTAGCCTAAGGATATAGCTCATAGACAGGGCTGCTTGATAAACTTCTGTTTTTTTCCTGTATCAAATGGGAGGTCAACAGCCAGGGTGAGGGGCTTCCAAATACAAAGAGAAGGGGTCCACTTCATGAATTCAGGTATTTCTCCCTTTATCCTTCAGGCTTGGTGAGTGAAAGGGGAGACTTGCCTGGCAGCCTGAGAGCCTGGGCATGGCTGCACCATCCACTCACACCATTCATTGTTTTTTTGTTTTTTAAAAATTTTTATTTATTTAATTAATTTAGTTTTGGCTGCATTGGGTCTTCGTTGCTGCGCGCGGGCTTTCTCTAGTTGCGGCGAGCGGGGGCTAGTCTTCCTTGCGGTGCACGGGCTTCTTATTGCGGTGGCTTCTCTTGCTGCGGAGCACGGGCTCTAGGCGTGTGAGCTTCAGTAGTTGTGGTGCACGGGCTTCAGTAGTTGTGTCTAGCGGGCTCTAGAACGTGGGCTCAGTAGTTGTGGCGCATGGGCTTAGTTGCTCCGCGGCATGTGGGATCTTCCCGGACCAGGGCTCGAACCTGTGTCCCCTACATTGGCAGGCAGATTCTTAACCACTGCGCCACCAGGGAAGCCCCATTCATTGTTTAAGGGTCAGTCATGCAGTGGCCAGTGGGAAAGTCTCTATGGATGCCCTGGAGGTTCGTCTTGCCTTCTGGATAGTTCTAGCACACTTAGAAGGAGGGTGAGATCTTCTCCTAAGGAAAAGCGTTAAGAGTTTCACCCAGACTTGATGCTCTCCAGAGCTTTGGGTTTTCCAAGGGGACAGTTACACAGAGCACAAGGTGGGACAGGCAAATCTCCTCAATGTGAGTAACTTAATGGTTCTGCCTGGATAAACGTTGACTTGCCTAGCATTTACCTGGACGGTGGGGCTGAAGTTACAAATGAGACCCAGTGTGTGTGCTCGATGTGCCACATCTTGTAAAAATTAGTGAAGACAAGTGCCAGGAAGAGGACGGTTTGGGGAAGCCATTGCTGCTCTGCCATCCTCTGCAGTGCCATGGTGGAGATTACCCTTCAGGCCCAGGGTTAGGTGTCTAGCAGCCCTCTGGGGAAGTCCCAGTCAGGCCATTCCAAATACACTACTCACAGGATTCCAGAAGATACCTGGTTCACATGGGTATTTCTTGTGCTTGCAATATTGTCTGTGGGCTCTAAATGCAGATCTTATTCTTTAAGAATAACTATTCCTTTCCAAAGTATCCTGAATGGTCAGCTGGCGTTTCCCGGATGGGAGAATGGTTTCCTTGGACTTGGTCATCATTCAGCTCACAGGATCTGATGAGTCCAGAATGTTTTGAAATTTTCCACATTTCAGCAAGCTCATCCTGGGAGAAGCCTTGGAAGAGTTCAGTTATCATTTAGTGGAATCTTCCTTCATCCTGCTTTTAAACTAATGGGGGTCATTTCAACTGATAAAGACTTTTATTACATTCTCACATTGGGCAAGTTTCTGCGAGATGGTATTTCTTCTGCGGACAATGGGGCACTGTAAGACAGTGAATGAGCTACTCCTGGAATAAACACATCTCTTTGTGGAGGTGACATACGGGCTGAGGGATTCGGATTGCAACTTTGTTTTCTTCAGGGATCTACTCTTCTCCTAAGTTTTATGGTGCTTGTGATCCCTGGAGAATTAGTATAACGAGCCTCACTCAGCTTCTTCCCAACTCTCTTGGCTGTTACTTACTACAACTTTGCAAACAAAAGTTTCACTTGTTTGTTCAGATCAAGAATAGCAGTTAATTTTAGTTAAAGTAATAAATCTAATTATTCCTCTGAAATTGGGGCTCCTGTCTAATATTAGGCAGTCCTATTATTACAGGGATGTAAGGAACCATCACAAGTAATATAGAACCTTGGCTAATCCTACCCTGGTCCCTACCTCACTGGGGCTAGGAGATGATAGAAGATGGGGTCCTAGGGGAAAGAGAAATAAGGGAAGGAAATGAAAAGGTTAGGATTATTTTTTCCCCAGCTTTATTGAGGTATAATTGACAAATAAAATGGTATATATTTAAAGTGTACAGTGTGATGATTGTGTACATCGTGAAATGATTACTACAATGAAGTTAACTAACCCATACATCACCTCACATAGTTACCATTTTTGTGTATGCATGTTTGGTGAGAATGCTTAAGATTTACTCTCTTAGCAAACTTCAAGTATAAAATACCATGTTGCTAGCTATGAACACCGTGCTGTACATTAGGTTCCCAGAACTTATTCATCTTATAGTTAGGAGTTTGTACCCTTGACCAATACCTACCCATTTCTTCCACCCTCCCAGGCCCTGGAAACCACCATTCTCTCTGTTTCTGTGAGTTGGACTTTTTATTTGTTTGTTTGTTTAGGTTCCACATATAGGTGATGCCATACAGTATTTGTCTTTCTCTGTCTGGCTTATTTCACTGAGCATAATGCCCTCCAGTCTCATCCATGTTGTTGCAAATGGCAAGATTTCCTTCTTTTTTATGATTTAATAATATTCCATTGTATTGTTTACCTGAGATAAATAGACTGCCAGATATTTTTCCAGCAAAGATGGGTTTATTTGGGATCAGCAACTCGGGGTTGCAACCATGGTGAGCCGTGTGAAAATCCCTGCGCTACAAGGGAAGGAAAATGCTTTTATAGAGAGGAAAAGGAAGTTGGGAGGGCTATAGTAAACAAAGCGTCCATGACTTTTCATTGGCTGAGTCCTTGCCAGGAAAGAAAGGGAGTCTTTCTTCTTCCTGTTGGGCTTTGCTATCGTCGCAGGGTGTGAGAACTCCCCCTTCTGGTCTCTCAATTCTATTTAACTGAGATTTCTGCTTATTAATTTTTTTACATTTTATATATATATAAACCATATCTTCCTTATCCATTCATCTGGTGACAGACACTTAAGTTGTTTCCTTAGCTGTTGTGAGTAATGCTGCAAAAAAACACAGATTGCCGATATTTCTTTGAAATAGGGGGACACCCGGGATGCACTGGGCCTTAAGGGCTACTACTGCCGCTGCATGCTGCTAGCCCACTGGACTTGATAGAGAAGCTGCTCAACTCTGTGTCCCTGGAGAAGTGATCATGGACCATGGAAGTCAGTGTCTTGCCCACAGTTTTTTCCCCCAAGGTGTGGGGAGCTGGAAGCAATGCCTGCCCACAGCCCTGTCAGTGTGTGGCTCCCTCTCTGGAAAGAACCATCCAGTAAAGGTCTTTGAGGACCACAAGGAGGTCCTAACAGTTAAAAAAATGTTTTTGTTTGTTTCCTTTGGATATTTACTCAGAAGTGGGATGGCTGGATCATGTGGTAGTTCTATTTTAATTTTTAAAGAAACCTCCATGCTGTTTTTCATAATGGCTGTACCAATTTCCATTCCTAACAACAGTGTACAAGTGTTCCCTTTTTTAAAAAAATATTCATTTATTTATTTGGCTGTGCTGGGTCTTAGTTGCGGCACATGGGATCTCCATTGCCACGTGCAGAATCTTCATTGCGGCATGCGGGATCTTTAGTTGCGGCATGCGGGATTTTTTTTAGGTGTGGCAAGCAGACTCTTAGTTGCGGCATGTGGGATCTAGTTCCCTGACCAGGGATCAAACCCGGGCGCCCTGCATTAGGAGCATGGAGTCTTAACCACTGGACCACCAGGGAAGTTCCAGCGGTTCCCTTTTCTTGACATCCTTACCAACGCTTGTTCTTTCTTTCTTTTTTAAAAATAATAGCCATCCTAACAGGTGTGAGGTAAGAGGTGCCATCTCACTGTGGTTTTGATTTGCATTTCCCTGATGATTAGTGATGTTGAGTATATTTTCATGTACCTGTTGGTCATTTGCATGTCTTCTTTGGAAAAATGTCTACCCAGTTTCTTTGCCCATATTTAAATGGGCTTATTTGATTTTTTGATATTGAGTTGATTTTTCATGAGCCCAGGTATCTCTCTCGAACTCCAGAACCATCTATCCAACTATTTACTGAAGAGCTCTACCTGGGTGCCTTAAAGCCAATGTGTTAAAACTGACTGGAACCTAAATTGGAAAAGAATTTGAAAAAGGATACTTGTGTATGTATAACTGAATCACTTTGCTGTACACCTGAAACTAATACAACATTGTAAATCAACTATACTCTAATATGAAATAAAGATAAGAATAAAACTGACTGGAAGAATATACCAGAGACCAATAAAACAACAATACTTGTTGCAGGTGGTAGTTTGGGGTAGAGAGGGACAGGGTTGACAACATGATTTCTCACCATATATCTTTTAGATGAATGAAAAAATGTGAATGTATCATCCTCCTCTCTCCCCCCATCCACTTCTGCCCAAACTTGCCCTTTTCATGTGTATTCCTGTTTATGTGAATGGTATCATCATTTCCTTGGTCACCCAAGCCAGAATTTGGGGAGTTTTCCTGGACTCCTTTCTCTCCTTTACTCTCTTACCCCAACTTCTGTAATTTTGCCTCAAAAATATCTTGCAAATAAATTTCCTCTTTTTTCCATCCCCACTGTTATTGCTTTAGCTTGGGTTCTTTTATCTCTTACTTGGATTTTTTTTTTTTTGCGGTACGCGGGCCTCTCACTGCTGTGACCTCTCCCGTTGCGGAGCACAGGCTCCGGACGCGCAGGCTCAGCGGCCATGGCTCACGGGCCCAGCCGCTCCGCAGCATGTGGGATCTTCCCGGACTGGGGCACGAACTCGTGTGCCCTGCATCGGCAGGCGGACTCTCAAACACTGCGCCACCAGAGAAGCCCTCTTACTTGGATTTTAATATCTTTCTCACTTCAGTTCCTCACATTCTACTAGAGTGATCTTTTAAAAACACAAAACAGGTTATAATATTTTCCAGCCTAAAATCATTGGATGCCTCCATTAACCTTCAGAGTAAAATGTAAGCTTTCTAGTGTAGCATCCTTTTGATCTTGGGTTCACCTACTGCTCCAGTTTCTTCTTCCATGATTCTTTTTCCATAGCTTAGTCTTCAACCAAACTGCCTGTCCTTCTTGAAAATATCAGGTTCTCTCTGGCCTCCATACCTTTACATATGCTGTTCTTTCTACCTGAAATGCCTTTCTAACTTTGGCAAAAATCAGATCGAGTTTTCCATGAGAAAACTTTTCTGAGCAGTTCTCCCCCCACCCCCAGCCCAACCACATTCCTCTCATCTATAAATATAAATTCTGATATTGCACTAAATATAATATTATCACTGTTGAGTTTTTCCTCTGTATTTCCCTACTAGCTGGGTGACCCTGGACAGATCCTAACATCAGAAATTGAATCATATTTTTCTTTGTCTTTCAAACATCTGGCACAGTACCCATGTGGTGGGTTTTGAATTGTTAACCATTTTTTTTTTATGGGTATTTCTTATCCCTCTGAGCTGTCTTATTCCTCCCATTTCGGTAAGAAAACTGGGAAAGAAATGTTACTGCAGAAGGCAGAATAAAGCCTTTTCAAGTTTAGGACTCAGGGCCTAGACAAAACCTGATGAGTCAGGGCAAGGCTTCTTATTTCCTGAGATTCTGCATAACAGGGGAAAGAGGAGACTTGAAGAGGAAAACAGGATAGCTCAGAACTGCTGGGTCCCCGGGAAGGAGCATTGTACTCTGCCCTTTCCCAACCCCAGGCTGAGTCTAAGCGGGGAGATGACAGAACCCCACATAGAGTTGTGGGTCTGAGAACAGAGAGCACTTGTAATTTGCTTTCTGGGAAGGTCCAGGGCAATGGCCGTACCTTAGGGGAAAAGTGGCTGCATAAAATTCCTAGGCAGGTGGGACATTTGAGACCATCAGAGAGTTTCCCACAGCTCAGAGAGGTGCAGTAATAAAGGCTAGAGTGTCTGAAAGGGGCATAGAGATAGCAGGGAGAGCCACCCAGCCTGCAAGGGCCTCCTTGATGCGAATGAGGAGCAATGTACCTGCTACCTATGGACTGATGACCTAGGGCAAGATGGGAGGGTCCAGAGGACCGTGGGCAAAGGCCTCCTTGTCTCCTCCCAGCTTCCTCTTAACTTAGACACAACACTGGAGAAAAGTGTGCTTGTGGGAGAATCCAGAACTGACTGATATTTAATTTCTACCATCAGGTTAATGGGCCATCTAGGGAAATTAAACTGAGTTTTAAGAATAGCAAGGAAATTAAATTTGGTATGCACGAGTTTGTGAACTAAGATTAGTATTTGCTTTACCTGGCATCATATAGTGTTATAAATCAATTAATTCAATATTAATATAAAATTTACAAAGGAGTAGAAGTACATATCTTAAATTGCTATAAGTAAATTTTGCAATATAAATATAATTTAGATTATTAATCCTTTCTCAATAAAAATGTGAATATCATGAAGGACTTTGAAATGGGAAAAAAAAGATTACAAAATTAGTGAGTGTCCAAACTCACTCATTCAGGTCATCTCTGCCTTCCAGTGTTTTTAAGATGTTTTAGCACTTCGTAAATTGTAGAAAACTAATCATAGTGTAAATTATTCTTGTCTGTAGAAAAACACATGGATTGTGTTTATTAGAATGCGACTGACAATTTTCTGTAGATAGACCCAGTGTGCATGTATTTGCAAATTCATTTCAGAATTTCGTATCTCTATAAATGTCATTGCTCTTTGAATGCTTCTTTAAGCTAGTTGTAACATCTTACCGGTTTCCCTCATAAATTAATGAGTTGTTAAATAAAATCTTTGACATGAGTTCGTATAGCTCATGCTTTGAGAAAATTCTGCAAGAATTGACCTCTGAAATGTCAACACAGCCTGCTAGAAGTGATTTTAGGGAGAGACAGAGAGTCATATCTTGGGATATCTCTTATTAGGACAGTTGCCTACTGTAGGTTGGAGCACTGTGCTATAATAGCAAAAGTAATTTGTAAGAGGTTTTCAACATTTTAGTTAACAGATCAATAGATGGAAACAGAGAAAACCGCTTAATCACAAAATGCAGTGAAATAGACTGCTTTCACTTCAGCAAAGTCACAGTTTTCCTCCCACAGTGTGTTCTGCTGATGGATGTGTTGAAATAAACATGTGACTTGAGAGAGATATCTTCTGCATGGTACAAACTTTATTATGCCAACATCTGGCAGCTGGATAAAATGATAGTTAAGACCTGGAGTCAAATCACTCTTTAAGCCTCAATTTCCTCATTTGCAAAATGGTGTGTTCTGGTTACAGTTGCAGTGTAGCAAAGCACCCTGAACTTGGTGGTGTAAAATGTGAGTCGGGACTTCAGGAAGGGCTTGGCTGGGAAATCTTACCTGTAGGGTCTCTCATGAGACTGGGACTGCAATCATCTGAAGGCTTGACTGGGCTGGATGTCCAGGATGGTCCACTCACATGGTTGGCAGTGAAGACTGGTTGTTGGCTGGGAGTTCAACTGGCACTATTGATTAGAAATATCTACACATGGCCTCACAGCATGATGGCCTAACTATACTAGGAGTTCTTAAGTTGTGGCTGGTTTTCCCCAGAACAAACATCCCAAGAGCCTGGTAGAAGTTGCAAGGCCTTTTCTGACCTGGCCTTGGAAGTTATATGACATCATTCTACCATACTCATTTGGGTAAAGCCTGCCCTGGTTCAAAGTGAGGGTATATAGGCCCCAACCTGTTGATAGGAACTTTGGCAAAGTCACATTGTGGAAAAGCATTTGGGATGGGAGATATAGTTGTGGCCATATTTAGAAAATACAATCTGCCACATGTAGATAATATTATTGCCTATTTCATGAGGTTTTGTGAGTATCAACATGAGAAATGGTCTTAATACAGGACTTAATCAGCATTTAAATACTGATTTAATTGCTTAATTAAGTGCTTAAGTACTGATTAAGCACTTAACAACACTTAAGTACTTAATCAGTACTTAATATAGTGCCTGGTGCATTGGAAAACCTCAATAATTGTTGCCATCATTATTACTTCAGCACTGCCCTTTGGACAGTTTTTCAGTTTGTGGTAAACACTATTTTGATTTTCTGAATTCTGGTTCTCAGAGAAATCTGATTAAGATTAGACAAAGGCCAAAAAATACAAGTGAAATTGAATGGAAGTGTATTGTTGTTACCTTTGAAGTGTCTTCTTGTCACTTTAAAAATTCTGAAGTACAGGACAGCCTTTACTTGGAAGTAAAATGTCCCAAATTGCAGAGGAGGTGGTGATTTGTGACCCTCTTACTTGCTTCGAGGTGATGAAAATGCTTTGGATCCGAACTTGCATTAGAGCATTAGCACCTATTGCTTTTGGCTTTGTTTTCTCACTGTTAAATCTGTTGTAATGAAGTCAACGTAAACTTTCTTATCAAGGTTTGCAGGACTGTTCTTTATGACTGGAAAAGTCACAGGGTTTCAGATGTTTTGAAATTTAGCAGCAGTAACTTTCCCTTCCCAGAGCGATTTGAAATGAACATCCGAGACAATGAACTACCTCTGACAAACTCAGCTTGTGCTTTGTTGTCATCTGTGATGATTTACATTCCCCTTTCCTTGGCTGTGAAATCGATGTCACAGCTGCACTAGGTACTGGGCAAATGATGTTCTTTTTATCTGCTTTAAATATGAAACTGTGTTCTTATCACTGTGGGTTGAAGGACATCTTTGTACCTGAACACTTTGATGTGAGGGTGATGTCAAACAGATTTTGACTCAGATAAATATTCAGTTGTGCCAGGAATTACAAATAGAATCTTGTGACCTTGTTTCAATTAGGAGAAACGTGGAATGAGTTAAGGAAAAATGTATTAAAATAACATTTTTGTTTTCTTTTTGCTATAAGATAATTTATGTTCCTCATAGGAAATTTTAGAAAATCCAAGCAAAAAGAGAAAAATAAAAATCACCTGCATTCTTACCACCTGGCTGCAATAATTATTCACATTTTAGAATAAGCATTTGTGCATATACACATTTATATACACCACAGATTTTAAAATAATGGATCGTGATGTACATGTTATTTAGCATTTGGATTTTTTTTTTTAAATAAAAAAACTTGATAGAGTGTGGGGATCTTTCCATGTCAGTAAATACATAAAATCAATTTAAATTATTTTAATCAGTTTCCTATTTGTCTCTCTGCATTTAGATTGTTTCCCATTCCCACAGTTACAAACATTATAAAGTATATCCTCGTACAGATATTTTAAAAATTTGTTTAAAAAATTATAGAAGTAGTACACATTAAAAAATTCAAATATTGGGCTTCCCTGGTGGCACAGTGGTTGAGAGTCCGCCTGCCGATGCAGGGCACACGGGTTCGTGCCCCGGTCCGGGAGGATCCCACATGCCGCGGAGCGGCTGGGCCCGTGAGCCATGGCCGCTGAGCCTGCGCATCCGGAGCCTGTGCTCCGCAACGGGAGAGGCCACAACAGTGAGAGGCCCGCGTACCGCAAAAAAAAAAAAAAAATCAGTTGAGTTTCTATATGCTAATAAAAAAGTATCAGAAAGAAAAATTAAGAAAACAATCCCATTTACAATTGCATCAAAGAGAGCAAAATACCTAGGTATAAATTTGACCAATGATGTGAAAGACCTGCACAATGAAAACTGTAAGACACTAATAAACTGAAGAAGAAACAGACAGAAAAAAATGCTGTTATCTGGCATTGGAAGAATACTGTTAAAACGTTCATTCAGCCAAAGTACTGTACACATCCAATTCAATCTCTAACACAATTAAAATAGCATTTCTCACAGAAACCAAACTAACAATCCTATCATGTGTGTGGAACCAAAAAGGACCCCAAATAGCCAAAGCGATCCTTAGAAAGGACAGCACAGCTGGAGTCAACTCACTCCATGACTCCAAACTATACTATGAAGCTACAGGAACCAAAACAGTGTGGAACTGGCACAAAAACAGGCACATGCACCAGAGCAATATAACAGAGAACCCAGAAATAAACCCACACGTATGTGGTCAGTTAATTTATGACAAAGCTGCCAAGGACATACACTGGGGAAAGTCCCCTTAATAAATGATGCCAAGGAAACTAGATCCCACACACCAAAGAAAGACAATGGGAACTGTCTACACCGCACACAACACTTCCTGAAATCCACAATATTCCACATGGAGCCCTTCCTCTGCTGGCTCCTCTGAAAATGGACCCCCCTCAGCAGTCAGCCACATACAAGAAGCTTCTCCCCACTTTCTCTTCACCTTTTACTTCTGGTGGTGCCTCCCAGCCAGTCCTGAAGACAGTGGGCTCCTGTCTGCATGGGTGAGGCCCAGTGTTGTCCAGAAACTGAAGCTCCAGTGTGTCCTGAGGAGACCCACCTCCCATCAGTGTGGACTCGGCCAGGCATTGTCCCAAAGCCAAAGCCCTGGCGAATCCCAGATCCAGTTCAACCAAAGTTGTGATGCTTATTGGCCTTACGGAGTCCACATGTTATTGAGACACCGTAAGAAGATTACATTAGGAGCCACCATCTCTTGAATGCCATGGATGACCTGGCGTGCAGCCCTGAGGGTGGCGCTGCTGAGGCCATGGGCGGAGTTGGGGGCAGGGGTGGGGTCAGACATCTGGCTGCCCTCCTCTTTGGCTCCAGGACAGCTCACCGACTGCGGAGTTCCGGCCCTGTGGGGACCCGGGCTCCATTCCTGCTTCAGGTCAGTCCCCCTGTGCCAGGATACTTTTAATAGGTAGTGATGACACAGCTGGCTATCCACCTGGAGGATGTAAACTTCCTCTGTGTAAACAAGGACTTTGTGGCTCTAGAGAGACAGTTTCCTCTGTCTTGGTTATTTTGATTTCATTTGAGACTGGTGGAAATGAAACACAATTTTATTTTCTTTTAGCTTTTTATTTTAACATAACTTTTGATTTATAGTCAAGTTGTAAGGAATTCCCATATATCCTTCACCCAGATTCCCCATATGTTAACAATGTACCACATTTACTTTATCTTTTTCTCTCTTGACATATTTCTCTTAACATAAGTTTAATAATTTCTTAATATTTATACTACTAATATTATATATTAATATATACAATACTAACAGTACATATAATCTAATACAGCATAGTGAGCTTAGTACATTAAATAGCCTTTCATATTTCCTGTCCATATTTCTGTGGTCATCTTGAAAAAAATTTTAACATAACAGACCATACTTTGCAACTTGCTGATGTTCCCCTAAGATTTCTGAAATCTAGATCCACATCCTGGCTCTCTCTCTCTTTTCCCCTTACAGTTTAGTTGAGTGAACCGGTCATTTGTCCTATAACATGCCCACAGTCTCTGCTTACTCTTTGCATCCTTGTGGTGCTGTGCAGCCCATTCCTCTGCCCCTCTGTATTCCCTGAAGACTGGTTGTTTGATGTAGAGTCTTGATCAGATTCAAGTTTGATTTTCTTGTCAAGAATATTTCATACTGTTGTATTCTAATTCTTTCGTACTTTCTTTAGTAGCTGGGATACTTCCATAAGGAGAATATTCATCAACTATTTGGTTATGCTGTCTAGATTGTTTTTAACTTTTGCAGAAGGGAGTCAATGAATTATGGTACGTAGCTCAATAATTAAAAGTTGTTTTGGCTTTTTATGGCTTATGAAGAACCACATCCGAATACCAAGCAGGAGTTCATTGGCAGATGAGATTTACTGGAAGTGATTCACAAATATCATTAATAAACTATTATTATCTCCTTCACTTAGCTGTGCCTCATGACTTCACCTATTTAACTAAATCCAGTTCATGATTCTTGACATACTTTAAGGTATTCATTTAAAATGAGTAATGAAATAATTTAACAGTGAATCACCTTTACTTATGTATTTTTATATTGAATAGCAGGAAACCAACAGAGAAATTTGTCACTTTTGTTTGAGAACACAGTTAAATTTATTCTTATTTGACTCTTCCACCCTGGTTGATTAACCAGCTGTGTTTAATTTGAAAGCTTTTGAAATTAAGTTTATCAGCACAGGACAAGGCATTTTATAGTACAACATCTGGATTTAAAAGTGTTTTAAGTCCAAGGAGATTATTTTTACGGCTTTTCATTAGAGCTGACTCTCTATAGCTGAAAACTACATTTCCAAGACTGCAGCATAACTAGTATTCTGGATGAAATCTAGATTTTGTACATGCAGAATACAGAATCTGGAGCTGTGTTATGTGGGGAGAGTGGCAGGGCATGAGATAACCGTGTTCCAATATGGTTCCCGGCAGACAGTGTCCCTTTTCCTGCTCCAGCAGCTTCCTGCAGTAGAATTGGCAGTGCACCCCATCACAGCAGAGATAGTCTGGCTAAGCATTCCTGGAAGTCCTGCTTAGATCCTATTCTTCCATTCCTTCCAGTGACTTTGTAAACCACACACAAAAAAATCACTTTCTGTTTATACCAATTTGAATGATTTCTGTTATCTGCAACCTATTTCTCACTAATAATAAAGCTATTGATTTTTGTGTATATATATTTTTTGATTTTTGTATATTATCTTTGTACTGAGCCATCTTACTCAATTTATTTATTGCCTGAGATAATTTTCTGGAAGTTTCCAGTTAAAAATTGTACAGTTGTCATCTCCTCTTTGCTAATTTCATCCTGATTTCTCTTGAATATTTGCACCATATATTGTAGGCAATAGTGAACATTTTGCGGTTTTTCTAACTTTAATGGAAAGCTTCTAGTCTTTCCCAGCTGAAAATAATTCTGACTTTGGAGATTACAGATATGTAATGTTATGAAGGTATTCATCTTTTCCCATTTTATTAAGAACTTTCTAAGCTAAAAAAAATTAAGAATGTAAGTTGGTTTTTATAAAAAAATTTTTTCAACATCCATGGAAGTGATTAAAAGATGTTTCTCTTTTTTTCTATTTGTATGATGAACTATATTTATAGATTTCCTAATATCGAATTGTCTTGCATTCCTTGAAAAATCCCACTTGGTTATGGTATCTTATTTTTTTTAATGCTTTACTGGATTCTTATTGTGCCTATTTTGTGATTTTTGCACTGATACTCATAAGTGAGTAGTTTTCCTTTTTTTGTACTAGTTTTGCTGTTTTCCTATTGCTATAATGCTTGCTTTATGATAATAATTAGAAAAATTTCCTTATTTTCTGTGCTTAGTTCTGTGAAATTATCTGCATATGGCGATTTTTGGCAGGGAGTACGTAGAGGGCAACTCTGACGACTTTATTCTATTCTACTTCTGTACATTTAGATTTCCCATCTTTTCTGGGGTCAGTTTTGATCCATTTCATACAAGTTTTCCAATGTATTTGGCTATATGTGAGCAAAACCATATATATATTGGTTTTATATATATATATATATGTGAGCATATATATATATGTGAGCAAAACCATATATATATATTATGTCTTTATATATACATATATGTATATTTCTGCTGTATCTGGTTATTTCTTCCTTTCCTATTTGGTGTGTTTGTGCTTTCTCCTTTTAAAAAAAGTTAGGCTCACTAATAGTTAATCTGTTCAGTTGATTTTCAAAAATCAGTTCTTGTATTTGCTGTTTTTAGTTATAAAAATTTATTACTTTGTGCTTTTCTCTATATTAATTCCTTCCTCTTAATTTTTCTTCCTAATTTATTGTTTTGCATACTCAAGTCATTAATTTTTATTCTTTCTTGTTTATAAGCATTTTAGGCTATGAGTTTTTTCCTGAGCATTTATTTAGCTATATAATTCCATATGTGAGGTAATAATAATAATAGTGGTAAATAAATCAGCCTCTCATGAAAATAGTTTACAACTTTACATTAACACAGTCTTCTGAAAATAAACATTTTAAACACATATGGTTTCCTATAACAAATATTTTTAATTTCAATGTTACAAGACAACTATCTGTGGAAGTATTTTTTTAAAATTAATTAATTAATTTTTGGCTGTGTTGGGTGTTTGTTGCTATGCGCGGACTTTCTCTAGTTGCAGCGAGCGGGGGCTACCTTTTGTTGTGGTGCACGGGCTTCTCATTGCGGTGGCTTCTCTTGTTGCGGATCACGGGCTCTAGGCACGAGGGCTTCAGTAGCTGTGGCATGTGGGCTCAGTAGTTGTGGCTCTCGGGCTTTAGAACGTAGGCTCGGTAGTTGTGGCACATGGGCTTAGTTGCTTCGCGGCATGTGGGATCTCCCCGGACCAGGGCTTGAACCCATGTCCCCTGCATTGGCAGGTGGATTCTTAACCACTGTGCCACCAGGGAAGTCCGCATGGAAGTATTTTTTAAAAACTCTTTCAATAATGTGGGAATGCTCCTTCGTCTTTTTAGTTGACTGATTCAGACAAATGCTCAATTCTGTAAGCACAAGATCCAGGAAAAAAAAAATGTAGATTTCACTAAATTTTCGAGTAACTGATATGTAAATATTTTTACTGTCTTCTTATCTATCTAACAAGACTCAGTGGTTGGTTTATGACTCTCTCTTTTCTTTTTTTTTCACATCTTTATTGGAGTACAAATGCTTTACAATATTGTATTAGTTTCTGATGTATAACAAAGTGAATCAGCTATATGTATACATATATCCCCATATCCCCTCCCTCTTGAACCTCCCTCCCATCCTCCCTATCCCATCCCTCTACGTCATCACAAAGCACTGAGCTGATCTCACTGTGCTATGCAGCAGCTTCCCATTAGCCATCCATTTTACATTTGGTGGTGTATATACATTAATTCTACTCTCTCACTTCATCCCAGCTTCCCCTCCCACTCTGTGCCCTCAAGTCCTTTCTCTATGTCTGCGTCTTTATTCCTGTGCTGACACTAGGTTCATCAGTACTGCTTTATAAAATTCCATATATATGAGTTACATACGGTTTTTGTTTTTCTCTTTCTGACTTACTTCACTCTGTATGACAGATTCTAGGTCCATACACCTCACTGCAAATAACTCAGTTTCGTTCCTTTTTATGGCTGAGTAATATTCCATTGTATATATGTGCCACATCTTCTCTATCCATTCATCTATTGATGGACATTTAGGTTGCCTCCATGTCCTGGCTATTGTAAATGGTGCTGCAGTGAATACTGTGGTACATGTATCTTTTTGAATTATGGTTTTCTCAAGGTATATGCCCAGTAGTGGGATTGCTGGGTCTGGTCGTTCTATTTTTAGTTTTTTAAGGAACCTCCATACTGTTCTCCACAGTGGCTGTATCAATTTACATTCCCACCAACAGTGCAGGAGGGTTCCCTTTTCTCCACATCCTCTCCAGCATTTGTTGTTTGTAGATTTTTTGATGATGGCCATTCTGACCGGTGTGAGGTGATGCCTCATTGTGGTTTTGATTTGTATTTCTCTAATGATTAGTGATGTTGAGCATCTTTTCATGTATTTGTTGGCCATCTGTATGTCTTCTTTGGAGAAATGTCTATCTAGGTCTTCTTCCCATTTTTGGATTGGGTTGTTTGTTTTTTTGATATTGAGCTGCATGAGCTGCTTGTATATTTTGGAGATTAATCCTTTGTCAATTTCTTCATTTGCAAATATTTTCTCCCATTCTGAGGGTTGTCTTTTTGTCTTGTTTATGGTTTCCTTTGCTGTGCAAAAGCTTTGAAGTTTCATTAGGCCCCATTTGTTTATTTTTGTTTTTATTTCCCTTACTCTAGGAGGTGGGTCAAAAAGGACCTTTCTGTGACTTAAGTCATAGAGTGTTCTGCCTATGTTTTCCTCTAAGAGTTTTATAGTGTCTAGCCTTACATTTAGGTCTTTAATCCATTTTGAGTTTATTTTTGTGTATGGTGTTAGGGTGTGTTCTAATTTCATTCTTTTACATGTAGCTGTCCATTTTTCCCAGCACCACTTATTGAAGAGGCTGTCTTTTCTCCATTGTATATTCTTGCCTCCTTTGTCAAAGATAAGGTGACCATATGTGCGTGGGTTTATCTCTGGGCTTTCTATCCTGTTCCATTGATCTATATTTCTCTTTTTGTGCCAGTACCATACTGTCTTGATTACTGTAGCTTTGTAGTATAGTCTGAAGTCAGGGAGCCTGATTCCTCCAGCTGTTTTTCTTTCTTAAGATTGCTTTGGCTATTCGGAGTCTTTTGTGTTTCCATACAAATTGTAAAATTTCTTGTTCTAGTTCTGTGAAAAATGCCATTGGTAATTTGATAGGGATTACATTGAACCTGTAGATTGCTTTGGGTAGTAGAGTCATTTTCACAATATTGATTCTTCCAATCCAGGAGCATGGTTTATCTCTCCATCTGTTCATGTTACCTCTGATTTCTTTCATCAGTGTTTTATAGTTTTCTGAGTACAGGTCTTTTGCCTTCTTAGGTAGATTTATTCCTAGGTATTTTATTCTTTTTGTTGTGATGGTAAATGGGATTGTTTCTTTAATTTCTCTTTCTGATCTTTCATTGTTAGTGTATAGGAATGCAAGAGATTTCTGTGCATTCGTTTTGTATCCTGCAACCTTACCAAATTCATTGATTAGTTCTAGCAGTTTTCTGGTGACATCTTTAGGATTTTCTATGTATAGAATCATGTCACTGGCAAACAATGACTGTTTTACTTCTTCTTTTCCAATTTGTATTCCTTTTATTTCTTTTTCTTCTCTGATTGCTTTGGCTAGGACTTCCAATACTATGTGGAATAATAGTGGCAAGAGTGGATATCCTTGTCCTGTTCCTGATCTTAGAGGAAATGCCTTCAGTTTTTCACCATTGAGAATGATGTTTGCTGTGGGTTTGTCATATATGGCTTATTATGTTGAGATAGGTTCCGTCCATGCCTACTTTCTGGAGAGTTTTTATCATAAATGGGTGTTGAATTTTGTCAAAAGCTTTTTCTGCATCTATTGAGATGATCATATGGTTTTTATTCTTTTTTCTTAAAGCCTCTTTATCAGTGTTCTCCCTTTCCTTCAAGGCAGTTTGTTACATTGTTAACTAAGGCTTATAGCTTTTGTCTTCTGTTATAATTTTTAACCAAGATCAAATTAGTGAATATCAAACTTATATATTTCTGATTTCAATGTTATTATTTTATGAATGAATTATTTTAATATTTCACCTTGACTATAGTCATTAATTAGGTTTCTTGTGAATATTTGAAACTTTTTCCTGTCTTTAGAAATGTCATCTATCCATAGAAGCATAGATGCTCACTAAGAGTTAAAAATTTGCATCAGATGGTGGGTTTGGGGTGCTCATTGTACTATTTTTTTTATGCTTTCCTGTGTATTTGAACATTTTCATAATAAGAAGCTGGAAAAAATCAGATCTATTTATATAATTATAATAGACATCTAAGAATGCTTCAGAAATGATCAAAGAAGAGAGGGAGCTGGCCATTGGAAGGGACACAGTGGCTGTTTGAATTATAAGCAGACAGTTGTTACCCTCTGTTGTTTTTCCTCATGGAGAGTGGAAATGCTCTGGTGTGACAGGAAATATTTAGATTGGGTAGTAGAGGGAATGGCCTTCTGTAGGAGACCATGCAGCTGCTTCCCCTTGCTTGTCTTTAAGAACTCCATAGATACTCTCTGTGTCACATGGTGGAGGTGAGGCGGCTATCCCTTTGGTTGGAGAGAGAAGACAGTTGAATCGTTTCTCAAACAGACCCAGGGGCAACTGCAACTCACATAACTGTATAGGGTTAGCCAGGACGGTGTCCAGTGCCCTGAAAACAGCAAGGGTATAGATCAGGTTCTGCCTACAGTAGCCCTGCTGAGTTCCACAGATTCCCTCTGTGGATTAGCCTCTGCCTTGTATCTCACCCAGAGCAGTTCCGTCAGAACTCTGAGTACAAGCCAGGGAGGGGCCCTGGAGTTCACAGAGCCCAGCTCTTCACTCTTCTGGGAATGAAGAGTTCATACCAACCAGGCACTTAACAAAAGTATGGGATTTTCCAAGAGAAACAATCCTTATGACATTGGTCAGGCAAATTTCCCTGACAGTAAAAAGTCATTCACAGGACTTCCCTGGCGGTCCAGTGGTGAAGACTCCGTGCTTCCACTGCAGGGGTCACGGTTTCGACCCTTGGTCGGGGAACTAAGATCCCGCGTGCTGTGAGGCACAGCCAAAAAGAAAAGCAAAGTGTCATTCACCCAAAAGATAGTTGGTGCCCACTATATCCAGAGCCATACTGAGACTATTTGGGCTACAGGATCGTTTCCAGAGTGCCATGTATTGTAACATCTAGGGGGACGGGTTCTGGATTCTGACCTGGTTTTAAATCCGGACTCTTCCATTAACTAGCTATGTAACTTTGGAAGCAAGTGCCTGTTGGTCTCTGTGCCTCAGTCCCCTCCTCGGTGGAGTGGGTTTCAGGATTGCAGCACCTAGCTCATAGGGTCTGCTTGGAGGATTCGGGATAACATGTTTGAAACACACGTAATAAATGTTCAGTAAATGTTCACTATTGTTATGTAGCCTGGTTGTGTTGCATCCTCTTTGACAAACCCCACGCTCTTCATTTTCCAACCACTCAGCTACCTTAAACAGACCCCAAGTTACCTCAGGGCTGAGAAGCAGCTACTCTTGGATTTTCCTGGTTACCCAGCTGGAGGGGGTTTCCAGGCTCTCAGGCGCTTCTTGCCTTTCTAGCTTCATCAGAACCATTACATTCTCAGCTGAGAGGACTCTGACCCTTGCTATTGGGTTCTGTGGGTGAGGGAGCAAGAGAACCACGCTGTGGCGATGGCCTTGGGATCTGTCCTCCTGTCCTTTCCTTTTGAGCTGTAGGTGTAACTGTGGGTGATGAGATTTTTTTAGCTCCACCATGGGCAGCCCCAGGGGTCCTGCTGTATTCACCTTCATCTACATTGAGGAATAACATCCCTACCAAGGCCTGGGTGTAAGTCATTTTTGGGGAGACTTTGTGACTCCACGTGCATCTAGTACACAGATGTGTTCGGATGGTTTCCCAGTTTCTGTGGAATTTTGAAACTTGGAGACCCAAGTATGGATTCACTGAGGGAAACTTTCCCCTCTCTGGAGTGAAGTTGTGGAGCTTCTCTGGAGACGCATTACAACATTGTGATAATAAGGCCCCAGCCACCTCAAATCCCTTGGCTGTTGATTGCTCTAACTTTGAAGCTGGAAGTTTGCCCTTTTATCCCCCAGTTGCAGAGCACAGCAACTCTGGGAAAGTTTAGTGAGTCTGGTTGAGGGAGTGAGGGAAGAATGGCAGGCAAGGCCCTTCCAAGGGCTGGATCAGTGGGGTTATGACCATGGGCATTGTGTGGCTGTGATGGGTGGGAGTGGTCCACGTCCAGGAGCTACAGGATGATTCCTCCTGTGTCCCTTTCCTAGGAGTCTGTGTCTGCCCCTCCACCTCTTCATCCACTGTGTCCACTGAGCTTGCCCACCCAGAGTGGCCTTCTCAAAACCTGGGCCCATCTCAAGGCATGGGCCTCCACACCTACAGCCTCTCTCTGCTCAATGTCACCTCTTTAGATGGGCTTTTCCTGTCCATCATGTGTAAAACAGAGTCCCTTCTTATCCTTCCCTGTCCCCTTACTATGCTTATTTACTTTTATTCATAACACTACCTGACATTTTATTTACATATTTATATTTGTCTGTCTTCCCTACTAGAAGGAAAGGGCAGAGACTGGTGTGTTCATTGCTGTGTACTCTATACTTAGAACAGGCTTGGCACAGAAGAGGTGCTGAATAAGCATTTTTAAATGAAAACAAGAAAGCAAAACACCTCTTTCCCAGAGGAGTCTTTGCACAGAGGAGAGTAGCTGTGGGATCTGGGCAGAAGAGGAGCTGTGCATTTCTTGCAGCATTTTTCAGGGGTTTTGGGTGTGAGATGCAGGAGTACCTTTTGAGAAGGGGATGTGAGGCATGAGAAAACCAAGGGTGAATCATTTAGAACAATTCTCATCCTCTTGGGATGATTGGTCTCTCTCTGAGAATGATACCAGTTGACTCGAGATGTCTTCAGCACCTTTGATTACTCCACTGAGGTGAGCGTAATATGTTCTCATCCTTGGACCTCAGGAATGGGACCTAAAGTAATTTGAAGTATGGAGGATGAATACTCAAGAATATAGGCTTGCTTCCAGCCAGACAGGACCATTCCTTGTTTAAAGCACAGTTACCCTTGGTCTTCCTGCTTTTTCTCCTGCCATTTCTCCTAACAGGAGTGCTCTTCTGCTGCTCCCCCTTTCCAACTGCTACCTCCTCTTCTAGATCAGGTTCAGATTCTTCTTTTGTGAAGCCTTCCCAGCCATCATGGGGAAGAGCAACCTTTCCTTCCTCTAAACGCCTTTAAGTCTTACTGTTCATGCTTTCATGACATTTGGCCATAAATGATTTGGGGGCAACTCAAGTACTAACTAACTAACTAACCAACTAACTAACTCTGAAGTCTTTGGCTTCTCTAGTCTCCAAAGGTCATCCTTCCCTTCAGTGTTTAAAATCACAAAAGTCCAAGCTCGGATCCTGATCCACCACTGAAAGTTCAGCTGTAGACTGGTTCCCCACCCATGTAATTCCCAGAGGATGCTTACATTTTCTGCCTAGCCCTGCTGGTTCTGGAGTTCTGTGGGACCTCTGGCCATCTTGTGACCAGCTTCTCCAACTGCTACTGCTTTCCCCATACCTCCTCACCCCAAGTACAGACGAAGACCCCTGTATTATCTGTCCAAGCACATCACAGACCAGCACGTACTGAAGCTTTGGGATAATAGGAAGGACTTCTAGTATAGGAAAGAGGGAGGAAAACCCCATAAAACGAGATACAGGAAATTATTATTCTTGGAGCCCACCAGCCATATATACCTAGACAGGGTTTTTGGTTTTTTTTTCTTTTACACTTTCCTCATCCCTCATTCTGCTGCCACATGGCCACAAAACCTACCTTCTGCCATGTAGTACCCTTGCCTATATCTCTCTCTGCTCCTTTCATCCCTGGGTGCAGGACCCTGATCTTTGAGACCCAGCAAGAAGGGAAAACCCCATTTTAGCCCCAGGCTCACTTCTCAGGACACATCTTTTTCTGCAGAGATGGATCTCACTCCATAATGCAAGCCATTTCAATGTCATGAAAGAGAGCAGTGTACCTCTCTCTGTCTTAACCATTGAAGACACTATTTTGGCTTTGCTGCCATAAAGCCATTGGAATGTTTTCCCAAACAAACATAGTCTGTTCCCCAAATTGCATCTGAAAATTGCTGATAAGTTTAAAATAACTTATTCTGGCTTTTAGACATTACATTTTCAAAAATTGGGGGGTTCAATCACATTAGAACACTTCATCACACATATTTTTTTTCTTTAAATATGTTTTCTATCTTACAGAAATCAGCAGAATGGTAAAGCATCTAGGAGGAGATTGGTGGTGCCGTCTAAGGGAAGACCAGGGGAGTCTGTCCCTCCCTTCTGAAGCTCCGAGAGTGTCTGGAGGTGGGTGTGTTGTGTTTCAAGAGAGTCACACTAACAAAAATGTACTTAGAAGTGATGAGCATTTCAGAATGACATTTGGTTAATTTGCATGAGAGATAGGACTGCTAACCAGAAATGCTCTGCCCAGTCTATTCCCTCCCTCAGCCCTATTCCTCCCAGTCAGAACCACTCCCTGAGATCTCACTGACCCTTTGTAAAAGAAAAGTGTGTTCTTCCATCTCAGTCAGTGGATGTCTAGCATGGAGAAGTCTTGGGAAGCAAGCAGTACCTCAGAAAGAGTTAAAAATTCCTCCCTAGTCATTCTGCCTGTCAGGGAGTAGGCAGGGGCCTGCTCACTGGATGAGCCCAGAGTCATCCAAAAGAGCAGGGGCGGCCGGCCACTCCCTGGGTAAACTCATCCTTCCTGGGACAGAGCCCCTGGGAACTGAGATAATGGCAATCATGAGGTGTGCTCCCCTCCTCCACCGCTAGGGGTCTGCCATGAGCTGGCGAGGAAGGCAAGTCATGGACACAGTAAAAGGTGAGAGACACCGGGAGGTACTCTAAGTGGTTGATTACTTACAAAGAACCTAGAAATGAGGGAAATGGATGGTTCCAATCAGTGGTTCTTAACGTTTTTGAGTCACAAAGTCATATGAGAATTTGACTCTTCCCATCCTCACCCTAATCTACATAGACACACCATTTCACATATATTTCAAGGGTTTTCCCAGAATACCCTGGAGTTCATCTGTGGACCTTCTGCTCAAAACCGTAAACCCCTGGAGGGCAAGGACTGGGCTTGTTCGCTGATGTGTGTCCAGTGCCTACCTGAAGTGTCCAAGATGAAGGAAGTGTCAGTAAATGTTGAGAGCTAAAAGGCAAAAGCAAACCTGCGCTTGCCTAGCAGAAGCCAGGCCAGGGTGTGCAAACACCAGTGGCATCAGTGCCATGAGGGGCTTTGATGGTGACATCCCTGTCACTATTCTTCTTGACATTTAAAGCCAGGGCTGCTGAACTGTGAACTCTTCACTCTTCTGACCCTCTGGTCCTGACCTAGTGTGGTGACCTGAGACATGTACGGTCAATGATGGTCTGGAGAAGAGATAAGTGACATTTTGAGGATTCTCACACTGCTACCTGGTTTTTGCAATGGTTTTGATATCAGTTTATTCTAAAGGCTTCTTTGAAGTCATCATTCAGCTGCATTTACTGAGCATCTCGGGGTCTACTGTGTTTCAGGAGGGTGCTTGATAAATGCTGAGGACTGAATCACCATAACACCTGGTCTGGGTCACTTCAAAGTCCTCTGCTACTGCCAGCGAGGGAACAAGAGGAGCCACTGTAACCACTACCACTTTCAGAAACTCCTACATCACTGGTCTGCTATGAGCCATGCTGAACACAGTCAAGTTGCTCATAGAACCTACTCCTAGGCCAGTTAAGTTCAGAAAGGGATGGGGCTCCATAGTAAAGAGAACTGAGCCCCAAAATATCAGAAGCTTTAATGAAAAAGGTCTGTCAATTCAGAAGCCCCAAAACTCACAGATTCTTCCAAAGAACTGCCAGAATGGAAGACACACAGTGCACCAAAGATTTGGTGCTGAGCATAGCCCACCAGTTCACACACTTTCTTCCCTGTGTTAAGCTCCCTGTTAGGGATTCCATAGTCCTTTCCTGAAACTTATCCTCAGGCTGGGGCCACTGTCAGATCTATTTTTATGTCCTTAAATCTACAAGAAGATTAGAGTTTCAGTCCCTTTGAACCCCTGGGAGAGTCCTCACTTTATATGCAAATTGGTATATGCAAATAGATATGAGGGAGCACTTCTTACCTCTGCTGCAGCATTCAAGGCACTAATTAACATAAGTGGATGCTCTGGGGTGTGACCTTAGGAAGCATGTCAATGGTGCCAGGTGGAGGATGGATGTTATCTGCTCTTCCCAGATGTACTGGAACCCCAACTCGTGCCCAGCCAAGATATGCTGCTGGTCTAGCTTAGTAACAGACATTTTGCCTTATTTCTGTAAATGACTAATGACTTTCTCTTCATTCTTGTTCTTCATAACCTCTCCATATATTTGGCACTGTTGACGCTCTTGCCATCTTGGATTTCTCCTCCCCTGCTTCTTAACCCTGCACGGTTCTGTTTCTGTTGGTTTGCTTTCTGACTATTCCTCTTGTTCCCCATGGTGATTTAACCAAGGGCTTTCCCCGAAGCTCCACCCTTTTTTCCTTCTCTACATAAACTTCTCCAGCGTGTACGGTTTCATATCCACTTGCTTGCTTGCTCACTCACTCACTGAGCCTCTCTCACGTCCCTTATGTGGTACTAGGCTTAGAGAACACCAAGATGAATAAAATCTAATTTCTGCCTTCAGGGAGTCATATAATTGATAAGTGGTAACTTGACCCAGTGCCTGGCTCCTTCTACTCACATTCCAGTGCTCATTGCCCTCTGTCTCAAGACTGTAAGTTATTTATGCATGCTCAGTCTTAATCTCACATGACTCCTTTGCCTGTAACTCCAGCTTTCATTGATTTTCTTCAACAAACTGCTCTAGTCAGGAGAGCTGTTTGTTTTTTTTTTTAATTGAAGTATATTTGATTTACAATGTTGTGTTAATTTCTGCTGTACAGCAAAGTGATTCAGTTATAGACATTATTTTTTATATTCCTTTCCATTATGGTTTATCGCAGGATGTTGAATATAGTTCCCTGTGCTATACAGTAAGACCTTGTTGTTTGTCCATTTTTTAAAATGTATGTATCTATTTATTTATCTATCTATTTATTTTTTGTGGCTGTATCGGGTCTTAGTTGGGCATGTGGGATCTTTTGTTGTGGCGTGACGGCTTTTCATTGTGGCATGCGGGCTTCTCTCTAGTTGTGGCACTCAGGCTCCAGAGCATGTGGGCTCTGTAGTTGGGGTGCGCAGGCTTAGTTGCCCCGCAGCATGTGGGATCTTAGTTCCCCAACCAGGGCTCGAACCCACGTCCCCTGTATTAGAAGGCAGATTCTTAACCACTGGACCCCCAGGGAAGTCCCTCCATTTTATATATACTAGTTTGCACCTGTTAACCCCAAACTCGCAATCCATCCGACCCCCACCCCACCTCCCCCTTGGCAACCACAGATCTGTTCTCTACATCTGTGAGTCTGTTTCTGTTTCATAGATAAGTTCATTTGTGTCATATTTTAGATTCTATATATAAGTGATGTCATATGGTATTTGTCTTTCTCTTTCTGACTTACTTCACTTAGTATCATAATATTAGGTCCAATCATGTTGCTACAAATGGCATTATTTTGTTCTTTTTTATGGCTGAGTAGTATTCCATTGTATATCTTTTTTACCCATTTATCTGTTGATGGACATTTAGGTTGATTCCATGTCTTGGCTATTGTGAATAGTGCTGCTATGAACGTAGGGGTGCATGTATTTATTTATTTATTTATTTGGCTGTGCTGGGTCTTAGTTGCGGCACGCGGCTCTTCATTGTGTTTTGTGGGATCTTTAGTTGTGGCATGCGGGATATTTAGTTGCAACATTTGAACTGTTAGTTGCGGCATGTGGGATCTAGTTCCCTGACCAGGGATTGAACCCAGGCCCCCTGCATTGGGAGCATGGAGTCTTAGCCACTGGACCACCAGGGAAATCCCGCATGTACCTTTTAGAATTACAGTTTTGTCTGGATATCTACCCAGGAGTGGGATTGCTGGATCATATGGCAACTCTATTTTTAGTTTTCTGAGGAACCTCCATACTGTTTTCCATAGTAGCTGCACCAACTTACATTCCCACCAATGGTGTATGAGGGTTCCCTTTTAGGAGAGCTGGATTTTATTCCTTCAACAGTTTTATTACCTTGGGTAACTCATTTGACCTGTATTGGATTTAATATCTCTATCTGTGGAATGAGAAGGTTGTAGCACTGGGATTCTTTCATCTCCAAAATTCTATGATCATTTACAATTGGAGGGAGGTAGTGGCTAATACAAAACAGCAATTATATAGTGAAGCTAACGCTTTTTAAAAAAAACTTATGAGCAGCATCCTCATGGGGATTGCTAGCACATCATAAAATTGTTTGCTGGGTCTGGAAAATATTTGTCCTTGTCACTTATTATAATTAGCCAGTCGCCAGAGCTATTAACGTGTTCAGGTAAGAGGAAGGCAGGCATGGGAGTGGCTGAAGTTAAAGCAGGATTAGGTGGCCGCCTTAAACTTTCTGGAAGGATTGTCCTCATATAGGTACTGTTCTGAGATCATTGATCTTTATAGTAAGTTTGTGCCTTTATCCGTAAACTTATACATGTTATTCATGTTAAATAAATTTCTATAGAGTAAGAGTTCTGCTTCAGATCTTAAAAAAAAACTTCCTGATTAGAAAAATGATATTATTTCCTTAGTCATTGATACTTTGAATTAAAAAAAACAGATCCATTCAAGCTAGTTGACTCAAGGGGTATGTGTACATATGTGAAAGGATGAACTATTAAATGGCAATGAAAATGGATCACACGCAGCACAGTTGAACCTCCCAAATGTAAGATTGAGCAAAAGATGCCAGACACAAAACAACACATACTATATGGATCCATTTATATGAATTTCAAAAACAGGCAAAACTAACCCATGATGTTAGAAATCAGGATAAAGGTTACCTTTGGGATGGAGGAAAGGAGTTAGAGAGGGACTTCTGGGGCACTATCTCATGACCTAGGTGGTGGTTACACCGGTGTGTTCACTTTATGATAATTCATTGAGCTTGTGAGTTGTGTGCTTGTCTGTGTATGTGTTATATTTAAATTTAAAAAGTTAGGACTTCTTGGTGGCACAGTGGTTAAGAATCCACCTGCCGATGCAGGGGACATGAGTTTGATCCCTGGTCCGGAAAGGTCCCAAATGCTGCAGAGCAACTAAGCCCGTGCGCCACAGCTACTGAGCCTGCGCTCTAGGTCCCGCGAGCCACAACTACTGAGCCCACGTGCTGCAGCTACTGAAGCACACGCCCCTAGAGCTTGTGCTCCGCAACAAGAGAAGCCACTGCAGTGAGAAGCCTGCGCACCGCAACAAAGAGTAGCCCCCGCTTGCTGCAACCAGAGAAAGGCCACGTGCAGCAACAAAGACCCAATGCAGCAAAAAATAAATTAAATTAAAAAAAAAAAAAAGCAGAAACAAATTCCTACAAATTTCCAAGTTCCCACTGGGAACCTTTAGCCAAGTACTTCCATTCTCAGCCCACAGAAGTCACTTCCTTCTTCTAGGCCTCCTCATCCTCTGTGTGGTTGGTACACTTGTCTGCCTGTCTTCCCCAAGAGACAGCAAATGCCAGTGAGGGCAGAAAACTCGGTATTGTTAATTTTGGGTCCCCTACCCTCTTTCTCCTAGGAACCTACATTAGTGTGACAAAACAAAATTATTTTTAAGGCAGGACAAGAAAATTTTAACCATCACCATTTTCTCTGCCATTTGACCCACTCCTCCCTCCTCTTTAGTGTGCATTGTGCATCTGCATTATACATTAACTAGATCCCCTTAGAAGACACAGGAATGATGCCGAAAACTCAGCTTCTCTGTACACCAGTGCCAAATTGAATTGAAACTGGAGGGAAGGAGGCAGGGCACAACCTTTGTAAGAATGACATAGCCCGAGGACATGACATAAACTGAGTAGAACCAAATGGATCCAAGATGGCGGGCAAGTCAACTTTTTCCACTAGACGTTGAGCCTCAGTATCAGCAAGCTCACATCAGCAAGCTAAATGACACACCCACAGGCATCATGACAGTTCCAAGACCGACCATAAGGATCAAAAAGTGGGCGGTGGGCTTCCCTGGTGGCGCAGTGGTTGAGAATCTGCCTGCCAATGCAGGGGGCACGGGTTCAAACCCTGGTCTGGGAATATCCCACATGCCGCGGAGCAACTAGCCCCGTGAGCCACAACTACTGAGCCTGCGCGTCTGGAGCCTGTGCTCCGCAACAGGAGAGGCAGCGACAGTGAGAGGCCCGCGCACTGCAATGAAGAGTGGACCCCGCTCGCCGCAACTAGAGAAAGCCTTCGCACAGAAATGAAGACCCAACACAGCCATAAATAAAATTTTCTAAAAAAGCAAAATTCCTTAAAAAAAAAAAATTGGGCGGTGGCCCAATTCCTGGAAATCCCCACCCCTTCCTAAAATAGCTGGAATATTCCTCCCACTCATTAGCCTATGAAATTACCCACCCCTATAAAAACTGACAACCCCATACCTGGTGCCTTTCTCACCTTCTGAGGTGGCCCACACTCTGTCTGTGGAGTGTGTTTCTCTCTAAATAAATCCACTTCTTACCTATCACTTTGTCTCTCACTGAATTCTTTCTGTGATGAGACATCAAGAACCTGAGCTTCATTAAGTCCTGAAACCAGGTGTGTGATCTCAGTTGGAAGACTGTGGGTTTTGGCCGGGTTTGAGTCCTGGCCGAGTGGGTTGCAGTCCCAATCTGAGGTGCACAGTTTCAATTCCACTTCAAAGACATGGTTCCCAGTTCCTTAAGAAAGACTTGCTGGGTCACAAAGCTGGCCAGAGTCTGATTTAAATTTTTAAGGCTAAAGATGTATATATTGATACCTTTAATATTTATATACCTATACATACTTTAATATTTATATGCATTTCAAAGAACAAATGTAGAACTCACAAGTTTTCTAAAGTAGATGTCTAAGAAAAGGGAGAGGAGAGACAGCTTTTCCCTTTTAAGCCTTGTTGACGAAAAATTAATCAGTCGATCTAAGAAAGAAATGCAAAATTTTATGGGAGCCAAATTTGAAGATTATAACTTGGGAAGAGCATCTCAGAAAGCTGTGAGAACTGTTCTCCCCATTAGAAGTCAAGGCACAGTTATATAATTTTTTTGAGACAGAAGACTGCACATCAAATAATGTATTATTGACAGTTTACATGATCCAGATCTAAACGTCATCATGGTGGGTAATGTGACCCCTTACAAGATCAAGAAGTCATGCTATCTTTGTAGGAGTTGTCGTGTTGATGCTGGGAGAATGTTGCTCTTTATGGTTAAGCAGGTATTCCTGCCAATGGGGAAGGTCTGGTGATGCATAATGCAGACACACAGTGCACAGTGCGGGAAGAGAGGAAGCCAAAGGGCAGAGAAGAAATTTTATGTTTAAATTTTTTGTCTTGCCATAAAATATGAATTTTATTTCACAGTGAATTTTATTTCACTTTACTTGTATTTGCCCTTATACAGCCCACTGGGAGCCCATTCCTGCAATGCTGTTTGCTTCTACAAGCTTTTTCAGCTACAGGTAAATGTCTGTGCTGGACCAGGTACAAATCAAAGTGAGCACACCTGACTCCTGTCTGATGGAGCTCACCCACACAACTGACAGATGAACATAAATCAAAGTGAGGATTACCTTTGGCAGGAGAGTTTTTTTGTTTCTAATCCTTAATTTTTAACTATGAAAATACACAGTAATTGTAAAATTTCCTCCAGTACAGAAGTGTATAAAATAAACCATGAGAGTTTTACCAGCCAGTTCTACTCTCCAGCAGCAAACGTTGTTAATTAAGTAATTTATGCTTATAGAACATATGCATATTTATTCACACACTTAACTTTTATTGTACAAAAATGGGATGGTGTTATATGAATTGTATGCAATTTGATATTTTAAAATATCATTCCTTGCCAATACCTATAAAACTATATAATTTATTTTTAGGTGTCACTTTTATAAACAATGGGTACTGAGATTTCTAGTATTTTGTCAATGGTGCTAAAAGTTATTGGCATAAATTCCTACTCTTAGTACTCATGGCTTATAGCGTTTGTCATTTTAAATTTCAGTAGATTATTTTGGTAGAGTCTACCAAATTGTCTACAAAATTTGTGGTAACAATTTCCTCACCCACAAACATTGTACGAAAATGTCCATCTTCCTCACCATTGGCATTATGAGATATTGTCAGTCTTAAAAATTTTTTTGTCCTTCTGCATGTAAAAAATTTACAAGTTCCTTTCCCATTCTGGTCTTCTCTAATGCAGCACGTCCCAGACTTTAGGATTTTATTAAAATTAATTAATGATAGGGGAAAATCCCTTGAAATTGATGTGTTTGGCAAGCAAGAAATGACCTTCCCTTCCACCCCAATCTTAGAATGTCAGTATCTTTTCATTAAAGAACATAGCTTAATCTTGGTAGGGTTAGGGCTTCCCTGGTGGCGCAGTGGTTAAGAATCTGCTTGCCAATGCAGGGGACATAGGTTTGAGCCCTGGTCTGGGAAGATCCCACATGCCACGGAGCAACTAAGCCCGTGCACCACAACTACTGAGCCTGCACTCTAGAGCCCACGAGCCACAACTACTGAAGCCCATGCGCCTAGAGCCTGTGCTCCGCAACAAGAGAAGCCACTGCAATGAGAAGCCCGCGCACTGCAACGAAGAGTAGCCCCCGCTCTCCACAACTAGAGAAAGCCCGTGCACAGCAACAAAGACCCAATGCAACCAAAAAAAAAAAAAAAAAATCTTGGTAGGGTTATAAAGGACATAATTTCAGAATTTAAAAATATTGAAAAAAAATTATTTCATCGTAGACCAGAAACCCTTTGTCATGGACCAGCTCTAGTCTGCAGACCCGTGTAGGAAACCACTGATGTAATACATGTTTAAGCAGCTTTATTTGGACACTTTTCTCTTTCCTTGAAAATTTTGGGACGTACATAATGTCCATTTTTTTAGTTACCTTATAATTTATCAGAGGTCCATAAATCTTTTGTCTTAAGTCACAAGCCCTCCTCCAAACTCTGTCCTTGACACTACATCAGTTGTCAGGTGTCAGCCTTGTGCTCTTTCTTTTCCAAAGTCAGACACTTTGCACTGAGGAGACGAAAATATTGTCTGCAACCACACGTCCTTCAGAGTCCTCTTTGTCCCAGGTTTCTTCTGGTTGTATAATTTGTTCTCACATGTATCGACTAAAGGTTGCCTATAACAAACTCTGCATCAGGCCTCAGAACACACTGGAGGAAGGAGCATCATTAGCAAGGTCAGGTTTGCAGAGGGCTCCTCCTACCCCATTAAGAGTCACCAACCAGGAGAATGTGGTCTTGTCTTCCTGGGTTGGGGGAAGCCTCTGTGCATCTGTTGGCATCAATGAATCCTTAGTATTCTGTCTAGGAATTCATTATTCTCGCAGGTGCCAAGCTGAGATTGTCTTTCCTCCTCAACCCTAGTGAAGAGTGATGTTTAGTAGGATAAAGGCAAAGGCTTTTCTAGTATAATAATGCTGAGCTTACGCTATGAAAAACAGTCAACATGAGCAAGTGAAGAAATGGTTCATCTTGAGCTATTTCACCTGGATGGGGTTGGCACGGACCCTCAAAATCTCAAGCATCTCACTTGCTTTCTCCAGATAGACCAGGACCCTGGGGGAGGGGGTGGAGATCAGAGAAAAAGGACCCTCCAGACCCCATCTAAGAAGGACTTGGTGTGAACTGACAGGTCACATGATGAGAAAAGTGATGTTTTGCACCATTCATTGGACACTTATCAGCCAATAGGATTATTTTCTATCTGCTCACAAACTACCTGCAGCTGTGAGATTTCAGCGTGACATGCCAGAGTGGACAGAGGTATTCATCAACATTTCACCACCCTTTTGGGAATGAAACCAGACTGCATTTTTAGCACACGTATTTCAGTGTCTATCTCCCAAAGAGGAAGTTATATTTAGCATTTCCTGCTAGCCACTGAACAGTGCAAGACCTCTGGGTCTGGAGGTAGTCACAGCCCTTTATGTCTATCTGTGGAATCCCTCCTTGTAAACTGCTAGGGCTTTGAGGAGCCCGAGTTTATAGCATGAACTCTTACCATAAATCCTTAGAACCCACCAGGAAAGGTGCTGATTGGGTAGTATGTTCATAGTGACTTCTTAGTCCCAGCCCTGGGAACATTAGGAATGCCCCAGTCAGATGGAGTGTGTGTGTGTGTGTGTGTGTGTGTGCACATGCTTGCATGCATCCGTGTGTTTGGGCATGGTAGTGTAAATGGGGCACTCTGGGTGACCTTCTTCAGACTTTTTAAAAAAAAATTTTATTGGAGTATAGTTGATTTACAATGTTGTGTTAGTTTCTGCTGTACAGCAATGTGACTCAGTTATACATATACATATATCCACTCTTCTTTAGATTCTTTTCCCATATAGGTCATTACAGAGTACTGAGTAGAGTTCCCTGTGCTATACAGTAGGTCCTTATTAGTTATCTATTTTATATATAGTAGTGTGTATATGTCAATCCCAATCTCCCAATTTATCCCTCTTCCTTTCCCCCCGGTAACCGTAAGTTTGTTCTCTACATCTGTAACTCTACTCCTGTTTTGTAAATAACTTCATTTGTACCCTTAGACTCTTCTTGTACCTACTCCTGAGGAATGTGTTTGCATTGCGTTGGGTTTGGGAAAATCAGATCAGCATGTTATGCAGCCTCCCAAAGAGAGGAGCGAACAGGAGATGAACTTTCAGGGCCATAGGCCCTACTTTTCCACATGGATCTTCTGGGTCAAGGGTCAGAGACACAGGGTCCCTTAGACCAGTACCTGCAGACAGGGGGCCTCAGAATCTTCTAGGGAATGTGTTTAAATGCAGATGTCATGGTCAAACTCCACCCAGGTATACTGAATCAAACTCTGGAGTATACAGCCGAGGAATCTATATTTAAAAAAATACCCTAGATTGTTTTGTGATGTGAGTGGGTTTGCTGACTACTGCCTTACTTGGCCCTTCCTGCAAGGGGATGGTAGCAGCACTCAGCATTGACATCAAGTCTTTTTGATTTTACCTCCAAAACATTTCTTGCATCTTCTCTGCATGTCCACTAATCACTGGCCAAGTCCAAGCTACCAGCATCACTGGCCTGGACCACTCCGTGGCCTCAAAGTTTCCCCTGCAGGGACTCATCCCCCTCCAATCGGTACTCAACACAGCAGCCAGAGTGGTCCTTTCCAGTCTCAAGTCAGATTCTGTCACACTCCCCACCCTACCCTGACCCTCACTCCAGTTATTATTTTTTTCTTTTTCCTTTCTTTTTTCCTTTGGCTGCACCACACGGCATGCGGGATCTTAGTTCCCTGACCTGAGATCAAACC
The DNA here is from genome assembly GCF_951394435.1 of Stenella coeruleoalba. NCBI lineage: Eukaryota > Metazoa > Chordata > Mammalia > Artiodactyla > Delphinidae > Stenella > Stenella coeruleoalba. The sequence continues at coordinate 74,127,442 of NC_137147.1, forward strand.
TGTGCCCCTGCAGTGGAAGCATGAAGTCTTAACCACTGGACCGCCAGAGAAGTCCCGCTCCAGTTATTTCTTTCCATCGCTTTTAGGGTGAACACGACATTCTTCTCACAGTCAGAGGACCTGCAGGACTGGATCCGCACCCTATACCTCATTTCACAGCCATTGTTCCTGCTAATAGATCTCTCCACAGACCTGCCCCCCCCCACTCCTTTCACCTGCTCTTCCTTCAGGCTCAGCTGTCATCACTTCCCCAGGGACGCCTTCCCAACCTCTCAAGGGCTGCACTTTTCAGTTGCAATTTTTTACTAATTGATGCAATAATCTGATTAAACACGAGTCTTCATGTAGAATGTAATTTCCCATGGAGGCAGGGACCACATTTCTTCACTATCACAGCCCTAGTGCTTGGCTCTAAGTACCTGTCCTCAGGACTTCCCTGGTGGTCCAGTGGTTAGGACTCGGCACTCTCACTGCCGGGACCCCAGGTTCGATACCTGGTTGGGGCACTAAGATCCCATAAACCGAGTGGCAAGGCCAAAACAAAAACAAAAACAAAAACCTGCCCTCGCCTCCATATGGCAGGTGTTGTCCATCAAGCAATCTTCAGTCAGAGAATATGCAGGGTCCTCGGATAGACCAGAGCTTTGTAATTACACCCAGGAGTTCCATTCACTTGTTCATTCATTCATTCATGATGACAAATGTAGGATTAAGTGCCATTTTGAGCTGTTAAATTCTGGGCCTAGCTGGAGTCAGCCAGCACAGCAGGCACCGCTGGTAATGATTTGAACATGTCTGAACACTTGGCGTGCCTCACTTCCCTTGGCTCAATCAAAATAAACATCTACTGAACATGAACTAGGCGCCAGACGTGCCCCCTGTCCTTAAGCAGCTTGTGATCTAGGGAGGAAAGACAGACACGAAACAAGTGACTACAAGTTTATGAGTTTTACCAAGGGGCATTCGAGTGTGCCTTGGAGACACAGAAGAGGGGGTGCGAGTCTAGTCTAGGGGTTCAGGGGAAAGCTTCCCTGCAGAAGGAATATTTGAGTTGAGGTTGAGGGTGAGTAGGAGTTAGAATAGGCCCTAGGGAGCAGTCCAGGTGAAGGCCAAGGTGAACTTCAGATGATAGGGCTATTTAATGGGCAGTAGGGAGCACCCAGTTCAGCCTAATTCTCCTGTGAGTTGGGGCTTGGCCCATCCAGCCCTTATCCATCCTCTTAAGGGGCAGATGCTGCACTAAACGGGACAGGGAGTCGAGTGGCCTGTGCGTGGGTACCTCTCGGGGCTCCCTCCTCTGACTCAGGCGGCACAGGAGCTGTTGTGAATTCAGCACCACTCTTGTTGGAGCAATATTAAACATCATCACCAAAGGCAGTTTTGACTCATTTATTTATTAATATAGAAAAGGAGCCCAAGGCAGCTGGACCAGTAGTACAAAGCACCAGGAGTTAATACTATTCTGGTGAAAGGGTTGGCTTTACAAAAGTGAAGGAGTAGGCAAGAGCTGCCCTGGTTCTGGGGCCAGGCCCAGCCTACTGCCCAGAACCTCGGAGCAGCACCTGGAACCAGCCGCTGGGAGAGAGTGACAGGGGGTCGGGGGCTGATGAGCTGGAGACCAGAAGGACAGGTGGCAGGGATGGAGGGCCAGGCAGTGAGAACCATCCTGTGGCTGATGAGGACAGGCAACTGCCGGCTGGAGGCTCCCCACTGGACCCTGGGCGGAGGCTCACGTGAGCCTCAGCTCCGGGGGCAGGTAGAAAAACCCTGCGGATACTAGAGAGGATGGGGATCCAGACACGGCTCAGGGTTGAAGGGCCTTTCCCTTCTCTCCACCAGGGGCCACCTTTCTCAACACTATGGGTGGGGCTTCAGGGCCCAAGGCACAGAGGGAGGCCCAGAGGCCTCCCAGCGGGAGGAAGAGGGGGCAGAAAGGAAGCACTTGAATGTTCCCAGCTTAGGCAGCTGGGGCTAAGACACAGGGCAGGCAAACAGCACCCCCGTACAATGAGGCTGGAACGCAGGGCTGGGTTGGGCTTATCCTCAGCCAGGACCAGCCCCATGGCAACGGTGCTTGCCTCAAACCTTAGCAAACAGAGTCTGCTGTGAGCACTGTCTCTCAGCAGACCCGGGTGCCAGCCCTAGCTCTCCTGGAACAGAGCTGTCTCACCATGGACCAGCCATGCCCTGCCCTGCCCTGGGCCTCCTCTGTTAATGAGGGCTTTGGATATGACCTCTCAGGTCACGGGAGCTGCAGGACCTGCTCTTGGTACTTAAGTGGGAACCAGTCCCAACCAGACTCCGGACAGAACTGGCATGGGCCGGGGGGCCGGGGGTGACGGGGGAGGAAGATGTTCCTGCACGGAACTTACCCCACACACACTCCAGAGCCAGGAAAGGCCACTGAGAGCCTCTCCTTCGCCCAGGGGAGGCGGCCGCCCTCCCTTTGGCACAGGGGGGACGCAGCTTGGTGTGACCCTTCATAACCACACCTGGGTAACACTCGGCATGGAGAGAATGGGGTGGCACTCTGCAAGCCTTTATGCTCTTCCCTGGGGTGGGGAGCTCAAGGCCACTTGTGGCTTTTGCCTCTAGCCCTTAGCGTAGAGAGGAGTGCTCTCCTTCTGTGGTCCTGCCCTGGGGACAGCCCGAGACTCTGCCTGGCTGGCACATGTTAGTTGGTCAGGAAGGGACAGAGGGGTAAGTAAGGAGACAGGGAGGTGAGAGTGAATCTCTGGCTTTCTCCTCGCCCTCTAGGGAGAGCAGCTCAATCAACCGAGTCACAGATCTCCTCCACCACTGCGTTGAAGATGTGTGGCTGGTCCGCGTACACGTGGTGTGAGGCGCCCTCGATCTCCTGTGGATGGAGGACCCCACCAGGGGCGGGACAGCCCTTTATTCAAGGCACTGGAAAGCTATTGCACCATTTCTTTTTCCCTTAAGCCTGCTTGCCTGTCGCCCATGAGCACTTATTTTATCTAAGACAACAGTCCACCTTTCTCCCCAGATCTTGGCACTTCCCTGTGGGGGTCAGTGAATCCCAATATCCCATCCTTACTTCTCCCATGGCGCCTGATTTTATCTTTCCTTCCATGCCAGCCCCTCCAGCGACCTGCTCATGTCAGCGACCTGCTCATGTCATCCACATGTCCACTAAAGCAGGGCCCATCAGGCACCAGCCTAATTAAGCATACTCATTAGCAAATGAGGGTGGGGGGGGCGGAGGAGTGTGGTGGGAAGGCTTCATGGCAGCCTCTACAGTTCCCAGCTCTGGTTTGGGGTGGGAATTACAGGGGGTGGAGGGACAGCGTGGTGCCTGTGCCTGACTACTGGACAAGAATCTGCCTTTCAGCTGAACTGAGCTACACAGAAGTGAGAAGCCCCTAATTATGATTTTACAGAGAGCCAACCCTTTCAAATCCACTACCATAGCTCAACCTGTCCACTCCTCTTTCCCCCCGACTCTCCCATCACCCTTCGCTACCCTGACTCAGCTACTCTGGGTCAGTCAACACGTGCTGGGGTGTTGCAGTGTTTCCACCTCAATCCTGCTCCTACAGTGGCCAACGTACCATGTCTCGGACGTAGGAATCCGGCCGCTGCAGCTTCACCTTTTTTCCCGTGCTGGTGTCTATCCAGGTGTTGGCCCCGTAGATCATGGTGATGGGCATTTCTTTTTGAATCAAGTGAATTCGCTCTAACATGGGTCGCCGGGCCCAGCCGAAGGACTCCATCATGGTTTTGAATGCCGTCTCCCCACTGAAGAAGCAACACAGGGTGAGGCAATGAATAAACGCCACAGCCTAAAATGTCAGTTTGTTGATCTCAGAGGCTGGAGAAGTATCTTTGTCATTCTTTGTGGTCCTCTCAGAGCCCAGCACTGGGCTCATTAAATATTAGGAAGATTAGGAGACAGGACTGAATCTCCAGAGGCTCCTATCACAGATGAGTTAGGAGGGATACACTTGTGAAAACCCCATGGCACTGAGAATTATCCAAGAGCCTAATAGGTTACTGTTCATTCAACAAATATTTATGTGGCATCCCGGAGCTGAGGGTGGGGACATATGAACAAGACACACGCAGTGCCTGCCCTCCTGGAGCTCACATTATCTTCATACTTTAGGCATAAATAATGAATTATATGATTAACTTAACTTCAAATTTCCCAAGAATTATGAAAGGGTGGCGGAGCTCTAGGAGAACACAGACTAGGGACTTGGCTTCCTGGGGCTGAAGGAGAGGGTCAGGGGGTTCACTTGGGGTGGGCTCTGATGAGCAAGTACTACAGTAGCACAAAGGGCTTGCTGAAGAGAATGGAATGAAACGTCAGTCTTGTGAGGACCTGGGGGGAGCAGCAGTTTGTGCGACTTGAGAAGCAATGACGGCCAATCTAATCTCCTTTGCTCCCTGGCCATTTCCTTAGGGAGAGCTAACCGAGGCTGTGTCACGAGGGGTCTGCAAGGCCGGGGCAGAAGCCAGCTGTCCAGGTTGCTCTCCTGGGAAGCAGGAGAGGTTGGGGACACCGCCACCCAGCAGGCTCAGCCTGTTTGGGAATTATATCCCCAGTCTCCTTTGCACCCCTGAGATGAAAGAGAGCCTGGGTTCTGCACAGGCCACCAGAAACAGGGCTCCTCCTTAAGGCAGTGCAGCATAGTGGAAAAATCATGGACTCTGGAGTCAGAGAGACATGAGTTCAAATCCTGGCTGTAGTTTCTAAGCAAGTCATGTAAATAAGAATACACCTTAATTTTCTCATTTACAAGCTGGGAGGAGTTATACCCACTTTATTAGGTCATTGTGAAGAAAATGAAAATATGTACAAAGCCCCTAAATCTAGGTGAAGCAAAGTAGGTACCCCATCCCCCAAATATTCTTCTTTGGCCAAATCGTATGTTTTCCAAGGGAATGGTAAGAGTTACCATGAGCTCATGAAGGTTACAACTCAGGAAGACTCGGGGGCTTATAAAATTGAGTGATGGTGTTTGGGGGAAGGGGCTTGTTATCACCGATGTCATCTCTGCTTCTTCTAGGACCTGAATGAGGTGTGTGATTATGTACTCTGTGGCTTAGATTGGGAGGCCATTCATTATATGGAACTAGGTCTGGGACTGGGGAATGCTCTGAGGAAAGGGCTAGGGGTGGGCCTGCAGGGTCTCAGAGAGTATGAGACTGGCACTGAGCCCAGTGGGGGCTGAGAGGAGTCGAGAGCAGGAAGCAGTGGGCTTCCTGATTTGACTGTTGAGCTGAGTTTCTATACTGCTGCTTAAGCAGGGCCCTTCAATCAGCTGGGCTCCTGAGGAATGTTGGATGAACAGTTCCCACGCTGCCTGAAAGCTGTCTGGGTTTGACGCTAATGCCCAGACAGCACTGCTGGAATGCAAAACCCCAGTTGCTTCACAGCTTTCGGCTGAACAGTCCTGAAATGAGGCATGGCAGTGCTGCTGCTCCCAATGACCTTGGCTCCCCTGAGATGCCTCCCAGTAGTGTGGGGTGAGGCCCCCAAAGAGGTGGTGCCTCATGGTATCAGCCACTCACATGGCACTGCCTGAGGGGAAGACTACCTCCCTGACTCTGCCCTGGATGGCAGTTGTCAAGACTGTAGATCAGCAGGCTTCTGGGGCCTATGTCTGAGTTGTCATAGATATAAACTTCTAGAGATTCTGCGGACATCCCCAAATCCCCCAAAGATAGGGAAGGCATTCCTATCCCAACAGTAAGTATTTCAAGGTGCACATAATTAAATTTTTAAATGCATAATCTATCCATCAGCAGTTCTATTTGTAGGAATGTAGTCTAGAGATAGTCACATGTGAGCAAAGGAAGATACATAAGGAGGTTCCCTGAAGCAATGTCACATGATATCTCAGACCTAAACTAACAAGAAGATTCAGGAATTACAGGTCTGGGACAGGAGAAGACTTTCTTTCTTTTTTTTTTTTTTTCTTTATAAAAATACCATGTTCAGAGAAGGAAAAAGAACTACAATCCTGCAGCCTGTGGAACAAAAACCACATTCACAGAAAGATAGACAAGATGAAAAGGCAGAGGGCTATGTACCAGATGAAGGAACAAGATACAACCCCAGAAAAACAACTAAATGAAGTGGAGATAGGCAACCTTCCAGAAAAAGAATTCAGAATAATGATAGTGAAGATGATCCAGGACCTCGGAAAAAGAATGGAGGCAAAGATAGAGACAATGCAAGAAATGTTTAACAAAGACTTAGAAGAATTAAAGAGCAAACAAACAGAGATGAACAATACAATAACTGAAATAAAAACTACACTGGAAGGAATCAATAGCAGAATAACTGAGGCAGAAGAACGGATAAGTGACCTGGAAGACAGAATGGTGGAATTCACTGCTGCGGAACAGAATAAAGAAAAAAGAATGAAAAGAGATGAAGACAACCTAAGAGACCTCTGGGACAACATTAAACGCAACAACATTCGCATTATAGGGGTCCCAGAAGAAGAAAGAGAGAAAGGGCCCAAGAAAATATTTGAAGAGATTATAGTCGCAAACTTCCCTAACAGGGGAAAGGAAATAGCCACCCAAGTCCAGGAAGCACAGAGTCCCATACAAGATAAACCCAAGGAGAAACACGCCGAGACATGTAGTAATCAAATCAGCAAAAATTAAAGACAAAGAAAAATTATTGAAAACAGCAAGGGAAAAATGACAAATAACATACAAGGGAACTCCCATAAGGTTAACAGCTGATTTCTCAGCAGAAACTCTACAAGCCAGAAGGGAGTGGCATGATATACTTAAAGTGATGAAAGGGAAGAACCTACAACCAAGATTACTCTACCCGGCAAGGATCTCATTCAGATTCAACAGAGAAATCGAAAGCTTTACAGGCAAGCAAAAGCTAAGAGAATTCAGCACCACCAAACCAGCTCTACAACAAATGCTAAAGGAACTTCTCTAAGTGGGAAACACAAGAGAAGAAAAGGACCTACAAACACAAATGCAAAAAACTAAGAAAATGGTCATAGGAACATACATATCGATAATTACCTTAAACATGAATGGATTAAATGCTCCAACCAAAAGACACAGGCTTGCTGAATGGATACAAAAACAAGACCCATACATATGCTGTCTACAAGAGACCCACTTCAGACCTAGGGACATATACAGACTGAAAGTGAGGGGGATGGAAAAAGATATTCCATGCAAATAGAAATCAAAAGAAAGCTGGAATAGCAATACTCATATCAGATAAAATAGATTTTAAAATAAAGAATGCTACAAGAGACAAGGAAGGACACTACATAATGATCAAGGGATCAATCCAAGAAGAAGATATAACAATTATAAATATATATGCACCCAACATAGGAGCACCTCAATACATAAGGCAACTGCTAACAGCTGTAAAAGAGGAAATCGACAGTAACACAATAATAGTGGGGGACTTTATCACCTCACTTACATCAATGGACAGATCATCCAAAATGAAAATAAATAAGGAAAAACAAGCTTTAAACAACACAATAGACCAGATAGATTTAATTGATATTTATAGGACATTCCATCCAAAAACAGCAGATTACACTTTCCTCTCAAGTGCGCACAGAACATTCTCCAGGATAGATCACATCTTGGGTCACAAATCAAGCCTCAGTAAGTTTAAGAAAACTGAAATCATATCAAGCATCTTTTCTGACCACAATGCTATGAGATTAGAAATGAATTACACGGGAAAAAACGTAAAAAACACAAACACATGGAGGCTAAACACTATTTTACTAAATAATCAAGAGATCACTGAAGGAATCAGAGAGGAAGTCAAAAAATACCTAGAGACAAATGACAATGAAAACATGACAATCCAAAACCTATGGGATGCAGCAAAAACAGTTCTAAGAGGGAAGTTTATAGCTATACAAGCCTACCTCAAGAAACAAGAAAAATCTTAAATAAACAATGTAACCTTACACCTAAAGGAACTAGAGGAAGAAGAACAAACAAAACCCAAAATTAGCAGAAGGAAAGAAATCATAAAGATCAGAGCAGAAATAAATGAAATAGAAACAAAGAAAACAATAGCAACGATCAATAAAACTAAAAGCTGGTTCTTTGAGAAGATAAACAAAATTGATAAACCATTAGCAAGACTCATCAAGAAAAAGAGGGAGGGCTTCCCTGATGGTGCAGTGGTTGAGAGTCTGCCTGCCAATGCAGGGGACATGGGTTTGTGCCCTGGTCCAGCAGGATCCCACATGCCGCGGAGCGGCTGGGCCTGTGAGCCATGACCGCTGGGCCTGTGCGTCCGGAGCCTGTGCTCCGCAACGGGAGAAGCCACAACAGTGAGAGGCCCGCGTACCACAAAAACAAAAACAAAAACCAAACAAAACAAAAAAAGAAAAAGAGGGAAAGAACTCAAATCAATAAAATTAGAAATGAAAAAGAAGAAGTTACAACAGACACTGCAGAAATACAAAGCATCCTAAGAGACTACTACCAGCAACTCTATGCCAATAAAATGGACAACCTGGAAGAAATGGACAAATTCTTAGAAAGGTATAACCTTTCAAGGCTGAACCAGAAAGAAATAAAAAATATGAACAGACCAATCACAAGTAATGAAATTGACACTGTGATTAGAAATCTTCCAACAAAAAAAAGTCCAGGACCAGATGGCTTCACAGGTGAATTCTATCAAACATTTAGAGAAGAGCTAACACCCATCCTTCTCAAACTCTTCCAAAAAGTTGCGGAGGAAGGAACACTCCCAAACTCATTCTATGAGGCCACCATCACCCTGATACCAAAACCAGACAAAGGTACTACAAAAAAAGAAAATTACAGACCAATATCACTGATGAATATAGATGCAAAAATCCTCAACAAAATACTAGCAAACAGAATCCAACAACACTTTACATACACCATGATCAAGTGGGATTTATCCCAGGTATGCAAGGATTCTTCAATATATGCAAATCAATCAATATGATACACCATATTAACAAACTGAAGAATAAAAACCATATGATCATCTCAATAGATGCAGAAAAAGCTTTTGACAAAATTCAACACCCATTTATGATAAAAACTACAGAAAGTGTGCATAGAGGGAACCTACCTCAACATAATAAAGGCCATATATGACAAACCCACAGCAAACATCATTCTCAATGGTGAAAACCTGAAAGCATTTCCTCTAAGATCAGGAACAAGACAAGGATGTCCTCTCTCACCGCTATTATTCAATGTAGTTTTGGAAGTCCTAGCCATGGCAATCAGAGAAGAAAAAGAAATAAAAAGAATACAAACTGGAAAAGAAGAAGTAAAACAGTCACTGTTTGCAGATGACATGATACTATACATAGAGAATTCTAAAGGTGCCACCAGAAAACTACTAGAGCTAATCATTGAATTTGGTAAAGTTGCAGGATACAAAATTAATGCACAGAAATCTCTTGCATTCCTATACACTAATGATGAAAAATCTGAAAGAGAAATTAAGGAAACACTCCCATTTACCACTGCAACAAAAAGAATAAAATACCTAGGAATAAACCTAGGGAGACAAAAGACCTGTATGCAGAAAACTATAAGACACTGATGAAAGAAATTAAAGATGATACCAACAGATGGAGAGATATACCATGTTCTTGGATTGGAAGAATCAATATTGTGAAAATGACTATACTACCCAAAGCAATCTACAGATTCAATGCAATCCCTATCAAATTACCAATGGCATTTTTTATGAACTAGAACAAAAAAATCTTAAAATTTGTATGGAGACACAAAAGACTCTGAATAGCCAAAGCAGTCTTGAGGGAAGAAAATGGAGCTGGAGGAATCAGACTCCCTGACTTCAGACTATACTACAAAGCTACAGTAATGAAGACAATATGGTACTGGCACAAAAACAGAAACATAGATCAATGGAACAAGATAGAAAGCTCAGAGGTAAACCCACGCACCTATGGTCAACTAATCTATGACAAAAGAGGCAAGGATATACAATGGAGAAAAGACAGTCTCTTCAACGAGTGGTGCTGGGAAAACTGGACAGCTACATGTAAAAGAATGAAATTAGAACACTCCCTAACACCATACACAAAAATAAACTCAAAATGGATTAGAGACCTAAATGTAAGACTGGACACTATAAAACTCTTAGAGGAAAACATAGAAAGAACACTCATTGACATAAATCACAGCAAGATCTTTTTTGATCCACCTCCTAGAGTAATGGAAATGAAAACAAAAATAAACAAATGGGACCTAATGAAACTTCAAAGCTTTTGCACAGCAAAGGAAACCATAAACAAGACAAAAAGACAACCCTCAGAATGGAAGAAAATATTTGCAAATGAATCAATGGACAAAGGATTAATCTCCAAAATATATAAACAGCTCATGTGCTCAATATTAAAAAAAAAACCCAATCCAAAAATGGGAAGAAGACCTAGATAGACATTTCTCCAAAGAAGACATACAGATGGCCAAGAAGCACATGAAAAGCTGCTCAACATCACTAATTATGAGAGAAATGCAAATCAAAACTACAATGAGGTATCACCTCACACCAGTTAGAATGGGCTTCATCAGAAAATCTACAAACAACAAATGCTGGAAAGGGTGTGGAGAAAAGGGAACCCTCTTGCACTTGGAATGTAAACTGATACAGCCACTATGGAGAACAGTATGGAGGTTCCTTAAAAAACTAAAAATAGAATTACCATATGACCCAGCAATCCCATTCCTGGGCATATACCGAGAGAAAACCACAATTCAAAAAGACACATGCATCCCACTGTTCATTGCAGCACTATTTACAATAGCCAGGTCATGGAAGCAACCTAAATGCCCATCGACAGACGAATGGATAAAGAAGTTGTGATACATATATACAATGGAATATTACTCAGCCATAAAAAGGAACGAAATTGGATCATTTGTTGAGATGTGGATGGATCCAGAAACTGTCATACAGAGTGAAGTAAGTCAGAAAGAGAAAAACAAATATCGTGTATTAACACGTATATGTGGAACCTAGAAAAACAGTACAGATGAACTGGTTTGCAGGGCAGAAATAGAGACACAGACATAGAGAAGAAACCTATGGACACCAAGGGGGGAAAGCTGCGGGGGGGGTGGGGGTGAGGGGGTGATGAATTGGGCGATTGGGATTGACATGTATACACTGATGTGTATAAAATGGATGACTAATAAGGACCTGATGTATAAAAAAATAAATAAAATTCAAAAAAAAATACCATGTTCATATCACTTTTTCAGTTAAAAAAAAAAAAGATCTTTGCAAATGTTTTCCAGTCTTTTTGCCTGTCAGGCTAACTGCCTATCTCCAGGGAAGAGTAAGGATCCTTCTCTAGAGACGGGCGGCATGTTTAATTAATCTATTATCTTCTCCATTCCTTTGCGCCTATCCCTGGGAAAGTCTCTGGAAACCATCAAGCCTGCTAATGCCTATGTTCCCCTAACTGAATGAGAGCTCTGTGGAAGAAGAAATATAGCACAGAATGATCCTGGGACCGCTCTGGAGTTTTCCAGCAGCTCGAGTTTTAGCTGCCAACCCATCGACCTGAGCCGACTCTGGAAGCTGCCCTCACCTGGGATTCTGGGCATTGCAGTGGTAGATATACTCCGATATAGTATCATCGTCAAAGAAGTCTGCAAACTTGCGTTTGAAGTCTGGTCGGAATCGCTGTACCAGGCTGGGCCCTGGGAGGGGACAGAACGTGGAGAGGCCGATTTGAATAGGGAGGAAAGACTCCTGCTTTTTTATGTGTTAACAACTTTAACCAAACATTATTTCTCCTAAGGGTTTGTTTGCTTTGTACACTTAATGTTATAGTGGCAGACAGAGCATGGAAGTCTTTTGGGAAGCTCCAGGTGACTACAAATGAGAGTCAGTTGCCAAAGAATTTAGACAGTCTAATGTCACTGAGGAACCAGATTATCTGCAGCTCAATGAAGTCCCAAGATCTTTCTCTCCAAGGATCACAAGCCCCACTGGAGTCCATGGTTGAGATGCTTTGCTTTTACAGTCCGAGCTATGTTCTCTTTCTCCCCGAGACCCGTTATGGCCGTTTAATCTTCTGAAGGTAGTGGATGAAACCAGACCACCTCCCAAGAGCCCTCTCACGTTCAGGCCTGTAATAGAATACGAGTGAAGAGGTGAACCTAATGCTGGCATCTCAGACTCGGGGCACAGTTTTAGAGCAATCTGTTCCCTTCACCTTTCTTTAAATAGTACATATACAAGCAGTAAAAACTGGGCCTAATGAATGATCAGCTTCTGGCCTCTCTCTTCTGGTCTGCTCTCTCTGTGTGAGAAGCAAGGGGTGAGAGGGAAGCAAAGCCGGGATCCCCTGGGCCCTGGTCCTCCTGCATGGCTGCCAGCCAACCTCCCCAACCATAACAGCTCTGATGCCCATGCATGGACCTGGCCAGAGGCAAGTCCAGAAATGGGGAGAGTGGTTAGAGCAGGGCTTCTCCCTGTAAAAGGATTATAGAAGGTCTGTGCACAGTGCTGGGTGCCCTAAGAAGGTCAGCCCTCTGCACATTGAGTATCCTTTGGCACCTGTGTCTCTTGCTTTCCTTCCTTTCTCCCCAAACTCCTACCTTCTGCTCAAGTGCTCATTTTTCTCTTTTATCCAGAGCCATTCTGTTTCTCTTGAAGGGCCTAGAGAGACAACTCTTATTCAGCCATTAGCAATTAATTCATAATAATTGGCTATTGAACATTACTGTGTATATATAAGCCATCAGTGCAGAATAGATGGCCACCCATCTTTTCCATAAAGGGAATCTGCTTTTCGCTTTATCAGAGTAAAAGGCTCCCCAGATAGGGAGGGTGCTAGCAGTGTGAGGTCAGAAGGCTGGGGCGTATTGATCCCACTCACTCTGGCTGGCTCCCCCCTCCTTCCCTCCCTTCACTCACAGGATTTGCTGACAGCTACTAAGTGGTGAAGATGTGGTGTCTGACTGGGGCAGGAGCTTGCCTGCCACTGTGGGCTAGGCTGGAGGCTCTGGTCCTGACCTCTCCTGGCAACAGGTGCTGGGTGAGCGGCAGGGATGGGATCCAGCAGTGGTGACCACGCTGAAACACCAACAAGCTGCCATAAACATGTAGCACAGAAACTCAGCAGAGGAAGAGTCACCTCACAGCCCCTTCCTCTCTCTCTGGGGCACAGAGTAGCAGTTCTGCTCCATCTGTCTCTTGCATGGAAAAGCTTTTTCCATGCAGCTGAAGGAAAAAAAGAACCTTCTGAAACTGCAGACAAAGACATCTGGTCCAGATTAACAGCTTTAAATAACAATGTTAGGCCTATTCCCACTTTTCATGAACAAGAGGGGATGGTGAGAGTCCAGGTGCAGTGGGGCTTCTAGAATGGGAGAGCCGTGGTTTGAGGAGATAGTTTTCCATCTATAGGCTACTCACCCCAGGGCCCAGCTACTCGAAGAACAGCCAGTGGATTGGAACGCCCTAGGACAGAGGCCACAGCCTTGACCCAGGTCGGGGGTGCACGGATCTGACTGGGGTCAGTTGGTCGGAGGGGAAAGCCCCATGGGTCCACCAGGATGAGGTGTTTAACTCTAAAGGAGGAAAAAGGAGGAGTCAAGTTGTCTTTGCTTGAAGGTATCACAGCCCTTAAATCACCCAGGAAGAGAACTATTGGAAACAAATACCGGAAGTTTCCCAGCAGGGCGAGGAGTTGTCGTGATGGAGATGGGTGGCTCCCCCTTACCTGTCAGGGTACTTGATGGAGTAGGAAGTGGCCAGGAATCCTCCCAGACTGTGCCCCAGGAGGATCATACTGGGGATCCCCATGGTCTCCCGCCACGTCTCTATAGAGGTCACAAACTCGTCCTCAGCCCCCTCTGGGTCCCTCGGGAACGTTGGCCTAGAGCTTCGCCCGAAGCCGAGCAGATCGAAGGTGTGCAGAGTGCGGCGGGCGCTCAGTGAATCCATGTTGAGGATCCAGAGGCCCACGCCGCCCCCAAAGCCATGCACCATCACCAGGGGGGTGCGGTCCCTGAGCTCAGGGCTCACTGTCACCGTCCAGATCTTGTTCTGGTTTGGGAGGGACACATATCGGGCCAGGAACTTGTTCTGGAGGCCTAGGGAGAGGGGTCCAGGGCAGAGCAATAAGACTGTGTGCTGACAGCATCATCCTTTTGCTTGGACTCCCACTCTTCAGTTCTCTCTCATCCCCAAACCCTTCCTGACCTTCCTCGCTTTTCCTTTCACAACTCTCTGACCATACATCCTAAGAGTTCAAGTCCAAGTACAATTTGTAGACCGTCTAGTCTGTAGGTATTAAGAGGGGCCATCTTACTCCTTGAGGCTGTTTGGGTCCCTTTGGGTCCATGGTGGCGGTGACCCCACTGACCCCCCTGACCCCACAGAGCTTCAGCATCTATCACTCTTGTACCTGTATGTGCTTGGGGCTTGACCCATGGACAGTAGTGTCCTCACTGAGGGTATCTGGGAGGGTTGAGCCAGGTCCCTCTTAGGGACAGACCAAGGTGGGCAATGCTTGCACTGCTGGTGTGAAGGCAGTCACATGACACAGCTGCTGGGGGGGGCGGGGGGAAGTCACCTGGATCCCAGACAGCTTGAAAGGCTTGAAAACTGTGGCTGTTCTGTGGTTGTACTTATCCCAGCCCATAAGAGAGAGGGTAGCCATGGCTGGGGCAGTGGCTATAGAGCGGGGAAGATCATATGAGGATTATGGGGAGATGTGGCCCAAGGATCTTGTTTGAGTCGGTGGCTGCTGATGTCCCTGGGATGCCTTAACCCCCACAGAACACTGCCCACTAGAGCTGGTCTGTGGGAATCCCCAACCACTCTGGTAACTGGATGGCGGGGTGGGGTGGGGGGCGCTAATTGGGCAGAACACAAGGAATAGTAATATTAGAGAATACAGGACTGCTGGTCCTTGGGTAGGAAGATGGTAAATCTAAGAAGTGCTTGTGTGTTTGATGAGAAAGGGAGAGATGGCAAAAGAAAAGAATAGGAGAAGGAAGAAGTAAAGGAGAGGATGTGTACATTTGTACATGTTGTATGTTAATAGCTGGTACAGGGTTTGAGGTGAAGTTGTGGGATGTGACAGAAACCAGCATGACGGACAGGGAGGGAGATGTCAAGGAACCACTATCATGGAATGTGTGTCCTCTGGGCAAATCTTTTCCCTCCAGTCACAGACATCCCTTCCTCCCACCCCAAGCATTGTCAATCAGGAATCAGTGGGCTTAGTGTGCCAGGCTCCAGGAAGATCCTGTATCCTGGGCCTCCCGAGGGAGGTGGGATGAGTGTCCCTTCTACTTACACTGGAGGATCCTGGCTTCCACATTCTTCAGCTGAGACATGGAAGTGGGGCGCCAAGCGGGCAGCCAGCTGCTCAGCCAGCCTTGAGGCCTGGGACAGGGAGACACAGAGACACTCACTGGCAAAGCTGGAAACACTGATGCTGTCAGGCTTGCCGGCAGTTAGTTACAAAAGAGTTATCAGTGTGCAGGGTGTTTCCAGGCTCAGGAAACCTGCCCCTATGGCAGTCAGCAATTCCATGGCTGCCTGATAGACTGTTACTCTTCTCTGGTAAATGGTTATTAACAACAACATGCCCTTTGTTTCAACAGATACTCAGAATACCATGTGCACAACACTTCACAGTTTACAAAGCCCTTTCACATTTTTTTATCTCATTGGAGCTTTACAACTCCACTTTGTTACTGGTTATTATAATGTTCAAGGAGGTTACAAGGGGAAAAAAGCCAACTTTTAACTAATGTTTCAGTTCTCCTTTGCCATCCCTAGGACTGTATGTTCCCTTAGAGTAGGGAAAATTCCCATGCCACCTGCCCTCCTGGAAGGGCACCAGTGTTTGTGTGTGCCCTCTTCCAAGCCTCTGGAAGTACAGAGCACTGTGTCACTGCCCAGTTGGGCTCTCAGGCAATCAATCAGTCCAGCCTTGAATGACATGACGGGAGAGGCAGGGAGTAGGATGAGGGAGACCTGGGTTCAAGTCCTGCTGTGATTCCCTGACAGGACAAAGGTTGCCCTTGGTTTTGTTTCCAGTTTATGAAATGAGTAGAAAGCTCACACACGTCATCACCTCCAGTGGCATGCAGTAAAACAGACAAGATAACCTATCTTGCTTTCTACTTTATACCCAGGGAACTTTAAGTCATTGCAGGGTAGAGGTTGAAAGTAGCAGTTGTGGAATAATTTTTAAAAACCCTGGATCTAGGGACTTCCCTGGTGGTACAGTAGTTTAGAATCCGCCTGCCAATGCAGGGGACACGGGATCGAGCCCTGGTCCAGGAAGATCCCACATGCTGGGGAGCAACTAAGCCAGTGCACCACAACTACTGGGCCTGCACTCTAAAGCCCACGAGCCACAACTTTTGAGCCCACGTGCCACAACTACTGAAGAGCCCCGTGCTCTGCAACAAGAGAAGCCACCGCAATGAGAAGCCCCCACACTGCAACGAAGAGTAGCCCCTGCTCGCCGCAACTAGAGAAAGCCCACATGCAGCAACGAAGACCCGATGCAGCCAAAAACAAACAAACAAACAAACCCCCCAAAAAATGCTTTTAAAAAAAAAAAACGCCCTGGATCTAAGTCACAATAATATCATTTACAAGCAGACTGGTGTTGGCCTGTTAAATAACCTGTCTTTGAGCATCTAGATATGGAAGGGACCTCATAAGGTGCCTGGGACAAAACAGATGCTCAATGAATGAGCTTTTATTATTCCTTTTCCATCCCATATGATATTTCTCTTTTCTTGAACTCTGTCTGGATGAAGGGGATTTCAGGATCCACACCACCAGTTACAGAAAGGGCCTGTAAACATCAGAACAGTCAAGCAGGGGCATTCTGCGGGGGAGCGAGGGGAACTATTACCAACCCCCCCCATGGCACACATTGGGCATCTTGCTACATCATTTGAAGTGCAGAATTTTAGATTAGAATAGTTCCCTAGAAATCTAGTCCAGCCTCTTTATTTTACAGATGAGCAAAGTGATGCCCGAAGAGGTTATACAGCTAGTTAGAAAAAGAAGCAGAACTAGAACCGGGATCTCAAATCCAGGTTTCGCCTTATTTTTTCAAGGCCACACACGAATACTCACATTATACAAGCACAGTTTCACACTTGTCTGTTTTCTGAAAGGAGGTGTGACCTAAGGCCAGAGGCTGAAGTTCTAATCCTGGCATTGCCACTCACCAGCAATGTGTCTTTGGACACATTATTTAGCCTTCTCTAGTCAGTTTCCTCATCTTTAAAGGGAGGTAATAATAGTATCTACCTCATAGCGTTGTTATAAAGATCAAATGAATGAATGCACAGAGACATCACACTAGCACAAGATAAAGTCCCAATAAATGTTCTTTTCCCCAGCTAAATCATAAGCTATCTGTATTCCCAGTGTTTTGCAAGTAGCAAATCTCAGTGACTGAGGTTTGAAAGACATACTGAGGTTGCAGCTGAAACTGGTCCATCAATGGCTTTAGCCAGGTGAGAGCTGTCACTCTCAATCAATGCAGTCCTACAAAGACTCAGAACCCTTTGAATATTCCACTGGAATTCCTTATAGGCTTGAAGCACGGGCACCAAGACCACAGAATGTTGCCAGTCTTAAGAGACAAACCTTCTCTCCACCCCACAGAGACTGTGACAAGTCAGGGCATGTCATCTGGACCTCACATTGCCTTATATCTGCCCAAAGCAGCACTCAGGAGAAATGTTGTTCCAAGGAACAGCATCAAGGGCTGCTCTGCAGAGATACTCTTCAGGGAGAGCTTTTCCTCTCTTCTTCACCAAAAATGCTACTGGTAAAGAACTGGAAATAGTCCCTGGCACACTATCTGCTCCATACCACTGGGGAGATGAGGACTGAGCTGGGGAATTCAGGCAAGAAGCAGAGCAGCCACTTAGCCATGAACTTAGCCTGGCTGGGGTTGTCTCTTCCCTTTAGGGTGCCTTTATCCTGATGGTGGGTGAAGCAGAAGGGGTTCTGTGCTGGGTGAGAAGACTGTTCTAGACCTCTGTGATCTTGAGGTCTCCTAACTTCTTTGGGCACTGGATTCTTCATTTGTAAAAAGGAACTGATCTACCTGAATCTCTACCAGCTCTAATATTCGATTTCTCTAAGTCATCGTAGCTATTGTAAATCTCCTCTTGGAAGCATCATTTTGGAAAAACACCACTCTCCTGGGCAGTTCCTTCAAGTCCAGGAAGCTATTATTGTCATAACGTTAACTAGTTTTGCAAACAGCTCTGAAAAGGGGGGAACAAGGGGGAACACGGGATCCAGGAAAGGCCCAGTTTTGGTGAACACGGCCTCCCCGCCCCCCCGCCCCCCGCTTGGCTGGAAGCTGAGTCATTCTCCAAGCAACTTTTCCTTGCTCCTATCAGACTGTGAACTGCTTGTCACACCACCTACAGGTGGCATCCCAAACTTGATGTCCTTGAGACGGTGTTAACAAATTCCAAAAGCTCTAATTCTGAAACCGCAGCATTAAGGATATTGTTATGATGATTAAAAACTATCAACAAGGATTGCCAGCGACTAAGCGTCTCGGTTGGCAAGAGCGAAAGAAACTTGCAAGCCTATTAACCCAGACCAATCCCAGCGCAGTGGAGCCCGCTCTCCGCTTGCCACGCCTTACCCGTGCTGGGCTGGGCTAAGCAAGGCTCTTCCCACACCCCTGCCTCCCAACCTGGAGCAAATCCAGACGAGCAGACCTGGCTGTTACCCCCGCACCCGCGTCCACACGCTTGCTTTGGGGGAATCTGGGACATCACCACTAAATCTAATCCCAGGGTACATAGACTAGAGGGGAGCAAGGAATGAACGCGAACACTAAAGTGGAAAGTCAGAACCGCTGGGCTGTAGAAATCGTTCTCTTCCATTCCTCCCCTGGCTCTGCTGCCGCATCTTCTGGGCAAAAGGAAAGCAACCAAATGCAACCCCCCAACCCTCCCCTGAAGCCGACCTGAAAAAGGAAAGTCTGGAAGGTGTCTAAAACTGTTCCTCAGCCACAGACAGTCCCAGGTTCATGGCCCAGAGATAGAGATAGAGAAAGAGACAGGATTAACTCACTGCTGCTCCAGATCATCAGCCATAGTAAACAAGCCCTGCCGGGTCGAGCTGAGCCAGCCCATCCCTCCGCCTGACGCCAGCACCAGCTGACCCAGAAAAGGGTAGGATAGCAAAGTGGGGCGTGGCCAGCGCCGCGAACGGGGAGGAGGGGCCCCAGGACGCGGGCTGGGACTCTGAACCCAGCCGGCTGGGACAGCTGGGACACATGAGATGTCTCCGAGAGCGTCACAGAATAGGACAGTAGTTCTGGTCACATATTTGGGGACAGTGAGGGAGATAAGTAGTACTGAAACTACCGAGTCCCTCACAGGAGCTCCATCAAACCTCTACTCTCTGATAATTAAAAAGTGAATTAACTACCCCTGCACGCTCCCGCACACCCACTGGGCTTCCCTATTATAGCCACCCCATGCCCTCAAGTCCACCCCTTAGTGTTCCTTCTAATCAGATGCTCAAGATGTTTGTGGAGACACTACCCACCGTTGAACGCGCCTACCAAGGGTCTGAGAGCCTGTGGCCCAAGTAGACTACCAAATTTCGCAAATAAAACCCAGGACGCCTAGTTAAAGTTGAACTGCAGATAAACAGCAAATACTTTTTTGGAGTAAGCATGTCCCATGCAATATTTAGGACATAAATGGGCATCCTGTACTTTATCTGGCCACCCTAAACCTAAGGCACACATGCCAAGATGAGCATTCCTCTGCTCTGGGGTTGTCTTTGGCGCCAGCCTGGTTCCCAGGGACAGGGTGGCTCAACCTCAGGTGTCCGTCAGTTTGGGATCCCTGCCTCCCCTTCCCCAGAGGGAGCAGTTGAAGGACTAGCCTACATAGGTGGGTCCGCTTTAGGTAGCTGGGATGGGGGCTGGAGAGAGAGAGGTCCTGATTGGCTTGCTCAGCAGAGGAGTCAGATCTTAAGGCTGACTCCAGAACTTACCTGAACTGGTAAACAGGGCCTGATGTCCCTGGGGTGGTCATCCTCTTGATTAGGTTAAAACCAGACTAGAGATAGTGGATGGTGGGTGGGAGAATGCTGGTGGTAGGGGTTTGTCAAGGTGGTTTGTTTGCTTTTTAGCCTTCCTGCAGGACTCAGGAGATCCTGAGATTTCTTCTTTCTTGTAACACAGTGTTAAGCTGATCTGATTAGCATTACAAGGGATTGAAGTTTAAGAGAATAGACATTTATAGACTTTAGGGGTCTAGGAATTTGTAAGATGTGGGGCAAAGTAGTACAAATAGCAGAGGATCTGTCTCTCATTCATTCTTACAACAAAGCAGAGTGGTCCTAAACTTCAGGGTGCATTACAGTCATCTGGCTGGCTTGTTAAAAATTCAGGTTTCCAAATCCCTACCCGCTGAGATTCTAATTCATTTGGTTTGGTTTAATGCTAAAAGCTGCAATTTTAGGAAGCACTTCAGATGCTGAAGTTCAATGAATTCTGGGTGCAGGTCAGTTTTGGTTTTTACCACTTCTGCATGCTTGTGGGTAAATTATTTAGCATCTCTTTAATTTTCTTCTTCTGTCTTGTGTCTTGTAAGAATTAACCAAGATAATTCAAATAAACATTTAGTACATTTGTTTATGCTAAAAAGTTACCATTATTATTATTATATACACACCTATTCAAAGCCAAGCATTATGTTAGGCACTAAGAACACCATTATCAAAAGTAAAGAAACACAGGGAATTCCCTGGAAACACAGGGAATTCCCTGGCAGTCCAGTGTTAGAACTCTGAGCTTTCACTACAGAGGGCCCGGATTCAATCCCTGGTCGGGAAACTAAGATCCCACAGGCCGCGCAGCGTGGTCAAAAAAAAAAAAAAAAAAAAGTAAAGAAACAGGCTGCTGTAGTGGTAAACGCAGGCTTTCTATCTTTTGCCACCCTAGGCTATTTGTCCCTTTGCAGAGTTGGCAACTTTGTTTTGGGAGCTCAGCTCAAACCTCCCCTCTTCTGAGGCCTTTGCTGTGACAACAGGGTCTAAAAGAGATGCCCAGTCACTCTATCACATTACTCTATTTTATTAAATTATCGTGCATATTTGTGGACTCATTTATTATCATTTTCCCTCCACTAGAGCCCAAGTTTCCTGGAGGACCTTGTCTTCTTCTCAGCTTTGCTGCCAGCCCCTAGGACAGAGTGTGGCACAGAGTACACAGTCAGTCCTTACTGGAGAAAGAAATGGATGAAAAGTCTAGTGAGGAGGTATATGTATAAACAAGTACCTAAAAAACAATGTGCTAAGTGTTATGGAACGGGAATGTTGCCTGTCATTCCAGTAAACAAAGAATGTTGCCCGCCATCAAGCCATCAGCCAGTGAGGTCTCCCCCTGCACACTCCCACCCCATGGTGCGCCCTGAGGAGAAGTCAGGATGGAGAGAAACAGGAAACATTCTGTGCTCTGGATACTGGCCCTAGAGTTAAGATGCATAGCTAAGGAATAATTTCAGTGAGCCCCAGATGTTTGCATCTTCCCCATACATAGTAAAGCGCTAAAATTAAGTTGAGATGTCTGTTTTTTGTGATAAGCAGTAATATTTCCATGTTCGACTACGTTTTTGTTTTTGTTTTTGTTTTAAGCAAAAACCGTATATCCTGGCTCCTCTTCGGAGCAGTTCCTCAGGGCTATCTGAGAGCCTGTCTCCCAGGCTACAGTCCTCAGTAAGGTCCCCAAATAAAACTTAACTCTCAACTTTTAGTTTGTGCATTTTTCTCTGATCATCAGTGTCAAGGGCTTTTGGAAGCTATACCATATAGGAAATTACAGGCTACATCACTCTGAGACAGGGCAACAAAATCTCCCACTTTTCTGAAAACCTGTAAGATGTAGAACTTTTGGGGGCAAGGATGACCTGGCTGGAACTGGTATTAGATCTCTCTAGACCTCATCTCTTGTGGCAGTGCACAGAAGCATTTGTACTTTGTTTCTGTGTGCCAACCCAGCTCTACAGTAGAGGTTGGAGAGAAGTAGGAAACTTGAACATACGGAAAATGCCTTTTATAACCAAAGTTAATAGATCCCTTAAGGCGTCCCTGTTACTGAACTGAACTTGTGTCTGCTCACCACCACACAGCAAAGCTAATTTACCGACACTGGGTTGTGGTGAAGGAAAGTATAGTAGTTATTGCAGGGCCCGGCCAGGAGTACAGGTGGCTTGTGCTCAAAAGACCCGAAATCCCCAATGGCTTTCAGGAAAGGGTTATTATTTTTTCATTTTTTAAAAAAATTATTTATTTATTAAAAATTTTTTAATCAAAGTTTTTTAATTGAAGTATAGTTGATTTACAGTGCTGTTAATTTCTGCTGTACAGCAAAGTGATTCAGTTATACATACATATATATATATTCTTAAATGCAACATTTGAAGTTAGGGTTGCAAGGGGCATGACTTTCTTCTGATTGGTTGGTGGTGAGGTAACAGGGTGGTGTTTCAGGAATTTTAATCATCAACCTTTTGGTTCCAACCAGTCTGGGGTCTATGTGCTCGTGCTCAGCATAGAGCCACCATCCTCCAGCTGGTTGGGGATGTTAGTTTCTGCAGAACAACTCAAAGATATATGTCAGATCATTATGCATATCCTTTGAGGAGGAACTTGGGCTGGTTTATCATTGAACAATTGTTTCTTGACTGCTCTGCCTTTGTTTCTGTGTTCCTTCACCTCCCTAATTAGTAACCGCTCGAGTCTGCTCTTTGGCACTCCGGGAAGTCCTAGGAGACCAAAGCCTTTTTCTACAAATAAGAAACAGGGGACACAGAGGGGCTTTTGTACCAGGCAGGGTCCTGCAGGATTCTGCTTGGTTTCATCCCCAGAGCTGGGATATCTCAGGATTAGGCTGGATCTGTTAGAATTATAGAGTGGAGAAGACTCTCAGGCCTGCTCTAGGCAGGCCTCTGAGGAGAAATGTAAGGTTCTTATTTCTCCTTAACTTCAAGGTAAGATACACTATGTGCAGATGTATCTTGTACCTCCAACATATGTGATTTTGTAACAGGGAAGAGCCAAATCTGACTACATGTTGGATCTGTTTCTTCTACTTTAACCTTTGATTACTGTTGCTTTTGTTCACTAAAAGGATACTGTCTATACACAATGGCCTGCCTCAGGGAACCCTGCCTCTCTGCCTGAACAAAAGTGCCTCTTTTCAGGGAAACATCCTGACCCTGTCCACCTGTGAGTGGCTGCAAGAAAGAAGAAATTAACACAACCCCTCCCCAAGGCTGGCCATTCCAGGGGACATTGCAAATCTTATGGTCTTTTTACTTTACTTCCTCATCTCCTCCCCCTCTCTGTTCTATAAAAGGAACTGGCATCCAAACCCCATAAGATGGTTTTTTGGACACACTAGTCTGCCATTTTCTCAGTCTGCCGGCTTTCCGAATAAAGTCGTATTGTATCCCTTGCCTCAACACCTCTCTCCGATTTATTGGCCTGTCGTGCAGCAAGCAGAGCGAGCTTGGACTCGGTAACAATTTTACATATGATTTTATGTGTGATTAAAGTATTAATATGGTCTTTATGGATGGAAACTAATTTTAACAAACCCTCTTGTCGTGGTCTGAACGCGGGTTGGAAAAGAATTTCCAGACACAGGTAGAATGTAAAGAAGATAGAATTTATTAGAGGGAAGGGTCACTGCCAGAACAGCGGGCCGACTTCCTGGTAGTCTGGGAGAGTCGAGCCTGAACACGTGCTATTGATCAGTTTTTATAGCCAGAAAACAAAGGAATGGTCCGAGGTGAAAATTTTGTTTACTGATGGTTGAGGCACATGTACCTTCCTTCTATAGGGTGGGAGTGAGACAGGGAAGATGCTGTTCCTTATTTGGAACAGGTGGGCTCAGGAGTTTTGTAACCGTCGCAACATGGTGGGGAGGGCGATTGATTAAGAGTCCAGTAGGGGGTGTCACCTCGAAACTTTTTCAGGCAGGGTCGTCCTTTGTCCTTGAAGCACCATTGTCCTTGGAGCACCACACCTCCTTCCTGTGCCTGTAAATCATATTAAATATTCCAGAAGTAGGTGGAACTGATGACCTGACAGTTCAGGCCTGGCAGGGATAGATCATTCTTCGGTTTCAAATGGGTGTCATCGCCTTTTGAATGAACTATGAATATGGTGTGACCCTTAGAGTAAACAAAGGAACTGAGTACAATAGCTCTAAAGTTGCTCTCTCCAATATGACAGCTACTAGCCACATGTGGCTACTTAGATTTGAATTAATAAAAATTAAAGTTCCATCGCTTCTCGGCCTTTTGGCTAAGATCAAGTGTAGTATCTGTTCTTACCAGTTTAATATCTGATACGTTCTCTTTTTGAGAACAACATATTAAACAGATTTTTTGGAGCAGGGAGTTGGAGTAGGAGCTTGCTCCATCCACTTCACGCATTGATCTGGTATTGCAGTACCTCCAGGACTGGTGCACTCCTCTGGGGATAATAACTGAAGTTTAAAAAGCAATAACCAGACTTCCCTGGTGGTCCAGTGGGTAAGAATCCACCTTCCAATACAGGGGTGCAGGTTCGATCCCTGTGCTGCCACTGCAATGAGAAGCCCACGCACCGCAACGAAGAGTAGCCCTGCTTGCCGCAACTAGAGAAAGCCTGTGCGCAGCAATGAAGACCCAGTGCAGCCAAAAATAAATACAGAAAAGAGAAGAAACAGCCCTAAAGAAGAGATGCATAAGTTGAGATACTGGGGAAGAGGCAAAGAGCTTCCATTCCCTCTTGGGATGTGTGACTCTCCCAGCATCTGGATGTGATCTGCAACTTATAAGTTCTTGGAACCCTTTTTGGTTAGCGTTTTTTTTTTTTTTTTTGCGGTACACGGGCCTCTCACTGTTGTGGCCTCTCCCGTTGCGGAGCACAGGCTCCGGATGCGCAGGCTCAGCGGCCATGGCTCACGGGCCCAGCCGCTCCGCGGCATGTGGGATCTTCCCGGACCGGGGCACGAACCCGTGTCCCCTGCATCGGCAAGCGGACTCTCAACCACTGCGCCACCAGGGAAGCCCTGGTTAGCGTTTTTTTAATGGAGGCTTCATTACATAGGCATGATTGATTATATAATTGGCCATTCGTGATTGAATTCAATCTCCAGCCCCTCTCCCCTTCCTCGACCTTGAGGAGGAACTGAAAGTTCCAACCTTGGAATCATGTGATAATCATTCTCCTGGCATCTAGCCCCCATCTCCAGTGTGGTTGAAAGGAGTTTGTTACGAATAACAAAAGACATTCCTTCTACCTTTATTGCTCTGGAGCTATTTCTGAAACTGGGGACAAAAACAAGTATTATAACAAAAGATGTTCCTATTGCTCTTACCACTTAGGAAATAATGAGGGTTTAAGGAGTTCTGTGTCAGGAACCGAGATGAAGAACGAATGTATATTTCTGTTTATATCACACTGTCATACAAGGAAAGGGGGTTTGGGCCACACTAGGGCCAAAGTTTAAAAGATGGAGCTGTTACATGCAATAGCAGAGAGAAGCAAAAGGAGCGATCTGAAGGAGAAAGTGAAAATACAAGGGAAAAGAATTGGAAAACAGACTCTCATGCAGAGATTTTCTTTAGAGAGTCCTCTTCTTTGGAGGAGTTGTCTTTCTTTTGATAAAGAATGTCATTTCTTACTGTAGAGAGATACATTGTAAAATCATGGCCTTTGTTTATAAGGGGACCTTTCTTGCCCTTCTACTTTCCCATTGTTTTATGATGTTGAGTGTTGAAGGGTAGCAGAATATGCCACCCCAAAATATGCCACCTTAGCATAAGGATTATTTTGAGCTGAAGGCAACTGGGAAGAAGCAGATACAAGGATGGCTCTCTGCCCTCCTCCTATTTGCCTAAAAGCAGGACAGAAAGATGTCTTCCCTCCTCTCTCTACCAGGAAGGACAGAACTCTAGATCCTTACCAGCCCAGAGAGGGCACCAGAGAAATCTACATAACAAATGTCACTAATTAGCCCTTATTTTTCATTAATGCTTCACATATTTACTTTCTCACAATTTGCTGCCCTAGAAACTCAAAGTTCTTTTTCTCTGTCTTGTTACTTCTCTAAAAATTTATTGCTCTTTTTGTTAAGATGCTATTGTTAAAAACAAGACAACAGGCTCAAAATGGAGTCACTTATGCTAACTTAATTACAATTTCAGCTCTCCCAGAAATGGAATCTTAAACCAGTCAATCAGGGATTGCCTGATCAGTACTAGTTAGGTAATCTGCCTAATAGACCCCTGCCATCCGCTAAAGGAGAGTGACCTTGCCGTAACCAAACTGCTTTTTTGTCTAGTATAATCTAATTGTTCCCTCTCCCTTCTGCCTATAAAAGTCTCTTTAGATAGCTCCTCAGAGTGCCTTTCTATGTGCTGGTTGGATGCTGCCCAACTCATGAACTGTTGAATAAAGCCAATAAAATCTTTAAATTTTATTGAGTTGAATCTTGCTTGTTAACATTATATAAGCCCAAGTTCTAACCACCCTTTTGAGTTACTTGTAACTGAGTGCTCCACTGTGTATGTGCGATGCATATGTTAGGAAAATTATTTGTTTTTCTCTTGTTAATCTGTTTTTTTGTCAGTCTAAATTATGGGGCCAATGAACCTGATTAGAGGGAAACAGTTTTTCTTCTCAGTGTTTTAGTAACAAAACATCTAAGGTCTACTCTGACTGCAGCTTCAACTTACAAATTTGATTTGCCCTCTGAGAGCCATCTGGGTTGAAGTCCCTCCAGTACCCAATATTTTGTATGCCCAAAATATTGGGGCTCTGTGCTTTGCCAGCTTCTAATTATTCAGAAAAATAGGGAAGCAGACATAGTTAATTACCAGGGTTATTGATAGTTGATAAGAGCAAATATATCCTGAACATTTACTCTGTGTCAAGTGCTATGTTAAATGCTTAATGTTAACATTATCTCATTTAATCCCCACAACCTGCCAACTAAAGAAGGTCACTCTCACCATCCAACTCTAAAAGGATTAGTCATCAGCCACTGTGGTTGCTGACCTTCAGTACACACTGAAAGGAGTTCAGGGCAGAGGTCACTCTATGCTTTGGGAAAACTGGCAGAACAGGTCTTCAGATAGATATTTTCAGGAGAAAATTTTATGAACCCAATTGAGACAGGAGGGACGGGGGCAGGACACAACCTTTAAAAGAATGACACACAGGGGAATTTCCTGGTGGTCCAGTGCTTAAGACTTGACGCTTTCACTGAAGGGGCCCGGGTTCAATCCCTGGTCAGGCAACTAAGATCCCACAAGCCATGTGGCCTGGCCCCCCCAAAAATAAAGAACGACACAGCTGTAGAGGATAGGACAAATACTGGTTAGAATCAACTAGGCCCAAGATGGGAGGAGATTCGAATTCCAGTAGACCTTGAGCCTCATTATAAGCTCATACGTGCTAAATGACACACCCACCAGCACCATGACGGTTCTGAGGCTGGCCAAAAAAGGCCAAAAAGTAGGCAGTGGCCCAGTTCCTGGAAATTTCTGCCCCTTCCCCTAAATAGCTGGAATAATCCTCCCACTTGTTAGATTATGAAATTACCCAGCCCATAAAAACTAACGACCTCATACTCTGGGGCCTCTCTCCTGAGATGACCCGCATTCTGTCTGTGGAGTGTGTAACTCCCTGAATAAATCTGCTTTCACTCTATTTCAGCTAGCTCTTGAATTCTTTCCTGCAGGAAGCCAAGGACCCTCACTTGGTGGCCCATCCTAGGGACTCTCCCAAGACCTGGGATGTGACCATCTTCTCGTGCCCCATTTTCCTGCAACACAATTTCTTGCATTTTCCCATACTTAGAAAAGCACTAAAATCATTAACTAAGATATTTGTGCCTCATGACTAGCAGTAGCCCTCTACCAAGATGTGTGCTTGATTGCACTTATTCCAAAATCACATACGTGCACTTATCCCAAATCACCTCCCCCCGACCTCTTCAGAGCAGTTCCTCAGAGCTACGTGGACACTGTCTACTGAGCTATAGTTCTCAGTAAGTCCCCAAGTAAAACTGAAACTCACAGCTCTCACGTTGCCCATTTCTATTTAAGTCCCAACAAGCCAGGTATTCTTATTTCCATTTTAAAGAAAAGGAAAATGAGGCTGTCAGACTAACTAACTTGTCCTGGATTAGATAACTAGCAAACAGCAGAAACCCAGGATTATCTGACTCTTGAGCATGTCCACTACTCAGGACATGACTTTTTACATATGTGAAAGTGCTGATTTAAAATATTGAAACCAACATTATGTTAGCAATTTCCCACTGAGAAATCAGTCAAAAAAATGTTTCAATGATTATAGAATGATAAACTGAACACAGAAGACCTCTTCTTGCTGTTTTAAGTAGTCCAGAAAGCTTTAGGTCATTTTTTCGTGTTTGACTTTGCAGATCTCAGAAAAGGATACATTCAGTAAGTGAATTTTTCATCTCTTCTGCTTTCCCCCTTTGGGAGTTCCTGTGGAGATGTTATGATAATGGTTGACATGGATGAAAGGCAGACAAAACATACGGAAGAGACTATTGGAAGGAGCCTGGCTGATTTCCCTGAGGAATTCACTCCTAAATGATTAAAAAGCATCAGCCTAGCCTTTAAAGTTTGAAGTTGAATACTGGTGAGGAAGCTACCCTCCTACTTACTGATGAGACAGGGAGAAAGGTTCAACTTGTTAGAGAAACTGATGCTTCTTGCCTTATTATATTGAAATAGGAACTGGTCTGGTTATCCACATTTTTTTTTTTCCCCTCAGCAACATAAAAGAGCTTAGACTGAACTTAAGTTCTCATAACAGTGCAAATCTCCGTGGGTGTGAATATGAATATATCTTTTTAAAGAGATTGTAAATCTTTCTGAGGACATGGATTATTTCTCTTCTTTCTAGAACTAAGCAAGGTTTTGCTCATGACTGATAATCAGTACATTTGTTGATGCTGATTTGGTTCCAGTTTAAACACAAATAAGAAGTGAAAATGAAGGAAGGTTGTCATTTACTTGCTGTTTTAGGAATTTTGCTTCAGTACCTAGGATAGTTCAAAATTATTAATAAGCTGAAAAAGAACCTGGTTTATGTACCACCTGCAGCTGAGAGTGAGATGAACTAGGTCTGGAAGGTCAGATTCATGTTAAATTAAAAGGGCAGCAAAAGCCAGAAACTAAGGTGGATCTTATTTTTCAAAAAAGTTAAAATGCTAAGTATAAATAGTTAATCCCACTTGTTAAAATACAAAACCTCAAACCTTTAGTTTCCTCTGCAAAATAAATTGGAGAGGGTAGGGCTTGAACCAGGCACCAGGCAATGCTCTTGCAGGTCTTTTAGCGCTGACATCCTGGGATAGTACGACGGGTTCAAGATGACAGCTTGGGAGTAGGAGGCTGCTAAACTTGATCATATACTCTATGCACTTTAATGGAGTTTCTCCCCGCCCCTGCCCATCACCAGCTCTTTTACGACTATATCAGATTCCCCTGAGGATACCTACGCTCTAGCATAACGAACTATAATTTGGCAAAACGTGGGCCCGAGGAGGCACCCGATAATTGTCTGCTGAATGAATGAACCCCTGCGGGCTTAGGTTCCACTGCGCTTACTCGTAAGCGTCCCCAAGGACCAGATCGCAAATCGAGTACAGGCCCGGGTAGAGGTCGAGCTCCCCAACCCCGCTCCGTACTTCCCTCCTTCAATAACCAAGTCTAAACTGATGCCTGCTCAGTGACCGGCCGCCGTGGTTCTCACTGCGGGGCAACTTGACTTGCTCTAATGATCTGGGACAGGCATCTGCAGTTAGCGCCCTCAACAGAATTAGGACCGAGCGGGTACTGAACCGCGAAAAGCCAGACATTGCCTTAAAGCAGATCCAAATAGTTCATCTTTGAGGACGCTGGTGGACCAAAGAAAACCGCTGTCCGCTGAAAAACCTCTTCCCCTTTCCCTCCCACACTATCTTGTTGCTGGAGCAACTGTGGGCGTCACCAACATGACGGCGGAAATAGCACAAAAAGATACACGTCTCCAGCTCACGGAGAGATCCGTTGCGCAGGCGCATTAGCTTTCTCTGGCTGTAGTTCTCATTCTGTAGATATATTCTGCGTCTGCGCATTACTTGTTTCGTGCCTTGGCCGGCCTATACGCCTGCGCAACGTAGCAAATTGGGGAGGGCGGAGCTGGGCTACAAGCGTTGCGCATGCGCCGACACTACATCCGGTGTGGTCGTCGGTTCCGCTAGGAGTTTGGGGTACGCCGGCCGGAATATCGAGCGTGTAGTCATGTCGGCGTCGGTGTTGTCGGTCATCTCGCGGTTCTTAGAAGAGTACTTGAGCTCCACTCCTCAGCGTCTGAAGTTGTTGGACGCGTACCTCCTGTATATACTGCTGACCGGGGCGCTGCAATTCGGTTATTGTCTCCTCGTGGGGACCTTCCCCTTCAACTCTTTCCTCTCGGGCTTCATCTCCTGTGTGGGGAGTTTTATCCTAGCGGGTAATGAATGATTCTATAAGTGATATTAGTTATAATGTGTTACTTTGATGCGTGCTTTTATTCCCACAGTACTCGTCTCTATATGAGACCACCGCCTCGTGAAGTTGAGAGAGGAACCTGCATTGCCCTTTTTGTGAATGGGGAAATTGAGGTACATTCAGGTTGTCGTGCCTAATACCAAAGAGCCGCCGAGGAGCTGGGATTAAATCTGGAAACACCTTCATGTTGCTGTTCAATCTGGTGATCCACTTCACTTCATATTGGTCCATGGAAAACTCCCAACTTTCACTTAGCTTTTTTTTTTTTTTTTTTTTTTTTTTTTTTTGGTGGTACGCAGGCCTCTCACTGTTGTGGCCTCTCCCGTTGCGGAGCACAGGCTCCGGACGCGCAGGCTCAGCGGCCGTGGCTCATGGGCCCAGCCGCTCCGCGGCATGTGGGATCTTCCCGGACCGGGACACGAACCCATGTCCCCTGCATCGGCAGGCGGACTCTCAACCACTGCGCCACCAGGGAAGCCCTTCACTTAGCTTTAACACAACTTTGAAGTTGGTAAACTTGTAAAATGGAAAAGCCAACTCTGAAGCTGTCATTTCACTATCCTGAACTCAGTTTTCACTCACATAGGTCTATTTTAGCTCTATTATTCTGATTCCCAGCAAATTTGATACCTTGTAGACTGCTATATTTAATGAGAGCTGACTGTCCCCATATATTTTTGCCAAAATCTGACCTTTCTTGCTCAACAGGGATTCACTGAATACTGAGTGCAGGCTTGGCCCAGGGAGTGTTGGCCAGTACATTTTATAGGTGGCTACCACATGAACTTTTCCAGTCATGGTATCACCTGCTGCATGACTTGGAAAACATGCCAAAATTCCTTTTTTTTTTTCCACGTGTGATCATCAACAGTCACATTGTAAATTGTATTTTGAATCTCATACAAGGTATGGTAAAAGCTTTGGGGATACACCTGGTATATGTTTCTTGTCCTCAACGAGTTTACAGTGTAATTGGGGCATAGACAAAATACAGCGTCTGGAGACTTCATTTACAGTGGAGTCTTAATTACAGCTTAAAGTTAGAAACCTATAGAATGCTTATTACACATTTAAATCGCTAGTTCAGACTCATGCCAGAGATACTCTACCTTCTACTCTGTTTCTCAAGTTAAGATAAGTCTAAGGACTTAAGGAATAGTTCAGTAAGCCTGGCCTGGAGTTGCAGAGTTAGCCTGTACATCTTTGAATTTTGGCTTAGATGACCAAGACCTGGTTCTCTGTAGCAGCATCCTGGTCTACAGGAGTTTATATGTTACCATCATCAGATATACTACCCTCTTTGCTCTAGACTCCTCCTTCCTTCCCTAAAATACTGTTCATGACTAAGAATTTTATTAGCCAGACAGGAGAAGGAATCTTTTAATTTTATTTATTTATTTATTATTTCTTTGGCCACCACGTGGCATGTGGGATCTTAGTTCCCCGACCAGGGATTGAACCCACTCCTCCTGCATTGGAAGCACAGCATCTTAACCACGGGACCACCAGGGAAGTCCCAGGAGAAGGAATCTTGAGAATGTCTGATTTTGTTTTCCAGGTCTGGAAAGAGTAGGAATAGGGTGGGGCCTAAAAGGTGATTTAAAAAAAAAAAAAGCCTTCTTTGTGCTGAAGTCACCCTGGCTTCATAAGCTTCTAGGGTTAAGAATGACTTCTCAAGGGCTACGTGGAAGAGTGGTTTGCAGAAGAGTGGATGTGGACTGGAGTTGCAGATTATTGGTGTGATAAAAGTCAGAAGATTTTTTGAGCAGATAATTTTTCCAGTGCCAAGTCTTTTTTTTTGAGGCTGTTGTGGCTAAAGTTGAATTGGCAGACCCCCTACTCTCCTCCTCAATGAGAAGTTGATGGCCTGTCATTGAAGAGAATGCCTAGTGAAAGGGCAGTTTAATACTGAGGTCCTTTTGGGGGATTCTGATGTCCGTAGGTGTTGGATAATTGGTAACTGGGCCAGGGAAATGAAAGTTGCTTCAGGAAAAGAAGGGATTCAAGACAATTCAGAGTTGCTGAGGAAGGGTATCGTTTGCATTTCTTTTGACAGACTTGACCTTACTAAAGCCACTGCTGCCATTTGTTAGCTCAGATCCTCAACTGGATACTGTTTTTTAAAAAAATTTTTGGCTGCGTTGGGTCTTTGTTGTGGTGTGTGGGCTTCTCATTGGGATGGCTTCTCTTGTTGCGGAGCATGGCTCTAGGTATGTGGGTGTTAGTAGTTGTGGCACACAGGCTCTCTCTCGGTAGTTGTGGCACGTGGGCCTAGTTGCTCCATGGCATGTGGGATCTTCCCGGACCAGGGCTTGAACCTGTGTCCCCTGCATTGGCAGGTGGATTCTTAACCACTGTGCCACCAGGGAAGCCCTGGATACTGGTTTTAATGGGAAATTTTAAATTTGGAGTTTATCCTTTGTTCTGGTTGTTGGGAAGGGAAGGCTTGTACTTATTTATAGTGCTGAGGTTTCTAACTTCCCCGAGTTGTGTTTCCTATTGGAAGAGAATGGAGGAGGCCAGTTTGGCTGAGAAAGGGAATTGTAGGCGATTACCTTGAAGGATTAGGTAGTGCTGGATGCTAGAGCTTTGAGTGCCAGGCCAAGGAGTTTTATCCTATAATAGGAATGCATCTAAGGATTAAAAAAAGTTTTTTTTTTTTTTAATTATTTATTTATGGCTGTGTTGGGTCTTCATTTCTGTGCGAGGGCTTTCTCTAGTTGTGGCAAGTGGGGGCCACTCATGGCGGTGCGCAGGCCTTTCACTGTTGTGGCCTCTCTTGTTGCAGAGCACAGGCTCCAGACGCGCAGGCTCAGTAATTGTGGCTCACGGGGCTAGTTGCTCCGTGGCATGTGGGATCTTCCCAGACCAAGGCTCAAACCCGTGTCCCCTGCATTGGCAGGCAGATTTTCAACCACTGTGCCACCAGGGAAGCCCCGGATTAAAAAAGTTTTAGATTTAAGTAAAGGAGTGACTTAAAATTGGTGTTAATGTGTAGGATGAATTGGAGGGAGAAGTTCTTTAGCCTGGTTCCCTTAATTTCTTTTTTGGCAGTCTGTTCTCTTCTATTCCTTCTGCATGTGTTATGT
The DNA here is from genome assembly GCF_951394435.1 of Stenella coeruleoalba. Lineage (NCBI taxonomy): Eukaryota > Metazoa > Chordata > Mammalia > Artiodactyla > Delphinidae > Stenella > Stenella coeruleoalba. Next base: position 74,161,155 of record NC_137147.1, read on the forward strand.
AGCATATGTTCTTTGGAAATTGATTAGTACATTTTAAACCGATATAGGATACTATCACATTTTTTAAAAAGCCTGGTGTTATTTGGGCCTGATGAAAATGGTCTGTTTTTTTCTGTTCCTCATGACCAGGAACCTTAACCATAGTTTCAAGGAGACAGAGGTAGAAAATTGCCATTGAGAAATCTTTTTCTTCTTTTTTTGGATCAACAGTTTAAAGTATAGTAGGCTTTGAAAGGACTTCAGAGATAAAATATTTTTCTTCTTTCAGACAGATTTTAAACATTCTCAGCAGCTGACTGTTTATCTTGTGGTTAGATCTCTCTAGAGGAGGACATCTGTCCCTTTTTCAGAGTAGTGTGTCAGTGTTGGCAGCCCTTCTAGTTTCCTTTTTTACCTAACTGAAATCCCTCTTTTTGCTCATTTAAAGTGCTATTTTGGAGGGATGAGTGGAAAACAATAAGACTGTCCTTAAAATAAGTCTTTGATCTTGAAATCAGTTTTTAAGTCATTTCACAACTTTGGTCTATTCTGTTTTCTAATCTATATGAAATATTTACGGATTAAAAAAAGTAGTTTTGTTCCCCCTAGTTTACAGATCCAAAAACAGTTTGAATCTGAAAGGCAAGGAGGCCTAATTCAGAGTGTTTTCTATCTCACGGGAGATCTTGGGCTGTGTGGACTGGGGTCCAGCATTTCTTTGGAAATTATCTATTCGATTTCTGGGCCCATAACTTATCCAGGAGATTGGAAGTTTGCCAGCCTTATGCGTGACAGTTCTGTTTCTAAACCTCTTTCATATCCATTGCTACCTCTTCATCCTTTGTCACTCAGGCTCTCAATATCTCTTATCTGGACTACTGTAATCTTCCTTATTGATCTCCCACACTCTCATCTCTCTCCCTCCAGTCCATCTTCCACTATGTTTGCAGGCTTTATTTGACTTGCAAATCTGATTGTGCTACTCCCCACATAAAATTTGTCTGTACCCAAAGAGAAATTTAAAAAAAATTTAATGGCATAGAGGGTCTTTGATAATCCGGTCCCAGCCACATCTCCAGCTTCATCTCGTCTCCACCTCCTCTGTACTTTATATTCCAGCATTATTGAGTTACTTGTTATTCCCTGAACATGCCGAGATGTCTTAAGCTGTTTTACCTTTGTTTGACTGCCCAGAAAATTCCTTCACTTCTCAGCCATCTCAGCTCAAGTGCTGCTTCCGTTTGAACCCTTCCTTGGCTGCTCAGATTTAGATCTTTCTCCTGTATTCCTATTTCACTACACTGTAGTGGTGTAGTGCTGTTTTCATCTCTGCATCCTCAGTGCTTAACACTGTATGTTAAATTGTGAGCATGCCTATAATAAGTTAAGGAATATTGAGCTATTATGTGCCAGGTTCCCTGCCAGGGTACTGAGGATTTAACTGTGGAACACGCAGACATGATCTCTACTCCCATAGAGTTTATAATCTAGTGGGAGATGCTGACGAGTAAACCTGGATATAGTGCTGTGATGGAGAAGTATTGGTGAGAATAGGAACACAAGTAGGCACTCAACCCTGCCCAGTGGTCCTATAATACTTCCCTGATATGTTTGCTTTTCCAAAATATGCTTCATATTTTCTCTCTTCACTTTCATCTATATTTTCTCTTTTCCTTTATTCTCAGTTGATGATCTTACTTTATTTATTTATTTTTTGCTAAAAAAGAAATCCTTTCATCTTCCTACCAAGGAATCATAGCAACCCACCTACACATGGACCCCCTACTCTTTGACTTATTTCCTGTAATGGTGGATGATATATCCCTTTCCTATCAGAGGTCAGCTTCTTCACTTGTGCAGAGGATTCAGCCTTCTCTTGCTCACTCAGGGACTCAGCTTCTGTAATCATCCCTCCATTCTGCATCATTAATTTCTCTCTAGTGGATCATTCCCATCATACATACATGCTCTAATATCATCCAATTAAAAAAATTAATTTGACTTTAGATACCCCTTCAGCTACTATTCCATGCCTTTCTGCTCCATCATCACAGAATTGCTTGAAAGAATAGTTGTCTAGTTGCTGTTTCTGCTTTCTCACTGTCCATTCATTCCTTAACCTACTCTTGGTGGTCTGTCCCCACCACTACAGTGAAACTGCTCTTGCCATCTTGCCAGATCTAATGGCCATGTACCTCACCTTGCCTGAATGCTCAGCAACATTTAGCACTTAACATAGTTGGCTGCTTCCTTCTGAGTGAGTGAAGTACTTTCTTCTCAAAGCTTTTGCAACGCTACACTCTCCTGCTTGTTCCTTCTCACCTCATTGGTTTTTCCTTCCTATGGTTTGTGGTAGGTGCTTTTTGGTCTGAGGGCATGGTTCTAGACCTCTTCTCTGTATTTCTTTCCCATAGGTGAATTTAAATAATGTCTATATAACTACAACTACCACATTTATATTTTCAGTTTTGACCTATTCCCTGAATTCCAAATTAGTAAGTCCAGTTGCCTATTTGACATCTTCACTTGATGTCTAACACACAACTCCAGATTGAACCTTCCGGCCTAGCCATCTGCCTCTTCGCTGGTCAATACATGGTGTCAACTTTGGTTAAGTTGTTGAAACCACAAATTTAGAAGGTTTTTTTTTTTTTTTTTTTTTTTTTTGGCTGCTCGGCCCGTGGGATCCTAGTTCCCCGACCAGGGATTGAATTGAACCTGGGCCCTCGGCAGTGAAAGCTCAGAGTCCTAACCACTGGGCTAGCAGGGAATTCCCTAGGTTTTCTTGATTCCTTGATTTCTCTTATCTCCCACATCCATTACATCAGCAAGCCCTGTCTTCCCCAAAATACAGCCTGTATCTCTTGACTTCTGTCCCTTTTGACTACCATTACCTGAGCTCTTTGGCTCCTGCATGACTCTTCGGCTTCTTGAACTTTGCAGACCATTCTCCGCATTGCAGTTCTACCATCCTTAAAAATTTTAGATCAGATTATTTTACTCATCTGCTCAAAACTTTGAAATATTGCTCCATTGTACTTAGAACTACATCCAGACTCTTTACTGAAGCTTACAAAGCCCCACTGATTTGGCCCTTATCTCCCTCTTGCCCTTGATCCCTACATTCTGGTCAGTCCGACCAAGATTGTTCTTGCTATCTGGAATGCTCTGCCCCTAGATCTTTGCATGGTTGGCTCCTGTCTTTCAAATTTTGGTCTTAAATAGCACCTTCTTAGAGAAGCCTTCTGTGACCGCCAATTAAGAAATAGCTTCCCAGTCACTCTTTTATTACCTTGCTTTGCTTCATAGCGCATATCACTACCTCATATTTCCTTGTTTAGTTGTTTTCTCATTTATTATGTTTCTCTCCATTAGAGTGTAAGTTCCCTGGGAGCCAGACTCTTGTCTGTCTTGTTCTGTGCCATAGTCCTAGCACCTGGGACAGTGCATGGCGCATAGTAGATGCTCAGTAAATATTTTGCTGACTAAGTGACTATTTAAGGAGATAAATTAGAACTGCTAAAATGGAGCAAGCTGCCTTAAAGGTAGTACATTTCCATCTTTGGAAGTGCTCAGGAAGGACTGAAGGATCTTTTGTGGAGGAGCTTTTTGAACAGGTGTTCTTTGCCTTTTTTGAGAATTACAAACCGTCCAGAGCCTGTGTTACTGATAGAGGCGGCATATCCCTGCATCTGAGGGATTTGCTGCCTCTGTCAGTAACACAGGCTCTGGATGGTTTGTAATTCTGCACCTGGGGATTACTTACCAGATTCTGGATATGGTGAGTATACTTTGGAACTATTCTCAGCTGATTCATGCAGCCTCCCCTGGCATGCCCACATCCGCCACCTCTTGGGTATTTTGTGCATTAGATGGGGTGTTGGTCTTTAGGACCTTCAGGGTCCTTTGCATCTCTGTGCGATTCTGATTCTTATGTTGTCATTGAAGCAACTTGGGTTACTATGATTATGATAATGATAACACATCAATTCATTTCTTTGTGTACCTTAATGGGGAGCTTCTCTTTCCTTTTGTCCCCTCATATTTCTCGAAGCACTACTCTACTCCCATCTTCCACCCCAGTAGCCCCTGTTAATCGTGTTTGGTATCTCTTTCTCCAGATTTTTTCCTAGATTCCAACTAAAATAAATGAGAAAATAGTTTGTGTGTGTGTGTGTGTGTGTGTGTGTGTGTATGCAGTTTAAGAGAAATCTGAAAGGGAATAATATTTTTGGCTTTTTTTCACTTAATATATCTTAGACATCTTTACTGTCAACGTCTAGCAAATTAATCTCATTCTTTAGAATAATTACATGGGATTTTATTGCATGTCTGTAGTGTAATTTACTTAAGTAATCCCCTTGATGTCATTTGGACTGTTTTCACTTTTTTTTTTTTCAACTTTACGAACATGCTGTTAGAATGCCTTTGTTCTCTAAGATAAATTCTTTACTCAAAAGACATTTAAAATATAATAGATGTTGCCATTGCTCTCCCAAATGGGTGAACCAAGCTATACTCACCACAGTGGGATTTTAACTGGTCGCCCTTGCTTCAGCAGTGTCCTTCATATTTTGAAGGGTTCAGGTGCCTGAAAAGATCCGGGGTTTTTCCACAGTGTTTGCATGTTTAAGCATAATGAAGACTCTGTTGCCATGGCGATGGACTCTGGAGAAGTAGTCTTTTTAAAAAAATTCATTTATTTATTTATTTATTTATGGCAACATTGGTTTTTCGTTGTTGTGTGTGGGCTTTCTCTAGTTGTGGTGAGCAGGGGCTACTCTTCATTGTGGTGCGCGGGCTTCTCATTGCGGTGGCTTCTCTTGTTGCAGAGCACGGGCTTTAGGTGCACGGGCTTCAGTAGTTGTAGCATGCGGGCTCAGTAGTTGTGGCTTGCGGGCTCTAGAGCACAGGCTCAGTAGTTGTGGTGCACGAGCTTAGTTGCTCCACGGCATGTGGGATCTTCCTGGACCGGGGCTTGAACCCATGTCCCCTGCATTGGCAGGCGGATTCTTAACCACTGTGCCACCCGGGAAGCCCAGTCTGGTAGTTCTCTGACCTTTGGGTTAGATCTCAGTCTGTTGCCTTTTCTTGGTTGGTGATGGAATGGATGCTAGCCTGAAGCAAATTTGGGTTAAGTAGTGTAATCATTTGTTACAGGTATAAAGATATTTTGGAAAAGTGTATTCCTAGAGCTTTCTTTTCATGTCAAATGGTGACTGTGGCTATGGTGTCAGGTTGGAATCTTCAAGGGTACAGAGTGTGGCAGTGGAGAGTTCTCTGTCAAAGTCATGTAACTTAGATCTCTTGCCTTTTTTGAGACAAGCAGCTTCTAGAACTTCGAGATCAAAGATTATCTACAATTGTGAGGTCCTCATGGATAAGCACCTCTGCTGTCTAATATACACATTCTGTTGGAAATAATTCACAATTTTATAACTTTTGGTCATTCAGCCTAGCCCCTTTGTTACTGCCTCAACTACATCCTGATCTAGGTATAATTATAAACTTAATTCAGGAGATAAGAGAGTTCTAAAGATTTTTTGGTTTTATATCAATATCTTTTTTTTCTCAGTAAGCCTTTGGTTTTTAGCCTAACTCTGAGAAGTTGTATTGTTCCCTTAAACAATTAACAGCATAAAATTTGTGTACAACTTGATGAACTTTTAAATTCACCCTTTTAGCCACCACCAGATTAGGATATAGAACATTATCAGTACCCTAGAGGCCTCTCTTCCTGCCTTCCAAGTCGTCTCCTGTGAACGATAAAAAACCACTGTCCTGATTTGTATTACTGTAGATTGGTTTTGGCCAATTTTAAGCTTTATATAAGTAGAATCATAAAGCATGTATTTTTTGGCGTCTGGATTGTGTTGCTCATCGTGATATTTGCTGAATTCATCCATGTTGTGAAGTTCTTTTTCATTGCTATATGGTATTCTATTGTATGCATATGCTATAATTTACCCATTTTACTGTTGTGTTTTTTTTTTTGGCTTGTGGGATCTCAGTTCCCCAACCAGGGATTGAACCCGGGCCCCCGTCAGTGAAAGCACTGAGTCCTAATGACTGGACCACCAGGGAATTCTCCCCATTTTACTGTTGATAGACATTAGATTGCTTCCAGTTGGGGGCCACCATGGGTATCATTCCTGTACGTGCCTTTTGATGGACTTATGTGTCATTTCTGCTGGAACAGAATTGTTGGGTCAGAGGGTATGTGTGTGTGCATTAGTCATACTTGTTTCATACTTCTTGATATTCACTTTTGTGTTTTTCTTCTTGTACAGTTTGTCTGAGAATACAGATCAACCCACAAAACAAAGCGGATTTCCAAGGCATCTCCCCGGAGCGAGCCTTTGCTGATTTTCTCTTTGCCAGCACCATCCTGCACCTTGTTGTCATGAACTTCGTTGGCTGAATCATTCCCATTTACTTAATTGAGGCGTAGGAGACTGGAAGAATGTAAGTGATGATCTTAATGCTTGTCATAGTGTTGGTTTTAGAAACAGAAATCGGAGGGGCTGGTTTTGATCATGGTTGTCAGAGTTCCCATTCTGTTGATAAGATGTTTGCAGAGTTTTCCATATTGGTCTGCAAAGTATGTGTTAATATCCTTGTGATTCATCAGTGCTGCTGCTGTTGGTCGTTGCCTTCTCTTCTCACTGTTCTGCAAAGCATTAAGATAACAGAAAATGAGAGTTTGCTTGTAGCTAATACATTAATTTCTGCACCAATAACTCCATGAAAATAACTCTGAGATCTTGGAAGAGACATAAATTGTAGGTTTTGCTTTTAGATTTGCTCTATAATCTTTTTTTCTGATTTTGATCTCAGATGAGTTCAAATGCTGGGCCATTGTCCCCATAGTACCTAGTATAGTGCTTACACCTGATAGACATCCAGCATATGCCGAATGACTGACGATGGCTGCTTGCTTATATATGTGCTACGTTAAAAATTAATGGGGAGGGCTTCCCTGGCGGCGCAGTGGTTGAGAGTCCGCCTGCCGATGCAGGGGACACGGGTTCGTGCCCCGGTCCGGGAAGATCCCACATGCTGCGGAGCAGCTGGGCCCGTGAGCCATGGCCGCTGAGCCTGCGCGTCCGGAGCCTGTGCTCCGCAATGGGAGAGGCCACAGCAGTGAGAGGCCTGCGTACCACAAAAAAAAAAAAAAAAAAATTAATGGGAAAATTGGATTAGCTTGGGAGAACACTTTAACATATAGGATGAGATGCCATGTGGTCATTTGCCAGTTTTCTTTTTTTAGTAATAGAGCTCTTTTTTTTTTAAGTAAACTCATAGAATCTCAGCAGTGGAGCCGAGTTGTTCTGATTGACAGAAGTTGAAAAGCCCTCTTTGCTTGGGCTGTCCTTGTGTGGTATGCTCTCCCCTCCATCCTTCCCTCCTAAGCAGAATCCTAAAAGCTCTGAGAAGTACTTGACTCTCTCTCTCTCTCTCTCTCTCTCTCTCTCTCTCTCTCTCTCTCTCTCCCTCTCTCTCTCTCTCTCTCTCTCTCTCTCTCTGTCTTTGTCTGTCTCTATGTATGTGTGTGTGTGTGTATCTATATATATATTTTTATATTTTTTTTTTTGGCTGTGCTGCACGGCATGGGAGTTCCCTGACCAAGGATGGAACCCATGTCCCCTGCCTTGGAAGTGCGGAGTCTTACCCACTGGACCGCCAGGGAAGTCCCTTGACTCTATCTTAAAACTTACTTTATATATGAGAAAACAGAGGTCCAGAACAATCCAGTAGCTTTCCCTGGCCACATAGCTAAGTGGAAGCAGTGTAGTGCTTTAGTCCAATGGTGCTCTTGGCCTAGTGCTCTTTCAGTATCCCGTGTTGCTCACTGATGAATGAATGCACTCTATTCTTTGCCTTTCTCCTACAAAATTAAATGTTGCTATTACTGGGGTAGAGAAACAAGAACCTTAGGAAACTGACCCTCTTTGGGGGAAGGATATCCCAGGGCCAACCTCCTTCTATCACAACTTGGAAAGCTATCGTTTTTGTACTAATCAGAAATCTAACATAACAGTTAGAGCAATCATGGACAAAGTGAATGCAATAATGTGACAAGGACTTTACTTCAGTTTCTAGCAGTTACTTAATATATTACATAAATCCTTTCCATAGATATTGTCTCAAAAACAGTACTGTTAGTTCAGGTAAGGTTTCATTTTTGGCAGTGGTAAGTTGACAGAGGTGGTTTATATCAGTGAAAGAGGTTGTGAACCACTTCTTTCTACTATCTTAATACAGTTGAACTTTTTGGAGACCCAATCAGGACTTGCGTTGTTCCCCCATGTGCTAGTCAATGCCTTGATCCTGGGAACACAAAGAAAAGTAAAATGTGGCTGCCTTCAAGCAGTGAACAGTCTAGAAGGGGAAAAGGGCATGTAAACACAGCAGTTAGAGCCACACGAAAGAGCTGAACAAAGTGCTGTGGCGGTCCGGAGAACTGGGCCTCCGTGCCGTCTGGGAGCAGAGGCCGCAGACAGGGCGCCTGACCAATGACAGCTTCTTGAGTACAGCTAGAAAATTCACCCACCGGCATTGACCTGCTGCGAACATCCTGAGTAACCCTTGGGCTCTGATAGTAACCTTGCTGGAAAGGTCATAAGTCTTCTGATTGCCCTACTCTAAATTTCTAGTTACTTTTTCTAGATGAGTCACGTTGTATGCTTTAACAAAGGGACAGAGCAAGCAGTTCAAGGATGTTTGTTCTCTAGGATCAGGGAGATACCAAATCATGAAAATAATTTCCTAGGGCTGTCGTGATTGGAGGAGGACTCTGCAGCAGAGAGGCTAGTATTTCAAAATCATGACAAAAACAGAGACAAAAAAGCAAGCTCAGCAGAAACTGCGTACTGCAGACCCTATTAACGATCTAGGGCCACCTGTTCAGCTGGGAATTATGGGCCCAAGGTATAGCACAATCTTCCAATCCCAGAGTGCAGTGTTAAATCATTCTATAGAGAGTATATTCGTAGTGAAATCCTGTGTGGGACTCCCCAGGGGTTTTTTCAGAGATCATTTGTGAAATGATCACAGTTTGACATATACTGTACTGTCCTGCCCTCAATTTTCAAATATACATTTATTTGCCCTTTTTCTGTGCTTCTAACTTAGTTCTATGTGCAGTGTGCTAAAACACTTTTAAAATGGTTTTCGAGTGAGTTTTCAATATTTATATCAACTCAGAAGGTAGAACAAAACAGATTGAATATTCTCCATATTTGACAAGTATGTTGAGAGTTGGGTATAAAAAGAATAAACATCTGTAGCTTACTGCTCTGGTGTGAATTTGGGGGTGACATTTAAAACCAGCAGCTACTATGAAAAAGCATATCAAAAGAAAATGGCACTGAGTTAAAGAAATTTATTCCAGGAGAAGTAAGGAAGTTAACAGATAGTGAGTGCTCGCATGGGCCAGGCTTTAAGTCTTATTTTATTTTCGAAACAACCTTATGAAGATAGGCTTGGTAATTCCACTTACAGGTGAGAAACTGAGGTTCAAAGAACCTTGCTGGAAATCTTTTAAGTCTAATGTCAAAAAAATTTTTTAATATCTATTTTTGCTTAAAGTTGCTTATTATAAAGTATTTGACAATTGCAGAGTTAAAGAAATGTGTTTAAAAAGTTACCACAGGGACTTCCCTGGCAGTCCAGTGGTTAGGGCTTTGCCTTCCACTGCAGGGGGTGCTGGTTCGATCCCTGGTCAGGGAGCTAGGATCCCACATGCCTCGCAGCCAAAGAACCAAAACGTAAAACAGAAACAATATTGTAACAAATTCAGTAAAGACTTTAAAAATGGTCCACATCAAAAAAAAAAAAAAAGTTACCACAGTTATTTTTATTACCGTCCTTTCCTTTATTACTTAACTTTCTTTGCTTGTATGACAATTTAAAAAATACAGAAAAGTACAGAGAAGAATATAACAAACACCGCCATGTATCCACCACCTGGAATGAACAGGTTTTGAACAAATTAAGCATTGTAGGTTGAGCTGAAGTTCCTTTGAATCCCTCCAGTCCCCATTCCTTCCCTCTGCTGTAAGACTTGACCGTCTTCATAGCAGTTTTGTTCAGCTAGGACTATTGTAAAACCTACATCTGTTAACACAGCCTTTTCCAAACTTCAGACTTTTGCGGCCTCCTGAAAACATGTCCAGAGATGGCAGCGTGAGAAACCTGTGGTAAAAGTTAGCTGTTCAGTTGGCAGCACTGGAATAAGTGGCTATGCCAGTGGTCAAGAATAGACTCATAGGGGTTTTCCTGGTGGTGCAGTGGTTAAGAGTCTGCCTGCCAATGCAGGGGACACTGGTTTGAGCCCTGGTCCGGGAAGATCCCACATGCCACGGAGCAGCTAAGCCCGTGCACCACAACTACTGAGCCTGCACTCTAGAGCCTGCGAGCCACAACTACTGAAGACCGTGCACCACAACTACTGAAGAAGCCCGCACGCCTAGAGCCCGTGCTCCGTAGCAAGAGAAGCCACCACAATGAGAAGCCCGCGCACTGCAACGAAGAGTAGCCCCTGCTCGCCGCAACTAGAGAAAGCTCATGTGTAGTAATGAAGACCCAACATAGCCAAAAATAATAAATAAATAAAATAATAAAAAAAGAGAATAGACTTATAATGTTTTTTAGATTATCATAAAAATGAAAATGCAAATAGATAACTAATAAGAACCTACTGTATAAAAACAATAAAATAAAATTCAAAAAAAAAAAGAAAATGCAGGACTTCCCTGGTGGCTCAGTGGTTAAGAATCTGCCTGCCAAGGCAGGGGACATGGGTTCGAGCCCTGGTCTGGGAAGATCCCACATGCCGCGGAGCAACTAAGCCCGTGCGCCACAAGTACTGAGCCTGTGCTCTAGAGCCCGTGAGCCACAGCTACTGAAGCCCTTGCGCCTAGAGCTGGTGCTCTGCAACAAGAGAAGCCACCGCAACGAGAAGCCCACGCACTGCAACGAGAAGCCCACGCACTGCAACGAAGAGTAGCCCCTGCTTGCCGCAATTAAAGAAAGCCTGTGCGCAGCAAAGACCTAACGCAGTCAAAACTAAAATTTATTAAAAAAAAAAAAATGAAAATGCAAAAGTGAAAAATGCTCCTAGTGAGCTTCTGAGTTGGGAGAATCCATGCACACCTAAAGTGATGATCAGTGTTTGGCACTTAGATGGCAGTAATCTATTTTGAATGAATGCATTATATAGAAGTTCAGTAGGTTTGAATATTTAAAGATTTACATACTATCTGTAAATATTTCCTGTTTTGTTTTTCCATGTCTCCTTGTGAAATTCTTTTCAGAAAATGTCAGCCTATCTCAGGTGTTCTGAAGGGAAATGAAGAAAAGAGGGACTTAGCTACATTGGGTCACAGCTTGGGAAGGAAAGTTCCTGATGACTGGGTCCTGGATCAGAGGGAGAAGTGAACAGGGCTTCCACAAGGGGCAGACCTGAGCTTGGAAGTATGCTTAGCCTGAGGGCGATTGTTTGCCACCAGGTTGTGCTGAAACCTTGTTAGTGTTGCTTTGTTTTTATGGTGGAGGCTGTTTTCCCACAGGTCTTTAAAAATTCATAGAGTTTAATCCCGGCTGGAGCGAGGGCGCTACAGGGCTGGGCAGAACATAACTGACAAACAGTACTATTTACAAACAAGCAGTCGCCAGTTGGCTTTTTGAATTCATCAGTAAAGTACTGTAGTAATATAGAAAGTTACCTCTGGAAGGGGATCTAAATGTTATTTCTTAGGCGCTACTGCCACCCAGTGGCGTGTACATTTCATTGCTGAGAGAAGGTACTACAAAGCCCAAGAGAAGCTGAGTTTGGGGGAAGAAACCACAGATACCTTTGTGATAAAACCAAGTTTCTTTCCAGTCACAGGAGGGCAGCAGAGGTCCAAGCGGGCCTAGGTGTTGGGTGGACCTTGCTTTACATTCTGGCCAGAGGTGGGCGGTGTCAGGCACAAAAGGGCATGCAACCTTTGTCACCTAGGGAAGACCAAGTGCACGGTGACCCAGAGATTGACCTTTTATTTCCTTTTCTGATCTGTCAGTTTGAGAGCTCCCTTTCTGGTTTCTTGTAGACCTGTTTTTGCTCTCAGCATGACCTCCTGCTGGCAGTCATCTTTAATTTTTTTTGGGTGGGGGGGTTAGTTTCCATTTCATTTTCTCTGACATTTCACCTTATATTGAATTAGGTTTAGCCACTAGATAAGTTCTCAAAAAGGGAACTACTCTAAATTTGTAGAAAGTATTTTGAGTTGGCATAATCTTTTCTCAACCCCCTTGTTTTTCCTGGTTGGAGGGTGAGATTCTTTACTTATTCTTAAAACCTTGAATCTGCTTATTATATTTACAAAAAACCCAAATAATTGATGATTCTTGAATTGATGATTGTGCTCTATTTGGTATTTGGTTCATTTAAAACCACCAAAAAAAAAAAAAAGAGAGAAAAAGAATAAAAGGGAATATCAAGTAGATTTGTGTTTTTTTAAAAAATTTGGCCAAGCTTTGCGTTTTTCGGGTTCCTAGTTCCCTGACCAGGGATGGAACCCGGGCCCCGACAGTGAAAGTGCTGAGTCCTAACCACTGGACCGCCAGGGAATTCCCATAGATTTGTATTTATGAAGTTCATTCCCTGCCTTAGTTTCTCTAGCCTTGCAGCTCAGATGATTCTGACTGCAAGTCATCCTGCCCCCGGGTTGCATAAGACCCTCTTCTTGGGGCCCTCATGGTCCGCTGTGCATGCCCCTAACGCTGCACTTACCACATGGTCATGAAACCATTCATTTTCCTGTCTCTCCCACTGGACTGTTAAACTCCCAGAGGGTGGGGACCTCAGAGCTTAGCACAGGGCTAACGGTCACAATGCATGTTTGTTGAATGAGTGTATGAACGAGTAAATCATTTTCAGCTGCAACAAAATGCTGTATAAAATAGCTGTATCATTAGTGATGTGGATGCTAAGACACGAGGAAAGTGCTGGGGAAGAAAGATGCCGAGGGAACAATTCACACGAGGGGCGGTGGGACGGTGGAGTGGGGCACGAGCGTGAGGCTAGAAGTCGGAAGACCTGTGTTGTAGACTTCGCTGTGTTGTTAACTAGTTGAATGGAGAAATAAGCTTGTCGTTGAGCCCTAATTTCCCTGTGTGCATAGGGAGGGGATTGGCCTGGATGGTCATTAGAGTCTCTTGCAGCTGTTAAAGCCTCTGATTACTAGTATTCATGATAGTCCCATTGTGTTTGAGGAGGATAATGCTGTTTGTGTGGATCCTCAGTTGAGGTTTGCTTTTTTTTCTTCTTCTTGCTTTTTACTTTCAATTGTTGCTTTTTATCCATATTACCAGGTTTTCATCATCCATCAAAAGTGCGATTGTCTGTAACAAAATGCATGGTGTTTGTATAAGGCCTTTTACAAAATTAGACAACATTTATCAAATGTTTTACAGTTATCACATAACCAGGCTTGCAGGACTCACACTCCACATGCACTTTAAGAAAAATATTTATTTATTTATTTATTTATGGCTGTGTTGGGTTTTCGTTGCTGTGCACACGCTTTCTCCAGTTGTGGCGAGCGGGGGCTACTCTTCGTTGCGGTGCATGGGCTTCCGTAGTTGTGGCTTGCGGGCTCTAGAATGCAGGCTTGGTAGTTGTGGTGCACGTGCTTAGTTGCTCGGCGGCATGTGGGATCTTCCCGGACCAGGGCTTGAACCCGTGTCCCCTGCATTGGCAGGCAGACTCTTAACCACTGTGCCACTAGGGAAGTCCCCACATACACTTTTACACACATCAACCCATGTCATCCTCACGGCCCACCCTGTGACGGAGGCAGACAAATAGTAGTGTTCCCGTTCTGTACATGAGGTAATTAAAGCTTGGTGAAATTTAAGTTGACTTGTCCAGGGCCTGGAACTAATAAGTGACTGAGTGGGAACTCGATAACAGATACTTTAACTTCACACTTTTATATTCTTTCCTCTCTATTACGTTCAAAGACTTTTGGATGATGAATATATACATTTTATTAGACGGTTTCCAGTAACAGTATTAAGCTTGCTTCTCTTTTTTAAATGGGAAAAACTTAGGAGAGGTTGATAAGAAAGGATGAAGACAGGCTATCTAAAATGTTTCTGCAAAGTTGGTCATCTTTAGTATGATCTGGAAGAAGTGGAGGAGAATGCAGATCAGGAGACCCTGGGCCGGCGCTGTCCAGTAGCACTTTGCATTGTGCTAATCTAAGTCTGCACTGCCAAATACGGTAGCTACTAGCCACATGTAGTTATTGAGCATTTGAAATGTGGCTAAGTGAGGCACTGAATTTTTCATTTTATTTAATTTTAACTCAGCTTAAATAGTGACCTGTGGCGTGGTATTGGACAGCACAGCTCTGGACAAATCTGTCAAACTCTCAGGTGATGGTTTCCTCATCTGTAAGACTGAGAGGATTGGACGAGCTGATCTCTACAGCTCCTTTCATTTTCAGATCCGTGCCTTCTGAAATTGTAGTGATTCACATTGAGCTCTGAACCTAGAGTTTCTGCAGAATGGTCTTTGATTCACATTTTCTCTAATTTCAGTTTTAATTTCTTTAATTTCAGTTTTAATAGGATGAGATGGATTTGAAGGAAAACCAGTATTTGAGCATATCTGCTCAGTGCTGGCGTCTGAATAGAGATGGTGCTGGGGAAGCAGATTCCAAACAGAAATGACCCTGTCTGGCATCATCTTTTGTGTCTCTACAGAGAGTAATTCTTTTTAACAGTTCTTTGTGTTGTGCCTTGCTTTCTCTTAAGATGATGAGAACAGGCTGATTGAATGGTGCTGTCTTTCCTGCTTGTGTGAATAGACTGAAGAAGTCATGCTCTCAGTAGGTGTCTTCCACTTTGCATGTCTTGATATCAGGGGAGGAAATTTTATTTGTCAGTTTCCTGAAACCTTTATCCTCTGGTTAACAGTTGAAATCATTCTTCTGAGCTGGTGAATAGTCCAATTTTGTTGAGCTAATATTTCAAAGACTCCTAGAACCTCTGCTTTTAGAGTACTGTCTGGTAGATATATTTTTGCCTTAAAAGAAAGGAGCAGATCTATGTAAATAGGAATTTTCTGAAAACCATTGTCAAAGAGATTGACTCTCATGAGTCATTTTTTGCCTTTTAGTTGGACCAATCCCAGTGTCTTAGATTAAGATGTTTTATTGTCATAGG
This sequence comes from Stenella coeruleoalba, assembly GCF_951394435.1. Lineage (NCBI taxonomy): Eukaryota > Metazoa > Chordata > Mammalia > Artiodactyla > Delphinidae > Stenella > Stenella coeruleoalba. Next base: position 74,176,353 of record NC_137147.1, read on the forward strand.
ATCTCAAAACTTGACTTTTGTACTGAATGAGGATTTCTTTTATAATTCTCATTGTGTCAGGCTCTTCACTGAAGTGGCCCTGTGCTCTATTTCTCTCTCACCTTGGCCGTTAGAACTGATGTGTTGTATTAGTTCATAGTCTGTTGTCAGAGAGTTTGCTTTAAGACATTTGATGGAGTGAATAGGTTAGTTTTAATAGGTCTGTTTGTTCTTATTTGGCACTGTGATCACTTTTGCTCCCTGTTTTTGCTCTTTGTTTTACATATTTCTCATAATTCCACTGATGCAGGAATGTTCTGCAATTATGTAGCATTTCTCTTTCATTGTTAGTGGAATAAAAGCAATCTGGCTAGAAGTCTAAGATCTTTCCTCTAAACTCTGATGCTAGAATCTCCAGGTCACCTGAACCAATGCACAAAATAAGGTGGTGCCCTTTCACCTACTGGTGTAGCCCAACTCTTCTGAAACATAGTGTTTCCCAACCTTTCTCATCTTCACACGTAGAAGATGACAGTATTTTTATGGCACACTGCAGGAAAATGGGCTGCTTGTGGCTGGGGACATTGGGGCCCCTAGGGCCAAGGGGTCACCTTCTGGCCACACCGTGTCGGAGCTGCTCTAGGTGGGCAGCCCTCCTAGAGGTGTGAGAAGGGAAGTCTGTGTTTACAGGGCAGGGCTGGGCTCCACCTCACAGCTTACAGTCAGTCCCATCTGACTCTGGCAGCTGTGTGGCCTCTTCTCATGGGGTTACTCTCCACCTCCTTCTTGCCAAAAATAATCTTACTGTTAAATGAAAACAAAATTATTCCTGCTGTTTTGGTCCTTCGTTAAATCTGAGATTGGGAATCTTTCTCTGCTTTCTTTCGAATTCTTCCTTCTTCCTTCTTCCCCTCCCCCTCCCCCACCCCCCAAACTGGAAGTTAGTGCTTTGTAAGCTTTCTAAATCCAGAAAAGCTCTTTAGGCTAAGTTGCAATCCTCTCACCACAAAGAGGGTTTGTGGATCAGAGAGGTCAGAGTGACTTACGTAAAGTCGTACAGCTAATTAATTGCAGAGGTGGCGTTAGAACCCACGGCTACAGTTCCGAGTCAGTTATGCCTTCCGTGTGCTTGGAATTCAGATTTGAGCATTAATTTCTATGGATCCCTCTATAAAATGTTCAGTGAAAAAATTTGCTTTATTCTGGTTGTTCTAACCTGGCTTAAATACTGTCCAGAATTTGGGAACCCATTAACTGCCTTTGTCTTTACGGGTTTAGAATTTAGATAGAAGAATTCGAGACCCTGTCTGTAGCATATCACAAAACATTTTTAGAAACCTTGAGTATCTCTTCTTACCTTTCTGCTTCTTTCTTAAAGGTTCACTCTTTGGTTTCCCCTGGATAAGAAGAGCTCTTGAGATGGCACTTTGCTGGACACACGGATTTCCTTCAGATTTATGCTTGCTACCGACTGATTTGGGATGCGGTTGGAGAGCCCAGAGAGTTCCCAGGCTTCCGTGTCAGAACAACTTTGTAATGAGCATTTATTAGCATAGCCTCTGCCTTCCATGAAGTGTAACCTTTTTGCCTTCCAAATTAAAAAGCTCCATGCCACTCCTTCCTCTGCCTCTGGCTCTGTTTTTTGTTTTTCTTCTTTATTGGTATGAAAGTCCTTTTTTCCCTTCAGTCCTGTGTGCAGAGCTCTTTAGGAGTTGATAACTTGCAACTGTGAATCTACCTCCGTGTTTTCATTAAGTGTATTTGAAGTTAATGACAAAAGGCAGGGCTGACAACCCTGGGAAACCACAGTCCTTTGTCTTTTCCCTGGAGCTGGTAATCCCTTACTAATCCTTCAATTGTTGCCGGTGGTTCCCGCTCTTATGACACAATGCTTCCTGGAACTGCATCATTAAGCACTTTGTGAGAAAAGTGTGTGCTTCCCCCTTTATATCTGTTTCAACGTGATTTAGTGGTGAAAAGGGAAATATGTATCTCTTAGACCGTGTAAGAAGAGTGCCAAAAGTGGGATTTGAATATATGCTTATTTATAGGAGACACTACTTTCCAAACCACCTTCACAAATGTTCTCTCATTTTGTTCTTACCATTATCTCAGGGGTTCCAATCCGCATTAGATAGATGAAGAAATTGAAGCTCCGATTTGTAACTTGCTTAAGATCAGAGTCCGTGACACACTTGGGTGGAGCAATAGGTCTGCTGGCTGAAGTCTAGACATATTTATATGTATTGTGGTAGCAGCCCTGTTTCCATCTTGGGTGCTATATACAGGAAATAAGCTATGTTGAGGATTCCACTATTTAAACTTAGCTGACTGCTGAGATGGTGAGTTGTGCTCTAGAGGTTTCCCAACCTGGCTGCACATTAGAATCACTTGGGGAACTTAAAAACGGAATCTCAATGCCCAGGGCACACCCCAGACCAATTAAATACAAATCTCTGGGGGTGGCATCTGCACTTTGTACCACTACCCGGGAGATTCTAACGTGCAGCCAAATTGGAGAAGTGCTGCTCTGGGTTCTTGCTATGCAAAACGTAGCCTGTTGACCAGCAGGATTGACATAACCTAGGAGCTTATTTGAAAAAGAGACTCTCAAGCCCACCCCAGACCCTCCTGAAGCAGAATCTTTGTTTTAACGTGGTCAGCAGGTGATTCACGTTCATATTAAAGTTTGAGAAGCACCCATCCAGAGCAGAGGTTCTCAAATTTTGGTGTATCTCACAATTACCTGGGAACTTGGTAATGAACTTGGGCCTCTGTGTTTCTTAGCTCTCCATGTAACTCTGATATACACTAAAGTTTGTGAATAGCTCTAGATTAGGAGTCGGCAAGCTTTTTCTTAAATGAACGGCCTGGCAGAGTTCCAGTAAAACTTTATTCACAAAAGCAAGCTGTTGGTGCTTGGGCCATGGTTTGCCATTTGGAGGGATGCTAGTTCACTAAACTATGACTGAGTAATTGAATATTCTTTAAAACTTTTATGTACCCATTTTCTCAGCCATAAAAAGAAACGAAATTGAGTTATTTGTAGTGAGGTGGATGGACCTAGAGTCTCATACAGAGGGAAGTAAGTCAGAAACAGAAAAACAAATACCGCTTGTTAACATATATATATGGAATCTAAAAAAAAAAAAAGTCATGAAGAACCTAGGGGCAAGATGGGAAAAAAGACGCAGACCTACTGGAGAATGGACTTGAGGATAAGGGGAGGGGGAAGGGTAAGCTGGGACAAAGTGAGAGAGTGGCATGGACATACATACACTACCAAATGTAAAATAGATAGCTAGTGGGAAGCAGCCGCATAGCACAAGGAGATCAGCTCCGTGCTTTGTGACCACCTAGAGGGGTGGGATAGGGAGGGTGGGAGGGAGGGAGACTCAAGAGGGAAGAGATATGGGGACATATGTATAACTGATTCACTTTTTATAAAGCAGAAACTAACACACCATTGTAAAGCAGTTATACTCTAATAAAGATGTAAATAAAACTTTTATGTATACATTTGTACCTTTATCAGGAGGCTTCTGAATTATTTTTAGTGTAGATTGATAAACAGGTATTTTGAATAAGAAAAGCATCTGAACTTGAAGATAAATGGGTGGAAAACTGGGAATAATAGTGATAATTTTGTCAAGGAAGACATTACAATTTTCAGAGCCTCTAATATACAAACTTTAATGTATGTCAGTGATCTTGAGATACATGAAGTAGACACTAAGCTCCCACTTAATTGGATTAGCTGTTATCTCAGAGGTGATTTACCCAAGCCAGTGGGAAACCTTCATCTTTGGTGTGTCTTTTCACCGTTTGCAATAGGGCAGAAGCCTATAGACAGCTTTTGGAGTCTTGAGTTTAAATTTAGTTAAAAGCTCATTACAACTCATTTTTAGTTTTCTGTTCACTCGTTCAGTGGTTCTCAACTCTACATGTAGGAGAATTACCTGTGAAACGATTCAAGTTTAAAAAAATGCATTACTACCGCCCCCCAACCACCAATTGAGTTTCTGATTCTCTTTTTTTTTTGGCTGTGCTGTGTGGCATGCGGGATCTTAGTTCCCAACCAGGGATCGAGCCCACGCCCCCTGCATTGGAAGGGTGGAGTCTTAACCACTGGATGGCCAGGGAAGTCCCAGAGTTTCTGATTCTTATGTGTTTTTTGTTTTTTGTTTGTTTTTTTTTTAGCTGAAGTAACCAAAGACATGGTAGATGAGAGGCACTGAATCAGGATGGGTAATCTTTTCATTCGATGCATCTTCCAGTCTGGATCTTTCTTTTTTTTTGTTTTTTTTTTTGCGGTACGCGGGCCTCTCACTGTTGCGGCCTTTCCCGGAGCACAGGCTCTGGACGCGCAGGTCCAGCGACCATGGCTCACGGGCCCAGCCGCCCTGCGGCATGTGGGATCTTCCTGGACTGGGGCACAAACCTGTGTCCCCTGCATTGGCAGGCGGACTCTCAACCACTGCGCCACTGGATCTTTCTTAATACCCACCGGCTGTGTTGTGATGGTGCCTGTCCATGGGCCTGACACCTGGGTGCCCAGTGTAGCATGCTGCAAGAGTGGATTTTGAGTACTGTGGCACAGGGTGAGCGATATCCTAGCATCTTCTGCTGCCTCTAGCTCAGCATCTTTACGGGGTGGGTTTATTTTCTGTGCTCTTTTGTGGGGCCGGGGGCCATTTGCCACACCACTGTACGTGGTCTGTTCCCTGCCATTCTTTGCAGTGGCTGGAAGCCTGGCCCTCAACACCTGCTGCCCACACATTTCCTGCCCCCTATCACATGGAAACCATCTCCTGTGTTTTCTTCTTTTAGCAGCCAGTACCTTTGGCCTCTTTGATCACATCCTTTCATCTTAGGCTTCAAAACACTTTTGTTATGATGGTTGAACATACTTGGGGCGGTCAGAGAGGCCTGCTCTCTGGTTTCGGAGGCTCAGTGAACTAGCACTGGTGGTTACCAGGGGCTGGGGAGCTCGTGTACAAACTCAGTGTGACTGTGTCCTCCCATCTTGGCTTGCGGCTCTGGGCTTCTGAAGTTTGAGTGCTGTATAACTTTCTAACTACAGTTAATTTTAAAAAATTTAGCACATATTAAAAATGGCTTTGTCTTGCACGAGGAAACAACACTTTACAGAACAAGGATCTTAGACAAGGGAATGAGAAAAAAAGAGGAGGACTTCTGAGGAACTAAAGAAAATATTTTATTTGCTTAGTTTCAATTAATAGGTGGGTTCAAGCTTACGCAAAACTTCTGTCAATGAGATGAAAAAGAGGTGTATCTTCAAGACCCTAGATAGGCAGCCTGGTGCTGCCGAAAGCACTTTGCTTGCCCTGAAGGTGTTGATTCAAGGACCTGTTCTGCCACTTACAGTCTGTTGACCTTCTGTGGACCTTTTGTTTTGACTCTAAAATTTAGCCAATAATTAGGCACCCAGGCACCGTGGGATTACCAAAGATAAGACACAACCTTGGTCCAGGAATGAGTAGCTACCACTGAGCACCTACCATATGTGTGGCATGGTATTAAGTGTCCTCCTGTTATTTATGTTTCCCTATAATCCCATGAGGAGGGAGGTGGTGTTCTCCTCTTCCAGATGAGGAAATGGAAGCTCAGACTGTAGTGTTAGGGTTTGAATCTTATTTCTGTCTGATTCCAAAGCATTTGGATTAGGCTTTGAGTGAGATAAATAATATAACAAGCATGGGGATAATAATACTTCACACTGTTGTTCCAACAAAAACGTAAGTGAAAGTACCTTGTTAATGCAACTGCTCTACAAATGTACCCTCGGAGCAGTTGTCAGAAACACGGAGAACTGTCCACACATAGTGCTTTTCTCCCTGAGCTGCACGTCCAGTTTTACTGGCTTTCAGCTGAAGGACTGTGGTGGCCAACATCAGGTCTTCCTCTTTCTCTGGAGAGAGATACCCTGAGGGACTCCCTGGATGTCCCTAGAAACATCCCTAGGGTCTGCTATTCAGATCTGCTCTGCCTTTTTTCATCCCAGGGATGAACAACTTTGTTTTAAACTTTTTATTTCACACACACACACACACACACACACACACACACACACAAACACACACATCAAGACATAAACTCGCAGATACCCAACATTCAGCTTCAACAATCATCGACGTTTTATTTATTTATTAAAAATTTATTTATTTTATTTATTTTTGGCTGCGTTGTGTCTTCGTTGCTGCCCGCGGGCTTTTCTCTAGTTGTGGTGAGCGGGGCTCACCACATTGCGGTGGCTTCTCTTGTTGCGGAGCACGGGCTCTAGGCACGTGGGCTTCAGTAGCTGTGGCACTCGGGCTCAGTAGTTGTGGCTCTCGGGCTCTGGAGCACAGCCTCAGTAGTTGTGGTGCATAGGGCGGCATGTGGGATCTTCCCAGACCAGGGCTCGAACCCATGTCCCCTGCATTGGCAGGCGGATTCTTAACCACTGTGCCACCAGGGAAGCCCTCATTGACGTTTTACCCCATCTACTTTCAGGGTGTTAATAAGAGATATCTGGTGGGGAAGCGCCTCCTTTCTATTACTCCATCATTTAGTTAAAAAATATTTGTGCTCCTGCTCTGCCAGGCACTGGCCGTGCAGAGGTGATCAGAACAGACAAGGCACCTCCCTTTCTGAGCCTGACGTTCGAGTTGGGAAGAGAGCCAAGTTAGCACACAAATAGAATCGTGTTGTTATGAAGTAGAGTGAAGGGCATAAACTGTACGAAGTGATCATGAGTGGAGATGGGGAGGAAGCTGCTCAGACACAGTGGTCAGGAAAGGCCTCTCTAAGCAGGAGACATTTAGGCTGAAATCTGACAGCTGAGTAAGAATCAGCCATCCGACCGGCTGGCCGGAGTGTATCTAGGTATTACTTTACTAACTCTTGTTGCCATATGATTGAGTAGTGGAGTTTGCTTGTGCAGAAAGTATTGCCTCAGGAGATGACTAACATCAACATTTACTGAGGGAGTGTCTCCTAAGTGTACCGACCTCTGTTTTGCCATTCTTCTCTAATCCTAAAGAGTGATCAAGGAGGGGCAAGAGTCATGGAAGAGGGAAGGGACATGCAGGCAGAATATAAGACACCGGTCTTGGGAGGGGGTCCTGAGACTTCGTCTTTTCCTGCTCTTTCCTCTGTGATGGCTGCATCTGGAACCACCTGGGACTTGGGTGTCCACAGGGCTTGGTGGAAAGCCTGGGGACCGAGTCTAGTGCTGATGTGGGCCTCGTTCACCACGATGGCAAGTGAGCCACTTCACCTCTTTCCCCATTTGTGAAAGGGGGAGATCATACTCTGCCTACTGCTTAGCTTTCCTGTGAAGGTCAAAGCCAGATCATGTTTGCTTTGGTGTTGCACAGATACATGTTATTCTTCATAAAGATTCCAGATAAGGATGTCGCCCCCCCCACCCCCGCCCCCGCCCCTTGGTAATCACTGGAATGATTTGGGCCAGCAAGAAGCAAGGATGCCCTAGAGTTTGCTAAAAATAGTGTCTTGCTGTCTCCACTGGAAAGAAGACCTGTTTCATGTTAACCCAGTTTCTTCCCATCAAGGCTGGAAGCATGAAATAGAGACCAGTTGCTGACCACTCTCTGAACCACAGTCCTTCATCTCCTTAAACTCTCTGAAGTCCTGCCAGCCTTGTCTCACACTTCTATGCTCTTCCTTTAATGGTTTCTTTTTTTGTCCTTGGCTGAATTTTGTGTGGGCGGTTCAGGGAGAGCGTAGACAAGCACCCTTTCTGCGTCTCAGTGGGATTTTTAAAAGAACTTGAAAATGGCAGGTCTCTCTCCTCTGGATCCTATTGCCTCCGTAATGGGAGTGTGCCCGCATTTCCAAAGCAAACAGGGAGAATGGGCTGACCTTTTCCCAGAGATGGTGAAACCCCCCTGGAATGATGGAGTGTGTTCTGGCCTGGGACGATGGCTGCCCAGAGAAACTGTCTGCTGGAGGGTGGTCTGCCTTCATTCCTTCAGGCCTTAGGTTCAGCCAGGGCTCAAGGGGGCCCTTTTGAAGGCAGAGAGGCCCCCAGAGGGTGAGAGGGGCGATAAGAAGCGGGAGTGTTCGGTGATGTTGCAATGAGAGGAGTCTGGGCCGCCTGGGGTGCTCTGGGGCCAGGAGTGTTGGCTTTTGTCAGAAAATTGGCTACAGCCTTGCCAGTGCCTCCCAGTTCTGCAATTTCCCTTCCATCAAGCTCTCCCGGAAGCTGGAAGCCTTGGAGGGAGCAAGAAAATGCACATGACGGTGTAACCAGAAGCTCCTGGGCCCATATAGTGAGGGGAGAAGTGGCCATCCGCTGGTGGGGCTGGGAGGCCTAGGCCCACCTGGGCACTGGCCTAGCGAAGAAGCAGCCCCATTTTCATCTCAGCGTGGTGGTCCAGTTTGATCCAGCTCAACTCGCAGGACCTCTTCACCTTTCTGGGCGTTCCCTTATATTTGCATTTCAGCTTATTAAGCTGAAACTGTGTGTGTGTGTGTTAATGGGAACAGTACTTTACTGAGACAGTTGGAGTCATTTTGACATGTGTATACACCTGTGTGCCCAAATCAAGAGGCAGAACATTTCCACCACCCGGAAGCTTCCCTCGTGCCCCTTTCCAGGGAGTCCTTCTACCCCAGAGTCGTCCACTGCTCCCATTGCCATCGCTGGTGATTAGTTTTGCCTGTTCTTGAGCTTCGTCTGTGCGGAGTCGTGTATTTTGTACAGAGGCTGAATCCCCAGGGCTTGGCCTGTGTCTGGCACTTGGCAGGTATGCACTGTGAGAGGTGCCTTGGTTCTTAAACTGCCCTGTGAGAGAGCACTGACCCCACTGGGAAACTGAGGCTGTGGGCGGTTAGAGTGGTGGATCCCGGCCGCCAGCCCAGGCTCCCTGCTGAGGAATCCAGAGGGCTCTCCAGTATGCCGGGGGCTCCCCCAGCCCCTCCCGGGGGACTCGTTTCTAGTGCTGTGGATGAGGGAGCCTGGTGATCCTGGGCAGGTAGTGCCCCCTGCTGTCTGCCCGGCCAGACCCTAAACCCTCTCTCCTCCAAGGGATGTGACAGGATCATGTGGGCCGGAGCCCGACACAGTGATGGGCAAAGGGCAGGGGCTCGGCTCCTGGAGTGAAGTCTTCTGTCCTTTTATTTTCCTCTGAAAAGTGGTTTTCCTAAGCACTGGGGGCTTTCCTTCCTTAGAATAAGCAGAAAAGGAGAAGAGGCCTCTTTGGTGGAGTACTGCTGCCCCCAGGTGGGTGGCCAGGGACACTACCACAGAGCAGGACGTCCAAGCACTGCCGTTCTTCGGGTCTCAGGTTCTGGTTCTCCTTCTGCGGCTCCCCATCTCCTGGCCTCCTGAATCCTGGTCTCCTTGGCCTCTGGGAAGCAGATGTCCATCACGGCCATCACCCTCCACTTCATTGCTGACCTGGAGTGGGGGCCTTCCTCGGAGAACCAGCCCCAGCTGTGTGTAGGGGAGCGGATGCGACCCCACTCCTCCTGGGGATGGCGGGCCGGACATAGCCTAGAGGGCCTGTCCCGTATTAAGAAAGGGTGTGATCGGGTGAGATCAAGCTTTGATCTTAGGGCTGGGTTGGTGGGGGGTGGGAGAGGCGGGGCGGGGCTGCTTCTCACAGTGGGGTGTGCAGCACCTCCCCGGCCTGCTGTGGGCGTGGGTGCCGTTGCCAGGGCCCCGCCAGCCCCTCCCAGCTCGCCCACTGCCTTCCTGTCGCACCTGCGGTCATGGTGGTGTAACGGCCCAGCCCTCCGGGCCCCGGCGGCACGTGGCCTAGGGTGATGCTATCTGTAACTCAGAATTTTAAACTCCTTTTTCCAGAGGATGTGGCTTCTGCGGGAGAGCTTCAAACGGTGCCCCCATTTGCCCCTCGCGGCAGCCATGACGTCATGGAAATGGGAGGGGCCGCCCCAAGCCCCCAGAACATCTGCACGGAAGTGGTAGACTTTTTTCCACTTCCTGTCCTACTTCTGGCTACAAACTCAATGTCTGACCTGCTTATTAATTTCAAAATATAGCTCTCCGTGTGATAGAGGAAACCTTACGCATGTGTGTGTCTGGGTTAAACTATGCCTGAATCGCAGGTGGCCTTACACAGAGGCAGGGCACTAGCCGCCGCAGTCTCTTGGCTCATCAGTGTACTTAGAGTGACGGCACTGGGTCTGCACACGGCTTGCTCCCCTTCCCCAGACCCACCCATCAGTCAGAAGATGTTTTTCCCCACACATTGCTCCCAGAGGTAGATTGGAGAAGGAGTTTTAAGATAGGACACTGGAGGAAGTGAGGTGGGTGGTAATGTGGCCTTCAGCCCTGGACCTTGGTATGGTGCCTCAGTGACTAGAGGGCTGACGCCTGGAAGCCCTGTGTGCTTTCCCAGAGTAACCATCCTCTAGGCTCTGTTGGATGAGTGCCCGCCTGGGGCTGCACTGGCCAAGGGACCGTCACTCAGGTTTTGCTTTTCCTGGTAGTTATTTTATTTTCTAAATTTATTTTATTTAGTTAGTTTTGGCTGCGTTGGGTCTTCCTTGCTGCACACCTACTCTTCGTTGCGGTGCGTGGGCTTCTCATTGCAGTGACTTCTCTTGTTTGTGGAGCATGGGCTCTAGGCACGCGGGCTTCAGTAGTTGTGGCTTGCTGGCTCAGTAGTTGTGGCTCATGGGCTCTAGAGCGCAGGCTCAGTAGTTGTGGCGCACAGGCTTAGTTGCTCCGCGGCATGAGGGATCTTTCCGGACCAGGGCTCGAACCCGTGTCGCCTGCATTGGCAGGCGGATTCTTAACCACTGTGCCACCAGGGAAGCCCCTTCCTGATAGTTCTTGACAGGTTGGTTACTCTTAGCTCTTGGCTAAATTGTGAAATAGTGGCTCACCCGGCCACCTCGTCTATTAATCCCCACTTTCTTTTTTCTTATGCTCCCCCCACACCCCTACACACATATACAACTTGGCTCCTTCCCCAGTGCCTGATGGTACTAATCATTTATTTGTTCACTTGCTGCTTAAGTGTATATTAAGCATTGGTTGTGTGCCAGGCACTGTGCGAGTTGTCGCAGACACACGGATGAACAAGATACACTTTCCATCCCAAGGAGCGCATAGTTGAATGGATTTTTTTGCTGAGATGTTACCTGATAACTAAGGTGATATCTGTTAAAGGCTTTACATGTGATCCCAGGGAAGTTGGATTCTATGGCAAACCAAGAGGATAAACAATCCTTTGAGGCTCAGATGGCTGCCTCTCCAATGGTGGGTCAGGGCAGAGGGGTCGCTCTGGTGGAGCTGAAGACCCCACCCAGGTGTTCCTGAAGCACATACTGGCTTAGCCTGCTCTTCTCTTGACTGGACTGTGATTTCAGTTGTGTTCAGAAGGAAGGTCTCTGGGTGAAGTGTCAGAGAGTGTTCTAGAATCTTAGGCCTGGGGTCATGAGAAGTCATTTGGTCCCTTCTTCTGCCTCCAGGGTTGGCCTGTGCTTAAAGCCTTTTGGAGCAGTAGGGCATCTGTCCAGAGAAATGTGTTCTACAGCTAGCCTTGGTGACACACTCCCCCCCGGGATGGCATGGCCTTCCCTCCTTGAGGCTGGCCCCTGCTCATGGGGACTAGGGTTCTTCAGGGCTGGGCAAGTCTCAGGGACTTGATGACCACGTCTCCAGGTTTCCTCAGCAGCCTCTTCCCTCCACGCTGAACAATGCCGGGTCCCTTACTGCACCGAGGGGTCTGCTACAGTGGCCCTCAGCCCAGCGCTAACCCTCCCGGTGGGCGTAGGCACCCTTCCCCAGGCCCCCTCACAAAGGCCACTTTAATCCCCTCTGATACCCCCGGTGGGGCCTGGGCCAGACATGAGAACAGAGTGGACACAGGTGAGTGGACTCTGCACCACCCTCACACACCTGCTTCTCCTGCTCTGCCCTCTGGCTTGGCCCCAGTTGGCTTTAGGCTTAACAGCCTCAGACTTGAGAGAAAGTTCTTGCTGGGATTGAGGAGCCCCTGGTTTGAGATGGAAACCGCTCAGGGGTGGTGCTGACCCTGCTTTCCAGATGGCTTCTTACCTGACCGAGACCTTGTCACCCTCAGCTTGGGCTGGGCCTGGAAGGAGCAGGCCTTGCTCCCTCCCGTGGGTCTGGGAGGATCCCTAGCTGCTGCTGCCACACCCCCTCATAGGTCCTCGGATAGCTTTAGGGGTCCAGTGACCAAGGGGCTCTGCCACCTGAGGGCCCTGGGCTGGTGCGACCCCACGTGCTCCCTTGGCCTCCTTCAGCCCAGGCCTCCTGTGAGGTTCTTGGAGGGGCCTTTCTTTGGCCCCTTCACTGCCTTCCAGGGTCCCTGCTCTTGTCCCCTGCCCTAAGCCCCATGTCCCCTTTATCCTCAGCATCTTTGCAGCCAACGCTCAGGGGCAGACCTGTCTCCCCAGATACCTACACATCCCTTGCCTGGATCTTTTGTGTACAGACCAAAGTGAATTACTATTTTAGGAGGAGGAACAAAAAGACAGACTAATTTGCCTGGGAGTTTTTCACAGTTGATAAAGGAAGCCCCCCACCCCCACAGGGGCATTTTCATTTAATATGGGGAAGCGAATGCTTTAATTAAAAGAAATTCCCAGTGGTGGAATCTCTAGCACTGTGTTAGACTGAGGAGGAGGCAGGTTTGAGTTCCCCACAGGTGGTGCCTGTCCGCCTGTGTGTGAGAGTGACCTGCTATGATGGGATTTCCTCTGAGACCTTTCGCTTTAGTGATCTTTAAAGGCACTTGTATTTAGGCTGCACACGAGGCCTCTCAGAGAGAACTGGGGTTCCTGTGACTACCCTCGGGAGGGCTCCAGAGATGGACATGGTTTTTATTTCTATAGGAGCCAGAGAATCAGAGATGCAGGGAGTTGGGGCAGCCTCCAGTCCTATGTGACATAGGTTTTATAGGTTTTACAGGTGGTGGCCCTGGAGCTCACAGAGGGGAGGGACATGCCTAGGATGCCTGTCGAGCTGGTGGCTCCGTCCCTGTGATAAGAAGCAGGCCTGAATTGTAGCTGGAAGGATTTGCATGTTTCTGGCTGTGTGGTCAGAGACACACAGGTGAACTGTACAGGTATTTGAGGATGGGACCCTCCACCCCCCCTCCCCTACTGCCCTGGGAATGGTTAAGCACCGGACTTCGGTCTTGATCGTGGTAATTGTGAAGTGGATGGCTGAGTGGTCTCTGAGGGGTGTTCCCATCAGTGTCCGTGACCCCAGGAAAGGTGCTCAGGCAGCAGGAGGCTCAGGAGAACCCCAGGGGCCGCAGGGGATCCCATCACCTGTGCTCTAGATGAGGGCTTGAGACTTCTACTCTCCTTGGCTGAGTCCCTGGGCTTGCGGGGAGAGAGCTCATCTCTGCTTTTCTCATTCTCACATCCAGGGTGGTGGGAGTGGAAAGTGTGGTTAGGGGCAAAATCTTCTACCCGCCTCCCCCACTCCTAGACTGGGCACTCCAATGGGCTGGGCCTTGGGTTGGGACCCAGGCAGTGGAATGGTGGGTGGTTCCCAGCCATGAATTTGTAGGTCAATGCACTGTTTCAACGGGAATCCAGTCTGAAAGGAAAGGCAAAGGAAATGTTGCTTCAGGGCAGGAGACAGTGGGTGGCCTTTTGGGGACACTTGCTGTGTGGTCCCTGTCTGCCAAATTTCAACTCCAGGTCATTACCACCCATGTACATGGGCCTCCTGCTACGGGTGGCCCCGTGGAAGAGCAGGGACCCGAGCTTCTCAGCGGGTTCACCTGGCCCCCAGTACAGCCTTCTAAGTGGAATTTTTTAGAGGTTTTTCCATGAAGAGGTGGACTGAAGGAGCTTGTTGAGTCAGGCTCCCCGAACGTCATCATGGACAAACGCCTTGGTTTCTTTCTGCCCAGCTAGTGGTCCACAGCAGGCCGAAGACGATCCAATCAAACAGGAGCACAGCCTCTGCTCTTCCACATTGCTTTTAATGAAGCCATGGCAGCAGAATCGACAACGTGGCTCAGATACACAAGCAGAGCAGGGCCTAGATCATGAGATAATCTCCCCCACATCTTGGGGAAAAGGGTGATATGTATTTCTCTATGAACACTGTGTAAAAAATATAAACAGCACACAACATCTCCAGGAGCTAGAGCCCAAGAGAAGGCACTGGGATCCATCCTTCAGTGGGACATCAGAGGCAGTCTCGGGGAGGGGCGGGGCGGGGAGGGAGTTTCCCCACAGCCAGGAGAGGCGGCAGCGGCCTCCGTCTTTGCTGAGAATGCCAGGCAGTAACAGGCAGCAGTGAGGGAGCAGAGGGGGTGGCAGCAGTGCTGGGCAGCTCTTCAGCGTCTTGATCAGCGTCCTATCTGGTAGGACCCAGTAGGTGGTATTGCCAGTGGGGCCAGAGAGGTGGAGGGAGCCTTCTTGTCCACGGGGGCAGAGAGTGCGCCTCTCTGCTTGAAGAGGGAGAGGAGGGGCGACAAGGAACAAGGGGAGAGGGAGCACGGGGCTCTCACGTTCTTGGAGACCTGGGAGGAGAAAGAACAGAAGTCAGGCTGCATACTGAGGAGATGCAGGACAGTTAGGGATGTGATGGGGATGCCTCTGTTTGTAGAGTTCTAGGAGCAAATGGGTCCCGGCTTCAGTGGTTGTGGCACGCGGGCTCAGTGGTTGTGGCACGCGGGCTCAGTAGTTGTGGCGCACAGGCTTAGTTGTTCCGCGGCACGTGGGATCTTCCTGGACCACGGCTTGAACCCGTGTCCCCTGCATCGGCAGGCGGATTCTTAACCACTGTGCCAGCAGGGAAGCCCCCCGGGTTCTTTTTGATGGGATGCTCTTGTCAGTGGGATGACCTGGGGTACTGGAGACTCTAGCCAGGATTAGGGTGGATAATGAATACAATACCTTCTCACCATATTGGGGTCAGAGGGCCCGAGGAAAGGAATTGGGGGCCGCCCTTTTAGGATTTGCAGTGAAAGGGATATGATAGAAGGTGTGGGTATGAATGAGTCTGGGTCCTAAGTTTCTCCTAAGTTTCCCTCATGAGCTGTGTGGCCCTTGATATTACTTGGCCTCAGTTTCTTCATTTCCAAAATGAGGAGAATAACAACTGTTCCTCGTACTTTGTAGGGGAGACATGGCTCAAGCGAGGTGACTAATGTCACCTGAGGAGTGTACTGTGTTTATCAAGTGTTTTGGGCCATTGCTATTAACAAGGGGAACTCCTAACAGGAAAGAAAAAGGAGGAGTCTGGTGGGCCCAGACTTAGGACCTAAAAGCAAGAGCCTGGGGGAGGTTAGCTTTGGGGACCCACCCCCAGACCCCCAGACCCCACCGCCCGGCTGAGATGCCGGCTCACCTCAGCTGGACCACAGCCGCAGCGTCATGAGCAGGTTGTACCCGACCACTTTCAGGAGGAGAACGCGGAAGCCGATCACTGACAAGTTTTGGAAGTTTAGGTTCATATCTGCAAAACCAAGGGGCCACAGCAGTCATGGGCACAGGTCTTCACAGCCCCCGTGACACCGAAAGCAGGGTGGGGAGTGGGGCGCGCTTCGGCCCCTGGATCTGCCTCTCCCTTTGAGCTTTGGTGCACATCCCCTCATACACATATTTGTACATCCTTCCAGGGTCAACAGCATTTCATTTCCAAAGGGAAACACTGACTGCATTTACTCTTTGTTTTATTTCTGAGCCCCACCGTGGATGGGGATGGTGGGTGCTCAGAACTTATCACACGCAGCCCCCTGGGTCTGGGCCCCTTAGTGAGAATCTAGCGGCTGAACCACAAGACGGATGACTCAGTACAAATGGCTCAAATGGCAATGAATATGGGCCCAGGGTGGGTGGTGAGGAGGGGTGAGGATCTTTGAGAGACAAGGTCACGGCCTACAAGAGTTCTGCTGTTCTTCTCGAAAGAAGGCAAAACCCCCTGGCTATGGAGGGAAAATGTCTTCACGGTGACCTGGTTAGTCTAGGGCTACACAAAAGCTGGTCAGAGATTTCACACCTGGGCCACCCAGAAGCTCTCTTGAGCTGTGCTGACAGTGGAGCTATTGAAAGGAATACAGAGGCCTAGGAGTGAGTCACTGGTCTAGCAAAACTAGACTCATCCTCAAAGTACATAGAGTGGAAAAGAAAATTAGAGATGGTGAGAGGAATCCAGGGATTTAAGAATGTCCCCAGGCAGCTCTAACAAGGGCTCGGACTGCCGTTCTTGTTTCTCAGAACTTCGTTCCTAGATCCACACATTCCTTCTCGTCACCTCTATCCCGTCCCAGTAATTGTGGGTTCATCGCCTCCACAAACCTGTGTGAAGCCAGGATAGACCCCTCCCTTACCTGTTTCAAAGCTTTTCTCTGCTATCTTGGCATCACAGGGAATTCCTAAAAGGAACAAACAAAGACATTTTTCTTAGAGTCCCGAGCGTGCTGACTCTCCCACCCCAGAAGTTGGGCTGCTGAATGTCTCCAGCCTCTCCATTCTTCCTCGTGCAGAGATCTGAGAGAACCTGTCCCATATGGGCACCTGCTGGGATGAGCCACTGACCCCTGAAGGACCAACACCCTGGCTTCTGGGCACCATTTTATTCACTTAATGAACACTGGTTGTGCCAAACGCATGTTACATGACACAAGGCCCTAAGGAGCTGTTAGACCCTGCCCTTGGGCGAGTTCCAGTCTGGAGTCTGATAGAGGAAGTAAGACAGACACAGTGACAAGTGCCATGAGGGGTATAGATGCTTTCATGTGTTCCACAAAGTTTTGACCCCTGCATCCCAAATTTGTTTGTTTGTTTCCTCTGACTCAGTAAACAGCATTACCATTGACACAGCTGCTCAGAAATAAAATCCAGCCACCTTCCTTGATGCCCTCTTTTCCTTCTCATCCCTGCATGGTTCTACCTTTGGATCCCAAATAGTGTTGGGCATGGGCATTTAACTCCCCTGCCACAAGCCCGTCCTGGCCTCCATCATCTCTCTGCTGCAAGGGCTTCTTTTCTGCTTCTACTCTTGACTCCTACAATCCATTTTCCACTCAGCGGTCAGAGTGATTTTTAAAAAAAGTAAATTGGATGTCATTCCCCTGTTTATAGCCAATCAAAAGCTTCTCATTGTACCTAGAAGAGTGTCTCCCTCTCATGACGGGTGAGGCCCCGTGATGTGGCCCTTGCCTACCTCTTCCATCTCATTTCCTCCTGCCCTTCTCCTTTCTCACTGAGCTCCTGGCTCAGGCCTCTATAGGGTCCTTTCTCTGCCCTTGGCATGGCTGGTACCTTCTTAGCCTTGAAATCTCAGCTCAGATAGCATTTCCCCAGAGAGCCCTTCTGTGACTTTCGTCCCTAAGGTGGCTGTTTCCCCAACTCCAAGTTAAAGCACGTATTACAATCTGGAGTTCTTTAGATTTCCACTTGCTGATGGTTGGTCTCCCCCAACGGGAATGGGGCTTGCTCGGGGCACACCCATCATCTGATGTGTTTGCTCCTCCACGGCAGCAGCTGGCATGTTGTAATGCACAATCAGTGATCGCTGAGTGAATGAATGAATGAATGAGTGAGGTTAGGAGCTGGGAGAGACCTTTGGCAGAGAGGGAGAAATAAGGGGAGGGATCTTGGAGAAGTGCATCAGGGCGGGGCCTGGAGGAGCAGTAAGGGGCTGAGCGGAGCCAGGGGGGTGGGGACTCAGAGTGGGTGAGCCTCAGGGCCAGTGTGCCCCTCGCCTCTCCCCCTCTGCTCTTTGCCCAGGACGTTCTGTGGCCTGCCGGCATGGGATTCACTGGTGCTCAGTAAAGAGAGGGGAGGGGGCTTTGCCGACAATTGATGAGGCTGAGACCAGCAATCAGAGCAGCTTTTAGATACCAAGGACCCGAGCCCTGAGCACAAGCAGGCCTCTCGAAGGAGGAGACTCAGCTTAGACCGGCACCAAGGCTGCACTCACCTGAGCTGGAGTAGAAGGTCTGGTTGAAGGTGTCTCCGCATCCCAAATCGGTCCTGCTGCTCCAAGCCACGACCCCGTTGCTCTTGGAACCCAATGCTCCCATGTCTAGCACGGTGCTGTCTGAGCTGAACACCACGGGCCTCGTGACTTGTGACACATTGGCTTGAGATTCAAAATCGGTGTATAAGCAGACGGAGGTGTTGCTGGATTTGGGGCTTCTCAGCAGGTACACGGCAGGGTCGGGGTTCTGGATATCTGTGGACCCAAAAGACACGGGTTAGGAGATGTTCATTTCCCTCCTTGCCCCAACCCAGGCCTGAGTCCAGATGCCAGTGATGGGCAAGAATGGGGCTCTGTAGGTCTCACAAGTCACATTTGTCAGGCTTTAGATGGGAAAGAACATTGTAGACACCAGCAGCTTGCAACAGACAGGACTCAGGGACAGGCACAAACCATGAGTCCTGGCCAAGAGGCCAGCCAGGCTCTTAGTGAACGCTCTCTACCAGGCCCTGCCTGCCGTTCAAGGAAAGCGGAAATGCAGGGCTACTTAAGGATACTGCCCACTCTTCCGCTTAAGGGCACTTCTTCAAAGCTCGGTAGAAATAGTAAGCGACAACATAATTCTGGCAGGACAAAGCAAGCGTAGAAAAGATATCCAGCAGAGCAAACCATACGTCTTAGAATCTGGGGTGGGCTCCCCCACTAAGGTTGGGCATTGACAGGAATGGGAGCTTTACGACAGGCTGGCATGAAGTTGGAAGATCGGTCGCATCACCAGGAGATTTCTCTCACTGATAAAAGTTTTAGATGCTACATCCAAGCCCTGGCTCTACCATTTACTAGATACAAGGCCTTGAGCGATTCACACCAGCTCCTTGAGTGTCAGGAATTTCATCTGTCAAATGCGGATGTTGCCTCATCCACTTTCCTAACCAGGCTATTCTGAGAAGCCATGAGAGTTTCTCCATATGAATTATATTTAATAAACTGTGAAATACTGAAATAATTCTAGTAATTGTAGCTCTTGATACTACCAGGAGACTGCCATAATAATGTGCTACCGAGTAATACACAGTTTCTACTCTTCACCCCCCAGGAAGCAGGAGTTGCTGGAGGCTTTTCTTTAGTGTGCTGAGAATGACTCTTCAGTATTTTCATAGGATTTTGTGTCTTTAATGCAACCCTCAGTGTTTATTCTTTCAGACCTCTTGCCCTTGGAGGAGGAAGCAGAGCTTTGCCCGGAGGATTAACACGTTAGGGCCACCCAGAGAGTTTACAGCAGGGTTGGGACAACAGCTTCCTGCCCCTGTGGTTCTCTGCTGCCCCAGCTCCCCACCACGCATGCAAAGTTTTGCAGACCAGTGATGCCTAATGCACCCCACTAGCTGAGCCAGCCAGGGCGGCCTTGGCAATGCAGATATCCAGCTTGACACCAAACCAGGGGCATCAGCCCTTGGCATGGCCTTGGGATGGTGAGTCAAGGCAGAGCTGTCTGTGGTGGGGCTGTCCCTGGAGCAGCAGAGCAAGGGTGGGTCCATGGTCACATGTGAGCAACATCCAAACCTCTGGCTTCAAAGGATTCTACCTGCTCCCCTCTAATCTCCATCCACCTGTGGGACTGACATCACTATGGGTTAAGGATCTATGGTGTAAATCTCTTCCTGGGAGGGGAGAGGTGGGAAGCCATTAACCAATACCACACTCCAGTGGATCTGTTAGTCATCAGCGGGAGTCATGGGTGGGACTGGGGAGGGGGACATGGAAGGGTGTGGAGGTGCTGAGAGAACGTGGCCTCAAGAAGAAGGCAGAGGCTAAGCTGCCACCAGACACAGGTTGGCCTTAAGGGGGAAGGGGGTTACTGTGGGGGCCAGATGCCCAACTTTGAGTCCTGGTTAAACTCTCACTCAAGTCCTAGTGCCAGGGGGGTGTCAGGCTGGAGAAGGTCTAGACCGCACTGTCCAATGTGATCGTCTTTAGCTACTTGTGGCTATTGAAATTAAGACTAACCAAAATCAAGTAAAATTAACAATTCAGTTACCCATAAACCTTCATTTTAAGAGCTCAGTAGCTACATTTGGGTGATGCCTACTCTATAGGACAGTGCGGAATGACAGAATATTTCTATCGTCATTGAAAGTTCTATTGGACAGCATTGGTCTGGAGTGAGCAATGCTACGGACCATGAGGAAAGGCACCAGGGGCTGAGGGTGAGACTTAAAGCCAACTTGAGTTCTGTGAGGGGTGATACCGGGGCAGGCCCATTGTAGCTCAACTTTGCTAGTGAGAGATCAAAATGAAAGAGCAGTTAGTGAAGTCAGAAGAACTGAGGTGATTTTTAGCCTCTTTCTTGTTTTTACCAGTTGATACCCTTTGGGCTTCCCTATGTGCATTTTGGCTGTGGTTTCTCCTGTCCGGCTTCCCTACCCCTGATTTCCTCTCTTACTCACCCTCTCCCCACACTTCAATCTCTTCTTTGAGCTTATCATCCAAACGACTTGTCTAAAACGTGGAGCTGATCGGGTCACTTTTTGTTCAAAATAATTCAGAGCCTCCCTATTGCCTATAGGATGATGCCCACACTTCCTGGCATGACATTGAGGGGCTGCCGTGTCTGGAGAGCTTGAATTTCCTCTCTCAAGTCCTTTATGTGCCCTATATGAGTACAGCTACACCAAACTCTTCACACTGGCTCCCTGGAATGTAAGCTCTGTGACAGCAAAGGCCTGTCCCTAGATTACTGCTGTGTCCCTGGTCTCTGCCATATACTAGGGGCTCAAGAAATAATTGTTGGATAAACAAGCGGCCTAGTGATTATCGGATTTGCAGAATTTCTGCTAATTAGATCTTTTGGTCAAAAAAGCTGGATACTGATCCCTAAACTTGACTCTTTAAAGCCCCGTTTTACTTTTACGCCCCATGTACCTCTAGTGCGACCTTTTTGCCTGAAAACAAAGAATGAGTCACTGATAATTTGGAGGGCTTTAGGGGTCCATCTGCCAGAGCCCTGGGAGGAGAGACATCCTGTTTCACCTTAGCAAGATAAACGCCTCCTACCACTGATGACATCTCAGAAGGTAGCCTTAGCAAGACTGGATCAATTTTTCAGTGTGGAAGTCACCTATTCTAGTTCCTAACTGCTCATTTAAATTCGGAACTAACGGCAGAAGCACATGTCCGAAGGCTCTAGCGCATTAGATCCCCAGGGGCACAGCAGTGATCGAAAGCTCCCTTGCCACTAAATCTGTTCTTGGTATTTAGGCACCAGGAACCCAAAATGTGAGTTAGCAGCACTGACTCTGAGTCTGAGTTCCACTGAGGCTCTGGCGAGCGTCAGGAAGCAGTGAGCCTGCGCAGACTTACCGGGAGTAATGGAAACTCTGGTTCCCTTACCACATTGCATCTGGGAAGCAATACCTCCATACCACTCTGAATGTCTCCATTACAGAGAGCCTAGGTTTCCCCTTCTCTGAGGGATGGGCTCTTACAGCCCACTGAGCAAAAAGGGGGAGGTCTAGGCCACAAGCCGTCCATGGAAAGAGCTGGCCCCTCTCACCTTCACCTCTGGTCTGCATTTCTGAATTGGATTCCCAGTTTCCTAGTGGCTGGTCCTGGCCCTAATTGTCTGTATTCTCTCTCTCTCTCTTTTTTTAAAGGCTTTGAAGCAAATTTGTATTTATTCAGTTTACCATTTCAGAGAAATATATATTTTTAAAAAAATAATAAAAGTACTATATATGATCTATTATTATTTACTATATACCAAGTTTTGTGATCAATACTGTATTCTCTTGAAGCCTCTAGTATTCCTTTTCTCCATTGTTTATAAAGTTATCTTTGGCTTTCTCTCCATCTAACTTCATTATTAGATGTGTTTACTTGGCCAAAATCATGTGCCTTGTTCACTCCCAAGATCATGCCTTCTTTCTTGGTGTTCCTTATGCCTGGAAGTCCCCTCCTGTCCTTGCTTTGCCCAGACAGATCTTACTCTATCCTTCAGACTCAACGAATCCTTTCTACTGCATCAAACCTTCTCCATCTAGGCCAACTTTTCAGCTGGGACTCCATTCCTCTGTATCTCTACTGTGCCTGTTGACATCATCAGCTGGTTGATACTAAAATGTTTTTCAGGTTGCTAAATTTACAATAGTTTGGCCCCTTTGGCTAGTTTTTATACTATTTGGAGACAGGTCAGGCATCTATCTTAGATATCTTCATACTCAGTCTCACATTTTATAGACTGACGGCCACATAGAAGGCATTTAAAATTAGCCACTGAATGACTAGAGTAAAATTTTAATGCGTTTGACCTAGAGAAACACAGATTTTCAAGATCGATAGTGTGGCTTTTCCCGTTCACAGAGGCCTCTGTAAGACAATTAGTTGTAACACCCACAGTTAGCCTTACCATAGTAATACTAATATCTCCGGGGAAAAGATTAGTGACACTGGCCCATGGGGTTGCAAATGGTGCCACCTAGAATGACTCACCAAATATTATGGCCACTTGCGTTCCTTTCCCAAATGTGTGTTTATCGGTCACTCCTCTGGTATTCACACTGCAGGTGACACCATTACAGAAACTCACTGGCCCTACCTCCTATTTCAGTAGCAGAAACACTGGTCTCTCACAGGGGACGGAGGGTCACAGTCTTCTGAGGTAATACCTTCTGATCTTCTGTGTTGAGACTTTGTCTCTTAATCCTTCCCCTCCTGCCTCATCCTGCTGTAGTGCCCTCGGTTGGAGGTTGTGGTTTCCTTAAACCAAGAATTCAGTAGAGCAAAACCCCCCGCTCAGGGCAGCAGTATCCTGGATCCTCTCGTGAAAGGTCCAGGACTCCTTGCCCATCACCTAACTCATGATTCTTCAGGTTGTGGCCCAAGGATATTTCCTGAGCATTGAGCGCAGGATGAGAAGATTTTCTGGAATGGGTGGAAAGAACCATTTGGGATCCTACAGAAGATAATACCTGGGCTCAACTCAGCATCTTGGACAAAGAAGAATTAGTTGTCAATGTCCACCCTTGCCCCGCATTACTTACTTGGTTGGACACTTAGTCTGGTCCCTGCTCCAAAGTTTAACTTGTTACCACTGCCGAATCCCCGCTGAGGGTAAGGTCTTTGCAATAACCTTCCTGATGTTAACCTGCTAAAACCCACCAGACTTGGAGGGCACCATTCTACAAGGCACCCTGGGTCTTTGTTTCTTAGGTTTCATATTTCCCAGGGAAGTCATTCCCCTTTCCCTTTACAATAATGAAGGTTTAGTAATAACAAAGCCTTGTTGATGATAATTATTATTAATATTATTTAGTAAAGCTACCATTTGTTGATTACTTGCTGTATGCTGAGTATTGTCTTGATGATGTGGGTATTGTCATTTTGCCATTGAGAAAGTGGAGACTTAATTAGCTAGAGATGGTAGAGCCAGACTTTCCCCCAGGTCTGACAGCCTCCCAAGCTGTGCGATGAGCCCCACACCATCCTACCTCCGTGCCTTGTTATATTTGCCATTCAGATAGGGGTCTGGGTCACTTTTACCCTGGGAGTGGTTCAATGCTCTACTAAGCTCCAGAGAGGAAGATTCTGTGAGCAGGTATCCCCACACCATGCTCATTAGTCCATCCACGGGATTTAGCTACCTGCTGCAATAAAAGAGAATTTGTGTTTGCCGTGAACGCATCTCTTTCCCCAAGAGCACTTAGCTAATTTCCTGAATCTTCAGATCATCTGGTGCTGACATTATCTGTTTTGCTTGAAAGCACTGAATATCTGCAACTCTTTTTATGTTTCCGTAAATTATTCTCCTCAGATTTTCATTTCCTCAACTGGCCCTTGGCACTTCTGTCTTTAGTATGAGAAATGGGAGCATTTTAAGATACCAGAAGAGTTTGTAGAAATGGAAACGAGTGTTTCCCATATCCTCGAGTTTACCATAAATCATTGCTGGTTTTCTCATAGACAAGTTGTCAGTTACTTTGCCCTGGTCATTTGCACCGTCATACTCACACGGGCGTACGGTCAGCCTGGTCCCCGCTCCAAAGATCAGCTTATTGTAGCCACCAGACAACACACACTAGGAGGGTGCTTTACAGGAACTCTAGCCCCTGGCAGGGTCAGCTTCACTGGGGCAGAAATGTCTCCTGTGCCTGTTTTACAGGCTCCTCCAAAATCCCCCTTTCTCTGGCATAAGAAAAAATTCTGGCCCACTGAGTCCTAATTCCTCAGCTTTCTGTGTAATAATCTCACAGACCTTTCCCTCCTTGCCGGCCTTGAGCAGGTCAGGCCTTCCTGGAGGGTGGATGCCCATTCTGGGTTCCACACTGGAAGTGAAGGAGGACAATTG
This sequence comes from Stenella coeruleoalba, assembly GCF_951394435.1. Classification (NCBI taxonomy): domain Eukaryota; kingdom Metazoa; phylum Chordata; class Mammalia; order Artiodactyla; family Delphinidae; genus Stenella; species Stenella coeruleoalba. Next base: position 74,200,592 of record NC_137147.1, read on the forward strand.
GAAGGGTCTGGAGAAGAGCCAGGGATTAACCGGGAAATGAATCTTGAGGGAAAATTCACAGCACCGGCAATAGACGGAAAACCTTGGGTAGGGCTTAATTCATGGAAGGGAGGCCTATGAAAGCTCTCCTTTTAGAAAGCAGTTCTATTAGTCTTTGAAGGGAGAGACACAGAGAGAGAGACTAATATTGCCATAGGGATATCACATACAATGCACAAGGAGGATTGCTTAACTCTGAAGGTTGTGAGAATCAGGAGTGAGTTATGGATGGGGCCTGAGAATCTATTTCTCTGGAGGGTTCTAAGATTAGGGTTGACATTCATATGGGGACAAAAAAAAAACCCTCCAAAGTTTGAGAGTAGTTTAGACAAGTCCTTCTCAGTGAGAAATTCACAGAACTCTAGTCCTAAGTTTCTCTGCAAAAAAGATTCTAAGCTCAAAGAAGTTTTGAAAACGCTGTATAGCGTATTTCAGTCCTGAAGAACAGCAGTGCACAGCAGCATTTTAAAGGCTCTGAGAAGTCTTACAATAAAGAAATTTAGAGCTTCTTAAACTTACTCGATTCAAGAATTTTTTTTCTTAAAACACCCCTTAACCTCTGCGGAACATGTACAGGTTTAGATACACATTCCCTGGAAGTCCCTTTTCTAGTTCAAAGAATTTAAAATGCATCCTAAATTTCAGCCTCATTTTATCCTTAAGCTTTCTGTGTTCTGAATCTGTTTGTTCTCCTACCAACTCCTACGGACACAATTAGGGGCCTCATTAATGCTGATTATTTCTTTCTAATCATTATGAAACAGCTTCATATGTAGCAAATCTTCCTGCCACTGTCAGGAATGGCTCGAGGGCAGATACGTATGCAGTCATTATGCAAGACCACATCGCCCCAACACTTTGCAGGGTTTACCTACTGGGAACAACGGCAACTTTAAAGCCTTTCCCAAATGTGAATTTATTGGTTTTCTTTGCACACACCTTCCTACACACCTTAGAGCTGTGTACTTCAAAGAAAGTTCTGGTCCTAAAGGAGAAAAGTTTCCTTAGAACAAATGGAGAAAAGTTTCCTGGGTGGCGACTCGAGTAGGGACATAGACTTCATGTATTTATCATTAGACCTCTCCTTTTTGCTGCTAAACCCCATTTGTGCTGCTTCCCTCTCAGGGTATTGTAGTTCTTATGCCTCTGAATTCTGGTTCTTTAGAAATATGATGGGTTTCAGGCTTTCTAAATGTAGCCTGAACTGACCCAGGGCAGGGAAGAGGCTTTGGTGAAGTGCGCAAATGAACAGATAAATATGGAGGAAGTTTTCCCCAGAGAAGTGGGCTTTCGGCCACCCACGCACGTTCAGATGGATTCTGTAATCTCCCAGTTTTGAAATCTAACAACTCTGTTGGAGAATACTTGCTACTGTCTAAACCAATATGTTCTAAACAGTTACTATCCCTCCACTGAAGCCTTCCCTGAGTCTCCCAGCTAGAGGCATTTTTTCAACAATCATTTCTTAGGTGACGCCTTATGCAGCAGGCGTTGTGCTGGAGTGCGGAGGTGTAAGGATGAATGAGAGAGGGTCTTGACCTCACAGAGCTTATGGTGCAGTGCAGAATGCATGAAAGTACCAGACAACTAGGATAGGAGGTCGGGGATGCCTTCCTTTCTGCTATTCCATCGCAACTTGTGTGTACTTCCACTACAGTGTGGTGACACTGGGCTTAATTGTCTCTTTATACGGATGTTTACCCACTGGGAGATCCTGGATGGCGGGGACTCTGCATTTCCCTCCCTCCCCTCCTCCCTCCTTCTATAGTGCTTAGAATATAATAGTTGCTTGGTAAATATTTGTTGACTGAAAGCCCTCTAATTATTTTAATTCATTTTAAATGCAATCCTGTCCTCTACCTTCTTTTATTAGGACTGTTTCATTTATCTTTTAATTCTGTATGGGTCCATTTTCTAAACCCAGTATTTTTTTTTTTTTTTTTTTTTTTGCGGTACATGGGCCTCTCACTGTTGTGGCCTCTCCGGTTGCGAAGCACAGGCTCCGGACGCGCAGGCTCAGCGGCCATGGCTCACGGGCCCAGCCCGTGAAAACTAGATGGTAACAAAAATAATTTTTTTTGGCATAATCAGTCATGATTTCTGATAAAGGTCTTTTGTCTCAAAGGAATCTAGAAATGGCAAAAGAGTCTGCCTCTGTAATGATGAAAAGGCCAGGCCCCATTGGCAATTACTACTTTTAGAAAATAAACCGCTGTTGAGCTAGTGGCTGGGAATTCAAATTTCAAAACATTCAAGCCTCATGAAGAATCATGAGAAATTAGCTCGGGAAGTGCAGACTCAACATCTAAGAAAGCCGAGTAGGGACTTTCTGTGTCTTTGGCTGAAGTCTAAGGTCAGGCACTTACTTGGATGCACTTGGAGTCTTGTTCCACTCCCGAAAGTGACTGCTGCTTGTGTCCACACCCTGGTACAATGCAGTACAAATACCTGCCCTCTGCCACCCAGGGCGGCTGCCTGCGCTTCACACCTCCCGCCCCACATTTACAGCCTTCACTCTTGGGAATGGAGCTTTTGAACAGCCTGTTCCATGGTTTGTTTGTTTGTTTTTTTTTTGCGGTACGAGGGCCTCTCACTGTTGTGGCCTCCCCCGTCGCGGAGCACAGGCTCCAGACGCGCAGGCTCAGCGGCCATGGCTCACGAGCCCAACCGCTCCGCAGCATGTGGGATCTTCCCGGACCGGGGCACGAACCCGCGTCCCCTGCATCGGCAGGCGGACTCTCAACCACTGCGCCACCAGGGAAGCCTTGTTCCATCGTTTTGATGATAAATTTCTCTCTGTGTCACTTTATGCCCAATAATCAGTCCCCCTAGGTTTCTGCTTCCCTCCCTGCCATACCTGCATCCTACCAACCCAATTCAATGACTTTACTCATCTCTTCAGAAACGCTAAGTCCTGGACCAAAGCTGCCATGGTCACCATGGCAAGAAGGCTCAGGATAGGCAAACCAAGGACCAGACAGGTAGCCTTTGAGGTCTGGGGTCTTCCTTCACAGAGCGCAGGAGGGACAGTGGTGGCGGTGTGGTGGCATGGTTAACAGTAAGGCCTTGGAGTCAAATAGATTAGAGTTAAATTCTAGCCCTATTATTCCTAGCTGTGTGATCTTGGGCAAGCTACTTGCCCCAAGCCTCTGTTTCTTCATCTGTAAAATAGGCCTAATACCAGCTACCTAGCATTAGGATGGATGTGAGCACTGAATGAGAAAATCTTTGAAGGACAGAGTATAGTCACTGGCACATGTCAGGCATTCAGTAAATAGTAGCTAATAATATGGTGGTTCCCAGCAATGCTTTCCACTGAGGGAAGGGATGAGGCTTCTTGTAGCCAGAGGAGACCTGTCCCTGCCCCACCGCCCTCTCCAGCACCCCAGGGTGCCTCAGCATTCTGGTTGGGATGCTGTCATGTGCAACAGATATCTCATGGATCCAAAGGGGCGTGGCGAGAGATTCTCAGCCATGGGGTTGAAGGGCAGGATGGCCCCTTGGCTGCCAAGAAGACAGTTCTGCTTCAGAAACCTAACCAAGAGTGAAGCCTCTTTTCTCAAACCTTGGTGGTTTGTCCTCTGCACGCACTGTGCAAAACCCTTGTCCAGCACAGCCTCAATCATTTCATTAGACCTGACACAATGGTAAGTTACTCCCAGACAGCAAAGGGCTCTTTCACGATGGAGCAGCCCAGTCACAGACTCCCTCATTTTTGCAGTATCCTTCCATCATATATCCTCTGTCTACAAAATATCCCTTGACCGTTTCTATAATACTCACATGGATGAACAACAAGCCTGGTCCCTCTTCCAAATATAAGTCCATAGTTTCTTCCTGATACACACAGCGAGGAAAGCCTTTGCTAAAACCAGTCTCACGTGACCTCCCTCTACCTATTGCTCCAGTGGTTGGGGCAACAATCTGGGGAAACACTGGCCAACACCCCCAGAGTTGCAGGAATCTCCCACAGCTGTCCTGGAATCCTGAGCCGAGGGGTGGTGATGGGAGCCAGGGACTGGGGACTAGAAGAGATCCTCACCTCCTCTACCCAGGAGAAAACACACGCTCCTGTCAGTGGAGAAGCAGGGCAGCAACTCCCCAGCAGCCGTACCTCCAGCACCACCCTGCTTGCCTGGGGCCACAGCAAGGTGTGACTCTGCTACTCTTCTGTTAGATACAAGTGCTCCCAGGATGGGCGGCAAAGGAGATTTTTATATTATTCAATATATTGTCAGTGGAGATGCTGAGAGGAAGGGAGGGTGGAAGAAACAAGGGGCACACGAAGGTTTGACGCAGTGAGCTTCTAAGGACGTTAGGGGTGGCATTGATGGAGGACATGCCCTCTGCCCTCCCATGGACATAAGAAGTTGTCCGGTACCTATGGGGTAGGAAGAGCGGTGGGTGGGGGAGGGGTCGTATGTCCAGGAGGATCCCGGCTCACTTACTTGGTGTGACCAATACTCGAGTCCCCTTTCCAAAAGTGAATCTGTTCCCATAATCACACTCTGGGAAAGTGCATTACAAAAAGGTCCTGGGTTTGCCTACCCTCTCATGGAAGACACACACGCTTCCCAGTAGCTCTAAAAGCTGGGATCCTGGGAAGGCTGATCCTAACCTTTTCCTTCTGATGGGTGCTCTAAGCACAGGAGGGAGATTCCCTCGTGGCTGTAGCAGCTTCAGCCCTGATGCTACCCATCACCTCCATTTTCCTCATCACAGCCATCAACAAACAGCCTCTAGCTATTTCTCCTCTGGGAAACACAGAACCTTTACAAAACTTGGTGAAAAACCTGCCTCCTACATAGGCCGGGTGGGTGTACGTGTTTCTAAAGATACCAGGCAGTGGGACTTCCCTCGCAGTGGTTAAGAATCCACCTGCCAATGCAGGGGACACGGGTTCGATCCCTGGTCCAGGAAGCTGCGGAGCAACTAAGCCCAGGTGCCACAACTACTGAGCCTGCGCTCTAGAGCCCATGAGCCACAACTACTGAAGCCCGTGTGCCACAACTACTGAGCCTGCGAGCCACAACTACTGAGCCTGTGCTCTAGAGCCCACGAGCCACAACTACTGAAGCCCGTGTGCCACAACTACTGAGCCTGTGCTCTAGAGCCCTCAAGTCACAACTACTGAAGCCCGTGCGCCTAGAGCCCGTGCTCCGCAACAAGAGAAGCCACCACAACGAGAAGCCCGTGCACCGCAACGAAGAGTAGCCCCCGCTTGCCACAACTAAAGAAAGCCCATGCACAGCAACGAAGACCCAATGCAGCCAAAATAAATAAATAAATAAATAAATAAATAGGTAAGTAAATTTAAAAAAAAAAAGAAAAAAGAAGAAAGATACCAGGCAGCAGCCTGCATTTTCCCACCTCAGCTGCCCCGCCTGAGACGAAGGCGCCATTGCCTTAGGGGAATATGCAAAAATGTATTTTTCACTTTGCCAGAAAGAGTAGGAGCAAGAGCATTTCCAGCAAGCCAGGCCAGGGCACATGCTAAAAACATGCCTCAGCGTGACTCAGAGTCACCGCATCCTCTCTGGGGCTGAGCGAGGTTTCTGGGTGACTCACGCCTGACTCATTCCTGTTTCTACTCTTTCTATCCTAAGTCAAGGCTGCTTTCTGTCAAGGGGCCTTTCTGTCAAGAAAGTCAAACATCTCAGCAGATAACAATCTTAAATCCTTTTCCGGAAACACAGGGGTGGAATCCTGCTTGCTCTCTGCCAGGGAATATGGACTGTCCGTTGTCACTGCTGTCCTGTCTCCAGTCAGTAGGGTCCCAGGTCCTGCACATGACCACACACAGCACACTGCTTGGTGCACCCACATATAAATTGTTATTAGACTTTTAACAGATGAGTGTTTTGTTTTTCTGACAAGACTGGAAGTTCTTGAGAGCAAGAACCACATCATATGCTTCTTCTTTTCTTGGTTTGTTTGTTTCATTTTAAACCACCTATGGCCCCTGGCTTGATGATACTCAATAAGCACTTACTGAGTTGAACTGACTTTTACCGTCCATAATTATTGGAACAAGAAGGCCAGTTTTGCGAGAGGTTAAAAGCTAAGTATACTTTTGGTAAATGTGAGCTGCAAAACCTAAGTGCTTAGGCAGGGAAAAACCAAGGAAGCAACTCAAAGAGATAATCAGGAGGCAGCATAAAAACCACGACATCGTGAAGTTCCTATGGACCCTCAGCAGAGAGGGGGCAACTGAATGAACAAGTACTTGACTGCAAAGGAAACTCAAACATTTTTCTCCTGATACCTTGACATTGATTCTCCTTAAAGAGTAAAACGAATAATATGGCAGAAAAAATATATTCCGAGTTAGCAGCATTGTTATGATCAATAATAACAAAACAGTAGTGGTAATAATAATAATGATGATGTGACAATAATAATAATAATCATCATCACAATATTCTATTATAGACCAGAGCAAACGCTACATATATAAATATAAACCCAATGCTGGAGGTGGGGTTACACATTTCCGGAGAGCTGACTTACTTGGGCTGATCAAAAGTTGGGTGCCAGTTCCAAATACGAATTTCTGATAACCTGTGTTCACACTCTGACATAACTCTATACAAAATGGTACCCTATAACTGGGCCAACTCTATACAAATGGTGCCCTATAGCTGGACTACAGCCGGGGATTCCTGAGTCACACACAAGTTAGTCACTAAGCATGTTCCCAAGTTTGCATACATGCGCCAAAGTGGGAAGAGGCGTGTAATTTTACTCTTTAACCTTCATTTCTAAGACCATTGGAAGATGACAAGAAATAAGTCACAACTCAATAGGAAATCCTGCTTTGTATGCAGTAGATTATATAAAAAATGTCATGAATATTCAGGTTGAAAAAGCCATTTATGTAATTACAGAGTTTCAGTTCTAGACGGGCCCTAGGGTAGTTATGTCCATGCACACTTACTAAGTGTTTACTACATGTTTCTGGCATGAATGAGGCTCGTGGATACGTATAATGCAACATTACCATCACCAAACTATTTTCTTACTTAAATAGCAGACAAAACCCTTGGGGGAAAATCAGTGAAAACAGATATCCTTCAACTGTAATAAAAATCAGGCTATTTCAAGGAACTTACTTGCTTCAACAAATAGCCTTGTTCCTGTCCCGAAGACAAATTTGGAGCCTCCACTATTTCCCACAGTGATTTGTGCTGTGACAAAATAGTCTGCTTCCTTTTCCTTCCTTTTTTTTTTTTTTTGCAGTACACTGGCCTCTCACTGTTGTGGCCTCTCCCGTTGCGGAGCACAGGCTCAGCGGCCATGGCTCACGGGACGAGCCGCTCCGCGGCATGTGGGATCTTCCCAGACCGGGGCACGAACCTGTGTCCCCTGAATCGGCAGGCGGACTCTCAACCACTGTGCCACCAGGGAAGCCCCCTTCCATTTTTTAACCATAGCTGTGAAGCAGGCCCAGAGAGCCTATGGGAAGGTGCTCATAATAAGGAGCAATTTTTTATATTCTCCCAGTAAATCCATCTGGTTTCTTCCTATTCATGAACAATCTCATACCTCCTACCTACTGGAAGGGTTAGTTCACCAAACAGTAGTCATGGAATATGGCCCAGGGACCAGGATCCCCACATTTTCATCCCAGCCCTAGTTCTCACTGATTTCATGATAATGGACAATTCAACCAACCTCTCTGGGTCTTAATTTCTTCACTGGAAAAAAAAAGGTTTGGATTTCCCTTTCAGAGCTAAAGTTCTATGATCCAGCAATGTCCAAAGTGTACTCAATGTTGCATATTTCTATAACTCACAAATGAGTCAGGCACTTATAGATGGGTTACACTGGACACTGGTCTGCATGGGGAAAATACAAGAAATTGTGAGGGGAAGGGAGAGTCAGAATAAGGAGGTGGCTGCTGCCAGCTCTTCTGTCTCCTCTCCTGTTGGGGTAATTCTCCCAGCAGCCCCTGTACTACTTGTTTCCTCATTAAAAAGGGAAGAGAACGCTTTAGATTTGGGGCATCCAAGTCAAGATTTCCCAAAGCTCCATGTCTCAAGTCATGGCAGTATCTAAGAATGGAAAAGATAAATTCCATGTATTTCCTTACTAACTCTGATTGGCATCCTCTCTCATTTCTAGGTAAGCCCTGGCACAGGGTCTGTGACATAATGTAGTAGAAAGAGTAAGCTTTGAGATCAGGCAGGCAGACCGTGGTTTGAATCTAGACCCTTCCACTCACTAACCCTGGGATCTTGGGCAGTTACTTCTCTGAGCCTCAGTTTCCTTTTCTGTAAAATAGGAATACTGTTCCTTGATCCATAGTTGTTTGAAGATAAACAGCACTGTCTGTCATGCCCCTAGTATCGTATCTACACATCATAGAAACTGAGGTGGTGGTTATGATTTATACGTTAAGTTAAATGATTGATTAACAAGGTTTCTTTTAGTGTTATAGAACTTGTTTGTGAAATAGCCATGAGTCCACACCCTTGGGTTGTATAAACTCTAGGATGGTGTAGGAGTAAGAATCACAGATTTTGAGGGCGTCCACCCTCTCATCTCACAATGGAAGAGTCTGAGGCACACAGAGGGGCAATGACTTGTTCAGCGTCACACCGCCTGTTGGGGCTCAATCAAATCTAGAACTCTAGACTGCAACCAGAAGCCCTGGGCTCCTTTCTCTGCACTTCACTGACTCTTCTTGAATAATGTTTAGTGCAAAGGGACATAATCTCTGGAATGAACTTGGTAGGGCTTATTTGGGGCATAGGTCAAGTGACCTTGAATAGTCTCCTGCAATGAGTCTCAGAATCAATGGCAGTGGAAGTAGAAAAGTTCTATTAGATCATGGCCATACAATTTTCTGCTCTTCTGCTTTTTTCCTCTTTCTGGCTCCATTTAGCTCAATTCTAGTGCTAAAAACTCTAATACTGGACAGAGCTTCTGTCAGCCTCACATCTTGGGAAAAGTCTTAATAGCTTGCTAAATTCTAACTTAAAGAAAATGTTCTTAGACAGTCTTTGAATATTTTCATTAATTTATCTGGGTGCCACAATTCTTAATACTTCAGCACTAGATTATGGTTAATTATAAATAAGATTATAATTATATAATTCCAAATATATATTTGGAATTATATATATTAATAATTGGAATATATTCCAAATATATATAGTTCCAAATTATAAATAAGATTATGGTTAATTATAAATAAATAATTTTTGTCATATTACAAATGACAAAAATAACATCTCCTTTTCTCCCATTCACTGTCACTGGAATACATTTTGTAGTTACCTTAGAATTGCACACTTACTCAGCTCCACTTTTAGCCAGGTGCCTTTCCCAAAGGTGAGTTTGTTTGCTCCTCCCCATGAGTCCCACAGTGTCCCATGCCTCACAATAAACTCCCTCTGTCACTTCACACCTTTTCCTGACTTACCCTGATGAGTTAGAAAATACTTAAGATTTAATATAGCTATTTGACTTATTCATATGAGAAAAAAGCTCCCCCCACCCCAAATGGAATAAATTCATAGGCTGCTGGTGCCAGGAGGGCAGAGGGGTCATCAACCAGACCTACTTCCCCTTTCATAGAGGAGAAAACTGAGGCCTAGAGGCAAGGGATCTGCTCCAAGTTACACTGCTAGTTGGTAGCAGAGACAAAAACACGGGTCTATTTGATTCTCAATCTAGTATTTTTCCTTCTCCACCACACACTGAATGTACTGTGTTGCTTACTATATTCACTTCTTCCCTTTGGCCGGGAAACTTGATTTTTCTGGGTATTTGATTTCAATTAAACAAGCACTTATCAAGCACTTACTCTGTAAAAGGACCATATTAGACACTTCATGGTATATAACAGGAACCTCTGCTCTTAAGGATCTTTCAATTTTAATAGGCAGATCTTCTCAGTAATGAAAGAATTCTGTAGCTGTATGTGTCACAGATTGTCCAAGACTCCTCAGCTAGATTGGGGATATAGGGGGAAAAGGAATGGGAAGGATGTCTGGGGTGAGGCTACATTCTAGTCTTTTAACAGGAAGCCAGGCTATTTCTGGAGAAACCAGGTTTGTCTTAATTATCTGGGTATTACTCTGTATTCCATTCTACCTAGCAAATTAGTTCTACTAATTCAACTAATTCAACTTCTAATCCTACTAATCCAACTCTTCTGTTGGTTATTTTCATTTTTCAAAGTGCTCCATGAAGGCTCAACCTTAAATTCATAAGTCAACTGATAAAACAAGGATGATGCATCCACAAGGGTAAAACACAGAAATTACATGTAGAAGTCTTAAACCAGAGAATGAGAAAACAGGAGTGGGATTGGGTCGACATTTACCTGGAGAGACCAGAAGCATAGTCCCCTTTCCAAAAGTAACTTTGCCGTATCCTGAGTTCACACTATGGCAACCCCCCATACAAAAATGGCCTGCAGTGTTGGGTCTTTCAACCTCTGATTGCTTACGGAAGGGAAAGAAGACCAGCATTTATGGAGAACCTACACATGGCAAGTGGGTTGACAATCGCTATATATCACCTTGCCTTATTTGGGCCGTTAACTGTGCCATGAACTCTGATATTATTGTCCTTATTTTACAAATGGAAAACAGGTGATGTGGGGTTAAGCACACTGAACCAGCACTGCTACACAAGTACCCTGGAGACATGAGACTTTTTGGCATAGGACAGATACATGTTAGGAGGAACTATGAGTGAGGAATCCTTCTCCTCCTTCCTATGAGATTGAGATTGCAGCTGTATTGGGGTTAATTCTCTTGCTAGAACCAGACATTAGACCTCTAGTGACAGTGATGCCCTGAACTCCAGCGTATCCTCCATCACACAATCATTTCCTGAGACATGAAAACATTTTCATCAATCTTCCGGTTGTTCCCTTGATACTCTACTCACCAGCCCTGACCAGCAGTCTTGTCCCGCTCCCAAAGATCCACGTATAGCCTCCACCCTTCCCACAGTGTTTCTTAGTCAGCCAAAAACACCCACAAGCCCACACACCCTTCGCATACCCAAGACTGAGAGATACAGCCCTTTCGCCTATGAAGGGGACCACATCTTAACTTTCTTTTTACATTCCACATAACACACAGGCCATTCAACTCAAATATGGGCATTTATTGTGCAACACTTAAAATGAAGCCTCTCTCTCCTCATTGCTCTGGGTCTGTCACCGCCAAAGTTGTGATTTTCAACTCTATGCATCCCGCAGATGTATCTAGTCCTTTTGTCTCCATCACACTTATCAATTTTTAGATTTCTGCCATAGTGTCTCTCCTAGTTTTAACTTCATTGAGTGACAGCTTCCTGCTCCTACAGTCAACTTATTTTGCAGACTTAGGCCTAGTGGTAGCCTGGTTACTTACTCGAGTCCTATTCTGTCCCCAAAGCCAGGTGTCCTGATTAAAGGGCACCAGCTCTGCTTCAGGTCTGGTAAAAAACACTACTTGCCTTCTCTTTGGTTCTTATGCTCTGCAAATTTACTGTTTTCAATTGGCCTCATGGGTAGTATCTTGGCTTTCTTTTCTATTAAGAAAGAACACAACTTGGATGGAATAAAACTATTGTAATGTTAAGGGTTGGATGAGGGATCTTTCTATAATATCTTTATTTAAATCTTCTGAAAATGGCCATAAAAGGCCTATTACATCCCCGTTATGTGCTCCAAATGTCACAATCTGAGAGGCAACAACACAAGTAAGGAGAAGTGCTTAGGAATTTAGACTTACTTGGGGTGACTTGAAGTGTTGTTCCAGTTCCAAAGGTAACCTTTAGGTTACCCCCAGAATTCACACTGCATTTCAGGCCTTTACAGAATGGTTTCCTTTCTGCCATTCTCATGTGGGTGACATGTGAGTCTCCGTACGTCAGTAGAAGAGAGAGTGGTTTTTACCCATGCCTATGGCTACAGATCCACACGAAAATAGCTCTTCTACTAAGAATCTACATATTCTCTTCATGTTGAAAGAATTATACTAGCTGTCCTAGCTTTTTCTTTTTGTTCTGAAAACAAATAATCATGATATTTTATAGGTGTATAGCATTTACTAGTTTCTAAAATACTTTCATATCCATTAGCTTATTTTATCTTTAAAAAAACTTATGAGGTGAGATGAAATATTTTCATTTTACAGGTGAAGAAATTGTGGCTCAGATGCACCGATCAAGCCAGGATTAGAAGGACAAGCAGTGTTCAGGCAAACTTTGCCTTTTTCATTATGATCCACTCTCTGACTGAGCTGTTTCAGTCTGTTATTTCTGGTTCATCGACACTACTATTTTTCCTCCACAGTTAGATCTTTCTGGCCTCTGTGCCATTACTTTAACATTTCTTTCTATTTCAGAATGCACTTAAATTCACATAAACCATGCATTTCTTGATATCTGGGCCCTACAAATACTGCAGTAAGTTCAATAGGTCTCAGTCACCACATTAAGCCTCCTACTTTAGTGACATATTGTCTACTTACTGGGTTTTATTGATAATCCTGTCCCAGTCCCATAGATGAATGTATTATAAATCACAGCACCGTGCTGCCTGACAAGAATTCCTGAGCTACCTTGATAATAGATTAATGTGATTAGCATGTATCTATCCTCCTTCCTGGGAACTCTGGCTGGGATTTCCCCCTTTTTCTATTATTGAAATAAAAGACTAAGCCATGGAGTTAAGCCTCTGAAAGCCTCTTTTCAGAGCACAATAGAATGGAAGGAGGGGAAAGCCTGAGAAGAGTCCAGCTGATGGTCTTTAGACAACTCTGACACATTTCCTTCAAAAATTTCACCAAGTCATCTTGTTTTACCAGCCAAAGCATATCAGCTTTGATTCCCATTTTTTACTTAGGAATCAATTCCTGTACACGAGCTCATTTTACCAGTGGTTAGAAAATTGCTCCTATCCCTGTAGGTAATCTTTCTTTCTTTTATCAGTTTAGTGTGTATTAAAAAATTTGTGAGCATGGGGTGGGACAGGGGTATGGTTGGAGTATTAGACACGAGGGACAGCATCTGTTTTTTTCATTTGGTTTTGATGGCTTTCATCACTAAACCCCAGTACTCCTTGAGTTAAAGAATAAGGAGACATTTAATCATGTGTGCAATGTAAGTCTGCAGGATAAGTTCAGGCATTATGATCAATAATAACCAGGTACTTACTGGAACATACTGATACGGTGGTTCCTTTCCCAAAGACCAACACATTTCCTGTCTGGTAGGCACAGTGAAACGAGGCCCTGCAAATACCCTGATTACCTGTTCACTGCCTCCAATGTGTATATAACTACAAACAATGGACACTTGTATTCTGTCCTTGCCTTTGGCAAGGAACTAACTCAGTGAGCTCTCAGTGTTTGGGAATGCAACAGTAAAGCTCTGTTACTTTGTGAGAAGGAGAGGGTAGATGGGGGTGTGTCCTCCACTTACTCAATAACTATTCACTGAACACCTCCATGTGTAAGGCACTGTGCTAGGCGCTGGGATAGAGCAGAAAGCTGCTAGGACGCTGTCCCAGTCCTCGTGGCACTTATAGTCTATTGGGGGGCACACAGAAACAAATCCATAGATAATACAATATCAAGTGATGAAAGTGCAGGAATAAATCAGGCTGGATAACAGGCTGTGTTTAAATCAGGCTGTGTTTGGTGGCTTGTTAGAATGGTTGGGCAAGAAGGGTCTCTCTGAGGAGGTGATATTATCTGAAGTGGGATCCAAGCGTGGAGGAATGAATCATCACCTCTATTTACAGATAAGCCAATAGAGGGCCCGAAAGATCAAAGCCTGGCTCCGAATCACACAGTGTCAAGGACGGCCATGGACGCTTAGATCATGCCTTCTCTCTGTTGAAGTACTAGATCTAGTTCTACCATGTAAATTCCTGGTTAGGAAAGACAAAATGAGACAGAGGTTCTTCCAAAGTGACTTTGGGATGTTATCTGGGTAATTGGAAACTGTGGCACTGGCCGTTGAGGCATCCAGGTTGTAAGAGGAGGCCAACTGGAAGAGAAGGTGTTAGCATCTAAGAGTGTTTTTCTGATGGCTTTTCTGATGGAGCTGGCCACTGAGATGGGGAGACTTCTTCCATCCTGTTTCCCTATTAAGTTGGCAAGCAATGCAATCCATTGCCCAGCAAAATGAGCTCTTACATTTATGATGGAGAGGATACAGGGAGAGCTCTGCTCCCCACTAAACCTGAATAAACCAAGGACATTTGGCAGTCCACTTAAATGAACAAAAAAGCCTGTTACATGTCTCAGTAACTAACTGAATTCAAATTTCATGGCAATACTTACTAAGATTCACCTTTAACATGGTCCCCCTTCCAAAAACCAGCTTCAGGCTGCTTGAAAACCCCACAGGGATCTATTCCACCACAAAAACCAAAGTGAGCTTCATTTTCAAGCACAGGAATTCTCCCAAGTTCTCTCACTTGGTTGAAACCCAGGTCAGCACCAAGCACATATTTAGGTAAACTCAAGAAAAGTCTTAAACTCATACATTCTTTGGAATGGTAGGAAACCTCCGAAACCATTTCCTACAAGCTCACAACCTCAAGCATTTCTCTCCCAAGTGATCTCAGGTTTTGATGATCTCCAGGGACAGTCTTAGTCACCAATTCTCACGTTCTGTTTTCTCATAACTAGAAAGGTTCACCTTATATCCAAATTCAACCGTTTCTCTGCCATAGGCAAGATCCATGAAGCTTTTTCATCCTCAAGTTTACCCTCAAATGGAATTTTTCATAAAATCTGACTCTCAAAAAAATCACGAATCACCTGACTGCCCATACTTTTCAAAGAGATTTCACATACATTATCTCATGTGAGTCTTACAAAAATCCTTTGAGCTAGACAGAGCTGGAATCATAATCTCCATGTCATAGATGAACTGGGGCTTAGAGAGCTTCCCATGGACGCATGGTTGGTGAGTGGCTGAGCAAGATCCATCGTCTTTTGGCCCCGGGTTGAATGCCTTAATGATTTATTTGTACACGTTCACGTATTGATCATATCCCCTTAGCTTTCAAGTATCTCTCCCTTCTTTATTCTCTTCCTTAATGAAAAGGACAATATCGTCAACAACAAAAACAATATCCACCCCCTTCCTCAAAAAAAAAAAAAAATAAATAAAGCACTCTAAACAAACCTCCAGCTCAACTTTTTCAGAGCAATGTCTTTTTAATCCTCACACACTTTCTGTGAGCCGGGAGATAAGAATTACCACTATTTCAGTTGCATTAATTGGGAAAACTGAGGGCCAGAGGAGATAGATCAGAATGATGGTTATAGAGGCTGCAGCCTGATACAGACAGCAATATACTGAACCTTAGAACACATGGGTCCTGGCCCTGCTATTGTGACCACATTCAAATCGCTTAACCACTCTGAATAGAGAGAATCATCGCTTTCCACCTTCCTCTGCCTTGTGGGACAATCAGACAAAAGATGTGAAGAAATAAGGAAAGTGCCTTAATTGTTTTCCTTTTCTTAAGAAGACAGACCCTAAAAAATATCAAGATGGCGATATCCTTTACCCACACTGAATTTGTGCATACCTACGTGCTTATGCATAAGAGCAACACTACACATTTCTAAGGCAAGTTTGAGACAGATTAATGTGCGCCAACACAGCGCATTCAGTTTAAAATTGATGGCTAGGCTCCGGCTTCAATGCTGGAAACAGAACAGTGGCTCAAGAGCCGGTACTCACTCGGCTTGACTAACATCCTGGTTCCTCCTCCAAAGGTTAGCTTGTTCCCCGCAGAGTTGGTCACACAGTGATTTGGGGCCCAGCAAAAACCACAGGGACCAAGGAAATCACACTCCATAGATGCCTGTCGAAGGCCCTGTCCTATGGCCATGGCAAAGTGGAGGGCTTGTGATGGTTAAGGTAATCCTGTCTCCCAGTGCTGTGCACACTTTGTAGAGATGGAATGCTTGTCCCTGGGCACGTATTTGGGTCTCGCCCTTTCATATATTTACTTACTTCTCTGCTTTGCCTGTTTGGACCTGGATCTGTGAGTGAGGATAATAGGTGTCAACCATAAACTCACTCAGGGGCCCATCTGACCATTTGTAACCCACAAAGGAACCTGAGAACAGGAAGCCCTGTAAGCTCAGGGAAACTTCAGGGTCAGGCTGGTCATATATCCAGCGTGGAAATGCTGATGAACTCACCCATACGCAGGCATGCACGCCGTTAGCATCTCTATATTCAATTTAGTGCACAGGGAAGAGCCCAAAGAGAGGAAGGATACTTTAGTCTTGGGTCCACCCAGGCCCTCCAAGCTGCTGCGCACTGTGGATCAGCTTTACTTTCCTTGGTCCAAGTTTCAGAGCCAGACCCCCTCCAGCTATTCTAGAGCCCATTCATTGGTGAGGCTTGTACTAAGGAAACTGGGAGGAGGCTTCTTGGGGAAAGTTTACAGAATATGATGGAGAGGTCATTCCTGATAAGAAAGGAGTTGATGGAGCCTCTGATAGGGAGATGGCTGAGAATCACAGGACTCCAGAAAAATAACCCTGGTAACTCTGTACCTCAATCTGGCATGCCCAGCCTGGGTTGAGGGCCACATCCTTCCCCACGCGTTGGGTGTGGACCAGAGCAGGTGTTTCGGGATGCCTCACACTCTCTAGTGGGGTTGCCCTTCTCCTTTGCCTTTAGTGTGAACACGTACAGTCTCCTCTCAGATTCTCAAGTTCCTGAAAGTGACGCTAGGTGGTCTTGACCTTCCTTCCGCTTCCCCATCCCTGTCTAACTAAGAAGGAGGGTCCTCCAGTAGCAGCAATATACATATTCCCTAAGACATTTCCCTAAGTCTTCCCTAAGACTTTCCCTTTAGTCCCTAAAGACTAAGGATATTCATTCATCTCCCTTTCCAATTTCTTCACAGTACTGTTTCCCTGGAGTAGAAAACAGCCCACTCACCAGGCTGTACAGTTAGCTGAGTTCCTTTTCCAAAGTAGAGCCTCCCCAGGCCTGAGTCTCTATCGACACAGTGCTGGGCCCCTTTACATGAACTTGGTCCTAATGGTCCCCATCACTCTCTCCCCTGCCCTGGGGAACAGGGTTGAAAATTCACCTTCATCCTCTTTAAGTGTCTTTAAGTCTCTTTTCTTGTGCAGCCGACAGTCTGAGCGGGACAGTCAGATCTCAGAGGCTATCTCTCAGGGGACAAATGGTCTGGGCTAACAATAGTCTTCCACCAGCAGAGGCCCTCTCCCATCAGAAAGCAATTACATGGCCTTTTGAGAGTGTTTAAATTGGAAGGAACTTTGCTTCCCTGGCCCTATTTCCCAGTATAAAAGGCTGCTCACTTACTTGGATTGTCATTGTGTTTGGATCCCTTTCCAAAGCTGAACTTGTGAAAACTTTGATAGACTAGTTCTGTCCTCTGCAAAATCACCCCATTTCCCTCATTCAACCTCTGGTCGTCCCTCCAGGCATTTTTTCCTCTTCTTTCTTTTTTTCTTCCTGATATGGCCCTTTATTTTCCCATTTATGGCTCTGGGAGATCATACCCCACTATCTTCTAGGTATAAATATCCCAAATAGGCTTTAGCTGATGAATAATTCAACGACATATTTCTTTGGCTATCAAAATAATAAAAATAGAAGAAACAGGTCTGAGTTCACCTTCTCATCCTCTAGGCTGGAGTCATGAGATCTTAGCGCTTAGCATTGAAAGGGAGCCCAGAGATGATTCAGTCCAATATCTAAAGTAGCATAGAAATCCCTTCTACAACATCAGATAGTCAGCCTAAAGGACCCAGCGTGCAGATCTCCAAGAAGAAAGAGTCCTGCACTTCACAAAGCAGCCTTTCCACTGCAGACCGGTTCCCCTTGTTTAACAAGATTGTACAGGAGGCTGAGACACATATCCTCTCAGCCACTGGTACTAACCCCTTTCCTTGTCTAAATGGCAGTTCTTCAAATATTTGGAAAGAGTTATGTCTCATCTTAATACAACCCAGTGACTTTTGGGGGGGACCTGAGATAATTTCAGATAGCTAGCTTGGTTTTTATCTGACCGTAAAGCCCATGCTCTCAACAAATTTATCCTTGTGAAGGCATCCCTGAGGCAGAGAGCATTTTGGGGTGGAGGAGGATGTGAGGGGGACACGTGAGGTAGTCAGGTTATGGTCCTAACGGTTATGGTCTTAGTGCAAACTGGGAAATCTTTTGGGAATTTAGTTACTGACCATTGTGCTTCCCAGGTGGAATTGCTTGTAATTGTGCCCACCATTTTGTTCTAAAATTATTCTCATTTTTTCCCTCTTACTTACTTGCTCTTACAGTTACTGTTGTTCCTGCTCCAAACGTCAACTTGTAGTCATTAGAGTCACAGTGCTACGTCTTCCTACGCAAACCTCGTCCTGGATAAGAGAGTAGGCTGGGGCGACAGGCAGGCTGCCCTGAGGTCTAGCGCTGCCCCCTCTGTGTAGGAGCCCTCTGGTAACTATTTTGACCTCTTGCTTTGTTTTTCACTTTCACAGTTTCCTCACCTGTGAAAGTGGGGACAATAGTATCTATCCCAGGAGACTGTGAGGAAGGTTAATTGAGAGACATTTACACAATACTTTGCACATAGCAAGGGTTCAGTAAATGTTAGATTATTATCAATATAATTATAATATATAATTTTAATTTAATAAAATTTTAATCTGTCATATCTCCTCTCTGAAATCCTGGACATTCGTAGGTCCTTTAAGTTATATCGAAATGCTTTTTTTTTCGGGTCAACTAATAAATGCAGCAATAGTTAAAATTTGGGAATTTTCCGTATATAGGATACGATCCCAAGAGTATGGCTGGCAGTTTCAGAATGTTTACTGAATCATAAGGATTTGTTTACTACATTTTATGTATGTTTAAGGGACATATGAACAAGGACCCAAAACACAAAATAAAAGAGCTCAAAATAAATACAGACTGGTAAGAGGAATTTAGGATAATACGTTGGTGACTTTTTCCTGTAGACAACTGTCACTTACTTGGCTTTACACTGAGTTTCGTCCCAGATCCGAAGTAAAAATCTGGAGTTGTACACCATGTTTACTATCATTACAAAAAGTCTCCTGGACTTCCTAAAAGGGAGGTGTGTTATCCAGAGGTGACTAACCAAGTTAGGCCAAGACTAATGCAACCCCACCAGCTTTTATTTTTTTGCTACTTTCCTAGAAAATTCAAGAACCAAAGTGAGGAATGAGGCAAGAAGACCCATTCGTTATCAGAGACAGGCAAGACAAGGGCATCTGATTTTCTTCAGTGCTTTTATCGATTTCTTTTCTTTAGCTTTCTGCTTGGGTTCTTTCTCGTGTCTTCTGTGCTTCATACGCACAATATTTGAAACAAGGACACTGCAAATAAATGCTCTTTACCTGTCTCTTTTCCTAATTATAAATGGAACGTCTCCTCCGGTGGTGGACAGGGTTGTGAGGAGAATCCTGATTCTGCCTTTAGTTCCAGGGCTATCTGGAAGCTTCTCTCCTTGAGTTGGACCCAGGTCTGTGTCGTGCTTGGCAACCTGACCTAAGCTTCTGGTTAAGGACACCCTGAACCACATCAGCAAGCTAGCAGTATTATGTATGTATGATCAGACAAGATCACTGCGTCTTATCTTTCAAAGTACCTCCATTATATAACCAAATGTACTTTAACAGCCCCCGCCCAGCCCCACAGTGAAACTGTACATTTTCGCTTTTTTTTTCCTGCTCTCTGCCCGCATATTCCCTTTAGCAAGGGGGGAGAAAAAAGAGGCCGCAGAGTTGGCTGTCATTTGCAAGTCTAGATGAAACATTATTTATGGGCAAAATATTTTGCTGACACTTTCAAGAGAAAGGAAACCTCAGAGCCAAGAGTTAGACACCCACACAGTTTGGATTTAAACAAATGAACACAGGAAAAATAAAATAGAGGTGACTTCAGTCTAAGGCAAGTAATTATGCTTATGCAGTTTGGGAGGGCAAACTTGTTCTTACTTGTAGAAATGATAAGCAGTGTGTTACAGGCACACTGTGCTGGAAGGGCACCAGAGAGCTATAGAAATAGAGCTTCATTTAAATATCTTAAATAGGCACTTTTGTATTTAGCAACTTATGGAGAAATAAGCCAGGATAGACCAGAAATATGGCTGGCCAACTAGACTTGGTTAAAGATAGTTCCTGGTAAAACCATCTTGTAGCATTTCTCCTGGTTCTAGTGAAAATATTATGAGAAAGGTTCCCTTTATGGAATCTGTTCCTATTCTTCTAGGTTAGGATAGCTTCTTTTCTACTCATTTTCACCAGCTCCTATTCCAAACTTAGCAAAAAGGCTTCTCTTTCTCTTTGGTCTTTGATAGATAATTCTCTTCGTATGTTACCCTTTTAAGTATGTGTTTTTAGTATCTCTTCCCCCACCCTATTCCACCTCCCCGGCCCATTACGTTACATAAATGTACAGCATACATTTATAGATTAATAAATCCGTGAAAATAGTATTTAATTCTAACAGCCTACCAGGTACAACAGTCAGTTGGGTCCCAGATCCAAAGGTCAGTTGCCAGCTTGAACCAGAGGAAACACTGTGATATGCCCAACAACAAAAACCAGATCCAATAGGCCGGGTTGGCAGAGCACAGAGTAAAGAGTTGGCAATTACTTTATGAATTAGGTAATAGGCCGGGTTGGCAGAGCACAGAGTAAAGAGTTGGCAATTACTTTATGAATTAGGTGTGTATTATTGTCAATCTAGGTTTGATCTGGAGTGACCAAATTGCCTATCTACAAATTGTGAATAACGCCTTCTTTGTCTTTATAAGCTCACCTTCTTTTAGGGAATCCTTGCTTCCCACTTTCTACTACAGAGTTCCAGGGGTCAAATATATGCTTTAACATATATAGAGCGATCCCCGATTTTAGAGGTCAAACCAGTGTTCACATCTTTTCAGACTCACAAAGCCCAGAACAGAATATTTCTCTGCTGCTCTGGGGATCTCTGGGTTACGTCACCAGGAAACTGCCTGAACCCTTGAATCCTCCTTAGACTGAGTACAGGATCTAAATGAGGTATAGAGCTGCATTAGTTATCTAGTTAATTTGGCCACGAGTTTGATATCAATAAAATAATTTTAGAATGATCAAATTATCAGGGAAATTTCTAGTTTTCCCCTTCACTTTTGGGCCATTTCTTTTCTCATGACTATGTTGATTTCACTGCTAAAAGACTTTAAAACTGCAACAAAGATCAATTTCAATATTTCCTAAGGTAGTGAGGATGGTATAAAAGCTCAAGAGGGATCAGGATATGGATGGTCATATCCCAGGGAACAATGGGGTCCACCTCCAGAATGCAAGTTCCCTGAGGGCAATATCAC
Organism: Stenella coeruleoalba; assembly: GCF_951394435.1. Lineage (NCBI taxonomy): Eukaryota > Metazoa > Chordata > Mammalia > Artiodactyla > Delphinidae > Stenella > Stenella coeruleoalba. The sequence goes on from NC_137147.1 coordinate 74,221,992, forward strand.
ATTGAGTTTCTTCCCTGATGGGTCAGCTGGTCCAAACGCTGAGCCTGGCATAGAGTAGGTACACAAAAATATTTGTCAGATGAGTCTTGCAGATTCCTCAGACCTCAGGCCAGGAGAATTAATGATAGGGACTTAAATTCTAGTCTGAGCTCAGCCATAGACTTACTGTGGGACCATAATCTGTCTCTTCCCTGGGCCTCAGTTTCCTTAGAGGTGGACAGTCAGAAAAGATGACTTTAAGAGTTCTTCTCTCTGCTCCACGAGGCTATGTTGTACAAATTTTTGGCCTAAATTCTCAGAAACAGAAAGTACTTACGAATAAATTTTTTTTTTTTTTTGAGTGATTTTTAGACCTTGGGAGAGGCTAATCACCTTTATTCTGGTCAATGATCATTACTTACAAGATTCCGTCTATACGTTGACATAATCTTAGCCAAAAAGAATAGCATCTGGCTTCTCTGGTGGTACAGTGGTTGAGAATCTGCCTGCCAGTGCAAGGGACACGGGTTCGATCCGTGGTCCGGGAAGAGCAACTAAGTTGCCGCGGAGCAACTAAGCCTGTGCGCCACAACTACTGAGCCTGCACTCTAAAGCCCGCACGCCACAACTACTGAAGCCTGCGCGCCTAGAGCCTGTGCTCTGCAACAAGAGAAGCCACTGCAATGAGAAGCCCACACAACGCAACGAAGAGTAGCCCCCGCTCGCTGCAACTAGAGAAAGCCCGCGCACAGCAACGAAGACCCAATGCAGCCAAAAATAAATACATTAAAAAAAAAAAAAAAAGAATAGCACCTTAGAGTCTTGTTAAGGAATTAGAAGTCTGATTACCATACAAGTCCAGGGCTACAGATCCTAGCCAATATCCCAAGTAATCAGTCACACATCATAGTCCCACCACATATATTCTGGGAGCAATTCCCAGACACTCCCCTGCGTGGCCCATTTTGCACACAGATGTCAGATCCTAGCCAGGGGGAGTTTTGTCCTTGTATCTGATGTTCATTCACCCTTTCTAAACATTCTTCATATAGTGTATAATTGAGTCTAAATCAGCCCTTAATCCAGACATTGCTTAATCCAGGGCTACACATTTATACTTACTGGGCTTCACAGATAACTCGGTTCCCTGGCTGAAGATAAGCTTTCCTCCCTGGTTATAATTCACACAGTGTTACGTATCCTGTCAAAAACACATCCAGTCTTCCCGAACACATTTCTAATCCTCCACCCCAGAATCCACAGCCGATCTCTCCCAGACCACAGCCTGAATCACGGCTCTACTTCTTCCTGTAACTTTATTCCTTTTAAGGGGAATCAGGTACTTGCTCGGGGGACTGATAGAGAAAAATGAGAATTCCTATTTATCCAAAAATGTTCCTGTTTAACACCAAACCGATCTCTCACTTTTGCTTACTGGCTCTGGGTATTGCTGTTCAGGGAAATGGCTTCCTTTCAAATATGTCATGGTCTCAGCTAGAAATACTTGGCACATGGGTTAGAATTAAGGGCAGGTGAGGCTCCAAGGAATCAGGCTTACCTGGGGCAACCACAACCCGGGTCCCTGCTCCAAAATTCAATTTCCCCCAGCCGTCAGTTGTCACACTGTGACGAACTCCTTTACAAAATGGCTTCCCCAGAAGAAGACAGCGGCTAAATGAAGACAAACGGCTCACGGGGAAACAATCTTGCTACAAAATGAGGGAACTGCATGATATGAGATACAAGCTTTCTCCCCCCCCTTCTCTTCTAATTTCTCTTGCTGCAAGACACCAAGGATGATGTTGCCAAGAGCTGCACTTCCTAGGCTGCAGGGCCAGAGAGTGGCACTGCTGGGGTTAACGAAGACCAGGTTTAGGGAAGACTGGGCTCTGCAGTGATAAAACCCCACCATCTAGGAGTTTACCTACTGCCAGACCCAGTCCTCAGCACCACGGAACTCAAGTTACAGCTGGTTACCACGGCTCCCCTGTCATTTAAATAACCTGCTGCTTCGAATTCACCGTCTACCTGAAAAAGTGTTTGCTCCCTGAGTTCTGTTCCTGTTAGAATATGCCGGTCTCTGAGAGGCCTCAGTTTTTAAGTGCATGAAATGGGCATAACCCGATTGGAATCTCCTTCTGAGGAAGACTTGCCATCAGATGGTTTTACTTATTGGAAGATTAAGAGAATAGACGGGGCTTCCCTGGTGGCGCAGTGGTTGAGAGTCCGCCTGCTGATGCAGGGGACACGGGTTCGTGCCCCGGTCCGGGAAGATCCCACATGCAGCAGAGCGGCTGGGCCCGTGGGCCATGGCCGCTAAGCCTGCGCGTCCGGAGCCTGTGCTCCGCAATGGGGGAGGCCACAGCAGTGAGAGGCCCACGTACCGCAAAAAAAAAAAAAAAAAAAAAAAAAAAAAAAGAGAATGGACGGAACCCAAGGCTGGGTTGCCGGTGGGGTCCTGATGGCTTTCTTCCCTTCCGCACCTCCCAGAACTCCTTCAAGGACAAGGGAGATGACCAGGCTCTGGGCGTTGGTCCGCTCAGCCCCTTTAATAGCATTCTGGTCCAAGGAGGCCCCCGTGGGAAAGAGAGCAGGTCTTCCTCTTGGAGATAATCATATTCAGTGCACAATTCAAATTGGATGCCACTTACTTGGCTTGACAAGCAGCCTTGTTCCCTTCCCAAGGACAAGGGAGAAGCCTTGTCCTTGCGCACAGTGATTATCTCAGCATCAAAAACCTGCCAACTCAGCTTTCCCCCCCCCCCGCCCCGACAAAGCCCTCCCGAGAAGGTAAAGCTCCGATGTACTTCCTCCAGCATTATTCCCACGGGCCTGTGATTTTCCTCCCTGAATAAGCATCCCTCACACTCCTTATCGTCCTCTCCATCCCGGCTCGGAGGTCACAGCGGGCCCAGGCCTCAAGCACGGCTGGTTTCTCTTCCCAACTCTCCGTACTTACAGGGCAGCACAGACAATCTGGTTCCCCCACCGAAGGTCAAACTCTGGGCATAGTTATTCCCACAGAGCCTCTGGGCTCTACAAAAACCCCTTAGAGCTTCCCTCCCCTACCCCGAACCCACCCCGCCTCATATCTGAACACCATCAACGGCGCAGGACCCAGACCCTGTGTTTTTAGCTTTAGGATGAAAAAAATCAGCCTGCTTGTCCTGTTAAGTGTGAGCACAAAGGGAGTTTGGGACACGACAAGCAAGGGTTCCAAAACTTAACCCAGCAACCCGGGTGTCCCGAAGGATGCAGCTCTGCATTAATGAACCAGAGTTTTTTCACAGAGCAGCTCAGGGGCTGGGAAGAGGCTTAGAGAGGTTCTCTAGTTTCTCCTCCTGCCTCCACGCAGGGCTCCACTCCAATCAGCCCTGAGACGAGGGTGTCTATCTCCTTTTAAAAACCCTCCAGAGAAAGTGCTCTGGCAACTGCTCCTGACACTGTTCACAAACCTATTAGGAAGGTTTTTTTGTTTTTTGTTTTTTTGCGGTACGGGGGCCTCTCACTGTTGTGGCCTTTCCCGTTGCGGAGCACAGGCTCCGGACGCGCAGGCTCAGCGGCCGTGGCTCACGGGCCCAGCCGCCCTGCGGCATGTGGGGTCTTCCCGGACCGGGGCACAAACCCGTGTCCCCTGCATCGGCAGGCAGACTCTCAACCACTGTGCCACCAGGGAAGCCCCTATTAGGAAGGTTTTAATCACTAACCTTAACTCCCTTCCTCTTGCAGTATTAGCAAGAGGTCTGTGGTCTGAGTCCCGGTGGGGCTGGAGAACGCAGCATCTCCAGCTTTTGTTTAATGCGTCTTCTCCCAGATTGAGATGTGACTTGATTCCCACCTTACACTCAACCCCTTGTCTTCAATATTAACTGGCCCAGTTTTGCCTCTATAGACTCCTGATCCTCCCTCCCCAGGTCTGAGAGTTTCATTTAGGGACTATTTTTCAGGCGCCGTATTTCTCACGAACTTCACTACCCAGAGGAGCAGAAACACGATCTGGAGCAAGAAGCTCTTCCCTGTGAAGCTTCCATCCTCTCTCAATCCCTGTCCCTCCACATGGGGAACCCGTGCCTTGGGGCACTTTGGAGGGAGTCATGCTGGGGTCAGCTTGGTGAGAGGGTGCTGCAAGGTTTCTGCTGCCGCAGCCCTCACCCGACTATACTGTGAGCTGCATCCCTGCTCTAAGGGGTTATTGTGTAGCCTCAGATGCTCCAGCCATGCAGCTCTCTGCAGAAGCCTCTCTCCTGCCTCTGACAGTTGGACAATTTTGTATTTAAATTAGCCAGGATTCTTTCTATTTCCACTTAGACACTTTCCAATCCCAGGTGAAGAATTTCATAGAACAGGCTGACACTCCACCCTCCCCCATGCCAGCTCCTCTCCTGCTGCATGACAGAGCCTTGACAGAAGAGCCTGAGGGGCAAAACGAAAGCTCTACTGTGTGTTGGAGATGATGTTTATCATTATTATTATTAGCTAGGGTTTAATGAGCTCTTTCTGTGTTTTGGGCACTATGCTAAATAATTTAGCTGTTACTATTTTATTTGATCCTTTCAATAACACAACAAGGTAGGGATATTTATCCTCATTTTATGGATGGGGAAACCGAGGCTCAGAGAGGTTAAGTAATTTGTCCAAGGTCACACAGCTAATAAAGTAATGGCACCAGGAGTCGAATTTAGGTTTTTCTGTCTCCAAAGCTCACACTATAGTGCCTAATCTGTGATCACTTTGGGACACATGGCATCTCAGAGGTGCTGTAGACGTCTACTCAGTGCTGAGTCTCATATTTACAGCAGAAATTTTATTTGCAAACTAGATGCCTAAAGTTGTAGTGGTTCTTTTCAGAGATTTAAATCATAGTGACAGGGAGCGGGTAGTCAAAGTTAGATGTACAAAAGTACTTTCTGGCAGTAAGGGCTGCTAAATTTTGGAATTGCTTACAAAGAAAAGACGAGGAATTTCCTGCCCTAGACCATCAGACGGAGCCAAAGCATATGCATGTGGCCAGGGAGCCTGCAGGGAAGCCAAACCAGGGGTCGGGGTGCTGGGTCCCCAGTGGAGGTTCTTCCTGACAGTGTCACTGGCTCAATTATTGTTTATATCTCTATTTATTTGAAAATGTTGTATATGCTCCTGAAAGCTCCTCACCATGAGCCAGAGCAAGTGTGTGTGTTATGTGCACACGCGCACACACACACATCTCATTTTAAAGCAGAGAAAGAAACCAACTCTCTTTGGCCTGGGGAAAGAACATAAAGAGCCCAAGCAGATGCACAGGATTAAAGTATTTTTCAAAGTAACGATTTGATTGATTGCCCCTAAAGGCACAACTTACTTGGCTTCACAGTGAGCACGGTCCCGTCCCCAAATGTTAATTTGCCTGCACCGGTGTTACACAGTGTTCGGTGCTATTGCAATAACCTTGACTCGGGCCTCTAGGAAGACAGGTGGAGGTGGAGGAGGCAAGCAGGAAAACAAAACCTGAAATGACTGCCCACGGCCAGAACAATCTCCTTGTAATTAGGTTAGAACGTGGGGCGAATACGAATAACTAGCAACTTCCCACTCCGATTCTATTTGCTGTAATTTTCCTTGAAAGAATGGGCCTTGGCAGGAGCAACTCCTGGGAAATTCACTCAAAGTGGCTACTGCTTGGTCTCCTGGGATCCCCTCTTGTTTGTTATTCCTGCAAGTCCTTTATCTATTTTCACCCAAATCCTGCCTTTTTTTCCCCCTCTGCGTTCTGCCTTGTGGAGGTTCACATATTTTCTCAGGGAGAGACTACATGGATCTTAAAAGCCAAGTACAATGCCCCAGGGAATATGTGCATTAATAGCCTTGTTTTCCAACTGGTATCATGAACCACCCAACACAAACCAAGCAAAGCAAACACCACCTGTGTTTTGACAGCTTCTGCATGATGGAAGGCAGGCATCTTGGGAAAAATAATTAGCCAGAAAGAACTTACTTGGTATGACCAAGAGTTTGGTGCCCTTCCCGAAAATGAGTTGGTAACCCCCAACTCCAGAGTACACACAGAGTTTCCTTTCTTTGCAAAAACCCCACAGATGCTGAGAAAATCAAACCACTCACAGCATAGGAGCAGTGCTGACAAAAGCTCAGGTTGTAACAATAACCAGATGACAGGCAAAAGAGAAGGGCTGTCACAGAGGCTTGCCATGCGGGGGTGGGGGGACCATCCCTGAGTCCTACAGACACCTGGCTGGATTTCAGAGGTCAACTAGTCCATCCTCCTGTTTTCAGCCAAGGTGTTCTCGGACCAAAGACCTATATATTCTTTAAGAGCTCCTGGGAAGGTAGCTCTTCTTTGCCAACGGCCTTTGCATTCAACCAACTGTTCCTTATATCTAATTGAAATCTGCAGTCTGAGTTCTTTATGTCTTCAGCTCCTTCCCTTGAAGATGGGCGATTTCATGTCAACATGCTCCAAATAGAAACTTACCACAACACACAAACCAGTGGTCACCTCTGGGGAGGAAACTGATATTGAAGCAAGGGGGGGTCAAGGTGAATATTGGCTTTATCTGTAATTTGAATTGTTTTTACAGTGAGAAATTTTCACGTATTACTTAGACAAATTAGAATTAACAACAACAATAAATAGAAACACACAATATATTTTCAAGTGACTCTTGGATCTCAGACAAGCCTTCCTGTCCTCCCTAGACTAAAGAGTCTCAGGTTCTCTGTCCTAGGGTTTTGGTCTCCTGGGATCAGGGGAGGGAACTGGCCAGAACAAGCTGGAGGCGCTGAGGACGGGGTGAGGCACGGTGCTTGCCCATGATTGTCTGGTTAGCTTTTGAATTACACCAGAGTAACCTGTTCATCTTCCTGCTTAGCACTGACTTCCCAGCTCCTACCAGAACCTTCTTGGGGGTAAAAGCATTCATAGGTTCATTGAAAAAAATCATTTAAAGGCAGAAGCCATTCTGATCAACATTAGGGATGGCCAGGGGCACTTACTTGGAATCACAGCCAGTCTTGTGCCCTTTCCGAAGAGAAGCTGCCTGTTTCCTGAATCCCCACAGTGATTGCCTCCATAACAAAAACTCTGAATGCCTGGTCTTGGTGGTTTTCTGAATATTTCTTCATGTTAATCTTTTTCACTGGGTGGAATCACACAGAAATCTCCCCACTTAACCATAGTTTTTGTTTTCCCTTAGCACGTCTTTTCCTCCTTCTCCCTGATCCTCTACAAAATGTGGTATCGGTAAGATGCCCCTGGTTTGGCTGTCTATTCTGCCGATACCGGCTTCCTTACATGGAGTTGTGGCCCAAGAATGCATTTGTGAACCGCCTGCAAACTTCCGGCTTATGTTAGCCTGTGAAAAATATTCCAAAGGAAGCCCTGTCTCTGGCCTCATAATGAACTCTTTGCTGTGCTGGGAATAAAAAGGAATGGCTGCTTTTTCTAAATGAAAAAGATTTTGAAAATGGCACAGAGTAAGAAGGCTCCACACAAGATGTTGTTCTTGGCTGACGTACCATCTTTGTTGCCTCTGGATTAAAGTAGCTCTTAAAAAAGTTATCTTCCACCCATCCCTGGAACAAGGGAAATGTGAAGGCATGGGGCACCAGAGCCAGGAATCTTAGCAGAGGACAAACAGAGAAAATGAGTCTTTTATAAAGAGTGGAAGGAGAGGGGTCATAGGTAGGCTGGGGTCATTTCCAATGCCATTTGGCTGGAGTCAGAAATCATCCTGGGTTTAATGATGTGTCCAAACAAAGTCCACTGGGGACAAGGCTTGCGGGGGAGAATTGAAGATGGACTTGACAAAATGTCACAAATTTTTTACTCTTCATAATGTATAAACAATGAAAAAGGTAATTGATATTTAAGCAGCAAAAACACTGGCAGCAACTTTCTGAGCTCTAGAGGGGAAAGAATTTGATATTTGGCTAAGCCGTGGAAGGGCCAAGGACTGGGCCTCTGTGAGAGCAGAAGGACCCAGGACTGAGAGGCTACCCACATGTTTAGAGCCTAAGAAACTTTTCCCACCCAACACCAAAACCACTTTCACTCAACGGGAGCCAATATCAGAAAATCACATGAACAGCACTTACTGGGGAGAACAAGAAGTTGAGTCCCTCTTCCAAAGACAATTTTGTTAGTAGAAGTTTGTTCGCACTGTGATTGGGACCACAACAAAAACCCCTAGTGACTCTTCAGGAAAGCTACCCATCCCTCATTGGCTATCTCAGCTTCATAGGATATTTCCTCCTCTACTATAATAAACAGGCCTCATTATCTCATCAGCCATCTCTCTCCCTGTCTCCTGGTTGTTTTGTTTGAATTTTTATGCTGCTTATTGCAAATGTGCAGAGAGGAAATTGGATGACCTCATTTGACACTGAGGGTGAATTATAAAAGCAACAATTCAACAAACTCCTGTGTGATAGCTAACACAATTCTGTTACGGCAGGCAAAAAATGGCTGGGTGGACAGCCACAGAGCTAGAAATCTACTCTTCAGAGCCTAAAGAAAGATGGGGGCAGGAGGGGTCACGTAAGACACTCATCTGAATTTCACCTGAGATAGAACTGCATCACAGAGCCTTCACCTCACCCTGGGCTCTGTTCTGGTGTGGCCGTATCACCAAACCCTGAAGATACCTTACTTTAGGCCAAGTACATGTTTGCTGCACTCATTACAGCCCTGCCCTACCTGGGGGTAGTGGGGGTCATCCATTTTGGCCCAGAGGGATTCTAGTCTTGCAGGAAATGCTCTCCTTTCACAGTCCGTGGGTATGGTCTTTCACCACTAGGAGGTGGATACTGGATGGCATTACCACCAGTCCTGACTGGGTCCTTGTTTGACTCAAAAAGAACTAAACCCCACTGTTTCTTCCTCATTGTCTGCCTGACCCCCAAAATGTCTTTTTCACAGTCATTACAAAAGATTAGCATGGATTGGTCATACTTACTAGATCCAAAGCAAACTTATGGCGTTCTCTAGCTTGTTTCCTTGTCTTTGGGCATTTCCCACAGCTAAACCATTCAAAAATAGGCTATTCTTATTGAAAGCTCCTTGGTCAGTTGGTCAGTCCATAGTCTCAATCATAACCTAATGTAGGGTTTAATAACGTAGTCAACTTGACAACACCTGCCTCTTAATATTATTTTTTTGACTGACATTTGGATGGGTCCCTTTGTCCCCAAAATGCATTGTGGAGAAGCTGACATACTAGGTGTACCCCCAGGAATGCCAGGCTCTTGAATTCATTATTTCCCTCCTCCCCAGTGAAGTATGTTCAAAAAGTTTTTACTCCCCATGGAGGAATTTATCATTAAACAAAAATTCTATCATCATGCCTGCCATTTTATTTCACTCTGAATTCCATTTCAGGTGTTAATAAGCCATCCGGGATTGTTAGTTAATCTCAATTTTTTTTTCTCCCATTGCATTTGAATAGTAAATCTATGCTTTTAGTGAAATTTGACATGTATCGGACTAGATGTGGACCTTTGTCAAAATGGGACAATGTTTGAGTTTTATATCGGGTCTTTTAGAATAAATACATATGCAGGCATGAGTGACAAAGAAGGTATCTTATCCACATGAATAGCATTTAAAATGAGATAGATTTTTCGTAGAATGGAAGACAAGTTCTGTGGGCAAAATCACAATAAACACAAATCATTGCAGAACATAGTTTAAGAGACACTGTGGCTGTAAATAACTCATGACTCCAATATCTCTTCGGAAGAAGGGGGCTGAGCTACCATATTAAAGGCAATTTGGGATGGTCTCATTCTGAGTCTATTTATCATTATTGCTCTATTCTCAACAATCATGAATGTTTCAGGCATTTACAAATGTCATTTTTCAAAAGGTACATTTGTCTACATAATAAATTAAATCTCTACTAACTGCACAGGGTTTATTTGTTTGGTCAAATATAAATAGAACATGGCCACTTACTGGGCTTTACCAACACCTGGGTTCCAGTTCCAAAGACGATTCTGGTTGTTATTCCCACAGCATTTCCTGCCCTTACTGAAACCCCTAGTAAAACCCCACTACACACATGGCATGGTGGTGAGGGGGCAGTTGGACTCACCATGATTTTTTTTTATGTGTTTCTGGAAAATGGTCTTTTACGATAGGAAGAAGAACACTGGTTCTGCTACCTAAAGCAAATCATTTTTACTTAGAAAGACCAAACTTAGGCGCTTCCTAGACCCTTTTGCATTGTTAGGCTTAACTCTGCCAAGGCTGAATTAAATAATTTGTTAACAGCTCTTGCTCTCATATGTGTGAGCTCAGCCCCTAGACAGACGGGTTTGAAAGGATGATGCATTCCTATATCCAAAGGGATGATTTCCAGCTACAGAGCTGCCTGAACTCCTATCCAGGCTCCACCCAAATGCCTCGGTCCTGGCCCCTACTCACTGGCCAGGTTATTCCCAAGCTTTCTCACTGTGTAATAGTGTCTATGTGGTAGCCTAAGAAGATATTTCACCAGGGAAGGGAAACAAGAGGCAAATAGTCCTATCTTTTCCTAAAGAGATGCCACCACGGACTCATATGATGCTTCAGATAGACGGGAGTAGGGAGTTATAATACACCATCTCCTACATTTTAAGAAAGTCCAGTCCTGAAATAAATGGAAGAAGTGAACATTTTCTTTAGAAGAAAGATTTTATCCTAAAGACAAGGATAAGGGCCCACAAGAGCTCCTTTATCACAAAGCTGAGCATTGGCTGGGTTTTAATATACATTTTAACATACATTGAGAATCAAAGAAAAGAGAGAGGGGAGAGCATCCAAGACAGTGATACCAGACCTTGGTTAAAAATAGAGCATAAGTGACAGAATTTTAAGCTTGGAGAGAGAAGAATTGATCTCATCCCCAACGTAACTGTGACTTGTTGCTTCTTCAGATTTGAAGAGAGAGTTCAATGCTAGTTTTCTCTCCTCTTAGCCTGGGAGCAGTGAATGTCCAGAATAAACCAAAAGGACGTAGTCCAGGGAAAACGAAAGGGAAAACAAATGGAGGACATATAGGGAAGGTGTTATTGAATATATGGATCACCATATTAATATTGATCTAACCCACCCTAAGCCTCGTCTTTGCCCTGCCCCACCCCGGGTCAGTTTTGTCTGCCTTCTCAGCAATCTCCCCAACCACAGCTCTGAGGTCTCTTCTGGGAGAAAAATAAGGTGCTTGGACCAGCTGACACACAACTGTACAGACAGGTTAGCAGAGATTGTACCTACCTAGGTAAAGGTGGGACTGGAGCTGACCTGGGAATCAGGTTCACAGAGCAGAAAGCCTGTAACATTTAGATGGGAAGAATTTTTCTACAGTGGTTTTTCTTCCTGGGATTTACCTTAACACTAGCCCATTTCCCCTTCTATGACTGTGCGGTGCCAATCAAGAAAATGGGAAATTTGAGAGCCTGCCTAAATAAGGGTTGGCGGTGGGCTAAGAACTCTACCTTCATCCCTCCTTTTCACTGAAGAGTGACTGTTACTTCCCACTTTCCAGGGACACAGAATCCCACTACTCACGTACTTGGCTTGACAGAAAGCAGTGGCCAGTCCCAAAGAGGAGCTCCTTGGCAGCACTCCCATAATCTACACAGCCCTTCAGAATCCTCAGGAGGGGGCATGGCAGGATGGGGAGTGTGGGCTTAGTCTTCCCAGGCTAAGAGCTCCTTAGTCCCATCGCTGTGAAAGCAGACTTGCCAGGTATCCCTTTAGGCTCCATTCTTCCCTCAAGTGCCCTGACACTGCCTTTTATTTATTTATTTTAACATCTTTATTGGGGTATAATTGCTTTACAATGGTGTGTTAGTTTCTGCTTTATAACAAAGTGAATCAGTTACACATATACATATGTCCCCATATCTCTTCCCTCTTGCGTCTCCCTCCCTCCCACCCTCCCTATCCCACCCCTCTAGGTGGTCACAAAGCACCGAGCTGATCTCCCCGTGCTATGCGGCTGCTTCCCACTAGCTATCTATTTTACGTTTGGTAGTGTATATATGTCCACGCCACTCTCTCACTTCGTCCCAGCTTACCCTTCCCCCTCCCCATGTCCTCAAGTCCATTCTCTATGTCTGTGGACACTGCCTTTTAAATTACACCCTTGTGGGACTCATGCTGAAGCCCAGAACCCCAGGGGATTCGCCAGCAAATGACCAGAAGCTTTGCAAGTATCTGCTCCCCACGCAGGACAGCAACCAGAGACGAGGATGTTGGGAAAACCGCCCGCACTGCTTTTCACCACTTGGTCTTTGACTGTGGCCCTTTCCCTTTTCTCTGGATTTCTCTTTTGATAAAATGAGACTGGTTATATCCTTGGGAAAGAATTCCAACCATGTTAGAGGGAATTAGATACTCCTTAACAACCCAGCTCTGCTCTCTTGGAGGGCTAGTGAAGCCTTATTCATTCTGGAAGCAACTAGATCAAACAAGAGAGTTGGTGGCTGACATTGCTTCTCGCTGGGAATGAAAACCCTATTTGGGTCGAGTGCATTGTCTCCAGCAGGCTGGATTGTTCTTAAGAATATAATTTGCATGCTATGCCTCGTGTATTATTCAACCTGTGTCTCCTCTCCCTTACGGCTGGTCACATCTCTGAGACTTACCTGGCTTTATAATTAGCTTGGTCCCAGAGCCCCAGATCAACTGATAGTTGCCATCCACACAGAGACAAAAACCTTAACCAAAACCTTCACTGTCCTTCTGGGGAGCCTATTAGAGATAAATCCCAAAGTCCAGAGCCAAGCACATAAAACAACGTAGGACTATTGACTATTGAAGATTATTTGCTCATTTAATTACATTTGATTCCCTCTCCCATTATAGATTCCAGACACATGATGAAATCGAATGACTAAACATCCAAAGTCAATCTCGGTCTCTCTGCATATAAGGGAAGCAAAATTCATAAACAGTTTTCTAATGGGAGAAGCTGAACTTGTTTCACCTTCCCTGATGTTTTCAATAAAAATGCAAAAGAGAGAAACGGGGACTTCCCTGGCAGTGCAGTGGTGAAGAATCCGCCTGCCATTGTAGGGGTTCGAGCCCTGGTCCGGCACGACGAGTAGCCCCCGCTCAACACAGCTAGAGAAAGCCCACGCGCAGCAACGAAGACCCAGTGCAGCCATAAATAAATAAACTTAACAAAAGAGAGAAACAGATCATTTTTTTGGAGTTATAATGCATCTGATGTTCGAGCGTCTTGTTTTCCCTGCGGATAAGATTCTAGTCAGAACCATGGCATTCGTATATAAATTATACTGATTTGGTTTACAGAATGTTCTCTCTGTGAGAAATAGCATTCCTGAGGGAACAAGAACCAGGCAGCCAGAGGTGGGGAAGGCCCTACAGAGTGCAGTGCTGGGAAGGGTGGCCCAAAGCACCACGAGGATGAACCAAAGCGAGTTGGCTGTTTATAAAGAACACCTTTGCAAAATCACTCCTGGTTTTCTAGGACTTACTTGGAAAGACTTGTAATCTGCTTCCAGCCCCAAAGATGAGTTTGTCTGTGTTGTAGGACACAGTGATACCGAGGCCTACAAAAACCCCCTGAGCCCAGCAGGGTGCTTTGCCTTTACACCTGGCCCCTCTGCTCTTTCCCCATCTCTGGCACCAAATAACTACCAATGGCAAAGCAGATTTGGGTGTGTACATTTCAAACACCAGTGCAATCATCAGACAGTCAGTTTCTGTTTTGGTTAAGTTCCATCCCCACTGGATTCCTATGGCCTGTGCTTATTATGTTTTCAATTCACAAAGGTGGCAACTCAGGATAATTCACCATAAGAAAACGGGGAATCTCAAGCTCTAATCCCAGTTCTGATTTTTGAGGTTTGACTTCAATTATTTAACTTGTCTGTGCTTCAGCTTTTCTGTCTGTGAAACTGTGTGTGATGATGTGTGACCCTGTTTACCTTCTTAGAGAATGTTGTGAAGACAAAAGGGCTGGCGGTAGAGCAGTGGGTTACACACAGCAATGCATTTTGAATAATGTGGGGAAAATTGCTTGTTTAAGCCCAGGTATTATTAACACGAATAGAAGGGAATAAGTTAGCTAAAGTGTACTGTCAAAATAACGAACCAAAAGCTTTCTTAGGAAAAGCTGAAGGAGAATGTATCTGTCTTGTGTGTTTTCCTTCAAGAAAGTTAGTGGACACAACCATTTAATCTGCCAGAGGAGACAGGCCTGGAAAAGGTCAGCTGAATTCTGAAATTTAACTGCCGGGGGATAAGAAGAAATGACTGTCCTCCCATAGCAGTGAACGAGCATAGATTAGGTTCCCACGACGTGCTAACTTCCCTTTGCTGTTAGCAGCATTAATTGAAATCAGTCAAAGTTATATCTGAAAATGAATTTGATCATCTTAATGGTCAAACCGGCAGGGCAGCTGGATCCAGAAATTGCATCCCATCAGTGACTAGCTGGGAAATGGGGGTGGGGGGAGAACTCCTCTATATGATTGACAGACATACCCACCCACAGATATGAGAAAAGATGCACTTACGTGGTGTAACAATCACTTGAGTGCCGGGGCCAGAGCGCCGTACACCCCCAAAGCCTGACTGTCCACAACGGCTGATTCCACTGCAGAAACCCGCCCCCTCTTCAGAGCCACAAAGGTCGAGTCAAGGTGGAAGCTACAGTTTCCCAAGTAGGAGGGGATCCACACACATGTATCATGAAGGCCGTAGTGGTCCTCATTCTGGGGCGACCTTCCTCCAGAGGCCCCTCATCCCGGGCCCACCTCCACCTCTTGGGGGTGGAGCCTTGCCCTTACGGAGGACTCTCTCAGGTACCTGAGCCTTTGGAGGATCACTCAAGGGGGCTAAGAAACTCCTCAGAAATACAACTGATGGCCCCAAAGGCAGGCGGCCTCTTTAGTGTGTGGTAGGGTTGCTGCTGGGTATGGGCATGGGAGTCAGGGGTCACAGGAGACAGAAAGGAGCTAGACAGAGGAGTGGGAGATGGAAGGAACAGCCCTAGAACAGAAGGGTCTGAAAACAGAAGTAAGAAGGGTGGACACATAGCAACAGCTGATGTGCTCTGCTCTGTGAGACCCCAGGAGCTCTGGGGAAAGACATGTTCCTGGCTCTGTCAGTCGCCCCGACCCATTTAGCACTGTTTTACCCCCTGTAACCACCTCTCACATGCAGCTGAGAAGGCCCACACTACAAACGGGGAGCCCCCTCCCTGTCTTATTTCTGTTTTGTAGGACCATCTGACCAAATGTTCTACACGAGGGGGCAGGGACAGCAGCCACAAAAAGATACTCCGACTCTGGTTTCTCTCTTTCTAATTAGGCTGTCAATCTGTTCAGCTAATAAGTCCTATGAAGTGTCTTAATCTCTTCCACGGAAAGGAGTCATATAAGTGCAAAGTAGCAGCAGCCATAAGTCAGATGGCTTGCTGGGTCTCTTTTCTTTGTGTGCAGAGATGTTGTTGAATAGAGGGAAAACTTGCTGTGTGGAGAGAAGACAGAAGGGGGGGCGGGGCGGGCGGGGGTGGGGAACACAACAGCATCTGTTTTTATCAGGCTGGGTCTCTACAGCACAAAGTAAAACAGATCTGGCAATTATTTAGGTAATGTGACAGTCAATTCAGGCCATTTTGAGTGCAAAAAAGGTTTCTCAAGGAAGTGCCTCAATATTTGGACCAGCTACTGACATTAACCAAATTAACTAGACAATTGTGCTATGTGTAGACACAAGCTAATAAATGTGCCTTGTGACGGTTCTTCTGACAGGGTCACATTTTATAAACTTAACATTAAAACTGATCCAATATTTATACCCACTCTCTTCATTTTGGCACCGCAATTGACTTTTCCCATTTTTTTCCTACAACAGGCCTTACCTTTAGAGCTGCAAAGGTAAGGGTGACCTTCTCCCTGGAGTGTCTGATCCAATATTTATACTCACTCTCTTCATTTTGGCACCGCAATTGACTTTTCCCATTTTTTTCTTACAACAGGACTTACATTTAGAGCTGCAAAGGTAAGGGTGACCTTCTCCCTGGAGTGTCTTATCAGGTTAATACACGGAAGCTCATTGAGAAATTCAATTGGTGTCTGGGATGTGAGAGCTGGTCATTATAGATTAAGGGCTTTTTCTCAAGTGGCAAAAGATTTACAGGGAGTGACAGTGAGTCTTGTTCTCATCCCAAAGACAAGCTGGTTTGCCCCAGAATCTGACACACTGTTTCTGCCCAGTACAAAACCACTTTACTCTGGGACATTTTCTTCCTCTTCTTCCTCCGTGAAGCTCACCCAGGGGATACCATACATGTTTTGACCCTTTTGACTCCTACTTGGTGATAGCCTTTTACCAACCATCCTATGGAAAAATGCTGTTTTCACATTTCTTAACAAAAAAAAAATCCAAGTCACCAACAGTCTCCCGTCTTTCCTCCCCATTTTTTTTCAAACAAAACCTTGTCATTTCTGTGTTATCCCTTCTCCCCTTGAAAGACAGTTCATAGAGGATTCTAGCCTCTACCAGGGTGGTTCTCACTGTAGTATGCCATTATGTAAAATCACTATTTTTTTTTTTTGGTGCATCTCTCACACTAGATGTTTTTATGTCTCCCATAAAATTATATTCTCTCAGTCTTAGCCTAGAAATTCCAGACTTAACTCACCTCAAATCCTGCCCCCTTTTTTTTGCCACTAGCTGAAACCAAATGGGTTAGAAAAGAACGTAGCCAGGCTTTACCCACTTTCTCCTTACTACTGTAAAAGAAAAATAAAACCTAAAAATAAGGGTCTTTGGTTAGAAGTTCAAAAGGCAGAGATGATTAACCAAAGAATGAATTTAATGGGTAACTCTGGCTCATTCGAGAACATTCAGACCTACCTGGTTTTACTTGTAACATCGTCCCCTGCCCAAAGATGAGTCTTCCTGTGTTGCTAGAGCCACACTGTAATACTCTACTTTACAAAAACTTTAAAAGGAGATAGTTTTTTTTCTTCCTTCCCTCCAGCAACCTGAGCTAGTAATAATAACTAATATTTATTGAAGACTCACTAGGTACCGCCACTATGCAAGGTCCTTGATAGGTATTAACTCTTTTAGTCTCATAACAATGCAGTGAGCTAGGTACTGTTATTATTCCCATTTAACAGATGAGAAAAATGAGGCATGAAGAGATTAGGCAACCTGCCCGAGGTCACACATCTGGTAAGTAGCAGAGTTAGGGTTTGCCCAGGCAGTTTGATTCCAAAATTCACCTATAGTGGCTATACCTTTCATTAGTCTTAAAAACATTCTGGGTTCCCCTTTGAAGTGTGCATCCCAGTAACACTGACAAAATAGTTAGCTCATCCATCCTAATAAATGTGCCTTGAGCCAGTTCTTCCGGAAGGCTTACATTGCATAAATTTAACATTAAAACTGGTTCAATATTTATACCCAGTCTCTTCATTTTGGCACTGCAGTTGACATTTCCCATTTTTTCTTGCAACACACAACTTCCATTTAGAGCTGCAAAGGTAAGCGTGACCTTCTCCCTGGAGAGTCTTTATCGGGTTAACACACAGAAGCTCATTTAGAAATTCATTAACACCTATATCAAAGATGTCTTTCCCAAAGCCCCTGGACTCCATTGTATAACACCCCTTCCTCTCCCCGCAGCTCCAGCCTGGAGCTCCAGAACTTCCCTGGGAGCTAGCCCCTGCCGAAGCCACAGCAAACACTGCTAGGAACAAGTCTGGTTGTACAAAGCACAATTCTGAACAGGGTAGGTGGTCCCTAAGATGCTCCTGAAGAGTCTTGGAGAGAAGAACTTTTAGGAGAGGCCAGAATTAGGATGAAACCAACTCCTTCCCTGTTACTTCTAGCAAATCCACCATAAGGCTATAGGCCAAAGAGAACTGAGAGATGCAGAAATTATATGGTAAGTTTGAGTCATTCTGGATAACCCATGGTGAGGAGATGTCCTCCAGGGAGGTCACTGGGAGGGCCCTAAGTCCCAGGAGTTTCCAGCAGCACTTGAGTTATCTTTGGCTGGGAGGAAACAGGATTCACCAATGGCCCATAGTGAGGTCGGTACAGTATGGACTAAGGAGGTCTAACTTTCAGTGCTCTCTGATGGCTCTTTTTGGAAAGGGTCACCTGTTTGCTCTGTAAGAAAACAGTCTAACAGTGCAACTGCCTTCCTACCAGGCACATCTGGACCCCTCTCTCTAGTTATTTTGGTTGAGAGGTGGGCAAGGGCTCAGCTTGGGTGGACAGGAGAAAACACTATTCATTACTGCACATTTAAAACATGAGGGCTAAAGAAGGAGACAGTTTCTGAGATACTTCCAGCTGCATAGATAGGTTTGAGAGAGTTAATTTGAAGACTTACTTGGATTTACTGCCACACTTGTCCCCAATCCCCAAATCAGCTTACGGTTGTTGCCAATATTACACAGTCATAGAAAGCTTTACAGAAACCGACCAGGCCAATGTGTACCAGGAAATCCCTTTCAATCCCCAAATCCAGCCAGCGTGCTTCTCCAGCTGGGACCCTGGCCAAAGAATCAGCGGGGAAGACTCTTTATTATCGTGGTCAATTCACAGCATGGTTAGGACACCAAGGCTTTTCTGAGGTTAAATAGTTCAGCCCCCAACCTCGAGACCGAGCTGTCCCCTCACCAGGCCAGCAGGGCATGGCAAAATCCTGACAAAGTCGCTGGAGAAGGTTCTCTCACTCCAGTGCTCAGCCATCCCTGTGTCCAACACAGACTTTCAGACCCAAATGGTTAAGACAAAAAGGACAAGGGATCTGTTATTCTCCAGATTATTTGTTCCTGTGCCAGATGATTACACATGTGCCCGTTTTCACATATACATATGGCATATATATACACTGTATAATCATTAGGATTAATGATTAGAATTAACTTAAAAAAATTGGGTGGAAAAATCAGCCCCCAGATGAAGTTCAGTGCTATGGCGTCCTTTAGAAATCAGAGCAATCATTACGGATTCAGCAGAGGTACTCACGGGGTTTGACCAGTAACCTTGTTCCCCCTCCAAATTGTGAGCGTGTTGCCTGCATTATTATTCACACGGTGATCTTCAGCTCAGCAAAAACCTCCTAGAAACCGAACTAAGTTTTCCCTAAAGATCTTCTGGAAGAAGCGATACCATGAGCACAGAGAATATTAAGTAATAACCTGGCACAGAATCTTAGCTCCAGCCTGGATTTCAGGACTGTTTCCACATTGGATGAATGGAGGATATTCTTTCTAAATATTCTAAAGAAGGAGTTTTCCCGCATAAGCCCAGCATACTGACTGCCAAAAATCCTAGCTATCCTCCGGTGTTTTACACAATAATTCTCCAGGGGTTGTGAAGATCATGTACCTCATTTGGACAAAGTAGGAACCGTTTTTGTCCACGACACCAAAGCCAAAGGAGTCAGAGATATTGTCATTGCAATGGGAGAGACTGAGGGCAGCTGCAACTGCCTACCCGGCAAGAGGGGTCAGCCTGCTGGTCCACCCTTTCAGGGCGCTGGAGCCAGACACCTCTGACCTAGGTCCAGGTTGTGGAGCATCTAAGGGGATTTCCACTTTTTCTCATCACACAGAACCAGAGACAGTCACAGGCGCTGGTCAGCCCTGGAGTTCACCCTTGACTCCAGCTCCAGACCTTTTCATCCCCAACTTAGACAGTCACCAGGAAAAGGACTTTCACTACTTTCTGTCTGTGTCCCAGTGGGGACTTTTCCATTCTCACTGTCCTTTTCCCGGGAGATAGCACAACTCAAGGACTAATCTGAAATCATTCCCTTACAGGTAGCTTCTCCCATCCTGTCAAGGTGATGCTTTTGAGCCTCTCTTAATTTTTTTGGCTTAAAACAATAAGCATTTATTAGACCATGAGCCTGCAGTTCAGTGATTTAAGCTGGGCTTAGCTGGGCAGTTCTCTTCATTTTGGCTGGACTTATTCTCGGGTCTGGGAATCAACCAGCTATAAACTGATGTAGGCTGGCTATGGGAAAACTGGTGCAACTGACTCTGCTCCATGTGCCCTTAAATGTCTGGGTTGAGCATTTTCTCTTAGTGAGGACAGAGACGCAAGGGCACAGTTGAAAGCTTGCAAGTACTTCTCAAGCCTCTGTGAACCTCTCTTAATTTGGAGGTAGCCTGAGGAAAATCTGAGAAGGAAACTCCATAGGCACCACTGCTGAGTGTACAGCACGGTCTCCTCCCTCTTCCCCACCCTCTGGCCATCTGGGGGACCAGGGGCTTAACAACCAATAATTCGGAACAGACCACTCCAGAAGGAAAACAAGAAATGTACAGGGAATTTGGCAGCCCATAAATTTCCTACTTGGATTCAGTCAGTGCTGTTCTCCTCCAAGAATGTCTTTCCTCCTTCCCACACCCATTACAGAAGCATCTCCTTCCTTCCTACTTTGCTGTTTGCCTGGTGGATCTCTTACCCAAGCCTCCTTCATTTTTAAGAAGAGATATAGTTTCTTAAGTTGTCCCTATGAAATTAAGTCTGGTGACACTTGTGCTGGCTAAGAAACACTTTGTTTCATGTATGCCAGTCTATTTTCAGTGGTGGGTCCATGGTATCTGATTTATGGACACCAGGTACAGGTGTGGGCACGTGTAAGCATTCAGGGGAAGTTGGCGTCCAGTTTGCCTGGAGCAAGGCATTTGAGAAAGGGAAGAGCTGGAAACAGATTTGGAGAACAGAAAGGGCCCAGGTTTTAGAGAGCCTTAAGTGACAGGCTAAGAAGTGGATAGGATGCTTTCTCAAAACATGAATGCCCAGGTGAAGCGTTGAATTGGATGAGGGAGAAAGGCGTAAAGAGGGGTAGGAAAAAGCGAGTGAAAAATGTGGAATGAGGGTACAGTTTTAAAAGAATTCCCGTGTTTAGAGGAGTCTCTCAAAGTCTTCAGCTAATAAATATTTTCTAATAATTAATATAATTCTTATGAAATTGGTGGTAAGTTCATTCCAGCGAGCCTCCAAGCTCTCCTTTGTCCTGCCTGTCCAGAGTAGATGGACCCAGAATGGCCACTTCAGACAGCCGTAATTTTTGCTTCCATAGCTAGTATTTCCCTTGTTTTACCTTCCTTTGTGTCTCAGACACCAAAAACATTTAAAATGTCTGTCTTGCCTGTAATACTCACTTGCTAAAACCTGCAGGCTAGTGCCTGCTCCAAAGACGTATTTGTAGTTTTCTGTGTCACAGTGCTACGTGGCTCTACGTAAACCAACATAGGGTTACCATTTCTTGGTGTAGTTTTGCTGTCAGTTAGCAGGATATCGTATGCACTTTCTCCATGCGAAGGTTTTGACCTCGTGTTTTTCTGAAAGGGATTTACTTGGGATAATGTCTTAGTTCATACAGAAAGTCTTTTTGCTTTGATTAGGTCTGGGCTTGCAAAACCTCCTCAATCTCATGCTATGTTTATCTTAAGTGTGTTTATTAAGTAAAGAGGTTGTTTTAACAAACATGTCAGGATTTAAACATCTAAATGATGGTTGAACCCTTCAAAGTACTCCCTTTAGGACTCTCTCTGAGAGTCAGTTTATGGGCCACACATATACAATAAGGACATTATTTTATAGTCACGCCTCATTTTTGGAACCAAATTAGTACCAGTAATTAATTTGGGTCCCTCCTTTATTTATAACTCATGGCTCTGAAAGGCTTTTGATTCTTAATAAAAGTGAAATCCACCTTCAGAAGATAAAGCCATCATGGCTGCTACAAAAAGAATGTTCTGGGCCCTTTGAGGGTAGATTCAAAAGAGGAGGTTAGCAATGGACCGGGGTGGTGGGTGTGGGGGGTGGCGGTGAGGGGACTAAAGCGTGTGTTACTTCAGGCTGAATGGTTTGACTGAGCCACTCATTTAAATGTATAAACTCTATTTGTTAACAAATCAGCCCCATTACCTACTGTCACACCCGGTTCAGGCACAGAGGGTGGTGGGCAAAATACGACTGAAATGTCAGATGGCAGGCATTACTGCAAATAGTGTGCCTGCATGGAAAGCACCCCATTTTCTATCATTCTAACAGAAAAAACCCAAACCAAAACCCCCAAACACTGAACTCTGCAAGAGTGGAGATAGCTTGTAAATTTTCAGTATTTCTTTCTGTAATCCATCTCTCTTCCCCTCTCCCTGATAGCTTCACAACTCAGATAAACATTCTGCTTTGTCACAGGAAATCCAGTGGCAGTGGGGAGGCTTCCAAGGTACGGGGATTCTCTGTCCCTCCCACAGGGTTGACTCGGCCAGCCTGGGTGAAGGGGAGAAGTCCGTGTAGGGAACTACTTTGTCCTTGGGGTGAAGAGGGGGCTTCCACGGATATGACCCACAGAGGGCTGTCCTCTCTCCAGAGAAAGTTTGATTGTTCAGCTATTCTCCCAGCAGAGGAAAGCCACGAGGAGCTTGTGGCTCTTGCTGCCCACCCCTCACCCAAGCCCTCAGTCCACCTGCTAGATTTTCCAGTTCTACCAGGTGACATGGCATAGGCGCAGCTGGGTTCTTAGCACTTATCTGTTAAGGACATGCTTCCGTGGCTGCGTGCTGCTGCATTGGCAGCCTCCCCTTTCATTGGTTTGTTTCTCTGTCACCAAGCTTTTCTGCCTCTTTCCCAAAGCCTCAACGTGCTTTGTGGACCTTCAAGAAACACTGACTACAGTATTAATACAATTTATCAAACTGCCCATGGAACTGATAACCAAATCCAGCCACCAGGGAAACATGTATTCATATCTTGCTCACACATCTGACATAGTTAACAACTGCATGCTAAACGAAGCAATTAAATTCAGCCGTGTTTCAACACGTCCCTTTGGGTTTCTCTCCAGAAAGGATAATGAGTTAACCACAAGAACTCACTGAGTATGACCAGCAGCGAGGTGAGTTTGCCAAAGGTGAATGCATACCCAGCGTTCCACAGTGCATTTTCCCTAAACAAAACACCCCTCTCAGTAGCCACTCTGACTCTCTTCCTCATGGGATCCTCCATTAAATCTAATGTCTAAACACCTATCACCCAGCAGTCACACAGACCGTGGGTCACCCAGGGTCCTCTTCCATGAGACCATTGCTGAGAAGGTCACCCACTCAGCACAGTGAGGTGGGTGATCACTCCTGAGAAGTGCCGTCCTGGGGAGGGGGCCCTGTTACATGTTATGAAGCCCAGAGTTTTCCTATGTCCAGCAGAGGCCAGTCCTCATCTGGCTGAGGACAGCCAAGGGCCTAGATCGGGGCCACTCTGTAGGCTCGTGGGTGAAGGGTGGGTAGACTCCACAGAGAAACTAGGTTGGTAAATTGCTTCTCATTCACTCTGGGTTGTGCTTTAGCTGCACTCACTGATTAATCTCTGAAACCCGCCAGTACTTACTTGGTTTAACAGGGAGTGTAGTGCCTTTTCCAAAGGTGAGCTTTTCTTGGCTGCCTCCATAATTCACAGTCATATGGGGCCTCACAGTAATCAGTGGGTGGGAAGGATTGAGGCGGAGAAAGAACAAGTGAGACCACTTTCTTCTCTAGTGGAAGTCTCACCACTTTGCAGTCTCAGCTCCCAGCTCCTTGGCAGGGAAAGGACATTTCTCTAAAAATAGCAGCTGGCTGTGCAGATAGATCTGAGCTTGATCTTAAACCACCAGTTTTGCTCCCAGAATACTGGGTTCTGATGGCCGACTCATGCCTGAGACACATGGGAAAATTGCAAGGTCAGGCAGAGACATGCCATCTAGCACAGGTGGTCAACAGGGGGTCAGAGAGTGGCTATTCTGGGGACTAGGGGCCACGCCACTTTTATAGTTCTTACAAAGAATAACAACAATAAAACCCAATAAAACCCCCAACAAAGGAGCTGATTGTGCTCCTCTTGGAGAGGAGGGGGTCTTCTTGAGGAAAACCTGATTTCTGAGCTATTAGATCTTTTTACTTGGTCTTATCACAGAATATGGGTTTTGCATATTACCATTAGCGTTTTTATATATCCAGAGCCAATGAGGGTTGACAGTGAAAATTTCTACTTCTTCATGACCTAATTCTTAGGATTGCCAGAATTCATCAACGAACACACTTCCAACCGGCTCAGGTACAAAGAAACTAAGTGCATCTACCCTCTTAATCCCACTAAACTGCACAGAACAGCACTTCCACTCAGGTCAGCCTTGGCGATTGATCCACTCCCATCACTTACTTGGTTTTACTGTCAGTCTGGTCCCTGTGCCAAAGCGTAGGTCATTGTAATTATTGCCACAGCAGTACACCCTCTAACAAAAACCTCCTGGGGAAAGCTTGCGGCCAGGCTCCCAGCGTGGCAGGCGGAAGGGGGAGAGGCACCAACAGAGACCACAACACAACAGTCCCATTCTCTCCTACAGGAGTGGGGCCATTTGTCATGCTTCTAGGCTGTACAAATGGGCACTTTTCAGTGCACTGAGCACAGCTAATCCAGATTCCAAACTGGCACTCTGAGACATAGAATCAGCTTGCAAACAGGTTCCCAAATTATGTATAAACCCATGCCACAAACAAATCATGCCCAAACACACGGTTTGTCTTCAGGGACCACTGTTTATAAGGTACTGCCTGGTGGCATGCTCCAGATTGTTGATAATTTGCATCTTAGTTATGGGTTCAAAATACTCAGACTATCTATGTAATTTCATGTTAATTATCATGTGGTTATTTTGTAATTGGTAAATAATGAAACGTGGCAGTGTGTTGGGGGAGAGAGAGGGTTGACATCTCATTATGTTTTCAGAGGATCGAGTATTTGTTTTACTCCACCAAGTGTCTAACCCAACGATTCCTCTCAGAAGTTGAGTGTGTAGAACGTTAAGTAACTTTCCTGAGAGTTACTCAAAAACAGTCATTAGAAGGTCACTCTAGCCCATTTCCTCCCATTTGTACACATCACCCCTGAAAATTTATCAGGAAAAGCAGGGCTCTCTACTCTCTATTTGAGAACCCTTTTCATTCTGTTGCCCAGAGTAAGAAAATCCTGATGATAAATTAATTCCCAAACCTGCTGCTCCAAAGAAAACAGAGTAATGAAGACTGAAGACGCTTGAAGCAGGGAGAATTCTGTTTTCACAGGTGGAAAGGAAAGCCTCAGTAGTAGAAATAAGAGTGACACAGATACTGATTGAATGCAGGTACCCTCAGTGAGACCCCCTCCCACTGGAATGAAGGCAGGACTACTTCCAGCTAGGATGTCCCCCCCAAGAGGACCCCTGTTTTAAAGGACACACGGTTGTTACCTCATGGTTCCTGTTACCTACCAAGGGTGACCTGAAGTCTCGTTCCAGTCCCAAAGATGAGTTTCCTGCCACTGCCCGTGGGCACACTGTGAGATGCTCCATGACAGAAACCTGCCACTGGAGTTCCCATCTGGTCTCCACCCTGCACTCCCTTACTCAGAGTTTCCCCATGGATGGGCAGCCTGGGCAAGCCCTCAGGGATCCATCCCCATCTCCTAAACTCTGCAGCATTAACCCCTATGAGGGCAGCAGGGCTCTGGCCAGATACTACCTGCCTGGGGCCCTCTTTGACCTCACCTGATCATGGGGTGCTGGCTAGTTAATGAAGGCTGAGGAGTTGTCAAGTTCAACTCCCCAGACATTGGGAATTGAGCTCTTTGTTCTTTCCCTTTCTGGGTTTTATGTTAATGAATCTCTCTTGTCAGAACTTGATGAATGATTGGGACTCAGAAAATCAAATGATTAATAACTGTTCTAACTTAAGGGCCCTAAGTCAGGCAGAGAAGAAGACATGAAGACAGAAAAGGAGAAACAATCAAACCTCTATCCACACAGCCATGCCCACAACACCCATGAAAGTCATTTTCATTGCAAAGGTACTGCTAACAAAACGGTCCTTATATGTTCATGCCTCAGTTCTAAGTGGTATCCTTTGTCTGCCAGAGCCCAGAACCCCCAGTAATGTCCCTGGAGTCAAATACACTCACAAAAGCACCCAGGAGACCTCCAGACTATCATCTCCCGCACTTACATGGCTCAAAGCCTTCTGGGTGCTTAGGACCGCGCTGATGTGGCAGTGGTACCAGAGGCTCATCAGCAGGGTTTGGAAATGTTCCCATGGAGTCTGCATTTAGAGCCCCATCTCCCAGGTGGAAGCACTTACAGGGCTGGATGATGAGCTGGGTCCCTTTTCCAAAGGTGAGCCTGTTAGTACCTCCTCCGTATTCACACCTCGAGTCAACCCTTTACATAAATCCCTCTGCCAGAGACCCATGCCCTGAACCTCTAGAACCTCTATCTACAGCTACTCTGAAGCCAGGGACAGCTTGTAGCCCTGGCTGGACCTGCTGGTCACTTCCTCCCCTCCCTTGTTGCTGTTGTAAAAGCGCTGACTTCTTCATGAGAGCCGACAAGGTCACAAAATGCTCCCCCGTCACGTAGAAGATGGAGAGGATGGAGGCCCTCAGTCACACACATTTAAAGGGGTTATGCTTTGTAT
Source organism: Stenella coeruleoalba (assembly GCF_951394435.1). Taxonomy (NCBI): domain Eukaryota; kingdom Metazoa; phylum Chordata; class Mammalia; order Artiodactyla; family Delphinidae; genus Stenella; species Stenella coeruleoalba. Next base: position 74,248,446 of record NC_137147.1, read on the forward strand.
ATCTGGCATCTAAAACAGGACAATTCAAACATTAGGCTAGAGCAAATAATAGGCAGAGACACAGATGTTTCACTTTCCTCTCAGACTTACTGGGCCTCACTGCTAAATGCGTCCCAGTCCCAAAAGTCAGCTTGTCTCCGCTGCCACTCTTCCCACTGTTGTCAGCAGCTTTACAGAAACAGGGCGGACATCTGTCACGAGGGTCACGTCACCAACCTGTCTGCCTGGCTTCCTCCTGACACTGATCCCGAAATGCTCTACAAACCAAGCAGTGTGCATCTTCCCTCACAGCTCTCCAAGTCACAGGCTCAGGATAAATCCCTCAGCTCAAAACCACAGGCTAAGGTTTCCATTTTGCAAGTCTAGACACCCAAACGGCAAGCAGTGTGGTTCCACAGAGATGCTGACATTAAAAAAAAAAATTTAAGTTCTATTTTAAAGCTGTAGGTCACACCAGTTAATTGGTGTGTTTAACTCTCTCAAAGGCAATGCATGGGAACTCTTAAGTGAATCACATTAATAAAGTGTTTGTGTTGCTCCTGAAACTTCACTTTTTCTCTCTTTAGAATCAAATCCTTCTAAACTAGAGTCTATTTGATTTGTAATGAAACACAGGCTGGGATTAGGGTGTGTTCCATACTCACGAGGCTTGACTGTCAAAGTGGTTCCTGAGCCAAAGATCTGTGTGTTTCCAGAATTCACACAGCATCAAACTCCTCTACAAAAAGAGCTTGTGGGCGTGGTTGTGTGGTGGCATGGGGGTGAGTGACTCGGTCCTGGAAACAGAGGACTGTTCCTCTTTGCATGTAGGACTTGCTGCTATTTGGCCAAGAAGCCAGAGACATTGGAATGATCACAGAAACTTCCCAGTGTGAAAAGGTCAATTGTGTATGGAATTTGGCTTGTGTTTGCTCTTTGCTTCTTGGGCTAGAATAAATGCTACAACTCTTCTCTAGAAGGAATGCTCCAAAGGTTCAGTGTATCTTTTCTTTCAGTGCTTTTCTAGACCCCTAGCCAGAATTTTCTTTCATCTCATTAATCCCAATCAGACTCACCTGTTCCAAACATTTCTACTCTGCCGTGATTGTCCTTCAATTTCAAAACTCATAGCAATCACCAACCAGTAAAAATTTCTGGAAGCATTGCTTGGAAATGAACTCTTTACAGCTGGCTTCCACATACAGTTTTCGAGTATTTGGGGCTCTGAGCTGGATTAGAGCCACTCTGACTGTCCCCTGCTGGGTAAAGCATTCTTTTACTGAGTTGCTCTTGGTGGCACAGAGGAGAGTGGCATTTTCACTGGGTGTGTTATGTTTTCACCTGGGGACAGTCCCCTGAACACTTCTGGCTACTCTGGAGTCTGTGGCAGGGAGCAGACTGACCATTACTAGGTCCCCACAGCTCAGCTCTGTCACGGTCTTGCTTTGTAACTCTATGACACCCTCAGAGCTCCCTGTCCCTAGACAGAGTGGGGAGAGTACCACTTCCTTATCCTCTCCAGACAGAGAAGAAAAAGGCTTTGATGCCTAAAGGTGCTTTATCCAGCCTAGCTGGGAGGTGCTTTATAATGTAATTTTTACTACAAGAGTCTGAGCCATCCAAGCCCTCAATACTCATGTCTTTAATTTCTAATGCAGAAAGGAGAGAAAAAGATTCCTCTAGGTAACGGAATGGTTAAGACAGTTGAGAAATTCAGACTTGGAAAAGTTCCATCTGTCCAGTTCTTGCTCTTCCAGTGTTTGTGAGGTTGTCTTTTGTTACAAAGTGAACATGTTCAGATTTTCCACAGCTTTTAATTTCAGATGCAAGAAATTTATTTGCCCCATGCTTTTCATGTTACTCTACTCTGTGTATATATACCCAGTATCTATCTCATTCTTTCTTTCTATCTGTCTCTCTCTTATCTATCTATCTATCATTTCAGACATAGTTTTTTTTTCGCAGTTAATTGTGTGCCTTATCCACACTGTAATTTACTAGATGCAGATGTGCTGTCACACTGATAAACTCCACTGGGGAACCCCCCCACCCCCCGAGTTTTCCACGTTTAAGCCTTCCCCTTGGGATCAGTGTTCAGCGTCCCATTGCTCTGCCCCACCCAGAGCATCAGCTCTTAGCACCTTTCAAAATACCTTTGCCATCTGCAAAGAGAGACACACACTGGACTAACTTTGTAAAACTATATACTCTCTGGCATTCTGTCTGCCTGCCTCTCTGGGTCTTGTGGTTTTCTTGTCTTTCTGATAGCCTACGTTTCAACCATTTCTTCCAAATGCTTGCAAGTACTCAAAGTTCAAATTATCATACAAGATAAAAGTGAAGATGCATTTATTCTATCTAAATCCTCTTCACATGTCACATTAGCACATGATGGCAGCGGCAAAAACAGAATTGTGAATCATATTTTCCAGTTTTGAATTAAATATTCAAGACTGGAGTTTCCCCAGAAAACTCAGATATTTGGCTGACACCCATCTCTACCAGTTATGAAAAAGGACAGATGGAAATCCTCGTAAGCCTGCACAGTCTAGTATGACCTCCAGAATCTTACATAGGCCACCTGGAAATTAAAGAATAACTGACTTGCTGACCAAGGATGAGGTACTTACTTGGTGTAACAGTGAGTCTAGTTCCTTTCCCGAAGGTTAATTTGTTTCCGTAGTTAGACACACAGTGTTCTAAGTCATTACAAAAACCATGGCTCCAATCTCTCCGAACCCTACTGTGCCCTTCCCCCCCATTTCTTGTGAACCCCCTCCTCCCAATGCTTCACCATCAAAGCCGCCAGTGATCCCTTCATACCATTTCCTGCCGGACCCACTGAGAGAAAGTGGGAAAAAAGCTATAATTAGGAGAGGCTTGACATGTGAGATCTGTTTTGATTTTTCTGTCAAATTTTTCTTCAGAGAGAGGACTAGACATCCTCTTTCTCTCTTCAGGTGCTGTCAGTGAATCCCTTGGGTCTAAACACAGGATGAGTCTGGACAGCCCTGCCATCTTTCCTCATCCTCTTATACCATTCCATAGCTCAGCTTTCTCTGAAGTTGCCTCTTTTCCCTTCTCTAGCCTTCTGGCCTATTTTCTCTCAGTTGAGGCTTGCCCCTCATTCTCTGCTCCTGTGGCCTGTGCCAAAAAGGGCCACGCTCCTCTGGTCAGTGCTGGTGTGAGGGGCGAGCTGCAGGGGATGGCACGGCTGCAGATGACACTGTTTGACCCCCTCCTCCCAGGGGTTTCCAGGCAGGGAAGTAAAGACCTGTCATGGCATAAATCATTCTTGGGGTGGACGGGAGAAGCTCTTTGCTCTGTTCCAGATGAAATTCTACCTATTTTAGAGAAACAGAGCAGCAGACTTTTGACGATTTCTTTCTGGAATTTAAAGACTTTGCTCAACACAAAGGTGATGGAAAATTTTCTTTGACTTACTTGGAATGACTGTCAAACTTGTCCCTCTCCCAAAATAGAAGTTCTGGTTGCCGGTGTTCCACTGTGATAGGAAGCTTAACAACAACCAGGCAGAAGACAGAGCCGCTGCTGACACCTGGGGCCCCACCTGAGGGACAGACAGACAGACAGACAGACTGTCTCTTTCCCTGTGCAGGTGCAGGGGCAAGGGCATTAGTGGAAACGAGCTTTAGGGCTTAGAGCAGCTGTGAACATGAGCGGCTGGAGGGACTGAGTCCCCCTGAGAGGGGACCAAGGGGAAGGCTAACATGCATTGTGTGCGGCTGGCTGTCTAATTAAAGGTGTGGGCCCATTTGTTTTATGCATGGACATTAAAAAAAATTCTTTTCCTCTGAAGATTTAATTTCTCTCCTGATGATCACATGATTCTGAAATGCATTTCCACTAGGTCTCTTCATTACATCTTTTAACTCTGGGAAGGCTTTTCTTTCTTTGTGAAATTTCTGGAACAATTCCTTTTCTTGGGATTAATCCAGTATGAGGCTCTGATCACTTGCTCCTTTCCCACCTGCCTCATTTCCCTAACACCCCGTTAGGCAGTGTCCATTGTTCACCCCCCCCAACCTTGTCCCCCATGAGCAGTGAGGGGGTGGGAGGGAGAACACAGGTTGGCGACTTGTTTTTCAAATTGCCATGTTCAGACCCCAAGCTCTCTATGCTACCTTTTAAGCACTAAACCTACATTTGCCATTCTTTGACCTTCTTTTCTGATCACAGTTAATACATCTTGATTCCCTCAGCTTTGTGTCTTCAACCGCCACGCCACCTGCACAGCCATTTGAGCCCCATGCCTGTGACAGTTAGCCCTGCCACACTCCACAGGCAGAGTCACGGGCGGACTTACTTGGAACGACTGATACGCTTGTCCCCTGCCCAAATGTCAGCTTGCTGTAGCTGTCACACAGCCACCCAACCCTTCACTGTAACTGACAGGGGACTCTTAGCGATCTCAGACCCCAGTCTTTTTTGATGCCACTTCAAAAGGCATCTCAGGTACCTATGGGACAGGATCTGAGAGTGTTGGGCCACAGTTGGGTCAGAGTGATGTCACCCTTCTCTAAGGCAGGGGTCCCCAACCCCTGCTACTGGCCCGCAACTTCTTAGGAATCTGGCCACACAGCAGGAGGTGAACGGCGGGCGAGCTTCATTAAGCTTCATCTGCAGCTCCCCATTGCTCCCCATCGCTCTCATTACCTCCTGAACCATCGCCCCCCCGACCCCCCCACCAAGGTCCGTGGAAAAATTGGCTTCCACAAGACTGGTCCCTGGTGCCCAAAAGGTTGGGGGCCGCTGCTCTAGGGGATGGTAGAAAACTTGCTAGGAACACGTGCTTCTCCACCTTGGGGTCACTGCAACTTCTGACATGCTGAGGGTTTTAAAAGCATCAGTGAGTTCCCTTGTCTCCTTCTCCCTTCTCTACTATCCCCCCACCCATACAATGTCCCCATCCGCATCTCATTTCCATCATCTCCAGGCCCCAGTTTGGTGACATCAGGTCCTTAGGCACCATTGATCCGCTTTCTCTGAGACAGCATATGTTCCCTGGCTGCCGTGATTAAAGGGCTGGAAATGCCAGCATCTCAGAGGCTGAGATCTGGGCTCCTTACTCTTTATCACTGGTCAATATGTTATCCTCATTTGTCTGGCTAATGAAGAGCTGACTTTTCTAAGTGGATGCTTTTTTGCTGAAATGACAACTGCCGAAGAGCTAACAATAAAAGCAGAGCTCTGAAGGTGGTGTTGGCCTTTCAGACCCCTTTGGCATATCTCAGTCAAAGGGTTCCCAGGCTCAAATGTCAACATCTCAGCTTTGGCTCCCACAGTATTGGGCTTGGAGAAATTCAACAAAAACTGGGCAATATTGGTCCAACCTACCCCTTGTTCATTAGACCCAGGCTATTCTTGGAGGCATCTTGCACGTTCAAGATGGTCATAACAAGCCAACATTCAGCTTTATAGTGGTACTTCTAGCTCCACACCCACCTGATACGAATTGATGCTGCTCTTCAGTGGAGCAGACAGAGGCCACGATACCAGAAGACCTCCCCACTGCCCCCTCCCCACATGCAAAGTAGGGACTATGCTGTCTGCCTGATCTACGCAAAGACAGACCTGGACTCTCATCCCTTTGGCATGGGAGGACTCTGCCATCAATTGAGAGCCTAGGAAAACAGTGCCTGCAATATAATCGGAATGATGTCACCCTTTGACACCTTCCTCACCATCTCAGTCTTATCAGGCTGCTGTTAAAGACGTATTCCTACATTTTAATATTTTAATGTTTCCCCCTTCTTGTCTGTCATTCCTTCCATTTATGTTTCTGAGCACCCACGGGGCTCCAGCCTCCTTGATCCATTTCCATTTGACTCCATTTGCATCCTTGCAAGGAAAGGACAAAAGTCCTAAAATGCAAGAATACCTGGAGGACACTGTGAGTTTGGGTCTTTCCAGCTTCTTGGCTTCATGGTTAGTCAAGTCCCCTTTCTAACTATCAGCTTCTCAGAGCTGCCTTGCTTCTCCCTGCAGCGGGGAGTTTTACAACGACTGATAGAAGGAACTTTAAGAATCTTAGAAAAACAGTCAGAGTTTCCCTCTCTTCCTGGTGGGGTGCAGCAGCAAACACACCAAAGCCAAATCTTTCTGTCTGCTCTAATTATCAGCAAGGATACAAGTCACCATGAGGAGAAAGGTAGTAAGCCTTGTATCTGAAACTCTTTGGAATTAACTGTAATCCCTTGGCTGGTGGTTTCAGCGATAGGAATGGACACAGTGGATGTGTATTTTTTTCCATCTCTTTTGTTTTGTCTCCTCTCTTTTTGTAGTTTTTGCATCTAGAGAAGCCGTAGGAGACGTGCAGGGAACATAGAGGGATTTGAAATAAGACCTCAGATTCCCACTCAGTTTTCATTTTTTCCCTCTCCGCTTTCATTTGAAACCCATTCTGAACTGAATGCCACGGACTTATTTAACCTCTGCTCTCAATTACCCCTCTCCACCCTGGATGATACCAGTGGAAATGGCCTCAGCTGCACCAAGAAGAATTTAAGGTTGATGTAAGGAAGAACTTTCTGACGGGGAATGGTATAGAATGGGTTACTCAGGGGAGTGTGTTGGAAAGGGTGACACCCTCCCCTGCCACCAAAGTTGGGCATTATCTCCAGAGACATTTCTGAAAGCTGCAAAGATTCTTTTCTGTCTTTCCAGGGACAAGATTGGCTTTACTCAGCAGCAGGGGGATAGACCCAATGGCTCAAGGTCCAAAAAGGAATCTGTGAATATTGAGATGAAAGAAGAGGCAGGACCCTAGAGGCTACTGGTTAACTTCAAGCAGGATCTGGTTCCTAGGCAACACACATTTCTCTCAAAACTAACACCAGGGGTGAAATTCCAGAATTTCCAGTATGCTGCTGTGTCCTGTTACACTTACTTGGATGGACAGTCAAAGTGGTTCCTTGTCCAAATGTCAGCTTTCCATAGCCAGCACCACCACCAGTGGTAACACTGCAATGGAAGCCTTTGCAAGAACCCCGGGGGCACTCCAGAGGCTCACAGACGACTTCCTCTTTAATTCTGGGGAGAAGAGACTCACCCAAAGGGGTCTGAATCTGGGAGAGCTTCTTCCCACCGTAGGTCAAAGAACCATTTCCACGTCTGGTCCTGGGACACTGACCTACTGCATCCCCCCCAAGGGCCTGTTTCCCGTCTCTCTCCATTTCCTCTGGTTTCCATCCTGAGGCTTACTGATTTCCCGTGTTCAGCATTTCTCTTTCTAAAGGTCTCATTTCCATTCTACAGCATCATTTTCAGGACAATTTCTCTGATCAGTTTTCAAGACATGTCCTCCCCTTCCTTCGAGGTGTCACGCATTTCTGATGACAATGAATTGATCACAAGGAGACGTGAGGAGTGTTCAGCTTTCTGAAGGCTGACTAGAATTTGATGAGGTTTAGGTTCCAGCCCCAGGAAACACCAACTCCTGAGCTTCCCTTCATGCCCCAGCGTAAGGAATGAAAATGATGGGCACATTTGACTGAGCTTTCCAGTCAGCCTTGAACGTGAATGACTCACTGCTGTGAGCAGTGTCTCACAGAAAGTTTACATCCAAGCTTTGTTACAGTGATTAACTATCCTGGGGGCTGTTTTGGGTTTAGCAAAGAAAGGCCTTTATTCTGGGAGGCCCCTCAATCATAGGCAAATCGGGTCAGCTCGTCAACCTAGAGTCTCACCCTAGGTGTCCTGACCTCACAGAGCTGCCCAGCGGCTATAGTGGTAGCTAGTCGAGGCCTCTGTTAGAGGCAAGCTCTGGCATGTTTACTTGGAGTTGCTGTAAATTTCATCCTTTGACCAAACACAGCTTCCATTGCTGACAGTCACACCCATAGGAAGCCCAGGGGTCTCCCTGGCTGTGTCTGGTGGCTGCCACAGACGTTGTGAGTAGCCAAATACAGGCAGTCTCATTATTTGACACCCCTGTGATCAAACCCTATCTCCAAAGAAGATAAAAAAAGAAATGTTTTAGCTCCTTAACTTCCCTCAACTTTTAAACTCTTCAACTGGTGTGACTGAATTTGTGCTACTCTCACTAGTCAAGCAACCACTTACTAACAAAGCATCAACATGAAACATGAAAAGGGTGAGGAAACTAGGCTATTATTTAGTAAAGAAGAAGTGACATCTGCTTTAAGGACAGTGGTCAGAGATTCAAACGACACTTTGCATCTCTTCCCTTCCCAGCATCACAGTATACAGAGCTCCCCACACCCTACTTCAGCCACTGAAACATCAGGATGTAAGCAAAATTGGATGCCTGCCATCAGCTAAAGCTCTCAAACAGACGGCACCAAAGTGTTGCTGTGGCAATAACCTCTGGGCTCTGCTGATTGAAAGAAAACACAATTTAATCATAGGTCCCTTGGACTCCAGCCTTGCCTTGGTAGACCTTGCAGAAGAAGAGTCCATTGTATGGAAAATCTGGCCTACAGTTACTGTCAGGAGCTCTGGAAAGATGCTCGCCCTGCACAGATATTTTCTTTGCATGGTCAGGCTGGCCTCTTCTACATTTTACTGTGTAGGGGTTACAGCTCTCAGTCCCCAGAGAGGCCCACCAAGTGCTGAGGCGGGCTCCCGGCTTCTCCAGCATTCTGGAAAACCCACCACAGAGTTCTCCCTAGTGTGTTTCCAGTGAGACAACAAAGATAACACCTCCTGTCTGGTCCCCTGTCTCAGCTGCCCACTCCCAAAAAGGTGATGTCCTTGAGTCTCCCAGGAGGTTCACACGAATCCCCTTGAAGCTTTAATTAGCTAGGACCTCAGAGACTACTGAATGCAAGGGATTCCACAATATCACACGTTATTCACTATTTCTGTTGTTGCACACATGTGCTGGTTTTGCCCCTGCTGAACAAGACACTTCTGCATGTGACAACTTCACGGCTAACCACACTGCATGTTCTTTTAGGCAGGACCTAGCCCAGGGCATTCCAAGCCAGCTGCTACCAGGGCTGCAATAACTCCTTCAATGCTGCATGCACTGCATCACTTAGTCATTTACACCCCCCGTGATCCAGTTTTTCAAGAGCTTCGACTGGGCTGTATTTTTCAGCATGCCTCTCCCAGTGCTGCATCCTCTGCTAATCACAGAAAGTAGATCTGAATAAATGAAACTCAGCAACCAGGGTGCTTAGCTTATGTCAAAAGGAGACTGGGGGGCTTTCAACAGGTTTTTCCCATTTACCCAAATTTTACAACAAGTCCGTCTTCCTGGCGCTAGTTTATAAGCACCACTTTCAGAAGCCCACCAGAAACACAGAATCTCAAGAAATGCCAGTAGAAACTGCAGTTCCTTACTGTTATATATAGCACTTAAAACTTTTCCAAGTACTTAACACACATTATTACCCTTATGAAAGGGTGGGTGTATATGTGAAGGAGAGAATAAAATGCAGTATTTTCACGATTCAGAGGACAAATGAATTTTTTCCCCTTTCCTTGGATGAGCTAAGTAAAATGGCGACTCAATCAATGATTTTGGTAATGGAGGGAAAAGTGGGGTTAAATGCTCTGAGTTAACCGGACAGTTCCACTGTGGAGACCTCAGTTAGAATAGAACCTTTAAAAGAGACAAAGTGAAGGTAAAAGAAGAAAAGAAATCTGTCTGCAGATAATGAAGTCTCAGGGTTCCACTATTTCAGGAGATAAATTTAGGGGAGTTTTAGTATCTACATCAGGAAGATTTATATTTGGTCTACTGAATTTGCATAGTCACAATATGCCAATTTCCTCTCTATTTTTTGGCAAACATTTCCTGGCTTTAGCTGAATCCCTCAGCCTCCTGTATTCAATTTTTCTCTCTGTACCAATAATCTCATTTAAGATGGATGATAGGAATGTTTTTGGCTGAAGGTAATTTAGTCTTTGTACAACGGAGTTCTAATCTGTCTGATGGGGATCATATCCTCCCAACGCAAGCATTAGATTTGGAAACTAACCTGGGATGTTTTGGGGTCACAAGTAATTTAAATCAGAAGAGATGTTTTGAATCCCTCCCACTCCCCACCAGGCCCTTCAGACTTACTTGGATTCACAATTAAGAGAGTTCCTTTTCCAAATGTCAGTTTATAGCTGCTACTTCCACTAGTCTCACAGTCAGCGGAGGCTTTACAAAAACATGAACAGGAGCTGCTCTTTGCAGAAGAGCCCTGGGGATCAATATGGTCTCGATCCCACAACCCTGCACTGAACTACAGGTTATTTGACAACATGCCCAGAAGGCAGCTGCTGCAGGTGGGAGCTGGGCTTCCAGAGGGCAATGGAGCCCTGATATATACATACTTCATTTATTACAAATTTTAAAATTATTTTTCTTTTTCTTAGTTGCCACCTTAGTTTGGGTAAACTATCTCTTTCTCTTTTTCCCTCGTTGTCTACCCCTGGTTGGCACTCACACAGTTTTCATTTTATTGTACTTCAGGGCTAAGCTGTTTCTCTGTTTTTTCTTAAAATTGTTCGCATCAACACACTAGATTCTGGTTTACTGGAAACCGATTGCAGAAGGGGAGGAGAGTGAGGGAGTTTTACAGGGCCATATTCAAGGTAGGAGTTTGAGGGTTTTTTGGTCTTTCCCAATCTGCTTCCCTATGATGGGCCAGGCAAAACAAGTACGTGCCGGTCCAGGAGAGGCTTTGGGACGTGGTCTAGAAAGGATAAAGCTCTCGGGAGCCCCACGTGGCTTCACCCTTTCATACTCACTGGGGTTGATGGTCAGGCTGGTTCCTTGCCCGAATACCAGCTTCTGGCCGGCGCTCCCCAGAGATGCACCACAGCAAAGAGCTTTACACAAACTACACACACAGAAGGCCTCTCTCTCCCCCTTGAACAGGAGCCTGATCTGCTCTCAGCACCCGAGCCTGCTGGGGACAATGGCCCGAATCTCACAAATCAGGGAGGTTTAGGACAGTGTCTCTTTGGGGCTGCCTTCTTCCTCCTTGACGAAGTCCCCTTTAGCAGTTAAAGTCCCCTTTAGCAGTTACAGACATGTACCATATTTTTATTCTCTTTGTCAGTCAAACATCTAACATCTTTATTTCCACTTCACAGAATTTTAATTTTTTTTTTTTTTTAAATATCCTTCAGCTTTTACAGAGCTCTCCCTAAAAACAGCTGGGTTAAAAGAATCTTTCAAATCAGAATACACAAGGTCTCCTGAGTGAAGTTAAGCTGGCTTTCTCCTTGAAATTGGTGGTTTGAATCCTAGGGTCTGCTCATCTGGGACTTAATCCATTGGCTAAGACAGGAAAGGTTAGGAGTCAACGCAGAAACTCCAGGGGAAATCCTGTCCTGTGACTCCGTCTTCTCTGCACACTTATTTGGACTTATTTTTGGACTTAATCCCCCCCGCTCCCCCAAGACATTGCCAGCACTTGTCTCCCACAGGGAGCCCTCCTCAGAATCAGTTCTAGAGGACACCCACCCATGCACCCTGAAGTCTGAAAACAGACATGGTTTCTTTCTTCTGCTCAGGGAAATTTGATTGAAAAATAATTTCCAATTTTGCAAAGTGGAAAGTATTAGGAGAAAATCTGTTTGCTTCTGTTCTCCTCCTTCTCCCCCCTCCTCTTCAATAGTTTTAAACTATTCATAGAAACAGGCCCTTTAGGGTTAGAGAAATGTGGTAAGTTTCTAATCTCTTCATCTTTTTTTCCTGCTATCTATTTACTGCAGTCCTATATTTACAATCTAAATTTACATTTCATTTCCATTTGCAGAAGCTTCTAATACACTTTTTCTATGACTTCCAGAACACCATGTGTAATGATAAACTCTATTGAAATGAACCAATTCAGAAGGAGTTTTTAGGGCTGGAGGCTGACATTTCTCTCTTCCCAAGACAGGTCTGGGGGTGAGCAAGTCATTATTACTCTTCCAGGCAAGCCCAAGATAGGGGCAGTGCAGCCAACTGAGCAACTAGGCTTGCAGGGTTGACGTGTCTATGTCTAAATAACCATCTGCTGAGCGTTGCCCCTTGGGGTTAATTGAGTTTTCTTTTTAATCTAGCTCCCAAATGTCAGCTTCCCATCTTTTTAGCTCTTAGAATCTCTCTGACAGGCAAAGCTTAAGGTAAATCTCATAGATGTTTTTTGAATCTCAACCAATATTTCATCTCTGTACACATCACAAATAAAGGAACCAAAAGAAGGATGAATATAACAACTTGGGGAGAACATTTATAACTTCTCTGGGAGAGATGAGAATTATAAATAAAAGTGGAATAACATGTGCCTTTTCTGATTATCATTGCTAGTGTCTGGAGGACTGTACATATCCAGCCCAGTTTGGAAACATGGTAGCTGACTGGCCTGCCCTTTGAACTCTAGTTAGCAACTGAACACACAGGTCAGCGTGGAAACACTTGTTTTAAATCGCATGCTATTTTAGGCATAAGGGACTTCACGAAGGTCATCTGGAACTAACATAATACTCACTAGGACATCCTGATTCTAGCCTTTCTAATGTGGATACTAATTTGGCCATGAAAGTAGAAGTTTTACTTTGAGGTATCCATTGGGTAGTTGGTATCTCTTATGAATCGTAAGCAAAAGTTAAACCCCAGATGGCTGTCTGGAATGAGCTTCTGTTGTAGTAAATAGAGACTCCCTTATGGAGCAACATTTCAGCTACATTCAAGTTAATTAATCGATTTGTTTTGAGAATGGTAGGTAGCACTCAAAATCTCCCTCTGGTTATTGCAAGCGGGAGAGAAGGGTTGTTATTATATAAGATTAGAGAATCCTTCCCTGACACTTCCCAGTGTAGTGCCCCTTTTCACCGAGGGGCACAGAAATGAGTGGGTATCCAAAGGGGCTTCTATGATAAGCTCAGCCAAGGCAAGGATGAAAAAGTCCCAGTTAGAAACGTAGTGGTTAGCAGCATCCTGGGGCATTTTTTTCAGCAGTTCATGATCTTTCTGACTATTTTGAATATTTGCTTTCAATCTTACCCTTTCCCTAAATATCAGCTTGTGATCAGCGTCAGCACCAGAAAATCTTACATGGCTTTACTCAACTTGGTGTGGCTCCAAGAATTTGAGAATTATGGGGATTAGACAATTTCTTCCCCTAACTGCACCAGCATGGAGGCCTTGGGAAGACAAGTAGCTCACCCGAGAGTGGTCACTCAGTCGTTTATACCAATAGGCTGTATCTCACTGTCTTCCTTTGGGTCGGGTTGCATTGCCCACCCTACGTTGCTATGTACTTTAGTCTAATATATCCTTTCTCCCTAACTGCTTTCTGCCCCGACACATTAAAACTTTAGTTCAGATTCCATTTGTCAGACACACATCTCCAACAACAACAAAAACCAGCTTTTAACATTTCCAAGGGCTTAAAGGTGTTGAAGAAACAGCCCTAAAGGGGCTCCATCAGAGGCTGCTCTCATTATCATGTTCGCCAGAAAGACCTGTGGCACCAAGTCCCCAAAGATGCTAATCACTGGATGAGTAATTCAGTGACCTTTCACTGAATTTCTAAGAATCAGTGGCTTACGTTTAGAAACAAGCCATCTTCTTTAAAACATACCTGGTCTAACACTCAGGTCGTTCCTCTTCCGAATGTCAGCTTATTAGTGGCTGTGGTACCACACGAAGACACGAGACTCTGCAAAAACTTAGCTGCCCAAACTCCCCTTACTACCTACTTAAATGTTTATCTGTCATCCAAGAATCCCCTTGATAAAAGCGCTTTTTATAATGAGGGTCTGATGGTAAAGTTTATGGACCTTCTGCGGCCCTCCTTCTTCCTTGTCACTTAGTTGGAAATGTGCCAGCCTTCCCTCACAGCATGCCTGCTCTGGTAAAACAGGAGTAGGAACTGCCTCCCTCATTTAACAGAGGGATACACGAGAGGCTCAGAGGGTTCACTGATTTTCTCTTAGTCCCACGGAAAATTCTACCAGTTCTAATACGAAATTAAACTTTCTATCAGTCTGACTCCTTAGTTTAATGCTGCAGTAGCACTGTCACTCTGGTTTATTAGATAAAATAGCACGTGAGGGTAAACAGCAGAGTCCCACGGGAGGTAGGTACACATCAACGGCTGTTTCAGTTGGAATCCACCAATGGGGCTGCCATGGTTTGGACTTGCGTTATAAAAGAAAATGGAAAATTTAGGAATCAGGGTTCCAGAGAGAAATTTGGAAGCATTAGTTATTCAGACTTACATGGGCTTACTGTCAGTTTCGTTCCCTTTCCAAAGAAGAGTCTTTCAGATCCGCCCTGAGTTACACCCTCACAGACTGCTTTGCAAATACTGCCAAGGCCCTTCCACCAGGTACTGGGAACCCCGGCTCCTCCCGCTTTCCCAGAGGAAGCACAAAGGCAGAAACACAATGTTGTGCAATTACACAGTTAAATGGTCATTCCTGAAAAGGGGGTGGGGAGGACCATGGAAACAATTTAATCCATCTTTACCTAACGTTAGATTACCTTCATTAATTGACTGATTAGCTTAGTTGGTAGGCAGTTGCAATTAATTGGAATAGCTCAGGCTTTGGGGTCAGACAGACTTGGGTTTGAAACCCAGGGCGAGTCCCTTAACTTGCTGCCCCTCACTTCCCCTACCTGTAAAGTGGGGAGAATGACCCCGCACTGTGATGCTGCTGTACAGACTAGGATCTGTAGGTGGGTGGCAGTGGTCCTGCTGCTTGATCTCTGGCTTGCTTAGCTGAGAGCACACTTCTCTAGGGATTATTTTAGCAACTCTAGAGACCAAAGTGTCAGTGATTTCCCGCCCAAACATGATCCCCCCAACTGGTAAACATTTAGCTCTGGAAGCTGAGTCTCAAGAATTAAATTCCAGGCCCTCTCTCTCACTGAGTCAATCTGAAGAAGTTGCTCAACCTCTCCCTGTGCTTCTATAAAAATATAAAATATAAAAATTAAAAAAGTTCCCTTCTATAAAATGAGGATAATAACAGCACTTAACCCACACAGCTGATATAAGGGTTGACTGTGGTAATGGATCGAAAGCATGCAGCACATTGCCTAGCACATAGTAAGCAATTAATAAATCATCATTATTTTCCTCCCCAGAAGGCAAACACATGGACAATGTTCCTCTTTTCACAATGACCTAAAAATCCTAAAGTCCATGGGTACTTCTCTTCCTCTAACTGGTAAACCAGCAGAGCTGTGAGGGCAACAGAAGACCCACCAAGCAGTTTGATGAGGAGGGTAAGTGATTTTGTGAGAATTTAGCAAAAGCTGTATCCAGCTGCACCTTCATGGATGGACCGTTTTGGGGGATGTGGAGAGGGTATCTTTTAGCCAGGCAGGATTTAAATATGAGCGGAGATGGGCCAGGTAGCCACATCCCCATCAGTCACTGTAAAAAGGATCTCATATCATTTTCAAGAAGAGGGTTCAGTGCTGTCCTCCACTTACCAAGATGCACTGTGAGCTGAGTCCCTTTCCCAAATGTCATTTGAGAGCCACTGGTTTGCTGAACACAATGCTGAGGGGCTTTGCAAAAACCTGTGGGGTTAATTTAAGGAACCCAGCTTTGCAGAGCTTCCCAAGAACTAAACATTTCCTTCAGCCTCCAAGCTTTTAAGACAGGATAAGTGATGGTGTCTCTCTTTGTGGTAGCCCAGAGCTTCAGAGCTGAGAGATATGTCCAGAGATGATTGCCCCTTTAAGAGACAGGAAGGCTCAGCACGCCGATTCTGTACACACATTCTGTGGTTCAAAGTAATTGCATAGCTGATGCAATCTATCATAGAATATAAAATCCCACTGGGAGAGAAATTAGCTCTGTGGAATTTATAGGTAGTGTTTGATGGTCACAGTCAATTGTCTGAAGACAAGACCAGCATTTTCATTTTGGCTTTTTGCATCTCTGCCTCAGTCTGCAGGTGGCTGCACCTTTCCCCTCATATCAAGTTTAGCTGTTCTGACTTTAGCCACCTTTCCCCCGCAAACAGGTATGCGATGATTTTATCTCCCTTTAGAACTCTGTGGTTCTGTTTTGAGCTCGCTAAGTCTTGGATAAAGAATGTTTGGGGTTCAAATGAAGTTGCTCAGTCAAGAACCATGATGTTTTCTTTCCCTTGGGTCTGGCCTGGTCCAGAGCCATGAGCTGTCTTGGCTTTGCCCTGGACCAGGCTCAGCTGCGAGACAATGAGCAAGTTCACAAACCTCTCTGAGTTTCACTGTCCTCATTTGCAAAATTAAAGAAGTGAGTTTGGTGGTCTTTATGGACTCTCTGAGCTGTTAGGCTTTGATTTGATTCTCTGGACCTAATCTATCCAAAAATGCTGTGCAAATGTATTTTTTTCCCTCAGCGCGTCTAGTCTTCCTCCCTATTTCCTAAACAAAATAAAACAAATAAGCAAAGAATAGAAAAGTAGGTCTCTACTTATTATACAGGGAAATAAAGATTTCCAAGCCTACCGTCTGCCTTAACATTAGATCTTTTTAGACGTTTGAAGTCAAAATTTTGGAACCAAATCCTCAGGGAGAAGTGTTCTTTCTTTGGAGCTTCCAGATAATTCAAAAACCAAACCAAATAAACTGACACCTTTGGTTTAAAGCTAGTACTTACTAAGTTTCACTCTCACTTGAGTCCTGGTTCCGAGTGTAAATTTCCTGTTTCCTTCCTTCCCGCAGGAGCTGAAGCCTTTACATAAACTACAGGCTCTTGCTTACCCACAGGAAAAGTGATTTGATACTTAGTCTTTTCCCAACGGATAAGGGAATTCATCATCTAGCCAAAGGTGTCAGCTCTCTGGTTGCTAGATGTTAGATGCTGAGGGGGTTTGTTAACACTATGTCTGAAATGGAGGTACTCACCCAGGTTTACAATTAACTGAGTCCCCTTCCCAAAAGTGGGTTTCTCAGTGCTCTTCACACAGTGCCTGGGCCCTTTACCAAAAGTCCCTCTTAGTGCTGGGCTGTGACTTCCCCTTTTCTGATGCAGCCTGTCTCTAGTGTGATTAGGGGCACAGTGGGGGCCAGCTTCATGAGCAAGGTCACTTAGGGTTGCCCCTCTCTTACGAATGCAGCCCAGGACTCAGGCCATAAGCAAAGCAGGACCAACCATGATGGGGGGGGGGGTCGTCCAAAGTTCTTTTCTGGCTTCCTGGGCAGCTGAGACCCCTGTATCCTGACTATCTTGCAGGCAATTTCTTATTGCCCACCCTGTTGTACAGATCAATAAAAACCATAACTGCCTGGTGGTTCCTCGTTAGTTTTGACCTACAAAAGGAAAGGAGACCCCTGTGGGCATCGAGGATAGGAGGGATGCCAGCCCCCCTTTTTCATTATTGGAAAGACAAAAAGTACCACTTCTTCCTATGTTGACGGCGAGCGTAATTTCAGAAATGTATGATTGATTCTTGAAAAGCTCTCCCTCCATACACTTAATAGATCAAGAAAATTTACAGTTGGGAAGAGAAACCTGCCCTACAAAATAATGAAATATGTGCTAAAGCCAATCATAAAATAACATTTTTGATTATCTTGTGTATTAGATTATCCATGCTGTTGTGTACATTTCTTTCTCCCCTGAAGCTAAGCTACTTACTCAGGGCCACAGCTAACTGTGTCTGGGTCTCAAAGGTAAATCTGCTGTCGTTGTTCATCCATTGACAAAACCCCTCCTGCCTTAGGGCAATGATACCATCTCCTCAGAAGCTGGCCCAGATGATCCCTGGGAAAAACTGTGGGCACTTAATAAATATTTGTTAAATTGAATTGAATTGGAGTAAACATTAATCTTTTGTTCCTATTCCTTAAGGAACCCTTGAATAACTCTCTGACAATTTTCAGATGAAAAAAAATTAATTCTGCCAGATATTACTTACTGAGTTTCAAGATTCCTCTAGTCTTGGCTCCAAATGTCAGTTTCCTGTTAACCCAATTCCCACAGGAGTGAACACCTTTACAAAAAACAGAAGCATCAGCATGGTTGAAAGGGATGTGGCATCAACTTTGTTCTCCTTCCTCACTAGTCGGAGACAGCTCTCTGCCACAGGTACCCTATCTTTCCTGGGAAAGGTCTGCCCTCCTTCCCTCTGTCAGGGCAGAGGTAGGAGGGGGCAGAGTAGATTTCAGGGATGAAGATGATAAATAAGATATCGAAATGTTATCACACTATGCAGAGACGACTTCTTCTTCTTCTTTTTTTGCCAAATTAATGTTTTTTTTGTTTTGTTTTGTTTTTCTCCCCAAAGGCTGTTTTCAGCACTTTCTCTCTCCCAGATGCAATAATAACTGGATTCCAAGTTGGCGTCTGGGCACAAACCTCCAGGCTCTGATGAGTCACACACATTTCATCAAGAAATGATGCTACCTCCCACTGAAGAATTGTGCTTTGCTTTTTCCCCTTGCTGGGCAATGAGGAGTTCAAGCAACATGCAGAGGGGAATATAAACCCATAACTCTCTCAGGATAGATCTGCAGCTTCAAACATTAGCATCCTAGAATGCAAGACCTGGAAGGGAACTTAGCAGCTGCTGGGGCCAATGTCCTCAGTTTAAAGATGAAGAAGCCCAGGCCCTGAGGGGTAAAGTTGCTCAAGCCCATGCCAGTAGATAGAGGCAGAGCTGAGGCTAGAACTCAGAAAACCTAAGTCCCAATCCTGCCTTCTTCCTTCCTGTGACTCAGGAGAACAGGAATCTTCCCTGGGTAGTCCCCATCCTTAGTGGCTCTCCTGGCCAGCCCAGGTATGATTATCTCTGTTAAGCAGTGAATAAGCCACACAAGGGAAATGTTTGGTTTCAGTGCAGTGTTTAAAATTTTAAAGAGCGGTATAGAACATCTTAATTCATTTTCAAAATTTTATTTCTTAGGCTGCAGGCCACAGCAATTGATAGTGGGGGAAATGGCCTGTGAGGTCTCAGGGAAGCCAAGGGAAAGATAGAGATTTAGAAATTTGTCCTTTACCAAAAGGATAACCAAACAGAGAGTTGGCTCTGATTAGTCTTTCTCTGCAGGACTCATTACAGGACTGACATCTAGAGCAGGGGTCTTGGCACACACAAAGTGGTGTCAAAAATATCTGTGGCAGGGCTTCCCTGGTGGCGCAGTGCTTGAGAGTCCGCCTGCCGATGCAGGGGACGCGGGCTCGTGCCCTGGTCTGGGAAGATCCCACATGCCACGGAGCGGCTGGGCCCGTGAGCCATTGCCGCTGAGCCTGCGCGTCCGGAGCCTGTGCTCCGCAACGGGAGAGGCCACAACAGTGAGAGGCCCGCGTACCACAAAAAGAAAAAAATCTGTGGCAGATATTGCTAATAGACACATCACACCTCTCCTCTGAGTCTAGATGTGGCCTCAGTTCTTTTTCTTAATTGAAGTATAGTTGATTTACAATATTGTGTTAGTTTCAGGTATACAGCAAAGTGATTCAGTTCTCTCTCTATGTGTATATATATATATATATATATATATATATATATATATTTCTGATTTTTTCATTATAGGTTATTATAATATATTTCCCTCTGCTATACAGTAAATCCTTGCTGTTTATCTATTTTACATATAGTTCACAATCCTTCTTGAAACTGTGCTCCAGATAGCTACTACCAACTGCTAGCCCTTGGTAATTGAGATATAACCTGTTTGCCCTCATGCCTGGGGAATAAATGGAGAGAAGATCCTGCCGATGGCTTGAGAAATCTGGTTGGCAAGGGTCAGGCCAGGTCCCACACAGCCCCATCATGAAAGGTATCACTCACCTGGCTGGACCAAGACTGTTCCTTCCATAGGCTGCTCCAGAGGTGGCAACAGTAAAACCATGGAGTATCTCTTTGAGCTCACAGCTTGCTTTCAAACGCAGGCTTTGGGAAACAAACCGAGGTAGCGTTCTTCGTGGCTTACTCTTGCCTAAAGAGCCTTCAGCAAGATTTTTCCCCCAAACAGAGGTCCTGGGGGTGGAAGACATCTACTGGACCTTGGTCCCTCCCTGGCATGCTTCTTCTTATCGATCGACCCAGGTCTGTCCCGGGGGTCCTGGAATGGAATGTGACACAGGAAGAAAGTGATGCGGAAATGCTTTCTCTAGACCACTCACTCCCGTTGTCACACATTCAGATATTTCTAAGCTTTTCCTTTTAATCACATTTCTATTCTTTCATAAAAAAGAGATATGTTTGTCTATATCCATCCAAAGACATTTCCCTGTGTCCTTTACTCTTGCAGTAGGCTTTTGTTTGACAGGGAAATGCCCATCAACCCTTGTTGGGTGCTATCTCATGTCCTCGAAGACAGTACTCTGAGTGACTGGGGAGGATGGGGCCTTTGGGCCAACAGAGCAGCACCTGCCAGTGTCAGGGCTGAAAGGGGATCGGGGAACAGAAGCAGCAACTTTGACTTAAGTTCGGAACAAAGAATATTTTCTTCCCCTGACCTATTTTCTGCCAACCTCTAGTATGACCCATTTATGGAGATGGGCTAATTAGAACAGCAGAGGGCGCTGTAAGGTCAGAAACAAAGCTGCCCGCCTCAGAAGAAACTGGGAGAAAAGTCCCTTTTTTTGAGTGATAATAGTGATCAAGGTCCAAGCCTGGGACAAGAGTGGCTTGTTTACCAAATCCCTGGGACCCCGCCAGGCCTGAAGGCCTCTGTTTATTTACTTTAAACTTTTATTTATTTAAAAATTTTTTAACATCTTTATTGGAGTATAATTGCTTTACAATGGTGTGTTAGTTTCTGCATTATAACAAAGTGAATCAGTTATACATATACATATGTTCCCATATCTCTTCCCTCTTGCGTCTCCCTCCCTCCCACCCTCCCTATCCCACCCCTCCAGGCGGTCACAAAGCACCGAGCTGATCTCCCTGTGCTATGCGGCTGCTTCCCACTAGCTATCTACCTTACGTTTGGTAGTGTATATATGTCGATGCCTGTCTCTCGCTTTGTCACAGCTTACCCTTCCCCCTCCCCATATCCTCAAGTCCATTTAGTAGGTCTGTGTCTTTATTCATGTCTTACCCCTAGGTTCTTCATGACACTTTTTTTTTAATTCCATATATATGTGTTAGCATATGGTATTTGTCTTTCTCTTTCTGACTTACTTCACTCTGTATGACAGACTCTAGGTCTATCCACCTCATTACAAACAGTTCAATTTCGTTTCTTTTTATGGCTGTGTAATATTCCATTGTATATATGTGCCACATCTTCTTTATCCATTCATCCAATGATGGACACTTAGGTTATTTCCATCTCTGGGCTATTGTAAACAGAGCTGCAGTGACCATTCTGGTGCATGACTCTTTTTGAATTATGGTTTTCTCAGGGTATATGCCCAGTAGTGGGATTGCTGGGTCATATGGTAGTTCTATTTGTAGTTTTTAAGGAACCTCCATACTGTTCTCCACAGTGGCCGTATCAATTTACATTCCCACCAACAGTGCAAGAGGGTTCCCTTTTCTCCACACCCTCTCCAGCATTTATTGTTTCTAGGTTTTTTGATGATGGCCATTCTGACTGGTGTTAGATGATATCTCATTGTAGTTTTGATTTGCATTTCTCTAATGATTAATGATGTTAAGCATTCTTTCATGTGTTTGTTGGCAGTCTGTACATCTTCTTTGGAGAAATGTCTATTTAGGTCTTCTGCCCATTTTTGGATTGGGTTGTTTTTTTGTTACTGAGCTGCATGAGCTGCTTATAAATTTTGGAGATTAATCCTTTGTCAGTTGCTTCATTTGCAAATATTTTCTCCCATTCTGAGGGTTGTCTTTTGGTCTTCTTTATGGTTTCCTTTGCTGTGTAAAAGCTTTGAAGTTTCATTAGGTCCCATTTGTTTATTTTTTATTTTCTTTCCATTTCTGTAGGAGGTGGTTCAAAAAGGATCTTGCTGTGATTTATCTCATAGAGTGTTCTACCTATGTTTTCCTCTAAGAGTTTGATAGTTTCTGGCCTTACATTTAGGTCTTTAATCCACTTTGAGCTTATTTTTGTGTATGGTGTTAGGGAGTGATCTAATCTCATACTTTTACATGTACCTGTCCAGCTTTCCCAGCACCACTTATTGAAGAGGCTGTCCTTTCTCCACTGTACATTCCTGCCTCCTTTTTCAAAGATAAGGTGACCATATGTGCATGGGTTTATCTCTGGCTTTTCTATCCTGTTCCATTGATCTATCTTTCTGTTTTTGTGCCAGTACCATACTGTCTTGATTACTGTAGCTTTGTAGTATAGTCTGAAGTCAGGGAGCCTGATTCCTCCAGCTCTGTTTTTTGTTCTCAAGATTGCTTTGGCTATTCGGGGTCTTTTGTGTTTCCATACAAATTGTGAAAGTTTTTGTTCTAGTTCTGTGAAAAATGCCAGTGGTAGTTTGATAGGGATTGCATTGAATCTGTAGATTGCTTTGGGTAGTAGAGTCATTTTCACAATGTTGATTCTTCCAATCCAAGAACATGGTATATCTCTCCATCTATTTGTATCATCTTTAATTTCTTTCATCAGTATCTTATAATTTTCTGCATACAGGTCTTTTGTCTCCTTAGGTAGGTTTATTCCTAGATATTTTATTCTTTTTGTTGCAATGGTAAATGGGAGTGTGTTCTTGATTTCACTTTCAGATTTTTCATCATTACTGTATAAGAATGCCAGAGATTTCTGTGCATTAATTTTGTATCCTGCTACTTTACCAAATTCATTGATTAGCTCTAGTAGTTTTCTGGTAGCATCTTTAGGATTCTCTATGTATAGTATCATGTCATCTGCAAACAGTGACAGCTTTACTTCTTCTTTTCTGATTTGGATTCCTTTTATTTCCTTTTCTTCTCTGATTGCTGTGGCTAAAACTTCCAAAACTATGTTGAATAAGAGTGGTGAGAGTGGGCAACCTTGTCTTGTTCCCGATCTTAGTGGAAATGCTTTCAGTTTTTCACCATTGAGGACGATGTTGGCTGTGGGTTTGTCATATATGGCCTTTATTATGTTGAGGAAAGTTCCCTCTATGCCTACTTTCTGCAGGGTTTCTATCATAAATGGGTGTTGAATTTTGTCGAAAGCTTTTTCTGCATCTATTGAGATGATCATATGGTTTTTCTCCTTCAATTTGTTGATATGGTGTATCACGTTGATTGATTTGCATATATTGAAGAATCCTTGCATTGTTGGAATAAACCCCACTTGATCATGATGTATGATCCGTTTAATGTGCTGTTGGATTCTGTTTGCTAGTATTTTGTTGAGGATTTTTGCATCTATGTTCATCAGTGATATTGGCCTATAGTTTTCTATCTTTGTGACATCCTTGTCTAGTTTTGGTATCAGGGTGATGGTGGCCTCGTAGAATGAGTTTGGGAGTGTTCCTACCTCTGCTGTATCTTGGAAGAGTTTGAGAAGGATAGGTGTTAGCTCTTCTCTAAATGTTCGATAGAATTCGCCTGTGAAGCCATCTGATCCTGGGCTTTTGTTTGTTGGAAGATTTTTAATCAGAGTCTCAATTTCAGTGCTTGTGATTGGTCTGTTCATATTTTCTATTTCTTCCTGATTCAGTCTTGGCAGGTTGTGCATTTCTAAGAATTTGTCCATTTCTTCCAGGTTGTCCATTTTATTGGCATAGAGTTCCTTGTAGTAATCTCTCATGACCTTTTGTATTTCTGTAGTGTCAATAGTTACTTCTCCTTTTTCATTTCTAAATCTATTGATTTGAGTCTTCTCCCTTTTTTTCTTGATGAGTCTGGCTAATGGTTTATCAATTTTGTTTATCTTCTCAAAGAACCAGCTTTTGGTTTTATTGATCTTTGCTATCATTTCCTTCATTTCTTTTTCATTTATTTCTGATCTGATTTTTATGATTTCTTTCCTTCTGCTAACTTTGGGATTTTTTTGTTCTTCTTCCTCTAATTGCTTTAGGTGCAAGGTTAGGTTGTTTATTCGAGATGTTTCCTGTTTCTTAAGGTGGGAATGTATTGCTATAAACTTCCCTCTTAGAATTGCTTTTGCTGCACCCCATAGATTTTGCATCATCGTTTCTCCATTGTCATTTGTTTCTAGGTATTTTTTTATTTTCTCTTTGATTTCTTCAGTGATCACTTTGTTATTAAGCAGTGTATTGTTTAGCCTCCATGTGTTTGTATTTTTTACAGATCTTTTCCTATAATTGATATCTAGTCTCATAGCATTGTGGTCAGAAAAGATACTTGATACAATTTCAATTTTCTTAAATTTACCAAGGTTTGATTTGTGACCCAAGATATGATCTATCCTGGAGAATGTTCCATGAGCACTTGAGAAAAATGTGTATTCTGTTGTTTTTCGATGGAATGTCCTATAAATATTAATTAAGTCCATCTTGTTTAATGTATCATTTAAAGTTTGTGTTTCCTTATTTATTTTCATCTTGCATGATCTGTCCATTGGTGAAAGTGGGGTGTTAAAGTCTCCTAGTATGAATGTGTTACTGTCGATTTCCCCTTTTATGGCTGTTAGTATTTGCCTTATGTGTTAAGGTGCTCCTATGTTGGGTGCATAAATATTTACAATTGTTATATCTTCTTCTTGGATCGATCCCTTGATCATTATGTAGTGTCCTTCTTATCTCTTCTAATAGTCTTTATTTTAAAGTCTATTTTGTCTGATATGAGAATTGCTACTCCCACTTTCTTTTGGTTTCCATTTGCATGAAATATCTTTTTCCATCCCCTTACTTTCAGTCTGTATGTGTCTCTAGGTCTGAAGTGGGTCTCTTGTAGACAGCAAATATATGGGTCTTGTTTTTGTATCCATTCAGCCAATCTGTGTCTTTTGGTGGGAGCATTTAGTCCATTTACATTTAAAGTAATTATCGATATGTATGTTCCTATTCCCATTTTCTTAATTGTTTTGGGTTCGTTATTGTAGGTCTTTTTCTTCTCTTGTGTTTCTTGCCTAGAGAAGTTCCTTTAGCAGTTGTAAAGCTGGTTTGATGGTGCTCTACTCTCTCAGCTTTTGCTTGTCTGTAAAGGTTTTAATTTCTCCATCAAATGTGAATGAGATTCTTGCTGGGTAGAGTAATCTTGGTTGCAGGATTTTCTCCTTTGTCACTTTAAATATGTCCTGCCAGTCCCTTCTGGCTTGCAGAGTTTCTGCTGAAAGATCAGCTTTTAACCTTATGGGGATTCCCTTGTGTGTTATTTGTTGTTTTTCCCTTGCTGCTTTTAATACGTTTTCTTTGTATTTAATTTTTGACAGTTTGGTTAATATGTGTCTTGGAGTGTTTCTCCTTGGATTTATCCTGTATGGGACTTTCTGTGCTTCCTGGACTTGATTAACTATTTCCTTTCCCATATTAGGGAAGTTTTCAAGTATAATCTCTTCAAATATTTTCTCAGTCCCTTTCTTTTTCTCTTCTTCTTCTGGAACCCCTATTATTTGAATGTTGGTGCGTTTAATGTTGTCCCAGAGGTCTCTGAGACTGTCCTCAGTTCTTTTCATTCTTTTTTCTTTATTCTGCTCTGCAGTAGTTATTTCCACTATTTTATCTTCCAGGTCACTTATCCATTCTTCTGCCTCAGTTATTCTGCTATTGATCCCAAATAGAGTATTTTAAATTTCATTTATTGTGCTGTTCATCATTGTTTGCTTCATCTTTAGCTCTTCTAGGTCCTTGTTAAATGTTTCTTGCATTTTGTCTATTCTATTTTCAAGATTTTGGATTGTCTTTGCTATCATTATTCTGAATTCTTTTTCAGGTAGACTGCCTATTTCCTCTTCATTTGTTAGGTGTGGTGGGGTTTTATCTTGCTTCTTCATCTGCTGTGTGTTTTTCTGTATTCTCAGTTTGCTTATCTTACTGTGTTTGGGGTCTCCTTTTTGCAGGCTTCAGGTTCGTAGTTCCCATTGTTTTTGCTGTCTGTCCCCAGTGGCTAAGGTTGGTTCAGTGGATTGTGTAGGCTTCCGGGTGGAGGGGACTAGTGCCTGTGTTCTGGTGGATGAGGCTGGATCTTGTCTTTCTGGTGGGCAGGTCCACGTCTGGTGGTGTGTTTTGGGGTGTCTGTGGACTTATTATGATTTTAGGCAGCCTCTCTGATAATGGGTGGGATTGTGTTCCTGTCCTGCTAGTTGTTTGGCACAGGATGTCCAGCACTGTAGCTTGCTGGTCGTTGAGTGAAGCTGGGTGCTAGTGTTGAGATGGAGATCTCTGGGAGATTTTTGCCATTTGATATTATGTGAAGCTGGGAGGTCTCTTGTGGACCAGTGTCCTGAAGTTGGCTCTCCCACCTCAGAGGCACAGCACTGACTCCTGGCTGTAGCACCAAGAGCCTTTCATCCACACGGCTCAGAATAAAAGGGAGAAAAAGTAGAAAGAAAGAATTAGTAGAAGTAGAAAGAAAGAAAGGAGGGAGGGAGGGAGGGAGGAAGGAAGGAAGGAAGGAGGGAAGGAGGGAAAAAAGAAAGAAAGAAGATAAAATAAAAT
The DNA here is from genome assembly GCF_951394435.1 of Stenella coeruleoalba. Lineage (NCBI taxonomy): Eukaryota > Metazoa > Chordata > Mammalia > Artiodactyla > Delphinidae > Stenella > Stenella coeruleoalba. Next base: position 74,274,824 of record NC_137147.1, read on the forward strand.
AAAGTAAGATATAATATAATAAAGGTATTAAAATAAAAAAATAATCATTAAGAGAAAAAAAAGAAAAAAAAAAAGGACGGATAGAACCCTAGGACAAATGGTGGAAGCTAAGCTATACAGACAAAATCTCACACAGAAGCATACACATACATACTCACAAAAAGAGGAAAAGGGGAAAAAATCATAAATCTTGCTCTCAAAGTCCATCTCCTCAATTTGGGATGATTTGTTGTCTAAATGAGGGAAGGAAGGAAGGAAGGAAGGAAAGAAAGAAAGAAAGAAAGAAAGAAAGAAAGAAAAAAGAAGATAAAGTAAAATAAAATTATTACAATAAAAAATAATTACTAAGAAAAAAATTAAAAAGAAAATAACAGAGAGATAGAACCCTAGGACAAATGGTGGAAGCAAAGCTATACAGACAAAATCTCACACAGAAGCATACACATACACACTCATAAAAAGAGGAAAAGGGGAAAAAATCATAAATCTTGCTCTCAAAGTCCACCTCCTTAATGTGGGATGATTCGTTGTCTATTCATGTATTCCACAGATGCAGGGTACATCAAGTTGATTGTGGAGCTTTAATCCGCTGCTTCTGAGGCTTCTGGGAGACATTTCCCTTTCTCTTCTGTGTTCTTACAGCTCCCAGGGGCTCAGCTTTGGATTTGGCCCCGCCTCTGCGTGTAGGTCGTTGGAGGGCGTCTGTTCTTCGCTCAGACAAGACGGGGTTAAAGGAGCCGCTGATTCGAGGGCTCCGGCTCACTCAGGCCTGCGGGAGGGAGGGGCACGGAGGGCGGGGCGAGCATGTGGCGGCAGAGGCCGCCGTGACGTTGCACCAGCCTGAGGCGCGCCGTGCGTTCTTCCGGGGGAGTTGTCCCTGGATCCCGGGATCCTGGCAGTGGCGGGCTGCACAGGCTCCCAGGAGGGGAGGTGTGGAGAGTGACCTGTGCTCGCACACAGGCTTCTTGGTGGCGGCAGCAGCAGCCTTAGCGTCTCCTGCCCGTCTCTGGGGTCTGCGCTTTTAGCCGCGGCTCGCGCCCGTCTCTGGAGCTCCTTTAAGCAGCGCTCGTAATCCCCTCTCCTCGCGCACCAGGAAACAAAGAGGGAAGAAAAAGTCTCTTGCCTCTTCGGCAGGTCCAGACTTTTCCCCGGACTCCCTCCCGGCTAGCCGTGGCGCACTAACCCCCTGCAGGCTGTGTTCACGCCGCCAACCCCAGTCCTCTCCCGGCGCTCCGACCGAAGCCCGAGCCTCAGCTCCCAGCCCCGCCCGCCCCGGCGGGTGAGCAGACAAACCTCTCGGCCTGGTAAGTGCCGGTCGGCCCTGACCCCCTGTGCGGGAATCTCTCCGCTTTTCCCTCCGCACCCCTGTTGCTGTGCTGTGCTGTGCTGTGCTGTGCTCTCCTCCGTGGCTCCGAAGCTTTCCCCCTCCGCCACCCGCAGTCTCCGCCCGCGAAGGGGCTTCCTAGTGTGTGGAAACGTTTCCTCCTTCACGGCTCCCTCCCACTGGTGCAGGCCCCGTCCCTATCCTTTTGTCTCTGTTTATTCTTTTTTCTTTTGCCCTACCCATGTATGTGGGTTTTTTTTTTGCCTTTTGGGAGGTCTGAGGCCTTCTGCCAGCGTTCTGTAGGTGTTCTGTAGGAGTTGTTCCACGTGTAGATGTATTTCTGGTGTATCTGTGGGGAGGAAGGTGATCTCCGCGTCTTACTCTTCCGCCATCTTCCCGGAAGCCTCTGAAAGCCTCTGTTGAGTGGTGGTTTTGGGCTAATGAAAGTCAGCCCAGGGCACTCACTGACTGCGGAAACTGCTGAGATGCAGACATCAATAGGTTTAAGGGAGATGGGGTAGGGAAGTTCAAGGAGAATACATCTGTAATAGGTCATTAAATCTTGAGTCTCTCTTAGCCCTAAACTTTGGCGGTCACTCTCTTGTACATTGTGGTCTCCCATGAACAAGCCTGTTGAAACCTTTGGAAGACATAGGACAGTGGGCTAGCAGGCTCATTTCCCATGTTCCCAGTGCTCTTAGGGGTTTGGGATGAGCACAGCTGGCTCAGGTCTCGGGAGAGTGCAGAGCTCTATGACACACTTACAGCAATGACAGCAAATGAAAGATGTGAGTCACTTTTTTTTTGCCATCGATTGGTACAACATGGTTTGGGTTTTTTTTTGCCAGATTTCACAACTTTATATTTTAGATTTACTCAGCATCTTATTTCTGAACGTCTTTGATGAGACTCAAGTTCTTAGGAAATTTATTCATCAGTCTATTTCATATAAATGACAATAGCAACAGCAATGCCTAGCGTTCTTAGATCATTTGCTGGGTGTATTGCATGTGTTATTTCATTTAATTATCCAACAGTCCTGTGAAAAAGGTATTATTATTATCATCTTCATTTTACAGATGGAGAAAGTGAGGCTTGGAGGGGTTAGGTCGTGTTTGGGGTCACACAGCAAGTACATGCTGGAGCTGATAGGAACCCAAGCAGTCTGGATCCGGAACCCCACTCCTTAACCATGACACTGCACTGCTGTTCTGAGAAGTGCCCTTCCTGAAGGGATGCCTTTCAAGGAGTGTTGGAAGGACATCATGGTGGGGAGTGTCATGATGTGCCACGCAAGGAGGTCTCCATGTGAAGGATTGGGGAGAGGGCTTGTCCCTCTGAGTGAGGGTTTTGAAGCCCTTTCCTCTGTTCTCGGGTATGGGCAGATGTAACTGAGGTTGGGCCATCAGAAGAGGAGCAGCAGTTTAATTTGTTAACTGTTATACTGCCTAGATCAGGAAGGGAACACTCAGCTCTCATGAATATCATGCCTGGCAACACCTTTAGTACAAGGACAGACTCCCAGAGACTGACTGGGGGCTGCTAGAGCCCGTGAAATATCTGAGAGTGGGAAGTTCTGAAGTGGCCTTCTCCCCAGCAGAGGGGCTGGTGCCTTTGAGAGGGGACACCTGCCTGCAGGGGGCAGTGCAGGCCTGGCAGCAGCTGATCAGAGAGAGCAGCCCCGTTGCTGACCCTGCCTCTTCCACAGCCGAGGGCCTGGGGATGCTCACACGGGCTGCAGACTTCCTGGTGTGCACTTTTGCTAATCTTCACGACAAGGGCTACCAGATAAAATGCAAAATTTCCAGTGAAATTTTAATTTCGGATAAACAACGAATACCTTTTTAGAGTAAATATATCCTAAATATGGCAAGTCCCAATTATTACTTAAAAGTTTTTTTGTTTTTCATTTGAAATGGAAACTTAACTGGGTGTCCTGTGTTTTTATTCACTGAATCTGGCAACCTTACTATTTACAATAGGCAAGACATGGAAGCAACCTTAATGTCCATCAACAGAAAATGGATAAAGAAGATGTGATATATATGTGTGTGTGTGTGTGTGTGTATATATATATATATATATATATATATATATATATATATATATAAAATGGAATACTACTCAATCATAAAAAAGAATGAAATAATGCCATTTGCAGCAACATTGATAGACCTAGAGATTATCATACTAAGTGAAGTAAGTCAGAAAAAGACAAATATCATGTGATATCACTTAAATGTGGAATCTAAAAAATGACAAAAGTAAACTTATTTATGAAAGAGAAACAGATTCACAGACATAAAAAACAAATTTATGGTTACCAAAGGGGAAAGGGGTTGGGGGAGGGATAAATTAGGAGTTGGGATTAGCAGATACAAACCACTATATATAAAATAGATAAACAACAAGGTAATACTGTATATAGCACAGGGAACGATATTCAGTACACTGTAATAATGCATAATGGAAAAGAATATGAAAAAGAATATATATAGATATAAAACTGAATCACTATGTTGCACACCAGAAACTAACACAACACTGTAAATCAACTATACTTTGATAAAAAAAATTTAAAACAAATTTGGCAAACTTATCCATGCCATTGGTGAGTTTTTAAGTGGACAAAGTTATATTCCTTTGTTCACAAATATTTGTTGGTTGTCAATTACGTGGCAGACACAGTCCTAGGGGCTGGGATGGATCAGTGAACAGATAAGCAAGGCCCTGCCTTCATGCAGCTTACATGATGGTGTATATGTATGTGTATATGGGGTGAGAAGGGAAAGACAAATAATAAACGTGTAGAAACCTGATGATGACAAATAGTGATGTGAGGGAAAATAAGAGGTGAAATTGAGGGTGACTCTGGGTACCCAGGTGAGTGACTAATTTACTTGCCAGGGAAAGCCTCTTTGAGCTTAGATTTGTGAAAACCTGGAAGCAGAGTTTCAGGGACCTAGAAGAGGGAGGCAGGTAGAGGAGCAGAGGAAGGCCACAGCTGCTGAAGGGGAGTGACAGAGGCAGGAGAGGACGTGCAGGGAGATTGGACAGAGGGCAGAGATCCCACCATGTGCAGTGGGTCACAGGTCCAGGAAGGGAGGCCCTGCTGGCATCATGAGATTTACATTTTATAAAGACCTGCAGAGGAGATGGTCCAGGGGCAAGAGCAGAAGCAAGGGGACCTGACAAGGGGCGTTATTGCCGTGGTCCTGACAAGAGATGGTGGTGTTGGTGGGAGGTGGTGGGAGTGGCGGTGGAGAGAAGTGGATGCACTGGAGACACACTTCATGGTGCAACTGACAGGCCTTCCTGATGAATTGGAGGTGAGGGACCAGGGAAACAAAGGAACTCCGGAAGTACTCCTAGAAACACTCCTAGGTTTGGGGGAGCCACTTGGCCTTCTATTTTTTAGGGCAGTGCTTCCCAGTAGTTGTCATGTCTTGGCTTACCCAGAAGACAATATTTGTATTGAGATGTAGCCGGGAGGGGCTGGCCTCCGGGGCTCCAGCCACCCCAGGTCCCAGTGTCCACTGTGAGCACTGTCTCAGCGAGCCTGTAACCCACTCACGGCAGTTCACCCACTGGGAAGGTCTGCTTCCGGGGGGGAGAAGTTTCCAACTGGAGCCAAGTGTATGCTGCAGAGGGAGAGATGGAAATCAAGCTGTGGGAAGTGCAGTGAGCGTTCTCAGGACCACAGCACTCCCTCAAGCATGAGAAATAGAAGAGTTCAATATTTTGTAGTAACTGTCAGTGGAGTGCAACATTTAAAAATTGTATAAAAAAACCCCAAAAAACATAACAACAACAACAACAAAAATAAAAGAGTTCTAGAATTCAGGGCTAGGGCAGATTTTAGAAATGACCTCATCCAACCCTCTCCTTTTTCTTTTTACACAAATATGTAAGACTAGGTTAAGGTCCTCATTCATTTATCTCATGTATAGAGTACTCCAGGTGTGTGCAGCTGTGCTAGTGCTGTGTGACAGTGCTACTCAAAGTGCGATCCTGGACTGGTACCCGGTCTGTGACCAGAGGATGCGGAAATGGAGGATAAGCCACTTTTAGGGCAATTTGATATCGAAGTATGTGATCATTGGACTTGCAGTCTCTCTTTCTTTTTTAAAAACTAATTCATTTTCATTGTGTTTTACAAAAAGATTAGTACAGGATGGATTGAGGACCACAAAAACAATAACAACAACTTTTCCTGGGTTGGAAGCATGCGCCCCAGAGAATTACAGCTAATTCAGTCACGTGACCGTCAGGGCTGCCCTGCTCCCCTCACTTCCCTCCCATCTCCTTCCCTTCAGAAGCACTGAGACGGTCTCAGAGATTTAAGGAGCCCAGTTTTTTTTTTTTTTTTTTTTTGTCTGCAGTGTACGCAGGCCTCTCACTGTTGTGGCCTCTCCCGTTGTGGAGCACAGGCTCCAGACACACAGGCTCAGCGACCATGGTTCACAGGCCCAGCCGCTGCGCAGCATGTGGGATCTTCCTGGACCGGGGCACAAACCCATGTTCCCTGCATTGGCAGGCGGACTCTCAACCACTGCGCCACCAGGGAAGCCCCCAGGAGCCCAGTTTTATTCTATATCCTCCTCCCTGATATGAAAAGAAGATGATTCTTCTTGTGGGCTTCAGCCTTTTGTTTTTCTGTTAAGTACACTCATTGTTATGTCCTGCTCGTTCTATCACCCGTTTCCCTTTTTCTTACTTTCCAAGGCTTGGGCTCTTTCTCAGTCACACTGGATTTTCCAGTTATTTTCTGCCTTTAATTTTCATCTCTGTGTCTTTCCCCTGCCTCTGCCCATTGGGTTCCCTCCGGATGGGCCTGTGCTGGACCCAGTGCCTGCAGAGTGTAAGACTTCACTGTTTTATTATTTTTTTTCTCTTCACAGACAAGGACGTGCTGTGTAACCAAGTGACCCAGATTTCCCAGGAGCAGATACTGGTGAGTGGCAGTGAGGTGACACTACAATGCATTTTCCAAACCACATACTTAGATCCAGACTTATACTGGTACCAAATAAGACCAGATCGTTCCTTCTAGTTTGTCCTGCACAGGAATAACATTAAATCCCATGATGCGGATCTTGCTCGGGGTAGATTTTCCGTGCAGCACAGCCTGACCCACAAAACCTTCCACTTGGTGATCTCCTCAGTGAGGCCTGAAGACAGTGCCACTTACTACTGTGGCTTGCAGTCCCACGGTGATGCAGGTGTCCAGGAAGTCTGCACACAAACCCCTGGGCACAGCCTGGCAGAGCTGCCTCTCCGGACAGCTTACGTCCTTGGACACAGCATCCTTCTTCCCTGTCATTCTGTGGTCCAGTCTGGCCTTTAGAGGTGCCCTAACATGTCTTCCAAATAAGAAAAGGCCTGGTCACATCCAGGGGAGCACCCTGGCTTCCGATGGAGCAGACATCTCCCCACTTCTGACACAGAGGGCCCTGCCTGCCCGAGTGCCCGTGGTGGGGAAGGGAGACTGCACGTCTGAGAGACTCTGGTGCCCAGGTCGTGCCTGATACAGAGCAGGGCTTGACAAGGATGTGCTGCATGCGCTGGGAGCTTATCAGGACGGGGCTGGTGAAGGGCCAACTTCAGGAGAGCCTTTTGGAAGTGTCTTTATTTTAGTCTCCATCATTCTCCATTGCTGTGAATTAGCCTGTTTCCTTTTAAGACTCAAATTGGACACAAAGTTACTTACTTTAAAGAATTTCCCTGGTTTACCTTTCATTTGCATCCTCTTGTATAGCCACCTTATTTCTCCTGGATTCTCTTTGGCACCTCCATTTTACTTACTGTGTTTGGAGAACATTTTTCTTTCACTGAAGAGCACTGAGATATTCCCAGAAAGCTGTCTGTGAAAACCAGAATCCCAGCTTCAAAGGCCCTGAGTTTGGAGCTCAGTGGTATCCCCAGGGGAGAGAATTACCTCCAGGGGAAACCAACAATGTGATGTCAAAAATAGATATACCCTCGGCCCTGGGAATCCATCCCTCCTTCCTCTACTTCTGTGGGTGTCTCTTCCTTAAAACAACTATTAGAGTTATTAGATGTAATCTTAGAAATAGTAGAAGCCTTAGACGGTATTTTATAGGGAAAGCACTGAAGCCCAGAGAAGTGAGGGACATTTGGAAGGTCGCTGATCTGGTTAATGACAGAGCCAGGGGTGTGGGGCTGCACTTCTGGGGGCTCCCTTGCAGCTGCACCCTAGGAGGTTGTATCAGTAGGTGGCTTGGGCAGCAGTATGTCTGGGCTTCAACACAGGCAGGTGGAGAGCAGTCGCTATAGAGAGGGATGGAAAAGACATGCGTGAGGGAGCCAAAGGATCAGGCCAAATGACTCAGCCTCCGGGCTTCTGTTCTGCCACCTACCGAGCGTGTGTACTAATCTCCTGGAGACTCCTTTGGGGTCACATGAGATTCTACACGTGAAAGCTCTGGAAAACTATAATCCACGATAGCATGGTTTCCGCACCAGAAGGCAGCCGCAATCCCCTATGGCTCCTGCCTTAAATCTTTTCAGGAGCATCCTTTTGGTGGAAGAAATACATGGTTCTATAAAATACTAGGATGCCTTTCACTGATGATCAAAGTAGGCCAGAGGGTGGCTCATTCATATGCTATGTACAGGACTATTCTGAAGTTCAGCCTAGCTGAACTTCAAAACAAGCCCTCTTCCCTGTCTCAGGGATGTGCTGTGCTCTTGTAGAAGGAACTTGGGGCTGGCACTCCTGATAACTTTGTTCTGCTCCCAGAAATATCGCTGCCTCTCTGAATGACCTTGAACAAGGTACATACCTTTTCTGGGGGACATATTTTTTTCCATCTGAAAAATGAGGATGTGTTGTTTTGTTCTTAGCAACTTCAGAGAAACATTCTTAAGAATGGCCCAAGGTAACAGATGGGAATGTTTTGGAAACAGGCATTCTTGATGCACATGAGGTGAAGATGTGTGGAATCTTTTAATAGTTTTCCCCTGGATGGACCTGGCTTATCCATCTAGATTGTCCTAAACTCATTGACTCAGAATGCCACTGCCTCCTTTCTTTGGTTTGGGTTGTGAGGACATGACATAGGAGTCTGCAGATGGCAAAGATGGGGGAGTTGTGGATGAACGTTGCTCTTTCACTTGTAACCTCATGAGCCCCCGCCTGACAGCCCACATAGGTGCTGAGGAACCCACAGTGCTCGGTTGCTAGACATTTGCTACCTGGGTTTGTGCACCCGGAAAAAGCTGGCCTTGCTGAGGTGGGAGGAGCAGAGCTCAGAGGCCACACCAGGGACGCTGATGTTGTTGGAGTAGCAGGAAACCCAGGGGTGGGTCCCCGAGGCAGGAGCCTGCAGGCTGGGGGCCCAGGAAGCTGTGGTGTGACCTATAAACTCAGTGTGGTTTTTGTCTGACTACCAGTGAATTCACAGCTCCCCTTACCCCCTGCGATGGTCCGCAATGAGGAAAGCCAGAAGCAAGGCACACACAATGCACTTTAATACATGCAATAGAGACAAAGAAGAATGGCAGAAAACCATCAACACCAAAGGTCCAGTGCCTTCAAACTTCCTGGGCATGGATGGGCAGGCAGGGGGTCATGAAGACACTGTTCTTACAGGGGAAATCTCGGGGTCTCATTCCTGTCCCTCCCTCCCAGAACACTTGCACAATGAGTTGCTTGAAAGCAAGACCCACGTCTTACGTATTTTTGCACCCTCAGTACAGTGCTTAGAACTTGGAGTAATTCATGTTCGTTAAATCAATTAATAGAGAGAAACCCATTTCCTCTGCATTTTACTCTGATCTCTGCTAATAACTCTGAGAGTATTTAGATGAGACTTGAGAAACCCCATTGCCTGGGCAGAGAATGTTAGGAAGTCAAATGTAGTTTTGTTTGTCAAATACTAGGAAAAGCAGAAAGTGCCTTTGTGGATGAGAACGCTAGTTTGGGGCAAACCTAGTGCTGGGTTGAGCAGAGCCTTTTATGTTTCGGTAGAAGCCCAGGATCTATTTTCCTCTTGGAGAATGGGGCTAGGAACCCGATGGCTCCTGCTTTCTACTTCTGGAGGCAAAGAAAGTCAAAGGAACAAAACACCATTTTCAAAGTGTGTCAGTTGTAGGAAAAAAAATGTGTCCTATATACCTTCATATCTCTATATCCTTTTATAAAGCAGCATGTAAAACAGTTGGGACCATAAGCCCCCACTCTCCAGGACTTCTGTCTTTCATCAGGCTGAAGGATAAGCTGGGTTTGTTGCCTTTAAAGGAAAACTGGTTTGGGAAACAGCCATTTAAGCAAGGCTGGGACGGGTCAACTTAAACCACCAGGAAGTTGAAAGCCTAGGAGATAGCACCTCTGTAGGCTTTTGATTTCTTTCAGGGCATGTAGCCTTCTCATGCCGGTCAGCCTGCAAGTGAAGGAAAGTTGTCAGGGTTATAGAATCATAGACTGTCAGTGCTGGAAGGAATCATAGCAGTCATGCAGTCCTGGGGATGGCCAGTACTTGCTGTGGTTGTACTGTTGCAGACATCACTAATATATCCTGGCACATTTCCCTTCTACACATGGTGATAGTTCAGCTAGTCACTATCAGTTTATCTATGTTGGCACAAGTCATAAAACCCATCTGCTCTCCTTTAGTTCTTCTTCACTCCTTTGTTTTACAGATGTGATAACCCAGGCCCAGAAAGGTGAAGCAACCTGGCCTAGGTAACATAGTGAGTTAGTGACATAGGCAAACCTAAGCCCCGGGTCAAATTTCATGTCTAAGATAACCAGAAGAGGCAATGCAAGTAACAGGCAAATAATTCACATCTCATCCTCAACTTTGCATGCATCCTGAGTCACTAGTAGTGAGCTGTTCACTAAGGATGGGAGCATAGGTTCATCCCAGGGATAGGCTGGTCTACACATCGAGTCCTATGATTAAGGATCAAGAGTTGACATCCCCTTTGTCTGGGCAAAGATAGGTTCTGCTCCCCCTGAATATTCTTCAAGTGAAGCTTTACTGATGGCCTTGCAAAAAGCCCATGGTCCCTTGGCCATATAAACAAAATTAGCAGTAAAGAAAAAGATTTCTCCTGTTTAGGTCCAATTATTTTAGCTCCTGAGTTTGAGGTGAGGATTATTGGCTGGTATTATATTATATTACATGAATTTTGAGTCTGGCTTGAAATAAAAGGCTAACAGGAGATGGGGTGTTATGCTGAGTATCTGAAAAGGTCCACCTTAGTAAATCATAATATGTCTCTATGTGTTTTTCCTTTCTCAATGCTTCTTACCATTCCTAAACTCCTTTCCTCCATGTGCAGCATAGTTTGGGTGGAGGTAGGCATAAGAAGCAGCTAGTTCTTACCTTAAAAGAAAAATAACTTGGCAGTCAAGAGAAAATTGATGGCAACACTCTTGGCAAACAGCATTCGGAGCCCCAGCACTGCAAGGGACATCATGTTCACTTTCCCGGCTTGCACTGCAATTGAATGAGAATGACAGTGGTGGCTTCAGCAAGAGACTAAATTTCCTTCCAGAAATTAGACCCACAGCACCGAAACCAGCCTGCCCTGAATCACCATCATTCTTCCTGGTCTGAAGCCCAGCTTGGTGCCAGATAGCCTTCAGAGACCTAAGGCTGCTATTCACATCCAGTAAGGCAAGCTTTGGAAAAACCCATGCTTGCAGCCAGGCAAACTCTGCTTAGAGAGTCAGAGGGAATCAACTGGGCTCAGGTATGGTTTTTGTTTTCTTTTGAAATAGAATGATTTTGGGCCCCATCTGACAATGACAGAGTTTGCTTTAACCTCAGTTCTGAAGTTGGCCCTTTGGTTTCAACTAACCTTGGGGCTCATAGCAGGTCTCTGGAGTTTGAGTTTGATTGATGTTTTCAGGTTCCTTTGGCTTTGGACTTTCTGGAACAAACAGCAGTGGTCAGGGTTACAATGATAACCGAGAGGCTTAAGGTATTTCAGGTTTTAAAACTGGATTTCAGGTTTTACTTATTTAGACTTTAAGTAAGTAAACTAAGGACCAGAGAAGTGACTTGGTTAAGGTCCTATCGCTATTTGCACAGTCAACATACTTCCTGTCCTGAGACTTTTTTCCATTGTACCATGAGGCCCACATGCAGGTATGCCTCTAATTTGTAAGAAAAACTAGAATAATTAACACCATGATAAGCTGGACTGCCCTTTGTTATGGCATTCACACTAGATTAGACCTCACATGAATTTTCAACCCTAGAGTCTTTAAGATGAAGGAGACAGGGGTTGGTGAAGAGGAGAGATGGGGATGAAATAAGATGTGCTTTATCTTAGATTCCAGTGCAGAGATGCAGAGAGTTTAATGCCTAGTCAATGATGGGAATTAGCCTAAGTCTTGAGTCTGAGCCTAAGTCTTGTTTCCAGCGTGACGCCATGTTGAGAGTGATCTGTCAAGAGTTTACAACTCTAACTTCTCTTTCCCTTGACTTTTCTTCCCCACAATCGCTGCCCCTTGAGGCCAGATAGGACCTACCTGAAGTATTTTTCTTCGGTTTGAAGTCAGTAGAGCTCCAGGTTTGGTTGTTATGTTGAACTGAACATGTCACTGAATCTGGATCTCCATACTGACCAAGCTTGACGGCACTGTACTTCCCACCGGGAGAGATGACGATAGCAGGGTCATATTCTCTTATTATCTTGGATGATTCCAGACTTATAGTTACATCTTTGGGGTAGAACTCCTTCACCAGACAAGTGACATATGTCCCGTTTTTCATGACAAAAACGGATGGTTTGGCAACAGCCTGAATTTCTGTAAATATAATCAGTTTATTTTGTGAGATGATTATCCATGTGTGGGAGTTAAACCATGATGTTTTCCTCAATTCCTCTGGGGCCAAACACTACAATCCAGACTTTCCTGCATCCTGTTAGTGACCTGAGCTTGTTAGCACCTCTATGAAAGGATGGCTAAGAGAAGTAGACATGAAATGCAGCAGTTTGACTTCTAGTTAGGAGCTGCTAAGAGATATATGGCTGGGAGCAGAGACAGAAAATGACAAATACAAAGAAGTGTATTTTGAGTCTTTTGAGTTTCAAATATTTATGTTTTATTAAACAATCCTCTGGACAATCCAGTTAGGCTGAAAATCTCTCTGAATCAGTTGGTTTATTTTAAATGCATGAGCCCTTGGAATGAGATCAGGGCAAGGTCTGAGAAGGACTATATAACTGGTTCCAACACTCTGCGGATGGAGGTGTTTGTGTCACTTTAGGGTGTCATCCCCATTTTTTGGACTGGAAGGGATCTGCTAAAGTTAAGTGGTGCATCTCTCTGCCTTCAGGTGAATTCTTATGTAAGGGACCACCCTACAGTTTCGTTTGAGTCTTTAATCAGAATTACAGCTATCATTCTCAGAAGTCCTTAGGAACATAAAACTAGTTTAAGCCCATTTCTTCTTGTTTTGTTCTAAGTGGAGCTGTGGAACACTGGTTACAATAATTGGGTCTCCTCCTGGCCTTCTCTCCTTTCATGCCTCATCTTGGACAGTCATCTATCTGCTACTCTGTATATGCATCTTTTTCTTTCCTTAAAACCAGAGTGGGGTTGGGGATTTTTCAAAGGGCTCTCCTGGAACGTGGAAGGAGAAAACCTTCATTGTTTTGTTTCACGGCATAGCTGAAGCCACTGATAACAGACACTGATAACCCCAGCAGTAACGGCTTGGAAACCACACGTTCTGCTCACTCACCTCCCTCCAGAACTGTGGCATTTCTCTCTTACGATACTGACTTTGGTGAGATGGATTCCAGTTGATTTTCAAGGGAGCTTGAAAATGAGTTATAGAGAAAGGAAACTAGTCCATTATAAAGCAAAACCAAAATAACCCTATCTCCTTCGTTACTTAAGAGTGTGACCCAATCGTAGTCTGATTTAGTTGGATAATTAAGCCTTGCTTGGGATTTAAAAACCTAATTTCAAAGGCAGTTGCTAATGATCACTTTGGGCTGGAGAGACCTGGCTTGAGTAATTTGAATAATGTGATATAACCAACAAGACAGATGTCTGAAGAAGGTCATACACTCAGGATATTGTGCTCTGAATCTGTTACTCAGCATTTCAGATAGAGCATAATGCATTGGTTTGGTAAAACATTTTTCTCAGATCCTCTTTCTCAATTAATGTCTATCCGTTCAAGACAATTGTTTGAAAGTAAAGTGTTTAACCCATTCTTTGGTGTCATGGTAACTAAAGAAAAGGCTATCTGACTGAATTGAACCTTTTTTAAAAAATGGGATGCAGGGCTTCCCTGGTGGCGCAGTGGTTGAGAGTCTGCCTGCCAATGCAGGGGACACGGGTTCGTGCCCCGGTCTGGGAAGATCCCACATGCCGCGGAGTGGCTAGGCCCGTGAGCCATGGCCACTGAGCTTGCGCGTCCGGAGCCTGTGCTCCGCAACAGGAGAGGCCACAACAGTGAGAGGCCCGCATACCACAAAAAAAATAAAAATAAAAATTGGATGCATACAATATAGTTGCCCTATGTAACCTAGTCTATTTTATATTAGACCTAAACCAAAATTTGAAGTTGTATAAAATTTGCACTACGTTGTAGTCTAAAATTTAAAGATGTAATCACTTATCTTTTGAGAATTTCCAGGCTTTCTCCTTGGTCCACAAACATAATTATATTTCAGCATGTATTGCAACGTGCTATTTATTTGGGCAATTGTTATTTTATTTTCAGACTTTCTCTTTTTATGAGTACCCATCTAATGCTAAGGTTATGTGCTGGTAAACAATACAAAAAGAAGTGTATACCTTTCCTGAACAGTTTTTCTTAATTTATAAACTTAGAAGTCATCTATGTTCTAGATTCTCATAGAGTGTCTTACTGGTTCCCTAAGCATCGCAACATGGATAACAAATGTCACTCACAGTTTCAAAGGTCTCTGCCAATATGGGATTTAACTTGAACACAAATCAGGTAAGTTTGCTCTACCTGATTACTCTGACCAGGTTGACCATTTCTCTCCTAAATCTTCCAGCTGCCGGACATTTTACAGGTGGCAACAAGTCATTCACACTAGTCAGCTTAGCTAAAGGGATGCCTAAGGATGAAGCAACCACCTTGGAGAATTTGGGCCTCTGCCCCTCCTCCACCTGATGCTCCAACTATTAGTATAATTCTTCTAGATTTCTTTCTGCTTTCTGGGCTGCTCTGAAGATTTCAGAAATAAGTTTTTTTTTTTTTAAGTAAAAATAATTACAGAGCTACTTCAGCTACTCAGCCTAATATCTTTACTGTGGCCCACTCCATCCGTACTACTCCAACTCCTAGTTATACTTTTTCACGTAATGCAAACTGGATGGCAACCCTAGTCCCAGGAGTCAATTCCTCCCTAGAAATGTATGGAAAAAAATCAACTCACGGGGCTCCACGAAGAGTTTGGTGCCAGCTCCAAAAAACATCTGTCAGGTGTCCCAGGAGCACATTGCGATGCTGCCTCACAGGTAACCAGCCTGGGGCTGGCCCTGGGGCCTGGGCTAGAACATCTGTATCCTGCCTCTCCAGCCTGGGTCCCAGCCTAGAGACCCTGCCACTCAGAGAGCTACAAAGCTGCCCTTTATTAGATCAGGGGTCAAACTCATAGAGTCTCAGTTCCCTTTGAAGCTAATAATAGTTTAACTGCTGGGTAAGGAGGTGAGCATGAAATCCCCAGCCAAAAAGCACTGGGACAGGGGACAGGGCTGAGACAGAGCAAGAGAAGAGGGTGACAGGTGACCAATAACTGCCTTCAGGATGGAAAATTTAACATCCCGTTTATTGGGAGGGCTCTCCAAGAAGAACACATTAGCTTGGGAGCAGGGATGGGGCACTGAATATTAACATTTCTTGTAATGAATGTTAGGCCGAGGAGGGTTTAGACACAGATCTTGTTCTCATATTCCGGTCCTTCTCTTGGGTCACAATCCACCTTTTTGGTTAGAAACCTAATTTCTTCCCCATCACTCAGACTGAGTCTCACAATAACAACAAACCTACTTTCTAATTCCCTGAGTCCATGGAAAGGCTTTCTAAGGACCTGAGGGTTGAACAAGAAATTGGTAGCTGACAGGGGAGCCCAGTGGTGCTGTGTGTCATGGATACAGGTCAGAGAAGCCAGCGCTTGCTTTGGATTGCTTATTTTTGTTTTATAATTTCTCTTGAGTCTGGATCTAGATACAAGCCTCAGGAGGACAGAGTAATCATGTGAAATAGAACTTAAGGATGATTACTCTGTCTTATCACCCAAAAATCAAGAGTCTAGGGCTAGAGCTAGGCAAAGGGAAGGATGGTTGTATAGGGCCATTATAGGTTGTCAAAACTTTAAGGATTGTGGGTTTGATTTGAAATTCTCAGCCCCCCTACCTGAGCTTCATATCATCATATTACACTCGATCACTGCAGGAAGAGAAAACCAGAGAAGCAATTGGGGTATCCCTGGAGAGCTCAGGTCAGCATCTCGACAGAGGGGCTAAGCATCAGTTTCATCTCTGAAGACTTCCAAAGGCAAAGCCTCAGAGATTTGATTCTAACACGGCAGATAACTCTGAATCTCAAGTGGAAATGATTTAAAGGGAAAATGAAACACACCACCTTTTGCTCAGATGCAATTTGCCCAACATCAATCAGACTGCAATCAGTTACAACGTGATTCTGTTTCTTTCCTTCTTTTCATTGCTCTAGTCTCTCTCCCTTCAAAGATAAGAAAACTCACCAAATTCCACTATTTCCCTGGAAGCAAGAGGCAATCAAGTATGCCTGTAAGTTTATATTACCCTCTGAGAGACAGAGACCCCGTTGACACTACCAGTCCCTTTCAGGAGTGTCAGATCGCCTCCCCACATTCATGTATATTTCCCCACTTTTTATTTCCTCTGAAATAAACAAAATCAGAATCTAACCAATGCCCCATTGGTTTTGGCATTTTGGGAAGCATCTGAAAGACTGCTGTTCTCTGGACTGCTCCCAGTGACTGACTGTTGGCAGCTACCCAGACTACCTGAATATGACCCCTGGATTTCCAAACACTGGAACAGACTGCCGGTGGACAATATCTCTAGGAGAGCACCACTACTTCGCTATTGTCTTGAAGTTGGGGGCTGTGTTTCTGCTTTGGATGTGGGCTCCTGAACCTTTACAGAATCCTCAGATTCAGGGCTAACAAGGGAGGTGTGCACATTACGGTTCTCGGCAGACCCAGACAAGAATGGGACCTTGGAGAACATTTAGTGTGAGCCAGGCAAGATGATTTAATGCAAGTTCTCAGCAAAAAAGAGACAAGGGCAGATTGGCTTTTATCGTCTGAGGCAGAGAAGGCTATTTTGATCTAACTCCTTCTTTAATAATATTTTTCTTCTTTCTAACCCTCCCTCTTCCTACGCTGTGACCATGACTCTTTTTCCTCATAAACAGTGGATTCTCCTTTTCTAGAACTTGCCTTTTCCCTGGTCCCAGTCCCTGACCAGAGGGCCAGAAGCCTGACCAAGGGCTTTATTTAAGCAGTTGTAGAAGACTTATCAATACTAATCCTCAGAACAGAGTTTCCAAGCATACGTAGAATATGTTCTTAAGAGAAACCTAGTGAATTTGTCCTCCAATTTTCCCCTGGCTCTTTGTAACAACAACAATGGATTTCCCATTCAGAACCTCCTAACTTCTCAAGAAGTTGCGTTTATTCAGGACTATGCCACAACTCCAAGGGAATAAACACACTGAATAAAATGCATAACTTACTCGGTTCCACGATGAGTTGAGTCCTGTTTCTAAAGGTGAGTTGTGCTGTCAGCACACCATTTCAGACATCACGACCAAAAACCTTACTACATATTTGCCCCCTGCCTAGTGCTTCTGTTTGGAAGGGGGTGGGTTAGCTAGAGTCATAGAATTTTGCAAGGGTTTCTGAGATCTAAGCATTTCATGTTGGCAGCTTCTTTGATGTGTGTTATCTTCTGAGTGTTGACATTGAGGGACGTCCCTATGTTTACTGCTATTATCTCCTCAAATCTGTCATCTCTTACCCTCAGATCTTGCTTCAGGATCACATTTTCACAGGGAAAAAGGAATTAACTGTCAAATGGCTATTGTCAGCAGAAACGTAACTGTAAGGTTCAAGTCAATCAGAAAGGACTATGCCTCAGTTAGAGGTGGAAGGACACGATGGCTGGACCAAGAGCCATTGAAGAAAAAGACTTGGAGTCTATTAAAAGGATGCTAATACTCATAGATGACTACCATTTCTATAAGTACTTTACTACTTACAAATGGCTTGTGCTTACACTACCTCAAAAAATACTACTGTAACAAACTCCATGAGATGATATTATTAGATCTATCTTACAGAGGAAGTCACTGGAGCTAAGGGTGGTTAAGATAGTGGCTGAGCTGGGCCTGACTCTCAGGTCTCCAGACCCCAGATTCCATTCATTGAACCAGAGTAATAGATGACAGGACTGAAAGGAGCCTCAGTTGTCAATTGTCAAAACCCCTGAAGTCACACAAAGTCTAAGTAATGGACACATAGGGAGAGTTTTGATTCCTTTTTCAGCATCTTTTTTTATTAAATCCCAGAATTCCCACTGGGTCATAAGACATTCACATCATTGGACTTCCTCTCTTTTCCTACTATATTGTCCCTTAGAATTGGTCTGGATGATAACCAGGATCTTAGTGTGCTAAAGCTGGAAGACACCTGGGAAATCATTTGAACCAGCTAGAGGGAAACTCGAGTTCAGTGAAGTCACAGAGCTCGTCAAAGAGGATTGGAACTCAGTCTTTGAACTCTTGGTCTAACATGCTCACCACTGCGCCTCATATTTACTAGATGTGCTGTAGTACAGGTCTGGTCATTACCCAGATCTGTAAATGGTGAATGCATGGGTGTTAAGTAAGCTGGTTCACTAAGGCTAGTCAGGTAGAGGGAAGGCCACAAAAACTCTCCTGGATGGAGAGTGGACCAAGAAGACTACTGCAGCACGTACCCACCCTGGATTGTATCAGAAACTCAGTCCCTGCCCCTCAAACCATCCCTTGCTAAATTACCTGCTGGAGGGATTTTCAACAACCTAAGAAGTGTTTCCCAAGCTGATGAGTTGGGAAAATATTTAACAAAGATAATTGCCAAACATAGTGGTCAAAAGAAGAAAAACAACGAGTCACTTACTTGGTTCAACGTTCAGATAGGTTCCTTTGCCGAATAGCAGTGGCTTATACACAGCTGATTAACCCAGTCTAAAAACTGCCTTTCTTTTTTCTTACCACAACCCTGCCCCCAGTTGCCAAGTCATGTGATAGTCATTGGATGGGATTTTCTGTCTCATCTACTTAACCTCTTTCCTCCTCAGTCTTGGGGGCTACCCTTCAGGACAAAGCAGGAGGTGGTTCCTGTGTCAAATAGAAATCTAGGCTTTTGCCATGTGTCACAATCTGAATTTGTGCTCTGAACGACAGAAGTTGGAAAAGAGTTTCTTAGATCAGGAGCAAAGAAAGGTAGACTGTTGATCATAGAGTGGGTGATTGTCAACCCTTGGCTATACTTAGGTGGGGCAAGATCTAATGAGTGACATGCCCCACTCAGAACCTTTTAGGAGAACTCCATTTCATATCCAGTCAGAGCTTTGCATCATTGACAGGCACTGTGTAGCAGCCAGACTTAGTATAAAATAGAACTAGAGTTTTTGGAACATTTTAATAACATGTTCATGAATTTCAAATTTGAGCAAGCTTCAATGGCATACTTAACACTTAGAAGGGACAGTTAGATTAGCCTCTGTCATATGTAAAAATCACTGTCTGTGAGATCGCTTGTATGTCACTCACAAAATCTAGGGAGAAAAAGTGCATCTTCAGATCAGTTTACAGCCCATACAGGATTGCATATCATACTTTGAGAATCACTAAAATGGAGAGTGCTTCTCAGTTGCGGTGAAGTAGGGAGATGTCAGAAAACCTGAAATCGAGTTCAACTCAGTTTCTTACTTACTAAGTGTGTAATCTTGGCCAGGTTCCTTAAGGTCAGTGAGCTTCATTTGCCTCCTTTATAAAACAAGGATACTGTCTTCTGTATTGGGAGGTTGTAAGATTAAATGAAAGGGTGTATATATAAAGCATTCTGTAAATGCTCGGTGTAAGTACAATGCTTATCAGTGTTAGACTCAGAGTAAAAAGTGTTACTTGAAGCAGGAACATGTAATTTCACTAAGCTCAGAGCTCCCTGGGGACAGGGTTGTAGGGAGAGGTTGCTGAGGGAGGAGAGAATCCTGTTTCTTTGGTGTTTGGGATAAAATTGCCCACTTCTTAAAGCTGAGGGTGAGGACTGGAATCCAGGTTTCTGTCTCCCTTTGTCTCTTCCCAAGGTCAAGTGTGACTGCCATTCCCTTCTCTAACCTTCCCTCTAGAATCCAAAAGCCCGAGTCCTTACAGTGACTTAGAAGCCATCCTTTCCCCATTACCAACCTGACCTCATTCACAAATTCTCTCCAGGTCACTCACTCTCCTCCATCCACCCAGGCCTCCTTGGTATCCTTCACACACTCCAGGCAGTGCTTGTGTTCCCTCTGCCTGGAAATGCTCTTCCTCCAGAAACCTGCATGGCTCCCTCTGTAACCCTCTCGGGTCTCTGCTCAAATGTCCCCTTTCCAATGAGGCCTTCTGTGACCCCTCTGTTAAAAATTGCACACTGCCCCCTCCCACTAATACTCTTTATTCCTCTTCACTGCTTTATTTTCCTTCACAGGGCTTATTACCACCTAAACTACTATATTTTTTTTTTGAATTTTTGAATTTTATTTTATTTCTCTTTTTATACAGCAGGTTCTTGTTAGTTATCCATTTTATACATATTAGTGTATATATGTTAGTCCCAATCTCCCAGTTCATCCCACTACCACCACCCCACCACCCCTGCCACTTTTCCCCCTTGGTGTCCATACGTTTGTTCTCTACATCTGTGTCTCTATTTCTGCCCTGCAAACCGGTTCATCTGTACCATTTTTCTAGGTTCCACATATATGCATTAATATACGATATTTGTTTTTCTCTTTCTGACTTACCTCACTCTGTATGACAATCTCTAGATCCATTCATGTCTCTACAAATGACCCAATTTCATTCCTTTTTATGGCTGAGAAATATTCCATCATATATATATACCACATCTTCTTTATCCATTCGTCTGTCGATGGGCATTTAGGTTGCTTCCATGTCCTGGCTATTGTAAATAGAGCTGCAATGAACATTGGGGTGCATGTGTCTTTTTGAGTTATAGTTTTCTCTGGGTATATGCCCAGGAGTGGGATTGCTGGGTCATATGGTAGTTCTATTTGTAGTTTTTTAAGGAACCTCCATACTGTTCTCCATAGTGGCTGTATCAATTTACATTCCCACCAACAGTGCAAGAGGGTTCCCTTTTCTCCACACCCTCTCCAGCATTTGTTGTTTGTAGATTTTCTGATGATGCCCATTCTAACTGGTGAGGTGATACCTCATTGTAGCTAAACTACTATATATTTTATATAGTGAGGTTACCATCTGTCTTACAGTCGTAGTTACACTACACTGTAAGCTCCAATAAGGCATGGGTTTCTGTCTGTTTTATTCATGCTGATTCCCCAGCACCTAGAAGGGTGCCTGGCGTATAGTGACACTGACTTGTCACAGGTTGCAGAGCTGAGATTAAGCTTGGCTCTGGAGGTGCCTAGCTTGCTTACATTTCTATTTCCTTTTGCCTTAAACCACCATTGACTTGTCCTCGCATTCATTCATTCATTCATTTGTTCATTTGTTTGTTCATTCAGCAAACATTTACTTAGTGCCTTCAATGTATTCATGGAAATGGTAAGGCACAACTCAGAGCCCTTGCCTTCAGGGGACAAGGGAGATAGCTGATAAGTGAGCATTCAGAGTTTCAGGTGGAGGTGAGGGCTATACAAAATGAAGCAGGGTAAGGGGACTGTTGAAGACAGGGGTGGTTGAGGAAGGCCTCATTAGACGTGACATTTGAGTAAAGACCTGGAGAAGGTGAGGGAGAAAGCTAGGTGAGTCTCAGGGAGAAAATGGTTCCAGGCAGAGGGAAGGGCAGGTCAAGGCTCTGTTCTGGGAGAGGCTCATCAAGAGTGAGAGGGAAGGAATGCCAAAGATGGGAATGGGAAAGCTATCTCTTGGCGTTATAGAAACATGTTGATGATCCCAGGATTTTTTCTTGGGGGAAAGGGTGATGCTCTGATCATTGTCTGAACCTTTCCGAGTTTAGGGACCCTTGAGCCCTAGGGGTGTAAATTCAAGGATGGCCCTTGCCTGGAGAATGCCTCTTTGGGTAATTGGTTTTGGTTTGGGGGCAGGAGCCCTGTTTTGGTGAAGGACTGTGGTGGGGATGGAAGGGAAACAGCCTAACTGTTGCTTAAGACTCTGCAGGCAGCTTGGAAAGGAGCTCATTAGAAGCCTGAGGGGGAGGCTGGGACAGGCAAGAAAAACCTCCACATGTGCCCCAATCAAACTTCAGTCCTGATAGAAGAGCAGAGTTCTTAAGTGCACAGGTTTTGGAATCAGACGGATGATACAAATTTTGGCTTTGCTAAGCTGTGTGATCTTGGGGAATCCCTCCTAACCTGTAAAAATGCAGGTAATAGTACCTAATTTTGCATGATCATGTGAGAACCAAGTAGAATGACATTCATTTATAAAGTGCCTAGTCCAGTGGCTCAATACATAGTAGGCATTCAAAAAGTAGTAGTTGATATGATGATATATGTATGTTGTATAATAATATATATGACTCTAAGTCCATCCAGTGGCCCACTGGCAGGAAGATGTTCCTGATGACTGTGGCCCTTTCTAAGCTCCTGTCATTGCACACATTTACATTGTGGTACTTTATTCCTTGCTATTTTATCCTGTTCTCTTGTTCTGTTTTATAAAGTTAAGTGGCAACCCCAGGTCTTCTCCATCTGGAGGGCTAAAAGCTATGGTGGATCTGGGCTGCAGATCTGTGTAGACCTGTTAGTTTGGTGCTGCCTGGGAGCCCTGCAAGTAAGAACTTGAAAGAAGCACCTTTCCTCAGGTGCATCAAAAGAAAGAGCATCAAAAGAAAGTAGGCTTCTGAGAAGATAAAGGGTCTGAGTTTGCAGTGATGCCTCTTTATCCAATATTTGTTGCTAAAAAGAAGGCACCATACAAAGATATTCTGCATCCTGCCCTCTCTGTGTGCCCCTCATCTTTTTATTTCAAAGGACAACGGAAGTCACCGGCTCAGTGTTTCCTAAACTTCAATTTATCACATCTCTTTTTGGGTTATTTTGGGTCACATCCATCAGTCATAAGATTTGCTTAATAATTTTCTTTAAATTTATTCACATTTTAACTTAAAATATAATTAAGAGGAAACTTTAAATCACATGGGTTTGACAACCTAGTTGTACTATGCTGATACCATTAAAAGACAGTGCAATTGAAATGAAAAGAAAGTCTATCTATGTACCATCTAAAGCCACGTACTATGCATTCTACACTTAGGGCAACGCTGGCTCAAGTAAGTCAGTAAGCAGAAGAACTTAATTCATTAGGAAGAACTCGGCGAACAAAGGGAGATAAGGGAACTCAGTCACTAACTTTGTCAGGAATGTGGATAAACTATTATTTTAGTGAGAAAATTTAAAGCCAATGAGGTCTAACGGCAAGAACCTCCATTATTTGAATTTTCAAAATCTTACTATGATTTTTAAAAATATATGAATTTTTCTGCTCTGACTCTGCTAGCCGGCTTTGGATCTCTATCTTTTTCTGGATGCAAAGCCCCTGCCTCACTTCTCCCTTTAGTGTGTGAGGTCTGGGAATGCCCAGCCTGCACTCCTCCTTCTCCCTTCCTTTGCCCTCAGTTCTATGCCTCCTTCACTTCATACACCTGGGACTGTCTTGTCCCTGATCATTCTCTGAGAGGAGTCCACCCCATCACATTTTCACCCCACCTCTCTAAAGTCTTCGTTTACTTTAGAAAACACAAGCTGAACACCAAGGCATCAGGCCAGGACGTGCTGTTACTTTTCCAGCAGCCAGCTCAGCAGATTTGGGACCCCGTTGCTAGACTTCCCTAGGATCTTTGAAATGGGGTGTTTTGTGTTTGTTTATTACATTTTCTAGCTTAATATTAATCTCCACTATCTAACTGGAGGCTGCTGCCCAATGGAGACTGATGTCCTTTTTTTTAGCAAGACACAATTGGATTCAAATGTCACTTAAATGACCTGAGAAGATGCCTCCTGTGTTGAGCACAGTCCTTTGACAACGTTAGCATCGATTCCTTTATAACAGTTCATTAGTGAGTGGCACCGCATCCCCTTCGTGAGGAAGATGGATGCCGTGAGTCCTTAGGGAGCTATGCCTGGCTATGTCCTATAGGCTTTAAAGGAAGCATTGCACATTCACTTTCTTCTGCTTGGGATCTGGTCTCAATGGGAACCAGAATGTTCCAGCTTCCTCACTAGTCACCTAATTTCCATTTGCAGCTCAAACAATTAGAAACAGATTTCTGGAACTGGTTCCTTTTTTCTGAAGAAAAAACAGAACAACACCAGCGCCTACTTACCCTGGCCTAACCCTCTGTGCCCAGGAGGCTGACTCAGTTCTGAGCTCTCCCAAGAGCAAGTGTTTGGCCTAAAGAAGGTCAGAATTCTTTTTTTGGGGGTGGGGGGTAGGAGTTTATTAATTATTTATTTTTGCTGTGTTGGGTCTTCGTTTCTGTGCGAGGGCTTTCTCTAATTGTGACAAGTGGGGGCCACTCTTCACCGCGGTTTGCGGGCCTCTCACTATTGCGGCCTCTCTTGTTGCAGAGCACAGGTTCCAGACGCGCAGGCTCAGTAGTTGTGGCTCATGGGCCTAGTTGCTCCGCGGCATGTGGGATCCTCCCAGACCAGGGCTCGAACCCGTGTCCCCTGCATTAGCAGGCAGATTCTCAACCACTGTGCCACCAGGGAAGCCCAGAAGGTCAGAATTCTTTATATCTGGAGCCACCTTGATAGAATCCGCCAGACTCAGCTCAACCTTGTCCCTGGTCAGTTCTGACTCTTCTAGGGGAGCTGAGCCAGTGACTCTGTGGTCTCTACAGCCTGACCCAAAGCCCATGCATTGGGCAGAAACTCCTCAGTTTCCCTGAGCTATGTGGGGTCTCTCACAGCCCCCAATCTATTTTTTTTTTTTATAGACAATCCCCTCCCAATTCCTATGGAGGGGATTAACAGTAGTTCACATCTTCCCCAAACTCCTCCTTGACACAATATTAACGCTACTACTACCCATCTCACGTTCCCTGATATTTCTGCCTCCTTGGATAGAGGATTAACCTCAAAAAACAGATAAATGAATTACTTACTTGGTTCCACAATCAGGCGAGTTCCTTTTCTAAAGATGAGCCTGTCCCTCTTACAGCGCTTGAGGACTTTCCAAATACCTCAGCGGTGCTGCCACCTTTCTTCTTCCTGTCATCTTGAGGATAGGAGGATCTTAAGGGTTTGGTTCTTTGAAAGATGGCACTTGATGCTCATCCAACTGGTTCGTGATGATATAGTCAATTGCAGATTCGCAATTGCTTTTGGGTTTGCTTTTGGGAGGTTGTAGTCTGAGAGTAGGTAGGAGCACACACTCCTGTGGTGAACATTTCCAGTATAGGACACTTCATGAAGTTCTTGGAATGGTTGCTTTCTGTTATTTTAGACTTTTCTCGCTTCCTAGACGCACACCTAACTCTCAGTCTTAGAAACCAGGTGTTGCCAAGGGGATCGGTCTTGGATCCATGACTATTCCAGAGTCAAGGCATTCACAGACCCCCGGGCTGCTTTAAGTCAGATAACATGTGGCATACCAATGGTTACAGGGCAGCATGAAGCACCAATCATGTACTGGGGATTTATAGTATATTCAGTGTTAGAATGAGCAACTACTACTGGTGATGGCCTAAAAACAAATCCCTCTCTTTAGATTCATCTTCCCAAACTGCACAGCAAAGCTCTCAGGCAAACCTCTCTAGGAATTTTGATTCAGAAATTCCATAAGATTCCTTTTTGCAATAGAAACCAAGACAAGGATAGTTTTTGAGAATCACCTTTTTGTATTCCTCAAATACGGTTGAAATGCCAGTTTCACTCAAGAGAAAACAGCAGTGAGAGAGAGAGGCCAGCAACTGGGGGTCACCTCTCCTGGTTCAGACAACTTTTTGGCATCCCATTTGGGTCACTGAGCAAGGAAGGGCACCTATTTGCTGTGTTAGTCCCTGGGGCATGGTAGCCAGGCTATGGATTTCCCAGGGAAATGTCACTTTGACCCCTGCAGTTTTTGTACAGGTCTCTGTGGGTTTTGTATCACTGTGCGTATCCCACCCACAATGCTACAGAGCTTTATAAAAACCTCCCTTTGGTTTTGCCCAATGTGGCCTCTGAGAACTACGGGGCCGGATGTTTTCTCCAAGTCATGCTCCAGCAAGATCAAAGGGATTTGGCTTAGTTCAGGGGAGGCTGGCCTGGGTGCTTCTGTCTGAGACTCTTTTGAACCCCTGGCTAGATCTGTCCTGGAGTTTGTGACTAGAACAGGTCAAATCATGGTGTCTACTCCCACTGTGCTTTCTGGCCAGTCTACTCTCATATGGTTTCCCACAGAGGAGTTTGCCAGACCTGAATGTCTCAAGTGGATTCTACAAGTTGTGGTTGGCAGAAAATGTTTGTGGGCAATGTAATTTCTCCTGTCACCTGCTAAGCTCCTGAATCACCTCTGTCTGCCCCACTTCGCACATGGAGGGTGTTGTATAATTGACAAAGGGCTTTCACATAAACTTAGAATTTTATCCTCTCCATCGACTCTCTGGTTGTTAAATTGAAAGTCAGTAGCCCATATGCTGGTTTATGTGACTTGGAAAAGGTGACCTACTGGGCAAATGCAGTGGCAGCTCCTAGGGTTCTAGTTGGCAAACAGGTTACCTTTGTGAGCTTTATGAAAGGCTTCCCTTTCTCCAGCTGATGCAGCCTCATACCAGGGCCTTGGCTCGGCCCGCAGAGCTCAAGCTGAATTTTAGCCCCACTTGTCCCCTTGGCCGAGAGCTGATTATTATAGATGCTAAGCCTTAGGGGGACCCCAACTAAGGGGTTACTTGCTAAAATTTATGGTAGCTCTCCATTATGCTCAGGATAAGATGGTTTGGAATACAGGCTTTGGCTTGCCTTCCTAGGCCTACATCTTGTACTTTTCCATTTGCTCCCTTAAACTCAGTTGCCTTGAACTACTTGCATCCTGAAAGTGCCATGTTCTTTTATATCTCTTTACTTTGCCCTGTGATTGCTTTTGCTTGAATGCCCTTTCCTTCTTTAGTTCCCAATTTTGTCCCTAACCCTGCTCCTTAGATCTTATTGATTTCCTGATCTGAGCTTAGCTGTTGACATCCCTGGGAAGTTCTAAATGAGTGCCAAAGACTGTACTGGGTTAGATGCACCCCTTTCCCTGAATCTTCTTGCATCCAGTGCTTATCCCTATCATTGCTCTCAAAACCCTTTTCCTTTGTTTTCATTAGATACAGACCCTTGAGAGAAGGGATTTGTCTTGTTTATCTCTGTCCTCTGTGCCAGCACAGTGCCTTATTGAGTGAGTTCTCAGAAAGTGTCTTCTGAAACTATTTTAAGGATGCGGTATCTCATATTCTGAGAGGATAAACTGGGAAGTGACAGGTCCATGGCTAGAACCCACATCTTCCCAATTCCTAGTCCCTTACTGTCTCTGGCCCTGGGTGCCCTATGGAATACTACCTTGCATTTGTTTAGGAGAGCATGGCATCATTAATTGTAAATAATTAGATTTTTAACATTAGCCTGAGTTAAGCATCATTGGGAACATAAATTTGTTGTGATTTTCTCCACACCATGAAATATATTCCAAAGGCAAAGAGAAATGAGTTTCATGTTGTCTACATATTTGGAGTATTCAAACCACATATCTGGAGTATTCAAATCAATATGTTGTATACATATTTGGAGTAATGAAGGGTCAACTGTGCCTCTAGAGAAGCATCCTAGGATGTCACAGCTGCGAGAACCCTCAAGGATCATATATTTGCTCCCCGATATGTTCAGATGAAAGGGTGTAGAAAGATCTAGAGAGGTTTTGGAACTGGCCAAGTCACCCAACTTCAAAAGAACATACAAGAACTCAAGTATCCCAATTCTTAGTTCAGGAATATTTTTTTGTACACTTGGCAGATACCAAGTCTTCTTTGTTCCTTTATTCTGACATTTGTAATTTGAAAGTCTGGGTATCCTCTCAGTCCTCCAGCTGATCTCCTTCCCTGGAGTGGCCTTAGAATGGAAACCTTGGAAGCCTGGCATTTTCTTTCTTTATGTGGCTTTTCATTGTTGTAGGATATGCTCTTCTGTGGGAAAGGGGAGAGGCAGGCACAGGGTGGGTTTATCCTGAAGTTCCCCTCTTCCTGGAAGGAGGCTAGGTCATTTTCAGTGCCAAATAAGTGCATTCCCAGAAGGGATCAGAGGACAGGAACGGTGTGTGGAGGCTGAGTTTACCATGGTGTTGTCCAATCCTGGGTGGGATCAGGCTTCTTGCCTGGATATTCAGAGCACTTGGGAAAATTTATGGGATGCCAGGCCAAGAAAAGAAATAGGGATTGGACAAGGGCATCCTAGAGCTTTTAATTTTGTGATTGTGGACTTTGAACTTGCTTTGTTTATCTTCACTGCTTGCTCCTGATATTGACATGTACTCTCTGAAGGTTATAGACAAACTGCAGTGGATTCAAAGCTGATACCAAGCAGTTGAAAAGACTTCAAACCACATACAGGGAGGAACAGCTAGAAAACTTTGGAGAATATAGACCAAAGGATGGGAGGTATTTGATCATAGTCTTCAGATAACCATCAGGGTAGAGCTGGCTTATTCGAAGACAACTGGATTCACATGTATACTTATGCCTTCTATCTATTGCAATATATTAGTTTGGTTGCAATATATGAGCAAAACTTGGCCTTATACATACAAACATGTAGTACAAAAAGGTAGGTTAGTCGCAATATGAAACCTGAAACCGTGTTAATGGACTTACCATATTCTTTTCTATTAAAATCCTTTGGTCTCGCTTGCATTTTGGATGGAACTTTCACCCATGCATGGTTTTGTAACTTTACCCATTGGTCTTCTGAGAAATAATTGGCTCTCTGTGTTAGGCAACTTGCGTGTGTTATCACATTACATTATACAATATCTAATATATCATAGTAGTTAATATGATCACCAATATCTTTAAATCAGAGCACTATTTAAATACTGGGGAGCCATACAGCTCATGGTAGCAGATACAAATTTCCCAAATTGTAATTTTTGCCTGAAAGCTTAGATTTTTATTATTAGCAACAATGGTCCATTGTTTTTCTTGATGTGCAGGCTCAGTTCATTCATTTTCAAGAAAATGCCTGACAACTACCCAAATTTGATTAACCATGGTTTCCCTGCCAGTCATTCTGTTCAGCAAAATGGTGTTTCATGGAAAAAGTGGCTAGTTCAGCCTTTAACTCAAACGATTGCACAAATATTTTGCCTTGAGATAATATAATAATTTGGAATGCAACAGAAGTGCTTTATGTGTACTTCCACTTTTGTCACACAGAATACTAAAAAGACATATACTCAAGAGTGGAGATTTAATAAAATTAGTACTTTTACTGCTTTTTCAATGTTATGGACTGAACTGTGTCCTCCCCAAATCCATATGTTGAAGTCCTTACCCCCAGTACCTCAAAATGTATCCCTTTTTTGGAAATAGGGCCTTTAAAGATAAGGTGTAATGGGGCCATTTGGACTGGATTAGAGTGGACCCTAATCCAGTCTAACTGGTGTCCTTATGAGAAGAAGAAATTTGGGCACACAAAGGGAAGAGACACAAAGGATTTGCACGCACAGAGGAAAGTCCATATGAGGACACAGAGAGAAGGTGGTCATCTCCAAGCCAAGGAGGGAGGGATAAGGAGAAACCGACTCTGTGGGCACCTTGATCCTGGATTTCTAGCTTCAGAACTGTAAGAAAATAAGTTTCTGTTGCTTAAGCCACCTGGTCTGTGTTATTTTGTTATGGCAGCCTTAGCCAACTCATATAGTCAATAACATTTTTAGGAGAAACTGGCTTTTTTTTCCCCCTTGCAAATATAGAAATGAAGGCTATATTGACCACTAATACAGAATTGAGGCCTCTGCCTTGATTCATGATGAGGGACCAGGAGCTTTATCCACCATTGCTTTTACACCATCAGGGCAATGTCAACACAAAGAAAAAGGCAAATATTCTTTTGATATTATTATGGAACTAGTTCTGACATCACAGACTCCCTGAAAATGTCTTTGTGTCCTTAGTGGGCCATGGGCCATTCTTTGAAAACCACTGTCCTAATCTATGTGGTTTGTGCTGCCAAAGCTGCAATGGCAGCAGTCAACCCAGGCTTTCTCTACTGCTTGACCACTCTCTTCTTGTTTGCTAGTGATTAGCAGATCAATTATATCATATGCTTTAACTGATAGATGAATAAGTGGTCAGAAGCCATTGTGAGCAGTAATTTTCCAATTCCTTAAAAAAGATGAAATTGTCCTAAATACTTTGGTGGACTCTCTAGAGTCAAAGACCATGGACCTGTATGTCCTCTGCCTGGGGATTGTTCTCCTTGGTGGTACTCAGTGTCTCAGATGCTGGGTCCATGAAGATGGTGCTTTGGGGACAGTGGGAAGGCTCAGGGAAGGCCCAGAGTCTGACTATATTATGTTCAGTATCCAAACTATATTTCTGCAGCAAAACTTCAACCTTTCCATTAAAAATAATATTTCTCGTTTAAGTGACAGGTAGTTAGGAAGGTGACTTGAATTTTTGGCAAAATGCTAAAGGGGAGGAATAGATCGACTGGGCTTTCGTGGTTAATGGATCAAACAATATACTTAGCAACTGGACTGGAATTAAAAAAAGACCAGGCTTTTGATCTGAGACCCATATAAAGCCCCAAGCATGGATAAATCTTGTCAAGTTCCCCTCAGTGAGGAGGCCCCCAACACACTTTGGCTTTTGTCAAAACCTTCTCTTACCTTCTCTGTGATGCTCACCCTGCTGAAGGAGAAGTGAGCTTGCCAATCCACTGACTGGAGTCTTTGGTACGTCTGTAGAAGTCTGGCTCTGCCCCACCTCCACACAAGTGGAAGTCTGGATTTTGAGCTATTATCATTATTTCAGATCTTGAAAGGCAGTGATTTTAAGGTACACCACTTATGCCTCTCCAGTTCAAGATTGTTCTTGAATAAGAACAATCCAAAACGTGGAAAATCATCACTTGCAGTTTTCTCATTAATTTTATGTATGTAGGCAGTGACAGAGTCCATTGTTGTCTTAGAAATATGTCATATGAACACACAGTTTTAATATCTTTAAATGTCTGTGGATTCACGGTTTCTTTGAGCTGAGCAGTATTCATCAAGAAATCATGCTGATTTTCAAGAAACATATTGTATTTCACTTTTTCACTGCTTAAACTTGCTGTAGACCTCTTGACCACTTAATGGCCAAGAAATGAAAACATTAAAAATATTTTTTTATAAAGCTTTTGAAATATTAGGGAAAAAGAGGGGAATACAATCAATATCTTGGATTCATCATTTAGATTTAACAATCTTTAATGTTTGTCATATTTGCAATTTATTTTGTTCAGGTATTTAAAATAAATAAATTACTTATTTATTTTTTATTTTATTTTATTTTTTTACATCTTTATTGGAGTATAATTGCTTTACAATGGTGTGTTAGTTTCTGCTTTATAACAAAGAGAATCAGTTACACATATACATATGTTCCCATATATCTCTTCCCTCTTGCGTCTCCCTCCCTCCCACCCTCCCTATTGGTCACAAAGCACAGAGCTGATCTCCCTGTGCTATGCGGCTGCTTCCCACTAGCTACCTACCTTACGTTTGGTAGTGTATATATGTCCATGCCTCTCTCTCTCTTTGTCACAGCTTACCCTTCCCCCTCCCCATATCCTCAACTCCATTCTCTAGTAGGTCTGTGTCTTTATTCCTGTCTTACCCCTAGGTTCTTCATGACATTTTTTTTTCTTAAATTCCGTATATATGTGCTGGAATACGGTATTTGTCTCTCTCTTTCTGACTTACTTCACTCTGTATGACAGTCTCTAGGTCTATCCACCTCATTACAAATAGTTCAATTTCGTTTCTTTTTATGGTTGAGTAATATTCCATTGTATATATGTGCCACATCTTCTTTATCCATTCATCCAATGATGGACACTTAGGTTGTTTCCATCTCCAGGCTATTGTAAATAGAGCTGCAATGAACATTTTGGTGCATGACTCTTTTTGAATTATGGTTTTCTCAGGGTATATGCCCAGTAGTGGGATTGCTGGGTCATATGGTAGTTCTCTTTTTAGTTTTTTAAGGAACCTCCATACTGTTCTCCATAGTGGCTGTATCAGTTTACATTCCCACCAACAGTGTAAGAGGGTTCCCTTTTCTCCACACCCTCTCCAGCATTTATGGTTTCTAGATTTTTTGATGATGGCCATTCTGACTGGTGTGAGATGATATCTCATTGTAGTTTTGATTTGCATTTCTCTAATGATTAATGATGTTGAGCATAATTTCATGTGTTTGTTGGCACTCTGTATATCTTCTTTGGAGAAATGTTTATTTAGGTCTTCTGCCCATTTTTGGATTGGGTTGTTTGTTTTTTTGTTATTGAGCTGCATGTACTGCTTATAAATTTTGGAGATTAATCCTTTGTCAGTTGCTTCATTTGCAAATATTTTCTTCCATTCTGAGGGTTGTCTTTTGGTCTTGTTTATGGTTTCCTTTGCTGTGCAAAAGCTTTGAAGTTTCATTAGGTCCCACTTGTTTATTTTTGTTTTTATTTCCATTTCTCTAGGAGGTGGGTCAAAAAGGATCTTGCTGTGATTTCTGTCATAGAGTGTTCTGCCTATGTTTTCCTCTAAGAGTTTGATAGTTTCTGGCCTTACATTTAGGTCTTTAATCCATTTTGAGCTTATTTTTGTGTATGCTGTTAGGGAGTGATCTAATCTCATACTTTTACATGTACCTGTCCAGTTTTCCCAGCACCACTTATTGAAGAGGCTGTCCTTTCTCCACTGTACATTCCTGCCTCCTTTGTCAAAGATAAGGTGACCATATGTGCGTGGGTTTATCTCTGGGCTTTCTATCCTATTCCATTGATCTATCTTTCTGTTTTTGTGCCAGTACCATACTGTCTTGATTACTGTAGCTTTGTAGTATAGTCTGAAGTCAGGGAGCCTGATTCCTCCAGCTCCGTTTTTCGTTCTCAAGATTGCTTTGGCTATTCGGGGTCTTTTGTGTTTCCATACAAATTGTGAAAGTTTTTGTTCTAGTTCTGTGAAAAATGCCAGTGGTAGTTTGATAGGGTTTGCATTGAATCTGTAGATTGCTTTGGGTAGTAGAGTCATTTTCACAATGTTGATTCTTCCAATCCAAGAACATGGTATATCTCTCCATCTATTTGTATCATCTTTCATTTCTTTCATCAGTGTCTTATAAATCTCTGCATACAGGTCTTTTGTCTCCTTAGGTAGGTTTATTCCTAGATATTTTATTCTTTTTGTTGCAATGGTAAATGGGAGTGTTTTCTTGATTTCACTTTCAGATTTTTCATCCTTAGTGTATAGGAATGCCAGAGATTTCTGTGCATTAATTTTGTATCCTGCTACTTTACCAAATTCATTGATTAGCTCTAGTAGTTTTCTGGTAGCATCTTTAGGATTCTCTATGTATAGTATCATGTCATCTGCGAACAGTGACAGCTTTACTTCTTCTTTTCCGATTTGGATTCCTTTTATTTCCTTTTCTTCTCTGATTGCTGTGGCTAAAACTTCCAAAACTATGTTGAATAAGAGTGGTGAGAGTGGGCAACCTTGTCTTGTTCCTGATCTTAGTGGAAATGCTTTCAGTTTTTCACCATTGAGGATGATGTTGGCTGTGGGTTTGTCATATATGGCCTTTATTATGTTGAGGAAAGTTCCCTCTATGCCTACTTTCTGCAGGGTTTTTATCATAAATGGGTGTTGAATTTTGTCGAAAGCTTTCTCTGCATCTATTGAGATGATCATATGGTTTTTCTCCTTCAATTTGTTAATATGGTGTATCATGTTGATTGATTTGCGTATATTGAAGAATCCTTGCATTGCTGGAATAAACCCCACTTGATGATGGTGTATGATCCGTTTAATGTGCTGTTGGATTCTGTTTGCTAGTATTTTGTTGAGGATTTTTGCATGAGTGATATTGGCCTGTAGTTTTCTTTCTTTGTGACATCCTTGTCTAGTTTTGGTATCAGGGTGATGGTGCCCTCGTAGGATGAGATTGGGAGTGTTCCTCCCTCTGCTGTAATTTGGAAGAGTTTGAGAAGGATAGGTGTTAGCTCTTCTGTAAATGTTTGATAGAATTCGCCTGTGAAGCCATTTGATCCTGGGCTTTTGTTTGTTGGAAGATTTTTAATCACAGTCTCAATTTCAGTGCTTGTGATTGGTTCATTTATGTTTTCTGTTTCTTCCTGGTTCAGTCTGGGAAGGTTGTGCTTTTCTAGAATTTGTCCATTTCTTGCAGGACATTTTATTGGCATGTAGTTGCTTGCAGTAATCTCTCATGATCCTTTGTATTTCTGCAGTGTCAGTTGTTACTTCTCCTTTTTCATTTCTAATTCTATTTATTTGAGTCTTCTTTTTTTTCTTGATGAGTCTGGCTAATGGTTTATCAATTTTGTTTATCTTCTCAAAGAACCAGCTTTTAGTTTTATTGATCTTTGCTATCGTTTCCTTCATTTCTTTTTCATTTATTTCTGATCTGATTTTTATGATTTCTTTCCTTCTGCTAACTTTGGTAACCTTCATTTTCAATAATCTAGTTGAGGAAGAGTGGGGACTTACTTTATATTACAAAGAATATACTATATACATAAAATATAGTTATGTACATGTAGTTATATGTATGTATAAAGTTTTCATCATATATACATATCATAATTTTAAATAATGGAAATGTCACATATGGATATATTCCTTAAAGCAGTTTTTACAATAGGAGAAATGTAGATGTTGCCCAAATTCTCCATCACACAAGAACTGATTGATCCATAGCAGGTTCCTAAGTACAGTATTAATGTAGCTCATTAAAAATACTGATTACTGGGCTTCCCTGGTGGCGCAGTGGTTGGGAGTCCGCCTGCCGATGCAGGGGACACAGGTTCGTGCCCTGGTCCGGGAAGATCCCACATGCTGCGGAGCGGCTGGGCCTGTGAGCCATGGCCGCTGAGCCTGCGCGTCTGGAGCCTGTGCTCTGCAACGGGAGAGGCCACAACAGTGAGAGGCCCGCGTACCGCAAAACAAAACAAAACAAAACAAAAACCAAAAAAAAAACTGATTACTAAAAGTATCAAATAAAAAAATATGGAATTGATTTTATAATGTTAAAACAGATGAATTGTGTATATGGAGTATGAGTACATATAGAGAGTATGTACTTTGAAAAGAAAACTGGGAAGGAATATACCCAAATAGTAACTGTAGTTGCTTTTAGGTGTCAGTTGAGTTTTTTTCGACACGGAATATTGTAATGAATTTTAAGGAGAAAAGAACTCAGGTCATTGAATTCTATCTGCCAACCATGCAGACAACCTTCCTAGTGTAGTCATCCACCTGAACTCACTCTCTGATAAGGATGTTTGTTTCTTGGCTGAATAATGTCAACTACGGAAAACTATTCTTGCTATTAGATTAAGTCACACACATTTAAATTTTATATTTCTGTTGGCCACAATTCTGGACCTCTTTCTGAACACAAGAATAGAAGTGCCTGCTTAGAGACTCCAGATTCTCTTTGTCTGATCCACACCGAATCTCCAAACACGGAGAGAACAAACTTCCATCTCTCGTTTTGGGCAGTGTCCTCAAGCTTTGAAAATTCTGCCACGGTTGCTTTAGTCTTTAGCTCATGGCTATTATATCTATTAAATACAATGTTCCCTCCCTCCCACCCCAAACTTAGAAAACCTAAAGCCTCCATCTATTTCCATTCTTCCCTAAATTAGTATGAACTAGTTTCAGGTCATTTCTTGATACCAGGTTTTGAAGGGAATAGAATAGAAGCATATGAGGGATGTGATGGGGAGGAGGGTCCGGGGAAAAGGCCCAGAAAGATGAGAACAAGGAGCTGTGGATGACCTACTTTACAGTTTGCAGAGGGTTGGCAGCTGCAGCCTCCCTTAGCTACTGCCAAGGCTTTGGATCATTCCAGCTACAGTGAAGCACTTTTGTTTATTGGTGTGGAAACTGCAGGATTCAAAGATTCTGTACTCCATGAATTCTCATATTTTCTTTCAGAGACACTGAGAAAATACACATTTTAATACTGACCTTTACATTTGCTGGGGAGATAAGGTTAATATCAATTCAAGTTTTAAATACTCCGAGTCTAC
Source organism: Stenella coeruleoalba (assembly GCF_951394435.1). Lineage (NCBI taxonomy): Eukaryota > Metazoa > Chordata > Mammalia > Artiodactyla > Delphinidae > Stenella > Stenella coeruleoalba. Next base: position 74,310,685 of record NC_137147.1, read on the forward strand.
AAGAGTATTTTCCCTGGTACTAATGTTTTTGTGTATTTCCTTATACTTTGTCCATATGCTTCCTATTTTTCTTAGCTTTATGAAGTAGGCAGTCCACAGAAGGGACTATTTTCTTGGGTCACAAAAGTAGTAAAAGAAATCTACAGACTTAGGGAAAGCCAGGATACAGTCTCTTACAGAGAGTTGCAGTACAAGGACATCCTTGTAAGGTCTGGCACAAACTAGCAATAACATTCTCAGGAGCAGTATCTCCAGCCCCATTGACCTGCATGTGGAGAAAGGAAAGGTCCTTCTGCTCACAGCTTTGAAAGCCCATCCAGTGTGTGATCACCTCATGGATTCAGAGAGTGAGATGGGTAAGGTCAGTGATTTAGGAAGGCATTGTATCAAAGTTTTGGATAGATCTGCAGGCATTTCTATGGTACCTGTAGAGTTGTAATAACTACTTTCCAATAATTCACTTAACTTTCAGTCTCCTAAACTTAGTCATGACTCAGGATCCTCAGTTCTCAACAGGAAGCATTAAATCTGTGAAGATGCTCAGGAGAAAGTCTCCCAGTCTCTCTCTTTGGGCAGGTGTCAGGTGATTGATGGGATCACAAGTATGGGACTTTCTGAGAAGCTGATTCTCATGCCCTGCCCTGGTGAATGCTTCCTGGGTAGTTGGTGGTTGTGCCCCACATCTGTTGTGAACTGGCTCAAAGCCAGCAGCTTTTGTTCTCTGAATAGGAAAGGAACTCAAATGTGGGGTGTCAGGGGGTACAGGAACCACAGAATGTGGTTATTCTGGGTTTCTGGTGCCTCATAAGGAAGACATTATTAGGTGGGTGGTGAGAAGACTGAGTCAGCAGTGGACTTGAGCAGTTTCCCAGCACCCAGGTTCCATCCATCCCACCACTTTCCACCTCTATCTTAGAATATGGGCTTTTCCAGGTTTACTAGCCAATGTATATAGTTAGGTCTGATTTCTGGGATCAGTGTGATGGCGTCAACAATGCTGAACCAGGAGATCCTCCTCCAGATGTGGTGGAGAACAGATGGCTTGGGGTGTGGAAGCCAAAAAGCAATGGCAAACACTCTATCCAGAGAGAAAGCCAGTGTAGGAAGAAAGTGTCTATTGTTTTTCATCTGTAAATAGAAGCTAAATAATCTTAGTACAAAATTGTCTTCCCTTTACACACTCATTCTACACTGATAGTTGAGTTATTAGTGTATGTAGGGTGGAGCCTCCATTTTCATCACGGAATTCTCCATATGTAAAACCTTTGTACAGGAAGCGGGAGGAATTATCCAAATGTAAAAATAGGGTGCATAAAGACCTGCTTTATACCTAGCTCTTGGATTCTGTGCTAGAGAGAGGGAAAGATTTTACTCTGGAGTCAGATTCATTTACTTTACTTTGAGTCTGAAGACTTGCAAAGACTATGTCTTTGTCCAGTTTATTTTTCAGTAGATTTGATCTAACATAAATGGTAGAATGAGGTGTGGTATCAGAGAACACAAGTAGCCGAGAGAGTTGGAGTTTTTTAAGGTGACAATGTTTCCTTCTTCCACTGAAGGCCTATGATCTGGACAGCTCCCATCACAGTCCATAGAACTGGTGCACTTGAGCTTCATACATCCATATATCCTGTAGAATCTGAGATTCAGTTCTGGGACTTTCAAGGAGCGGTACGAACATAGCCCACCTTTTCCAATGGCAAATTCCAGTGATACAGTAGCTGGACCTGAATTTAGGTACAAACTTGCAAGTCTTTCTGAGTCAGGCATCTTCAAGTGTTATAGTATCATGGACTCAGCCCCAAATGCTGCTCTGGTGACAGATCTCTGAGAAAATGTCCACAAACGGGGAAGGTGGTCCTAACTTTCCAGTCCTACATGGGTTGGGGTAGGACTGAGAAGCAAAAAACCGGAATAGGAAGGGACCTGTTTTGCGTCATTTTTCAGTTGAGATACTAATGTTCTGGGAAGGTTTATTGTTGGAAGGTGTAAAGCTCAGGGTGAGGGAGGCTGGGAGGAAGAAATGAGTGGTGGAAATTTTGTAGACTATCAACACTATGAGTAGATGTCAAAGAAGGAAATATGAATTTATAAAGTGGAGGCCTAAGTATCAAGATTAGAAAAAGATACTAAGGAACAAACGCTGCAGAAGAAACTGAGTGAGTAATTGGCTGTTAGAACAGTGACACCAAGAGCACGTTTTATGGTTGTTGTAGGTCCCAAGGTAGTCCAAGCTTGAGCTTTTTGCTCCCAATAGGTGCCTGGAATAATAGAGAAATGGAAGAGGAAATCTTTCCATTTCTCTGTTATTCCAGGCACCTATTGGGCTGAAGAAATTTAAAAAATTAACTTGTACATTGACCTTGTGATGAAACTGGAAAGCATAGCAAAGCCCTTTGGGAGTTAGCTTTAGAAAGGAAACACTGGAAAATATAAATAGGATAGAACATTTGCAGGAAATTCCCTGCTTAACGAATGGTCAGATTTAAGTTTGGAACATGCAAGTTTCCATCAGAATATCGGTTACAACATTTTAATGAACTTGGGACTGGATGCCTTATGTGAAGCAAAAATGGCAGCTGGTATTTTGTGGGAGTTCAGTCAGGGAGTCATGGGAAAATTAGTCTGATAGTCATGGTAGCCAGGATGAGGAATTCAGGGGGAAATTCCACTTTTGCCCCTACAGTTTCTGTACAGGTCTCTGTGGGTTTTGTAGCAATGTGCTCGTAAATCCCACCCACAGTGCTACAGAGCTTTACAAAAACCTCCCCTTGGTTTTGTCCTATGGGGCCTCTGAGAACACCCGTCATAGGATTTTTCTCCAAGTCAAGCTTCAGCAATATCAGAGTCTTGGCTGCAGGTCAGAGCAGGCTCACCTGGGTGCTTCTTTCTCAGGCTCTTCTGCCCTGCTGCTGGGATCTGCCCTGGAGTTTGCAACTAGAATGGGCTTTCAGAAATCATGACATCTTCTCCTATCTGTGCTTTCTGGCCAGTCTCCTCTCAGGTGGTTTCCCACAGAGGAGTCTGTCAGACCTGAATGTCTCAACTGGGTTCTATAAGCTGTAGGTAGGCAGAAAAGTTTTGTGGTCAATGTAATTTCTGCTCTCACGTGCTTTGCTTCCAAATCACCTCTGCCTGCCCTACTTTACACGTGGAGGGTGTTATAGAGCCGAAAAGGCTTTCATATAAACTTAGAATTTTATCCTCTCCATTGACTAGCTCTTGGCTAAATTCAGGGCCAGTAGTCCATATGTTTCTTGGTGTGACTTGGAAAGGGCAACCCACTGGGGAAATGCAGTGGCATTGCCTAGTGTTCAAGCTTGGCAAACAGAAGGCACCTTTGTGAGCTTTATGAAAGGCTTCCCTTTCTCCAGCTGAGGCAGCTCCTCACCAGGGACAGCAGAGCTGAAGCTGAATTTTAGCCCCTCTTGTCCCCTTGGCCGAGGGTCCTTGTGCCAGACACAACCTGTGAACCTAGGTGCAGTGGCTCTGGCCAAATTCAGGCCATGCCATTTATTTATATTCTTGTTGGACTTGTGATTTTTAACATCATCATACCCTTTTTGAAAACTTTGGTGATCTCAACACATTGGTCTTGGTTAGCCTTTGATCTGTGTGTCTATTATTATGAAAATAAAGAGATACACTAGAGTCATTGAAAGTACCCTCATGGAATGTTAACCATTAAAGGAGAGTGTGAATTCTGTTGCTGTTGTTATCAAGAGAGAGCAGGATTGAAAAAAGGTTGATCTTCACACTTTCTTTGGAGGATCTTATCTAAATCCATGGCTTAATTTAAGTATAACAATTTTCCTTATAATCTTGTGACAACTCCTTCCCACCCTCCATACAACTGTATTTCTGCCCCGTGAACTCCAAGCAACATCATCTCCACACACATGGTCTAACACTCTTTTGCTGATTAAAAAACTCAAAGAATGAATAGGAAAACTGGAGAAGCAGAAATGTTATTTTCTCAGTAACAGACAATGTAACAACGGATGGCTTGAGCAGAGAGCAGGAGAATGTGGACCTCATGGGGAGAGGCCAGTTGGGAATAAAACATTGAACTTGGACGGTTGAGTATGGCTGGTTTAGGTGCCAGTCTTTGAAATGGCAACAGGTGGGTGGTTAGCGTGTTGAATAGTAAATTCGGCTTCTGATGCACCCCTGTGAGGCCCACTGACTCCCTCCTAGTGCTGGTGCACAGACTTTCCCAAGCAGCCATCAGAGACTGGTTTGAATGGAACTAGCTTTAAGAAACAAAAAAGTTGGGAATGAAAAGGCAATTAAAATCTCGAGGAAACCAACACTTAAACTCTGCAATCTTGTGGGTCTGGGGCCGTGAATCTTACAATCCTGTGGCCATGGCAGAAAGTTTTGGGGTGCTGAATCCTCAGGAGAATGCAGCTGCTGTGTTTCCCAGTGCTTCACTCCTCCCTGTACCAGGAGTATCATCCAGGGACTTTGCCATGGGACTTTGCAGGGCCTCCACTCCAGGTGGGTGTACATCCCACTCCACTGACCTGGAGCGTGGCCGTGCATGGATCCATAGATTGTGGGTGGAGGTGACAGTGCCAGTTCTAGGCTGAGGCTCCACATGGCATGACATCATGGATTTCTGCCAGCACTCTTGAACCTTTGTCCTCTGAGGTGAGAAGAGTGTGCTCAGAGGGTCACTGCTGCTTCAGTCTGGGTCCCAGAACGAAGACATGTAGAGCAGCCCTGAATGCAGCCCACAACTTGAGGCCGAGTCCAGCTGGCCTGCTGACCAATGAGCAAAGGCAATATATGTTTGTTGTAAAGCAACTGCGATTTTGTGAATGTTTGTTATAGCTAATAATCACAGTAGAAATACCTGATTAATAAAGATGCTAAGCCTTGTGGGGCTTGACCTATGAAATTACATGCTGAAATTTATTGTAGCACCCCATTATCCTCAGGATAAGATGGCTTGGAGTACAGGGTTTTGCTTGCCTTCCTAGGCTATATCTTATCCTTTTCCACATGCTGCCCTAAACTCAGCTGTGTTGAACAACTTGCTTCCTGAAAGCTCCATGGTCTTTCATACCTCTTTGCCTTTGCCAAGTGATTGCTTTTGCCTGAAATACCCTTTCCTTCTTCAGTTCCCCAGTTTTGTCCCTAACCCACCTCCTTAGATCCTATTGATTTACTGGTCTGAGCTTAGCTGTTTTCTTCCCTAGGAAGTCTTAAATGGCTGCCCAACAGTGCACTGGATTAGATGCACCCCCTTCCCTTCAATTTTCATGGCATCCGGTGCTTATCTCTATCCCTGCACTCAAAACCCCTTTCCTGTGGTCTCAGAGAAGGAGTTTGTCTTGTTCATCTCTGTGTCCACTAGGCCAGCACAGTACCTCAATGAACTAGTGCTCAGAAAGTGTCTTCTGAATCCACTTTAAGATGGAGTATCTCATATTCAGAGAGGATGAGCTAGGAAGTGTCAGATTCATGGCCAGAAGCTACATCTTCCCAATTCCTAGTCCCTTGCTCTCTCTGGCCCTAGGTGTCTTGTGAAATACTACCTTATATTTGATTAGCAGAGCACAGCACTATTAGTTGTAAAGAATTCGATTTTTAACATTGGCCTGAGTTAAGCATCATTATGAAGATATATTTGTTGTGATTTTCTCCAAGCCATGAAATATATTCCAAAGCCAAAGAGAAATGAGTTCCATGTTATCTACATGTTTGGGGTAGTTAAATCACATTCTTTCCACTAACATGAGTAATCTAGCATGGACTGTGCCTCTAGAGAAGCATCCTAGGATGTCACTGTTGGGAGAGCCCTCAAGGATCATATATTTGCTCCACTATGTGTTCAAATGAAGGAGTCTAGAAAGATCCAGAGTGGTTTCACAACTGGCCAAGGCACCCAAATTAAAGAAACATACAAGAAATCAATACTCCAATTCCTAATCCAGTGATATTCTTTTGATAAACTAAGCAAATGCCCAGTCTTTGGTCTTCTGTTCTGACATTGTCATTTGAAAGTGTCTGGCTATCCTCTCAGTCCTCCAGCTGGTCTCCTTCCCTGGAGTGGCCTTAGAATGGCCTGGGCAGCCCGGCCTTTTCTTCCTTTCTGTGGCTTTGCATTGTTGTATGAGATGCTCTTCTGTGAGAAAGGGGAGGGGCAGGCAGAGGTTGGGTTCATCCTGAAATTCACCTCTTCCTGGAAGGAGGCTGGGCCAGACAAGTGCATTCTCAGAAGGGACTAGAGGACAGGGATGGTGTGAGGGGACTGAGTTTCCCATGGTGTTGTCCAGTCCTGGGTGGGATCAGGCTTCCTGCCTGGAGACTCAGAGGACTTGGAGAAAATTTATGGGATGCCAGTCCAAGAAATGAAATAGGGATTGGACAAGAGCATCCTAGAGCTTTTAATTTTGTGATTTTGGACTTTGAACTTGCTTTATTTATCTCTACTCCCTGCTCCTGATATTGACATGTATTCATTGAGGGTTATAGACAAACTGCAGTCTATTGAAAGGAGAATACTAGGCTGTGTGTGTGTGTGCTTTTTAAGGTGGAACAGACTGTTGAAAAGACTTCAAACCACATACATGGAGGAACAGCTAGAAAACTTTGGAGAATATAGACCAAAGGATGGGAGATACTAAAGGTGTTTGATCATAGTCTTCAAATAACCATCAGGGTAGAGCTGGCTTATGCGAAGACAATTAGATTTACATGTCTGCTTATGCCTCCTATGTATTGCAATATATTGGTTTGGTGAAATATATGAGCAAAACCTGGCCTCACACAGATGTGTAGTACAAAAAAGTAGGTTATTTGCGTTGTGAAATCAGAAACCATGCTAATGGGCTTTTCCTATTCTTTTCCGTTAAAGTCCATTGGTCTAGCTTGCATTTTGGATGGCACTTTCATCTATGCATAGTTTTGAATGATTATCCATTGGTCTTTTGGGAAATAATTTGTTCACTGAGTTAGGCAACTTTTGTGTGTTGACATATTTCTTATACAATATCAAATATATCACAGGAGTTAATATGACCACCAGTATTTTAAAATCAGAATAGTATTTAAATACTGGTGAGCCATACAGCTCATGGTGACAGACACAAGTTTCCCTAAACTCTATTTTTGCTTGAAAGCTTATATTTTTATTATTAGCAACAATGATCCATTATTTTTCTTGATGTGACAGGCTCAGTTCATTAATTTTCAAGAAAATGCCTGACAGCTACCCAAGTCTGAATACCCATAATTTGTCTGTCAGTCATTCTTTCAAGTAAAAAGAATGGAAAAAGTGGCTAGTTCAGCTTGCAACTCAAACAATTGCACAAATGTTTTCCCTTGAGATAATATGATAATTTGGAATGCAGCAGAAGTGCTTTATGTGTACTTCCACTTTTGTCACACAGAATACTAAAAAGACATATACTCAAGAGTTGAGATTTAATAAAATTAATAGTTTCACTGCTTTTTCAATGTTATGGACAGAATTATGTCCTCCTCAAATTCATATGTTAATTATCCTTATGCCTCATATCTCATGATATAACTGTATTTGTAGATATGGCTGTTAAATAGATGATTTAGTTTAAATGGCGCCATTTGATTTGTATTACAATGTACTCTAATCCAGTCTGACTGATGTCCTTATGAGAAGAGGAAATTTGGACACACAAAGAGAAGAGACACAAGGGCTATGCATGTATAGAGGAAAGTCCACATGAGAACACAGTGAAAAAGTGGTCATCTCCAAGCTAAGGAGGGAGGGTTCAAAGAGAAACCAGCTCTATGGGAATCTTGATCTTGAATTTCTAGCCTCAAAACTGTGAGAAAATAAATTTCTGTTGTTTAAGTCACCTAATCTGTAGTGTTTTATTATGGCAGCCCTAGCCAATTAATATAGTCAGTAACATTTTTATGTGAAATTGGCTTTGTTTGCCCTGCAAGTACGTACCAACAAAGAATACAATGACCACTGATACAGAATCAAGGCCACTGACTTCACTCATGCTAAGGGACCATCAGTTTTACCCACCAAAGCTTTTGCAACATCAAGGCAAATGTCAACACTAGGATAAGCAAATATTGTTTTGATATTATTATGAAAATAGTTCTGACCTCATGGAAACTCCCTGAAAATGTCTTTGGACTCCTAGAGGTCCATGGACCATCCTTTGAGAACCACTGTCTTAATCCATGTGGTTTGTGCTGCCAAAGCTGCAATGGCAGCAGTCAACCCAGGCTTTCTCTACTGCTTGACCACTCTCTTCTTGTTTGCTAGTGATTAGCAGATCAGTTATGTCATATGCTTTGACTGATGGAGGAATAAGTGGTCAGAAGCCATTGTGAACAGTGACTTTCCAATTCCTTAAAAAAGATGAAATTGTCCTAAATACTTTGGTGGAAACTCTAGAGTCAAAGACCATGGATCTGTATGTCCTCTGCCTGTGCTTTGTTCTCCTTGGTGGTACTCAGTGTCTCAGATGGTGGATCCATGAAGTTGGTGCTTTGGGGACAGTGGGAAGGCTCAGGGAAGGCCCAGAGTCTGACCACATTATGTTCAGTACCCATACTATATTTCTGTGGTGATACTTCAGCCTTTCCATTAAAAATAATGTTTACTTGCTTAAGTGACAGGTAGTTAGTATTGTGACTTGAGTTTTTGGCAAAACCGTAAAGAGGAGGAATAGACTGGCTTGGCTTTCATGGTTAAGGGGTCAAGCAATATACTTAGCAACTGGACTGGAAATAAAAAAGGCCAGGCTTTTAAACTGGGACCCATATAAAGCCCCAAGAACGGATTAACCTGGTCAAGTTCCCCTCAGTCAGGTGGTCCCCAATACACTGGCTTTTGTCAAAATCTTCTCTTACCTTCTCTGTAATGCCTACCCAACTGAAGGAGAAGTGAGCTTGCCAATCCACTGATTGGAGCCATTGGTACATCTGTAGAAGTCTGGCATTCTCCCATCCCCACACAAGTGGAAGACTGGATTTTGAGCTATTATTATCTAGAAAGGCAGTGATTTTAAGATATACCACTTATGCTTATTTCTTGAATAAGAATAATCCAAAATGTGCAAGATCATCACTGGCGTTTTCTTATTTATACTACCTAGGTATTCAGTAGCGGATTCATTTTTGTTGTAGAAATATGTCATAGCAACATACAGTTTTAATTTGTTTAAATACCTACAGGTTCAGGGTTTCTTTGAGCAGAGCAGTATTCTTAAAATGTATGCTAATTTTCAATAAATGTGGTTTTCCACTTTTTCACTGCTTAAACTTGCTGCAGCCTTCTTGGCCACTTAGAAATGAAAACTTTAAAAACATTTTATTACAAAAATTTGAAACATTACAAAAGAGAGGTGAACAGAATCAGTATCTTTATAGTCTCCACCTAGATTTAACAATTGTTAATGTTTGTCATATTTGCTGTTTATTTCAGTCAAGTACTTAAAAATAAATTACAAGCACCATGACAATTCATTTCTATCTGCTTTAGCATGTATTTTTTTAAAAAGAAGAATATTGTTCTACATATCCATATTATGACTTTCCACTTAAAGTAAACAATTCCCTAAAATCATTTTGTAGCCAGTCCATGATAAATTTCCCTACTTCTTCCCAAATATCTTTTGCTGAGGGGTTTTAAAAACAAGAATCTAATCAAAGACTATGCATTTAATTAGGTTGCTAAGCATTTTAAGTTTCTTTATTCTGTAATAGTTCTCCTACTACTTTCCCTCCACTGTACTTGTTTTTTCTTTTCATCACATTGATTATTGAAGGGACTAGCCTATTGTCCTGTAGAATGTCTCACCTTCTGGATTTGTCTAGGTGTTTCCTTGTGGAATCCTTTAACTTGTTCTTCTAGCTCCCTTGTGTCCTGCTAGAACTAAAGGTTGGATTAGGCTTTGTTTATTTCTGGCAGGAACACTGTGTAAAGGAGGTTGTGTCCTGTGTATGGCATCATGTCAGGATAGACCTAATGACTTGATGAGGCTAAGATTGATCACTAGGATAAGATGGTGACAGAAAATTCTATCCTTTGTAAAGTTTCATATTCCCATTGCAACCAGCAAGTAATCTGAGATTTTGCAATGTTTTAAAACGTCTTCTTTTGGCTTGGAGTATTTTTTTTTTCTGCATGATTTCTCTTATGTGAAGCCCCAAACTAGTCACATTTCTTCTTCCTGTAACTGTGAATGCCTCCATTCCGCTATACCAGAAAGAAATGTTATAAACCATCACTAGATGCTGAAAAATTCATATCTAAAAGAATCTGCTCTTTTAGAAATATGTAACCCAGGGAAGACATGTTCTGTTTCTGCTCTAAAAATGAGAATTTCATTAAAAGTGTTATATTTGTGAATTGTTTATATTCCCTGAAATGGGCTCTTTTGATTTTATTTTATTGAGCTGATGTATTCTATCCTTTAAGCCATAAGCCCAGTTATTTTGGACAATCTGGGTGGAAGCATAGGTACAGTTTTCCTCCACTGTTCATCACTTTTTCTCTTGTGGACTTAAAAATAGCAATTGGACCTGGTGTGCTAACTGGTGATTGTAATCCCAGGATGAAGGGATTAATTAATTAGCATTGAACATATGCAGGGTCTGGGGAAGAGTGAAAGAGAGCCCAGGACTGGTCAACTCTCAGATCAGATAGTGGTATTCACATTGATTGATCCTCTGATTGAACAGAAATTTTTCTTAGTTCCTAGGAAATATCTTTCAAAAACACATAGTGTAAGTGGGTGGGGACAAGTGGTGCCTTTGCTCTGGGATGAGGAGAGGCACTGGGTCAGAGAGAAGATTCCTTGACTCTGAAATATTTCCAGTCAGGGTGGATCTTGTGGCATCTTCAAGGACCAACTCAAGGTTCATCTCCAAGAGCTCTTCCCAGCTAACTCTACCCAACAAAAGTTTCCCTGCCGCCATCTGTTTACTTACTTGGTACTTCGTGATAACTCAGGTTTTACTTGTGAAGGGTCTGTACTCTTCATCTCATAACTGGGTCATTTGTCCAGTGCTACCTAATAACGACCTTCTTGCCATCTCTGCTCCCTCATTTGACAGTTTTTTTCATCAGAACAAGACACATGAACTGCTAGAAATTGGGGATTCAGTGTCAGAATTTCACCTTTTGGATCTTCTTGTAGATACGGAATTTATAAACACAGTCTTTTAAAAAATGGACTCTGTATGATGGAGTTCAGTTCACAACAACCACTTTCCGAGCACTTGTTTTGTTTTGTACTGGGCACTGAGCTCTTTAAAGAAATAATTATTTAAATTAGACAGAAGTGGGTTCAACTTCTTGCCTCATGATATACGAGTGTGTGACCCAGTACACAGGCTCCCCATTGTTAGTTCCATCTACTTCGTCCATGATATTTTTTACTTTGCCCTGAGTATATTTAATAAAAGTTGTTAAAATGTGGTGGGATTCCTTATTACTGATTATTTGGTGATAGTCATTTACATCTGAAACTATTGCAGTAGATAATATGGAATAAATATCTAAAGAAAGGAGTCGGCGGCAAGTGGGCCCTAAACCCATACATTATTTCCCCATGAGACTCAGAAGACTTCTCCCAATGCTGAGACATACACAGTAGATCACGGCTGGGGTTTTTGAACAAAGGCTTAATATACTTCAACCTCTGTGGTCCGTAGTCACAGTGAAACACAGCAGTACAATAACCCTCCTGTTCCTTTTTCCTTCCTTGGCACTTTGCCATCACCAACCGCTCTTTGGCATCTAGAATGTCTCAGATATCTCGTTTCACCAACGCTGTTATTGTGGTTAAATGCAATAAAACTCAGAGGCACAAAATTATTACAGTCACACAAATCAATAAGTAAAACAGTAAGATCTTAAAAGATAAATCGTGAAAGGATAAATGAAAAAACTCACTCATTGGTTAGACACATTCACTTAGGAAAATGTTTCAATCCTCTAGCAACAAAAAAAATGTAAATGAAGATATAATAAGCTAGTTTTTGGAAAGATGTTTAAGCAATGCTTTTGTTAGAAAATGTGATATTTCTAATACTGGTAAGATGTTGGTAGCAATATATATTGCTTTATTTTTATTGCAAGCTAATTAGTTAATATCCAGCGTGTGAAAATATTCATATTAGTTTGAGCAAATATTTCGACCTTGGGGAATTTACAGTGAGAAAATACTATATATGTTTGAATATAAAGTGAGGTTTATAATCTTTAGAGAAGAGAGAGTCCCCTTATATTTGATTCCTTGCAAAAATACAGAAAGCAATGTTATAATACTTTTATGCAATTCTTTGATTTTGCACAGTTAAGCAGTTTAGTGAAGACACATTCACCTCTAATAATCTTAATGAATGCTGCTTCATGGATAGTTCTGGAAGTCAGCTGATGAGATTAGTGAAAAAGGTGACTAACAAGTTTAACAACCACTTAGTAACTATTCTTGGGAGTAAGCCTTTGAAATTACAAGTGTTCAATATTGTTTAAACAAATCTTTTATTTATTTATTTAAAAATTTATTTATGTATTTATTAAAAATTATTTATTAAGATAAATAAATTATTTATTAAGATAAATTTATTTATTTAAACATTATTATTTTTAAAAATAAATTTATTTATTTATTTTGGCTGCGTTGGGTCTTCGTTGCTGTGTGTGGGCTTTCTCTAGTTGTGGTGAGCGGAGGCTACTCTTCGTTGCGGTGCATGGGCTTCTCATTGCAGTGGCTTCTCTTGTTGCGGAGTGTGGGCTCTAGGTGCACGGGCTTCAGTAGTTGTGGCACTCAGGCTCAGTAGTTGTGGCTTGCGGGGCTCTAGAGTGTAGGCTCAGTAGTTGTGGCGCACGGGCTTAGTTGCTGTGCAGCATGTGGGATCTTCCCAGACCAGGCTCGATCGAACCCATGTCCCCTGCATTGGCAGGCAGATTCTTAACCACTGCGTCACCAGGGAAGTCCTAAACAAACCTCTTAAAGTAAATTTTTTGTGTGTGTGTGTAAATCATGAATATTCACTTACAGGATAAGTGGCAATGAACAGTCCTAATGTTTTGTGAATAGATATTGTTGTTCCAGATATTTTAGTGATAGCTTCATACATGGATTCCTAATGTGCTATAATTCAAGCAATTTAGATACAAGTGAGTTTGATTGCTGTCAAAAAATGTTTGAATATTCAAAAAAGCAGCTCTTTGATGACAAATACATTGATTTGAGATGCTTGTGAGGAATTTGAAAAAAATTCTGTGAACTATGAGAATAGACAAAAACAAGTATTTCAAAATTAATATACTATTTTATATGAAATGTGATTTTAAATATGCATGTGTAACAAAATAATACATTAAAAATTTAAAGAAGAATTTGACAATTTATCTATCCCTCCTCGGGTTTATATTATCAAGTTGGCTAAGAAACTTTATTTTGAATCCTTTAATTGAGGGAAAGTGAGACTTACATATATATAAACTTCATATATATATGAAGTTTTACTCACATACACAGATGATAATTTTAAATAATGAAAAGTTATATACAGATATGTTCATCACAGCAATTCTTATAATAGGAGAAATGTAGGAGGCGCCTAAATGCCCCATAAGAGGACTGATTATACCATAGCTATTCCTGGATACAATATTAATGTAACTTATTAAAAATACTATTAAGAAAAAGTATCTGATAACATAGAGAATTGATTTTATAATGTTCAAAAAGATACAGATGTGTATATGGGGGTATAATTACATATACAGAGTGTGTAATAATTTATACATTGAAAAAGAAACTGGGAAAGGATATACCAACGTAGCAACTGTAGCTGCTTTTTGGTAGCAGTCCTGGTTATCTTTCAACATAGATTCTATAATGAATTTCCTGGAGGAAAAGAACTCAGGTCATTGAGTTCTAGCTCCCAAACAATGAGGACAACCTTTCTAGTGTATTCACCCACCTGAACTTACACTCTCACAAGCATGTTTGTTTCACTGCTGAATGGCTGTCAACTGTAAAAAAGCAATTCCTGCTATTGAGATGAAATCTTTTTCCATATCTATATCTATATATACATCTATATCTATATCTGGAAATCTCTATATCCATCTATCTATCATTTTTATCTTTTTTCTTTTTGGCCCCAGTTCTGTCCTCTGTTGTAGACAGGTTAATGTTCTCTGTCTTCCTGGACATGGAGAAAGAATTGCCTGCTCTGGGAAATTCCAGACTCTCTTTGTCTGATCCACACTGAGCCTCCAAACAAAGAGAGAACAAACTTCCATCTTTCATTGTGGGCAGTGTCCTCAAGCTTTGAAAATTCTGCCATGGTTTCTTTAGTCTTTAGCTTTTGGCTATTTTCTCTACTAAAATACCGTGTTCCCTCCCTCCCACCCCAACCTTAGAGAACCTAAAGCCTCCATCTATTTCCATTGTTCGCTAAATTAGTATGAACTAGTTTCGGGTCATTTCTTGATACCAGGTTTTGATGGGAATAGAATAGAAGCATATGAGGTATGTGATGGGAAGGAGGGTCCGAGAAAATGGCCCAGAAAGATGAGAACAAGGAGCCGTGGATGACCTACTTTACAGTTTGCAGAGGGTTGGCAGCTGGCAGCCTCCCTTAGCTACTGCCAGGACACTGGATTATTCCAGCCACAGTTAAGCACTTCTTTTAGTGAAAGCTACAGGGTTCAAGGATTCTGTACTCCTTGAATGCACATATTTTGTTTCAGAGACGCTAAGAGAATACATATCTTAATATTGACGTTTTTATCGTTATTTTCTAGGAAGTTCAGGTTAATATCAATTCAAGTGATAAACATTCTGAGTCCACAACAGTATTCTCCCTCGTACTGATGTCTTTGTGTCTTTCCTTTTACTTTGTCCGTGTGCTTCCTATTATTCTTTGCTTTACTAAGTAGGCAGTACACAGAAGGGACCATTCTCTTAGGTCACAAAGGTAGCAAAAGAGATCTACGGCCTTAGAGAAAGTCAAAGTACAATCTCTTACAGAATGTTGCAGTACAAGGACATCTTTGCAAGGCCTTTCACAAACTAGCAATAACATTCTGATGAGCAGAATCCCCAACTCCATTGTCCTGCATGTGGAGAAAGGAAAGGTCCTGCTGCTCATGGCTTTGAAAGCCTGTCCAGTGTGTGATCACCTCATGGATTCAGAGAGTGAGGTGGGCAATGTCAGTGATTTAGGAAGACACTGTATCAAAGTTTTGGATAGATTTGCAGGTGTCCCTAAAGTACATGTAGAGTAATACCTGCTTTCCAATAATTCCCTTAACTCTCAGTCTCTTAAACTTAGTCGCAACTCAGCCATCTCAATTCCCATCAGGAAGCATTAAATCCCAGAATATGCTCAGGAGAAAGTCTCTCAGTCTCTCTTTGGGCAGGTGTTAGATGATTGATGGGACCACAAGAATGGGAATTTCTAAGAAGCAGATTCTCATGCCCTGCCCTGGTGGATGCTTCCTGGGTAGTTGGCGGTTGTGCCTTACATCTGTTGTGAACTGGCCCAAAGCCAGCAGCTTTTGTTCTCTGAATAGGAAAGGAACTCAAATATGGGGTGTTAGGGGGTACAGGAACCACAGGATGTGGATATTCTGAGTCTCTGGTACCTCATAAGGAAGATGCATCTCTTGGACGCATTAGGCAGGTGATGAGAAGACTGAGTCAGCGGTAGACTTGAGCAGTTTCCCAGCACCCTGGTCCCATCCATCCCACCACTTTCCACCTCTGTCTTAGAACACGGGCTTTCCCTGGTTTATTAGCTAATCTGTGTAGTCAGGTCTGCCTTCTGGGATCAGTGTGATGGCATCAACAATGCTGAACAAGGAGATCCTCCTTCAGCTGTGATGGAGACCAGATGGCTTGGGGTGTGGAAGCCAAAAAGCGATGGCAGAACCATTTGAACCCCTTGTGGCAAATAATCTATCAGTGAGAAAGCCATTGTAGGGAGAAAGTGTCTATTGTTTTTTTCCTGAAAACAGAGATAAATAAATCTTGGTACAAAATTGTCCTCCCTCTGTACACTCAATCTGCACTGATAGTTGAGGTAATCAGTGTATGTAGGATGGAGTCTCAGTTTTTATCACTGAATTCTTTGTACGAAGAAACAATGTACAGGAAGTAGGAGAAATACATCCAAATGTAAAAATGGGGTGGTTAGAGACCTGCTCTATACGTAGCTTTTGGAGCCTGTACTGGAGAGAGGGGAAGATTTTACTCTGGAGTCAGATTCCCTTACTTCACTTTGAGTCTGAAGACTAACAAAGACTATGTTGACTTGGTCCAGGTTATTTCTGAGTAGACCAGATCTGCCATAAATACATGATAGAATGAGGTGTGGTATCAGAGAACACAAGTAGACCAGATTTGGAGTTTCTAAGGTGACAGCACTTCTTTTTTCCATTGAAGGCATATGATCTGGACAGCTCCCTTTAGAGTTCACAGAACTGGTGCATCCCAGCCTTTGTCCTGGAGCTTCACAATCCAAACATCAGGTAGAATTTAAGATTCAGTTCTGTGCCTTTAGAGGAGTGATATGTAGATAGCCCATCCTTTTTCCAATGGCAAATTACAGTGATGAAGTAGCTGGACCTGGATTTAGGTAGAAACTTCCAGTCTTTCTGAGTCAAGCACCTTCAAGAGTCACAATATCAGTGGGCTTCAGGCTTGATCCCCAAAAGATATCCTTCACCCATCTTCTCCCTTCAGAACATGCAAAATGCTTCTCTGGAAACAGATCTCTGAGAAAATGCTCATGAATGGCGCAAGGTGGTGCTAAGTTTCCAGACCTGAATGGGTAGGGGTAGGAGTGGGAAGCAAAAAACCGGAATAGGAAGGGACCTGTTTTGCATCATTTCCTTGTTGAGATGCAAATGATCTGAGAAATGTCATTGTTGGAAGGGGTAAAGCTCAGGGTGAGGGACGCTGGGAGGATTTCAAAGAAGAAAGTATGAATTTATAAAGTGGAGGCCCAAGGATCAAGATTAGAGAAAAATATTGAGAAACAAATGCCACCGAAGACACTGAGTAATTGGCCATGGGACAATGACATGGAGAGCATGTTTATTGTTGCTGTATATCCCAAGGTTGTCCAAGCTTGAGCTCCTTGCTCCTGGTAGGTGCCTGGGATAACAGAGAAACGGAAGTGGAAATCTCTCCATAGAGGTGTCTGAAGAAATTAAAATATTCAACTTGTATGTTGACCTTGTAATGGGAATGAGAAAGCATAGGAGAGCCCTTTGGGAATTAGCTTCAGAAAGGAAATACTAGAAAATAAAAATAAGCTAGAACATTTACAGAAAAAGAGAAAATCCCATGCTTAGAGAATGGTCAGATTTAACAGTTTGGAACATGTACTTTTCCATCAGAATGTTGGTAACAACATTTCAGGGAACTTGGGTCTGAATGCCTTGCATGGAGTAAAAATGGCAGCTGCTATTTTGTGTGAGTTCAATCAGGGAGACACAGTGGACAATTGGTCTGATCCCCGATTCTGTTGTTTAGCAGAGCCTCTGGCTCAGAAACACAGTGAGATGTCTTGTGTTTTGCAGGTCTTTCCTTTTTGAATGCTGTTAAGGGCTGTTATCATATCTGAGGACATTACCCTCTCCACCTGCGTGTGTACGATGTAGGACACCCTGTATTGGGAACACAGATGACATTGATATTTATGAACATTACCTAAGATCTAATTAATATCAGTACCTGAAGTGATTGGATTGGATTGGAGGATGAGATTGGATTCTGAGGCTATAATATAGAATATAGACTTCCTGGTCTTTTTCTTACTGTCCCCAAATATAACCAGATAATCCTCTGTCTGGTTACTTGAGGGCCAAGTTACTTTCTTGCAGAAACATTCTCTGGAGTCTCTTTAGAAAACCTAGAGTTCCTTATCTGTAAGACTACAGACAAGCCACAGCCTGAAGCCCAGCCTGCCGACTTGAGCACAGGTGGGAGAATGTTAACAGCCAAGAAATATGGGGTCTTTGGCTCTTTTCCCAGAACTGCCAGGCTAAGACCTTGGCAGAGACTCAACAGGAGACTGAACTCTCTTTGCATATCCTTTTATACATGGGAGATGAAAAGCTTCAACCGTGAGTGATCACAGTTTTTGAAAAATCCCGATGAGGCATTAAAGAGGAGGAATATCCCAAGGGAGGTGAGCTGAAGGCAAAGCAAGGCAGGTGTGAGGTTAGCAATGACTTTCAATCCCCTTTGATTAATCATGAGTGTATTTTGTTTAGTTCTTTTTCTGATTTTATCCTTATTGAGTCACATAAAGGAATCAGCCAGGCAGGAATCTGTGCATCACAATCTTGGGAATCTGTGACATCTGATCCCCTTTGTCCCACAGCTGCTTCCTTCTTTCTTGCTGGGCAGAGACCTATAGTTTGTTAGTGTTGAAGGAAGCATAGCAATCATCTAATATAAACTCTTTATTGTACACATGAGAATCTGAGGCTCAAAGAGTTTAAGTGACTTATCTAAAGTCACACAAAAGGAGGAGTTCTGACTCCCCCCGCCCCCAATGTTTTGTCAACAGGCTGCTGGCTCCTTTTAGCAGACGGAAGTTTCCTCCGATCTCAGACAGCTTTTTTCCCACGTGGGATTTGGTGCAGACACCCTTCACCATCTTTTCCCATCAGAACATGCATTTCTGGCAAGAGAGCACCTCTGATTCCCTGGCTTTTCTTCCTATTTCCCCTGGATAAGGTCTGTATAGTTTTTTTGTTTTTTTTTTTTAATGGAAGAAGCCAAAGTACTGCAGTGAGGATATTGCTCTTTGGGATTCATTTAGGGGAACATGGTTTTCTTGGCCAAATGCCATACTGAGCTAACCCTAGGTAGAAAGCACGGGCAGCATGAGGATGGACAAATGTAACCCCTCACAGGTTAGTAACGAAACTTAATACTTTCCTTTTTAAGGATGAAAAAACATCTCTGTATTCCTAATAAGGTACATTAATTAAATAGCCTACGACTGGTAAGGCCCTGCAGGGGAATATCCTCAAAGCTAGAAGGCTGAGCTTTCTGAAAATTGAGAGTTCCTTGTAGCTATTGTCCTAGACATCCAAACCATGTCTATTGGAAAAGAGTTTGGCATGCAAAATTCATTCTCCTTGTTACTTCTGCTAGAGCTGAGACCGGCCTGGGCCACCTTCATCTGGTACAGACAAAGGACAATGAAGACACAGTATGTTATTGGGGACCTAGATCCTCCCAATACTGGATTTGTCTTTGAGACTTTCACTATTGTCAATGCATGGAAAGAATTAGACAGGTCGTGTGGGAAGAACATTCCTGATGAGATATTTTTATGAAAAATATGCTGGCAGCACATTTGGACTTATTGGTTTGAAAAAATGTTAGTGGTCATTGTCAATGTTTCCTCCCATTTTATTTATTTATTTATTTTAAAATAAATTTATTTATTTTATTTTTGGCTGTGTTGTATCTTGTTTGCTGCAAGCGGGATTTCTCTAGTTGCAGAGAGCGGGCTTCTCACTGCGGTGGCTTCTCTTGTTGCAGAGTACAGGCCCTAGGCCTGCGGGCTTCAGTAGTTGTGGCACGCAGTCTCTAGAGCGCAGGCTCAGTAGTTGTAGCGCACGGGCTTAGTTGCTCCATGGCATGTGGGATCTTCCCGGACCAGGGCTCAAGCCTGTGTCCCCTGCATTGGTAGGCAGATTCTTAACCACTGCACCACCAGGGAAACCCTCCTCCCATTTTAGATCCTTCATTCTTCTCTCTTCTGGGTAAAAACCACCCTCCTTCAGACCATTAAGAGCTGAGGAGTTAGAGTATTAGCATTACTGAGCACCTTTGGTGTGCTAGTCACCCAGGAGTGCCAGCTGATTTCTAGCAATTATTTCATTTAATCTTTGTAATAACTCTGTGACATAAGTATTATTATCTGTATTTTATCCATGAGGAAATAGAGGTTTAAAGAAGTTAAGCAACCTTGTTCAAGGTCCTACAGTAACTGAGGAGTTGTGATTCTTCC
Source organism: Stenella coeruleoalba (assembly GCF_951394435.1). NCBI lineage: Eukaryota > Metazoa > Chordata > Mammalia > Artiodactyla > Delphinidae > Stenella > Stenella coeruleoalba. The sequence goes on from NC_137147.1 coordinate 74,330,704, forward strand.
TCACTTTTGTCTGATTCCACAACCCATGCTCTTTTTATTATCAAAAGAACTCATATATAAAAACATATATGCAGTTTATAGACTAAATTTTTTAGACCATCCCACCCATCTAGGTCGTCACAGAGCACCGAGCTGAGCTTCCTGTGCTTTATAGCATGTTCCCACTGGCTACTATTTTACACATGGTCATTGTACAGCAGAAACGAACACAACGTTGTAAAGCAATTATACTCCAATAAAAAAGAAAAGTAAGGGTAGTATCATGGGGGACCCAACAGGAGATAGTTCTTCACTCCTTGCATAGCTTCCTTTTATAGAATAGAGCCTGCTACAGTCAGAAAGGACTTTGGGAAGGTATCGGACCCACTCTTTTGCCCACAGACATGTTTTAAAAGACAGGTTTTAATAAGCTCCAGAAAATAGAGCCTCGTGGGTTGCACAATATCTTTGGAGGCAGGCTGCCTGGGCTTGTGTCCAAGCTCAGCCACTCAGCTGTAGTATGACCTTGGGCAATGCCTTACCCTCACCTCGCTTCCGTGTTTTTTCTACAAAATAAGGACAATAGTAGCAATGGGTTGTTTGAAGATTAAACAAATTGAAACATGTAAACTACTTTGAGCAGCGACTTACACATACAAAAGTACCCCATGCCTGTAGGCCATCAATGATTATTTTTACTAGTACCTCTTTACAGATGTTGATGATTTTCATTTCAAGGAGATTTTTCATTTTGAACTTCTTTTTGCTGAAATTTCAGAATGTTTTCTCTTTTTCTCGCTCATAGGAAATGGGGATGACTAATCATAGCATCATAGAAGGTGAGAAGGGAAGGGACCTCAGGCTGTATCAGTTCCTGCTTCCTGCCCTTGTAAATGAGGCTGGGGAAGGGAGGTGATGGGCTCAGGTTCTTATATGGCAAGAGTAGGTTTTGAACACACGTTCCACTCTAGTGGGTTTCTTTTGCATTGTATAATAACTCTTCACAGGCTGCAATTCAACACTGTTTAATTTCACTAAGACTTACTCAGGCTAATTCAGGAATGTGCCAGGCCAGTGACCCTGTGGGAAGAGCTGACCAGTGCTGAGTATAATAACATTGCCATTCTTATAATCTTATAGCAACTCATTAGCTTTCTTTTTCTTAACAGCGTTGTCATATTGTGGAATTGCATTTATTCTGAAAAAGAAGGGGGAGGAGATTTTTTTTTTTAACATCTTTATTGGAGTATAATTGCTTTACAATGTTGTGTTAGTTTCCGCTGTATAACAAAGTGAATCAGCTATACGCATACATATATCCCCATATACCCTCCCTCTTGCGTCTCCCTCCCACCCTCCCTATCCCACCCCTCTAGGTGGTCACAAAGCATCGAGCTGATCTCCCTGTGCTATGCAGCTGCTTTCCACTAGCTAGCTATTTTACATTTGGTAGTGTATATATGTCAGTGCTACTCTCTCACTTCATCCTAGCTTACCCTTCCCCCTCCCCGTGTCCTCAAGTCCATTCTCTACGTCTGCGTCTTTATTCCTGTCCTGCCCCTAGGTTCTTCAGAACCATATTTTTTTAGATTCCATAGATATGTGTTAGCATATGGTATTTGTTTTTCTCTTTCTGACTTACTTCACTCTGTATGACAGACTCTAGGTCCATCCACCTCACTACAAATAACTCAATTTCATTTCTTTTTATGGCTGAGTAATATTCCATTGTATATATGTGCCACATCTTCTTTATCCATTCATCTGTTGATGGACACTTAGGTTGCTTCCATGTCCTGTCTATTGTAAATAGTGCTGCAATGAACATTGGGGTGCATGTCTCTTTTTGAATTATGGTTTTCTCAGGGTATATGCCCAGTAGTGGGATTGCTGGATCATATGGTAGTTCTATGTTTAGTTTTTTAAGGAACCTCCATACTGTTCTCCATAGTGGCTGTATCAGTTTACATTCCCACCAACAGTGCAAGAGGGCTCCCTTTTCTCCACACCCTTGGGGAGGAGATTTTGTCTCTGAAGGGAAGGCAGGCTCTGGCCATTGATCTGTCTATTCCTCAGTAGAAAGGGTCAGAGGTACTGCCATGGGGACAAAGGCAGGGAGTGAGGAGCAGGGTCCCTAATGAGTGGGGTTTACTTAGGTGAAGAGAGAGCGGGAGAGCAGCCTTTCTTCTTTATACTGAACAGCTGCTATGCACTCGGTGTGGAGCTAGTCTCCCAAAGGAATGCGAAAGGACCCAGGGCAGGATTTGAGATTTCAAGGAGTTTCTTTAGAAAGGGGTAGAAAGCAAGGGTGGAAGTGTAGTGGACCCTCTGGAGTACTTTGAGGCTCTGTACTCCTGCAACAACTATGAGACTTTTCACTCCTGCAGCTCCACTTGGCTAGGAGGAGATTCTCCAGCTGACCAGAGGGGAGAATAGCATAGCAGGGATGCAGACTGAAAATACAGGGCTAATAGGGTGCTTTCCCGTGGCGACCAGGTGTCAGGGTGTGGGAGGTATTTATGACTAGGGGTTGGATTTGGCTTTGCCACCCGCTGGCTGTGGGCTGGAGAGAAAGTCAATTTCTCCATTCCTCAGTTTCTGCATCTTCAGTGGAAGAGGATGAACCAGGAGGTGATTGAAGTTTCTCACCATTCTAACGCTCTGTGTGTTGCGGGGCATAGCGGTAGGGCTGTAGGGCTGAGAAGGAGATCCTTCATGTGGAAAACATAATGATGGTTTGGATGCTGAGAAATGGACTAGTTGTGAACTCAGAGATTTTAATTCTTATTACAGAGGAGTGTTATTGCTACTGGGTCAACTGTCTGGTTTCAACATGTAGTGCCAGTAATATTGGCTCCTTTGTGGTTCTTTCATTTATAAACTTGGTGCATGAAACTCTTCTTCCTCCTTAAGGCAATTGAGGTAGTTAATCTTCCGTTAATCACTCATGACCATAACGTGCTCTGCAGACACAGTTGAAGTCTTTATGGGCGAGGAGGCCTTGGATGTGACAGAGCTGCTGATGCTCAGACCCAAGCTATGTGGGCTTTTTGTTTGTTTGTTTGCTTTTTTTGGTATTGTCTCTGTGGATGCTGACTTTCCTTCTACTGTCTCTGAGAAATATTGCTCACTTCTCTTAGGTGACAAGTGAGGATGGAAAGCAACTTCGAGGCCTACCCTGGGCCTTGTGGTCCCAGCACAACCAGAAGTCCTGGAGGCGGAATCCCTAAAGTTTTGCGAGGAATTGTGAAAACCCTCCAGCTTTCTCCACAGTTACTCCAAATTCCTCAGGTTCCTGGAGATGAGGAAAAACCAAGAACATCACTGAGGTAAGCATGTTTTATGTCAGCTTCCCTGTCTATTGGGACAGTTTTTGGGAGGCATGTGGATCTGCAAGTGTAGATGAGGTGGCAGATTCTCTCCTGGGGCTGCTGGAGTAGTGTCATCTTGGGGACCAGCAAGAGAAATGCTTCATCCAATTCGTATGCTCTCCTTTTATGGTTGGGAAGACACACTCATCAATCCATAGAATGTGGTCACCTAAGGAGGGAGAAAAGGCAAAGGGCTCAATGTGACCTGCTCCATATTCCATTTGTCAGTCATCCAAGTCTGCCATCTTCCTTTTCATGTTCTAAGTTTTGACCTTTTCAGTATGGCTTCCTCTCCACTTGTGCTAATTCATGGAATTCCATCACTTGGTTTTGAAAAATGGAAGTCTTTCTTTCACAAGAAAGCCTGCCATCCCTACCCCTTCCCTGCTCCACCCCATTTTATCCCTGTCATGGGGGGATGTCCAAGGAATGTAGGAGCTCTTATGTCTGCTCTCCAAGAGTAAGTTATTTGGTGTTCTAGAGTGCTTTATTATCTACCCTTCAGAAAATCTTGTTAGTGGATAGATGAGGCTTGGATAAAGCGTTTCTGAGGGCAAAGCTGTCACCAGTCTTGTGCACTATTATATCCCCAGCATTCAGCACAGTGCAGGGTATGTAGTACTCATTCATTCCACATTTCACCCACTCATTCATTCCACATGTTTGTTGAGTGCCCATTTTGTGCCAGATTTCTAAGTGCTGGAGTTAAGGCAGTGAAGAAAACAGACAAAATCTCTGCCATCATGGAGCTTGTGTTCCAGTCAGTGGAGAGCTAAATAACAAATAAATAAGCAAGTAAAATATACAGCACATCAGATGGTAATAAATGCTATGGAGAAAAATTAAGCATAGAGGAGAGATGGTATTTGCTGGAGGAAGAATAAAGCGCTCTGACCAAAAAATATTAGAGATGTATAACCCCATGATTTCAATTTATATTTGGAGGCAAGATGTTGAATTGAGAAGTAGGAAAGAAGCCTCAATTCCAGAGTTTTTTCACCTTGTTGCTATGGAGAATTTATTAGCCAGTACTTTCTGTCTGAGGCACTGAAGGGGGCTAAGACTCTACCTAGAGTGGGGAAAGTTTTGTTTGAACTCAGTTCTCTTCTTTGCTTGGTGGCTCCCACACCTTAATTCAGCACTTTCTGGTGTCAGTTTCCTCATTTTTGAATGCAGAGAACTGTGGATGATAGATCTTGAGCCCTTCTGCTGCCTCAATTAAGTGATAATAAGTCAGTGAAAATGGAAGAGACAAACTTGGACACTCTGTCTCACTGTGCAGATATATATGGATGGTAAAGTTGGCAATTCTGTGGACCCTCCAGGGACCCGCAGAATTTCTCCAGCTCTCATCACACTAGCCCCAGACCCCTGTAGCTGCCATTCCAGACAGGCCTCTGAGAAGGCAAGAAGAAGGCAGTGAATGCATTAGCACCCTAGAGACTCTAAGAGAATTCAACAAGCTACTGCCTTTGACAAGCATCAGAAGGGAGGAAGATGTCGGCCCATTTCCCATGTTGTGGCCTGAGAGACAAGCTGCAGACCTAGGGGTGGGCTCAGGAGTGGAAGTGGGAGGGGGCTGTGTAGCCGCAGTCCTCCTTCAGTCACAGGAGTGAGGAATCTCCGGAGAACAGCCTGGAAGCTGCAATTGCAACTGGTGATTTAAAGCAAGGAAGGGAGGAGTGGAGGTGGAAGGGGTTAGGTACCCCTACCCCCATTCCCTCTCCCCAGGACTGGCCAAGGAGTCAAGGGCAACCTCTGCATCACACAGATGACTGGAATTCACACAATTGTTCCCAGCTGTTCTCTAATTCAGGCATTGTTATAGGCCATGTATTTCTTTAGTATATCCCACAGCCCCTAGCCCAGTACCAGGGCCGTCTGCCTCTGACCCAGATCCTAGCTCTGCTTCTGGAACCTTAGATAAGCTACCCAGTCTCTCTGAGGCTCAGTTTCTCCATCTGTGACCCTGAGCTGACAATAAAGACCTCACGGGGCTGTCATAAGGATTAAGTGAGTCCACACCTGCAGAGTGGTTGCATCTTGGCACTCTGTAATTTAGTTCACTTTCTTCTCAATTATTCCACTTTATTGTTGGCCCTTTACTTATGTTAAGTAACATTTATGGCATAGCTACCATGTACAATGCAATTTACTTCCTCTCTATCATTTGCCTTTAACAACACTGTGAAGATGGAACTCTTATTATCTCTGAAGATGTAACTCTTCTTATCCTGGTTTCAAAGATGAAGAGGTACAGATAATTTTAGAAGACGGAGTGAAGCTTGTGTCACGATCACAAAATCTCAGAGTTAGAAAACATTGAGAAATCCTCTGGGACCTGTGCTGCATTGTCCCAGTTTCTTGACAGATGGTCACGGAGCATTGGTTTGAATAGGTCTGGTGGCGAGGGCACAGCCCTGTTGTCCCTTATTTCTGACACATCCTGGGGACAGTCTCCTCTATGGACCACCCTCCCCCAACCTCCTGAATCACATACTGTGTCCTTCAGCTCCAGAGTCTGAAATCTGTCGCCCTCCCTTATTACCAGTGGTATCTTGGGCAAGTGTTTTAGTTCTTCTGTGCCTTAGTGTCCTCGTTTGTAAAATGGGGATAATAGTAGAAAATGCATCATAGGATTATTGTGAGGATTAAATCATATAACACATGTAAAGTGCTCAGAATAGTGCTTCGCCTATAGTAAACACTCAACAGATATTAATCATTATTACAGCTAACATACAGTTTTATGAATTTGTCCAGATGTTTTCTCTCCTCCTTCTCATCAAAGACATTCTTCTGGTCTCTGTCAGAAGGACCCACTGGGTCTCTTCCTAGGATTCCATTTTGCAGGTCTTTTAAAACTATGGTTCCAAAACTTTGACAACATCTACATAAAGCTTCCAAATATCATTCTTTATCATATATAGATACATATATATGAAAGGTCAGACAAAATCACAAGAGATGGGCAGATTGGGAGGTGCCTTGATGGAACAGTGAGGATCCCTGACTGGAACCAACTGTGTAACTGTGTGTGTCTGGCAAACACTTGTCAGCCTTTTTTGTACGTCTATGGACAGCAGGATCTTTGATTAGATTATTGATAAGATTATTAATCTTTATTAATAAGCGGCACATATGTACAGCACACAACCTGATGAATTCAGATATACCCATACACCCATGAAACCATCACAATAATCAAATTACTGAACATACCCATCACCACCAAAATTCCAGTAAGGTATTGAGTGAGGTGAATGGTAGCTTTTCTAGATGAGGTCAGAAGGAAGGACAGGTTCAGCCTCAGAATAGGCTGTCAGTCATCTAAATCTGGAAAAGTACATCGCTCAAGATAAAAGTGGAGTCTAAACTGAGCTGTCCAAAGAAGGATAAAGAAATGCCAGTGGGAAAAAATTGTTCAATGTCTTTTTTCTAGAACATATAGAAGAAGAAGTAAAGAGGTAGAGATGGAAAGGAGGGCAAAAGTCCAAAACAGTACAGCAAGCTAGAGATCAAGTCTTGCCATCCACGTTGGGAAGATGACAGGCAGTGTGTACCATAGATGCCGAAGGAAGGGAGGAGTCTTCCCACCTTCCCAGCACCTCTCCTTGAGAACAGCTAGATTCCTGGTGTATATGGCTGGGGAGAAACTGGACATCACCATAGTCATACTTTGGAAAGTGCCTCTTTATGTCATATCCTAAGTACTTTAGGCTGTGTGGCCAAATCTTTTATGACTCTCCAAGAAAACTGTTAAGAGTGTACCGTAAATGCTACAATTTCTGACTCTGTCTCTCCTCTCTCCTGCCCTACACCGGGCCACACCCCACTGGGGGTTGCCTATCTGAGCACCACTGGAGTGCGTGGGCAGGCTGTGAGCCAGTGAACCTGAAGGAAAGGCATGAACGTCAGCCTTCTCCGGCTTCCATTTCTTGAACTATTTATTCAGGAGAAAGTCATGATCTTGTTGGAACTGCTGTTCCACGTAGATCTCCACATTTTTTGAGCTGCTCAGAAGTGAACCCACAGCAGGGTGGTGGTCGAGGCACAGTAGTAAGATCCTTCATCTCTCTCTGATGCCTCCAGGATATTCAGCACAGCCTGGTTGTTTAAAAAATCAATTTCACCTTGGAAGTTGTCTTCGAAACCAGGGCCATATGTGCCCCCTTCTCGGTATATGAGAGTCATTGTGTTACCCGGTGTTTTCCTGTACCAGAAGGTATAATAGTTACTGATGGAGTCTCCTTTCATGGAGCACCTGAGGGTGACAGATTCCCCCACAGACACACTCCTTGCTTGGTTTTGAGGCACCAACGTGACAGCTGACATGACTCCTAGAGAAGAGACATGAGAGGGACTTAGTGAGGACTGGGGCTGAGATCATTGAGTAACGGGTGCTGTGCTCGAGGGCCAGGCCCTGGCAGCCTTGATGCCTCGCTGAGCCTTGATCTTTTGAGGTTCCGGGATCTGCCTTACCTGGCCAGAAGAGAGTGAGGTGGATGAGGTAGCAGACCCTCTGCATGGCTCCACTCAGGGACAGCTCTGCCTCCCAACTTGTCCTGTGCCTGGTCCCTCCTCAGAGTCAACACCTTCTCTGTGACGTGTTTGTGCCTGAGGAAACCAGCCCCTGTTGGCAGCTGTTCTGTTACCCAGAGAGGTTTTGTCAATCACAGGAAGCACGCAGAGCCTGCTGACTGTTAATGAGATGACAGTGCCCTTCAAGATCAATAATGTGGTCCAGATAAATAAGGCCAATTGAGAGGAGGTTAACACAGCTTATTTGATTGATCACAAGATTTTTGCTTCCCACCCTAGAAGTTAAGTTTGATATAGTTGCTTCATTTTCATGTTAGAGGTACATGTTGTATGTACTGTGGTGATGTTAAGGGTTAATACCCAGAAGAATTATTGACTTTTACAGCCATAATCAAAAGAACCATCAAAAGAGGAGGTCGATAGTGTGTGCACAAGGACTGTGGGTGTTGTAATGATTGTTGTGTTTACTCCAAACTCCCTCCAGGCAAAGTTGGATAAGGGTGATTCACCCAAGTATAAAAGAGCAATCCAATGAAACACTGTCTCCAAATTTAATGCATTTTCCTAATCTTTATTGAGCTCGTCTATCTTCTTTTCTGTAAGGTTCTTAGGTCACTTATGTTGAATTACACAAAGTAAAGTGTTGTAAAAAACTTAGAAACCACAACTACCTCCCAGTTTATGACAGCCTAAATTTAGATGTACTTCAAAAGAGAGGCGTATTTGAATTCTTGGGACCCACACGTTTCAGTTTCAAGGCCAATAATCTATGAAATATTGAAATTAAACAGGTAAATTAATAATGGAAACTAGAAGGTGCAGCTGAAGCGGGGAAGAGGGTCACCTGGTAAGCAAAGAGGTGTTCAATATCTGAGGATGGGTGCAGGACCTAAATTCCAACACTAGTGGAGCAGACACCCACCTGAGCTTTCTTGTTTTCCCCAGTGTGACTGGGACCAGACTGGCCTGAGGATTCAGATAGAGGCAAGCTCAAGTTAGCTTGACCTCATGGTAGTTGCTCTCCTTACCCTAGTCATCTCATTTACCCAACTGCCTATCTCACCCACCATTTCTAGAGGACCATTAGCAAGTACTCAAGGTGGTCACGTTCTCTGGTATTACAAAGTGCACTATCTGTACCTGTAGGATACAATGGTGCCTGTTCTCTATAGTGTGTTCAGAGCTGCCAAGGGCAACTTTTCTGGGCTTACTTGATCTTTTTATATCAGGTTGCTTGCCTATTGGCACATCCTATAAATCTAGTCATTTTTACTATGCACCAGACCTTGGGGATTCCCTGATGAATGACAGATATGGTCTCTTCTCTCATGAAGTGTAGTTTCGAGCATCAGAGCCAGTCATCACTTAATGATTTGCATAATGAATTTCTCCAGTGCTACAGAGTGACAAGTACTCTACAGAAGCAGAATTAAGGTAGCACGTTATGGGGCCAGGATCTGGTCAGGAGGTCAGGCAAGTCTTCCCTGAGGAAGTGACTTTGCAGTTGAGACTTAAAAGCTGAAGTTACCCAGGTGTGCTGGATAGTGTCTGTCCCCCCAGATCACTCTAGTTCCTCCTCTAGGAGGCTGATCTCAATGGACAGCATCCACCTGGTTCCCTTGCTCTCTGGCATCCTGTTCAGTTTGGCCAACGGGAGGCACCATCAGGAGATTGGAGAGAAGGAGGAGGAAGAGGTGGGGTGGTCTTACCCCAGATTCCTTCCTGCTAGGCTGTGCCTTGGCTGTGGCTGCTTTCCTCTGCCAGAGGCTGCAGGTTTTGGTAAAGACTCATGTACTTCATGCTTCAGGCCCAGGGTGGCAGCGATTCTTCTGTTGCCAGACTTAGGGTGTTTCACCGTCTTTTTTTGGTTTCCCGTAACCCAGCTGTATTAGTTTCCTATGGCTGCCTTAACAAAGTACCACAAACTGGATGGCTTAAAACAACAGAGACTTGCTGTCTCACAGTTCTGGGGGCTAGAAGTCTGAAATCAAGGTGTCAGCAGGGCCATGCCCTCTCCGAAAACTTTAGGCAGATCCTTCCTTGCCTCTTCCTAGCAGCTGGTGGTTTGCTGGCAGTCCTTGGTGTTCTTTTGTTTGTTTGTTTGTTTTTGTTTTTTTGCGGTACGCGGGCCTCTTACTGTTGTGGCCTCTCCCGTTGCGGAGCACAGGCTCCGGACGCGCAGGCTCAGCGGCCATGGCTCGCGGGCCCAGCCGCTCCGCGGCATGTGGGATCCTCCCGGACTGGGGCACGAACTCGTGTCCCCTGCATCGGCAGGCGGACTCTCAACCACTGCGCCACCAGGGAAGCCCCCTTGGTGTTCTTTAGCTTGGCTCGCCTTTCCTGTCACATGGTGTTCTCCCAGTGTCTTTGTCTTTACACTGCTTTCTTCTTACAAAGACATCAGTCATGTTGGCTTAGGGGCCCACCCTACTCCAGTCTGACCTCATCTTAACTAATTACATCAATCTTAACTAATTACAGCAATTGCAATGATGCTATTTCCATATAAGGTCACTTTCTGAGGTACTGGGGGTTAGGACTTGAACATATCTTTTTTTGAGGGACACAGTTCAGTCTATAACACCTGCCCACACCTTTGCAAATGTCCTTTTCATTAGATTCTTTCTGATCACCCTTTTGACAGTGCCCTCTGTCCCCTGCTAGGACTCTGCTTGATACACCCAGTATCAGGGGCATGTGTAGGGAAAGAACATTCTATATAAGAAATGAGGATGTATTAAAAAAAAAAGCCCCGAGGCAGGAGGAAGCGCTGTAGGCTTAAAGCTACATTCACATCAAAAGAAGAGTTAGCAGGGCTCAAATAAGCCTGTCTTCTTAGATAATTATTGTTGAATTCTCCCAAATTATTCAGGAAGTCATTCTGAAAAATTCCAAGACTGTGCTTACGTTTATGACTGTGATTTCTATCTGCCACAGGTTAGAGGTAATTTTAAGAGTTTTTGGCTAATGAACAAAAACAACCTTCCTCTAGGCCTGACGAGGAGAGAGTCCATATGAACAATAAATCAAAGCAGAGGTGGAAGACAGTAGTGGGGATGGAGCAGGTGATGATTTGGTTTGGTGGTAGCTGGGGCAGGTTGTGGCTAGGAGACGTGCTCTACTGGTCCGGGAGAGTCGGGACCTGCTGCAGAAGCTTGGCCCAGGCCTGTGGCAGGAGGAAGATGGAACTCGAACACAAGCATAGCCTATGTGGGGTGCCCAGGTGGAAGGTAGAAAAGTGTTCCTGGGCCCTGCCCTTGGACTCCCTCTTTCTTAGGCTCTGCGCAGATTGTGTTCCCTGTGCCCATTCTTTCTGTGTCCAGGTCAGCAATTAGGCCACAGCTTCCCAGGTCCTGGGAGATGTCTGTCCCTTCATGTGACTTCTGGGGAGAGTTAATGTTTCTTTACAGTCTCTGAGGGATAAATGAAATTATATTTGCGAACACTTGGCTCATTGCTTGGCCATTTGTTAGTTTCCTTCTTTTTTGACATCGTTACATAAAAATCAGGACACCTGAGACTTGGGACAGTTAGTAGGAGAGACAAGAGTGCTTTGGAGGGGGCTTTATCCATCCTTTTCCATAATCCCTGTCAGCCTCCCATTCTTTGACATCTTTCCCAATTTTATGTGCTATGAAAATACTGCCTCAAGGCAAGTCCCTGAGGCATCTTTCAACCAGATTGCAGCCCCTTAGCCCCTCCTTTGTAGAAATTCTGGAGTTGCCTTTGTATGCTTTATGATGTGTAAGTGCAGCCTCACAATTGTTGTTTGGTCTGGTCTGTCTTTATCTCCTGTGTAATCCCCTCAAAGCACCCGTTGAACCCATAAAGGTCCTCAAAAATGCTGATTGAAGTGAAATGATTTCTTCTGCCCAAGAAGACTTGAAAGTGAGTTGCTGTCTACAACACCCCAGGAGCAGAGGAAGACATTAAGGACCTTATTCCCAAGATCATGGCCATAGGAAGGACCCCAAGTCTTTGGGTTGTGGCTCTAAAGATGGGCCATATCGTTACAGAAACTTCTGCCCCCTTCAGCCTTACCAGACAGAAGAGGGTTAAGAAAGGCACTGCTGACCTCAATACACAAGCTGCCACGAGCACTTCTTGCTTTTCCATTAGTGTACAGTTGCTAAAGATGGCTATGAGGCTGAGGTAGTTAATATTTCATTTTCAGAGCCAGGGTGCTGCCTGGGGAGTCCCAGGAAAATCAACATAGATTACATAGCAATGGAGGAAGATGTGTTTATTGGCCTCACTGAGAACAGAAGGAAGAATGGAAGATTTGAAGGGAGAAGGGACCTTTGCAAGTCTTCTCATCCACGATTCAGCCTTCACTTCCCCATGACCTCAAGCAGAGAGCTGCTTTTCCTGTTCTTCAAGTGAGTTCTTTGAACTTATATGCCATTTCTTTGAATTTGCACAGGCTGTTGAGCTCGAGCAGCTGGGTAACCCCACCTCTGCTCAGACAACCCTCAGATAGAACACCACCTACACACTGGGCTGGAAGGGGTCCTGGAACCCGAGAGTCCTTGTTTTTCACTGCCTGCTCTAGTCTCAAGGGGCAGCTGTGCTGTAGTGGAGAGACCACTGGATTTAGGCTTGGAAGATCTGGGTGTATACCTGACACCACCACTTACTTGCAAGTCACTTAACCTCTCTAAGCCTCCATTTTCTAGACAATAAAATGGGGATAATACTGCCTTGTGCGGTCTTAAAATAATGGCTGTGGATACACCTTATGACTAATCTCCAGGGAGACCTGCACTTGGGGTCAGCTCACCAGTGTGGAAGGTGGGAGGAAAGGGCAGGCTTTGCTGTGACCTATGTGGACCCAGAGGAGTTGCACCATGGGGAGGGCAGCGAGTAGTAAGTCCCTTCTCTCTCACTGTAGTTTCAAGAATCTCCAGGGAGAATTGGCCTCTACAAGTAAAGTTGTTCTGGAGACCAGGGCCGTAGAAGTCTCCTCGTTGGTTTATAAAGTTCAGGGAACCATCTTGGTCCCTCTGACACCTGTGTATCATGTAATTATTCATTTCCCTGTCCCTGTCATTTGGCACTGCAAAATCTTGCTTCTTCTAAAAGGAACAAACATCTCTTTTTGCTCCAACAAGACATCTGGCTTGATTCCTGAAAAACAATATCAAGGGAAAAGGAAGAGAGAGGAACCCTATCAGAGCATCAAGGGACTGAGCTACCAGGGTGGGGTTACAGAGCCACCTTCCATTTCCATCTTCCCACCATCTCTCCCAGGAGTCATTTCATCAGGGAGGTCATTTATTCATTCACCCAATTATTGGGCAAACATCCACTGGCTTCTATGGTGGACTCAGTGCCAGGCTGGGCTCCATGGAGGTGACAATGGTTTGGGCTCTCCGGGGCTCACCTGGCCCAGGAAGAAGTGCAGGGCCTGCGGTTCTGAGGCTCCAAGGCTGCTCTTACCTGTGCAGCCTAGTGGCAGGAGATGTGGTACGTGGCTTCCCCTGAAGATTGAAGGGTCTGCTTCCGGGACTGTCTCCTGGCCCTTTCTTCCTCGTCTCAGCCCTTAGTGTCTCAGCGACTCGCCTGTGTGCTCTTGGGCTTGCCTGCGGACAGCGAGGAAATGAGCCTGAATCAGCAGATGTTCTGCCCCCGGAGAACAGCCTCACCGGTAGTACAAACAATCTAGGGACTTTTTCTTCTGCAAATGGCAGCGTCTCCCTCGTAGAGTTGAAACCAAGGTTTTGGCAGGGCAGATGTTGCTATTTAGATTCAGACAGCTTTTAATCTTCTTTCCCCCCTAGTTGTGGATGTTCCTTTTATTTTTTGTTGCAATATATTTATTTTGGATCTTTTATTTATATACCAAGGGAGCTGCTTCCTAGGAAGGGAGCTAGACTTTGCCAAATTGCCCATCTTCCACAGGACCTGAGCCCATAACAGTTGCACAGAATTTAACAGAAAATATGATTGCACTGGATATAATTTTTAGTAACAGTTAAGTGCCTCCTGTAGTACTCTGCCCATATCAAGAGCCCTGTAAGTGTTGACGCTGTAATAGAGAAACACAGCACAAAAGAAGCATAATGGGGGGATGGGGTAAGTGGAGTGGGCAATGAAAATTAAATGAGAAAAAGCAAAGTTAAAGCATGAAAAAAGGTTTAATGGGATATTGTAGAATTATCTACTGAAAGGACAAAGTAGAACAAACTAAAAATAAAAAGGAAATATAACAGCTTAGATAAGAGGACTGTGGAAGCAGAGAAAAGCTGGAAGGTAATTAGGACAATCACCTTGATGCAGTGGTTCTCAGTCTTGGCCTCACATTGGGATCCCCTGGACAGTTTTAAAAAATACTGAAGTCTGGGTGTTTCCCACAGAGAGTCTGATTTAATTAGTCTGGGGTGGGGTCCAGGCATCTGGATTTAAAAAAACTCCCTAGGTAATTCTGATGTGCAGCTAGGATTGAAAACCACTGTGTAAGAGCATCATTTAGTAAAACAAAGAATACACCTTATATTGCAGTAAAGTCTTATTATAGTGTTGTCCTCTGGGGACAAGGCAAAACCTGTGGCCAGGTGTCACCTGTGACTGGGATGATCTACCATCTTATCCTTTTCTCCAGGTCCAACGTGGACCCTCAATAGCTCTCCTCCTTGGTGATGTTTCACTGCCTGTCTCTTATGAATCAGAGGGCATGAGGACCTGCTGAGGTCAGCTTCAGCCATCTCCCTGTTGCCCTGAGCTCCTACAGCAGTGTGGGGCACTTAGTGGGTGCTTAGTAAATAGTTGCTAAGTGCTATGGTCCTTGTCGTTCTGGGTCCTTCTCTGCCAATTAAAATGAGCTAAGTCTATGGGTCTTGGTTCCTCCTCTTAATCCTGCCCTGACCTTCAAGATCTAAATTATACCCTACTCGGCTCCCTCTTGAGAGAACAAATTCAGCCAGGAGAGTCTTCTTGCTGTGATTCTTTAGGTTGGACAACACATCGCTGTGTGTGTGAAGTGGAATGCAGCCTACAGCACCCCAGATCCACAAGATAATGGGTCCTTGCTGTGTTTCAACTTGTGTTCTCTTTTTCTTCCCTCCCTCCCTCCCTCCTTCCCTCCCTCCCTTCCTTCCTTGTTGTTGTCCTGTAATTCCCAGGCTCACAGCAGAGCACAGTCATCTAAGGAGACCTGCCACAAAGAGTGAAAATGTGTGCAGTGCCCTGAAGCGGCCATGTGTTTTTGGAGGAGGTGAATCACCTTCTGTTCTCCTGGAATTATTGATTTCACAGTGAAGATTTGCTGCCACAGAGCTGTGGGTAGAATGTAAAGTTATTGCCATCTCTGGAACTCCTCTTTGATTTCCGCTGCTTGCTGGAATAACTGTGGGGTTCTGGCAGTCCTCAGGTAGAACATGGAGAGGCCAGAACAGAGCTGTTCATGCTGATAAGAGACTAATCTTATGCCTTTGCTGATAGTAGTCTATTTATAAAAAAACAAACCCCAAATAACTGTAATTTTGTACTTAGATCCAACAATATCCAGTAGAGAGGAAAAAGCTGGGAAAACTTGGATTGGGCCCAGAGGTTATTAGTTTTAAATGAACGGAATAGAAGCTCCTCCCCCTTTGTAATATTTCTGCACATAAGAAAAAGCACTCCCTACGCCTCTCCTCTGAAAGGGAGAAAAATATTTTGTTCAAGGTTCTTGGTTGGCAGTAGGGCTGGGGGACAGGCAAGAGAGAGAAGATAAATGCTTTTCTTTTCTCTCCTTTGGTGATGGGAGTTTATGAAAAAGTAGAATGTCCATGCTTCCATGCTTTTAGGGAGCTCAAATTCTGTAGCTCTGACATCATGTAGCCGTGGGATTAAGATCTTACCTTATACATCTTACATCCTCTAACCTGCCAAGTGTTTCCCAGGGTAGAAAGTGGTGACAGAACTGGGCTCTCCCAGAACCGCAGGGAAATTCCACAGTCACCAACAAAAACTTGTGTCATCCTTGCTTTTTCTGGTTGGCCTTCCAGCTCAGACACAGTTCCAGAGGTATCTCCTATGCCTTGGGCTCTGAACTAACATACCTACTACTTTTGCTTTGTTTTATCACAGGTTGAGGGGAAAAAAGGAGCGAGGCTGAAAAAATGCTAAAACATGAGGTCAGCTCTAAAGATATAGAGCTTAAGAAACGATGGAAGAGAAAAAAGGAAGCACTCTAGGGTGCTTTGGTTAAGGCAGCTGTGTAGATTAAAAAAAGTGGCCATGAGGTAGCTTTGGGGGCTGGAAAAAGAGACTCCCGAAACAAGTGAAGTGAGAAAGTTAGTATCTGAGTGGATGTTGGTCCTACAGCATCCTGGGCCACCATAACCCAGTGCCCTTGTCATGTCCCAGGAACGTCACTCACTCTGGATCTGCTGCTGCCCCGTTGCCATACTCTGTGTATCTCTGACATTCAAATTGGTTACGCGGGGTTTGTGGCGCGTCTTTGGTGGAAAGGGCCAACGACTGGGGTACATAGGCTTGAGACCGTATAGTTAGGAGTGGTTGTTTTATGGTCACCATGGTGTTGCTGTTTTAAAGCCTAGTTTAGAATGCAGGTGCTGTTCTATTCATCAGGGATGTGACAAGTTAAAGGGCTGTTAACACTGAGCTGTGTAATGAACAGTTAGTATGAGTGAATGAAAAGATTACTGAATAGAGATACAAGCTATCCAGTTGGCAGGGCTTCAACTGCCAAGTAGTCTGAGAGTTTGCACACATGCATGACTGAGTAGTGACTGTGAACGGGGAAGTTACCAAAGGAGCATGAAGGAAGTACCATGGGTGGCAAGGTAGCCCCGTGTGATGAAGAACCTCAGCATGGATCAACTGGAAGTAACATCCTGAGTGAAACTGAGGTCCATGACAGCGCACACAGTATCAATCTAAACTGACGTCAGTGTCCAGTCTGCGGCGAGAAATCAGGGATGCAGGACAACAAAAGATGCAGAAGGAAGGGCACATGCCAAGAAGATGGGCTGGAAGAGCACAGGGAAAGGGAATTTTTGCAAGACTCAGCTGACAATCATCTGTCTCTGTCAGAAAACCTTATTTTTAAGCATGCCAGCTCAAGTCCCAATTGGCGACCCAGAGGCTGCAGCGTACTGGGAGGAGAACTGTTGCCTCTACTCACGATCTGCTGCGTTTGCGTTGACTCACAACGTGGTTGGGGACTCAGCTAGACAGCACACTAAATACCCAGCAGAATTCCTAAAACCACCATTGGCCCAGAGAACCCTTTGTTAATAAATATTATAGCACAATCTGTGTTTATCCAGGGAAGTGTGATAGGGAAGGGAAACTAGCAGGAAAAGAAAATAGAGTTTAAATGCCATGGCAGTTGAAAATATTTATTTTTACGGAAGAGATATAATCCAGACAATTTTCATCTTGTTTTGAATGACTAAACCCTAAACTTCAAGCACGTGGAGGCCAATGACAATTTTTTTAGGGCAACCAGGATGAGGAAAAGCAGCCTCTGTGTACACACACCAAAGGGCCATGGGGCCCACGTCCACATTACAATCAGGGCCTCCTTGTGTGCTCATTGCGGCCCCCGACACACTTAGGCAGATCATCAAGTACCAAAAAGCTTTTAGCTTTTCTCTAGACAATCTTTAGTTTCCAAGAGGCCTTGGGAGAAGCTTGGAAAGGAACAGGATCAAAATTCAGGTGAAGGAGCAGAGGTGCAATTACCACAAGCTATTATTAGAGCAGCTGGCGAAACATCTTTCTGTAAACCAGGGAGTCTTCCTCTTATGCCCTCCTCTTTGGCCCTGAATCTAAATCGAGGAACCAGCATTATGTGGTTGAATCCGTGCTCTGGTTGGGTGGGAGGGTTTCAGGCAAACCCTTGTCCTTTTCTTTTATCTTTTTACTTTAAAGTAGGGAATAGATACAAGTGGGCACTATTGTGAAGAATAGGTGGTCCATGGCTCTGACATACCAGCCTTGTCAGCTGTGGTGTGGGAAAGTAGGCAATTAATAAAACCTTTGCGGCAGCTCCTGTGACCACAAGGGATGATATTGGCTCCATTTAGCATGTTTAAATTTAAGTATTCACCTCATGTCAAAGTATGTAGCTGTGTTCTCTCATCTGAGGTTGTTCATTTGGAAATACAGAAGGATAAGGCATTATTTCTTTAAATAAAATATTCATTACCATCTGTGTCTCAGTGATCCCTAAAGCAGAAATTCAGTTCACACATTAAATTCAATAATCATATATTAAACACTTACTATGCAACACCCTGTGGAAACTGAAGATGAAACAGACTAAGAATTCCTACCCTCAAGGGGTTTATAAATTAGGAGGAGCATAAAGGAGGTATCCAAACAATCATGTGAAAAGAGAGAAAACATGAAATGACTCAAGAGAGGTAACTGCAGAGAAAAAAGTAAATTGAAAAAAAAAAAAGAGAGAGGTAAGTGCTAACGTGGTTCACTTGGGGAGAGATCATATCCTCAGAGGTGAGTTTTGCACTGGAGATATAAATTTGGGAGTCCTGAGCACATATGTGGAATTCAACTCTGTGAGCATGAATGAGATCACCTAGGAGAAGATACAGAAGGGAAAAGGGACCTAGGCAAGGGCCCTGGGTGCTCTATATTTAGAAGCTAGGTAGAAGAAGAGCCAGCAAGGGGACTGAGAAGGAGAGGCCAGTGATGTACAGGAAAATTAGTAAAGTATAGCATCTCAGAAGCTAAGCATGGAAAAGCATTTCAAGAAGGAATGGGTGGGGCTTCCCTGGTGGCACAGTGGTTGAGAGTCCGCCTGCCGATGTAGGGGACACGGGTTTGTGCCCCAGTCCGGGAATATCCCACATGCCGTGGAGCGGCTGGGCCCGTGAGCCATGGCCGCTGAGCCTGCGCGTCCGGAGCCTGTGGTCCTCAACGAGAGAGGCCACAACAGTGAGAGGCCCGCGTACAGCAAAAAAAAAAAAAAAAAAAAAAGAAGGAATGGGTGGCTAGTGGTGCAGTACACTGCTGAGAGTTCGTATAATTGTTGGCTATTTATTCCTGTGTTTGTTTTATGTCTGTCTCCTCTTAAGGAGGGCAGGCCCCCTGTTTATCTTGCTCGCACATGTACTCAGTGTCTGGCGTGGTACTTGGCACAGAGTGGGACTCAAGATATATTTGTTTCATTAAGGAAGGAAGAATTAAAGCCAGTCTGAGGTGTTTGTATTTAATTAAGTAGGCAAAAAATAGTGTCTGAATAGCATCTTCAGATTCCTAACATGGAGTGTGATCTTAGCAAAAATGCAAGCCTCCTTTTGAAGGCCTGTACAGACCCGCTGGCCTCATGCATACCTCCTCTCATCATCATTAGGTGTCTTCCAATCTGGATGCACAAGAACAAGAAAACAGCAAGAATCCATTGGGTGATTCATATACTAAACATGCAACACCCTGTGGAAACTGAAGATGAAACAGACTAAGAATTCCTGCCCACAAGAGGTTTATAAATTAGGAGGAGCATAAAGGAAGTATCCCAGCAACCATGGAAAAAGAATCATAATCCTGAGAGCAGTGTTAGCCACTAGAATCTCATGAGATATTAATGGTTGTGCCCTTATAGAAAGAATTCTCTGAACCCAATTCTGGGCTAAGTAGGTATATTTACAGCAGGAGTTCTCAGAGCACGTAATATGCTAATAAAGAATTGTGAATATTAAGAGAGATCTATTAAGGTAGAGCATTTGCCAAACTTATTTGACCATGGAATCCTTTTTAATTGCTTAATAACTGTTAACATTTTAAGAGACAGTGACATTATGAAGAACAATTTGGCAAGTGTCACCTCTGAGTTTTTCTGAGAAGAAAAAAAAATCATATCAAATTCCTTTTTAGTTGACATGGGGAGAAACTCTCCATGTTGGATACAAATTACATGGGTGGAGTCAAAGAGTATGATAGGTTGTATCATTATTATTCTCAAGTATTTGATCCTCCCTTTTATATGAGAGGATTATCAGTCCCTGCCACTGCTTCATGTCCTGCCAGTGTCTTCTGTGGGAGGGGCATGAGTCCCTTCCCAGCTGATTTTGAGTGTGGTCATGGAAAGGCTTTAGTCAGTGAACATGGGTGGACATGATGTATGCCATGTCTGAGCAGATGCTCTAAGGAGCACTCTGAGTTTCTATCAGCAGCTCTCTTGTTCTTCTTCCTCTGTCATGAGAACAGTGTGTCCCAAATAGTGAGTTATCTTTCAGTCTGGTTTCTGGAATGGGAAGACTCAGAGAGCAGAACTTAGCAGACACCTTGTAGCCATCGACTTGTAGTAAAAGCAGGAGCAAAAAATAAATGTTCGTTGTTTAAGCTATTGAGATATTGGTGCTGTTTGTTACTGCAGCAGAGTTGACTAATACAAAGAGGGAAATATGGAAGGCCGTTATAAATATGACAGTTTCTTTCCAGAGCTCCCAGAAGAGATACAACCCTGGAGGAGAAGCAGAAAACAGAATGGCTTCATTTGTAGCTGAATTTTTTACACTTCACAGGAGAAAAGTTGTACTTTTGTTCTGATGAAAAACAACTTCATGAAAGAAGAAAACTACATCAGCTTAGATAAAGATTTGTAGACTTAGTGAAGACTGTAGATGCTGGCATATCCGAGAAGAAATCTCAATATTTCAAGCTGAATGAAATCAAAGGACACACAGAAGTGGAAGTTGATAACCAGTCCCACTGGCACTACTTGCCTCCCTGTAGAGCACATTACTTTCTTAATTGTCTCTTCAGATTTCCTCACAGTTCCCATTAACAGGATGGGAAGAGGTCAGTGCCCCACAGCACCAAATTCTGGAAAATCCCAGAGGTTTGGGAGGGATCTTTTTTTTTTTTTTTTTTTTGCGGTACGCGGGCCTCTCACTGCTGTGGCCTCTCCCGTTGCGGAGCACAGGCTCCGGACGCGCAGGCTCAGCGGCCATGGCTCATGGGCCCAGCCGCTCCGCGGCATGCGGGATCCTCCCGTACCGGGGCACGAACCTGCGTCCCCTGCATCGGCAGGCGGACTCTCAGCCACAGCGCCACCAGGGAAGCCCGGGAGGGCTCTTTAATAAGAACAAAAAGTTAAAGGGAGTGACCATTATCCTAGGAAATAATGTTCTTCTTTCCCTCTCCCCATCCTCTTTGCTCTTGTTAATTCTTCATCTCCTAAACCCATACCACTCCCATTTAGCTGGTCTATTTTGTGGTGTGCACAGTAGCAGCACTTTGGAAATCTCTAAGCTGTGTTTGGCAGGGAATTTGCTACATCTGTGGTTAAAGAGTCCCAGTGAAATCTATGATAGACATTAGTTTCCCCACAAAAAGACTGATTTGTTTAGTCTAGGTTCAGTATTTTTCCATTTTCAGTATGTTTGTTCGTTTAAACTGAAGACATCATATAGCCAAATGTGTGTGTGTGTATGTGTGTGCGTGTGCATATGTGTATTTAACTATCAAGGATTCTCATCTTCCTTCCTGGGTCATCTTCAGGAGCCTCCAAGCATATATTACCCCAGGGAAGCAAGTGTTTTCTCTGTTAGGAGCTCTCATCACTTCCTATGAGAAGCCGTCCCCAGCTCTAGGCCATCACTTCCGTCTCTATGTTCTCACAGCTGTGCACTCTTTTGTCTGTTAATGTCTCTATTTCCTTGTCTGTTTCTATCACTAGAAAGAGCACCTTGAGGACAGGAATTGAGCCTTGGTGGTTTCTATAGCTCATCATGTGGCACAACACCAGGAATATTGTACGTGCTCAGTACATATTTGAGGGATGAGGGTATCTATCCCCATAATTATAAACTTGTGTATTTTAATAATATAGCTACTGAAAATACCCACCCCAAATCCAAAACACCAAAAGGGCTCATCGTAAGCCCAGCCAGGAGTCACTGAGAAAATCATCATCATATTGACCCCTCTGATTTCCTCATAGCTGGCCAGTTTCTCTGAGCAGGTTTTGCTTACCTGTGCCAGATCCCTATGTGGGAACTGGCTCAAATCTACAGAGGATCCTTTGACCCTCTCAGTTGTCCTGTGTGCCCCCAAATGGGCTCTTGAGTATGTCAGACAGCTAGAGAATGGGTGGAAATCACTGGTCTCTGAGAACATTTGATCTCCAGATCAGGGTGACTCTGGAGTCTTCAAGATCACTTAAAAGTGAGAATATAGCAAGGCTTGGGACCCAGCTGCAGCCCAGAGTCAGGGATGATCACCAGATTCTGGAAAATTCTGGAATCTAGGAGAGTCATTCGTTCAGAGAAATATATTTATGCAATTCATCAGGTTTAAGATAAATAAAAGCAGATAGAGTCCTTGGTCTCTCAGAGCTTACAAACTAATGAGAAATTAGACATTAATCAAATTAATGAAATATATTACAAACTGAAATATGAATGCATACTTAAAACCCCAAATCTGAACTTGCTGGGACATCTCAAGACATCTATGAAGAATTGATGTGTAAACTTTGATCCAAAAGATGAGTAGGAATTAAATAAGTGATGAGGAAACAGAAGAAGTATTCCATAGGGAGGGAACAATATGTGCAAAGGCCCTGAGGTGAGAGGGTACCTGGTGCATTTAAGCAACTGGAAGAAGGCCTGTTTGACAGGAACTTGGGAAATGAGGGAGAGAGGGGTGAGAGGTATTGGCAGTGGAGGTGAAAAGAGGTCAGAATGTGCAGGGTCTTAGAGGCCACTTTAAGGATTTGTCTTTTGCTTATAAGAAATGAGAAGTCACTGAAGGATTTTTAATCAGAGGTATGACATGATCATAATTGTATTTTGAAGATCACTTTGGCTACTGTGGGGAGGAATGTATTGGAAGGTCCTAGAGACCAGCTAGCTCATTCAAAAAGCTAATGAAATGATTCAAAGGAGAACATGGTAGCTTGGACCAAGGTGTTAGTGGTGGAGGATGGAGAGAAGTGCATGGATTTGAGATGATATATAAGATAGGAAACCTTGGGAAAGGATCATATTTAAAAGGAAGATTTTGACTTAAGTCTTGGAGTTGAGCTGAAGTAACTTTGAAGCATTTAAGTGGATATGGTAAACAAGTCGATACACAGATATTCATGTATTTGTACTCAACTCATAGTTATTAACTATCAGCTATATGCTAATCACAGTATTGAGAATTGTATGGAACAGAAAAGTATATTGAACTTGGATTCTTTTTTTTTTTTTTTTTTTTTTGCGGTACGCGGGCCTCTCACTGTTGTGGCCTCTCCCGCTGAGGAGCACAGGCTCCGGACGCAGCGGCCATGGCTCACGGGTCTAGCCGCTCTGTGGCATGTGGGATCTTCCCGGACCGGGGCACGAACCCGTGTCCCCCGCATCAGCAGGCAGACTCGCAACCACTGCGCCACCAGGGAAGCCCTGAACTTGGATTCTTTTCTTGAAGGAGTTCAAAATTATGAACCAGTCATGAGGAATGGTTGAGGATATTTGGTATAAAGAAATGAGGGCTTGGAGGTTGACTATGATAGCTGTCTTCAAATATTTAAAAATATAAGGGTAGAACTTAGTGTGTGTTGCTCCAGAATGCATAACAAACACCAACATGTGAAGTTACAGGGAAGCCGACTTCGATCTGGTATAAAAAGTGATTTTTTAATATCAGAACTATCATTGAAAATACTTGAGACTGAATGATCCTTTATTCAATCAATATTTAATGAACATGTAAATTGAATGGAGGGATTCCTGCTTGACCTTTAAGATCCCTTCTGGTTTCAAATTCAATGATTCTAATTTTCTGTTTAAACTCTTAATTGTTCAGAATGAAGGTCACAACTTGGATTTCCTTGAGTCCACTTCCTTACTTGGACCCGTCCTATATCCTCCCTGGGCACTTTCAGGATGCTGTAATGAGTCGTTTCTTCAAGGTTGTGACACCTTATGATAGAAACGACATTCTCTTCCTTGGTTTGATCCAGAGGAAGAAGTGTACTCTGATTCCCTTCTTTTCTCTTGCCTCTCACTCCTTACCACGATAACACGATGCTGAATGCCTTGTTTGTAAGTGCAGCCGATTGATGGCACTGTTCCTGGACACAAGGTACCGTCTTGCTCCCTTTGAACAATCATATCTTCCATTTCTAGCCACACAGGATGCCTAGGGACTCCTTTGCTTGGGAGCCTGGTGGAAGTGTCATGCTTATATTGCCATGCCCTGACAGGTGACCTCAAAGACTTTTTCAGAGGATGGGCAGACACTCTCGGATTTCTCTTCACTGCTCAGAACTCTTTCAAGTGAGCCCTTTTCATGCTGAATAAAAATCACAGAAAGGAGGATAATGGGAAGAACAATAATATGAATTTATTCAACCCTCAATTCCCTTTACAAATGCAGTGGGGAAGAGCAGGGACAATACAAAAATATTCGCTGACTTTTATATCATTCACGTGGCTCTGGGATTTCTGCAGAAACACTTGGTCCATGTCCACACTATACCAGAGCCTTTGGTGGCCCTATCTCCACCCAAGTCTGAGGCTTCAGGTATTATGTAAAAGACTTTCTTATCTACCTCCTGGTAAGCTCAGGGAATTTCTCCAGGTATTTAATTTTAATTCTTGTTTGGTTTCTTTTTTCATTGTTTTGTGCTCAGACTCTCTCAGATTGTTATGCGGCAGTCTGGTTGCTTTTCCCCCAGATGTCCCTCTTCCTTGCCTCCAGGCTCTGTTTTTCCCCATCTCAGGTTCCGAGTGGCCTCAGCCCAACATGGGCCAGAACTTCATGCTCTCATCCATTCTGCGCTGAATGGACAACTAGAGACACACACTTTTATCTCCTGTCCCTTTTCTTCCCAATCAGACTTAATCAGACACTAATGACTCATGGTTTTTTTTCTGGTTTGATCTTGAGTTGAAGGTGTATAGCACAAGGGTTGCAGTGGATAATCCAGGAAGGTCGCCATGGTGTGGTAAAGAGTACACTGACTCAATAAATATTAATTCATTTCCTAATCTGCTTGTGGATGAATGAGAAATGGACATACCTAGAATTTATGTAATGCCTCCTTCCAAGGAACATACAAGGACACAGTAGCACCTCAATGAGACTATTTATTATATCAGTAACACAAATAATCTGTAACCTGATTTGTGGATGACTGATTGCTTACTGTGAGTCTCACACCTGGCTGCACATCAGAGTCCCTTCAGGAGCTTTATTTATTTATTTATTTAAAGTTATTTATCTGTTTTTGGCTGCATTGGGTCTTCAATACTGCGTGCGGCCTTCCTCTAGTTGCAGTGAGCAGGAGCTACTGTTCGTTGCGGTGCGCAGGCTTCTCATTGCGGTGGCTTCTCTTGTTGAGGAGCACGGGCTCTAGGCACGTGGGCTTCAGTAGTTGTGGCTCGCGGGCTCTAGAGCACAGGCTCAGTAGTTGTGGCGCACGGGCTTAGTTGCTCCGTGGCAAGTGGGATCTTCCCAGACCAGGGATCAAACCCGTGTCCCCTGCATTGGCAGGTGGATTCTTAACTACTTTGCCACCAGGGGAGTCCCAAGGAGCTTTTTACAAATATAGATTCTTGGGTGACATTTGCAGACAACTGATTTATATTTCTGCACCTCCATGAAATTTTTCAATAATGATGGGTTCCTAGACCAGTGGTTCTCAAACTTTAATATGCATATAACTCATCTAGGGAATCTTAATAAAATGCAGATTCTGATTCAGTAGATCTAGGGTGGTACCCGAGATTCTGCATTCTGACAAACCTCTAGGTGATGCTGATGATGTTGGTCCAGAGACCACATTTGGAACGGCAAGGTCTTAGACCTGAGAGGGGAAGAGGATGGGGTAGGGGAGGGAGGCTGAATTACCTGGGAAGCCAGAGCTCCATGCCCACACCAATTCAATCAAAATCTCTGGGGATATATTCCAGACATTGGCATTTTCAGAGTTTCCCCACATAATTCAAATATGCAGCTGGAATTAAGAGCCATTGTTCAAGAGATTCCTTGGTCACATCTAGTGCCCATTTCTCTGTAGCCAGGGCAGGAGACCTCAGGGACATCTTCCTTGTACTAAAAAACCAACAGTTCTTTTTCTGCTTATAGCAGAATTTCTCAAACATGTCCTTGGACCACTGCATCATAATTGCCTGGGGTCCTTGTTATAAACACATGTTTTGGGGCCTGCCCCCAGATAGACTGAATTAGAATCTTTGTAGCCTGGGCTCAAGAATCTGATTGGAAACAATCTCTCTTAGTGCTTTGCGTGCATAATAAAGTTTGCGAAAAACTGGCTTATAAGATAAAATCAAATCTCTTTAGCCTTGTAGCCAGGAGTGTCTAAACAAGTTAGTCTCAACCAGAGTTTCTGAGCTCTCTCCATGCTCTACTGCATTAATCCCCGGTGGTAGGCAGCCTCTAAGATGGCTCCCAATGAGTCCTACCTCCTGGTATTCATGCTCTCATGTAATTTTCTCCCCTTGAGTGTAGACTGCATTTATTGACTCATTTCTACTGAATAGAATATGGCAGAAGCCATTAGGTTACCAAAAGACTGTGCGTTCCATCTTGGATACCCTCTCTCCCTCAAAGCCCTTTCTGTAGGGAAGTAAGCACCATGCTGTGATGAACCCTGTGGAGATGTCTATGTGAGAACTCAAGGCTTGCCAGCATCCACATGAGTGAGCCTGGAAGTGGATCTTCTTCCAACAGATGCTTGAAATGCCTGCAACCTTATGAGAGACCCTGAGCCAGAGGACCCAGCTAAGACACACCTGGATTCTTGACCCATAGAGACTGTGAGATACTAAATGTTTTGAGCCTTTCAATGTTGCAGTAATTTATTATATAACAACAGAGAACTAGTACACCCACCTTGAAATACCCTTCCTCCTCCTTCCCTTCCCCTCCTCCTTCCTTATCCAAGGCCCACCTCTTTAAGCCTTAGCTGTTGTAGGAAACTTTTCTCATAGTGATTGTCTTTTCATGAACTCCTAGAACACTGCATGTGAAGTCGGCATCACTCATTGTTAGACTGTCTATACTTGCTGGTATTTTAAAATTCATTTGTAATCTCTAGTTGTAATGTCTAATGCTGTCTTTTAAAATAAATTGTAATCCCATTGATGAGAATGGAACTTAAAACAGAAGTTGACCTAGAACTCTTTCTATTCCTAAGAGCTATCCCAATATTATAAACACAATAA
This sequence comes from Stenella coeruleoalba, assembly GCF_951394435.1. Taxonomy (NCBI): domain Eukaryota; kingdom Metazoa; phylum Chordata; class Mammalia; order Artiodactyla; family Delphinidae; genus Stenella; species Stenella coeruleoalba. The sequence continues at coordinate 74,357,750 of NC_137147.1, forward strand.
GTGCCCTATAAATAAATGTGTGATGAAGGTAATAGTGCATTGGAGGAGTATTGGGTAGAAGCCATCAGGAGAGCTGTAGTTCTCACATTCACATCTACTCTGTATCCTAATGCCTGATTTTTAACCTTATGTGAACAGAGGATTCCAGACAGATAGATACTTGAGCAGAAAAACAAAGAGTTGGCTACTAGTGCCAACAGGATGAAAGCACTCCCTTGATGATTATTAAATGTTTGTACCCTTAAGCCCTCCTGCCCATCAGTCTGCTCAGTTGTGCCTCCAGGCCTTGGCTCCCTGTGGTCCCAGATACCTTAGGCTCCCCCACTTCAACCTGGGACTTGGGGATCTATTTTTTAAATTCAGTTGATTTATGACCGTCTCAGAAATCCCACACGGCCACAGATATTTGTCTTCAAAATGTCTCTTGGCAACCGACAAAACGGAAGCCTGTGTGTTATCCCTCCCTGCCATCCCCGTGGGTCCCCAGGGCTCCTCTGTCAGTAAGGAAGGATATAAAACATTCAGTACCTGAAATAGTTATGGGAGCATTTCAGAAAATGACTCTAGTCATCCTTCATCACAGACTAGAAGTTAAAGGTATCTCTAATACCTTTGGAAATTTTGATTGGGATGGTAATGGAAAACCATCCTTGCTTTATCTAGTTTATGTACATGAATGGTTTCATGATAAAGACTCTGGAATGAGCTACAGCACTCCCTATTGTAGCAACTTGTTCATCTCAGCCTCTCCACAATGAGAGGACCTTCTCAGTATTGAAGGCTGTTTTTTTTTTCAATCTTTTCTCAGGAGTCTGTGAGAGATAGGAGCAGAGTCCCCTTGGTCTCCCTGCACAAACCCTAACAGACTTTTGTGCCCACCTTGGCTGACAAAGAAGGCCCCTCTCCACCAACTACAAAGACAAGGCCCTTGCCCCAACTCAGCTCCTGAATCTCTTATCAGATGTTACTGTTGAGGTTATCAAGTGGTCTCACCTCAGGGGTGGTGCTCATTTTAGCCAAAGGTGGTCTCTAACTGGATCTGCCTCCTTGGTTTGACTTGGGGATTTGAGGTGATCAGAATCAGAACTGTAGCACTGTGGATGTTGGACCCACAGTAGTAAGTTCCAACGTCTTTTACTGTTGTTTTTTGAATGTTGAGTATGTACCGACTTTTTAAAGCATCAATTTTCCCTTTGAAATTACTCCTTTCCTTTTCATTAGAATTATTGCTTAATCTGTACACTAAAGTCAGGGAATTATTTTCATTCTTCTCATACCAGCTCATCTGATAGTTCTTCAAGTCCCCTCCAGTTATGCTGCAACGGAAGGTGGCAGGCTCCCCAAGGAGAACAGTCAGAGTTTTGGTCTCTGGTTCCAAAATTACATCCAAATAGACCCCTGAAAGGGAAAACCCAAAGTTAGAGAGGCCTCAGAGAACTCCCTCCACTCCACGGGGAGGGGCTGTCAGAGCCATGCTCAGCAATGTTCCCCCTTTGCCCCCAGCAAATTGTTCCTGCTATATATTTCCCTAAGAAATGTGTAGCATTTGTGTAGCCCATCGGCTTGTCCTTACCTGCCCAGCAGATGGCCAGGTGGAAGAGGGCACAGGACCACACCGTGGCTTCACAGGGATGACTGTGTGGTGTGACGGTCCCTTGGCTGCCTCTGCCCAGATCAGCTGCTGTCTGCCCATGGGAAGTTTTGTCCATTATAAGGGTGGCTGGGTATTAGTCACTTCCTCAAAGCGAGAGTGACAGGCCTGCAAGGCCACAGCTTAAGCTGTTTATTTGACAAACATGGGCTAATGACCTATTGCAGGCCGGATACTATTTGGAAGACATAAAGGTGAACTTCTGACATAAAGATGTAAAGTTCTGCCTTGAGAGAGCTCAGCGTTTTGGGGAGACAGACATAGAGCAATTACAAAGGGCTGTGAAATGCTATTTAAAAAGGTAGGGGCTTCCCTGGTGGCGCAGTGGTTGAGAGTCCGCCTGCCGATGCAGGGGACACGGGTTCGTGCCCCGGTCCGTGAGGATCCCACATGCCGCGGAGCGGCTGGGCCCGTGAGCCATGGCCGCTGAGCCTGCGCGTCCGGAGCCTGTGCTCCGCAACAGGAGAGACCACAACAGTGAGAGGCCCGCGTACCGCAAAAAAAAAAAGGTAGATCCAAAGCACTCCAAGAGCACAGAGGAAAGAGTTGCTTCTGCCTGGGATACTCAGAAGTGGTAACTGAACTGAGCCGGGAGAGTTGCGGAGGCCTTTGTCTGGAAGGCATTTCTGGGAGAGAGCTGCACGGAGAAGGGGCAGGGGTGTGCAGCAGCAAACCAGTCTGCCAGTTATGGTCATTCTGCCTCCACGTGGTGCCTGTGCTGCTTCCATCTGTCCCCTCTGGCCGCTGCCATCACTGCCTCAGGCTGAGCATTCTTTCCCAGTTGCCACCTATAGCTCTACTATTCTAAGAGGGCTTCCTGCTTCCAGACTCTCCCCCTTTTCATCCATTCTCCATGCAGGCCTCACACTAATTTTTCTCCAGACCAAAGGGGGTCTGGTCACACCTCTGCTGAAACTCCTGTAGTTGCTCCCCTTGGCTTTTAGGGGAATGTGAAGATCCTACGTCATGGCCATACAATCTCTTGATCTGCTTTCCTCTCCAGCCTCACTTTTGGCCATTTCTCCACTTGCACTCAGTACTTCAGCTGCACACAAAAAACTTGCAGGTTCAAAGATGTATTATAGTCCTCGTATGCCCAGTTTTTGCACTGGCTGCTCCTTCTTCCTGGAAAAACCATACCTTCCTTCTCCTCCCCTCTCCACCTCACCCAAGGGAGGTGTCCCCCAGCGTTCCTTGAACTTGTTGGGTCATGGCACTTATCATCTCTATTATAACTATCTGATAATTTGTTAGTTTTCTGCTTTGGACTTCAAAATTCTTTAGGGCAGAGACAGTATCTTTGTATGTACATTCTCGGTGCCCAGCACAGAGCTTGTCAATATTAGGAGCTCAGCAGATACCTGCTGGTCCAAGCAGGATTTCTGTCTGGGTCCTCCTGACTCTCAAGGAGGCGGGTGGGTTGCTCATCTAGTGATGGCTGCGACTGGGAGAGGATTTGCCAGCAACCCAAGCCAAAAGTTGGGGAAGCCAGGTCTTCTGCCTGTTGTTGTAGGTGTGGAGGAGAGGCGGGGTTCTCTGCAGCAGCAGGATAGCTCATACCCAACCAGAGCCTGCTTGTAATTGATTGTGGCTAACATTCTGATCACCACTGGTGCTTAGGTGGTATCACTACCTACGTCATTTATATGCAAAAGGACCACTGGCTTGGCAGGTCTTAGAGCTTTGGGTTTTGAATCTTGCTTTGCATCTTACCAGTAGCTGGGCAAGTTACATCCCTGAGTCTTGATTTCCTCATCTGCAAATAGGGTAACTACTTCACAGGGATGTTGTGAGGTTGGAATGAGAGAACGCACGTGAAATACTTATCCCTGTGCCTGGCACACATTGGTAGGCCACCACAGAAGTTGGTTTCTTTGTCATGGATGGGTTAGTGACCTAGTCAGAGCTCCCTACCTGAGCCATAGTCACCTGGAGAGACATAGAGCTTGTCATTACAAGCCTGGCACAGGACTTTCCTGTGAGTGAAGGAAGGAAGCTGAGCTATGTTAGGCTTTCCCTAGGACTTTGGGCAGGTAAGTGGATGAGCTGAATAGAGCCATGTCAAAGTCAAATGGGCCGTGTCAGTAACTTCTGTGCCCTTAGGCTCAGGGTCATCTCTGGCAGCTAAGGATTGAAGCCACATATGAGCTAGAGTCCCAGTCTTCTTTGTCCAACTGGGATGAAGAAACAATAGGAGGACTGGAAGAAGCAAAAAGACCCCAGGGTCAGATCAAAGCAACCCATACTGGCTACTAGTGCCATTCTCTCTGATGGTCTCTGCCTCTCTGAGTCTTTAGTATCAAATAGCCACAGGGTCACTCGAATATCAGTGGGAGAGAGTGCCAGAACTTCTGAGTTTCTCTATAATTGGAAGTTTCAGGACCTACCTTGCCTTTGATTTGAGAACATATCTACTCTCACCCTTTTGAGTTCTTTGGGTGAGAAAAGAAATAAATTTAGTGAACGAAAGCCCTTTCCTTGCTTTATCTCTTGCTCATTAGCCTCAGACATCTCATTTTAAGCATTCGTAACAGTGAAGTCGGACTCTGATGTCTGCCCGTGGTTGGTCTCCGTTTAGGTATGGCAGTTATCTGCTCTCTGCCTGTTTCTAGTTGCTGTATTTGCTCTCTGTTTCTCTGCTCTGACACTGGCTGGTTGGACAAGCAACCGAAGAATAGGAACGGAGGTGAATGAAGAGAGGGGAAAGTGCATTTCTATTTCCCTTGATCGGGATCTCAGCTGCCTGGTGTCCCAGGACGGCCTTCAGTAAGCAAGTGGCTCTTCTCCGTCTGACTGATCTGCGCTCAGAGAGCTCAGGAGGCTGGGATGACTTTGTTTCTGATTTGTTTTTCCTGAAATGTCTGGACCACACTCGTTGTTTTAAAGCAAACATAAGGTATTTTTGGAAACTAGTGAGGAATTTCAGTGGGTGTCAAGGAAAATCACAGCGTCATTTGTCTCTAAAAAGATTTTGGTTGTCAGTGTTCCATCTGCGACTCACTTACCCAGCTGTTTGGCACTGAATGAAGCAGCTGCGAAGCAAAACAGCATAGAGGCAAGTGGGGACTATTTAGAGTTATAATTCTGCTTCTGTTGCTGACTTGGGACGTTGTGATGTAAATAAATAAACTCTTCCATATTTAGTCTCAGCTCAGCTCCTTTAAGATGTTTTCCTGGCTCCCATCACCCAGCTCATCCCGAAGTCTAAAGGTCCTAATTCCACTCTGTACCTTCCGTCTCGAACCCTCCCGTAATTATTACAACCAAGTACTTGTCTTGCTTTCACATGTGTCTGATTTGGTTCCTCTATTAGGCGACAAGCCCCACTGCAGTGTGAACTCCAGAGTGGCAGAAAGCTTGTGTTACTTGCCTTGGTATCCTCAGCTTTTGGGATGATGTCTGGCAGGCATACAGTAGACACTCAATATATATTGTTGAATTAAGAAAATGAACCATGCCAATTCTATAATCTGAGACATACGGATACTTGATGAGCACTTGTTAAACAGTTCAACCTTCCTGTTCACCTTTTCTTCTAGGATCACATGGGGAGGTTAGAGGGCTTCCAGTTAGATGATGAGGTGGTTGGAGCAGATGCTCTCAGATATACCATCAACTCCATCACAGTTTTCATTTTGGTCCCTGCAGATCACTACCAGGAAACCCACCCTTGGGCAGTGCTCTCCAGTCAATGCATAGTTCTTTAATAACTTTCTTCTACTTTATCCAAACTTCCTCTACCTTTGATGGTAGTAGAAAAGGAAGAACGATTATTTCTCTCACTGAGACTGTTAGCATGGCAGAATCAGAGATCTGGGTGACAGAGTCACGTCGAATCTCCTATTTCCACTTTAACATTCAACAATTCTGGGGATCTGTCACAAAGAACCCCAAAGTATCCCGGGGAAGAGAAAACCCAGAAAGAAAGTCACTCACTCACTCACCAAACACTGTCTGTGTCTGGGCCTGTCCCATCAGGGTTAAGACTTTGAAATCTGATTTCCAAAGCCAAATTTTGCAAAGGGTCCTTCTCCAGTTCTTTTATCCCAAAGAAAAGCCTCTTGTTTTGTGTGATTCTGTGCACTTGAAGGGCTGTTCTTGGGGGCACTGGTGCTGATGAGCCCATATGTTGGCTGCAAATGAGAAAGCCAGCAAGACAGCAGGGGATTAGTATTTTCGCTGATGAATAAAAGCAAGATCTGAAGCAGCAGGAGACCCTGCATCTTCAGAAAAGAAAATAGAGAAGCCACGTCTCAGCTCAGCAGTTCACGCCCAGTAGTTTCCATAGGTGGTTCCTTGAATAAACAGAGGCCAATGTGGAGGTGTGTTTATAGAGCCTATGCACATCTGGAATCTTGGTATGATCTTCACTTGACAGTTTTTTAGGATGCCATAAGGTCAGGTGTACTTTGATTTAATTTGTAATCTTTTTGAACATAGGAACTGTTACAGGTCATGTAGTATGCCTATTATGTTGATAGAACTAATTCCTTACTTATGATTATGTTTATAAACAACCTTAATTTTATTTCTGGCTCTACATTTACAAATTATTCCACTATCCATTTAATGGGTAGGGCTACTGTTTTATTTTAATATCTCATAAAGTCTTTCCTCTGGTTTTATTTTTTTCTATGTAGGAAGCCTGTAATAATTTATCAGCATCCATTGAAAAATGTCCTTGCAATAATCCTCTAAGGTAGATATTACTTTTATCATTATTTTATAGCTGAGAGAAGCAAGGCACAAAGTAACTTGTCCAAGATCATATAGCTAGTGAGTCAGTAAGTGGAAGATCTGGGATCCAAAATTCAAGAAGTCTGGGTTCCAAGTCTGAACTTGAGCTCAATCATTGGTACTGTACTACTAGTCTACGTCTATCTATCTATCTATTATTAAATTTACTAGTCTTTTATATATGTATATACAGATGTTTAATATTTTTCTGGGCTTTTAGAAATGTTGTTAGGTTTTCAAGGGTCTGTGATTAAGATGTTAATTGTTGGTTTTGATTTTTTAATGTGTGTCCAATTCATTTGTCACTCAGGGTATCAGGGACTGCGCTTTTGTCAGGTCAAAGATTCAAGTAATTTAACAGGATTTAATTTTCGGTTCTCACGGTTTAGCGAGATAAATGTGAGGAGGTGTTACTTGCTGAATACATTTTATTATTTGAGAAGGGCTTGTTTTATACCTTTGTATTCCCACAGCACTTAGGATATCAATTTGCAAACCATGAGGGCCCTTTAGTTTTGAACGAATGAATTGATGAATGAGTGGGGGGAGTTCGAGGTGGCACTGAACACCCTCTGTCTTGGTGGATGAGCCTCTGAATTTTCTGCGTTGAGCTCGCCTGAGGCTCACAGCTTTGGTCTGGTGGCACGTAAAGCATGCATTGTGGTGCCTGTCGTGCACGGCGGTAAATGGCTTTGTCTCTTGGCCGCTCATGCTGAACAGTTAAGGTCCTGGAGGACAACTCTGTCCACAGAAAATTGGTAACGTTCCAATTCCAGGCCGCCTTGAAAGGCATGGTGGGTATGAGTGAGCCTTTGTTAGTCTCTGCAGACACCAGTACACAGAGTCATAGTTCCCACCAGGAGTATTATATGGGCACTGGAACTTCACATCCATCCGTCCCAATCATGGCATCTCTCTTGGAAGTTGTGTACTTTCAGTCCTGTAGGAGCCATCTGGCAAAGAGAAAAAGGATAGGGAATGAGAAGTGGTGGGAGATTGCAACCGTTTACCTGGGAGCCGGTTGCAGAGGAAGGGCAGCACAACGCAGAGCAGCCGGTACGTGGCACGGCTGCAGTTCCTCTCGGTGTTGTTTACCACGAAGCCTACTTTGCATGCACAATGCACTCGGGCCACCTTATCTGCAACAGCCATGTGGCTGCTTCATTGCTGCAGCCATAAAGGAAAGAGGTCCTCATGGGTGGTTGGTGCTTGTGCTATCTAAAGACACACTCAGATTTGTTCAAAGGCAGCCATCCAATGGGCCTCTTTAGAGGGGCTCCAGTGCCCCTCTGCCTGCGTTTGCGCATATGGCACCATTTCCTTATCAGCCCCAGGGGACTCATTCTCTGAAAGGAAACCACCAGGGAGACAGTCTTTTGTTGAAAGACATTTGGTGGGTCATGATCTCTTGGGTCCTTGTTCCTGAGTTTCAGGAATCTAAGGTGCACAGAGCGTTGAGGAAAGTCAGGAACAATCATTTTCCTGAATGCACTATGGCTTCCCCTGCCCATTTGGTTCTGGGTCTTGCTTTTCAGAAGCCAGACAGGGAAGAAGTAATTTATTTTTAATGAGTCGAATAATCAATCAACCATTCATTCAGCAAATATGTATTGAGTGCCAACTATGTACAAGCTTTCTGCTGAGTGCTGAGGATACAAATGGAAGCGAAAAACAGCCAAAATTTCTGCCATTGTGGAGTTTAAAGGCTGGTGATGATGTTTAACTTCAGACAAGAGAAAGAGAAAGAATATATATGAAGTTGGGCAGGGGTGGGTAAAGGGGCTTCTGGGGTCTACACAAATCCAGGCAGGGTTTGTTCCCAGTCAACACAGCTGGTTGTGGAGCTCACCCTGGAGGAGCACAGACTGGAACTTTCCCTGGCAACTCATGCCCCATCCTAGAGTCAGAGGGTTCCTTTTCTGCCTACCTTCCTTTACAACCATTCTCCCTTCAAGAAATCATTCTGCTTGTTGACAATCCAAAGTTCTGAAGCTCCTGACTTAGCACTGTTATCTTTCTATTCTTGGAGTAGAATCAGCTTGGCTGTGATTGTTCCCACTGTGAGGATAACGGCATCTTTTGTGTGATGGTTTCCTTTTCATCGTGTACACAATGACTGCAGAGCCAGGAAATTTTAATTTGGGATAAATAATAAGCTATCTTTAGGGCTAATCTTATTTTGAGAGTCAGGGCTAATGGAGGTCAAGGATTCTTTCTCTTTTATTGTTTTCCTCAAAGCCTCAACTCCTACTTCCACTTCTTTCTTCCCTCATCTTTTTCCTTCTCTCTTTCCCAGGACTAGTCCTCTTTCTGCAAGATAGTCTCATGAAGAACTTTCAAGGGATAATGAGACAATGGACAAAGAAATAAGGAGACACTCACCCCAGGATGTCTGGACTTAGGGTTACACAGAGGTGAGCTGGGGATAGCTGTGGCCACATAGACATACACACAACAGACACGCAGAGATGGAAGGCTGGTGGTGTGACTGTGGGTGTGCCTGCACCAGGGCAGGTGGTGTGACAGGGTGGCCAGGAGTCCTCCAGAGGCATGGCCACAGCAGTGTGGATGGTGTTTGGGACAAGGAAGCTAGTTGGGAAGATGCATGTGTGCAACATGGTAGCCCTAGACCAGTTCACCAAAGACTCCTGGGGAAAGCTGTCCCTGGTGGTGGGGATATGTCATACCCAAAGCCATTTTACTGGAAAGAGGCTCTAACTGGATGTGGAGGCCAAGAACTTATGACGGACTTCCTCTGGATCTAGATCTCCTTATACCAACCTGAAGAGAGAGGAGAAAAGATAACGGTAATCAGGTGGTTTTAGGCACAGTAGTCGGGTGCTCCTTTACATGCTGAATTCATAAATAAGAGGGGTGGGCAGTCAATTATGTAATGAGTTTTGAGGGCCCAGAATCCCCCTGCCCCCAAATATTCTTTATTGGTACCTGGAATTCTGTCATTGGAGATTAGTCCTTTGGGCCTTAGAAATATAAAAATATTCCTAGGAGGATCAACACCTTAAGTCAGTATGGTAAAAACAGTAAGAATTAATCTCTGACGGCAAAGCCTTGAAACATGCAAACTAGAGAATCTTCCAGCACAGAACTGGGATGCTGGAAAGAGGGCATCTCTCTCTTCTCCTTCACTCACATATACCATCCATCTGCTTTTAAAGTGTCTCTTGAATCTCTTTCCTCTTTCCAGATCCTTATTTCTGATCTTTCCCACTGTCCGCCTCAACTTTCACATGAACTTTATATCTGAGCTCACTGCTTTGGGTCTCAGAACCAATCTTCCCACCCTTAGTGATCTTTCTAAAACACTTTCCAAGCACATTTTCTCTTACGTTATCTCTGATTTCTTCCGACTTCTCATAAAGTCCAAATCCTTTAGCCTGGTTCGCAAGACCTCTCTCAATCAGGCCACACCTTACCACGGCAGCCACTGCTCTGCCCCAGCCACTGCCGACTCATTCCCGCAGACTGGATGCTCGTCTCCAAACATGGTCCTATCCACCTTCCTGAATTGCCTAAGCTGCTCTCCCTCTGCTTGCCACGTCCTTCTCCAGTCCCTCCATTGGTCAAAATCCTTCATCCTTTAAGTCAATCAACTATAACTTCCACCAGGGAGCCTTTTCCAGTCCTCCTGAAACAAACTAATCTCCCCCTCCTTTGGGCAACTGTGCATTGTACTCTGTTCAATATTTATCATGGTCTGACTTTAGAAATTAGTGCTAGAAGGGTCTGTATGTGTCTTCTTTTGGAAAACCCACCCCACCCCAACCCATTCTCTTACTGCCTTCAGGAAGGTCCATATGCCTGAGGAAAAGGTAGATTTCCCAGGGAATTTATTTTCAAGAGGCTGCCAATGTGCGCTATCCAAGTACAGCTGATATGCAGCAGCGTCCCCTGAAGCCTGATAGGGAAGCTGCTGGTCTCTGATGAGAACTTGAAAGAACGCTTCCAGCTGGATCATTTCTGGTGAATGTGCTAAAGGATTTGGCTCCGACACTGGCAATATTTGGGGTCCACCGTCCTTATTGAGGTCCTTGGTGTTCAACAAGGTAGCATAGTGTCACTGTCTCCTTTAGGGAGTAACCCATTGTTTGTGGTTTGGAGGGACCGACCAAGATTTCCTACACTGTCACAGCAGCATGAAACATCAAATCCACCAGTTAATAACCAGGGTTGCCTGGTATTAGAGTTGTCAGAAAGAACTATGGTTTCAAGGGAAGCAATCTCAGATACTTCTCACCTGGGACAAGGTGTCAGTAGGTTGAGAACTCAGGAGATATTATGAGTTTTTCAAAATCACAAGGCAGGAGGGTCTGAGGTCATCAAAGTCAAACCTGGACATCAGACCCGGTATCAGGCCTCAGGCATTACCCACCTACTGAAGATCTGGACCTGGAATTCAGAGCCCCGAGGCAGGTCTGTATTTGAATGCAGTGCATTAACTCTGTGGACTTTTCTTGGCTCTTGAGTCTTATATATTGACTGTGAATCTCCTCTCTTGTGGAAATTGTTTTTTCCAGGTATAGAACAGAGATTATGTCCTAGAGGCCTGTCCCTTGATCACATTGAAGACATCTTGAAAAAGAACATAGGATGAGACATGCTTAACATATGATTAACTCAACTCCCATGGACAGTGATAGGAAAATGTTATTTTAGAGTGAAATTTTTTCCCAGTTGTTGTTTGCTCTAAAGAAAGTTTCCTTTGATTTATAACGTTTTTGTGAGAAGGATGAGGACCAACCATGTATCCTGAGGACCTAGATTTGAACTGTAGGGAGAAATTTAAGTTAGGCATTTTTATAATATGAGTATCTATTTTCTATTTTCTTTCTTTTGAGGGGTGAGGGTTTTGTGGGTAGACTAGAGACTCTAGATGAACTTTAGGCCATTCTCCTTTTGTTGAGACAACTAGAGTAAGGTTGAGAATGAGTTTATTCACATCTGAAACAAATATCCACTCGTGGAGATTATGAAGTCAGCATAAAACTAAATGCAGATGTTGTACACTAAGATGGTAAGTATTCTGTTAAGAAAGATCAATTTGTGTCTTGCAAGTTAGAAATGAAGGGCATATTTTCCCTCAAATATGAATTTCGTCAAAGCTATTGGTGTCTCATACATGGTATTTTAAGACCTAATAACACTGTTTTTGCCTTCTTGGGCCATGAAGGCCAGCCTCCACCTGAGGTGGTGGAGGGCGGGTGGAGAGCTTTCCACGAGGGAGCAAGTTTTTCCACTGTCAGGCCTCCTAGGGCAGGAAAAGAGCTGGCCTTGGGCTCTGCACATGGAGATGTGGGGATGCCTGCAGACTTTTATTGGGGGCACTGACTGATCACTGCTACTTGGAAGTCTGCAGGGATACAGGAAGAGGTTGGGTTTTGGGTCTCAAAATGTGCACTTCTTTCTCTCCTCAAGCATTTTGCTGTGCTTTGAATGATTAAGGGAGCAGGCTGTGCCCATAGCCACATGGGATCTGTTGGCAGCAGGTAGAAGGGAGAGCAGCCTGGAGAAAAGTCTCATGGGTTGACACAAGGTGGCTGGAAGAAGAGCTCTGGTTCAGTGGAGTTGTGGAGCCCCATGGGGACCCACTGTGGGATGAAGTGACCACAGATCTGTTCTGGGGGACAGAATGGGTACTCCATATTCCCATGATAGAGGCTGCAGGTTATTATAAATTGAATATTCATGAAACAATGTCAGTATTTTGTAATTCACAGGCTGATGAGGTCTGAGGACACATAGGTGACATAACGAAGGATTCTAAAAGTAAGAGATCTGAAACTCTTAAAGTGGTGTTTGAAATAACATTTGTACAAGGACAACCACTGCTTTAATTAATAACCTAATTATCCTTAGCTGTCTTCAAGACTAAGAATGCTCAGCAACTAACTGATGGCTTAAATTTTAGGTGTTATAAGAACTGGAAAACAGCAACAAATCTGAAAATGGCCAATTCCAATTTATGCATATATATGTATGCATGCTTCCATCCACCCATTCATTCAACAAACATTTATTGCCAAGCACCGTGTTTACTGCCAGGTATACAGAGCTTACTAAGACATTATCCTCAGGGAGCTTACATCTGAGCGGGTAGAGACAGGTAGGACTCTGCGTCCCCATTCAGAGAGACAGACTGTTCCTGATTAATGACGCGAAGAGGCAAGTTGTCCTCTCAATCTTTTCCCCAGGGGATTGGAGGCAAGTCTGCATTCCAGTGAACTGCCTTTTATTCCGATGATCCCAGGTTTGGGGGAGCTGCTGTAATAGGCCTGGCTGTGCTACTGCTTTCATGGTGCTACAGTGGTCCTTAGTTTCGGCTTCCAACCAGAGGCTGCAGCCTACAATGACGGGTAAGGTGGGGACAAAGATGGAGCAGAGCACCTAGAGATTTGGCTGGTCCAGCATTGCCCTCCAGTGGTCAGACATAAGCATGTGGGGACAACAGATTTCCTAGAGGGAGGTTCTGAGGTGTCTGCGGATTCATAACGGGGCTCAGGAATGACGCCTGTAGATGAGGTTGGGAAAGCAGGAATTGGAAGCCACAGTCGAGAAATTAGAGTGAGAATTAAGATGGATTAATGACCAGGCACCTAGGATTGTGCGTGTATAGAGAACCAGGAACAAAGACCACGTCAGTTTCCCAATTTGGATTTTGGCTGACACGCCGGCCAGGCTGCTTTGGGGTTTAGAAAGTGCAGGGGTGGTGGTGGGGACGGTGGTCACTCAGAGCTGTAACCGCAGTCCTCTCAGCCCACCCTGGTCTTCAGATTGATGTGCAGTCCAGGAACGAGCACAAATCTCATGAAATGAAATCAGATGCAAGTTTATGTGTAATGAACTTTTGAAATATTAGATTTGCAAAGGGGTCTAGTCCATAGGAAGGCAAATCTGTTCTCAGCATTCCTCCCGGGACTCAAGTGGTCTCTCTCTCTCTCTCCCTATGTCCTACATGTGGGAAGTTCAGTAACACTGCTTTGGAGGGAAGTTTCTCTCTCTTAGCAGGTAGAAGTCTTCCTCCCAACCCCCTATTGGGTCAGTGTCACTGGAAGATGTCCAGCACAGTAGGATGCTGTCCTGTGTCCCAGATCATGAATCTATGAGTCGAGGCTGAAGCAGCCTCGGCAGCCAAGGTGCTCTTGGCAAAGTCTACAACTAGTGCAACATTTCCTTCCTTTTCTGTTTCATCTTAGCACACAGTGTCCTTCAGATATATCATCCCTTACCTTTCAAGGTCATGGAAGCAACAGCATTTCACTGTACCCTGAATCTTCCCCTGCTTTATTTCTTCTAGTTGATCTATCACTTGGCTTCCTGGATCTTCAGGCTTGAAATCTTCCCCGTCCCTGCCCTTGCTGCTCTCTTGCTCTGCTCCCCTGAAGAGAAAGAAATGGGTTAGAGAAACTTCCTTATCAAATTGAAAAAACAATGCCAGGCAAACAGTGACCAGCTCAGGAACTGGATAACTGTAGCATAATGCATTGGTGGTCGAATTGCTCACACTGTTGCCTATAAAGTCCAAGCATCCATAGCCCTACTATAGAAGACCCCAGTCTTTACCTTAAGAACAGGTTCAAACTGTGAATCCAGGGCAGGAGTCTGAAAGTAGGGTAATGAGGACAGATGGAACATGAATATTTTAGTTACAGGACTCTTAGAAGACACCATAGGTCATAGCAAATCTGTGTATATGTGTGTAGCTCTGTGTGCACTGCCATGTAGTAAAACAGAAACTTTCTGAAGTCAAGAACTGTGCCTTCCCTGCTCTCCTTCATAACCCCAGTGCACTTGGTAATAAGCATATTGCCCCAGAGCGCAGCAGTTAAGAGACGATCCTTTGGAATCCAACAATTGAGAATCCAAGCCCTTTTACTTTAGTTTTTCAATCTTAGGAAAAATTCCTTTCTGAGACTTGAGCTCCTCATCTGTGAAACAGGGATAATAATACCTGCTCCCTCTTCCATCACATGCAGAGTGTCTGTGAGGATTAGAAGAGCTGGCGCCCATGCAGACCTGGACATTGTGCGTGTCATGAGGTCAGTGCTCAGCAAAGAGCAGCTGTTTTATTATTTCCATGTGCGCGTGTGCACATAGGTGCATGAGATCTCTGTGGGTGCGTGAGAATTTTTCAGTCAAAGCCCAACTTAACTGTAAAATAAATCAGCCTCATTTTAGAAAACCAAAGCATGCAGGCATGGGGATGAATAGATTCCTTCCCTGTACACCCTTTGCCACTTCCTTCCATAACTGTAAAGCCTTTGCCCAAGTCTCCAGGGACCAACGTGCTCTTGAACCCTGTCTAGAATGAGAGAGCCGTCAGCATATAAACAAGCTTTCAGCTGAAACAGGCACGAGGTGGCTGACCCTCCCCTCCCGCCTCGAGCCTGGGCGCTCACCGTGCAGTTGGCAGGGCTCCGTCTCCTGCTCTGGATGGTCATGATTGACCCAGTCTCGGGAGCTGCCAGTATGAGAGAGACTGGGAGGCTTGGTATTCAGTCATCACTGAGAGCCTACTAGGAGAGCAAAGTGCCATGCTGCCACTCCAAAGGCTGAGAGTCTGTAAGTGGCCATTACAGAGGAAAATCCTTCCACTTGGCCGACTGAGGCCAGGTCTATGGCTTTTATTTATTTTTTGTTGCTTCAAAAGTATGCTTTATTTTTCATCTCAAATTCACTTTAAATGTTTGTCATACAATTTAATACCTAAGAAGACCCTAGATAAAATTAATTGATAATATTTACAACGTAATACTTCTCTGGGTAGACATATTTCACACAACAGTTTTCAGTTAATGCTGAAAAAATCACTTAATTTTAATCACAATCATTGATTGATTAATGGATTAACAATTTACCCAGTAATTTAGATGGCATAAGGTCCAATAAAGGGGACAGTCTGATGATTGCTCAATGTGCAATCCTGCCCCTTAGTAATACTAAATCAAGAACATGACAGATATTCCACTTAGATCCAGGTCTGTGGCTTAGAAGCAATTGGCGCAGATGCCCAGTGAGGGGGTTCCTTCATTTTGTGCTCAATAAAACCAGTTTTATTCAGGGAAGTGAACTGTTATCCCCCCAGGAAGGGTGAAGGTATAAAGACAGATTGTAATTCTTGGAGGATCTAATTCTTCGGTAGCTGGAGACAGGAAGAGAAAGAGAGGGACAGAGATGGATGAAAGGGAGCTCTGTTATCCCAGGAAGTCCTAGGGTAATTACCTGGCTGAATTTCTCCTGGAGCTTCGGGATGCTGCCAGATGTGTCCAGGCCCTCTGCGCACCACCCCACAGAGCCAGCATCCAGGGTCCACCTCCTCCCTGCTGTGGCTGCTCCTCATGTCTGGGAGCATATCAAAGGAGGTTTGATATTCATAACTGCTGTGGGTCATTTTCACATGGAGCTGTGGGGAGCCGCCTGTACCACTGCATGCTGTATTCAGCCCTTTGTCAGAGCAGCTGAGCTGAACCAATCCCCCATTATGGGCGAGAGGAGTTTCCTCCTGGGAGACCTGGGTTTGCCCCCAGACCCTTGTGCAGAATAAAATGGGTCTTTTTTTTAATTGAGAAACAGTTACTGAAACATCTGCGAGTCTCAGCTCTGCATCTGCACTGCCCACAGGGACAACTCTGCGTGGTCCTTCCATAAGAGTGTGGCCACCTCCAGGCCCCGCTGTTAGTGTCGATAACATCTGAAACCTCCCTGTTTCCTTCTGTCTGAGGACAAAGGATGTCAACAAGACTCCAGCCATGACCACATTTCTTATCAACCGAAGGAGGAAATTCTGCTCACCGCTGTTGCGTTTGGCTATTGTTGGAGAGGGCTGGCAGAGACTCGTGAAACTAAAGCTGCAGGATTGCAGGGCTGGAAGGGGCCCTAGTCATCATCTGATTCTAGCCCCTCAAATTACAGATGAGCAAATTGAGTCACAGAGGGGTTAAGTGACTTGTCTAAGGTCACACAGACCAGTGAGGATTTCTAGCACATGGAATCATTTTCTAAAAGAGGGAGGGGAATAGTGGTAGTGTGAATCTTGCTATTATGCTCCCGAGGTTCAAACCTATAGGAGAGATATGGGGACCAGGAGAGCTGAAGCTGTAACTTCAGAGGTTCAAACCTATAGGAAAGATATGGGGACCAGGAGTGCTGAAGCTGTAACTCAGCTTTGCACCTCAGTTTCTCTGTATGAAAAATGGCTGTATTATTTACCTTCATTTCAGGACTGTTGAGGGGCTTCACGAGTGACTCTAAGAAGTCCTGGGAGCTTGGGCTTTGGGATGGATGAAAGAACAATCTCTTTCTGGGCTCCAGAGTGGGGCTGCTTGCCTGGGCTGACTAACCTGTTCTCAGATCCTCAGTCACCACTGAGGCGTTAAGGAGCCCCTGGGTTTGGGAGGGTGGGAAAATTAGTGCAGAATGATCAGACCAGGTGGTTGGACACAGGGTACGGGAGTGGGAAAGTGGGTGGGATATAGTAATAAAACACAGCGATACCTGCCTGCTCCCAGCCCTGGTAACAATCTCTCAGGAGAATGTGTGAGATGTGTCCACCAAGGGAAAACGTTCTCCCTGGTTAGCAGGACCAGATTCCCTACCTTTGCTTGGGGCAGCATGGGAAATATGTTCCCCTATCTGTGTGCATTCGAATGCATTTTCATTACACTGTATGCCTTCAGTGCTGCCAGAAAAGCAAGCATGTCTAGCTCTTTAAAATGTCTAGAGCTCTTGTTCCCATTTGGGGTTTGTGCTTGGAAGGTCAGCCTCCAGAGCTGTCTGTTGGTAATTGGGTTCTGAATGAAAGAGCCTTCAGGGACTGCCAAAGAGACCAGAGAGCAGCCCATGGCCTGCCTGGGCTGAGTCGCAGCAGAAGCCAAACGGCGTCCCTTAGCAAGGTGGCCCCCGTTGGGCTGGGAAGCTCGTGATTCCTGGCAATCCAGCCGACATCCCGGCTTGGTGAAGCCTCGAGCCCCGAGGCCCAGGTCTGTACATCAGTCTTCTCAACTGCTTTCTCCTGTTATTATCTTGTCAACAGTAGTATCTGGGACACAAAGGACAACTCTGCATGATGATGCGGTGAATGACTGGTTAGGTGCCTCCTGTTTAATAACCAGAGACATGTTACTGTGCGGCATCTCTCCATATGTTGTAGCATCTGTGTCTGGCATGTAAGGGACTCATTTTCTTCACATATCTAATTAAAGATGTAAAGCAAAATGGAAGGGCTTGCAAGCCTACCTCCCCCCTGCAACGCCTGCAGCTCCCTTTTCTTACCCTCTGCTGCCATCTAGTGGCCACGTGCCTCCTCTGCATCATCATTTTCATAATGGGGCTGAGGTCTCCACCCCTGTGAAGCAGGAGGAAGACAGTTACCTAATCCACGCAATCATGGGTCTCCTTATAGAGTCCTTGTTGCAACAGAGGGTCAGGACCCATCTCCTGACATCTGCCTGGACCACCCTGGGACTTCCTCTTGGAGCCTGAGAGGGCCCTTTCTCCTCTGGAGAGAGATTGTTGGTCGACTTTATTACAAATCTGTCCACCTTCCAGACTCTAAAAGTAAATCATGAAGACCTTGCACGCTGCACACTTCTTGCCAAAAGCCAAGGTGAATCCTGGGGACAGACAGAGTCCTGCACCTCATGCTGACGTTTCCTCCAATATCTTCAAGAATCCCCAGAGGTTGGGATGGAGAAGGCACAGAGCAGAAGGGACATTCCATGGGTCTTTTCAGCAGCCCTGCCACCTATTTCCATACAAAGTCCAAGTGGGAGCTTGCTCTAGACCATGTCCCACTTCTTCGACTCAGGACCCACAGACCTTGTTTGACATTTGCTCCATTACCCGTGATAGCATCAGAGTGTGTTTTCAGCCCTTATTCATCAGCTTGGGGCCTGGGGATGTGTGCAAAGCTACGAAACGCTCCCCAGGATGGAAGACACAATGCAACATGAACCAGCTTGTCATTACAACTTACGAGAGCAGCAAATGAAGAGGAGACAGGGTGTGACAGCTGCAGGGTTTAGGTCGGGGCTACAGGTGTCTGTGCATCACTGTGGGCTCCAACGCAGGAGGGAGGAAGGCCACTGTGCCTCTATGCTGGGGACTGAAACACAGAGTGATGTGGCTTTTGTCATCAAAGCCAGCAGCCCATGTCCTTATCTTCAAGCCTTGGCATGTGTTCTTTAATTTCATTAATTGAGTCATTCTTCTATATGTACTCAGCTCTAGAATATACAATGAAGTAGACACAAAGAGCATCATACGACACAGTCTCAACCCTTGAGGATCTTGTTATCTAGAGAAGGAAGTAAGGAAAAAGTACGATGGTCAAGGCAACATGGATTAATTCTCCAAATGAGAAAAACAGCTAACATAGGAAGCAGGGATTCTGAGAAGAGAGGATCCCTAGAGGTCACAGCAGCTGGGGAGCGTATTATGGAAGTAAATGATTCAAGCTGTCCAAGGAATTGCTGTTGATGGTGAAATGCCCTCTGAGATGTGTGGCCTCCCAGGTCCCCATGGTCTCTGCTCTGGCTGTGGGCCGTGCTCCCTGGGTTAGGAGACAAAGGGGTGTCTTCCAGGACCTGTTTATTGATCTGTAATAGATTTCTTCCCCTTCTCAATATTACTATTCATTCACTGATTAATGTGTCATTCATATTTACTCATTTAAGAAATGTACTGCTCTAGCACTGGGGTTCGAGAGATAAATCCACAAAAATGTCTAAGTTTTCACACTAGCCTGACACTGAACTAGAGCTTCATAGAACAGAGACAAACTAACATCACTGTCAGCTTTTGCCTTCATCTTCAGTCTTTTCACTTGTTAAGTACCTGTTGATTCTTTATTGCTTTACCTGTCCATATGGTCCTCACACCTTGCCCTCAAGAACACTTCAGACAGATGCAGCCCCAAATGTCCAGCTGTGTCTTCTGGGGGTGACTGGGCCAGCTACCAGGGCTTCTGGTTGGCAGGGATGGTCAGAGAGGACCCTTTATTGGCCACGTGGAAATAGAACGTCTAAAAACAAAGAAAAGACCCTTTGATTTAGTCTTGATTAAAAATAAAATAGACTTTAGTTTGCAATGGTGTTTGATATGCCTTGTGAGGAAGAAATCCTATTATGTCAAATTTTCAAAAGCCTGTGCTGTTAAGATAAAGATATTTACATTCCATGACCGCAGAGCTCAGTGAAAAGGGCCTGTCAAGAGACCAGACAGCTGCGGGGAAGGTTTTGTGTGATTTAAATGTACACAGCTTTGGCATCTTCTTAAGTTTACTGGCAAGGAACAAGCCAGCTCCGCTATCAACTCCCCAGGAATATAACTGTTAACGGCAAAGCATTTTATCACAAAGAGCTCAAAAAAGTATTATATTGCTCATTTAATCCTCAGAATATTGGTGTAGGAGACAGAATTTGTTGAGTTGTAAGTAAAGGTGCAAAGCTTTGATTACTTTAACTCATCACTTTTTCTTTCCCTCGGTCTTGTCTCTTCGCTTTTCTCTTAGCAAATCACACGAAAAGACTATGGGAGAATTGGGCGATTGGGACTGACATGTATACACTGATATGTATAAAATTGATGACTAATAAGAACCTGCTGTATAAAATAAAATTAAATTAAATTAAATTAAAATAAAAACTAATACTAAACTTTCTTTGGGTTATTTGTATGGAAATATGTTAATATGAATGTTTCAGACATTACATGAAATTCCTAAAAATCTTATATATTCTGGTATAATGTTATAAGTCATAATTCTAGTTATTACTTTAAAATGTATATCTCAGAAATAACTAAATTTCCTTGTCAATTGCATTATTATGAACTTTCATCAAATCTTTAACCGTGGTCATTTTTAAGTCTTTTGTCATTTACAGACAGTTCTGGGTGTACTCTGATGCTTTTGCAAAAATGTTCCTATAAAAGGGTTTCATCTTCAAGGAATTCATGGAAAAGACTCTGACAAGTACAGGCTTCTGGTAACTGACTACACTGCTGAACTGAATGAATAAGCATTTTCAGAACTCTAATGGAAAACTGATGAACTCATAAAAGTGCTAACAAAAGATCAAGATGAAAAAAAATTAATTACATGGGACTGAGTGAACTGATGAGGATGATTATAGTTTTTGTGACTTTCTGTTAGAATAAAAAAAAAAAAAAGACTATGGGAGACACCTCCTGGGCATTGTTTCTTTGCCAGTCCTGTTGGTTGGTGGTTTATATTCTGGAGACAGAGGCTGCTAGGAAAGAGGAGGTACCAGGTAACATATGCATTTCCATGGGTACCGGGACCCGGGACCCAGCTGCTCTTGGCCGGGCCACCTTGGTGTTATCCACACCGTTTGCAAAAACAACCCTCCTAACTCAGTAAGCTCCTGGTCTTGGAACCAGCGTGGAGCTAAAATCAGAGTCTCCAGACCTTGGTTCCCTCTTTTCATTTCTGAAAATTCACAGACAAGAAAAGTTTGCCTGAGTTTTATGGGATTGTGAGGTATTGTGTCACCTGAAGCCTGATGTGGAGTTGTGAGAACCACAACCCCTGAGCTTTCCACCTCCTCCCTTTGTCCCCATCATGTCTTCTCTGGGATTCAATAGGTTGAACCCTAAACTCGCAAACCAGAAAGTGGGGAAAGGAACTTAATGGTCATTGAGCGTCTACATGAAAGCCCACTCACTCATCTTTCACAGTCAGCGGAGGTGTGCATTATATTCCCGTTTTATGAGTGAGGGAGCCCTCAGTGGTTAAATAACCTTCCTAAAGTTTTAGCACTAATAAGACAGAATTTGAAACTAGATCTAGGTCTTGGCAATTGCGATGACCACATACAAGAGAGGAAAGCGTAGGCCAAGCCTCCGTCCTCCTCTACCCACCTTCGTCTTTGTTGAAGGGCTGAGGAATTGTTTGGAGGTGGACGATTCCTCAGCTGTGTCCCCTGGCTCTGAAGCCTCCACTCCTAAGACCCCAGGACTCCCACCAGGTGTTGTCAGCTTCACATTGCATAGGAGCTGGGACCCAGGGCCTGGAGCTGCACCCTGGGCAGGACAGGGTGCAGGGAACAGTTAGGATTTTAGTCCTCAGAAGCCACCTGTCACTGTGAGTGTCCTGAGGCTGGAACTAGCCAGTATCACAGCAGTTCCTTAACTGAGTCTCTCTCCTAGGGACCACCAACCCCCCGAGGAGGAGGATGGTGGGAGAACCAGATGCCCAGACCCGAGGCTACACTTGACCCTCTGACAGGCTGGACCTGAGTGAGGAAAATCCATGACAGAATGACCCCCACTTCCCTTCACTTTCCCCGAGGGGCAGGGTGGTCCTGCTTTCTCCAAGCCAGTCTCTTGTGGGCTTCTCTGAAGCCAGTACTCACTGTTGTAGGAATCCCTACAATCATAGGGGACCGTGAGAGGTTGGAAATTTCAGGCTCCAAAGGCCCCTGGAATCATCCTGGCTGCATCCCATAGATTTTGGGTTGTCGTGTCTCCATTGTCATTTGTTTCTAGGTATTTTTTTATTTCCTCTTTGATTTCTTCAGTGATCACTTCGTTATTAAGTAGTGTATTGTTTAGCCTCCATGTGTTTGTATTTTTTACAGATCTTTTCCTGTAATTGATATCTAGTCTCATAGTGTTGTGGTCGGAAAAGATACTTGATACAATTTCAATTTTCTTAAATTTACCAAGGCTTGATTTGTGACCTAAGATATGATCTATCCTGGAGAATGTTCCATGAGAACTTGAGAAAAATGTGTATTCTGTTGTTTTTGGATGGAATGTCCTATAAATATCAATTAAGTCCATCTTGTTTAATGTATCATTTAAAGCTTGTATTTCCTTATTTATTTTCATTTTGGATGATCTGTCCATTGGTGAAAGTGGGGTGTTAAAGTCTCCTACTATGAATGTGTTACTGTTGATTTCCCCTTTTATGGCTGTTAGTATTTGCCTTGTGTATTGAGGTGCTCCTATGTTGGGTGCATAAATATTTACAATTGTTATATCTTCTTCTTGGCTCGATCCCTTGATCATTATGTAGTGTCCTTCTTTGTCTCTTCTAATAGTCTTTATTTTAAGTCTATTTTGTCTGATATGAGAATTGCTACCCCAGCTTTCTTTTGGTTTCCATTTGCATGAAATATCTTTTTCCATCCCCTTACTTTCAGTCTGTATGTGTCTCTAGGTCTGAAGTGGGTCTATTGTAGACAGCAAATATATGGGTCTTGTTTTTGTATCCTTTCAGCCAATCTGTGTCTTTCGGTGGGAGCATTTAGTCCATTTACATTTAAGGTAATTATCGATAGGTATGTTCCTATTCCCATTTTCTTAATTGTTTTGGGTTCGTTATTGTAGGTCTTTTCCTTCTCTTGTGTTTCTTGCCTAGAGAAGTTCCTTTAGCAGTTGTTGTAAAGCTGGTTTGGGGTGCTGAATTCTCTCCACTTTTGCTTGTCTGTAAAGGTTTTAATTTCTCCATCAAATCTGAATGAGATCCTTGTTGGGCAGAGTAATCTTGGTTGCAGGTTTTTCTCCTTCATCACTTTAAATATGTCCTGCCAGTCCCTTCTGGCTTGCAGAGTTTCTGCTGAAAGATCAGCTCTTAACCTTATGGGGATTCCCTTGTGTGTAATTTGTTGTTTTTCCCTTGCTGCTTTTAATACGTTTTCTTTGTATTTAATTTTTGACAGTTTGATTAATATGTGTCTTGGAGTGTTTCTCCTTGGATTTATCCTGTATGGGACTTTCTGTGCTTCCTGGACTTGATTAACTATTTCCTTTCCCATATTAGGGAAGTTTTCAACTATAATCTCTTCAAATATTTTCTCAGTCCCTTTCTTTTACTCTTCGTCTTCTGGAACCCCTATAATTCGAATGTTGGTGCATTTAATGTTGTCCCAGAGGTCTCTGAGACTGTCCTCAGTTCTTTTCATTCTTCTTTCTTTATTCTGCTCTGCAGTAGTTATTTCCACTATTTTATCTTCCAGGTCACTTATCCGTTCTTCTGCCTCAGTTATTCTGCTATTGATCCCAAATAGAGTATTTTTTATTTCATTTATTGTGTTGTTCATTGTTGTTTGTTTCTTTAGTTCTTCTAGGTCCTTGTTAAGTGTTTCTTGCATTTTGTCTATTCTATTTCCAAGATTTTGGATCATCTTTACTATCATTATTCTGAATTCTTTTTTAGGTAGACTGCCTATTTCCTCTTCATTTGTTAGGTCTGGTGGGTTTTTATCTTGCTCCTTCATCTGCTGTGTGTTTTTCTGTCTTCTCATTTTGCTTATCTTACTGTGTTTGGGGTCTCCTTTTTGCAGCCTGCAGGTTCGTAGTTCTCGTTGTTTTTGGTGTCTGTCCTCAGTGGCTAAGGTTGGTTCAGTGGGTTGTGTAGGCTTCCTGGTTGAGGGGACTAGTGCCTGTGTTCTGGTGGATGAGGCTGGATCTTGTGTTTCTGGTGGGCAGGTCCACATCTGGTGTGTTTTGGGGTGACTGTGGACTTATTATGATTTTAGGCAGCCTCTCTGCTACTGGGTGGGGTTGTGTTCCTGTCTTGCTAATTGTTTGGCATAGAATGTCCAGCACTATAGCTTGCTGGTCGTTGAGTGAAGCTGGGTGCTGGTGTTGAGATGGAGATCTCTGGGAGATTTTCGCCTTTTGATATTATGTGGAGCTGGGAGGTCTCTTGTGGACCAGTGTCCTGAAGTTGGCTCTCCCACCTCAGAGGCACAGCACTGACTCCTGGCTGTAGCACCAAGAGCCTTTCATCTGCACGGCTCAGAATAAAAGGGAGAAAAAGTAGAAAGAAAGAATTGGTAGAAGTAGAAAAAAAGGAAGAAAGAAGGAAAGAAAGAAAGGAGGGAGGGAGGGAGAGAGGGAGGAAGGAAGGAGGGAAGGAAGGAAAAAAAGAAAGAAGATAAAGTAAAATAAAATAAGATAAAATATAATAAAGTTATTAAAATAAAAAAATAATTATTAAGAGAAAAAAAGAAAAAAATTTAAAAAAAAATGGACGGATAGAACCCTAGGACCTATGGTGGAAGCAAAGCTATACAGGCAAAATCTCACACAGAAGCATACACATACACACTCACAAAAAGAGGAAAAGGGGAAAAAATCATAAATCTTGCTCTCAAAGTCCACCTCTTCAATTTGGGATGATTCGTTGTCTAAAGGAGGGAAGGAGGGAAAGAAAGAAAGAAAGAAAAAAGATAAAATAAAATAAAGATATTAAAATGAAAAATAATTATTAAGAAAAAAAATTAAAAAAACGGACGGATAGAACCCTAGGACAACTGGTGGAAGCAAAGCTATACAGACAAAATCTCAAACAGAAGCATACACATACACACTCACAAAAAGAGGAAAAGGGGGAAAACCCATAAATGTTCCTCTCAAAGTCCACCTCCTTAATTTGGGATGATTTGTTGTCTCTTCAGGTATTCGACAGATGCAGGGTATGTCAAGTTGATTGTGGAGCTTTAATCCGCTGCTTCTGAGGCTTCTGGGAGAGATTTCCCTTTCTCTTCTTTGTTCTCACACCTCCCAGGGGCTCAGGTTTGGATTTGGCCCTGCCTCTGCGTGTAGGTCGCCGGAGGGCATCTGTTCTTCGCTCACACAGGATGGGGTTAAAGGAGCAGCTGATTGGGCGCTCTGGCTCATTCAGGCCGGGGCGGGGGGGGGGGGGGGGGGGGGGGAAAGGGGAGGGGCACGGAGTGCGGGGCGGGCCTGGGGCGGCAGAGGCCGCCATGACGGCGTGACGTTGCACCAGCCTGACTTCCGGGGTAGTTGTCCCTGGGTCTCGGGACTCTGGCAATGGCGGGCTGCACAGGCTCCCCGGAAGGGGGGTGTGAAGAGTGACCTGTGCTCGCACACAGGCTTCTTGGTGGCGGCAGCAGCAGCCTTAGCGTCTCCTGCCCGTCTCTGGGGTCCGCGTTTTTAGCCGCGCCTCGCGCCCGTCTCTGGAGCTCCTTTAAGCAGCGCTCTTAATCCCCTCTCCTCGCGCACCAGGAAACAAAGAGGGAAGAAAAAGTCTCTTGCCTCTCCGGCAGGTCGAGACTTTTCCCCGGACTCCCTCCCGGCTAGCCATGGCGCACTAACCCCCTGCAGGCTGTGTTCACCCCGCCAACCCCAGTCCTCTCCCGGCGCTCCGACCGAAGCCCGAGCCTCAACTCCCAGCCCCGCCCGCCCCGGCGGGTGAGCAGACAAGCCTCTCGGCCTGGTGAGTGCCGGTCGGCCCTGATCTGTGCGGGAATCTCTCCGCTTTTCCCTCCGCACCCCTGTTGCTGTGCTGTGCTCTCCTCCGCGGCTCCGAAGCCTTCCCCTCTCCGCCACCCGCAGTCTCCGCCCGCGAAGGGGCTTCCCAGTGTGTGGAAACGTTTCCTCCTTCACCGCTCCCTCCCACTGGTGCAGGTCCCGTCCCTATCCTTTTGTCTCTGTTTATTCTTTAGGCCTACCTAGGTACGTGGGGGGTTTCTTGCCTTTTGGGAGGTCTGAGGTCTTCTGCCAGCGTTCAGTAGGTGTTCTGTAGGAGTTGTTCCCCGTGTAGATGTATTTCTGGTGTATCTGTGGGGAGGAAGGTGACCTCCGCGTCTTACTCTTCCGCCATCTTCCCGGAAGCCTCCATACATTCTTGTTATAAAAATTAAAGCATTGCAATTAACCCCAAAATCTCCACTGACTGTCCCCCTCCCTCATGTGTAATTTCCCTTCCAGAGGTTGCTATTAATAGGGAATTTGTCATTGTACGTACAGTTCTCTTACTGTGAATATTGTACAAGTATTTTTACTAACGTAAATGGCATCATACGCTATACGTTGTTCTGCAACTTGCTGTTCCCACTCAGTAAGACATTTTGGAGCTCTTTTTCTGTTATTATGTATAGATTCACTTCATTATTTTCAACTGTATGGAATATAGACTTAACACAATTTATTATATCACTTTTTGCTATATGATTATGTTATTTACAGCTTGTTTATGACCCCAAATTGCTGCACTCCTTGTACATGTTTTCTTTTTATTTTCTTTTTTTTTTTTTTAAAGAAGATGTTGGGGGTAGGAGTTTATTAATTAATTAATTTATGTTTTCTGTGTTGAATCTTCGTTTCTGTGCGAGGGCTATCTCTAGTTGTGGCAAGGGGGGACCACTCTTCATCGCGGTGCGCGGGCCTCTCACTATCATGGCCTCTCTTGTTGTGTAGCACAGGCTCCAGACGCGCAGGCTCAGTAGTTGTGGCTCATGGGCCTAGTTGCTCCGCGGCATGTGGGATCCTCCCAGACCAGGGCTCGAACCCGTGTCCCCTGCATTGGCAGGCAGATTCTCAACCACTGCACCACCAGGGAAGCCCTGTACATGCTTTCTTTTACAATAAGGGTAATGCTAAGACTGGGACCCAGTAATTGCTGGGTCACAGAGTATGTTCATTTCCAATATTAATATTTACTAACATAGGCTTTCTTGTTATGGTAGGAAAGATACCTTAGCCTCTCCTATTCTCAGTACCAGGATAAAATAGTACATTAATTTCCTTTTATTAATGTTATACCCTAAATAGCTAATTT
This sequence comes from Stenella coeruleoalba, assembly GCF_951394435.1. NCBI lineage: Eukaryota > Metazoa > Chordata > Mammalia > Artiodactyla > Delphinidae > Stenella > Stenella coeruleoalba. The sequence goes on from NC_137147.1 coordinate 74,384,707, forward strand.
TGTTATTTCTCTCCTAGCGTGAATGTTTATTCTTTTAGAAATTTAATTTTCATCATAAAATTAATATATACTTATTATATGGAAAATTTGGAAAATACAAAAGAGTAGAAGGAAAACAGTAGTCACCTTATTCCCATGAGCCGTGATACTGAGTACTTAATACTGAGATAATTTCCTACGGAATTTAAAAAGTTATAATTTAGTAACAACTAATTTTAACAATCAGCTTACATTATGCTGTTTTAACAAATAAATTAACAAAGTAATAAATTATGTCTTAAATATATCAGGAATTTAGATTATTTAAATTTCTGATTGAAGAATTTAGGAAGCAAAGAACTTATGAATTTTATATGGTAGTGACAAAAACAGTATTCCACGTTTTATTAAGTTATTGTCCCGTTTTTGAATAGTGTTCTTTTTACAGAGACAAAATTTTCATTACTTTTAAGACAGTTCCAAGACCTGTATGGAAATTATAATAGTAACAGGAATTATTTCAAAACTGCTTTTTAAAAGTTATTTATACTTGTATTTATCATATTTGAAATATATGTATCTTTGGAAGTTTTATGGGTTTTCGTGTTTTTATGAGAATTAAAAATGTGTTTTCAACAGATAGTCTAAAACATGCAATTGGATCCCATAAGCTATGTGAAATTTAAGTGGTGTGATATAAAAATTAATAACCCATATATTATGAGCAAAATTTGTAGTGTAGTTCTCACCAAACATAAATTAAGATTTGTGTAATTTCAGTTGAACTAAAATAAACTTGTTTTTACTCCTGCCACGTGGTGGCGCCACTCTAGCTTATAACGGAAGTAACCAGACATTCATTGTTAGTCTGTCGTGTTTTACTTTTTGCTTTATGAAAATAGCTGGAAGAGATATTGGTTTCTTTAATGCTAGAATTTTTAACAGTCACTAAACATTTTAAAATTGTTTTATGTCTTTTTATATTAGCATTCATTGAGTTGGTATGAAAGCTCATGCTGAAAAATGTACGCCCAAATATATAAGTTTTTAGACAGATGTTACCTGTAATTTGGTGCCATGAAGAAAGCCCAACGACTCCTTAATACACTTTATCATTAATTTAAAGAAGAGCAATTGCTCAATATTATAGATAATACTAAGCAAATAAAGAGCATCATCAAAGCAGAAGTATGTTGCAAAGTTGTAGATATATTGGTTCTATAAACGAATTCCCCATTTTTTTCTTGTGGGAAAATTAGCTTTGAATTATATGCAAGATTGTAAGAAACATATTTCTTATAAAATGCAACTGAATCATGTTGGGGCTTATCTTAATGTTGGTCTTACAAGCAAATACTGCCGCAAGACTCCAATGCCCTCTTTTGCGTTTTCAGTAATATTAGCACTAAATGAAGGGCAAGCGATGTCAGGTAATTTGAATAGGAAACAGTTATGAGAAAATGGAATTATCACAAGTTGGATCCTATAAGCATGTAAAATAATGTATGACTTGTACCTTATTCTTCATTCACATGGCTATACTGTGTAGAGTTCATCTTTTGTATAAACCATTTAGCTACTGTTGCTTAGTAATAGGTATACTAGTCATTACATAATAAAGTTCCATTAAAAGTTGAAAACATTCCTTTTAATATTGTACTCTTGTGCATATTAAATTTATCAGCCCATCAAGAGAATGGATTAACAATTCAATGTGAAAGGAGAAATACCAATGATGAAAATCAGAAGAATCAAATTGGTAAGTAAAACCCAACTCCACATATATATATATATATATTTATCTATTCAACTCAAAATTGATGATTTAGTTTCAGCAAAACATCATATATTAAATTAAAATCGTTAAAGTTTTATTGGTTTTGACGTTTTGTGCATGTTTAACTTGCATTGTTTTATAGTTGGTATAAAAGCAATAATAAGCACGTGGCATTTAAACACCAATTTATGTTTCTACATGTTTAAGTAGCGTTATGTTAAAGTAACATAGTTAACACTGGGGTCTGTGAAAATTATTTGTCCTTTAGAAGAGTTGTATCTGACTCCAGTTGAGGAACATGGCTGTGGTGTTGGAAACTTTGAGTTTCCTTTTGCAGATACTTTTTTCCCTCTGTTCTCTGGCTCTACCACTGTGACCAGGGTCCATGGCAGGGAATGAAGTGGAGCCCAGATCATAGAATGCAGGTGCAGGAGGCAGGTGTTGAGGGGATTGCTGTGTGACTGTTGTACAGAGGTGGGCAGCTGGGACTGTGAGCTGGGGAACCATGATGTGCAAGAAGAGGAAAGCATCTTCGTTGAGCTGCGTTATGAATTTTCTACTCCATCTCTTTCTCTCTCTCTCTCACTCTCCCTCCCTTCCTCCCTCTCTCGTTTGCAAAGATCCTGTCTGAATTGCTGAAAGGCAAGCACTGTCTGTGTAAATAGTTCATAATAAAGTTCTCTGTCTTTTAGAATTTATAGGGCTCTGGGATTGTGTTCACTCTCCTTTGGTGTTTGCCCCCATCTGGGAAGACCAGGTCGGTTGGATACAGAAAATGAGCCTTTTGTTCATCATATCCTATAGTGTTTCTTTAGTTTCACTGTTTCCAAAAGGACTCCCAGAAGATCCAGGCTGACATTTGAGCCTTTGAGAGGAAAATTCTCTGTGTGCCCAGACTGCCATCTTCAGGAATCTCCCAAATCACAGCTCATCCACAGTCACAAGGTCACCAGTGAGCCCCCAGGGGCTTCTTTACATTTCTTTCTGCCCATATTGACTGTCTTCTGATAGCTGAGATAAGGACAAGCACTTTATTGAGTGCTGGACTGTGCTGGTCAACTTGGTTAAGCAGACGACTGTTGTTCTCAGAATCCTCTTCCATGTGAAACTCTGCATTAGAGATGGCCCAAAGATGAAATTGCATAAGATTTGGAAGGCGGAAGAGAAGCAGTAATAATTCCTCTTGTTACTGAGTCCAAGCTCATACTACTCCCCATGTGACAAGCCAATAAATCGAGAGATGTGTTCCCGTGGCAAGGAATAGAGAGTTTATTCAGACAGCCAGCAGTTTGGGAAGATGATGGACTAGTGTCCCAAAGAACCATCTTCCCCAAGTTAGAATTCAGGTTTCTCTTACACTTAAAGGGGTGGCGATGGTGGTGTGGTTACTTGCTGCAAGCTTCTTGGTGCCAGAGTCCTTTGTTCTTGAGCTATCCAGGGAGGTCCAGTCACAGTGTTCCCATAAACCTCCAACAAGACAAACGTTATTCGGTGTTCTGCAACTTTTTATCTCTGTATGAATGGAAAAGTGTTATACCTTTAAAAGTCAGCACCTTGAGAATGGGTTATACTATATATTTCAGGCTATAGGCAATATTCTTGACTTGAAGCAAAAGTAATAGAATACAAAGGTTAAAGTAAAATAAGCAGATACAATATGGAGCCAGATTTGTTCTGCGCTATTACACTCTTAGACGGTCACTGTGATCAGGTACAATGATAGATACAGGGATTCCAGGCAGGTCCCACGTTGTCCTTTTTCTCCTCCATTCTATTCCAGCTAATCTTTCTGACTTTTGGTTCTGCCAACCAACAGTGACCCCAGGCCCATCATCAGATGCCTGACTGTATATCCACCGAAGAGGTAACAGCTTTCCAAACACCTCTCAATGAGTCCCTCTTCACAATCCCATTTTGATGGCTGAAAGTGCTTAGGTTCTTAGATTTTCCTTCAAGCCCCAACTCGTCCCTCTGTGCCACTGCTTCAGGCAGGCAGGTTAATGACCCCTTTTCTGATCCCCTGACTCCCTTTTCCAGAGCTTCACTTCTCCAGCTCCTCCTGTATTTGTAAGGTCAAATTCCTATAATGAATCCTTATTCCTTTATTCTATATCATTCACAGGGGTTCTGCTAACCTGGCTGACTCTAAGTGGTACAATTATTGGTCTGAAACTGATTCAGTGGAACGGAATGTTCAAGCTAGGGAGTTGGTATTGATTCTCTGATTTTGCTAGGTGTAATGACCCCATTGCCACTGGTAAATGGGACACTAGTAGTCCCTAACATTAGGTGCCTATAGAAGAAAGTGCTGGGTTACCAGGTAGCTGTTGTCACTGAATAATTTAGTGGAAATAAAGAGTATAAGGACTGTGGGTTGCTTCTAAGTACCATAAAGAAATTAGGGAAAGAAAATAATGAACTTGGGGTAATACATTTTCAACCCAAGGTCCAGGCAAAGAACTAGAAATTTTCTGTGACTGCCCTGAAAGAGATATTTATTTCTCATAGCTGCAGGGTCTGATATTTCTGAAAACCCAACCAAAGACTAATCCCATGAGTAGGGGGATTACAATAACAACTTAACTCAAACTCTCTTATTGTTAAAATTAGGGCATTGATTGACATAAAGTTAGGACCCTGAAAATTGAGATGGCAACATGTGGGCAGATTCTGATAAAACTGAGGCCCTAGGAGGCCCTCAGTCTCCTTTGCTTGTGGAAGCAGACTTTCTTCCCCTGTGTGAGGAGGTTAGTCTCCCTTTGCTTGGAGTACCTGTGATGACCCACCTATCCTGTGGGGAAATGCTGAGACTTCTCAAGACCCACCTCCAGCACTTTCATTGCTTCTATATCTGTAGCCAGACTTAAGATCTCATGGGCACAGGTACAAAATAATGAGACATTATACATGTCAAAAGAATTACAAGGTTTTTCTAATTTATATTTACATGGCCAGAAGTTTATACTGTAAATTTTTTCTCTTTCCTTCCCTCCAAAGACTTGCAACTCTTTGCCAAGATTATAGTACACTGGGGAAGGGAAATAACCAGACTTTTGGGAGATTTCTGGACACTGGCTGTGAAATGATACTAAATCTTGGAAACAAAATAAGCCACTCTTGTCTGTTTATCGGAGTAGGGGTTTATTGAGGCTGAATGGTTACTGGTATTTTGGTTCAGGTCCATCTCACAGTATATGCAGTTGGGCTCTGAACTCACCCTATGGTTATTTCCCAAGTTCTAGAATGCTTGATTGAAAGAGACACACTCAACAAATGGTAGAATCACTATACTGGTTATCTGATGAGTGAGGACAACTGGAAGATACTAGAACTGCCTCTCAATTCCAAAATAGTAAATCCAAAATAATCCTACATTCCTGGAGAAACTGTAGAGATTAATACCTCCATAAAGGACTTAAAAGACTCAGGGTTGATGATTTTCAACACATCTCCATTCAACACGTCTAATTGGCCTGAGCAGAAGACAGATGGCTCTTGAAGAATGACAAAGGGTTATTGTAAACTTAACCAGATGGTGAATACAAATGCAGCTGCTGTTCCAAATGTAGTTTCTTTGCTGGAGTAAATCCACAAATCCCTTGACATTTGATTTGGAATTTCCATATTGATATGGAAAATCATTTTTTTCTCTATATATACCTGTTAGCAGAGACTGCCTGAAGCAACTTTATTTAATTTATTATTATTAGTTTTTAAATTTGGAAGGGCCAGAAATATATTTTCAATGTTTCACCTCAGGGGTATATCAACTCTCCAACCCAGTCCGACTCTATTGCACAAAGAAATGATTGCTTCCCCATTCCACAAGACACCACATGGGTCCACTACCTCGATGGACCAGGGGAGTATGAGGTAACAAGTACGTTAGACACCTGGGTAAGACACATATATGCCAGAGGGTGGGAAATAAGTCCCAGGAAAATTTAGGGATTTACTTCTACAATGAACTTTCTTGGGTTTCCATGGTCTGGGACAAGTTATATTTCTTCTAAGGTTAAAGTCAAGTTGCTATATCTGGTCCTCCTACCATTAAGAAAGAGTCACAATACTTAGTCTGCCTCACTGGATTTTGGAGGTAACATATACCTTATTGGGTGTGTTGTTATAGCATAGACCTATTTATTGGGCAATCTGAAAGGCTTCCAATTTTGATAGGACCCAGAAAAAGTGAGGGCTCTGCAACAGGTCCAGGCTGCTATTCAGGCTTATCTGCCACTCTGGTCGTATGACCCAGACAATTCATTGGTTCTTAATGTGTCTCCTGAACCTTGGGCAGACCTCTTAGATGAATTACAGAACAGACTTTTAGGATCTGGGAGCAAAGCCATACCATACTCTGCAGATAAATATGCTCCTTTTGAGAAACAGCTCTTGGATTTTTACTCGGTCTTAGTAGACCCTAAATATTTGATCATGGACAACCAAGTTACCATGTGATCTGAAATGTCTAATATGAAGTGGGTGTTGCTTGACCCACAAAACTATAAAGTTGGGCATGCATGGGAGTGGTATATATAAGATCAGGCTTGAGCATTTCTTGAAGGTACATGTAAATGGCATGAGCAAGGGGCTCAGATTCCCATGGATCTTAAGTGTCTCATCTTTTTCAGCTTGCATCTATGGCCACATCAAGGTCAGAGGCATACTAGTCATGAGCATATAAGTATTAGTTGCAATCCTGGGGTGGGCAGAGAAGTAGACCAAGGTTGGAGCCAGAAAAACAGCAGCATTTAAAGCAGGAAGGAGAAGAGAGTTGACTGTATAGAAATCGTCATGGTGTCACTGACCACATTGTGTTCTTATATTTTATTTATGAGCCTAGCTTCCCAAGTAGACTGTGAACTCCTTGAAGGAAATAATTACAACTCATCTTTTATGTGTTTCTATTCCTAGCAACTGTCCCAATGCTTTGCACATAGGATACTCAATATATGTATATTCAAGTGAATGACTGAATAATTAATTAATGAAAGGACTCTATGGCTTGACCTTTCTGCTTGGTGCTTCCATCATTTAGTGTGACATTTCACAGTAGTAGTTCTTTGTATCTTTTTATTACTATTTTTTTATTATACAAGGAACACATATTTATGGAAGAAAATTTAGAAAAAAGGAAAGCTAAAATAGAAATTGCCCCTGCTATCAATAGAAATGCAATGTGAGCCACACACATAATTTAAAATGTTTTACTAGCCACGTTAAAAGAGAGTATAGGGCTTCCCTGGTGGCGCAGTGGTTGAGTCCGCCTGCTGATGCAGGGGACGCGGGTTTGTGCCCCGGTCTGGGAAGATCCCACATGCCGCGGAGCGGCTGGGCCCGTGAGCCATGGCCACTGAGCCTGCGCGTCCAGAGCCTGTGCTCCGCAACGGGAGAGGCCACAACTGTGAGAGGCCCGCGTACCGAAAAAAAAAAAAAAAAAAAAAAAAAAAAGAGAGAGTATAAATAAATAAATAAAATTAATTTAATTTAACTTTTTTAAAAAGTTTATTTTTTTGTTTTTATACAGCAGGTTCTTATTAGTTATCTATTTTATACATATTATTGTATACATGTCAATCCCAATCTCCCAGTTCATCCCACCATCACCCCTCCCCCCCACCACTTTCCCCCTTTGGTGTCCATACGCTTGTTCTCTACATCTGTGTTTCTATTTCTGCATTGCAAACTGGTTCATCTGTACCATTTTTCTAGATTCCACATATATGTGTTAATATACGATATTTGTTTTTCTCTTTCTGGCTTACTTCACTCTGTATGACAGTGTCTAGGTCCATCCACATCTCTACAAATGACCCAATTTCATTCCTTTTTATGGCTGAGTAATATTCCATTGTATATATGTACCACATCTTCTTTATCCATTCATCTGTCGATGGACATTTAGGTTGCTTCCATGACCTGGCTGTTGTAAATAGTGCTGCAATGAACATTGGGGTGCATTTGTCTTTTTGAATTATGGTTTTCTCTGGGTATGTGCCCAGTAGTGGGATTGCTGGGTCGTATGGTAGTTCTATTTTTAGTTTTTTAAGGAACCTCCATACTGTTCTCCATGGTGGCTGTATCAATTTACATTCACACCAACAGTGCAAGAGGGTTTCCTTTTCTCCACATACTTTCCAGCATTTATTGTTGTATGTAGATTTTCTGATGATGTCCATAAAATTACTTTTAATAATATATTTTATTTAATCCAATAAACCCCAAATGTCATTTCAACAGGGGGTCAGTGTAAAAAAGATTACTGATTTTTTCATACTAAATCTTTGAAGCCTGGTATATATTTCACCCTTACAGCACATCTCAGTTTGAACTAGAAGTGTTCAGTAGCCACATGTGGGTAGTGGATAAGTATTGGACAGCCCAGTTCAAGACTTTTTAATGTATATATAGTGATGCAGCTTTACATAAAATTATAATTCTCCCTCCACAAAAATTAGGTCAAATGAAACCTGCAGTTTTATAGGTTTTTAAAATAAACTTTAAATTTTAGAATAGCTTGGATTTACAGAAAAGTTGTGTAGATACTACACAGTTTCCATATACCCCACACCTAGTTTCCCTTCTTATTAACATCTTCCAGTGGTAACCATGCCACAATTAATAAACCAATACTGACATTCTTGTTAACTAAAGTCTATACTTTATTAGATTTATTTAGATTTTACCTAATGTCCTTTTTCTGTAAGGCTTGCTTGGAGCCTTACAATAAACACTGTACTTTCCTTCACCACAACCTGGTGTCAGTAGATTGGCTTTACTGTGCGTTGGGTGAGTGGACCCAAGTTTGGTGTGGTAACACTATAAATAAGAGGCACAAGGTCACTGATCTCACATAGCTTAGATCTGGTATGGTAGGTAGAGTGTCACATAAGAGGATGTCCCCCAGAAAAGGCCTCCCAGAAGAATTGATATCTAAGTTAGGACCTGCTGGATGATTACGATAAATGGTGTGTGTGTATAAGGGGGAAAAGGGGGATGGTAGGGTGCTGCTTAGAGAGGGAAGGTACCAGACTGAGGAAACAAAGGAGTGATCTGAGGGCCCCTGGACTTAACTGTGTTGTTGATCTGCCCAAGCATAGGCTCTGCCAACACCCTGGATGCCTGCTCCTTTCCAACAGGGGTCTTCCTGGAGGAGGCCCTTGGGGTATGACCTGGCTCTTTCCTCATAGGCTGACTTAGGGCCACTCTGTTTTTAACATGGGCCTCATTCCACCATCCTCCATTTAACTTCAGCACCCTGGCTCTGAGCCTGCATCCACTCTGACTTAATTCTTTACCTACATAAACTTTCCTTCTTTCAGGCCATGAAAGCTTTCAGAAGGATAACTATAGAGAACATAAGTACACCCACTGCCTTGGGGTACTATTATTGGTATCATAAATAGTGCACCTGTTTCATTTAGTAAGTCTCTTGATTGAAAACCATTTTCTTGTTGGCTGAATTATTTCCTTATCATCTCATTTGTGTTTTATTTCATCAACAAGAATGTAAGCTCAGTATGGCCAGGAACCCTTGTTCTATACGCTCATTTCTTCACTTTTTAAAAAAAGGGATAGATAACCATTAAGAGTGTTTAGAAAATGTTTCTTGAGTATGGGGATTTTTCACTGCTTTGCAAATAGAAGTGAGAATGAGGAAAACCAGGCAGTATTAGACTATTTCACACCGTCTTTCTCCCCGCTTCATACTTAACTAATAAGCTCCCTTCTCATTTCACTAAGAAAATAGAAGCAATCAGAGTACAACTTCTTCATCTTCTCACTTCAAATCTGCAACCCTACTGCCTCTGAAGCTGTGCTCTATGCCTTTCTATTTAATGGATGAACCCTCCCTGCTTACGTTAAGGCCAACTCCTCCATTCATGTACTGGACCCCATCACCTCTGCCAACTCAAGGACTTTAAAATGTTAGGTTCTATCATCTGCATTACCAATTTCTGTCTCTTGCTGGATCATTTCAGTCAGTATGTATAAATATTCTATACTATCTTCTATGTTGTCTCATACCCCTGGTAAAATATATATCTCTTGCTTGACAGTTTCTAATTCAGCGTCACAGGGAGGTAAGGAAGTGCAGGTTTTCTTGTTTTTTTCCCACTGATTTCTCTGCTATGTGCCTCTTCTCCCTCTCCCAGGGTTTCTTAAAAATATTTATAGTATGTTTAAAGTTCTAATTTCAAAGGAATGCATATTTATTACATATAATAGGAAAACGGAGAAAATATGAAGAAGAAAATAAAGATCACCTTTTAAAAAGCAGAGAGAAGCTTTGTCAACAGCTTAGTGTTTTAGCTTCATATATGTACATTTACAAAGTTGTAACAATGTGGTATATTCAGTTTATTAATTATATGTTTTCTCTTAACAGCAAGGGTATTTCCAGATCATTAGTATGGTTTTAATGGCTGCATTTGTATAGAAATTGCCATGATTTATTTAGCCATTCTACTACTGGTAGATATTTATATTTCTCCCAGTTTTTTACGTAATAAAAAGTGTTACAACAAAATACTGTACTTCTGTGTAATTATTTATGCACATTTATGATTATTTCCTATGAACTAAATTAGTAGAAATAGAATTAATGGGACAAGCACATAAACTCTCTCTCTCTTTCTCTTTCTCTTACTCTCTCTCCTTACCTCCCTATGGTAGCAAAGCTCAGAATCCGAAGTACATGTTTTTTCCACCACTGGACCTTGTTTGTGTCTTCAATCAGAAGCTTTCCGGTACTCCAAAACATTCCTTAGCTCTTTACTTAGGCTTTGCCATTATAACTTTTCTTAAAAATACTATTATCTCTAAATTACAAAAACTGTTCATGCTGGCTGTCACCATCATATAATATGGAGATGGGTAAAGGAAAAAGTCAATCTCTTGTGCTTGTCGTGTCCTGGTCCTTTGGTTCCGTGGTGGGATTGGGGGAAACTTTTGTTCCTGGTGTTATTTGAAGTCAAAATTCTCTCTCTGCACATGCCTTAGCTGCATGACTTGCCTTTTGTTTTGTTGTCTCTGAAAACAACCCAGTATCTGATCAGAAAAAGGATAGGGTGAGTTTGAGCTGGTTTTATGAGTATGGTAAGAGTTACTTGTTGAAGGCATGATAAATATGAAAGACTTTTGAAAAGCATCCTTGATGTAACTATTGAAAATGAAGAAAGACATTCTGCCCCCCCTTGTGGATTTTCAAGTGCTTTTGAAATTGAGAAAACACTGAATAAATCTGAAAGTAAGTTGAATGCCGTGCTGTCAGACAGAGATATTGATATTGTTTTCATTTAGAGATATTGCATTGTGATTTAAAGTAAATTTGTTAGAATCATCTCATTTTTTAAAAAATTCATTTTAACAATGAAGAATGCCTTTGGCTATGCTCCCAGTTCAGGAGAATCTGCACAGTCCTTTTATACTGATTGAATAAATTAGACCTAAATCAGCAGTGCTACATTTTGCTGTTTACTAATCACAAGGTTGGTGAGTCAGAGCAGGCTGCATGGTAAACACAGTTCACAAGTACAATAATTGGGGTTCTCTAACAAACAACCAACAAGTGAAGTTTCTGTAACAAACATTCCTAATTAACAGTGCTTGGAACCATTAGGATAATATTTTCAATATTATAAGAAAGCTCCTTGCTCTTTTTAGTTAACAGAAGTAAGCAGAAAACTTTATATAATTATAAGATACGAAACATGAATTTAGCTTATTTTTATAGTCACTTGTATGTAACTGTGCATTCGCTGCTTCCCTTTTCTATCTATATGCAGCTAATAACAAACATTAATCGAACACTTATTATGTGTCAGGCACTGGCATCTCTATGACGTACCTATTATTTACTATCCCAGTTTTTCAAAAAGAGGGAAGAGTGGAGAAATGAAGTATTTATTTAAGGTCACAGAGCTAAAATCTGAAGGATCTGCACGTAGGCCATCTATACCTGGAGGCTGTGCTTTAATTTGTTTCACCAAACAAAGGTTTTTTGTTAACCCAGTGTCTTTCAGTCTCAAAAGTCCTTGTGTCAATAACTTCCTAAAACTTCTGTCAAAAAAATAATGGTATTTAGTTTTAACTTAACTTTTCATCAGGGCTGAATCATGGATGTTTGGGGCTCCTAAAAATGCATTTCCACGAAGAGCTGCTGGGGGAAAGTATATATCTGTTCACTGAGCCATTATTTCAGAACTTCAAGAATATGTGCAGGCTGGGTCTTTTTAACACTTCACAAAAACATAACTCAGTGTGATGAGATCAACAAGCAACTTACATTTTAGTAGGCGGCAATAGGGAATAACAAAAGACTCCATTTTTCTGCTAAGCCATTCTGTACTTTTGCTAGCCTTCACCTGCTGATTAATGGCCTCCTGCTGGCACAGCCAATTCGATGAGAGACCCAACACAGATGGACACAGATGTATACAAACAATGTAGGGAATGGGGGCATCCATTCTCCTTTTGAAGTGATGCAGTTTGGGGGTTAGATTTATGATGTGTTTTTATTGGCAACAGTGGCTCCTATGAGGTTTCTGAGAAGGTGGAGAACGAATGTTTGCTAGGCCTTGAATGTCAATTGTTCAAAAATTGCGAAACATATGCTGGTCAATGAGTTTGCTGTCAAAACAGAAAAGATTGATAGAGAGGAGGACATTTCTTTAGAGAACAGCAGGCGGTCCTATGCCTTTGAGTGCCCTTAAGGGAGACCAATTTGCAAGGCTGGTGTTTACTCTTTCATTTGGTTTAGTTGTGGCATTTACATAGTAATGTTTTCAGTTTAATATGGAAATGTTATTTTAAATCCTATACATGCTGCATATAAAAATGTCCGAATGAATTATCTTATGTGTTTACTATTTCTCCATGTTTGTTTATGTGCCTATTTGAAAATACTCTTTGCCAATCCCTGCTTTCATTCTGATATAGTGTCAGCAGGGTCCCCTAACAGGGAATATGTGTCCCTCTGGTGCCTCTAGTAACAAATTCCCATATTTCAGTGTTGCACCAAATTTCATACTAACCTAAGCTATTTCTTTTAATAAGTATCCAGGTTGGCGGTTTTCAGTTGTGGTGTTTTGGTTTCCCAGTCTTCGAAACAGCACATAACCCTTGGCTGGCCTGAGGGGGTATGTAATATATGTGAAAGTCATTTGTCATTTCTGTAGGAGCAGAAAAGACATTGAATGTGGCTGATCTGTTGACTGGAGACGTAGCAGGCAAACATTTTGTAATTGGCTCAGATGTACAAACCACAACAGCTTTATTTTCTATGACGACTTACTTTCTAACTCCAGTAACCATTTTTCCTGGTATCAGAAAACTTACTTTAAGCAAATATAGGGTTTTCTTAGTTAGATCATAATTTTTAAAGTCAATTAATGATTTTCTCCGCCAGTTTAGGTTTCCCCCTCTCCATCCTTGGGATGATGTCTAAGTTCTAGAGGGCTTAGTGGTGTCCTGGTGTTGGTTGGGGGCACCAGGCCCATGCTGGTACCTGCTGGGATGCAGTGCTTTGGGTCTGGCCTGCAGCATTATTGTTTCTGTGTGTCCAGATGTCCGAGTCCCTCTAGGTTTCTGGTTGTTGATATACATGTTCTGTGTCCTTTTTTCATGAAATTGAAACCCTTCCAGATTCACTAAGGCTCTCTCAGTTAATTTCCGTGCTTTTGTGTGCAGATGAAAATTCATCTGTGCTAACGTCAATTTGGCAGAGTGGGGTTGTCTTGGGCTCTCTGGGCCCACTGTCACTACAGCACAGCTGTCTGTGCTCTGGTGGATACTTAAAAGGATATTGTCACTCAGGCTTTCCGACAGGAATTAGATAAGTCTCCTATTCTCAGCTTCCTACAAACCTCTTTGGGCCTCCATACTGACCCTCCCACCCCTCTGGTGGGAGGGGGTATGAAGGTAGGGCACGGAGATCCTCATCAATGTCTTAACTGTCTTGCTTTTATCTCCATCACCCCTAGGAATTCCCACAGACCTAGAAATTTGTATTAAATCTAGGGTTTGTACCAACCTATATTCTCAGAGATCTTTTTTAAGACATAGATTTTTTTTTTAAACTCAAGGGTTATAACCCAAACTCAAACCCCTTTTCTTTCATTCTATTGTTTCTAGAGAAAGTTTCCAAATTTTATTTTGAAGCTTGAAAGCAGAGAATTATTCTTTTTTCTTTTGTGTTCATTGTTTCCTACCTCCTTCAATACAAGTCAGGACTTCCTGCCTAACGTGAGAAGGATCACAGGGTGAATAAAATACCCATCACAGGGTGAAATAAAATACACATCCACTCATATAAAAATGTTACTTTGTCACAGAGACAATTGGGATTTGGAATTAAGATACCAGTTTACTAACACCTTTCTATGAGATCAGAGAAGATGTAAGTGATTACCTTCTGAGTTACTGTATGAGGCACTGGTTAAAGGCATGAACCATGGAGTCAGATGGTATGGATTCAAATCCTGGGAATGTGTAACCTAGGACAAATTATTTAACCTCCTGGTGCCTCAGTTTCTATAACTGGGCTAATAACTGGAGTTGTTATGAGAATTAAATAAGTTAGTATGTGTACAACACTCAGAACAGAAACTGTTAAACAGTAAGCACTTAACAAATGCTAGTTGTTATTGTTAGGTGTTGCCAGCCCATGTGTTGAAAACATCTAAAAGTGGTTATTATCTCACATATACATGTGTTCCAAACAATACAGGTAGCATCAAAATTTAGACATTTTGTCCCCTTTCCAGTTATTTTGCCCATGTTAACTACTTTTAACTTTGTTTTTCACTCTCTTGATATAATTAATTAGTTGCTTAGGCATCACACAGATAAAACTTATTTTATCCATATGGAATTGCTCAATACAAAATGTAGCTACCAGAATTGGTCAGATTATGAGGTTAAGGGCATAGTCCTCCAGACTGCCAAGTCTACCCAAAACTTCTGACCCCATTTGAAAGGAGTTAGGAACCAACTACAGAGTTAGAGAGAGGAGTCTACACAACACTATCCTTACTTCTGACAACTTCAAGTTTAGGGGTTTCTGCAAACCACACTTAGGTTCCATAATATGGTAGAAAAACTCAAAGAACGCTTTGAAACCTATTATACTCATGGTTATTTTTATTACAGGAAAAGAATACATTAAAATCAGCCAAAGTAAGAGATGCATAGGATAGTCTGGGAGGATTCCAAACTTGAAGCTCCCATTGTGCTCAGGGATGGGTTAACTTCTCAGCGTCAGTGTGTGACAATACTCACAGAGTACTGTCAGCCCAGGAAGCCCACCTGAACTTTGGTGTCCAGAGTTTTTATTGGGGCTTCATTATGTAGACATGATTGATTAATTGCCTGTGTGGTTGAACTGAGTCTCAGGGTTGATCCATATCATGTAACTCAAAGCCCCACCATAATTGATATGGTCTGTCTTTCTGGCATGGCCAAATCCCCCATCCTAAGACTACTGGGTGAGGCCAGCCTCAAGCTGAGTCATCTTGTTAACAGGAACCATCAGGTGTGATCCAAAGGGCCAACCATTTATAACAAAGACATTTATTTGTTATAATCATTTCCTATGATTCTGGAAGTTCCAAGGATTTAGAGATTCCCTCCCAGGAGCTGGGACAAAGGCCTGTCTTTGGGCAAGGCTAATTTCCTTACTACACATTAGTAGAAGTGTAAGCAAATTTCATTGTCTGTAATCCAAAATTTCTCCTTGTCTCTCAGGATCTGTCTCACTGCAATCTCTCACCTCAGCCTGGTTCAAGTTTGGAGATAATTAATTTAACATTGTTTCTGTGTCCACATTGTATACAAACATACTCTCTGCAGTTTTCCATGGTAACACCTAACTTTGTGCGAATTCTTTTTAAGGTCTTTATTTTTTGTCTCCACTCATATTGAGCTACAGCCTGACTCCCAGAGGTATTGCTTCATGTGCTTCTAATCCTCTTTGATCAGTATTTGAGTTAATGGATGTGTCACTGGGAACATTCACACTTAAGGAACAGTCCAACGCAGAGTAAGATAGATGCCTGATGGCTCAGATTCATTCATTTATCAACTATTAATCACATTTTTTTTTTTGTGCCAGGCACTATTTTGAACACAGAATATTCAGTGAAGCTTAGAGGTTAATGAGAAAGGCAGATATTTATTGTACAGATAACCTCACATAAATACATAGAAATCGTGATAAGACCTATAAAGCAAAACCTGTTTTACTGTTTCGAAAAAAAAAATTACAGGGTTCTTTGAAACAATAAAACAGAGGGGACGAATTTAGATGGGGGGGGCAGGAAAGTGCTCATTGAGGAAGTGACATTTAATTCCAGATTTAAAGAATGGGTGAGGATTAACCAAGTGACTGGAAACTCTGATTTGATATGACCTGGTAAGAATGGCATTGATGTAAGCTCTAAATTCAGTCTTTGTTCTGCCTCCCCACTCCCACTAAATGAGGAAAATGGTCTTTAATTAAACTTGAAATTCAAAGGCCCATTGTATCTAAGGGCCTAACTGGCTCTGGGGTCAAAAAGAAATCTAGTGAAGGTATTTAGTGAAATTGTGAAAACATTCCAAGAGAAGCCTTTGGAAAGTCTTCAGTTTGTCTCATTCCCATATCCGTAGCAACTGAAAGCTTTAAAAAAATTTTTTCAGGAGATTATGCTTATGGTATCTGACTTATGAGATCCACAGTGCTTTCATTCCATGATATGTCTTGGGCCAGTCATTAAAATAGACTTTGTTCTTTTTCATAGTCACTGTTTTGCCAGGCAAAGGAACCCGAAATTATTGTAAAACATCACAAATATTCCTTGTTAAGGTGAGCCAAGTGTGTGCTGCAATGAAAAGGTTAAGCAGCTCTAATACCCAGCTTAAAATATGTTGAAATGAAAGCCAGGGCGGGCTTCAGACTAAACACTGTGAAATGTCTGTGTGATACATGACAAGAAAGAAAGTAATTGGCTTTACTTAATCTAAGCAGATAGGGATTTTGGAAGGGATATTAGTTGACTTGCAGAATCACTAGGCAGGCTGGGGAAACAGACTCTGGGTCTGACTTCCAAGAGCAAAGGCCAGAGCCACCCATTCAACTGGCCTGATAAGGAGGTTGCTGTCCCTGTGCTAATCACAGGACCACTTGATGGTGGTGCTGAATGTCCTGGATAGGAAGCAGTCTCCAGTGCTACCAGCCACAGAACATGCAGCCAAACAGGCCCAACCAGGAAGTTACTACTCCTGGCCCAATGAGGATGATGCTATTGCTGCCAACCCCAGAACCATGCAGCCTCTACTGCCTCCCACCAAGAAAAGTGATTTCCCTGGCTACACTGTTCTTCGTGTGGCTCAACTCCCAATTAAAGGCTCAGGTCTGCACCCTAGCTGCAATGGAGCCTGGGAACTATGTTAAATAGTTTTTCTACCTTGTGAAGGCAGGATTCACAGCATGCGGAACTGTCAATGTGGACATAATGTTTAATCCTTTCCAGAAGCCATTAATGATGGTTGTTCTTTAAAGTAAAAAAGAATGACCAGAGAGACATAACAAAATGGTCATAGGGATAAGGGAGGATCCCAAAGAATAAGGGATCCTCAATCTAAGAAGATGAAGAATGAGAGGAAACATGGAATGTATTTAATAATTTAATGATGACACAACAGATAGTGTAATGAACTCAGTCATTAAAATGAGTAAAACTGAGGTTTGAGGTTGATTTAAGTATAAGAGCTTTACATCATACAAAGCCACATTTTTACAAGCGTCAGCATGGTTTGAATTTATCTCAACTTGACATTATGCATAAATGAATTCAAGGGTGAGCAATAAAATCTAGTTTTTAAAGGAAATTGTATTATTGATATAAAAAATTAGATTTACTGGTAACTGTTTGCCAGTGCCATAGATGAGTGACATTTATTTTGGTCTTTACTATTTATCTCCATCAGACACAGTTGTTTCTTAATTGTTTGGAAATGGCCAACAGTCATTAGTGACGAGAGCCAGTGACGACAGCCAGAGAAAATGAAATGTATGAAGTTATTAATTAAAGAATTAAGGAATATATGATGAAGCAATAAACTCCTTTCTAAATTCTAGGTATACTTGAGGAGGTACTGTTCCCTCTAATCCTTTTGGATGGTTCTTTCCATAGCCTGGGATATTTCCACATGCCTGAGTGGCACTCTGCTGAATGCATGAGGGTATTCTCTGCAGATCTCCAGGGTTATCCCTCTGTGTACCTCTCTTTTGTCTGGTATTCTGTCCTATGAACTCTAGCTCCTCCAATCTCAGCTCTGACTCCTCAACTCAGGGAAGTCACTGGGTTGTGACTCAATTTCCTCTCCCTGTGCGATGGTCTGGAAACTCTCTCAAGGCAATAATCTGGGGCAATGTTAGGGCTCCCTTCATTTGTTTCGCATTTCTCAGGGATAGCTGATAGCTTACATGTGCATCCAGCAGGACGAAGCCTGCAGAAATCTGGTTGTCACAAAAGTGACTACAGAAGAAGTGGGGCTGATGGGCTGTGAAGTGATACACAAGAGGCATCTGATATAAGCCACTTGGCACTTGCAGTCTTTTTCCCTCTTTCCAAAGTGGTTGCTCCTATTTGGCCCCAAATCATGGATCCTAGCTGTTACTTATTTACCTACAGCTTAGGTCTAAGAACAATTTTTGACACAGCAAAAAACCAAAGTGACAGCTTCATCTTCAGCTTCAGCTCTAGCCAGAGTCAGGATTATCTACACACCAAGACACCACTGTCTAAATCTTACTGCTTCTGTTTTCTGTCATTTCAACTGTCGACAAAACAAAAGATGTTGTAAAAGTTCGTTTATACCTCATGGAATGTCAACATTGGTTCTTCATCAGGAAATGGGGGCTTGAAATTAGAATTGACTTGATAAGGCTTTGGAAATGGAACCATATCTGAGGTTAGTAGAGGTCTTTAGGCTTTTGGAGAACTCTGTTGGGTCTCAAAGACAAATAGAAGGAAAGAGAGACAAGAAGAAAGACAAAGGGGAGAGAAAAAGTTATGGGGGTATGGTGGTGGGTGGTCATTGGCCTTTGCTGGATTCCTCCAGGTCGCTGCTGACCCTCTGACTCCCATTGGGATCCTATTTTGAAAGTTGCCGTCTTATTTAGAGCTGATCCTCTTTTGTGTCTTTCCCCCAGTTGGAATCCATGGAGCGTGGTCTCAGGGCCAGGTTTGTGCCTTACTGCCTTATGTCTGAACAACTTGCTATAAAATTGCCTCTTCATCAGCAGAAATCCATGTAAGATTCATTACCTTAAGACTTCACTGAAGAGATTTAAACTTTTATTGATAGTTGAAATGGTGGAAGATTTAAACAAATGAGATGAAAATAGCTGATGAATGACTGATGAATGTCTGTCCTTGACATGGAAATGGGATTTAGAAGATGAGTCCTATCCCTTTCTCTAACTGGAGAAGGGAGCAATGTTTCAGGACTCGAGAAGACTTGTCAAGTTTGAAAAGGAAGTGGAGAGTCAATTAGTGTCATTGAATGTGCCAGGGCAGAATAAGATAAAGGCAGTGACTTTAATGAAGATAAATATAATTCTGAAGTGCTACCTTGAATTTATTTAGAAAAAGAGAGGAATTTCATGAGATTTATTGCAAAATGATTGAAAATTTCTCCTTTCTCCGAGAACTTCACTTTGGCTGACACAGTATTAGTCTTCCCACAGTCATCATTAATTTTTCATACATTTGTTACTCTACAAGAGACTTAGGTACTGCCTTAATAAGGTATGTAACCAGGACATATGCTAATTCAACTAAAAATTTTAAATCTGAGTTACTTAAACTTCAGGGCTGATGCAGAAAAATACACTTAAGTAAGAATGTTAGGTAATCCCCCAGAGGTCACTTTTCTGCAAGTGAATCATTTGCATTTATTTAGAGGTTTAATCCCTGAATATCATTAGTTTTATAAATTGCATATGAGTTTCTATCAATAGTAAAAATAAAGGAGCACCTTAAAATAGTTTTCTCTTCTGAAAATGTCCTCTGTTGTCTACTGTTCTACGAACAAACCAACCAACAGAATAACAAATTGCTCCCTCACCTGTGTTCTGTTTTTAGCTATCGCTCCATTTCTCTGCTTTCTTTCCCAACAAAATTTCTCAAATGAACTGTTTTTCCTGCTTCTATTTCTTTACTTCCTATTAGCTCCTTAACCACTTTCAATTCATCTTCCATTTCCACCACTCTGAAACTGTTCTTCTCAAATGCACTAGAACTTCCTTGCTGCAAATCCAGTGGTCACCTCTGTTACCGTCTTGCTCAAACTCTCGGCAGACTAGTCCCTTCTCTCAGTTATACAATCCCCCCTCTTAGCTTTTCTGGTTTTCCTCTGCCTTATGGCCACTCCCTCTCAGTACCCTTTGCTGAGCTCTTTCCCTTTTCTGCTCATCTTCTTCGTGTCATAGTGCCCAAGTCTGACCCAAGTTCTCATCTTTTCACTAACTCTATTTATTCTTAGAAAATCTATCTCCCCATGCCCCTTGGCTTTAAATACCATCTACATGTCAATGACACCTGAAGTTATAGCTCTATCCCTGACCTCTCCATTAAGCTTCAAACCCATTTATCTAACTTTCTCTGTGACATCTTCACTGAGATTTCTAATGGGTATCATAAACCCAGCATGGCTGAAACACAAATTTTGATTTCTCTTCAAACCTGTTCCAGTATTACTTATGGCAGGAAGTCACATCAAGATCTACCCAGTTCCTTAGGCCACATATCAAGAAGTCATTCTCAGCTCTGTTCCTTTTTCTTTGCCTTCTCCCTCACTTAAACCATAAGTAAATTCTGTTAATTTCACTGTCAAATATATCTCATATTTGCATATTTCTGTTCATCTCCTCTGTTTCCATCCTAGTCCAAACCACCATCATTTTTGCAAAGATTGTTTCAACATTTCAACAGTCTACTAAATGTTCTCCTTTTTCTTCCCCCTTTGGCCTCCCCTCCTGTCTCTTTATCTACTTTCCACAGTGGAGCCAAGTAATGTTCTTAAAAAAGGTAAATCAAACCATGTCACTGGTTTATTTATAATCTTCCATCAGCTTCTCGTTACGTTTATTAATAGAAATCCCCAATCCTACTCACCATGGCTTTTGTAAGGCTCTACATGACACCTCAAGGAAACATCTTACACCAACCTCTGTCTCATTCACTCTGCTCATCTCATTCCTATTCCTGGAAAATGCAAGGCTTTTCCCCATTTTAAAGCTTTTGTATTTGTTTTCTCTATGCCCAAAATGCTTTCTCCCCATATCTTAGCAAGACCTGTTCTTTCTTTTCATTTGAGTTTCAGCCTAAATATCATCTCAGAGAAGCTTTTCCCTGACTACTCAATGAAAGTATTCTTGGAGACTTCCCTGGTGGTGCAGTGGTTAAGAATCTGCCTGCCAGTGTAGGGGACATGGGTTCCATCCCTGGTCCGGGAAGATCCCACATGCCGCAGATCAACTAAGCCCATGCGCCACAGCTACTGAGCCTGTGCTCTAGAGCCCGCGATCCACAACTACTGAAGCCCGCACGCCTAGAGCCCGTGCTCCGCAACGAGATAAGTCACCACAATGAGAAGCCCGCACACCACAACGAAGAGTAGCCCCTGCTCACCGCAACTAGAGAAAGCCTGCGCGCAGCAACGAAGACCCAACGCAGCCAAAACAAATTAAAAAAAATTTTTTTTAATAAAAAGAAAGTATTCTCTACTCTTCCTCCCTCACATCACTCTCTTTTATTTTCCTCTGAACATTTATAAGATCTGGTTTACCTTGTTCATTTATTCACTAGAATATTAATTCCATGGGAGTAGATTTTTAAATTTTGTTCACTGCTATATCTTCTCGACTTAGAACATGCCTGGTAAATAGTAGGTGCTCAGTAAATATTGGTGGAATGATTGAATTTGTTTATTCCTGTATTTTTATGTCTCTTTCCACACCGTTCTGATATAAGCTTCACGGTTGGAGGGACCTTGTCTTGTTCATTGTTGTGTACTCAATATCTAGGATAGTGTCAGGTTCATAGTCCCTCAATAAATATTTATTAAATAAACGAATGAATAAAACAGTATGACTAATATACCCAGTATCTGTGAAGTAAAGATGGTTCAGCCTCACTTTTCTTGGCTTTTTAACGAAGAGGACTCTCTTTTAATGCTGAAGAAATTCTTTATTCTTATCTTATTAATTTATCACAGATGTATTAGGCTCAGAACAGCAAGTTGTGCCTGTCCCCCTCTCTGGGCAAGAGACTTGCCCAGGGCAAGGAATGTGGATGCATATAAAGTGAACATAACCACAGGATGAGCAGTAGGTCTACTAGGTTATAAGCTTCTGGACACCAGAGTGTCTCAGACACATTTTATCCATGGAGCCTAGAAGTGTTTTCTACCTAGTTACTCACATATTTACTGAATTGAGATGTTAGAATGTTAAGGAAAAAGACAGAATCCTAAACCTGTCCAGAAGGTATAAAAAAGTCATGAAAGAGAATGATTCACAATGGCATCACCTTTCTTAACAGCAACTCTGGATATAAAGAAATAGTGGAATGATACCTTCAGAATACTGAGGGAGGTACCATATGTGCTCTGTACCCTTCTTCTCATTAAAAAAGTCAATGAAAAGAGCTTTTCTTCTCAAATACTGGAAATACTGCTGGAATTTCAACTTATAATTTTATATTCAGTCAAAATATCAATCAAGCATGAGGATAGAATAAAGATATTTTCAGACATGCAAAGAGTGACTGAAGAAAAATCCTATGCAGCCTTTATTATAGAGGTTTTAGCAAATGTGTTTTAGCAAATGTGTTTTAGCAAAAAGAAGGACTAAACCAAGAAATGAAGATATGTGAGATTCGAGATGCAAGGTAACCAATAAGGTATAAGCAATGCTAAAAAGTCCTAGAATAACATTTGTGCAGTAGGTCCAAAGAGCAATCAGTTCACACAGGGCAAAGGATAGAGATCAAGGGACAGTGACTCTCCGGAAAAAAAGAAAAAATTGATACTCTACTTGACGTGCTTGATGCAGTTGGGAGAAATTATTTTAAAATATTCAAAAAATCTGTTGAAGAACTCAGAAAAAAAATAGGAAATTGATATAGAACAAATGAAAAAAGGAGGCAATTATTAGCTAAAAACAAGTTGTACCAGAAAGGAAATGTAATCGTAGTACTCATTTTGGCTAGACAATGACCCTATTTACATGGTCATAATCATATATGTCCTGACTATAGATTTAACCCCATATTGTGATATAACCATGTTAGGAAGGTGACAGTGGTGCTGTGTTACCATAAAAGGAAGTCAGTAGATAACGTCTAATATTGATAAATCAAGGGTGAGGCACATAATTTAGAAATTGTTAAAATGGACTTGGATTGAACATGGGAGTAGAACATGATATTGCAATTTTTTTTGGAGGGGGCAGATAGGGAATGGGAGAACAGACCTTTGTAATACCACTGACGTTTTAGATATGTGCTGGCAGTATTTGATTAAAAAAACTTTGATTTTAGAAGAAAAGGGGTTAGTTATGTTAATATGTGCAACTAATTTTATTGAGTAACAAGAACAATGATAACAATAATACTTATGTTTATGTTAAGAATGCCAGTGGGGTGGGGAAAAATATGCAAGGAATCCTTGGTGGTATAAAGGCGGAGAACTAACGACTGAGACCCACTGGGTTTGATATTTTGTTTCATGAATTTTCATAAATGCAGTTTCCTATTTAGGACTCTCCATGTGAGAAACTTAGGATCTGTGTTTTTTTCCAAAGAAGTTATTGAGCTTCCCCAGGGCCACTTTACGCAGTCTTTCATCCCTGCACACAAACCAAACCATAAAGTTATCCTTCTACCAGTTTTTCTAAGGCCATTTGACATTTTTCCTAATATGATTTAAAAAGGCCAGTGACTGCTGGGCATCATTAGAAAAGAATTTGGAAGCTTAAATTATTATTAGGTGCTTGTTATTTACATCCCATTCATTTCTCCAAAGATTTGAGGTATTAGCCCATCAGTGAGTATTAGTAAACTCATGGTGTATCTAAATCTACTACTAATAATATCTACCACTTACATAATACTATCTATGTCCTGGGGACTATTTCAAGCACATTGCATGTGTTATCACATGTCATCCCACAAATAAGAGTTAGGTACTATGATTAACACTGTTTCCTTTTTTTTTTTTTAATCGTTGAGTGAAAACTGAGGCACATAGAAAGAGCAAATTGGTCAAGATCATGCAGTTAGTAAGAGGTGGAACCAGTATATTTATACCCTGGCAATTTAGCTCCAGAGTCTATATATTCTACTTCCTATGTAATAGACCACGTATTGTTCTAGTTCATATACTTGGTGATGGTGCTTTAGAGATTAGGGATGGTCTAGAGGAAGAAAATCTTAAATTTTAAAAACTTAAAAAACTTACATCATCTGTCTGATGAGAGAGACAGATGAATATGGAAAGACAAGAATGAGAAGAGGTAATGCCTTTCAGCTTTAGAGTTTGGGCACAGGCTCCAGATGCCTGGGGAGCACTGTGTCTCTACAGCACAAAAGTAGGTCGCAGAGTCTTGGGGCTGTGAAGCTGAGATGTGCAGGGAGCTGTGACGTTCTTTTCTGTTGATTGTGGCACTTACTCTTCCTTTCTTCTTCATCTCTAAGCTCAGTATAAACAAGGAGACAACACCTCTTCCAGGATTCTGTTGGAACCACTGTAAAGTGGTCATTTCTTCTGAGTAACTGCAGTTGATTGTGACAAAGTCTCCTTCCAGGGCACTCAGGTACCGGGGACTCTGCTCCACATCATTTTTGCCACTTACCCCTGTTCTCAAAGACATTGGCAAACATAGAATATTACTATTAGTTCAGCATTTTTACAAATTTCTTTCTTTTACGTGTTTCCCAGAGGGCACTCCAGATCAGTCACGTGGACTCCCTTATCTCCCCTCCTCAGAATTTTGAAAAAAATATCCATTTAGTCTCCCTGTTCCCATATCCAGAAACTCCCCAACTTACAGTGTAACCGAAGCCACAGAAGAGCCAACAAAACTTGCTGGGTCTTCACCATTTTTACCGCAGATCTCTGTTAGAGGATTCGGAATATATGTTAGTTGGTCAAAGGAGTCTGTTATTATTATAAGTTCTCTACATTTACTTTAGAACTCAAACGGGATTCCCAGCCCATCAAAAGCAGAACAAATGCAAACCTCTGCACAGCGAACTGTCCATGGTCTTTTAAATAAAATGCCCACATTGCCACCTAGTGGCAACACACACAGTTGTTCATTATGTATCAATAGGTCAAATACTCTGATGAAAAAACGAAGACAAAACTGGAATCAAAGTTATCATCAGTGCTAGGAGCCCCGGAGTTGGGGTAAGATGGGGAATAGAAGTCCTGTGATTCCTTGGCTTCAGCCGGCTATGCTACATCAAGTGGAGTAAGTGACAACCTGTGCATTTTACATTGTATCTTTCTGAAAATCCAAGGACAGCTCTGTTCTGGTTTTTAAAGGGATTCCTTATAAAAATATCTGGTTTCTTCATGTGACATCCCTGTTTTTTCCCATAATATTATGTCAGACTCCTTTCCTAGTCTGATCTTTCCTTTTTGGACTTGCTACAGTTTTTCTATGTCTCTTCAAATATGTTTCAAATGTTTATTCATCTGGTTTCTGGCTTATCTATGATTGTTATCTATTACTGTTTCAGTGGTCTTATCACACTGTTGAATTATTTTGAACTTATAGTCATTTTCTACTTTTGGGACTCCTTTCCAGCCCATATCCCCTCCATTGGATGTGCCCCTTAAGAGATGAATCTAGAATTATGTTTGTACCAAGTGACCTAGTTTCCCTGACTATAGCTTATTGTATCTGGGTAAATTAATTTGGAATAGGAATATAAAAATAGTAGTTAGACAATATTTGTCACTAGAGCTATAAAACCCTATGGGGTTCCAGCCAGAGTCATCTCTTAGGAAAATGGAAAGCTGGGTAGGTTCAAACTCAGATTATTGTGGAGTAGAAACTAGCAGGCTTACAGTGGAATCTGATCTCCCAAGAGGAGAACTGATTATACTTTCAGAGAGGAGTAACTTTAGAAAGGATAGCAAATTGATGGTTTTCTTCCTCCTGTAAGGTCCAGCTGTATTTTTTGCAAATGGATTTTATGAGATTCACCTGTACCCTTTCAGACACTCTCCCTTTCCTTGAGCTAGTTTGAGTGGGTTGCACAACCAGATCATTTTCACAAAAAATACTCTAAGTCCGGGGTCCTTTTTTCTATATATCACAATTGATTTGCATTAAAATACATGCAGAAATATATAGTTATCAACATTAAATTTTATTTTGGCTGTTTCAGTCCATCTAATATGATCTAACACATTAGCTACCTATCTTAACATTGTGCCATTTGCACAGTTTATGGGCATATCTTACGTGAATTCACATTAGATGACCATGAACAGGTCAGGATGAAGGATAAAATCATGTGATACAAGAGAGATAGTTCTCTACATGGAATCTTTACTCATGGCCATTCTTTCAGCCGAGGATCCATGGACTGTAGCATTACACAGAAGGGCAAAGTGAATATGATTTGGAGCCAAATAGACTTGTTTGAGTCTTAGCCCTACCACTTACTAGATTGGGTTTTGAGAAGTTACCACAACACTGCAGTCCTCCGTTTCCTGTAAAATGGGGATAACAATACCAAACTGTGGTTTTGTGGTGAGAATTACAGATAACGTTGGGAGTTAACAAAGTATCGTGGTTAAGAATTCAGGCCTTGGGGGAATCTACCTGTACTATACTGACTGTGTTCTTAGGCAATTTAGTTAATTTCTCTGCCTCAGTTTCTTTGGGGCTAATAATTGTACCTACTTTATGGGGCTGTAGTAAAGATTAAATAAATCAATGTATGTGATGCACTTAGAACAGTACTTCATCCATATTAAGCCCTTGACAAATGTCAGCTATTACTATTATTGATAGTATAATAGGGCCTGTGATAAATACATCACACAACAAATGATATGTGATATTATTATTTTACTATTTTCCTAATGATATAATGAAAAACAAAATAGTAAATGTCTTGCAAACATTTGAGACAATTTTAGTCTACAGAAGTACCTTGAATTTAGCAGCTTTGTTTAAAAAAATATTTTCAGAGAACTCATTCCAGCTCATATTGATGGCTGCATTATTTTCTAAGGGCACACATGTCATCTGTTAATAATTTGCTCTAAAACTTTGCTGGATATTAATCCACGTCTTCCATGTTTATGGGTTTAGGATTTCCTTCATTCCCCTTAATTTTTCAAAAAAATTTCCCCAGTACCTCTCAAATCATGCCAGCAAATTCTTTTTGTAGTTTGGAAATTAATTTAAATGACCCAGAAGACTTGATTATATTGTAAGTGTCCAAGACCTCTCTTTGCATCTCTTCCCTTATCATAATTTTCCATTTTTTTCTTTTCCAGTTTGAAAATTATTCTGCTTGATGGAGAGTAGAGAATGAACCAGGAGTTGAGACACTCTATTTTTTCTCTGTTATCTGTCAACGTTATTCTGTTTTCCTTAATATGTGACTCAAACTTCTCCCCTGCTCCACCCTCCTCTTTTCTCCAAACTGTGCTAAAATGCCCTTTATGCTGCACCTCATATTTTCTTCAAGCTTCATTTTTCACTTTTAATGGGTTTTCAATTTTGAATGCTTTCCTTAAAGACCCATGATATCTTTGCTATTCCCCTTTGTCCATGTGTCAGACAGCCCGTATTTTTATGATTTTTAGTTAGAATCTGAGTTAGTGTACTTCCCTGCACTGCTGTAGGTTTCATTAGATGACTTCTTCTTTAATATTATTACTGAAATTGTTTACAGTGGATTGTAAGAATTTGATTTGTTTTTAGAGTTTCTCACTTCATTAAGTACAGTTATATTTAAATAAAATTCACCAGTTTAACCATTTTAAAGCATACAATTCAGTAGTTTTCAGAACATTCACAATATTGTGCTAACACCACTACTGTCTAGTTCCAGTACATTTTATCATCCCCCAAAGAAATCCCAAACTATTAAGCAGTCACTCCCCATTCCTTCTTCCAAGCCCCTGGCAACCACTTATCTGCTTTCTGACTCTATGGGTTTGCCTATTCTGGGAATTTTATATAAATAGAATATGCAATATGGGCATTTGGTGTCTGGCTTCTTTCACTTAGCATAATGTTTCCAGGTTCATCCATGTTGTAATGAATCAGTATCTCATTCCTTTTTATGGTTGAATAATATTTCATTTAATGGATATACTACAGTTTGTTTATCCATTTGGGTTGTTTCTGCTGCTTGGCTATTCTGAACAGTCATGTACAAGCTTTATGTATTTTGGGTAGATACGTAGGACTGGAATTCTAGGTCATATGATAAATCTAGGTTTAACATTTCGAGGTGCTGCAAAACTGCTTTCCAAAGTGGTGGCACTATTTTACATTCCGACCAGCAGCTGTGAGGGCTCTAATTTCTCCACACCCTTGATAACACCTGTTATTTTAAAAAATTCTTTTATTTTTTATATTATTTATTTTTATATTATTTTATTATTGCTCATTATTTTTATATTGTCGTCTTTATTTTTAAAATTATAGCAGTCTAGTGGGTGTGAAGTAGTATCTCATTGTAATTTTGATTTGCATTTGTTTAATGACTAATGATGAGTACCTTTTCATGCTTATTAGCCATTCGCATATCTTCTTTGGAGAAATGTCTATTCAAATCCTTTGGCTCATTGTTTAATCAGGTTATTTGTGTTTTTATTATTGAGTTGTAAGAGTTCTTTATATATTCTAGTTACCTGTCCCTTATCAGATATATGATATATATGATTTACAAATATTTTCTCCTATTTTGTAGGCTGTCTTTTCATTTTCTTGATAGTGTTTTTTGAAGCACAAATGATTTTACTTTTACTGAAGTTGACTTAATATTCTATTTTATTGCTTGTGCTTTTCATGTCACATCTAAGAAATCCTTGCTCAAGATCACAAAAACTTACTCCTGGGCTTTCTTCAAGAGCTTCACAGTTTTAACTCTTACATTTAGGTCTCTGAGCCACTTCGAGTTACTTTTGGTGTGTGGTGTGAGGTAGGAGTCCAAATTCAGTCTTCTGAATGTGGCTATCCAGTTGTCCCAGCACCATTTGTGTCTTGGCTCTGAAGCCACATTTTAAAAAGTGTAATTCTAAAGGTGTCATTTCTTAGCTTAAAGTCATTTTAAAGCATTCATTGTTTTTTGGATAAATACTGAAATTCCTGTAATGACTTATAAAACATTATCTGACCCTTAATCACTCTATCTTCCTAGCTCTCTGAATTCTAGCTATCTTGCCTTTGTTCAGTTCTTGAAATACCCAACTTCTCTTTCCAAGGGTCTCCTGCGTATTCCCCAGGACACTGTCCCCCAAATTCCGGGCTGGGTTTATCACTCGGTCGAACACTTTCACCATTACCTGCAAGTATCCTTCACAGCACTCATTACACTTATAATTAATTCATTACCTGATTAGTAATATATGTATTACCTATAATATATATAATTCATTATATTTTTATAATGTTAAAATTATTTTTATAAACATACTGTTTATACTTGTTATAACAGTTTCATTGATAAGTGTAACTCGATAGGGAGTAATCATAAAGCACTTTCATCTTTCTCACGTCTGTCCACGTAAACCTGATACGAAGGCTCCTTTCTTCCAGCCCTCCTTGATACATGTGTTTGTACATACCATAATTTCTCCAGGAAGTCTTGTCATAGAAATGATCCCATTCTAGCAATTAAAATGTTCAGACTATATCTTTGTTAAAACACCAAGTTTCATCTTAAATCCAAGCATCAAGCATCTACCCGCGCTCCCTACCCTCCTAATTCTGGTCTGCTTCAGGTGGGAGCCCACAGTGAGTTGTGGCAGCCGGGTCTCTTCCTTGTCCAGTTCCCCTCCTAATGCTTCCTCTCTCCTCCTCACTGAGTAGGAGAACTAATGCTTCTCTCCTGCTCACTGAGCAACTTCTGTCTCTTTCAGGCTTGGGATGGAGGTAAGAGAGCAAAAAAGGTTTTACCTAAATCATCAGTGTAATATGGTACTGGGGTTTCTTCAAATTTAACTACCTATACTTTTTTTTTTTAACATCTTTATTGGAGTATAATTGCTTTACAATGGTGTGTTAGTTTCTGCTGTATAACAAAGTGAATCAGCTATACGTATACTTATGTTCCCATATCTCTTCCCTTTTGCGTCTCCCTCCCACCCTCCTTATCCCACCCCTCTAGGTGGTCACAAAGCACCAAGCTGATCTCCCTGTGCTATATGGCTGCTTCCCACTAGCTATCTATTTTACTTTTGGTAGTATATATAAGTCCATGCCACTCTCTCACTTCGTCCCAGCTTACCCTTCCCCCTCCCCATGTCCTCAAGTCCATTCTATACATCTGCGTCTTTATTCCTGTGTCTGCGTCTTTATTCCTGTCCTTCCCCTAGGTTCTTCAGAACCATTTTTTTTTTAGATTCCATATATATGTGTTAGCATATGGTGGTTGTTTTACTCTTTCTGACTTACTTCACTGTGTATGACAGCCTCTAGGTCCATCCACCTCACTACAATTACCTATAGTTTTAAGGTGGGTGTTAGGATAGAGGGAGGTCACCAGACTATTATTAGGTATCTCCTTACAGTTTGGAAAATGGGGCACTTTCCATCTATTGCTTGTTTTAGCTTTTTGAGACCTGAGCCAAACCTGAGACATAAAGTGTTCCATTTTAATTTCTGATATAATTGATTAATGTTTACCTCTCCCAAGAGACTATAAACTCCAGTAGGGCAGGGGCCCCATTTGACTCGTTCGCCTCTGTATCTCAGTGCAAAGAACACTACCAAGAACAGGTAGGGGTTCAATCAATATTTGTTGAGTTAAAACCATGTTGCCAAAAAAAGGAATGATTAGGGAGCTGAACCATCTAGAATCTCAGGTTCTTAATTGTGCTTGTAACCGTAAGTGGCCTTGTGGAAATTACTTTATTTCTCTATGCCTCAGTTTCCTCATCTTTAAAGTGGGGATCCTAATAGAATCCAACTCATAGAAATGTAGTAAAGATTAAAAGAGTTAATATGTGTAAAGTTTCAGAGATTATCGTGAGGCTTAATAAATGTTATTGATGATGATGCTAGGATGATGGAAAATAGCTGGAGATACTTGATTGGGACGTGCTTAATAACTCTGTAAGAGACAAGTCACATGGTATATAATTGGGTAATGAAGAAAACTGGGATATTGTTATTGCTGGGTGCTCCAAGTTGTCCCTCATGCTGTCACTGGAGATGATCATCGCTGTGGTACCGGCTTTAGCTATAGGATTTGTGGCAATTCCTATATCAGGGATAACTTCACAAAGATTAGTGACATCAGGTCATAAATATTTTAATTTCTGTGAACTACCAAATTCTTCCACTCTAAGGAAGAGAGTGATGCTTCATTCTATATTTATTTGTCTGGCTGTCTATATATATATCTATATCTATAGATGTCTATCTCTCTATCATCTATCTATCATCACTCCACTCAGTTTTTCAACTGGGTCCTTAAGAGAGAGAAGATGATGCATTGATCACAACAGCCTGGGGCAGGGGTGGAGGTTGAGATGGGGTGGTGTGATAAACTGGGGGGTTGGCAAGCCCTGTTAGGGTGGTCAGGACTAGGCAGAGATTGCTTTAAGGGGGAAGAACCGCTATGGTGGGGCTTCCTAGTTCCATGATGCTTTGAGACCTGATCGGTTCCTTTCAACCTATCTTTTCTCACTTTATCCCCATGTTATATTGTGTGTTTTTTTTT
The DNA here is from genome assembly GCF_951394435.1 of Stenella coeruleoalba. Lineage (NCBI taxonomy): Eukaryota > Metazoa > Chordata > Mammalia > Artiodactyla > Delphinidae > Stenella > Stenella coeruleoalba. The sequence goes on from NC_137147.1 coordinate 74,416,438, forward strand.
TTGTTTTTTTTTTTTGCGGTACGCCGGCCTCTCACTGTTGTGGCCTCTCCCGTTGCGGAGCACAGGCTCCGGACGCACAGGCTCAGAGGCCATGGCTCATGGGCCCAGCCGCTCCGCGGCATGTGGGATCTTCCCGGACCGGGGCACGAACCCGTGTCCCCTGCATCGGCAGGCGGACGCTCAACCACTGTGCCACCAGGGAAGCCCTGTGTGATTATTTTTATTTCTACTTTACAGATGAAAAAACTAAAGCTCGGAGACACCAATTAACGTGGCCAAATTAGCATAGCTATTAAGCAGTAGAGCCAAGGTTGGCATGCAAGTCATTAGAAGCTAATTCCTAAACATTCTGCAGGGGAGCCTCAAGGACAGGGGAGAGCTGGCCGAATTGAGAGCAGGCACATTATCTGAGACCCTTTCCCCTCACCTCATTTTCAGCCAAAGAACTGCTGTGCCCCCTGGAATTAGAGGTAATCATAGCTGATTTTTTTTCTCCCTATCTTCTAACGACGTCCCAGCAGACTGTGAGGGAGAACAGGACTCCTCAGTTTGAGGCTCCCAGCCTCACTGCACCCCTCACATGGGCCCTTGAGGTTTTTGTACAGCTGCCCCTGTGCCCTTGGCACTGTGTCTCTCAGAAGACAGTAGTACATGGCTGAGTCTGATACCTGGATGGTGTATTTCACAACAGGGGAGCTTTTGTCTTTAAGGTTTCTGGCTCCAAAGTTTTTGCTGTTTTTCATTGTCTCTTCCTGAAGAAACTGCAGACTTTGCTGAGGTATTGGACATACCAGAAAAGAGTAGGGTACCCTGTGCATGTGTATGTGCAGTTCATGGTCAGCAAGGCTCCTTCTGAGGCAGTGACTTGGCCTGTGTGTTGGACTGAATTGCCGCTGGTTCCTCCTGAGGTGGAAAAAAGTGCTTATGTCATGAGTTTGTCATGAGTTGCATCTTTTGGAGAAGGTTTTCATTCTTCTGAAATAATAAAAGACATTCAAGTAAAATATACTCACCAAACATTAAGATCAGAATTAGAGAGCCCAGAGAAGAGTTCACTGTTACTGTCTCCGGTCTGTTGGAGGGAGGGATCACTGTGAAGTGAAGATACAAAGGGATCACAGCAGTGTTCAGAAAGCATGCATAAATTATGCCTGTGTTAGCAAACAGCGCCCCCTTGTGACAAGTTAATGAACAGGTTATAAACCAATCCTCTGCCTCTCAAAAATCTGCCCCATGTCCTTACTACTGTACTCATTCTTAAGGGACATGTTGGGTGTAAGTTGGTCTTTTTGTGCAAAGGGGAGTTACACACATTCCAAGGGAGAGTAACTCCCAATAAAACTTAGATATCACAACCATGTCAGTATTTTAGACACTTGTTTCCATTTTTTCTAGTTTTTATAAACAATGCTGTATTGAATATAAACCTTGTTCACACATCTAATTATTTCCTTAAAATATGGTGCATTGGAAACACAATTTAACCAAGTGCCCAATGTTGAGGTGTTAAAAGTCAATGTTTGGTCAAAGCTAAAGCCAAATCTGAATATCAACAAAATAGAATTAATTTTGAGAATCCAAGAATAAATTAGAAAATTTATCCAAAATTTAATTATTATCATCATTGTATTATTAAAGATCTTAGCATTCAAATTTTAAAAATTTAGCATTACAGTACAGAAACAATAACTTCTCAGTGTCTATTGTTTGATTGCTCCTATTGTTTGAAGGCTCAGAACTGCAATCCCCACAGCAGGGGATGGGCTGGAGCTGCAGCTGCAGGTTTGGGTACAGACTGAAAGTGCTGGAGGAACCCTGTGCATCCACGGCACAGAAGTAGGTGGCAGAGAGGCCAGGCTGGGAGGCTGTGATGTGCAGGGTGCTGCGACGGGCTTTGGTATCAAGGGAGGCTGTTAATTTTCCCTTCTGCTTCACTACCCCATTTGACAACAATAAGAACAGAGATTCCAGGCTCTTCCCCAGATCCTGTCAGTACCAGTGCAGTCTGTCGGAAGCAGTGATTGAATGATTGCAGTAGATGGTACTGGCTTCTCCCTCCTGGATGCTCAGGGATGGAGGCCTTTGCTCCACTTTCACCTCTGCATTTAACCCTGTCCAGAGAGAACATTTCAGAAGGAGGAGCTCACCAGTTATTCCTATAATCCAGCTCCTCCCCAGGGAACCTCAAATGAGTCACACTGAACCTTGTCCCCACCCCTGAACACCTTATGACAATTCCTTGACCCCCATGGTTCCCCTTCCAATAAACCCTCAACTCACAGCTTAGTTGAAGCCACAGAATCGCTGCTAGTTGCTTCTTCATTTTTTTTTTTTCTTTTTCTTTTTCTGGTCCAGTTCACTGAAGACTCAGATTAAGGTGTTTTGAAAACTGGCCAGGGGTCCCCAAATATGGTAACTTTTTCTTTCTCTACAGAAACACCATTTCAACAGATGTTCCAACCAATTAGAACCATCTCATGCAATTCACTCAGTTCCTCCCTTTTGTTTAAAAAAAAAATGTTTTGGACAGAAGAGTTTGTTTTGTTTTGTTTTGTTGTGAATGGAAATAGTGCCACCTTCAGGATATTTAGAGAAATTACTGAGAAAGTAACCTGTAGAATTGTGTAAACAAGTAGAATTTGCTTTTTGTAAGCCAGCAAGCAAATGTTTCTAAAAATTTCTTAGCAAATTAATCCTTAAAAATCTCATTTACTTAGTCAGGACATTTGTCAAATGACAGAGATGTAATTCAAGTAAGCTTAGGCAAGAAGAGAATTAGGCAGATTATGTATTGGCTCCTATAACATAGACAAGTACAGAATGTATATATGTATGTATATGGGCTTCAGATATCCAGGGTGCCATGGGACTGAATCCTTCAAGGATTCTCCTTTCATTCCACCTATCTCTGAACATCAGATTTATTCACTTAGACCACAAGTCAGGAGACATGAGTGCAAACATTTTCCAGCTGGAGTTCATCTCATGGCATAGCCACCAAAGAAGACTGAGAATCCCTTTTTTCATTCCAAATCTAAAAATTCTGGGATTTGCTCACCTTAGTCTGAGTTGGGTTTTCCTCCAGGGGGGTCAGTTTGTGACTGCAGCAGGGTATAAGTGATACAATTGGCTCAACTGGGTCAGGCGTCCCCCTCTGGGTCATTCAGGAGTATCTAACGTGGCAGCTATGTAAGAAAGATGGCAGCCTCCATTCAGACCACATGGTTAGAGTTTATTTATTTATTTATAAGGAGGGAGTTGTTCTGAGTGGGCAAAATTGTGGTGATACCCACCACAATCAGTTTATCTCAACTGTGTGGATTATTGGTAGGGGGAGACTGGGAGGATGGGAAGGTTTAGGACTCCCCTAAACATGAGGAGCTGCTTTGGATGAACCGGGATAGTTTATGAATCATCTTGCCTTCCTACACATAGTGTACATTTTTCTGTACTATGTTAACTCTTGAAGAACAGCATCACAGCTTCTTTAGGTTCTCAAATATCTCTTCCAGAAAGTTGTGAAAAAGAGAACAAAATGTGATAATAATAACAAATATGTATAGAGCTACACTGTACACCAAACATTATGCTAAGTGAATGAATGATCTCATTTAATCCTCAGGACATCTATATTTTACAGAAGATGAAACTGGGGCTTACAGGCATTAAATAATATGCTAAAGATCATGCAGCTGATATGCAGTGGAGTGGAATTCAACATGACTGTCTAATTGCTGAGCTAACGCCATGTCCTGTGCTTTTTTGTGTGTATGTAATAGGCTGCCATTAGAATTAGGGACAGTAATTTTTCACCTACTATGCTCACTGCAGTCAATGTGGACAGCTTTTTACATGTAAATTCTCTCTCTTTAAAAACCCTAAACTCAATCCTCGTCTCATGCAAGGTCCCACTGAAATTCCCTTTCCTGCATGAACTCTCCAAGACTGATAGAACCATTCAATACTGATTTTTCTTGAATTTTTCTCTTGAAGAGAGCACTTGGGGAGAAAATAAAAGACACTTGAAGAAATAAAAGACATTATAGTCAAGAGTACATACCAAGCACCCACTAAGTATAAAGTAATAGTATAAATGATGGGATGGGACTATTACAAAATTTCACAAGATCTAGTTCTGGTCTTAATGGAACTGTAAGTTAGTTAGGAAGATTAAAATAATATACATAGAGCAAAAGTTAATGGTGAAAGGGGTGAATTTTGGGAGTTGGGTTATAGGCTGTAACTAATTCAGAAGAGAGAAAGAGAGATTATAGAAGGTGGCAGGAATTTAGTGCAGACTCTTTGGAGGAGTTGAGACCTGAGGAATACATAATGTTTAGATAGAGAAAAAAAACATAGGGAGATAGAAGTGAGGATGATGTGTTTGTGAGAAAGTGTTACGGTGATCTAACACAGAAAATATGGGAAGTAGCTTCTGGGAATGAGGGTTGTTGGGTAAAAGGAGAAGCAGATTATGGAGGTCACTGGAAACTAGTCAAAGGGGCTTATATTTGTGAAAAAACAGGAACTGTTATGGGGTTTTGAATAGTGGAGTGATATGGTGAAAAAATATTTTAGAAAGCAGGGGTAGCTATTCTTTTTGGATGGTTGGGAGTTGGCAGGGTAGGGGGGAAGGGCAAGAAAGAGACTTCAGTAATGGAGAGCAAAGAGAACATTCCTTTCAACTTGGTGAGAGGAACTGAGAGGCATGGAACGACTTCAATAAGGCTGTAGTCGTGGGGAGTCTAAATAAAGGATGAATCTGAGAGCACTTAAAAGAAAAAACTGACAAGAATTGGTGCCCAACTATAAACTCGAAAGTTTCAAGCCTGAATAAAGGAAGGATGTGATATTTACAGAAACTGGGAAGTTTGAAGAGGTATCTGAATGGGGAAAGTGTTTTGAAATTGAGATAATAGTGATATATCAATAAGTGAAAATGGACAAGTGACAGCTGGAGGTAAAGTACAGAATTTTAGATAAATGGAAAGTGCTGACACAGAGCAGAAGCTCAATAAATGACAGATGTTAGTATGCATTATCACATGTACCCCATAGAATTTTTATCAGTGTGCACATATGTTTATTTTTCTAGACTGTGAGCTCCCAGAAAACAGGGACTCATTCTCTTAGTCAGTTTTGATTTCCTAGTGTTTAGCATAGTGATTGGCACATGGTCGGTGATTTGTTTGTTAAAAGTAAACTAAAAGTATGGGCTTCCCTGGTGGCACAGTGGTTGAGAGTCCGCCTGCCGATGCAGGGGACACGGGTTCGTGCCCCGGTCCGGGAAGATCCCACATGCCGTGGAGTGGCTGGGCCTGTGAGCCATGGCCGCTGAGCCTGCGCGTCCAGAGGCTGTGCTTTGCAACGGGAGAGGCCACAACAGTGAGAGGCCCACGTACCAAAAAAAAAAAAGTAAAGGAAAAGTAGGGCTTCTGTAACACAGACTGGGTGATTTACACAACAGAAATTTGTTTCTCACAGTTCTGGAGGCCAGAAGTCCAAAATCAAGGTGTCAGCCAGGTTTGATTTCTACTCAAGCCCCTTTCCTTAGCTTTTGGATGGCTGCCTTCTCATTGCGTCCTCAATTGGTCTTTCCTCTGTGTTTGAGCATCCCTAGTGTCTGTGTCCTAATTGTCTCTTTTTATAAGGACACCAGTCAGATTGGATTAAGGTCCACCCTAATGACCTCATTTTAACTTAATCACTGTGTTAAAGGCCCTATCTTCAAATGCAGTCACAGTCTGAGGTACTGGGGGTTAGGGTTTCCACATATAAATTTTGGAGTGACACAATTCAGCCCACAATAGTAGGAATGAAAAATGTTTTTTTGAAAAAATGGAAACACAGGAGAGTTGAGACATGGTACTTGGTATATGTGGAGTATTTGTGTGCTGGTTACATGAGGAAAGTAGAAGAGGCAGAATTCAGGATATTTTTTTCCTTATGATTTGATGCAGACTTTGGAATTATAAAATAATATAAATTTTAGCAAACTTTAGAAGTTCAAGTGAAAAGATTATATATTTCTAAAAATCATTTCATCAAGATCTATTTATACAAAGTATTAACTGATGATTTAAAAAATTGCTTCCTTAGAAGTGGTTATATCACCTTTCTCATTTTTAATATGTATTTTCTCTCTTTTTTCTTAACATATTTTCTAGAGCTCTTGGCTTATTTATAAATTCTAATTTTTGTTTTGCTTTTAAATTAATTCCTACTTTTATTATTAGAATTTCCCGTTCTATATTTTAGTTTATTTTGCTCATTATTATTATTTTTTCCTTGAATGGGAAATTTGGCTTCTTTGACTCTTTATTAATAAATGTATTTAAGGCTATACATTTCCTTATGAGTAGTGCTTTGAACAAATCCATAGGTTTTTATATGTAGTGCTGTCATTAGTGTTAATATTAAATGACCTGCAATTTTAACTTTTAGTTATTTGACCTGGAAATTATTTAGAATATTAAAAGTGGTTAATTTCCTTCCAACTCATTTATTAGCTATCTTTTAATTATTAATTTCTAGCTTTATTGTATTGTGTTTACAGAATGTGGCTTTTATGAATCTTTCCTTCTTTGAGTCATAATACATGTTCATGTTTTGGTAAATGTTTCTCTCTCTCTCTTTCTCTCTCTCTCTCTCTCTCTCTCTCTATATATATATATATATATACACACATTGCAAAGTTATTTTTCATGTCCATCTTCCTCTTTCTCTCTCTGAGAAGTAGTTATTAAAGTATCTCATAATGAATATATTTCCAAATTATCCTTATATTTCCAACAAATTTTGCTTTATAATTTTCTGATGCATTATTTTTGAATAAAAGCAGGTTCATTCATTCATTCACTCATTCTTTTATGAATTCAACAAATAACTATTGAGAATCCATTGTGTTCCAGGTCCCAGGTTGAGCTCTTAGGCTATGACAATGAGCAAGACAGAAATTTAGTCCCTGATGTTGTGGAATGCACATTAGAGATAGTGCATTAACACTATCTAATAGAGATAGTACTATTAACACTAGATAGACATTAACACTCATTCAATGACTGCCACTAAGTGTGGAGGATGTTGTGACTGGAGAGCACAGGGAGCTGTAAGAGTTTAGGAGGCGGTTATACTTGAATCAAGGAAGCTAGGAAAGTCCTCCCTGAAGAAGTAATATTAAAGTCAAATCAGGCACATTTTAGGATCTGAAAGCAGACAGTATTGGTCAGGATTCTAGCAAAAAACTCATGTACACAAAAATTGCAAAATTTGAGGAGACCTTAATGTGGCACTAGTTACAAAAGTATGAGCAGGGTATAACATGTAAGAGATAGTGCTATATTCTGGGACCAGCATCACTCAGGGCTTTAAATAGAAGGGTGGGAGTGATCATGGGAACCTGCAGATAAAGAAGCTGTTTGAAGAGGCTGTCTTAAAGCGCTGACCTTCTGATAGAGGGCCAATGTCAGTCAATGTCAATCCCACAGGGAGGAAGCTGGGGGAATATATACCCTGACCTTATGCTCCTCCTTCCCTCTGATTTCTGCAGGTGCTCCCCTTGGGCCAAAAAAATCAGAAAGACAAGAGAGCCCATTGATGTGGTCCCTACAAGTCAGCCACCTGGGGCACAAAACAGAGCGTAGAAGGATGGAGCAAGGTCCTGGAAAGGCAAACAGGAGATAGTAAGCCCACAATCCGATATGGGTGAAGATGAGAGTTGGGAAATGAGCCCAGAGAAGTCAGAGCAAGGAAGGATTTATGAGCCTTGGTGTGATTTTGAATTTTGTCCAATGGGAAATGGGAAGTCATTGATTAATTTAAGCAAGAGTGTGAAATGACTGCAATTGCAATTTTAAATGATAGCTCTGGCTATAGTGAGGAAAATACCTTGGATGGATGATGGTTTCCTTCACTAGGATGGGGACACTGGAGAAGGATGACCTATAGATTGGTAAGATAATGATCTCAATCTGTGGCATATTGAGGTTGAAGCATAGAGTTGGATCTGCACTGAGAAAGATCTTGGCTAGAGATACAAATTTTTCAGTAGAGAACAGTTAAGTGGTGTTTGAAGTTTAGGAGTTGATGAGATGGTCTAGAACCTGTGTGTATTTAATATAGAAGAGGGATTAGGAACCCCAGAATTCAAGAAATTGGTAGAGAAAGTACAGCCTTCAAAGGAAGAAGAAAGTAGGGATGGCTAGAAAGGTAGGAGAAAACCCTGGAGAATTTTGAGTAGAAGCCATGCTTTTGAATTATTTAATGACAAGTATACTCCTGGCATGCCTTAGGTGAGTTAAGATGGGCTTTGTATCCAGGATATCAGGATAAGATTAGTGAGGTCATTTCAAGTAAGAGAAAACTTTATGCTGACATTTGATAGCATTCTTTTATGTTCAGGAGTGACTCTGGCCTAGAAACCTGAAAGCCTTCAAGGAAGATATGGATTAGAGTGAATTTCCTTCTCACAAGTTCTCCGTGTCTGCAGATTCTGTTTTTGTGAAACTGGTGTTCAAAGCCAGAATGTGCTGTGTGGTTGTGGAGAAAGGTATACAATCCCTGGGATTTGACACTCTTACTGTAAATGAATCACCTACTTTTGTTTGTCTTCATGGCTAAATTCAGACTACTGGAAAATAACTGGGACTGCTTTAAGACATTTTGTCCATTAGATTGCCTCTTAAATTTCAGAATAGCAATGTAATTTAAAATGACAGGTTACCTTTTGGTTCAACCTAGATGTGATCTCGGAGAGGCAGCAGTGAGTGGTGGCATGAAGTGAGATCTTAAGTCCCTGCCCAGGAATTGAACCTGGGTAGTCTGGATGAAAACCAGGAATCCTGGCCACCACACTTCCTGGCTCTTGCCCCCAGTGAAAAATGCATTTCTCACGGAAGCAAAAACTGTAAAAACAAGTACAAAGTTTATTATTAGAGACATAGCACAGCAACAAGTGGGAGAGCACACAGAGAAAATTTGTTTAGTTCAGATAGAATCAAGGCAGAGATGCACACCCAGAGAGAAAGGGTGTGGGCATCCTCCCTAATGAAGAGGAGCACAGGAAAGAGGCCATTAAATTATTTATATCAGGCGGTTCTTCCCAGTCTTTGTTTACTTTTGGCCAATTATCTGATTTCTTTTTCCACACCTGACCTCCCCTAGGACCCTACCCAAAATGCGTGCACAACTGTTTTCCAAAATGGATTTCAGCCCAGAGGCCTATGGGACAGCCTTAGCATCACATATTATGCCCCCTCCTTTTTGTCCCCCAAGGAGCCTTTCTGCACATGTGCAATGTCACCCTTGCCCCAAGGATGGGAAATACGTGACCGCTTGATCCTTTACTCAAACAAGTTTAGCCCCTCTCTGTTCCTGCCATGACTGTTATCTTAAGGTGTCCACAGGAGACAAAGCTTGGCTATTTACCCTGTTCCTGTTGTTACTTCCATTTCGGAGAGTTAAACAGGAGGCTGATTTTATTTATTTACTTATTATTAGTTATCTATTTTATACATATTAGTGTATATATTCAATCCCAATCTCCCAATTCATCCCCCCCACTCCCCACTTTCCCCCCTTGGTGTCCATACGTTTGTTCTCTACATCTGTGTCTCTCTTTCTGCCTTGCAAACCAGTTCATCTGTACCATTTTTCTAGATTCCACATATATGTGTTAATATACGATATTTGATTTTCTCTTTCTGACATACTTCACTCTGTATGACAATCTCTGTGTCCATCCATGTCCCTACAAATGACCCAATTTCATTCCTTTTTATGGCTTAGTAATATTCCATTGTATAAATGTACCACATCTTCTTTATCCATTCGTCTGTCAAGGGGCATTTAGGTTGCTTCCATGTCCTGGCTATTGTAAATAGTGCTGCAATGAACATTGGGGTGCATGTGTCTTTTTGAATTATGGTTTTCTCAGGGTATACGCCCAGTAGTGGGATTGCTGGATCATATGGTAGTTCTATTTTTAGTTTTTTAAGTAACCTCCATACTGTTCTCCGTAGTGGCTGTATCAATTTACATTCCCACCAACAGTGCAAGAGGGTTCCCATTTCTTCACATCCTTTCCAGCATTTGCTGTCTGTAGATTTTTTGATGATGGCCATTCTGACCAGTGTGAGGTGATACCTCATTGTAGTTTTGATTTGCATTTCTCTAATGATTGGTGATGTTGAGCAGCTTTTCATGGGCTTCTGGGCCATCTGTATGTCTTCTTTGGAGAAATGTCTGTTTAGATCTTCTGCACTTTTTTTTATTGGGTTGTTTTGTTTTTTTAATATTGAGCTGCATGAGCTGTTTATATATTTTGGAGATTAATCCTTTGTCCGTTAATTTTTTTGCAAATATTTTCTCCCATTCTGAGGATTGTCTTTTCATCTTGTTTATAGTTTCCTTTGCTGTGCAAAACTTTCAAGTTTCATTAGGTCCCATTTGTTTATTTTTATTTCCATTACTCTAGGAGGTGGGTCAAAAAAGATCTTGCTGTGATTTATGTCAAAGAGTGTTCTTTGTATGTTTTCCTCTAAGAGTTTGTAGTGTCCAGTCTTACATTTAGGTCTTTAATCCATTTTGAGTTTATTTTTGTGTGTGGTGTTAGGGAGTGTTCTAATTTCATTCTTTTACATGTCGCTGTCCAGTTTTCCCAGCACCACTTACTTAAGACAGTGTTTTCTCCATTGTATATCCTTGTTTCCTTTGTCATAGATTAGTTGACCATAGGTGTGTGGGTTTATCTCTGGGCTTTCTATCCTGTTCCATTGATCTATATTTCTGTTTTTGTGAGGAGGCTGGTTTTAAATGTCTAACCTGGAGCCCATGTATCTCCTCTCTCAGGAGATGTGAACAGGAGACTAGTTGTAAGTGTCCGGCCTGAAGCCCACTTTTTCCTGCGCCATGAAATGTAAACGGGAGGCCAGTTGTAAATGCCTAGTTTAGGGCCCATCTATCTCCTGTCTTAGATGTATATGAAGCCAGGAGTTTATAGCTTAGGTATTGAGAGATAATTATCTGATTTTCAGAGCCAGAATGGCCTTATATGTGCAAAAAACAAAATTATAACACAAATTAGGAGTGAGTCTGTGTCCAAGTTTTATTAAAGTTCTTAGTGAGAGAACCATGAATAAAAAGACCTGATTCCACAAGTGCTTATAGGAAAAAGATATAAATGTACAGATAGCAAAATAAAATATTGGTAGAGTTGGTACAACGATTGGGGGTTAATTTTTCTTCTAGGCTATGAACTCGTAACACCTCTTTTATTTCTGTAGGTTAACCTCCAACACACAGGAGTGTAAACCATACGAGCCTTTTCTCATATAGATTTATGGATTGCTAAGTAAATATGCTGTGACAACAGTTACCTTCTTCAAGAGTGTCAGATAAGTGTCTACTAGAAAATGCTCTCGCATGATAGAGAAAAAGAGATCTAGCAATGGTTTTTTGTTTTCTAAAATTGGAACAGCTTTCCCTTTTACAGTGTTGCTAACGAATGACCGCGGCATTTAAAACTGACTTTTCCAAGGTAAAGATACACGTACAAGTGACTTGTATGCAAATGACTTTGTATCGTGCAAGAGCTCAGGCCCTGTTGTTTTCTAACTCATCAGTAGTTATTCCTCCAAGCCAGAAATGTCAAACAGGTTTTAGAAAATTTACCAGGTTTACTGAAACTTAAGACTCTATCCTTCAAATTTCCTGCTTATTTTCCTCAAAGCTTGTTACAGAATGAAGACTGGCTGAGAATGAATCAGTAATATTTAGAGTAGTCTAATGTAGTGATCTTCAAACTAAGGAACAGATAGGTATTTTAAGGGAATCAATTTCTAGATACTCGACTTCTCCATGTACCTTTTCCTAAAAATGATCTGTCTGAGAACCTGACTGTGGTTCTCATTTCCTAGCTCTCATTTCACAACTGTCCTTACTTTACATGGAATCTTTGCAGCATTGCTCTGAGGTTTGAGAGCATTAAGGAAACGGCTATTTTTTTTTTTTAACCGATGTCAGGAAAGCATTTAATCAAAGCACTTAGATCTGACCTCAGTCATTTTATTAAGAAATGCACTTCCAAAAATCTTTTTTGCCTTTTATGTTAAAAACCTTTAAAAATTATAATGTATTTAAGTTGTTTTCATCAAACATGCATTACTAATAATTTTATTTACAAATCAATCCAGAAAAAAATAACAATTAGAGCAATATGATCAGGGGAAACAAAAAATTTCAATTTCATACATATTTTTGTTGCAGACATTTTTGGTGATCAGTAAAAGACGTTTAAAGAAAAAGTATATTAAATTTTGCGGGAGAAGTTGAATGGAAATATTATTGTAAGGAAAAAAGTAGTGATATGAAACCTTCAATTGTTAATGAAGAGTTTGTTCATGAATTTTAATTGGATGTTGATAGATATCAAATAACTTTGGTATTAAGATTTCATTGCATATATATACAAGCTATTATGAGTTTTATTTGAAAATGTCAATATTTATAATACAGCAGAATTTATAACCTTTATAACTACTTAAACATTTAAAATAATTGTAAAATATTTTAGTAGTCATCTTAAAAATGTGTGAAGGTTTTCCAGTTTTCCAAAGTCTGACTGTCATCTATCTAATGTGCTGGTTGGCCTACAAACATGAACATGCTTTGATGACAATGCAGAATTACTGGCAATGTCTGTTTATGGTTAATCCTCCAACCATTCTTTAAGTTTATATCTTCTATAGACTGGTGAAAAATATCAGTCACGGAAATTCATGTGACTTCTCCAATGTTTCCCCTTAAATCTGAATCTGAATGAAGCAAGACAGGACAAAAGACTTTTAGATCTGACATCACTCACCTTTCTGAAACTGCAAATGTTCTATGCAAGAAATTATCAAACAGTGTAATTCTGAGTTTCTAGAGAAGGTTATCTGAATCAGCCTCCCCATTAAGCAGAAAGTGTTTCCTCCTGCCAAGAGGTTTAAACTTCTGTTGCTGTAGTCAGTGGAAAGTGCCCATTTCTGGTGTCGCAGAGAGAATGAAGCTTCCAAAGAGAAGTGAGACAAAGCTGAGTTAAGAGAGAAGGGACATTAAATTTCCGTACTGCTGGTTTTGTTAGTAACCAAAGCAGGCTACCAGTGTTAGCAAAGCATATTAGTAGGAATCAAAATATCCATAGGAATTAATTAATGTGGTCTCAACACGTAAAGGTTCTACTGTGACCAAGTTCTTAAGCAAAGACTAAGCTTAATATAAGCACATGTGATATTTTGATTTATAATAAGAAATATATATTTGATCTTCATTCCATTTCTGGCATAGAGCACCTAAAGTTCTTGGTATTTCTTGTGGCAAGAGTCTTAAAGATGTCTTATATTATGTCAGTGAGGTGACTTTTGGAAAGCACCTAAGGATGGGGGTCTAGTTGACAGAGGAGCCAACCTGGTGATTAGAGGGTTGGAACTTTTAGGCCTACCCCCCTGACCTCCAGGGAGGGGACAGGGGCTGTTGAATAAACTGCTAATGGCCAATGATTTAATCAATCCTATCTAAGCAAAGAAATCTCTATAAAACCCTAAGGCCAAGGTTCAGAGAGTTTCTGAGTTGGTGAACAGGTGAAGATTCTGGGAGAGTGGTGTGCTCAGGAAAGTTTCTTCATTTAGCCTGCATCACCTCACTCTTACCTAGTAGACTATTTGTTATAGTATGGTATTGTATATGTTGTGTTTCCTTCTAGGCAGAGATGATATTAAAAACTTTTAACCCAATGTTTAATCATCCGTTTGTTGTTTGGTATGGATATCAGAACAGACACAGGTTGTAGGGAGAGAGTGAGAGTGTTAGAACAGAATCCTGGTGGGGACTCCCAGCTATGCCAAACATTTACTCTTTAGTTGCTGGGTCATGGATACGCTTGGGAGAGGAACCAAGACAGCCAATATGGCAGGGGTTGAAAGCGAGCATGTAAGGGACCATTGAGAAATGGCTAGTTGCCAACTAGCATGGTGGTATTTCCATTTTTAACAACCAATAAGGGTTTTATAGTGTATACTCAGGGAATGTCAGCTCCGTATCTAGTAGCTAACTTTGCCTAAAATTCATGTGAAGTGTCAGCAGGTGGGATAGTGCCCTAGTAGATTCATTGTTCCCAGATGTTATTAACTGAGGGCATATGATATACCTTTACATTCATTATTCTAAATAGAATTATTTGCTTAAACAGCTTTTAAATTATGTAACCATCTTAAACAATCAACTCTACTTTAAAAAGATGAACTTCTATGGAATGGGGTTAATCAAACTTTCTACCACCTTAACATACCTTGTGGTTATGAAACACTCCCGCAGTAACAGTGTAACTATGGCAGTTCTCAGGGTTTGAGGGTGAGGGCTGTAGTCTTAAACTCCTAGGTGATTGCTACATGCCACTTGTACCCTATTGATCTAGAACAGTAGGAAGAAAAAGCACAAACATACAACTTATGACATTTAGCACTAATTTTTGTACTGTCAGTGTTGATTCCCTTTTCCATTAGGACTTTCAAAAGAAAGAAAAAGAATTCTTGGCTAATTTGTCTTTCCCTGATTTTTCATGGAAACCCCTGAACTGGACAGTAGTTAAGCTGCTTGGTTTCACTTGATGTTCATGTCCCTCAGCACAGATTTCGTCATAGCCACACCTGTATCTTATTTTATTTATTTTATTTTTAATTAGTTTTTTTGCATGAATCCCAAAAGAGGTCCTCCTTGCCTCTGTAAAGTAGGAAAGAAGTAGACTATCATATCCATGCATCTTTTCATTTGGTGGAGGTAGGAAGGACCCTATAATCTTTATTATTTTCTTTATTATTTCAAATTTATTATTATTATTATTAGAGTTCTCACACTACTTAAAAAAGTGAAACTCTCCTTCCCTTTTCCAGTCCTCCCATAGTAACGTACATGTAAAATTTTTTCTACTACATATTATTTTAGTCAGTTACAGGAATTATATACTAATAACCATTCTTAACATTGGCACTTTTTCTAGACTGACTTAAATCTTAGCAATAGGATTCTACCTATTTGATTTCTCAGAAAATTTATAACCTTGATCACAAAAATTTAAAACACTAAATAGAAACTTTAACAAGGATTTTAAAATAGAGATTGGAAATGGCTTCTTCATCATCTCTCATAGTGTATGCTACAGCAATTGGATATATACAAAGTTGTTAGAAAATGGCAATCATTAGTTTCAGAGAACACCAGGAACTCAGAGGTGCAGATTCAGTTTTACAGTTCATGTGCTGTGTAACTGATTGGAGAAATTGTAAAACATTTTACGAATTATGAAAAGTACACAAATGTAGTTATTTAAATTTTAAGTTTAATGAGATTTTTAGAATAGGAGACCAGATCCCTGAAGGCAGGATTGTCATGAAAACTTCCCTTATTCTCTGATTTGGAGAAGAGACATATGCCAGCATTTCTAACTTTTGGGCATATGAAGACTTTCTGGAATTTAGAATAATATTGCTTCTTCTTCATTCAACAAGTGATGCTCCTTATTAGAAAGAGGCTTGATCAGTAACTATTTAATTGAGGACTTTTTCAAAAAATTAAAAAAAATCGTAAGGTATAGGTTTAGTCAGTATAGAATATTTTGTTCAAAGTCCAAATTATGCCTAGAATTGTACCCTGATTTCACCTTTCATTACTTATACTCTTACCCAGACTCTTTATAGCATCAGTATCAACAGCAAGTAACATTTAAGGGTTTAATGGCCAAATACTCTGGAAAGTACTGCAAGGCACTCAAGGAAAGTAAAAGCAATGATCCGTGTTCTCCGTTCAGTCTAGTAACCCTATATAGTTGGAGATGAAAGAACATAAATATGAAACAGTGATCAACAAAGGACGGAACGTAATGAAGGTAGCCTGTAGGTCAAAAGAAAGTTTGACATGATTTCAAACGATTAGGAAAGTCTTTAGAGAAGAGGTGGCACGTGGGTTTGCCTTGAAGAGTGTCCAAGATTTGGATGAACAGAGAAAAAAGAAGAAAGAGTTTTCAAGAAGGAAGGAGAGTCTCATTCACTGTCTTCTATTATTGACCCCTACAGTGTCCGGATTGAAGTGATGACTGATTAACTACCATTCCATAGAAGTTCATCTTTTTAAAACAATGTTTATTGTTTGAGATGATTATATAAATTAAGAAGTTGGTTAACCAAATTATTTTATATTTTTAAAGGACGATATTGAATGGAAAGGTACATTAAGCTCCCTCAGTTAATCACATCTGGGAACAAATGAATCAAGTACCCGATGACAATACACATGAATTATAGGCAGAGTAACTACTCCTCACACAGTTGATATGTTATGAGTATGTGCTATGAGACCCATACTGGCTGTTAAATATAGAAATACTTCCACACTCATTGGCAATTCATCACCTCTGAAAGTGCTCTCCTCCAGTATCTACCATGCATTACCCAGATTTACCCAGGATTCAGCAACTAAAGAGTTAATGCCTAGCATAGCAGGGGGTCCCCACCAACCATCTCTTCTGGAAATCTGACCCTCCCCTGTCTGTTCTGGTGGATCTATGCCCTTATGAAACAGGTGATTAAATATTGGGCTCTTTTGAATATCCTGGGATATTGAGGATATCCTGGGATACTGAGAGCCTTTTTGCCGTGCTCACAGAGCACTTGGAATCTCCCAGAACCCCTGACCCTGAGGCATCCACTCCCCCCCCCCACCCCCCTGTCACCTGCCCTCTACCCCCTTTCCCCCTTCTGGAAAGAATCAGTAACACAAGTGATGAACTCTGGAAAATCACTATTTCCAAACCATGTCCCAGGAGCAACAAGGTTGAGGTCCAAGAATTTTGTGGATGCTGTGCTGCCCCACATCCTCTTCCTAAATTCAACTGTGAAACCACAAGTTTGGTGTCAGCCCCACAGCAAAACTGTGCTTGTAAAATCCAGTGAGGTCTCAATTTCCTCATCATAGTTCTTTCTCTCTCCTGAGCCTCTCACCCAAATCTACCTTGATCCTGTTTTCCTGATTTTGTGTTAGTTTTGTTTCAGCAACCAATGTAGTTTTTCATACATTCCAAGCACCAGCAACTCTGGGGCTCTGTCACTGAGCACTTGACAGACAGGAGGGGTGACCCTCAGAACTTCCATTTTCTCTAAGTCTTTCCTCTCAAAACATAAATGTGATAAAAATACTGAGTGTCTACATTTTATGGTGGTGTCTTTGCTAGTACATTTCTTTTTTTCAGCCTTTCTTAGATATAATTGACATATAAAATTTTAAGATATTTAAAGTGTACATCGTGGTGATTTATGTATAGATAGATATTCTGAAAGGATTCACCTTATCTAGTTGATTAACACATTCATGACCTCACATATTTATCTCTTTTTCTTGCTGAGAACATTTAAGTTCTACTTTCTTAGCACATTTCAATTACACAATGTTATCGACTGTGGTCACCATGCTTAATGTTAAATCTTCAGACTTTATTCATCTTATAGCTGAAATTTTGTACCCTTTACCAACCTCTTCCTATTTCCTCCACAACTCAGCCCTGGCAACCACTTTCCTACTCTCTGTAGGAAAACAAACAAAAAAGTCACACAAAAAATTTTGACATTTTTTTCCTTTTAGATTCCACATATAAGTGACACCATGCTGTATTTGTCTTTTCTGGCTTATTTCACTTACACAATGCTCTCCAGGTCCATCCATGTTGTCGCAAATGGCAGGATTTCTTTCTTTCTCCTGCTGAATCATATTCCATCGTACATATGTTCAACTTCTCCTTTATCCAAGCAACTAAGGATGGACACTTAGGTTCTTTCCATATCTTGGCTATTGTGAATAATGCTACCATAAATATGGGAGTGCAGATATTTCCTTGATATCGTTTTCATTTTGTTCGTATATGTGCCCAGAAGTGGGGTTGCTGGATCCGATGGTAATCCTATTTTTATTTTTTTGAAGAGCCTCTACGTTGTTTTCCATAGTGACTGCACCAATTTACATTCCCACCAACAGTGCATAAGGGGTTCCCTTTTCTCCACATCCTAACCAACACTTATGTCTTGTCTTTTAGATGACAGCCATTCTAATAGGTGTGAGGTGACATTTCATTGTGGTTTTGATTTGCATTTTTCTGATGATTAGTGGTACTGAGCACATGTTCATGTGCCTGTTGGCCATTGCATGCCTTCTTTGGAAAAATGTCTATTCAGTTTCTCTGTCCATTAAAAATTTTTTTTATTGGAGTATAGTTGATTTACAATGTTGTGTTAGTTTCAGGTGTACAGCAAAGTGAATCAGTTACACATATACATACATCCACTCTTTTTCAGATTTTTTTCCCATATAGGCCATTACAGAGTACTGAGTGGAGTTCTCTTGCTATACACTACTAGGTCCTTATCAGCTATCTATCTTACATATAGTATTGTGTATATGTCAATCCCAATCTTCCAATTTATCCCTCCCCCTCTTACCCCCGGTAACCATAAGTTTGTTTTCTACATCTGTAATTCTATTTCTGTTTTGTAGATAAGTTCATATGTACCCTTTTTTTAGATTCCACATATAAGCGATGTCATATGATATCTGTCATTCTCTGTCTGACTTACTTCACTTAGTATGACAGTCTCTAGGTCCATCCATGTTACTGCACATGGCGTTATTCCATTTTTTTATAGCTGAGTAATATTCCATTGTATATATTTATCACATCTTCTTTATCCTTTCCTCTGTTGATGGACATTTAGGTTGCTTCCATGTCCTGGCTATTGTGAATAGTGCTGCAATGAACATTGGGGTGCATGTATCTTTTCAAATTATGGTTTTCTCCGGATATATGTCCAGGAGTAGGATTGCTGGATCATATGGTAGCTCTATTTTTAGTTTTTTAAAGAACCTCCATACTGATTTCCATAGTGGCTGTACCAGTTTACATTCCCACCAACAGTGTAGGAGGGTTCCATTTTTTCCACACCCGCTCCACCGTTTATTGTTTGTAGATTTTTTGATGATGGCCATTCTGACCGGTGTGAGGTGATAGCTCACTGTCGTTTTGATTTGCATTTCTCTAATAATTAGTGATGTTGCACATCTTTTCATGTGCTTTTTGTCCATCTGTATGGTCACCTAATCTATGACAAAGTAGGCAAGAATATACAATGGAGAAAAGACAGCCTCTTCAATAAGTGGTGCTGGGCATGAAATTAGAACACTCTCTAACACCATACACAAAAATAAACTCCAAGTGGATTAAAGACCTAAATGTAAGGCCGTATACTATAAAACTCTTAGAGGAAAACATAGGCAGAACACTCTTTGACATAAATCGCAGCAAGATCTTTTTTGACCCACCTCCTAGAGTAATGAAAATAAAAACAAAAATAAACTAATGGGACCTAATGAAACCTAAAAGCTTTTGCACAGCAAAGGAAACCATAAACAAAATGAAAAGACAACCCTCAGAATGGGAGAAAATATTTGCAGATGAAGCAACCGACAAGGGATTGATCTGCAAAATATACAAACAGCTCATGCAGCTCAGTATCAAAAAAACAAATAACCCAATCAAACAATGGGCAGAAGATCAAAATAGACATTTCTCCTCTGTCCATTTTTAATTGGATTTTTTGTATTTGGTTGCTTCCAAGTTTTAGCAAATGCAAATAAAGCTGCTATAAACATTTGTGTGCAGGTTTTTGTATGAATGTAATTTTCAACTCATTTGGGTAAATACCAAGGAGCTCTATTGCTGAATCATATGATAAAATTATGTTTAGTCTTGTTTGAAACTGCCAAACTGTTTTCCAAAGCGGCCGTACCATATTGCATTCCCATCAGCAATGAATGAGAGTTTCTGCCGCACCACATCCTCACTAGCATTTGGTGTTGTCAGTATTTTGGATTTTACTCATTCTAGTAGGTGTGTTGTGGTATCTCACTGTTGATTTAATTTGAAGTTCCCTAATTATATCAATATGTAATGCTTTCATACGTTTATTTGACATTTGTATAACTTCTGTGGTAAGATGTTTGTTCATATCTTTTGGCCATTTTTTAATTGGGCTTTTTATTTTCTTATTGTTGAGTTTGAGTTCTTTATATATTTTGGATACCACTCTTTTACTAGATACATGTTTTGCAAATATTTTCCCCAAGTCTGTGGCTTATCTTTCACTTTCTTAATTTTTATACTTTTAGAAGTCTTTGTCTTCTTTGAAAATATCCATGGTGATTTTCACATGTTGTACTCTTGGGTACACAAATTGTTTCCTCTCCCTCCATGTAATTGGGAATATATTTTTGAAACATAATATTTTTTCTTTTACATTTCCAGGCACATAACCTTATCTATATTCTTTCTATCTGTTTTGAGTGGGATGGGGAGATTAGATTACTCCCAAAGGAATGAAAATAGTTCATTTCGTCATTTAGTTCTGACATTTAATTTGGATTTTTGACTTCTCAGCAAGAGAATTGCCTTGGATAACTGGTTCGTTCAAAGGTAAATTTTTTTCTAAATTATTTCATCATATCTTTCAATATGTTATAAGTAAGGCCTGTTAGACTTGATAGTAGAGTTTTTATGTAAGGAAAGGGTGACAGGAAGGTGTAGGTGAGATAGGAATGTCGATTTTATTGGTCTCGGGAGACTGATCGAAGAAAAAGGAAGATGGAGGCAGAGCAAGGAAATCAGATGTCAGGACCCTTGTCCTTTCCCTCCCCTGTGAAAGACAGATTAACTCATGGGGTGAGGATAGGTTAGAAACATGTAGATAAATATGAGAGCACAAGAATATTGGAGAGTGGAGCACGTCTCAAAAGTCCAGGTGGGATAACCCACACCTAACGAGTTACCTACCCATGGAGAAGACCAGACTGTCTACTCAGCTACATAGACCAAAGGATCCAGAAAGCAGTGCATGGATTTAAGGCTTTTTTTCCCTCCTCAACTGACACTCAATTATTTCCCCTTATTACCCAGATGTCATCCTGGGGAAGGGGAGGTTAAGGTGGTGGAACTTCCAACAAAGCACCTAAAGAGATTGAGTCATCCAAGAGACTTTAAATCAGCCCTGACACGGAGTTGAACTTTAAATGGACTGAATATTTAAAAACATTGACACCTGAAAGGAACTCTTTAAACCTGAAGAAACTGAGGTATTGTTAATTGCAAGTTTCAGTTTCATAACGACTTAGTGGATGGGATGGTTAATGGGAAAGATCATTAGAGAAACTTTTTTCTTTACATATCTTTCTATAGGTAACTAAGTACAGTGTAAATTTGCTATCCTACTATATAAATCTCCTTTTTTCCTCCCTATGTTATTCATTAGTCCATTCTTCCATTCACCCATCCCATTGAATTGATTTGTTGAAACTACTAAATAAAATAATACATGTTATGAACCTATCAGAATGTGGGACATGTATACACAATTTGTGTTAGCTACTACTACTACTATTATTATTTGTATAATATTGTCATTATTATTAATTTTCTGCATACCATATAGTCTGTTTCCTATGAGTTACTTCAGAATCTCTAGTAAATACAACTATGGAGGAGATGGCAATGTAGAAAAGTTATCAATTTTTATTTTATCATGTTTAATGAGAAAAACGCCATCAATTAACTTCACTCAAAAAAAACTAAAAAATCATATCTGTGAATATAGCCAATATTTTATAGTAACTATAAATGGAGTACAACTTTTAAAAATTGTGAGTCACAATGTTGTAGACCTGAAACTTACATATAATATTGTACATCAACTCTACCTCAATCAAAAAAAAAAAAAACTAGCAATATAACCCTGGCCAAATTAAAAAAAAATTATACCTGTGAATTTAAGAATATTGTAGACACTATTGCTATTCAAATGAATAAAACTCAGCTTCCGACAAGTAAAGCTTGCATTGTTGTTGGAATAAAGTAAAACATACATTTAAGTTCCATAAAGTGTTAGGTTTGTTACACTAGAAATATGCTTAGGGTTTCAGTTATGGGTTAAAAAGAGGAAGTGCTCAGTTTTAACTGGGCAAGAGGGTCAGGATAAGAATTAAGAGAAGAGGGGAAATTTGGGAACATCTTGAACAGTAGTGAAGTGGCTGAGCGGGGATGGGTATTCCACACAGAGGGAACCGAGTCCACAAAGGCATAGGCAGGAAATAATTTCATGTGCTGATGAGTTGAGAGCATAGAGTGGGAGAGGATAGGAGTGTGGCAACAAAGGAGGCTGAATTACTAATCCATTAATCCATTCAGCAGATAGCTCTCTACTGTTTGCCCTGTCAGGCATGGAAGGTGCTGGGGATACAGTGATGGTCTCTGCTTTGATGGACTCACATTCTGAATAATCACAGTCTTCTTCTATGGGAAACGGGGCTTTGTTGAAGGGGGAATGACTTTATTTTTATTGTAGGAAGGTCACTTGGTGGCCGTGTGAAGCAGTGTTTGAAGGGGGCACAAATGAGGATGGACAGACTAGATGATAGACGGACTAGAGGTAGATGATCATTTACTAATTCAAATGAGAGGAGCTGACGCCACTAGAAGCAAGAACAGAAAGAAGTAAGCTTTGATAACTAGCTTGAATCTATTAAGTCTTGGTGGCTACTTGGACCTGGGGTGTAAAAGAGAGGGTAAAACTTGAATGGCCCAGAGTTCTCTGACTTGTGTGAAAGGTGATACACTCACTGAGTTTGTTGTCTCACCTGCTTTTCTAGACAAGCTAGAGCCTTGGGTGCTGAGCCTGGGCTGGGACCTGATGCTCTAGGAACTGAGGCTGGAAGGGGTATATTTAGAGTGAGTGGTGGGGGTGGACGGGATTTGGTGAACAGGGGTGGCATAACTTGCCCTTGGGCTGCAGCATGTGAAACTAAATGGGAGTGTTCCAGACGGCTCCAAGCTGTTCAAGGGGACTAAGAAGGGGACCTTTAGCTATGAGGCTATGGGTCTAAGGCAGGCAGTGGAGGAGCTCTCAAGGAAGACTGTGAAAAAGCCACAGGAAATCCAAAAGAACATCTGCATGTCACCAGCTCTGGTTCTATTCCAGCCTGGGTACCTAATCCCATGAGCTAGTACTGATAACTAAGGGATGAAACAGTATTCCTATGAAAGCTCATTTTTAGTTTATTCTTTAGCAATCTGGCTTTGGCTCCCCTTGGTTTCGTCCAAATCCAGTAACTTCCATCACTCATTCTAAACATACCTCCAGCCTCAGCTCTGGAAACCTCTCATGGACTTAGATACAGCCATGGAGTATCTGCTCCAACTTTATCACTCACTTGAAGTGGGCAGATGGAATTAAGTGCTCCACAAGGGGTCTTCATAGCAAAAGCTGTGTTTTGGGGGAATTATGGACATACAAAGAAATGTTGGATCATTTTTTTCTATTTTATTATTTTTTCCGCTTTGCATAAGTATGATGAATCCTTTCCAGGTCCAGACATCCCCTATTTCTCAGGGGATGTAAGGTGGTGACCCTGATGATGGCAGCTGCTTGGCCTTACCTTTAGACCTGGTTCTTCTAGATGGCTCACCTCCTCCCAGAAGCAATGATAGCGTAACCAGAAGCTAAACTTCTTGTTTTTAAAAATTAATTAATCAATTAATTTGTATTTGCTGATGAGTACTAGCAGCACATGAGATCCTGTTTGATGGTGTTTGTTGTCTTTCCTCAACTTCTTAGGACAGACCAATGGTGCATGAAGGAAATTTAAGAAATACAGGGTGAAATTAGGTTAAAGTCAGGAAGGGTGACTGATAGATCAATCAGGAAACAATGAGATAAATGTGATGTAGTTTTTCAACCTGTTTTGTAATTAGAAAGAAATAAGGTGTGGGGGCGCACACACACACACACACACACACACACACACACACGATCAGATAGCCTAGGCTGGTAGGTAGAGGGTGGAGAAATTCTTCAGAGGGTGGAGAAATTCTTCAAACTCAGAAATTTACTGTGTGTCTTAATCCTGAGCAAAGCTGAGGAGGGAAAAATAAAAAATAAGATTTGTGGGGAGTATAAAAGCTCAATTTCGGATATGCTGACTTTGATATGATCATGGGGCATGCAGATGGAGAATACAGGTTTAGTTCAAGCTATGAGAGTCCCTGGATGGCAGTGACACAGAATATCTGACCTGTCCTATATAACAACAGGGTTGTGAGAATTAAATAAATATATGTGAATGTACTTTACAAAACTATATAGCATTGTGTACCTCCATTATTTTTATTACTATTTTGAGAATTCCAGCTTATAACATCATTTCTGTGTTTCTTATAGGCAGATAGAATAGTATTTTTTTTCTCCAGAGAAGTCAATGATTTTTCTATGTTCATCTTACCCCAACTACTTCCCCCCAGCCTCTGTGTAGATGCTGAGGTTTGAGGTTTCTGTAAGCCTCTCTCTGTTGCTTATCTCACTGTGGACCACTGTAAGTGCAGAAATACATTGCAGCATCCTCCAGCTGGGAGTCTGAGATACTGAGATGGAAGGATTTGGCTTCTTTCTGGAAGTTCACAGAGTAGCGACTGTTGGTTGCATTCTGTTGCTTATAAGCTTCTTGGCCAATAATGAAAATCATCTCCCCGCTGGGAGGCCGTTTGTACCACAACAAATAATAATTACTGTCACTAGTGCTATACGTACAGTCTAGGGTCACTGTGTCTGCCTCTTGCACAGACACTTCTGGTTGAGGCTGAGTGACCATCTGGGCCACACTGGATCCTGTGGGAAAGAGGAGAGAAAGGACCACCCTGGGTGTCACAGGAGGGAAAGAGAGCAGGCAGACCAGCCCAAACTGGTTCCCATCTCCACCCACCTTTCTTCTGCTTGATCCAAACTTCAGGTAAAATCCATCAGCTTTCTTGCCTCCAGTAGCTGGGACCCATGAGGAGGTAAGATCCCTGTGTTATTAATCTTTCTTCCTACTTCCCAGTCCTATTGGATGTTAGTAAAAGCAAAACATGTGCCTTCCTTACCGAGATAGGTAAGACCACGACTGCCCACAGCAAACCGGGGCCTGCCGTGCTGGCAGCTCTCTCCTGCAGGGTGACAAAAGCTCTTGTTCTTATCTGAACCTTAGGTATTAGCTGTACTGGGTGACATCACTGCTTCAGAACAGGAACTGGTATGTCAGGTGGGCAGTTGAGTAACTGTTGTCAACTGTGCAAGCAGTGCCCTCTTCAGGTCACAGAAATAATTACTGAGGCAATTCCTATGATTCACTCCTCTACCCAGGAAGAACTTGGTTTAAGGAAATCTGTTCTGTAAGGAATCTGTTTATTCGAGTTTCAGGTTTCTATTTATATTCAATGAAGAGACCTTGATATTTAAAACATACCCTATTTTTCCCTTCATTACTGCTTTTAAAAAATCCTACCTTTTATCATAACTTCTCCAAAGAAACCTTCTGTGACTGTGTTAGAACATACTGATTTTCCCCTTAATATTCTCTTATGAATATATGATGTTTACAAAATAAATTTTAAGCATAATCTTTGGGCTCTATTGAGCACTTATTATGTGCCCAATATTGCCAAGAGCATTGAAGAATTCCGTATACCTGTACGAGGCAAAGTTCTGTTCTCATAGAGACCATAATATATTTGGGGGAGGAAAGATCAGGGCCTGGAAACAATAGCAAATGCTTTAAAAAGGTAAGTCACTATGAATCAATCTTTCAGATTCAGCACAGTGTGACTTTAGGAGAGAAGGAATTCAAGGATTCACTATTAGAGAAGAAACTTTGGAGGAGATAGAGCTTTAAGGTGTGCTTATGGGACTAATATGATTTGACCAGACTGATACACACATAAAAGGGAAATTTGGGTGAGCGGAACAACCAGAAAAAAAATTCAAGAGTTTGAAGTGCTTATGGGTCAGTAAGGAGAATAGATGGACTTGAATAGAGGTATATTTTGAGAAGAAGTAGGAATGAGGTTTAAATTATAGAGGGTGAGCAGATTCAGGGACAGGGATAATGAGGAAAGTTGAGACTTGGTAACTAAGGACATGATCACACATCTGCAGAGACTGGAGTTTTGTAAATATGGTCTGTTTCACCATCTTTTGAAAAAATAAGGTGACAGCTTCTAGTTTTCCAATTATGTAATCACTCAAGTACCCCCATGCTCTTTAGCAATCAGCCCAGTAAAGTTCACCTTAAACTTTCTTCTGTTCTTTCTCTATTAAAATTTCAAAGAATTCTCTATTAAAATTCCAAAGAAATTTTCTCTATTAAATTTTGTTCCCCCCCCAAATGGAGCCTAAAGCAAAGACTCAGGTGAAGATAGTTTATTTAGGATGCGATCTTAAGAAGCAGAAATGAGGAGGTAGATAGCACAGGATTAGGGCTTGATTCTCCCAGGATCTCCGAGAAGCATACAGGATGCTTCTCGGGATTATCTGCTGGGAAGCAAGAAGCTAGTGTACTCATCTGTCCCTTTCCCCTCTGGTTGGTGCTTGCTGGCAGGGATGGTAATACCCCTATACTTTCAGGCTGTGCTTGCCCATGGGCTGAATGAGCTCCCAAGGAGTCAGAGAAAGCCCTGGGGTAGGAAGTAAAAATAATGCACAGTGCATGCTTAATGTTGGATGTTATCAGCTTGAGACGAGTCCGAGCGTCCAAGAATTGTCTATCACAGCCATTGATAAATTCAACCCTAGGCATTTGGACGTGACAACAGGCACATGAGATATTTGTTATAGGGCTCTCTTCGCACTACTCAGGTGCGTGCTTGTCTTATGTTATTTTCACTGTGTCTCTGAGTCTTCAAGATTGTGGCTGGCTACAGTCCATCTAAAACACTTAATACAGGAGGTTGCATAACCTGAGCTTCAGGCCCCGCTCCTTTAATTGGTACCGAGTCTATAACTGATACTCATCTTTTCCCTCCTCCAGTGTGCCCTCCAGACTTCCTTATATTGGATACCACTTTGGCGAACTTAGATTCTTGCCTGGTGGGGTGACCCAGACCCTCATTGCTGAGAGGTCTCAATTCTTTGTCACTTTGTCCTTTTTAGGCCTTGTTGCCACAGTTGCCACTTGCTCTTTTTACTGGGCATGGAAATACCCCATGTGAAACGCTTACATTCCAAACATATTTTCTTCTTGCTCTCACTGTGTAGTAACAATCTGGTACCCCATGATAATTGGGTCAATTATGCCCCCATCTAATAAATCCTATCTTTGTCTGCTGGACCTCTGGCACAAGGAGTTCAACTAGGTCACCTAGTGATCTAGGTGGGGTCATAGCTGCAGGTTCAGTGGGGCCCTTACTGAATCCGCTGGTGGAAGCATTCTTCCTCAGGGAACCAGGACCTCTAAATCCAGCAGAACCTAGGACTATGAGAAAAGGCAAACACAAATTCTGAAGGTGGGTTACAGGGAGTGACAGGAGAAGAGTCTGTTCTGCTTCCATTTCTTGGTTTCTAAACTTGTGTATTTTAGCTAGGGTGCCACAGCACCATACATCAGACATTGATTTAATGAATATTATCCCTTCCTGGAATAGCATTCCAACCTGGAATAGCATTCCAACACTAATGGTGTTGCCCCTGAGCTCGTTTCTTAGCTGAGCCTTTAACAGGCCATTCCATCATTCTTCTAGGTCACCTGTGCTAGGTACTGTCAACCTAGCTTATCTCTTAAGTCTATTGTAGGACCAGTGGGTTCCCTCCCTGGTTATGCTGTCACAGCTGTTGTGTTCTAAAATGGGTACCTTTTTCTGAGGAGATTCGGTTTTGGACATGGATGGACAAATTAAAAGAACAAGCACCTATGAACAAAATGGAAAAGATTAAGATTCTTGGAGGTAAGAGCTCCCGGGAAAATTATAAAGATCTGGTGGACAGAGGAAATGCTTCAGAAGTCTGACCTGTCACATATACCATATGAAGCTATGAGGGTTACAGATGATAGCAAGTATGAAGACAACATGTAAAACTGGAAAGCACTACACGTGTCATTTTTACTGTTAAGTTAAGGACTACAAGTCATAGACATTCATCTCTCTGTGTCTCTTATATTCAGATAGGAGGAGGTTTTATTCCAAGGAGAAGTCAATGACTTTCTATATTTCTCTTACCCCGACCACTTCCCCCGACCTCTGCACAGATGCTGAGGTTTGAGGTTTCTGTAAGCCTCTCTCTGCTGCTCGTCTCACTGTGGACCACTGTAAGCGCAGAAATACTTTGCAGCATCCTCCAGCTGGGAGTCTGAGATCCTGAGATGGAAGGATTTGGCTTCTTTCTGGAAGTTCACAGAGTAGCGACTGTTGGTTGCATTCTGTTGCTTATAAGCTTCTTGGCCAATAATGAAAATCATCTCCCCGCTGGGAGGCTGTTTGTACCACAACAAATAATAATTACTGTCACTAGTGCTATACGTACAGTCTAGGGTCACTGTGTCTGCCTCTTGCACAGACACTTCTGGTTGAGGTTGAGTGACCATTTGGGCCACACTGGATCCTGTGGGAAAGAGGAGAGAAAGGACCACACTGGGTGTCACACGAGAGAGAAAGCAGGCAGACCAGCCCAAACTGGTTCCCATCCCCACCCACCTTTCTTCTGCCTGATCCAAACCTCAGCAGAACATATCAGCTTTCACCTGGGCTCTCTGAGGCAATGCATTTACTCTGCTATTCATCTTCTCTCGTTTCACAGCCCCATTAGATAACATTATAAAGAAAGACCTAAACCTTCCTTACCCAGACAGGTGGAGACCAGGACTGCCCGCAGCAAGCTAACAAATATCATGCTTACAGCTCTCCCCTGCAGGCTGAGAAGTTTCCTGCTCTGATCTGGGTTCCCCTCTGTGCTCCGCGGCCCTTGAGCGTCAGAGCAGGAAATGGTATGACAGGTGATGGGTGACTGTCTCACTGACGAAAGTTTTCCCAATACTTTTTGGTCTCGCTTCAGGAACTAGGCTATTGGTTGTAATTTCAGATGAAAGTGAAAATCGTTTTCTGAGTTTTTTTAACTTGTAGGCTGAAAATAGAAAGAAGAGGGAGCTGGCAAATTTATTCTGCTAAGACCTAATCTTGGAGAGAAGAATGGGGACCTGGAATAGTGGGCAGAAGTGGCAGAGTTTTATTTGCAACAGTGGCAAACTCTGTAATTTTTCTTTGCATTAAAAAAAAATAACAATGACAAAGCAAGTATAATATAAACAATTATGGGTGATAAGAATACACCTGTTATATTAATGTATTCAATTTTTAATAGTTTTACAACTTCTCAAAATAAAGAATGAGAAAAAAGATATATGTTTGTGCCTGAAAAGAGCATGGACTAAACTCAGAGTAAATGGAAGCAGATCATGTAGTGTCTAATTGTGCTTATATTTTCCACGGACACACACAAAAAAGAGACCTATTTTTTTTAAGAAGTTCTGAAATAACTATTGCAGGAGTTCTCATCAGCACCGAATTGCTTCAAACAAGTCATATTAAGAGTTGCTCCCATCACTCTCATTCCATTTTGAAAAAATATTGTGAACAAGGAAAAAAAGACCTACTGTGATTCACCAGAAGTTTGTGTTTCCAGAGGAAGTAACAGGGTTGCAGTCCCCAAGCCAAGAGTAAGAATGGGGTTCTGCTACATACTGGGTACTGTCTGACAGCACAGGTTCTCTTGTAACAGACGTGGGTGGCTGAGTCTTCTCACTGAGAGAGATGCTCAGGCAATTGTAAGAGTTGGGACCAGCCCTGAACGAGGCTGCTAAAATCTCTGTGCCCCTAAATTCAGTTTGATAGCAATGGAAGAAGAAACAACCAGAATTTCTTCTAGATCATCTCCATCTTTGCCCCATGATTTGAATTCCTGTATCTTGGTTTTGGATTCCCAAAAAGTCATCTCTAATACAAGGACTTGTGTATAATTAGTTTATATGCAGGTGATTCTAGGAAACATTAGTAGGAAGTGAATCAGAGAAGGGAAGGAGGCCAAGACAGGATGTTGTCATCAAGCCATTACTGCTATGGGCAATTGGAGCTTAATCCAGCTGGGTAATTCTGGGAGATGGTATAGCATACCCATTGGAGTTACCCCAAATGAGGCATAAAGGAGCTGGAGTAATTCATAAACTCATTACCCATCATGGCTTGAGGGATGCTTTGGGGACATCAATTCTCTGGCACATCTGACTTGTCCTGAACACTGGCCACATGCTCTCATGGTCAGAAAATAGTCCTCAGAGTTGCTGGGATTTTCAGGGTGTAGAGGTGACTGTCAGGGTATGTGAGCAGAACACCAGCAGCATCTGTACAGCCCATACCTTTCACTGCTGAGATCCACTTGTGCTCTATGTTAAATTTACTCAGAACACTAGTTCTTTAAAAAAAAAATCAATAGAAGGATCAGTGGGACAAGTTATAATTGCTATAGTTGATTCCACAGCCATAATTCATATTTATTATCTTCCATCTACCTCTTAAATCACTCATTCTTGATTCTCTTTCACCTTTGACTAATACTTCGATATCTAGACTTCTGTCCCAGGGAAGTAACCTAGACCTTCATCCCTGAGGGGCCTGAGCCCCTGGTTATTCTCCCCTTATCAGGCCATAGTTGCTACAATTGCCTGTTTACAGTAATTATGGTCATGAAAGTGCTAAAAGTCATCCCGGTGAATCCCCTGAGTTTTAGTCCTATTTTTCCGGCTCCCAATAGGCAGCAATAGCCCTAAATCCTCATGATAATCAAGATAGATTGCCCCTGCCAGTGTAGTAACTCCTTTCTTGGCCTTCTGGTCTTCGGACGTGAGTATCTCCAAATGACCAGGTGGTACATGTAAAGTTTGGTTTCGTGAAAACTTCTCTGTTTCCCTAATAGAAATACCCTCTCCTTTCTCTTCAAAAGGAAACAGGACCTCTAGTCCAGAAGAACCTAGAATTATGAGAACAGGAGACACACAATATCCAAGTGAGTCACTGAAATTGGGAGTTGATGGGGAGATAGCCCTACTTCCACTCCTTGGTTCCCAGGTCCATGCATTTTATCTAACAGGAACACAGCACCATCCTGAAGAATAGTTCTCCAGCCTCTCAGAGCACTACCTCTAAGCTGGTGCTTTAGCTGAGCCTTTCAGTGGTCATTCCAATGTTCTATTAGGCTAGTGGTTTGTGGATAATGCTGTATGTAGTAGATCAGCATACTAAATGGTCACATGCCTGTTGTCCCAACTCTTTGCTATAACTTGGGTCTGTTGATGCAAAGGGATGTGAAATCCCTTGATTAATCGTAATGATCAATCAGGCACTCTGAGCCCTCAGGTTATGCCGCTATGTGTGGCAGTATGGAAGGGAAGGCAAACTCATACCCAGAACATGTATTAACCCAATAGGAAAAGATTTCTGCCACCTCCAGGGTGGAAGTGTCCAATGTAATCAACTTGCCAGCAAGTGGCTGGTTGGTCTTCTTGAGGGGTGATTCCACATTGAAGGCTCCCTGTTGTATCTGTGGCTGACAGGTTGGATATTTGACAGCAGAAGTAGTTAGGTCCGACTTGGTGAGAGAAAACCCGTGCTTCTGGGCTCACGGAGAACCTCCATGCTGTCAGCTTGGCTAATCTGTCTACGGGTCTGTTGTTCAAGCAGTGAAGTGGACGAAGACAGAGGCTGGTGACA
Source organism: Stenella coeruleoalba (assembly GCF_951394435.1). Lineage (NCBI taxonomy): Eukaryota > Metazoa > Chordata > Mammalia > Artiodactyla > Delphinidae > Stenella > Stenella coeruleoalba. The sequence goes on from NC_137147.1 coordinate 74,448,122, forward strand.
TCCCCTGGTTGGATCATCTTGCCATGTGGTCACTCGATGCTTCCTCATAGTGGACACTCCCTGGGGAGCAAGGATGTGAGACGGTGATCCAAACACTGTGTGCCTTCACTTGCTGCCCCTTCAGTTCATGGTCACTCCTAAATGTGACTCTCCCTCCTCCCACCCCAGCAGACCGTAGAAAAGAGCAAGATGCTAGGCCAGGGGTCACCAACCCCAGGGCCACAGACCAGTACTGGTTCGTGGCCTGTTAGGAACCGGGCCACACAGCAGGTGAGTGGTGGGCGACCGAGCAAAGCTTCATCTGCTGCCCCCCATCTCTCACGTTACTGCCTGAACTGTTCCGCCCCCCACCCCATGGAAAAATTGTCCTCCTTGAAACCAGTACTTGGCGCCAAAAAGGATAGAGACCGCTGCTAGGCACTTTTAAAAGTCACCCCTTTGACTCGTCTCCAGACAGCTGGTTGAAATTTTATCCTCTTCTAAGGAGGAGACAGATTTGCCATCATACTGTGTTCTCCTTTCACTCTGTCCTTTTCTAAACTTTTTACCATTTTCCCTCAGGTTTTGGTACTTGGTCTTCTACCCCAGTCTTTTCAGAATGTCAATGTACATTTTCTTTCACTACTGAATTTGATGGTTACGGCTTTTAAGATTTTGTATTCTTGATATATTTGTAAAAGTCTACAGAGGAGCTCAAAGGCAAGAATTTTACTGTTTCCTGCCTTCTTTAGTGCTCTCTTCTTTCTGATATTAAGCCTCAGGTTTTTGAACAGAGTTAGGACTTCACACAGAGAAACAAAATATATTAGATGGTGTTTGAAAACACTATCCCTCTGCACATGGTATTCAAATGGAATATTTGACACTGTTATACAAAGCTCCTCCTATTTCCCTTTGCTCAGAGTGCAAAGTCAGCGCCCTGGAGCCCTTCAGGCAGGAGGTGCAGGCTTAGCAGGGTTTAGGTGCGGGACGCAGGTGTTTGAGCAGCACTGTGCACTTGTTGCACATAAGAAGGTGGTTGTGTCGTTGAGCTGGGAATCCTTCACGTGCAGGGAAAATTGCTGGTCATTTTTGTTAAGCCTGGCTGTGAATCTTCCACTGATCTTCTCTTTCTCAGTTGAAAACAATTGTATCAGGGAGTGGAGGGCTTCCCTGGGATCCTGCGTAAACCACTGGAAGAAATCAACAGCTCTGTCTGTGTAACTGCAGTTCAGTGTGAAGCTCTCGCCTTCCTTGACTTTCTTTTCCACCAGTGGTTGTCCATTTGACCCTGCTCAGGAGGAGTGAAAAGATTTTCATACATAAGAAACTTTAAAATAAAATTCATTGAGCTGTGTGTATACTCATAATGTATGTACTTGTCTGTGTAAATGTTACCAGTTAATAGAAAGTGTTTTAAAAGTCACTTAGGTTATTCAGATTTTTGTAATCTGTTTTCTTCTTGGTGTTTTCGTTTCTTCTGTCTCACTGAAGTTTTTTCAAAAGCATTTCAGCTTATTTTTGTAATTATTTGGCTTTTCCACACTCCTCCAATCGGGGCTCCTTTATCTATAAGTGCACAGTAGAATCACTTGGGGCACTTACGAAAAATGCAGATTTCCAAATTTCATTCTCAGAGACTCTGCGCCACCTTTTCTAGAGTCAGGCCTGGGTATCTACAGATTTTGCCAAGTGCTCAAGTGGTTCTGAGGCAAGGTGCTTGCAAATTATCTTTGGAGAGACACTGCATTGGACATTGGATGTGAGTTCTTTAATAAACTGTATACCTCGCCAAAAAAAAAAAAAAAAAAGAAAGAAACTTTTTTTTTTATATAAAGAACTTTTCCTATTTGTTTTACAAAATTCCTTAATATAAACTCTGGATTGTCCCCGAGATCCCCCCTAAATATCCTTACCAGAGTTGCCCCATTTCCCTGGCTTGACCCTTCCCCCCGCCCCCCCTTGTCCTCCCCACTCACAGCTTAGCTGCACACACAGGAGCATCAGTGAAGCTTGCAGGTGAGGCTCCATTCCTGCTTCTTCCTGGAGTCTCCGAGGATTCAGTTTGGAGGCCTGAAACGGACCATGTTCAATTGTTCTAGTTCGTTGTTCTAGATTTTTCTGCTTCTTTTGGTTTGGAAGCCCCAGTGATCTTCACTGTGTTTTCACAACCAATCAAAATCTCGCTTGTGGCAAAACGCATCATTGAATATACTCACTCCTGCTGCTTCCATTCACATAGTCCTAGTTTCCAGCCAGTCACTTCTGTCAGTGAAGCACTGCCCCCATGTGGTCTGAACTTTTAAATTGAATTTTGTTTCCATTTCCCTTAATAAAAAGAAATTCCTTGTGTTAAATTAAAGGAAGATAGAACATACAGAGAGGTGAAGAGTGAACAAAAAAGAAAGGAAACAAAACATAGTGTCAGAATGTTCTCTAGTGATGACTGTCTTAATATCCTTAGTGCCTGGAACTCCCTTCCTCACTCCCCTCACCTATAAGGGATCAATGCATGTGCTTTGCCTGTATGACTCTGTACTGTGTTCTGAGGGGCATAAATAAAAAGTTGAGAGAAGACCTGATTCTTTCCCTTAACTGGTTAGGGTCTCCTATGGCTTTGTTGTATTTCCCACTCTGAACAATTATAAATTAGCTAAAAGAGTTAGGCCTTTTCTAAGTTCTCTATATAAGTATAAAGGAGGGAAATACAGTATCTTTCTTTTCATATGTTCTCAGATGTGAGAGAGCAACCTCGTATCTGGCTAACTCTGAAAATGGTAGTACACTTGCAAAAATCTAAGTGTTTCTTATATTTAGGTCTGGGCTTCTGTGCAAACTCTGATAATTTCTTATATTTTACATATTAGGTATACGAAACCCTGTTTTGCGATCTTCTATATTACAGGAAGGATTAGGGACTAAAGAAGAGGAGAGGTTAAGGAGGAAAGTTCTCTTCTAGTCTTTGCATTCAGTCCTTACCCTGCTGATTCTAGGTGCTACCACTTAACCACATTTTCTCAGCTGCATTCCCTAGCTAAAGGCCTGGCCCTGGCAATCTATCCCCATCCTTCCCTTCCTTTATTTCTTCCTGTGGGCCTGAGGTAAGTGGCTGAGAGTCTGTGGTGAGTAAAGAGCTGTGATCTTCTTTGATGTTAATTTTGGGTATTAGTCTTCCTCATGTATGAAATTACATGAAGTAGGGAGACTGCTTTTTCTAGCATTTTCCTGAAGCACAGTGTCATTGTACCTCAGCTGGGAATTAAATCCCTCTTGGAGATGTAGGGTCCAAGGTGAACTGTGCTATGTCTTTCCCAACCCTCTCATTTCTGCTTGAGGAGTAAACAGCAGACTTGGGGTGGCCACTGGGGGGTCTGGCTATTTGTCAATTGATACACTTTCCTGGGAACATGATTGCTCTTTTTCTGAATAAGAGCATTGCCAAATCATATCAAATCTGGAACCACAAAAATGTTAGCAGAATTTCTAGATGTCTTAAGATTTTTTCTCTCCTAATGAGGATACTTAGCAGGAATATTCCCAAAGAAGGGAATTTTAGTTTGGGAAAAATAGAAGGAATGGTTACAATTGTTTGGAAGAAGTAACATTTACAAGAGAGTTTTACATTTGCATGGAATTTTCTCTCTCCTGTCACACAGATGGTGATTTCAACATTCCAGGTCAGAACCAGCAAGAATGTATCTAGTTAAAGGTGATAAGTGATTTTCTCAAGCAATAATAGGCAGCCAGCAATAAATGCTGTGTCTGCTACGTCAAGTTTATTCAACTTAACCCTGTGGGGATGTATAATAAAATGTACAAAATAGAATCTGCTATTATAGACATTTCTCCAAAGAAGATATACAGATTGCCAACAAACACATGAAAAGATGCTCAACATCATTTATCATTAGAGAAATGCAAATCAAAACTACAATGAGGTATCACCTCACACCAGTCAGAATGGCCATCATCAAGAAATCTACAAACAATAAATGGCGGAGAGGGTGTGGAGAAAAGGGAACCCTCTTGCACTGTTGGTGGGAATGTAAATTGATACAGCCACTGTGGAGAACAGTATGGACGTTCCTTAAAAAACTAAAAATAGAACTACCATATGACCCAGCAAGCCCCCTACTGGGCATATACCTGAGAAAACAATAATTCAAAAAGAGTTATGCAATGTTAATTCAAATACACCCAAATATTTGATTTCTAAACTTAGAATCATATTTAAAGTAATATAGAAAACTAGAAAAGACAAGTTCAACAAACATATTTAGCAGCTCAGTGTATGTGAATGGAAGCTGGTGTTCTGTAAGTTTACATTTAAACATCGTAACAAGTATAAATGTTCATTTTCATAAAAAAAAAGAGTCGTGTACCACAATGTTCATTGCAGCACTATTTACAATAGGCAGGACATGGAAGAAACCTAAGTGTCCATCGACAGATGAATGGATAAAGAAGATGTGGCACATATATTCAATGGAATATTACTCAGCCATAAAAAGAAATGAAATTGAGTTATTTGTAGTGAGGTGGATGGACCTAGAGTCTGTCATACAGAGTGAAGCAAGTCAGAAAGAGAAAAACAAATACCGTATGCTAACACATATCTATGGAATCTAAGACAAATGGTTCTGATGAACCTAGGGGCAGGACAGGAATAAAGACACAGATGTAGAGAATGGACTTGAGGATACGGGGAGGGGAAAGGGCTGGGACAAAGTGAGAGAGTAACACTGACGTATATACACTACCAAATGTAAAATAGATAGCTAGTGGGAAGCAGCTGCATAGCACAGGGAGATCAGCTCGGTGCTTTGTGACCACCCAAATGTAAAATAGATAGCTAGTGGGAAGCAACTGCATAGCACAGGGAGATCAGCTCGGTGCTTTGTGACCACCTAGAAGGGTGGGAAAAGGAGGGTGGGAGGGAGACTCAAGAGGGAGGGGATATGGGGATATATGTATACATATAGCTGATTCACATTGTTACACAGCAGAAACTAACACACCATTGTAAAGCAATTATACTACAATAAAGATGTTTAAAAAAAAAGTGAGTAGCTTCATCACTGGCATTAGAGCTAACAAGAAAAGTCATATGATCATTTCCATTGATGCAGAAAAGGCCTGTGACAAAATACAGTATACATTCATGTTAAAAAACACTTAGAAAAGTAATTAATAGCTAATTCCTTAACATAGAAAAATGCATATGCCACAACCTCAGAGCAGCACCTACTTCTGGGGAAATGCTAGAAGCTTTCTCACTAAAGTTAGGAGAAAGACAAAGATGTCCACTACCTTTACCACTATTTAGCATTGTGTTGGAGCTACTACATAATGCAGTCGGCCAAGAGAAAAAACAATTAGAAGCATAATAATTGGAAAGAAACAGGTAAAATATCATCTGCATATTTGCAGATGAAATAATGATATATCAGAAAACCTAAAAGAAGAAAAGCCACTATCAGAAGACAGGTAAACAATAATTTAAAAGCAGCTTTTATATCATTCATATGCAAAAATAAAAAACAGTTAAAAGAAATGTGGAAGAAAAGAGCACATTGTTTGTTGTATGAAAGTAAAAAGAAAGAGAAAGGAAAGAACTTTTTTTTTTTTTTTTTTTTTTTTTTTGCTGTACACGAGCCTCTCACTGTTGTGGCCTCTCCTGTTGTGGAGGACAGGCTCCGGACACGCAGGCTCCGGACACGCAGGCTCAGCGGCCCTGGCTCACGGGCCTAGCCACTCTGCTGCATGTGGGATTTTCCCGGACCGGGGCACGAACCCGTGTCCCCTGCATCGGCAGGCGGACTCTCAACCACTGCGCCACCAGGGAAGCCCCAAGAACATTCTTAAGTACAAGTTAAGACTAAGCAGATAGGTCAATTAAATGGAATAGCAAATCAGTAATTAAGCCTAATTGTATATGGAAATTTAGTATATGTTAAAAGATACTATCTCAGATCAGTGGGGAGGAATGAGTTCTCAGAAAGTATATTGTTACAAGTGTGTTAGTGAGAGTGTCCCATTTTATTTTACTTAAAAAAATTTTTTTTCTTTATTTGTATTGTATTGTATTGTATTTTTTCTTTATTTGTATTGTATTGTATTGTATTGTATTGTATTTTTGGCTGTGCTGCAAGGCATGTGGGATCTATTTCCCTGACCAGGAACTGAACCCATGCCCACTACAGTGGAAGTGCAGAGTCCTAACCACTGGACTGCAGGGAATTCCCTGTCCCATTTTAGACCAGTAGTCTTTAAACTGGGATTCCTATATTCTTGAAATTATATGAAGGTTTGCCAAGGTTTGTGCAGGCATAGATAATTCTAATGGAATCTAGTCGTGTGTGTGTGTGTGCGTGTGTGTGTGTATGGCTTTGTGTATTACAATTTTTTTTCCCTAAAACTACTTTAGAACATGCTTGAGATCCAGATGTCAGGCTTCCTCTTTCCCATTTCACTTTCCACTCTTAACTTTCCCTTAAAAAAACCTCCACCATTCTGAATCTTACTATGATACATTGCTCCAGAGTCTAAAATCTCCAGGGTACCAAAGAAGTAAGCAATTCATTGGCTCCTGGCTTCTGAGGGAAAGTCCTGAACAGCTAGGCAAGAAATATTGCAAGACAGGGAGGTGTTTTAACTAGACAGCAACCTCGAGACAAGATTCCTTGATCTTATCTATCTATCTAACTAACTATCTATCTATCTATCTATCTATCTATCTATCTATCTATCTGTCATCTTAGAATTCAAAAATGAATTGGTGGTCACTGAAACCCATCGTGTAACATCATTGTTTGAATTGAAAAACAAAGTCAAACTTTTTATGAGAAAAAAATAAATCTTATGTGGCAGGTTTGTTTGACAATGTGGGGTATGGGAGAAACAGAAGAATTAAGGAAGAGTCCCAGGATTTCTGGTAAGGTGAATTATATTGCCATTTTTTTTTTGAGATGGAAAAGAGTGAAGGAAGAACCTATGGGGGGAAATCAGGCCTTATGTTAAGGATATGTTAGATGCCAATTAGATATCCAGTGTAGATGTTACATAGATTACAGTATATATGAGCCTGGCTTTCAATAGAGAAGGTTGGGATGAAAATGTAAATTTGTGTGTCATCAATGTATAAATAGTAATTAAAGCCATATCCCTAGATGAGATTGTAGGGGAGCTAAAGCTTTACCTGTTCCCTCTTATGTTCTCCATCTTGACCTGAGAAGTAAGTTGACATACAACAGGTTAACAGGAGAAAAGCATAGAGATTTTATTTAATAATTTTTACATGTACATAGGGGTCCTCATAGAAAAATGAAGACCCAAAGTGGCTAGGCTTAAGTGCTTTTAAACTAGTGGCCTGTTTTGGGGTGGCATGTGCTGAACCCCTCCAAGATCATTTGAAGAGAATAAATGTTTGAGGACTGAGCTCTGAGAAAACACAACATGTAGACACCAGCAAGAGGAGGAAGATGTAGGAAAAGGAGACTGAGCAGGAGCGGTTTGCAAGGAAGAAGGCAAACCAGGAGAATGTGGAGTTCCAGAATCCAGGCAGAGATGGTGTTTCAGGGAGAGAGTAGCCATAATGCCACATTCTTCGGAGACACTCAATAAGATAAGGAATGGTAATGCATCATTGCATTTGTTGATATAAAACTCACTGGTGGGCTTCCCTGGTGGCGCAGTGGTAGAGAATCCGCCTGCCAATGCAGGGTACACGGGTTCGAGCCCTGGTCTGGGAGGATCCCACATGCCGCAGAACAATTAGGGCCATGAGCTACAACTACTGAGCCTGCGCATCTGGAGCCTGTGCTCCGCAACAAGAGAGGCCGCAATAGTGAGAGACCCGTGCACCGTGATGAAGAGTGACCCCCACTTGCTGCAACTAGAGAAAGCCCTCGCACAGAAACGAAGACCCAACACAGCCATAAATAAAAACATAAACAAATAAATAAATAAAATTTAAAACTCACTGGTGACCTCAGCAAGAGTGATTTCAACGGAATGGTAGGGATGAAAATCTGACTGTAGTGGGTTCAAGTAAGAAAAGTGTTAGGGAGTAGAGATGATACATTGAGAATACTTTTTGGAAATGTTTTTTTATTGTGGTAGAAGTCACATAATATAAAACATACTATTTTAACCGTATTTAACTGTACAGTTCAGTGGCACTAAGTACATTCACATCGTTGTACAGCTCCCACCATCATCCATCTCCGGAATTTTTCACCTTCCTAAACTGAAACTCTGTCCGCACTAAACACTAACTCCCCATTCCCGAGACACAAGGAGCAAAAAGACTATAACCTGTTTTTACCCACTGAACCACTAATTCCAGTTCTAGGATGCTGTTCTAATAAAATGATGAGAAATTCAAATTCAAATTTTTATTTAAAGGCATATACCATAATGCTATTTAAAATGATGAAAAACGGGAAATAAATAATCAAGATATCCCCAAACAGGAAATATAAAGTTAAGTGTGATATATCTATGGTGTAGAATAGTAGAATAATCAATTCAAAGTATGAATACAAGGTATTTTTAATGACAAAAGTGAGTGTTAATAAAAAGGACGTAAAATTGTCTCTATGATGTAACAATGTGCAAAATTGTGAAAAAGATAGAAATAAGTAAAAATAATGAGTGTCTATGTGGCAGAGTTGTGGATGTTTTCAGTATTTTTCTAATTTTTTCCAATCAGAAATTCATAAAACATACATAGGATTAACCTGGTTCATATTTACTATAATGAAGGTAGACCAGTGATGATCTGTATCTACATAACTCTAGTTATTTTAACTGAAAAATGCTTCTAAGTACCGTAAATTCAGCTCATAAAATAGTACAAAACCAAAAGGCTCCCCCCCACCTTCTTCTGTATTAATTATGGATCTATTTGTTGTAAATGACAGAATCTCAACTCATGCTGGCTTGTTCCCAATGAGGGTATTTTGACTTTTGCCGTTCCAGGCAGAGCTGGATATATAGGCTCTGATGATGCTCTCAGATCTGTCTTTCTTCATATCTCTGCATTGTCTTTCTCTATATTTTAGGCTAAGGTATGAATGATGTTCCCTAAAATGGTCCAGTGATTAACTTCCACAGCTCACAATGATATGGCAGCTCTACCGTGTAGAAAAAAACTCGAAAACCACAGATATCCACTTAAATGAATCTGTCTGCAAAGCAGATGTGTTCATGACTTGCATCTTTGTGCTTACCCTCTTTTCCACAATGGTTTCTAGCTTTGAGAGTCTGTGAACCTATTCTAATAACTCTTTCAAATTTCAATGTTAATAATAGATTAAAGCAAATCTTGCATAGTCTCTTTTGGACAAATCTTCTCTGTCCATGGTCTATTCTTATTTCCCCTCCCTTTCTCTTAAATTCTTCTTGGTCTCTTCCACCATTCAAGACCCCAAATATAGCATTACCCAACATTCAGTTGTATATAGTATATAGCATTACCCAACATTCAGCACCAGGAAACTTTTCCTTGATGAAACGATGGTGAGTGGGGCTATTCTAAATCTATGGGTTGCTTTTCTGGGATGGATCATAGACATTTGATGAAAGTAAAATGTACAAACTTTGACTGGAAATTTCCACATCTCTCACTTCATCCATCACTGAGTATTACAGAAAGTCTTTTATTGGATAAGATAGATTTCTCTTCCTCACTCTTCTCAGTTCCTACTTTTGAAGAAAGCCTTTCTCTTTCTGAACGATGTGAATATAAACTAAATCACCAAACGGTGGAATAACAATTTTAGTTTTACTACGGTGTTGCTGTCTATTTTTTATGTGCTTACTTGATTCTCAACCCTGCACCATTTAATAGAAAAATGGAGCTATAAGACCCCTAAAAATTTAGTATATTGCTGCCCGAAGAAATATCCTTTTTTTAGGTACACCAAACCATGCTCTTCTAATAGTGAACCAAATTAGACAACAAACATGTTTGTGATGATAAAAGGCACAGTGGGGGTAAGTTAGAAATTAGCCTTAATGTTGAAGGACTATCTGCCTGGCTTATCCTTATGGCAACTCAGTACCCTGAAGAGCAGGGAAGTAGATGGGAACATATCTAAACTCTACCAGTACAAGTACTGAGGAGGGCAAAATCTCACATGTATTCAGGAGTTATTTTCAGTGAAAATCATGCAAGGGTTTTTGCAGCCAGATGAGGAAGAGAACAAAGTACAAAGCAAAGCAGAATGTAGTTATTTTTATTTGTTTGGTCTGTATTATTTGATTTAAAAGTTTGTCCTTTACGGGAGGTTAATGAAGGCAGAGAAGCTATTAGTCTCCCCCTACGTCTAAACAAAACTCATGCTGCAAAGTGATCATAAAATTGCAACACATTGGGAAAGTGTTTAGATTTTTCCTTTCTTGCAATATGGTGATTAGTTGGTGGTAGAATTGCTCAGGGAAAACGAAATTTATTTGTTCATTGAATCAATCATTATGGAAATGCAGTTTTTCTATACATTTAGAAGTGTGCTTGTAAAAGTAAATCTTTGATATTATCTAACAGTTTAAATTTAGATTAATAGCTCATTCTAAAAAACAATTTCAAGATATTCCTTAATGTTGCTTATGCTAAAGACAGGTAATCTCATGACATGTTGTATTTTTATCTGGAAAGAAACCCAGTTCTGAGCTGTGCGTGGCCCTCTTGGATGAACTACTGCCTCAAGCTAACATTTCATATTATCTCAAAGTACCATCCAATAAAAATTGTCCCTTTCAGTAATATTAAAAACTTTTAATTTCCTAAACTCTTCTTGCTTATTGTTTCTTGATCTTTACTCTTAATAAGTTTACCCTGCTTGGAATGTGTTCTCCTACCATTGCCCTCACTTAAATTCCTACACATGCGTCAAGTAAAAATTCAAAATCCAATTTCCATGAATTTGGAAGTGATTTTTTTTTTTAATCTGTGGTGAATTTTACAAGCTTTTTGGTTGTTCAGTTCTTTCACGGTATTTTCCCTCATTTAAAACTTAAAATTCTTAGTTTGGTGCAAAATCATATTGTTTTGTAATCGTTTCTGCAGATCACTGGAAAATGGACATTCCACTTTTCTTTGACTAGTTCCTGTAATGAGGAGTATTTTACACCTCAAAGCAGTCTGTTTTGTTTCGAAAAGCCTCTAATTGTTCATTTTTCCTTATAGGGAGCTGAAATTAGTTTCCATACAAATTCTAACCATTGGCTATAAATTTGCCTGTATATATGGGTATAAATATTATCAGCCATTCATTCTTTCAACCATTGTTCAGTGAATGCTTATTGGTAAAAAAAAAATTGGTATCTTCATAAAGCTTAAGTCTAATGAGAGAGATATTCCTATGACTGTTAGGTAGTAAGCTCTTTGTGTACAAGCATCATTCGTAAAATATTTTTATATTGCCTAACGAAGTGTGCAGAAAGAAGGAAACAGAAAAACCTCAGGTATGAATTCTGAGAAACATCATTTTGTGTGAAAGTGAGTGCCTCCTTCTGTGGGGTTGTGAACAGACTGAACGTGGGCGGGGTCCCCATGATTACAGAGCAGAAGGTGGAGTCTGAGCCTATGACCTGCACAGAGATATGTTCTTCTTAATGGTTGGAACTCTCACTCTTGCTGCGTGTGTGACTGTGTTAAAAATAGAAACCGCTCCCTCCTGGCACTTGTGGACTGGGGATGCTGCTCCACTTTCTGTGGGCTCTCCTCCCTGTTCAGAGAGAGGAACAGACACAGAATACTAGACATCAACTCTCCACTTATTCAATGATTCATTTTTTCCAACTTTTCTGGAAACAAGCAAGCAAAATTTACTTTTAAAGGACTAAAACAAGACCTGAATAAATGAAGAGGCATATAATATTCTTGGGTAGGAAAACATAATATCCTAAAATGTCAGTTTCCAATGTGATTCCAACCAGAATCCCATTTGTTTGAACGAAACTAAGTAAGTGAGAACAAATACCTTGGAATTGTCAACTATATTTTGAAAAAGAATATTAAGATTGGGTTTTCTTTTTATGACATAAAAACTTACTCTGAACAAAACAGTACAGTATAGGCACAGCCTGCTCAGGTGTCACTGACAAGAAACCACCCACCAGCCTCAAGACCACTGAGAGCACTGAAATTAAGAAAACAATACTCTTTTCTTTGCGAAAGAGAAAAGAAATCTAAGATGCCCATGAGAACCAGACACTTTCAGGATTCTGTATTCTCTGTACTGTTTGCCTTCACAGAACATGCCAACATCCTGAAAATAACATAGGCTGAGACCCTGAGTCTTTTAAGCTACTAAGTCTCAGGAGATTTGTGTTCAGCTCCCACTGTAGTCTTAGTCACTGTGTCACTCAGAGCACAGAAGTACTTGGCTGAGTCTTTCCAATGGGCTGATGTTTTCCTCAGGTGGAAGGACTTCTCACTGCTCCTAAATTCAGCCTCAAAACCTTTGATACCTGAGACAAGGCTGTTTCCAGATGTGTACTTCAGGAGAAGCTGGAGTCCTTGATTGGGGTACTGTATGTACCAGAAGAGATAGGACGAAAAAGAAGTTGAGTAGTTGCACCTCAGCTCCAGACGGGCTCCTTCAGAGACAGTGATGTGGCCGTCAGGCTGGGTCACCGACTGGGCTCCGGCTCCTCCTGAAACATCAATGCTGAATCAATGAACTCAGCCAGAACAAAAAGTCTCTATTCAAAGTCAGTCCAAAGCAATGTTCCATTTGTAGACAAGAGAGTAAAATGGAACAGTACTCACTCAGGAACAGGAGCACCTCAAGCATCAAGGTGAACACCAAGGTCATGGTGGAGCAGTGAGGAGGCAGTGAGCTCCTTTCTGGGAGATTCTCCACAAACAAAAGTCTGATGACTGGTGGACTTGAACCCAGGTTGCTGTGAGGTTGAGAAGGAATGACACAGGATTTAGATTTCTTCTTCTGATGGACGTTGTAAGGTGTGTTGGGAGAGAGGCTGTCTTAACAAGACTGCCTGCCTCTGGCGTCTGAGATGCTTTACATGTCATTGTGCAAAAAGTGGTGTCCGAATATCTCTTTAAACTGTAGGGAAGGAAGGTTTTTCTGCGATTATTCTGATCTTATATAGAAAAACCATTTCCAGTTTACACAACAGCCCCCTCTATTGGTCAGATAGAGAAAGAAGGAGCAGTTCACAATTTTTGTGAACCTTCCTCACCTCCTTCCTTGCCAGGAACACAAAAGTCTCCGAAAGGAGTGGCAAGCACTACAGAAAGTGGCTGCTCTGAATGTGGTCTGCAGGTGAGTAGCATCTGCATCACCGGGGAGCTATTCTGAATGCAGAAGCTCAGGCCCTACCCAGACTTCCTGAGTCAGAATCTGCATTTTAATAAGATTCCTGCGCACATTAGAATTTGAGAAACACTTGTCTAGATGAAGGAGGTAAAAAAATACCTTTTGGATTTAATAATAAAGAGATCATTCGTATTTCTGAGAAAAAATAGATTGGTTACAGGGGAGGCATGTATGAATTTGGAGGAATATTAAATATTTTTTCAGAGGAGCATGCTTGAATATTTTAAATGATGGGAAGAAATCAGTAGCAAGAAAGTCCTGAAGAACCAGACCATAGAGTTTGGACGATCAGTGGGCTGAGGTGCCAGAGAAGTCAAAGTGAATGGAGTGGGTGAAGCATTTGGAAAGAGGCGCACTATTTAAAAGGAAGAGAGATATCTTTTTTATTATTAGGGGAGGGAAAGTGAATTATATGTGTAAAAGCAGGAGTGTTTCATGTGGAAAGCAGAAAGTTGAGGAAGATTCATTTAATGATAAGAGTTGTCTTTACGGTCATCTACCATGACTCATCAAAAGGTCCTGGGTAAGCTGTACTAAGAGCGAAGAGAGTCAAAGGAGATATCGTAAAGTATAGAAATGGTACGTTATAAAAACATACAGAATTTTCACGCACCATTTCATTTACAGTTGATGTTAAAAACCACGAATATATGGAGACAAACTTCTGTATGGCTGTGTTGATACATATGCTTAGATGGGGGCACATTGGCCTCCTGGGATGATGGTTTAAGTAAGAACCAGGTGTAAGAGTGGGAAACACAGCCATGTGTTGGCTTGAGGGATATAATGAAGTAGAAGTATCTTCAAATGTTCCCGTAGTGGAAGGTTTCCAGCCCACTCATATAAACCAGCTTCACAAACCAGCTCTCATTAATCAGTGCACTTGTCAAAAGTAAACTGTGGTCAAGCTGTAGGCAGGTCTACTGAATGGTTCTTGTAAGTCAGGGACAATAATAACAGCTGGGATTAAAGAATAATATGTATGGGCCCCTATCCTTGAGGAATTTGCACAAGTGAAGCGTTAAAACCAAAAAATGTTCTCAGCATAGTAGATACGTGCTATTGCAAAACTGTGTACAGAACACTAAAAGAGGGAGAGGGCAAATAAATATAATTTATGTAACCTGGAATATCTTTTAAAAAGTAAATGTGACATTTACTGGGTCCTGAAGATTGAATAGGATTTTGCCAACTTGAGAAAGAAATAATATTTATAAGAAGAAAATATGAGAGTGAGTTCATTTGATATGGCTGATGTTCAGAAATCTTGGTGTAATACTGGGGAGGAAGATGAACACTTACTGGAAGTAATACTGTAGATGGTCACATAAACCTTGGCTTTTACTTTTGGGTCATGGGGAGCCATAGAAGGTCCTGAAATAGAACAGCAATCTAATCTGATGTGTATTTTAGAATGATAACTTCAGGGATAGATTTGGGAAGTAAGAGCTCATGGATAGGGGATACATTTAAGAAGTTATTCCGGGCTTCCCTGGTGGCGCAGTGGTTGAGGGTCCGCCTGCCGATGCAGGGGACACGGGTTCGTGCCCCGGTCTGGGAAGATCCCATATGCCGTGGAGCGGCTGGGCCTGTGGGGCAAGGCCGCTGGACCTGCGCGTCCGGAGCCTGTGCTCCGCAGGTGGAGAGGCCACTGCGATGAGAGGCCCGCGTACCGCAAAAAAAAAAAAAACCAAAAACAAAAAATAAGTTATTCCAACCAACTCAGTGAGAGATTATGAGCACCTGGACCAGGATAGTAACAAGGCAAGTAAAAAGAGGTGGTTGGGGCTTCCCTGGTGGCACAGTGGTTGAGAGTTCGCCTGCCGTTGCAGGGGACACGGGTTCGTGTCCCGGTCCAGGAAGATGCCGCGGAGCGGCCGGGCCCATGAGCCATGGCCGCTGAGCCTGCGCGTCCGGAGCCTGTGCTCCCCAACGAGAGAGGCCACAACAGTGAGAGGCCCGCGTACCGCAAAAAAAAAAAAAAGAGGTGGTTGAATGTGAGAAGTATTTAGAAGACAGAATTGATATGACTTCATATATCAGTCAACTTTGAGTAGGGCAATGCTCAGTACAAACAACCTCACAATCTCAGTGGCTCACAAGAACAAAGTTTACTGAGTTGTCCATGGTATGTTAGCTGTGGGTCAACTGCAGTCCCAGCACTCTGAGGCTCTGCTCCTGGATACAGGACGATTCCGTTCTGCTACTATGAGTTATCTTTCCATTCTGGAGCTTGCGTCTTCTTCACATTATGGATAAAAGCTGAAAGGACAACCACTACCTGGTAAGTGCAGGGAAGAAACAAAAGAAGACATGCCATGTGAATATATTTAGTTTTAGCTATGATATAACATACTTCCTATCCACTCACATTTCATTGGTCAAAGCTGGTCACATTGCCGTGTCCAAAGTCCACAGTGAGGCCAAGTATAGAAAATATACTCCAGCTAAAGATTAGCACAGTAAGGGTGAGAGAGCATGAATAGTCAACACATAATACACTCTAATACTCTTGGAAATGAGCCACATGAGAGTGAGCTTATAGGGCACTCGGATGTTAACACCCTTACGGAAAAGAAGGTATATTCACTTTAAAATCTTAAGAAAGTTTTTTGTGAAAACCTAGGAGAAATCAATAAAAAATTATTTGCTTTTTCCATTTCTCTTCTTTGTTCTTTCTTTTTGTGTTGAAGAACATGCCTTCAATGAAGTAGGATATAGCAACGAGTGGTGAATATTACCCTACTTTAATCAGATTATTTTAGAAAGGTTTGAGTAACTATCTAATTCACTTGGAATCATGGCAAAAGAGGAGGCTAGGAATCTGATTCAATGATATGGCCAATATACTGGTGGGAATGGAGGTGAGTGATGTGTAATGACAGTCCCGTTAGTTGACGGAGCTACAGTGACTGGAACTCTTGTTTATCTATCATTGCATTTCCCCCTGGTTATAGAAAACACTGTAATTCATTGAATTTGTCTTTTCCACCTCACACATGGCTCTTTCTCAATGCTGGTACCAGAGCAGCACCAGGCACAGGCTTGGGCTTGGGCTGCAGAGGCTGAAGGGCACTGTGTGCAGGCACAGAGAGATGTGGCTGAGTCTTCAGCCTGGGATCCTTTGTTGTACATGTAGCTGTAACCCTCCTTAGTATTCAGAGTGATTCTTACTTATCCTTCCTCCTTTTCATCCTCATTTAAAGTCATTAAAACAGGTCCTTAGGGCTTTTTCCAGCTTCCCATCTATACCAGTGTAAAGCATAAAAAGAGCTGGAAGGGAAACTGCAGGTGAAATTGGTGCTCCCTCCTTCCTGAACATGCAGAGATGGAGAAATCTGTTCCACACTAAATATGCTGCTCATTTCTGTTCAGAAAGGCAGAGTCAGACATACACTGATCTCTCTACAGAGTATTCATTGTCTTCACACGTTCACAGATAGAACCTAGAGTTACGTGACTACATCCCCCTCCTTCTCCATCACTGCCACATACTGTTCAGAATGTCTTCAGCAGCCCCTGGACTTAAGGCCAAGATGAAGTCACAGGATTAACAATGGAGCTGGCAAAGGATTCCTCTCCATTTATCCTGCCCAAGTATCCTCAGCAGAGGAATATTCTTCTTCAGAAAATAGGATTCTGCATCTGGTTGCCCAGCCAATCAGAGACAACACCCCATACAAGGCCTAGAAACACACCAACAATTTCTGACCTAGACTCAGTTTCCTGTTACTCAAAAGGAGGGCTCAAACACTGCTTTCTTGAGACCAACTTCACAAACAGTGAGGACATCCCCCATGAGTCCACAGCACAAAGAGAGCTGACAACCATTCAGAAGTGGGCTGCCCCATCGTGCACTGCAATTACTCAACTTGAGAGAGATTGGGATGGCAATTTGTGGCAAGAAAAACACTTTGGTTAGGAATCTTTTATATGAACTTTCAACAAAATCCTCATATTATAAATGTGCACACATACCATGTGCTAAATTATCTATTGCTTTATGTACATTGTTCGAATACAGAAATCACACAATAGAATTACTATCATTCCCAATTTACCAACAGGAAAACTAAAGCTGAAAGAGATTGAGGAATTCACTCCAGGTCAAACACCTGGTAATAACTAGAACACATATCTATCTGGTACGGGGTCCATGGTGTTTGGAATCTACTATGCCACTTACATTTGTGATACTCAGTAAATGTTTTAAATGGTAGAGAAGATACGTTCTAAAAATAACAGGAGTCTGCTTTTTGGGTTTCTTTCTACTAGCCAAAAAATGGAACAACTTAAATGTACTGAATGACTCCATTTACATGAAATGTTCAGAAAAGGAACCTATGGAGATATAAAGTAGATCACTGGTTGCCTGTGGCCAGGTATCAAAACAGGGATTAACTATAATTGAGCATGAAGGAGCTTTTTGTGGTGATAAAAGTGTTTAAACCTGGATTATTGTAATGCTTTCATAAGTCAGCTAATTTACCAAAAATCACTGAACTGTACATTCAAAATGGATGAATATTGTGGAATGTCAATTTTACCTCAAATAGCGTTGTTTAAAAGTAAATAAGAATTATGTTCTATCTTGCCCGTGTCACAGTCCAGGAATAATGCTAGTTTGATTGAACATACACATATTAGTTTAAACAGTCATCTTGTGCCCAGAATATCCTTAAGAGATCTGAAATTATGAAAGCAATACTCTCTGTTCCCTGTAAGCTTAAAAAACAGCTGGAAAAAAAAAAAAAAAGACATCCAGGGGAAATTTAACAGTACAAGATAGCAGTAATTAAGATTGTTCAGAATCTAAATGTACTTCTGGAAAATTGGCAGTGTAAATTGACTATATAACCTTCTTTCCAGTGAACAACTGAAATAAATAAAGGAAAGAGCATGGGGAAGGTACTAAACTCAGGGAACAGTACCTTCCACACACTCAAATAGTGTTCTGGAAAGTGGAACAGGATTGGAAGATATCTCAATGGCTAACCTCTGACTTTCCTTCCCAAGAAAAGAGATGCCACTGTGGTTAATAAAGGAAATCCTGAAAAATCTCATTAATGTCTCCCAATTTAGAAGTGCAAAGGCTGAGGTTAGGAATGGACTGCTAGACAAACAGAAACTAGTACAAGTAAAGCTCCTTTTTATTTTCCTCCAGATCAGACCACTTGATGAATAGGGTAGTGTGGGTATGACCACACCATCATAAAGCCTACTTGCTGTGAAGCGTATTTCTGATGAAAATACTGATCCATTGAAAAATTCACCCGGATATTGGAAGGTATGTGTCCAGAATAAGACAGGCATACCTCCAACAGCCTTGACATTCATGCAACTAGTAAGGTAGAATCCTGAAATCTTCAGCAACCCACCTTACCTGAAATGGAGGAGAAGCCAATTGATCACTAGATATATTGCATAAATTAAATCTTAGATGAAGTGACTTGCAGGATATACATATTGACAGTTCTAGATAAACACACAAAGATTAGTCCAGCTTAAGCTTTTATATCAGTGTTTGAATAGCGTGGACTCTAGAAATAATTTTATCTTTTGTACATTTATTTTATATATACACACACACACACACACACACAAATTGAGCCTCCTGCACTAAGTATTGTTCATTCATAGAGGATTCTGTAGTGAAAGGATATAAAAGGCCTACAGTGCGGTAGGAGGAGGAAGAATTGAATAAATGGATTTTTTTAAAAAGATAATTATAGATAGTGATAAGCACTTAAAAAATACAATATTGTATTGAGCTAGAGAGTTGCTCTTGGGGTGAGGGAAGGCATCTGCTCTAGACAAGGTATGGAGAGAGGGCTCCACTCCGACACTTATTCTGTAACACCAGACAAGGTATCGAACCTCTCTCATGTTCAATTCCCTTTTCTGCAAGTAGCCAGTGTCTTTCTGGGGGTGCTGGGCTCAGCACTGGCATTCATCATCTCATTCACTTCTCATAAGAACCCTGCATGGTAGATTCTGTCAATATCCACATGGTAGATATGAGGAAATGGAAGCATAAAAATTATTAAGTCATTTTCCCAAGATCACTCAGCTACCGAGTGGTAGATCTAGAAATACAACCCAAGTCTTTGGTCTCAAGCACTTTGCTACACTGTCTCCCTAAAGTAGGATGGACCCAACCTTGAAGGGTTCCAGTAAGAATTAAGTGAGAACACACATTCAAATCACCCAACACAACACCTTCCCTAGCTTAGGCACTCAACCAGCTGCAGGCAATGTGCAGAATCTTGCGGGGGTGGGGGCGGGGTGTTGGGAGACAGAATCTGAAATCGCAGAGGAATCTAGCCCAAGATAAATTTCAGTATTTTTTTGAGATATATGTAGCAGGTTACCTGGCAGATTTCATGTGTTATCGTGAGTATCCATGGTCTATCATGTTCTTACTGTTAATGAGAAGTCAATTCATTAAGGTGTCATATTGAGAGATTGGGTGGGCATATTATAATATGAAATGAGTGTACCACGCAGTATTGGCTACAATTGTTTATTTTTTCCCATTATTGACTCTTGCTCCCACTTCTCAGGATATTGCTATACTACAAGAAAGGACAGAGCAGTAGACACAATTATACTTACCAGAGAAGAAACCCCAAACTTGCACAACAATTCTGAGCTTTCTTTCCAAGGTAGCCTATAACTCCACAGGCAAAATCATCTCATGTGTTGTATATGTCATTTGAAATCAATCACTTTCACATCTGGCTAGCAAAAGAAAACAACCAGCCAGTTCTCCTGAATCCTCTCTCTCCTGATTTCTGCATTGGGAAGTTTACTGACTGGTTCAGCAATGGCAGCTTCTATTGTGACTAGGCTTCACCACAATTTTACCCAATGTCACTAGAGGGCAGCAGCGAGGCCAGTGTAGGCATCACAAAATATTTGAGCAGGACACCAGGTGGCAGTGCTTCAGCTTTCTTTCTTGCTGCATGCAGTGTGCTAGAGCCTGATTCTCAAGGAAGGAAAATAGAAAGATTAAAGAGATAAAAGATTCCCAAAGGGGTGACATTTGAGTAAAGACATGAAGGAATTCAGAGGTGCACCATGTAGATATTTGGGGGCATAACATCACAATAGAGAGGACAAAGGCAAGGAGCACAGGTCTTGATATAGAAACATGCTTGGAGTGTTTAAGGAATAATATGTTTCCCTGTAGCCCCTTATTCTTCCCAGCACACTATTGCATAAGGAACTTGCTAAAGCATTCAGCACTGTTAACTGATTAGTGGATGATTTCCTCATCTATTGATCCTGGGGCAATTTGGGCCCAGGTTTGGCATCTTCTTTCCTAGTTCCCTTTAGGTTCCTGTTTAAACCAGTAATGTCACCATCACTGTGACATCCAGCCACCCTGTGCTGGGGCCAAGTGCTTCTCCATAGTTCAAACCTTGCTCTTTAGGAGCCCCGTAAATGCTACACTCTGGCTGGCAATAAAAGTTAGAGATGATATTCACAGTTCGGAAAGTTATGTCTTATTTCTGAAAAATTAAAAAAATTGGAACAATAAAATCTGTCTCATAGGGTTTATGATATTTGAGTTAGATAATGAATCTGAGATGCATCCTACAGTGCCTGACATACAGTAAGCCCAATAAGGACCAACTTTCTTTTTTCTAGTAAAACCTTCCTTTCCTTCAGTGTCCGGGTCTGTGTTCTGTTACTGCTTGTTGTTTTCTCCACATCAGTTCAATGATGGGAGCTTCTAAGAAATTTACTTAAGCACTTATTTTCCTGGAGACAGTCATTATTTTTCCCTCTCTTCTTAGGTCCTATTCTCCTAGCCATACTGATTCACTCAGGATGCTAAAAGGACACAGATGAGGTTTTATTTTCATTTCCCTAATGAATAATAATAATAATATTCCCTAATGAATAATGATCATTTTTGTATATTTATTAGCTATTGGATATAATATTTCTGAATTGGATCTCCAAGATTTTGCCATTCTTATTAACTCTTTTCTTATTGATTTACATGAGCTTTTAATATATATTGCATTTGAGTCTTTATCAGAAATATGCATTGCAAATACAGTTTACCATTCTATGCCTTGACTTTCCCCCCATAGCAGTGATTTTTAACAAAGACAATTTTAAAATATACTTTCATGTTCATAAGAAGCCAGTTTCAAAGTTTTAGTTATTTGTTTTAACACTTTAAAAATGTTTTCACTTGGTGACTTCTGATGTGAAATCAGGCATCATTCTTAATGATATTTCCCAGAATACAATATATCGATTTTCCCTGGGTATTGGCAAGATTATTTCCACTTAAATATTTAAGTGGATTTGCCTTCAGTGCCTTGCAAATTTCTGCCAAAACCACAGTGGTGGACTTGCAGAATTCCTTATTCATCTTTATGGTTTTCCACATAGCATTGCTCCTGAATAAGAAACTTGTTTTTTAGGAAGTCAAGTAGTACAGTGAGTGAAGGTACTTGCTATGAGCAAATAGGTTATGGAATGGGTAATGGAAATGGTAGTTATAAATACCACCTACAATCATGTGGTCATTTGCAGAAACAAGAACTATAATACTTATGACAATTTCTTTTTCATTTTGATATGAATATGGTTATGTATACATTAACCATTTTTAAATCTCTCCCCTACTTGTCTGCCTGTGGTAACATATGATGTGCAAGTATAAGTTTATCTCATATCTCATTGTATCTCAGTGGTTAAGATGCAGGATTCAATGGGACAGTGTGAATGAGGTATAAGAGGAAAGAACACCACCCCAAAATGGATAAATTAACTGGGTGTACTCTCTTCGGGAGAGGGTTAGCTTGGTTTTGGTTGAATGGGGAATAACTGCATCTTATTAACAGGAAGCATAGTTTTGCTGTTGTCTTTATTTGAAAGTTGTCTTGTTAAAAGAGGTATAGATGGGTGACTAGTTGACATAGAGGGTACTGTAGTAGCTTTGTAGTGTCTCAACTATCTGGAAATCTATGTCCCAGAATTTGCTTCCCTGTATTGTTCTGGGTTAGGGTTGGCCACAAAAAAAGACTTGCACAAGGTTTAGAAGGTAGTTGTCATGAAGTAGCCATATTTTTTAAGCTCTGCTGGTTGGTGCAGGGCTCCAGGAACTGGGCAACTCACACATGTGGCTGCTGATGAACTAGCTCATCTTATTGTTGACTCACAACTCCTCTACCGCCCACCCGATCTCCTCCTCATCTTCTTTTTGTCTTGGACCAAGTATGCATGTAGCATGAGGGCAAATGACACCCACTTCTCCTGCGGTCACCCACCATTCTGAGACTGAAGAGGCGAGAGACAGACAAGTTTTAGTGTGTCTTTGTGGGTTCCATTGTCCTCATGGTTTCTAGTATCCGTACATGTCACAGTCTGTCCATGCTTTTGTCCACATCCAACTTCCCTTCCCAAATGACACTCTAACTGACTAACAGTGAATTCAGGCTCAACACCAGATGCAAAGATAACAGCTTTGTAGAGACCCCTCCACCAGCTCTAGCTATTGCCTGAGTTCTATTCTCTACAGTGAGTCTCTTATTCTAGATCACTTGTAATTTGCTTCTCTGATTGTACCCTGACACAAAGTCTAAGGGGAAAGGACTAAGGAAATGATTTTCATGACCATTTCAGATAACTAGACCCAGGTTTGTGATGTGAGTGTCTTTAGGTGGAACTGCCACTTTAAATTATTATGGAGCAAGTTTTCAACTTTAGACAATTTTACACATGTTCTGTGTGATGGACTTAAAGTCAAAAATTCAAGACTGAGTATGTATTTGTAGAAAGTTACTCTGGACATCTGTTCCCAAGTGAGATAGCAGGCGATTTTATTTAGAATTAAATCTCCTGATCCAGACCACAGATTAAGCAACCACAGGACTACCATTTCTTGTCTGGCATCTGCAGGTGTGCCTTTCAGCGTGGCTCCCGCAGCAAGGGGGCTCTCTCTTATTGAGCTCTGGGGTTTTTGTTTGGCTTTTCCTATTACTTCAAGCACTGTGAGTTCCCAGAGAGCACAGAAGTAGTTTGCAGAATCTTCCACCAGTAAGGCTGAAATGGTGAGGCTGATGAATTTTTGTCTTTCCTGAAAGTTTACAGAATAGCGGCCATTCTTTGCATTTAGGCCAGAAGAACTCTGATGAATAAGGAAAGTCATCTCTCCACTGGGAAGCTGCTTATACCAAAAAATATAGTACTGGCTCCAGCTTGTTTCATACTGACAGCTCAAGGTGACCGCCTCCCCTAGCTGCCTGGACATGGCTCGCTGGAATTGAGTAACTTTCTGGGCCGCACCAAATCCTGTGGGAAAAAATCAGAAAACAGAGCTGGAGTAGTGAACAAAATAATGTAGGAATTAGACTAATTTAGGACCCAAAGAAAAACCAAATTGAAATCATAATAAGCTTTCTTTTCTCCAATCCTCCTTTCCTCCCCAAGTCCATGTGAAGTACCATGTGCCTGTGTGCAGTCCTTTCAACCTGAACATTTGTACCCATGTTTGGAACCATCCCTACCAGAGCAGATGAAGGCCAGGAATACCCAGGGCAGGCTGGAGAGCACCATGTGGCAAGAATTCCCCTGCACATATGTTTTCAGTTCTGCCTCAAGCTGAGAGTTCAGTGTCTTTGAGGGCCTAGCAGCACACATACATAGTACCTGGGTTCCTGTGTCACTCCTCCAAACAGGAAGTAGGGTGTTATGTTCATAGACCACGTGGTCAGTGCACAGATGGGGAAAAAGTCTGGCTCACCACAAAACTATGTCTACTTTTCTTCCCACGGTCGTTGTTAGGCATTATCTGAAAAGGAGCATGGAAAAATTAGTACTAAAGTTTTGAGCTGAGGGGAACTACAGATTAAACAGGTTGACATGCATTGATAATTATTCAGCAGAATAATTTTGCGGGTCCATTTAAAATAGAATTTAGTATAGGGTATGCACCCTTCTTGTAATCTACTTACTGGTCATTCATTTAGCCTCTCTTTACTTTTCTCCATTCTGAATCAGTGGAGTTCTTTTAAAACTCACAGATTTTCAGCTTTCTTGGTGAAAGGCAATATTATCCAAAATAATTGATGTATCTCTTTTTTTTAACCGGGTTCTAGGGCTCTATTTAGAGTTTTCACTAAATAAAGTGAAATGTTTTTAACATGAAATGTTAAAAATCAGCCCCTCAGGTTTTCAGAATCTATTCAGTTTTTTATGTTTTCATGAAATTATAACAGGAATAATATATTCTTTTGAAACCTGACTTTGAGTCTTATTTATTAGACTTTGAGGAAGATCAGGATATTCCAGATATTCAGTCCTGTTGCCTCCCCAGGTAGAACTGTACTTAGTAGATCGTGTGTCCTATGCATGTCTTGATGTCACGTTTTCTATCCCATTGGTCCAAAGTGTTCTGTCTCACTTGTGAGGAGCTGATTATTTTTCTCTTTGTAAAATAAAATCCAGAGAAGCACGCCAGATCTTTCTGTGACACAATGCTATAATGCACTCCTACAAAACATGTTATCTACAGGCTGTAAACACTCAGTACATGTCAATGCCACAGAAGTTGGTAACTGACGTTTTGTATACTGTTACACGTTCTTGTGGAATGTAGCTGTCAATCTTCCATTTGGTTTCATTGTTTTAACGGGAGAATTAAAATAAAAGAACCAAAGGCAAATAGACAAGTAGAAAAGGAAGTACAGACAGGGTCTCTAAAACAGTGCTAGTTCTTTGACTTTAAGGTCAAAATAACTCATTAATGAGTGACGCAGGGGTGAGAGTGTATTTTTAGTTGAGACATCTACTCCTCTGTCCCATTTCACCTCTGAGTGCTGACAGGCAGCCGACGCCCTGGTTTGCAATCATGTGTAGCTAAGCAGAGGAGAGCCATGAATGCCCACAGCAGTCTGGGGAGCAGCATAATGGCAGGATTTCCCCCTTGTTGAAATGGCCCTGCTCTGAGTTCCTGACAGTAAAGGTGCAAGGTCCCTCAGCTGCACTATAGCAGCTGTCTCTGAAATGTAGTTTCTGGCTGGATCAAGTCTGAATGTGTATAACACCCAGGTTGGGAGATTTGGCCTGCCTTAAACATTGTGCTCCCTTTCCTTGTGGTTTAATGATAAATGATTATATATAGTAAAGGACAGTCCAGTGATCAATATTGAAGGACATATGGGAAGGAGATTTAGTACTTCAAATTTCCAAATTTAATAAATTAATCTGTGATGGAATCTGAAGGGCTTACCAGAAACAAATTCATTATGAATCATGCTGTGTTGGCAAATATTCATTCATGTTCTTCTGATTGTTTTCTTGCCTCCAATTTCGATTCTAAGGTGAAATATGTTCATTGATCCTCGACTTCCCTACAAAAGATAAGCCAGAAGCCATCACCCCCCTTCCTTCCTACTTACCCGCCAAATCATGGGAATTGGTAACTTCACAACAGCAAATATCACTCAGACAAATGAGAACAAAACAGGGTTCTGACTTCTGTTATATCTCCAGTTGTGTATTGGAATAACAAATGGTAGTGCAGTAAAATCATATTCGCTTGTGATGTAACTCTATGCTTAACTTATTAGAAGTTGTAGGAAGCAAGGCTCCACAGGTCCTCTAAATCCAAATATTTGGCCATGTGTTTGTCATGAGTGCACATATATTGTTTGGTGCAATTCTATAATTATTGTTATAGTTGTCACGAAGACAGAGCTTCTCATAACATACTGTTTAATCAGTGAAAATATAAAAACTATTAACAGTATAAATGCTTTCCAAAATAAAAATATTTCCTTCTCTTGACATTGAAGGAATGAAGATTCTTTTCCATTTTATCCTTTAATTTCATCTAATGAAGTTGTTTATGCCAAATGATCAAATTTCAAGCATTTTATTTTTGTTTCAGCACCTCATAAAGAAACCCCAATGAGAATAACTGAGTTATTCTGTTGTAGATTGTCTTCAGACTCTCCTTGATTCCTTTATGGGAATTCCAAATTCACATATCATATGAGGGCACAGAATCACTACTGGGGTTCCCGGATCTTCCCTAGTCCCTCCCTGTGACATCCTTGATGACTGTTTTCTCATGCTGACCATGCATTCCCATCTAGGCATTATATCTTATTTTAATCTTGTATATTTCATTCAAGTGAAAGCTACTCTACTCATATATACATTCTACTCCAAATTTGTTATTCAACTGTTCAAACTACTAGAAAAAAAGCAAAACGAACTTTGAGAGCCAGAGGAATTCATATAGTGACATCTTTTTTTTTTTAATTTTAAACTATAGTCATTATGCTGTACATTGCAATCCTAGGAGTAATTTATCTTTAACTGGAAGTTTGTACCTGTTGAACACCTTCACAGACTCCCACCCCCATCCTCACTGATTCTGACAATCGCCAATCTGTTCTCTGTACCTATGAGTTCTGCTGTGTGTGTATGTCTGTGCCTGTGCTTTAGATTACACATACAAGTGATTTCATACAGTATTTTTTTAATTTTAATTTTCATACAGTATTTGACTTTGTCTTCACTTAACATTATGCCCTCTAGTTTCATCCATGTTGTAAATGGCAGGGTTTGTTTTTTTTTTTTTGATGACATTATCCTTGTTCATTCATCTGTCAATGGACACTTAGGTTGTTTCCAAGTCTTGGCTATTGTAGATGAGCTACAATGAAGAGATATCTTTTTGAGATGGTGCTTTTATTTCCTTCAGGTATATACCCAGAAGTGGAAATCCTGGATCGTATAGTAGTGCTCGTTTTAATTTTTTTGAGGCATCTCCATACTGTTTGCCATAGACATTGCACTCATTTACATTTCCACTGACAGTTCACAGGGTTCCCTCTTTTTTACATTCTTACCAACACTTTTTTCCTTTTCTTTTTGATAATAGCCATTCTGACAGGTGTAAGGTGATACCTCATTTTCATTTTGATTTTCATTTCCCTGATTATTAGTCATGTTGAGTATCTTCTAATTCACCCATTGGCCATTTGTATGGCTTCTTTGGGAAAATGTTTATTCAGATGATCTGCCTATTTTTTAATCAGATTGCTTTTTCTATTGATCATATGATATTTTAATATATTTTGATATTAACCACTTAGCAGATATATAATTGGAAAATATTTTCTCCCATTCCCTAGATTGCCTTCTCATTTTGTTCCTGGTTTCTTTTGCCTCACAGTTTGATGTAGTCCCACTTGTTTATTACTGCTTTTGTTGTCTTTGCTTTTGGTGTCAAATACAAAAAATCATTGCCAAGACTGATGTCAAGGAATTTGTTCTGTATGTTTTCTTCTAGGAGTTTTATTGGGTTAGGTCTATGTTCAAGTCTCTAATCCAATTTGAGTTGATTTTTGTGTATGGTGTAAAATAAGTGTCCAGTTTCATTCTTTTGCATAGGGCTTTCCATTCTTCTTAACACCATTTATTGAAGAGACTTTCCTTTCCTGAAAGTATATTTTTGGCTTCTTTTTCATGAATTAATTGACTATGTACACATGGGTTTATTTTTACTTTTGTTTTTTAACATCTTTATTGGAGTATAATTGCTTTACAATGTTGTGTTAGGTTCTGCTGTATAACAAAGTGAATCAGCTATATGTATACATATATCCCCATGTACCCTCCCTCTTGCATCTCCCCCCTAGCCTCCCTATCACGCCCCTCCAGGTGGGCACAAAGCACCGAGGTGATCTCCCCGTGCGATGCAGCTGCTTCCTACTAGCTATCTATTCTAGATTTGATAGTGTATATATGTCAATGCTACTCACTCACTTCGTCCCAGCTTACCCTTCCCCCTCCCTGTGTACTCAAGTCCATTCTCTACATCTGCGTCTTTATTCCTGTCCTGCCCCTAAGTTCATCAGAACTTTCTTTCTTTTTTTTTAGATTCCACATATATGTGTTAGCATACGGTATTTGTTTTTCTCTTTCTGAATTACTTCACTCTGTATGACAGACTCCAGGTCCATCCACCTCACTACAAACACCTCAATTTCGTTTCTTTTTATGGCTGAGTAATATTCCATTGTATATATGTGCCACATCTTCTTTATTCATTCATCTGTCCATGGACATTTAGGTTGCTTCCATGTCCTGGCTTTTGTAAATAGGGTTTCAATGAACAGTGTGGTACATGCTTCTTTTTGAATTACGGTTTTCTCAGGGTATATGCCCAGTAGTGGGATTGCTGGGTCATATGATAGTTCTGGTTTTAAGGAACCTCCATACTGTTCTCCATAGTGGCTGTATCAATTTACATTCCCACCAACAGTGCAAGATGGTTCCCTTTTCTCCACACCCTCTCTAAAATTTATTGTTTGTAGAATTTTTGATGATGGCCATTCTGACCGGTGTGAGGTGATACCTCATTGTAGTTTTGATTTGTACTTCTCTAATGAGTAGTGATGTTGAGCATCTTTTCATGCATTTGTTGGCAATCTGTATATCTTCTTTGGAGAAATGTCTATTTAGATCTTCTGCCCAGTTTTGGATTGGGTTGTTTGTTTCCTTGATATTGAGCTGCATGAGCTGCTTGTATATTTCGGAGATTAATTGTTTGTCAGTGGCTTCGTTTGCAACAAAATATTTTCTCCCATTCTGAGGGTTATCTTTTTATCTTGTTTATGATTTCCTTTGCTGTGAAAAAGCTTTTAAGTTTCATTAGGTCCCATTTGTTTATTTTTGTTTTTATTTCCATTTCTCTAGGAGGTGGGTCAAAAAAGATCTGGCTGTGATTTATGTCAAGGAGTGTTCTGCCTATATTTTCCTCTAAGAGTTTGATAGTGTCTGGTCTTACATTTAGGTCTTTAATCCATTCTGAGATTATTTTTGTGTATGGTGTTAGAAAGTGTTCTAATTCATTGTTTTACATGTAGCTGTCCAGTTTTCCCAGCACCACTTATTGAAGAGGCTGTGTTTTCTCCATTGTATATTCTTGCCTCCTTTATCAAAGATAAGGTGATCATATGTGCGTGGGTTTATCTCTGGGCTTTCTATCCTGTTCCACTGATCTAGACTTCTGGTTTTGTGGCAGTACCATACTGTCTTGATTACTGTAGCTTTGTAGCATAGTCTGAAGTCAGGGAGCCTGATTCCTCCAGATCCATTTTCCTTTCTGAAGATTGCTTTGCCTATTCAGGGTCTTCTGTGTTTCCATGCAAATTTTAAAATTTTTTGTTGTAGTTCTGTAAAAAAAAAAAAACCATTGTTAGTTTGGTAGGGATTGCATTGAATCTGTAGATTGCTTTGGTAGTATTGTCATTTTCACAATGTTGATTCTTCCAATTGAAGAACATGGTATATCTCTCTATCTGTTTCTCCATCTGAAGAAAGCTGTTTAATTTCTTCCATCAGTGTCTTATGGTTTTCTGCATACAGGTCTTTTGTCTCTTTAGGTAGGTTTATTCCTAGGTATTTTATTCTTTTTGTTGCAATTATAAATGGGAGTGTTTCCATAATTTCTCTTTCAGATTTTTCATCATTAGTGTATAGGAATGCAAGAGATTTCTGTGCATTAATTTTGTATCCTGTTACTTTACCAGATTCATTTATAAGCTCTAGTAGTTTTCTGGTATCATCCTTAGTACTCTCTATGTATAGTAGCATGTCATCGGCAAACAGTGACAGCTTTACTTCTTCTTTTCCGATTTGGATTCCTTTTATTTCTTTTTCTTTTCTGATTGCTGTGGCTAAAACTTCCAAAACTGTTTTGAATAATAGTGGCGAGAGTGGACAACCTTTGTCTTGTTCCTGATTTTAGAGGAAGTGGTTTCAGATTTTCACCATTGAGGATGATGTTGGCTGTGGGTTTGTCATATATGGCCTTTGTTACATTGAGGTAAGTTCCCTCTATGCCTACTTTCTGGAGAGCTTTTATCATAAATAGGTGTTGAATTTTGTTGAAAGCTTTCTCTGCGTCTATTGAGATGATCATATCGTTTTTATCCTTCCGTTTGTTAATATGGTGTATCACATTGATTGATTTGCATATACTGAAAAATCCTTGCATTCCTGGGATAAACCTCACTTGATCATGGTGTATGATCCTTTTAATGTGTTGTTGGATTCTGTTTGCTAGTATTTTGTTGAGGATTTGTGCATCTATGTTCATCAGTGATATTGGTCTATAGTTTTCTTTCTTTGTGACACCTTTGGTTTTGGTTTCAGGGTGATGGTGGCCTCATAGAATGAGTTTGGGAGTGTTCCTCCCTCTGCTATATTTTGCAAGAGTTTGAGAAGGATGGTGTTAGCTCTTCTCTAAATGTTTGATAGAATTCGCCTGTGAAGCCAACTGGTCCTGGGCTTCTGTTTGTGGGAAGATTTTTAATCACAGTTTCAATTTCAGTGCTTGTGATTGGGCTATTTATATTTTCTATTTCTTCCTGGTTCAGTCTCAGAAAGTTGTGCTTTTCTAAGAATTTGTCCATTTCTTTCAGGTTGTCCGTTTTATTGGCATGTAGTTGCTTGTAGTAATCCCTCATGATCCTTTGTATTTCTGCAGTGTCAATTGTTACTTCTCCTTTTTCATTTCTAATTCTGTTGATTTGAGTCTCCTTCTCTTTTTTCTTGATGAGTCTGACTAGTGGTTTATCAATTTGTTTATCTTCTCAAAGAAAGAGCTTTTAGGTTTATTGATCTTGGATATTGTTTCCTTCATTTCTTTTTCATTTATTCCTGATCTGATCTTTATGACTTCTTTCCTTCTGCTAAATTTGGGGTTCTTTTGTTCTTCTTTCTCTAATAGCCTTAGGTGTAAGTTTAGGTTGTTTATTTGAGCTTTTTCTTGTTTCTTAAGGTAGGATTGTATTGCTATAAACTTCCCTCTTAGAACTGCTTTTGGGGCATCCCATAGGTTTGGGGTCGTCGTGTTTTCATTGTCATTTGTTTCTAGGTACTTTTTGGTTTCCTCTTTCATTTCTCAGTGATCTCCTGGTTATTTAGTAGTGTACTGTTTAGCCTCCATGTGTTTGCATTTTTTACAGTTTTTTTCCTGTAATTGATATCTAGTTTCATAGTGTTGTGGTCAGAAAAGATACTTGATATAATTTAAATTTTCTTAAATTTACCAAGGCTGGATTTGTGACCCAAGATGTGATCTCTCCTGGAGAATATTCCATGAGTACTTGAGAAGAAAGTATTCTGTTGTTTTGGATGGAATGTCCTATAAATGTCAATTAAATCCATGTTGTTTAATGTGTCATTTAAAGCTTCTGTTTCCTTATTTATTTCCATTTTGGATGATCTGTCCACTGCTGAAAGTGAGGTGTTAAAGTCCACTACTATGATTGTGTTACTGTCAATGTCCCCTTTTATGGCTATTAGCATTTGCCTTATGTATTGAGGTGCTCCTATGTTGGGTGTATAAATATTTACAATTGTTATATCTTCTTGGATTGATCCCTTGATCATTATGTAGTGTCGCTCTTTGTCTCTTGTAGTCGTCTTTATTTTAAACTCTATTTTTTCTGATATGAGAATTGCTACTCCAGCTTTCTTTTGATTTCCATTTGCATGGAATATCTTTTTCCATCCCCTCACTTTCAGTGTGTATGTGTCCCTAGGTCTGAAGTGGGTCTCTTGTAGACAGCATATATACAGGTCTTGCTTTTCTGTCCATTCAGCCAGTCTATGTCTTTTGGTTGGAGCATTTAATCCATTTACATTTAAGGTAATTATCAATATGTAGTTCCTATTCCCATTTTCTTAATTGTTTTGGGTTTGTTATTGTAGGTCTTTTCCTTCTCTTGTGTTTCCTGCCTAGAGAAGTTCTTTTAGCATTTGTTGTAAAGTTGGTTTGGTGATGCTGAATCCTCTTAGCTTTTGCTTGTCTTAAAGGTTCTAATTTGTCCATCAGATCTGAATGAGATCCTTGCTGGGTAGAGTAATCTTGGTTGTAGGTTTTTCCCTTTCATCACTTAAGATATGTCCTGGCACTCCCTTCTGGCATGCAGACTTTCTGCTGAAAGATCAGCTCTTAACCTTATGGGCATTCCCTTGTATATTATTTGTTGTTTTTCCCTTGCTACCTTTAATATTTTTTCTTTGTATTCAACTTTTGATAGTTTGATTAATATGTGAATTGGCGTGTTTCTCCTTGGATTTATCCTGTATGGGACTCTCTGCACTTCCTGGACTTGACTGACAATTTCCTTTCCCATATTAGGGAAGTTTTCAACTATAATCTCTTCCAGTATTTTCTCAGTCCCTTTTCTTTTCTCTTCTTCTTCTGGGACCCCTATAATTCGAATGTTGGTGCATTTAATTTTGTGCCAGAGGTCTCTGAGACTGTCGTTGATTCTTCTCATTCTTTTTTCTTTATTCCACTCTGCGGTAGTTATTTCCACTATTCTCTCTTTCAGGTCACTTACCCGTTCTTCTGTCTCAGTTATTCTCTATTGATTCCTTCTAGAGAATTTTTACTTTCATTTATTTTGTTGTTCATCATTGTTTGTTTGCTCTTTAGTTCTTCTAGGTCCTTGTTAAACATTTCTTGTATTTTCTCCATTCTATTTCCAAGATTTTGGATCATCCTTCCTATCATTATTCTGAATCCTTTTTCAGGTAGACTGCCTATTTCCTCTTCATATTTTTTGCTCTGGTGGGTTTTTCCCTTACTCTTTCCTCTGCTGCATATTTCTCTGTCTTCTCATTTTGTTTAACTTATTGTGTTTGGGGTTTCCTTTTTGCAGGCTGCAGGTTCATAATTCCCCTTGCTTTTGGTGTCTGCCCCCATTGGATAAGGTTAGTTCAGTGTCTTGTGTAGGCTTCCTCGTGGAGGGGACTGGTGTCTTTGTTCTGGTGGGTGGGTTTGCATCTTGTCTTTCTGGTGGTCAGGGCTGCGTCCAGTGGTGTGTTTTGTGGTGTCTGTGAGCTTAATATTATTTTAGGCAGCCTCTCTGCTGATGGGTAAGGCTGTGTTCCTGTCTTACTAGTTGTTTGGCATAGGGTGTCCAGCACTGGAGCTTGCTGGCCATTGGGTGGAGCAGGGTCTTAACATTGAGGTGGAGATCTCTGGGAGCGCTCTCACTGATTGATATTACATGTGGCCGGGAGGTTTCTAGTGGTCCAATGTCCTGAACTCAGCTCTCCCACCTCAGAGGCTCAGGCCTGACACCAGGCCGGAGGACCTAGACAACAGGGGCTTATATTTGGGCTCTCCATTCTACCCCATTCATCAATGTGTCTGTTTATATGCCAGTACCAGTGTTTTGACTACTATAGCTTTGTAATATAGTTTGAAATAAGCAAATGTGATGCCCTCAGTTTTGTTCCTCTTTCTCTAGATTGCTTTGGCTATTGGTGGTCTATTTTGGTACCATACAAACTTCAGGATTTTTTTGTTCTATTTCTGTGAAAAGTGCCATAGAATTTTGACAAGGATTTCATTCAATCTGTAGATTGCTTTGGGTACTATGGATATTTCAACAATTTAATTTTTTATGTCCATGAGAACAAAGTATCTTCCCATTTATTTTTGTCTTCTCAATTTCCTTAATCAATGTCTTATAGATTTCAATGTACAGGTCTTTCACTTCCTTGTTTAAATTTATTCCTAAATATTTTCTGTTCGTTGCAATTGTAAATGGAATTGTTTTCTTAACATCACCTTCTGATAGTTTGTTAGTAGTATGTGGAAACACAACTGATTTTTCTGTATTGGTTTTGTATCCTGCAACTTCACTGAATTTGTGTATTACTTCTAACATATACTGACATCTTGTGGGCACGTCTCCCACTGCTAAGCCAAATGATGTGATTTTCTTTTCACTTTCTCTTTTTGTGTATGAAAAAGTGCACATTAAGAACTGGAGTAGGAAGTCTCTATGCTGTTTATTTTCGGTTGAACAACATTTTGTTCATAAGGAAGTTAAAAGATTTTTCTAATGGGATTTTTATTGGCATTTCTGTGGCCTATTCAGGAAGAACACCAAGTCTTATACAGCCTTGAGAGGAGGGGGAAAGTCTCTCTAAATGACAAGAAAGATGGGGCTTCCCTGGTGGTGCAGTGGTTAAGAATCTGCCTGCCAATGCAGGGGACACGGGTTCGAGCCCTGGTCTGGGAAGATCCCACATGCCACAGAGCAACTAAGCCCATGCACCACAACTACTGAGCCTGCGCTCTAGAGCCCGTGAGCCACAACTACTGAGCCCATGTGCCGCGACTACGGAAACCCAGTCGCCTACAGCCCATGCTCCACAAGAGAAGCCACCGCAATGAGAAGCCCGCGCACTGCAACGAAGAGTAGCTCCCGCTCTCCGCAACTAGAGAAAGCCCGTGCACTGCAACGAACACCCAACACAGCCAAAAATAAAATAAATAAATTCATAAAAAGTTTAAAGAAAAGAAATACTTTTAAAAAAATGACAAGAAAGAGTAAATGAGACTCAGATACAGAGGGTGATGTGCTCAAAGTGACTGAGAAGGTTAAGGTCAGATCCTAACCTAGAAGCCAAGTTGCCCGATTCTCTGGTCTCCTAAAATGTTTCTAGGGATCATGTGTTACTAGGAGGGCCTTTATAGACGGCATGTCTTGGTATAAAGGAAACAATAGACCTGGCACTCATCCTTACGCTCCACAAACCCTGTTCATAACTGGTCTTTCCCCATTCTCTGCGTGTGCCTAGCGGCCCCAACACAGAGTAGACTGGCCAGGAAGAGAGAAAGGAGGGCAAAAAGGAAAGAAAGAAGGGGGAGTAGACTTGAAAACGTTTTCTTGTTATCTTCTCAAGTTTAAGAGAACTAAAAGAGATTGAGGAAAAATAATTCTCTTCCCACTGGAAAAAAAATTACACTTTTCTTTGTTCCTACAAAAAATTGACAAAAATGGATCAATTAAGCTGGAAAGCTGCATAGCCACTTCTTGTCTTCCTCTTTGTGTGTCATCCCATTTGAAGTAGCAAGAAAACCTTTCATAATGGATTGGGACAAGGCCAGGAATCATTGAATGTTTTGGAGCTGTGCCCAGACTATTCTGCTTAAAACAAAGAGAATAAAGTATATCATTTGTCATAGTTTCCACATGACTTCAATATTGCATGTGAGCTAACTACTCTTTCCCCATCTGATCAGGGACGTTACTGACAGAGATACAGCAGGCCCCTCTTGCGACTAAACACATGAATGCCGTCACCAGATCCCAGGCAAGTCCACCTACCAGCTTTTGTAAAGTTACTGTACGGATAATGGAAGAGAACAACTTAGATGTGCGTCTCTTGCTACAGATGGGACAGTTTTGGTCATTTAAGTTTTTAGAATGATCACTGTGTGTAACAAGACAATTGTTGCAGTATTTACAGAGTTTTTGCTTTTTTTCATTTTTCAAACCACATGATGTTTCCTTCATTCAGGCAGATGGGTGATTCTCAGCTCATCACTTCAAGGAAAGGATGTACTGCTGGGAAAAAAATAAAGCTGCCTTGCTTACCATTTTATTTCAAAAGTTTTAGTCCTATAGGTAAATCAAAGGACAAGCATCAGTTACAGATTTAGGAGATGATACACTGAAATAATACAAGTTAGCCTACCTGAGGCAAAATAAGCATTTTCTAAGTGGAGCAAGGGGGAGAGGAGAGAGTATCCGAGTAAAGCAAGGAGGCATAAGTATCGATGGGTCCTTGGAGGAACATTGAACCTTGTCCCCTAGAGACATCTTGGAAAGAAAACCACAAGACCTCTGGGCCACTTTCATGTATTAAATAAATCTCAGTGCAGCCCTGGTTAAAACTTCCATCTTCATTTCTCTCTTCTGCTCTTTGAACCTGAGGCTTGACTCCTGGCTGCAGTAAGGTCAGCATGGCTTGCTCTGTTCTCTTCCTCTGCCTTTTGTCTTTGGTTCTAATTCCCTTGAGGTTAGGGAAGAAACAAAAGTTAAGAAGAATTTTTTTAAAATGGCAGACACTTTCTCATTTAACTGGTGTGCACCTTTGGGTGTCACTGCTTTCCTGCCCAACCACTGATGGCCTCGATGTGCGAGCATCCCTGTGAGAGAGCAGCCGGGGACGCTCAGGAGCCTCCTCAGGGCAGGATCTTCCCCTCCCTGTCAGATCCCATTCAGGAAGCACTCCCCATGGCCTCTTGTCTCCCCTTTTCCTGGTGGAGAACTGGCTGATGACTCAGGCCTGCTGCCTTCAGAGGTGGCACCTGTGGGACACAGCACTCACTCCTCCTCACTGTGCCTCATGGAGACACCCAGGCAGCCCCAATGCTGCCCCCCTTCACTGTACCATCCTTCTCTGATTTCCTCATCTTCTGCTTAAGTAGATGCAAAAATAGATCAAAATCTGCTCCAGAAACAGATATCCAAAGACAGAATGCCATGCAGTTTTCCTTTTTACTCCGATGATCTCTGTCTTTAAAAGCAAGTATTTTAGGATAGCGATGTCTGAAGTGGCTCATGGGGAAAGTGGAACACTCTGATGATACTCTTCTCCTGACTGCTGCATCCCTCACATCAGCTAAAGAAGTGAAGATCAGGGGTTGCAGGGTCTGTACAGTTGCTTCTTCATAAATCCTAGAGTGCCTGGCTGTGAGTTGTTCTTAATGGAAAATGGTGAACGCTTAATGCCTCTTGGTCCCTAGTTCTGGGTCCCAGCTGCCAAATTTGTGACAATGAAAAATGCTCCAGAGTACATCTTATTCATCTAAATGGAAAAAAAATCTCTTTGATTCTATAAGTGATTCTAAATAAAGGTTTCTAATTCTTAAGACAAAATAAAAAAATATACATATATAGTCCAATATTTTATATTGTGTAATTTATATATATTATAATTAAATATATTCCAATAATATTAGTAATATCAATTAATATTTACCAATTAGATGAGCTTGAGGAACAAAATTCAATAATAAGCCCTGCACCAACCAAGTCACCACAGATACAGGAAAAGGAAAGCCTGGCTGTGAGGATATGGCAGAAGATTAAACATGGTCATAAAACAATTATAAGTCATCAGTGTGGTCTCTCCTGGAAATTATTAGGAGAACTATGAAGGCAGAGGTTAGATAATTATTGTGCTATATTTTGCAATAAACAAAATTTTCTCAATGTTGTAAATTGCTTTCTTCAATATGAATTTTAAATGTTGTAAAGAATCCAGAAAGAGTAAAAAGATTAATTAAAATTATGAAGTATAATATATTTAACCTTTAGAACAGAGGAGGAAATATTAAGAAATAACTGACTCATGGCCTTTAACATATAGAGAGGTTTTGTTTTTTAATTAAAAATAAAGAATGAAAACAAATAAACAACGAACACTTACAAAAATCTTTGATCCAACAGCGTCCATCATCATAACAATAGCCCTTGGCATAGAATTAAGACTTTCTCCATTTCATGTTTGAGTACCTGCAGTTACAAAAGGCATTCCACTAACAGCTGGCCTAGCTCACTAACGTGACAAAAACTTGCACTTACATCAGTTTTATACCAAATCTCACCATTCATTAAACCATGGATAAATTTCTTTTTGCTGTTGTTGAAAACAAAAGTCATTACCTTGTTTATCATTAAAAAAGAGATTTTATTTTTACTAATCAAAATAGGATATGGTTTAATCAGAATAAGGTGTTACGTGCATTAGGTGTCCCCAGGTGGGTTCTGAGGTTCTCTAACCACCTAACATCTAAGTGAATACACAACACATACATTTTCATATTATCCATCCTCCTGAAATTCAGCAGTCTTCCATTTATAGTGTTTTTCAGAGTAAAATCTCCCAGTCACTTGAACCAAAATCATCAAGTAACTCACTAAAAAAGTAAACCCCCAACCTCATGCCAGACCTATTGAATCAGAATCTGTTCATCAGAATAGGACATATTTTTTCTTCATGTTATTCTTAAATGTACAGTAAAATTTGAGAAATACTGTCCAGTTGGTTAACTCTGGAGCTTTTATTTTTTAATCTCATCTTATATTGCCTGCAGCATTTACTTTATCTCAGAAATCCCTTCATCTTTAAACATTCTTAAGCCTCAGTTTCCTCAACTGAGGATGGGTTAATATTACTTTGCGGTTTTTAGATTATAAAATGAGTTGTAAAGTGCTTAGCAATGGACTTGGCATATGGTAAGTGTTCCATAAATGATAATAAAGATGATTGTGGTAATGATGGGAATGACAAAATAAGGGCAGGTGGAAACAAGGATCCCATGATAATTCTCTGATCTCTTTTCCTGAACACATTGGGCAGACTTTAAAGCTGTAAACCCAAAAGATTAAAATTAAACAAAACCAGATGGTGTGGATAAAAGAATACCTCTCTTTCCCTAAATCAGGAAATTTCCACATCTGCTTTCCGTCTTTGTAGACCTTGCCTCTTCCCCTCCCCACACGGGAGGGGTGAGGAGGGTTGATTCTGTTGTTCGCAGTCCATTTATGAGTAGGAAATTAGTCCTTAATCTAACTTAAAGTGTAGGACTCAAGACTCCACTCACTCTGCTTATATCGCTTGCATTTTAAGTCTTTGCCTACCTGTGATAATAAGCAAATCTAAGGAGAGCTAATTTAGTACGCTGTGATTGGCTACCTCTTTCTCTTTCTCTTTCAGCTCAGATACTTGAAAATCAAGTCAACTCTTGGCCAGTTTGATGCGTGGCCTATCTCTCCTACTCATCCTTATAGGAATTCTGAGCTTGCTTTTCTGGATTCAGAAGGAAGTAGGAAACTCCACTTAGGCCTGAACCTCAACCCACCTTTCCTGCTTTAGAGGTAATCAGGTCCTGGTTCGGCTGAAAGTCCTTCTTCACTTTCCATTTGTATTAAGCTAATACATATAAGCATCCTCAGGAATCTTCCCAGTGGTGAGCAGGGCAGGATTTGGCCATTCTTACGTCCCTGGAAATATCATCATGGAACATAAAATCCCCACTTTAAATGGAAATTACCAAACATTTTAGTTGAATAATAATGAA
Organism: Stenella coeruleoalba; assembly: GCF_951394435.1. Lineage (NCBI taxonomy): Eukaryota > Metazoa > Chordata > Mammalia > Artiodactyla > Delphinidae > Stenella > Stenella coeruleoalba. The sequence goes on from NC_137147.1 coordinate 74,487,401, forward strand.
TATATGACATATCCAAACATGTGGGATACAGCAAAAGCAGTACAGAAGGTCCGTGACTTACGGTTTTCTGACTTTATGATGGTATGAAAGTGATATGCATTAAGTAGAAACCACACTTCAAATTTTGAATTTTGATCTTTTCCTGGGCTAGTATGATGCTCTCTTTTGATGCTGGACAGCTCCCAGCCAGTCACTGGATCACAAGGGTAAACCACCATCACACTACTACCAAACGTAAAATAGATAGCTAGTGGGAAGCTGCTGCATAGCACAGGGAGATCAGCTCGGTGCTTTGTGACCACCTAGAGGGGTGGGATAGGGAGGGTGGGAGGGAGACACAAGAGGTAGGAGATATGGGGATATATGTATATGTATAGCTGATTCACTTCGTTATAAAGCAGAACCTAACACGCCATTGTAAAGCAATTATACTCCAATAAAGATGTTAAAAAAAACAAAACAAAACCAGTCTGAACCCAGACAACCACTCTGCTTTTTGTTTTCAGTACAGTATTCAATAAATTACATGAGAGAGTCAGCACCATATTATAAAATAGGCTTTGTGTTAGATAACCTTGCCCAACTGTAGGCTAATATAAGTGTTCTGAGTACGTTCAAGGTAAGCTAGGCTAAGCTATGATGTCCGGAGTTTAGGTGTATTAAATCCACTTTTGACTTAAGATATTTTCAACTTATGATGGGTTTATTGGGATGTAACTCCACTGGAAGTCAAGGAATATTTGTAATTAGAGGCAAATTTATGGATTTAAATTATATTTGTTAGGAAAGAAGAAATGTTGAGAATCAATAGTCAAACTTGCAACTCAAAGAACTAGAAAAAGTAGCAAGATAAATAAAAGAAAGTAAAGGTAGTAAATAATAAACTATGTGCAGGAGAAACAAAATTGACCAACTTTCACAAGAAAAAACAAATATATAAAGAACCCCTTACCCGTTAAAGTAACTGAATCCATAATTGAAGGATTATTAAGTTTCTCCCATAAGTGAAACTCTATGCTTAGGTGGCTCACTAGTGAACTTTCTGAAAATTAAAAAAAAAATTATTAAAAACCCTGTACAAATTTTTCTATATATAGAAAAGGAGCCATAAGTTGCAACTTATCTAATGAACTATTATCATCTTGATACCAAAATCTGACCTAAACATTTTAATCAAAGACAAAGTTGAATACCAGTATCACTCAGGATCCTGGACAGAATGAACAGTAATCTCTGCTGTCTGGCTATGTCACAAGATTTCATTCTCCATAGGACTACTTGAAAAGAGGTTCTGGGTGCTAAGCAACTACTTCATCGAGGAAGGAGAACACCAAAGATGCCCTGATTCCAGAGCCCCAGCTGCAGGGTTTGTGTACAGGCTGCAGGTGCCTGGGGAGCACTGTGTCTCCACAGCACAGAGGTAAGTGGCTGAGTCTTCAGGTTTAGGGGCTGCGATGTGCAGAGAGCTTCCCTTCTTTAACAAGGTGGCTTTTAGTCTTTCGTTCTGCTTTTTGTCCCCAACTGAGTAAAGAGCGAAGAGAAGTTCGGGTCCCTTCCCAGGATCCTGTCTATACCACAGTAGCCCTTTAAAATTGCTGACCGTGTAGCTGCAGTTGAGGATGAGACTGTCTCCCTCCTGGATTTTCATGGTCTGAGGACTCTGCTCCACCTTGTCTTCTCCCCTCAACCCTGTTCAGGAAAACAAAATCAGAAATGAAACAAAGCTTTCAGTTCAGCAGTTTTGAAAAATTCCAACAAGAAACCTGGGATGAGCTGAGACTAAACCCCTCTCTCTCTTCTCTCCAGCTTTGGATAAATGTGCCCTTATGGTTCTCATCTCTTAACCTCCAACTTACAGCCAAGCTGAAGCCACAAGACTATGAATGCACATTCCAGCATGTTCTCCATCCTGATATCACACTCTTGATACAATTTTAATGATTCCAAATCTTCTCCCCTGAGGAGCTGCTCCTGTGTCTTAGTTCTCCTTCTCTAATGCACGAGATAGCCTTTCTGTTGGTGGCTCAGCCAATCAAGAGCAAATCCTCTAGTAGCTGTCATGCTTTTGATGGTTAAGGCACTGGAGGAATGAGAGGAATGGAACCACTGCCACCTGGTGGTCACAAACACAAACATCTCACAGGACCCACTTCATGCCCCCTACAAAGACAAAAATTGATGGGAGGACATTTTTTATATTGGTGGGCATAGTGCGTATGAGGTTTAAAATAGTAATCAGAAAAGCCTTCTCTGCCTGCAATTTGAATCGTTTCATTTTTCCTTGTTTGGCCTTTAAAGCTAAACTGCTACCAGAGGTTATAAAAGTTGAACCCAAGCATAGGTGTAATGGATTGTGTTTCTCTTTATAGTACACAAGAATCTCAGCAGGGGGGACCTTAAAAGGACTAGAGTGCTGAAAAAAGCGGGGGGATAAAAGAGCTGTGGATATGTCTGGAGACCTCTTTGACAGAGAATTGGGAACATAAGAAACCATGGCTTCAATTAATTTTATGCCTGGCTACAGGGACCAAGTGCAACTAAAACTCAGGGTCACGAACTTGATAGATCTTAGGAGAAGAGGAGGGAAGAGCATGGCAGAGGGAAAGCAGAGCTCTCCATTCTAGACCCTGGAAAGATCAGAACATCACGGAGCAGAGTGGGGAACAGGAAGATACGTATAGCAAAACTAGTATTGTTTAATTTGTTTGGTTCTATGACACTCCACTGGGTTTTTTGTTTTGTTTTGTTTTTGTTTTTACATCTTTATTGGAGTATAATTGCTTTACAATGGTGTGTTACTTTCTGCTTTATAACAAAGTGAATCAGTTATACATATACATATGTTCCCATATCTCTTCCCTCTTGCATCTCCCTCCCTCCCACCCTCCCTATCCCACCCATCCAGGCGGTCACAAAGCACCGAGCTGATCTCCCTGTGCTATGGGGCTCCTTCCCACTAACTATCTACCTTACGTTTGTTAGTGTATATCTGTCCATGCCTCTCTCTCGCTTTGTCACAGCTCACCCTTCCCCCTCCCCACATCCTGAAGTCCATTCTCTAGTAGCTCTGTGTCTTTATTCCTGTCTTACCCCTAGGTTCTTCATGACATTTTTGTCCTTAAATTCCATATATATGTGTTAGCATACGGTACTTGTCTTTCTCTTTCTGACTTATTTCACTCTGTATGAAAGACTCTAGGTCTATCCACCTCATTACAAATAGCTCAATTTCGTTTCTTTTTATGGCTAAGTAATATTCCATTGTATATATGTGCCACCGCTTCTTTATCCATTCATCCGATGGTGGACACTAAGGTTGTTTCCATCTCTGGGCTATTGTAAATAGAGCTGCAATGAACATTTTGGTACATGACTCTTTATGAATTATGGTTTTCTCAGGGTATATGTCCGGTAGTGGGATTGCTGGGTCATATGGTAGTTGTATTTGCAGTTTTTTAAGGAACGTCCATACTGTTCTCCACAGTGCCTGTATCAATTTACATTCCCACCACCAGTGCAAGAGGGTTCCCTTTTCTCAACACCCTCTCCAGCATTTATTGTTTCTAGATTTTTTGATGATGGCCATTCTGACCGGTGTGAGATGATATCTCATTGTAGTTTTGATTTGCATTTCTCTAATGATTAATGATGTTGAGCATTCTTTCATGTGTTTGTTGGCAGTCTGTATATTTTCTTTAGAGAAATGTCTATTTAGGTCTTCTGCCCATTTTTGGATTGGGTTGTTTGTCATTTTCTTATTGAGGTGCATGAGCTGCTTATAAATTTTGGAGATTAATCCTTTGTCACTTGCTTCATTTGCAAATATTTTGTCCCATTCTGAGGGTTGTCTTTTGGTCTTGTTTATGGTTTCCTGTGCTGTACAAAAGCTTTGAAGTTTTATTAGGTCCCATTTGTGTATTTTTGTTTTTATTTCCACTTCTCTAGGAGGTGGGTCAAAAAGGAACTTGCTGTGATTTATGTCATAGAGTATTCTGCCTATGTTTTCCTCTGAGAATTTGATAGTTTTTGGCCTTACAGTTAGGTCTTAATCCATTTTGAGGTTATTTTTGTGTATGGTGTTAGGGAGTGATCTAATCTCAAACTTTTACATGTAGCTGTCCAGTTTTCCCAGCACCACTTATTGAAGAGGCTGTCCTTTCTCCACTGTACATTCCTGCCTCCTTTATCAAAGATAAGGTGACCATATGTGCGTGGGTTTATCTCTGGGCTTTCTATTCTGTTCCATTGATCTATCTTTTTTTTTTTTTGCCAGTACCATACTGTCTTGATTACTGTAGCTTTGTAGTATAGTCTGAAGTCAGGGAGCCTGATTCCTCCAGCTCCATTTTTCGTTCTCAAAATTGCTTTGGCTATTCGGGGTCTTTTGTGTTTCCATACAAACTGTGAAATTTTTTGTTCTAGTTTTGTGAAAAATGCCACTGGTAGTTTGATAGGGATTGCATTGAATCTGTAGACTGCTTTGGGTAGTAGAGTCATTTTCATAATGTTGATTCTTCCAATCCAAGAACATGGTATATCTCTCTATCTATTTGTATCATCTTTAATTTCTTTCCTCAGTGTCTTATAATTTTCTGCATACAGGTCTTTTGTCTCCTTAGGTAGGTTTATTCCTAGATATTTTATTCTTTTTTGTTGCAATGGTAAATGGGAGTGTTTTATTGATTTCACTTTCAGACTTTCATCATTAGTGTATAGGAATACGAGAGATTTCTGTGCATTAATTTTGTATCCTGTAACTTTACCAAATTCATTGATTAGCTCTAGTAGTTTTCTGGTAGCATCTTTAGGATTCTCTATATATAGTATCATGTAATCCGCAAACAGTGACAGCTTTACTTCTTCTTTTCCGACTTGGATTCCTTTTATTTCCTTTTCTTCTCTGATTGCTGTGGCTAAAACTTCCAAAACTATGTTGAATAAGAGTGGTGAGAGTGGACAACCTTGTCTTGTTCCTGATTTTAGTGGAAATGCTTTCAGTTTTTCACCATTGAGGATGATGTTGGCTGTGGGTTTGTCATATATGGCCTTTATTATGTTGAGGAATGTTCCCTCTATGCCTACTTTCTGCAGGGATTTTATCATAAATGGGTGTTGAATTTTGTTGAAAGCTTTCTCTGCGTCTATTCAGATGATCATATGGTTTTTCTCCTTCAATTTGTTAATATGGTGTATCACATTGATTGATTTGCTTATATTGAAGAATCCTTGCATTCCTGGAATAAACCCCACTTAATCATGGTGTATGATCCTTTTAATGTGTTGTTGGATTCTGTTTGCTAGTAGTTTGTTGAGGATTTTTGCATGTATGCCCATCAGTGATATTGGCCTGTAGTTTTCTTTCTTTGTGACATCCTTGTCTGGTTTTGGTATCAGAGCGATAGTGGCCTCGTAGAATGAGTTTTGGAGTGTTCCTCCCTCTGCTATATTTTGCAAGAGTTTGAGAAGGATAGGTGTTAGCTCTTCTCTAAATGTTTTATAGAATTCGCCTGTGAAACCATCTGGTCCTGGGCTTTTGTTTGTGGGAAGATTTTTAATCACAGTTTCAATTTCAGTGCTTGTGATTGGTCTGTTCATATTTTCTATTTCTTCCTGATTCAGTCTTGGCAGGTTGTGCATTTGTAAGAATTTGTCCATATCTTCCAGGTTGTCCATTTTATTGGCATAGAGTTGCTTGTAGTAATCTCTCAAGATCTTTTGTATTTCTGCAGTGTCAGTTGTTACTTCTCCTTTTTCATTTCTAATTCTATTGATTTGAGTCTTCTCCCTTTTTTTCTTGATGAGTCTGGCTAATGGTTTATCAATTTTGTTTATCTTCTCAAAAAACCAGCTTTTAGTTTTTTTGATCTTTGCTATCGTTTCCTTCATTTTTGTTTCATTTATTTCTGATCTGATTTTTATGATTTCTTTCCTTCTGCTAACTTTGGGGTTTTTCTGTTCTTCTTTCTCTAATTGCCTTAGGTGCAAGGTGAGGTTGTTTATTCGATATGTTTTCTATTTCTTAAGGTAGGATTGTATTGCTATAAACTTCCCTCTTAGTACTGCTTTTGCTGCATCCCATAGATTTTGGGTCGTCGTGTCTGCATATTCATTTGTTTCTAGGTATTTTTTTATTTCCTCTTTGATTTCTTCAGTGATCACTTCGTTATTAAGTAGTGTATTGTACATCCTCCATGTGTTTGTATTTTTTACAGATCTTTTCCTGTAATTGATATCTAGTCTCATAGCGTTGTGATCGGAAAAGATACTTGATACAATTTCAATTTTCTTAAATTTACCAAGGCTTGATTTGTGACCCAGGATATGATCTATCTTGGAGAATGTTCCATGAGAACTTGAGAAAAATTTGTATTCTGTTGTTTTTGGATGGAATGTCCTATAAATATCAATTAAGTCCATCTTGTTTAATGTATCATTTAAAACTTGTGTTTCATTATTTGTTTTCATTTTGGATGATCTGTCCATTGGTGAAAGTGGGGTGTTAAAGCCCCCTACTATGAATATGTTACTGTCGATTTCCTCTTTTATGGCTGTTACTATTTGCTTTATGTATTGAGGTGCTCCTATGTTGGGTGCATAAATATTTACCATTGTTATATCTTCTTCTTGGATCGATCCCTTGATCATTATGTAGTGTCCTTCTTTGTCTCTTCCAATAGTCTTTATTTTCAAGTCCATTTTGTCTGATATGAGAATTGCTACTCCAGCTTGCTTTTGGTTTCCATTTGCATGAAATATCTTTTTCCATGCCCTTACTTTCAGTCTATACGTGTCTCTAGGTGTGAAGTGGGTCTATTGTAGACAGCAAATATATGGGTCTTGTTTTTGTATCCATTCAGCCAATCTGTGTCTTTTGGTGGGAGCATTTAGTCCATTTACATATAAGGTAATTATCGATATGTATGTTCCTATTCCCATTTTCTTAATTGTTTTGGATTCGTTATTGTAGGTCTTTTCCTTCTCTTGTGTTTCTTGCCTAGAGAAGTTCCTTTAGCAGTTGTTGTAAAGCTGGTTTGGTGGTGCTGAACTCTCTCAGCTTTTCCTTGTCTGTAAACGTTTTAATTTCTCCATCAAATCTGAATGAGATCCTTGCTGGGTAATCTTGGTTGCAGGTTTTTCTCCTTCATCACTTTAAATATGTCCTGCCAGTCCCTTCTGGCTTGCAGAGTTTCTGCTGAAAGATCAGCTCTTAACCTTATGGGGATTCCCTTGTGTGTTAGTTGTTGTTTTTCCCTTGCTGCTTTTAATATGTTTTCTTTGTATTTAATTTTTGACAGTTTGATTAGTATGTGTCTTGGCGTGTTTCTCCTTCGATTTACCCTGTATGGGACGCTCTGTGCTGCCTGGACTTGATTAACTATTTCCTTTTCCATATTAGGGAAGTTTTCAACTATAATCTCTTCAAATATTTTCTCAGTCCCTTTCTTTTTCTCTTCTTCTTCTGGAATCCCTATAATTTAAATGTTGGTGCATTTAATGTTGTCCCAGAGGTCTCTGAGACTTTCCCAGTTCTTTTCATTCTTTTTTCTTTATTCTGCTCTGCAGTAGTTATTTCCACTATTTTATCTTCCAGGTCACTTATCTGTTCTACTGCCTCAGTTATTCTGCTATTGATCCCATCTAGGGTGTTTTTAATTTCATTTATTGTGCTGTTCATCGTTGTTTGTTTCATCTTTAGTTCTTCTAGGTCCTTGTTAAATGTTTCTTGCATTTTGTCTATTCTATTTCCAAGATTTTGGATCATCTTTACTATCATTATTCTGCATCCTTTTTTAGGCAGACTGCCTATTTCCTCTTCATTTGTTAGGTCTGGTGGGTTTTTATCTTGCTCCTTCATCTGCTGTGTGTTTCGCTGTCTTCTCATTTTGCTTATCTTACTGTGTTTGGGGTCTCCTTTTTGCAGGCTGCAGGTTCGTAGTTCCCGTTGTTTTTGGTGTCTGTCCCCAGTGGCTAAGGTTGGTTCAGTGGGTTGTGTAGGCTTCCTGGTGGAGGGGACTAGTTCCTGTGTTCTGGTGGATGAGGCTGGATCTTGTCTTTCTGGTGGGCAGGTCCACGTCTGGTGATGTGTTTTGCGGTGTCTGTGGACTTATTATTATTTTAGGCAGTCTCTCTGCTAATGGGTGGGATTGTGTTCATGTCTTGCTAGTTGTTTGGCATAGGATGTCCAGCACTGTAGCTTCCTGGTCGTTGAGTGATGCTGGGTGCTAGTGTTGAGATGGAGATCTCTGGAGATTTTCACCGTTTGATATTATGTGGAGCTGGGAGGTCTCTTGTGGACCAGTGTCCTGAAGTTGGCTCTCCCACCTCAGAGGCACAGCACTGACTCCTGGCTGTAGCACCAAGAGCCTTTCATCCACACGGCTCAGAATAAAAGGGAGAAAAAGTAGAAAGAAAGAATTAGTAGAAGTAGAAAGAAAGAAAGGAGGGAGGGAAGACGGAGGGAAGGAAGGAAAACAGAAAGAAAGAAGATAAAGTAAAATAAAATAAGATAAAATATAATAAAGTTATTAAAATTAAAAAAATTATTATTAAGAGAAAAAAAAACGGACGGATAGAACCCTAGGGCAAATGGTGGAAGCAAAGCTATACAGACAAAATCTCACACAGAAGCATACACATACACACTCACAAAAAGAGGAAAAGGGGAAAAAATCATAAATCTTCCTCTCAAATTCCACCTCCTTAATTTGGGATGATTCGTTGTCTATTCATGTATTCCACAGATGCAGGGTACAATCAAGTTGATTGTGGAGCTTTAATCCGCTGCTTCTGAGGCTTCTGGGAGAGATTTCCCTTTCTCTTCTTTGTTCTCACAGCTCTCAGGGGGCTCAGCTTTGGATTTGGCCCCGCCTCTGCGTGTAGGTCACCGGAGGGCGTCTCTTCTTCGCTCAGACAGGGCGGGGTTAAAGGAGCAGCTGATTCGGGGGCTCTGGCTCACTCAGGCAGGGCGGAGGGAGGGGCACGGAGGGCGGGGCGAGTGTGCGTCGGCAGAGGCCGGCGTGACGTTGCACCAGCCTGAGGCGCGCAGTGCGTTCTTCCGGGGGAGTTGTCCCTGGATTCTGGGACCCCGGCAGTGGCGGGCTAAACAGGCTCCCCGGAAGAGGGGTGTGGAGAGTTACCTGTGCTCGCACACAGGCTTCTTGGTGGCGGAATCAGCAGCAGCCTTAGCGTCTCCTGCCCGTCTCTGGGGTCCGCGCTTTTAGCCGCGGCTCGGCGCCCGTCTCTGGAGCTCCTTTAAGCAGCGCTCTTAATCCCCTCTCCTCGCGCACCAGGAAGCAAAGAGGGAAGAAAAAGTCTCTTGCCTCTTCGGCAGGTCCAGACTTTTCCCCGGACTCCCTCCCGGCTAGCCGTGGCGCATTAACCCCCTGCAGGCTGTGTTCTCGCCACCAACCCCAGTCCTCTCCCGGCGCTCCGACCGAAGTCCGAGTCTCAGCTCCCAGCCCCGCCTGCCCCGGCGGGTGAGCAGACAAGCCTCTCGGCCTGGTAAGTGCCGGTCGGCCCTGACCCTCTGTGCGGGAATCTCTCCGCTTTTCCCTCCTCACCCCTCTTGCTGTGCTCTCCTTCGTGGCTCCGAAGCTTTCCCCCTCCGCCACCCGCAGTCTCCACCCGCGAAGGGGCTTCCCAGTGTGTGGGAACGTTTCTTCCTTCACAGCTCCCTCCCACTGGTGCAGGTCCCGTCCCTATCCTTTTGTCTCTGTTTATTCTTTTTTCTTTTGCCCTACCCATGTATGTGGGGGGTTTCTTGCCTTTTGGGAGGTCTGAGGTCTTCTGCCAGCGTTCAGTAGGTGTTCTGTAGGAGTTGTTCCCCGTGTAGATGTATTTCTGGTGTATCTGTGGGGAGGAAGGTGATCTCCGCATCTTACTCTTCTGCCATCTTCCCGGAAGCCGCACTCCATTGGGTTTTGTCATTGAACATGTGTTGATGTTGCAGAGTTGACCACCATTTATATAAGCTCTCCTCAGACTTGTCCGAAGAGCACACTCTACCCCCATTAGCTACAACCCAGAAAAAGAACATCAACTCTCAGACGCACTGCTTTGATGTCACTTCATCCCTCACCCACTCAGGGACTAGAAAAGAATAAGCTGCACAGAATTTATTGCACTAACAGTGTAGGTAAGGGGTTTGTTGTTCTTTGACTTTTTCTTTGAAAATCTGATAATTTCTCAGTGATATAAAAGTCATTAAACTAACTTGTATCCATTTTCTCATCCTTTGATTTGATTTATTCTAGTCACACTTAGCAAACTCTGACTCTTACAAATCATAATTAAAAGGATGTGTTTCTCTGTTTCTGAATGTGTGTCTCAGAAAGAACGTGAAAAAGATAACTGCAGGATTAATGCAGGAGCTCTTTGTAGGATAGGCTCTAAAAGAACCCAGAAGCTGAATGTGTGATGTGTAATGAAACCAAGGAGATGATTTACAGTTGTGATTTTTTATGAAATTTGTTTGCAATTTAAAAAAGAATTTTTTAATTTGAAATAATTATAGATTCATGGAAGTTTCCAAAAATGTACAGGGAAGCTCTGTGTACTCTTCACCCTATGTCCTCCAGGGGTCTCTAAACCAGGAAATTAACATTGGTACAACACACAGGACTTATTAGATTTCCACAGTTTACATGCAGCCATTTATGTGTGTGTGTAGTTCTAGGCAATTTTACACATGTACAGATTCATGCATTCATGTATATCACATGTATAGCTTCACTGCCACAATCAAGATGCACAGCTGTTTCATAACCACAAGGCTTCCTCATGCCACCCCTTTGTAGCCACACCCACCCCTTCCCTAGTCATTAACCCCTGACAATCACTAACCTGTTCTTCATCCCTACGATTTTGTTATTTTAATAATGTTATATAAATGGAATTACATAGAAGTAAGCATTGAGATTTTTTTCACTCAGAATGAGTAGTAAAAACATGAGATTTGTCCAGGTAATAGTGTGTAACCAACCTGTTTGTTTCTTTTATTTCTGAGTAGTATTCCATGGTAGGGATGTGCCACAGTTTGTTTAACCAGTCACCTACTAAGGGACATCAGGTTTCCATATTTTGGCTGCTATGAATAAGCTGTTATGAATATTCAGGTATAGATTTTTATGTAAATGAAATCTTCTATTTATCTAGGATAAGTGTCCAAGTCTGCATTGCATGTTTAGTTTTATAAGAAATTGCCAGGCCATTTTCCAGAGTGCCTGTATCATTCTATATTCCCATCAGCAGTTTATGAGTGATCCAGTTTTCCCCACGTTTGCCAGAATTAGGTGTTGTCACTATTTTTTATTTTAGCCCCACTGATAGTTGTATAGTGATATTTCATTGTGGTTTTAATTTGCGTTTCTCTGATGGCTAATGATGTTGAGCATCTTTTCATGTGCTGATTTGCAATCTGTATATCCTCTTTGGTGAAATATCAATCTGAGTCTTTCACCCGTTTTTCTAATTGGTTGTTCATTTTCTATACCATTTAGCTTGTAGAGTTCTTTATATATTCTAGATACAAGTACTGTGTCAGATACATGGTTTGTAAATATTTACCCCCAGTCTGTACCTTATCCTTTCATATTCTTAACAGGGTCTTTTGTAGAGGAAGAGTTTTTAAATTTGATTCAGTTAGGGGTGTGTGTGTGTGTGTGTGTGTGTGTGTGTGTGTGTGTGTGTGTATCATGCTTTTGGTGTCAAATCTAAGATTTACTTAGCTCCAGTCCTGAGATTTTGTCTTATTTTTTTTCAAGTTTCATAGTTTATATTTTACATTTAAGTCTATGATCCATTTTGAGTTTATTTTTATAATGCATATTTTTAAGAAGATCTTTTTTAGAAAAGAGGAATCTGTCATCATCTTTGTCTTAAGCTTTACCTATTTGCTGTTATCAAGTAACTAGTTCAAAGCAACATAACCAAAATGTAGCTTGAGCACTTCTCATAGAAGACCGGAAAAAAACTTTTATGCTTTGAGCCTGTGAGCTTCCCTTTTTATACTTACTGTGATTTCTCTAAATTAAAAGTAAAGTTAGAACTATAGAACAAACCCAAACCCTTCTCAACATATCAGCCTCTGAAATCATCTATCATGTATTACAGGGCAATGTTTTCTAGTATAGATTTGGAAAATGGTTACATCTATCTTATGATCAAGGATAACTGCTGTCTTTCCTAAAATTCACATTCTTTTAAACTTTAAAATTCTCTGAGAAAAAAATGCCTATTAATATTTAGGTCATCAAAGTGAACTAAAGTGAGAGTCTTTTCCTTGCTCTAACTTCTTTCCTATAATGGAACATGTGTTTCTTGAAAAAGAGAATATTCTCTACAAATAGTCACAAGAAAGAGAATTGCCTCTTTCTCTTATTACTTTTTGCTAAAATTACATGCTTCCATCTACCTTTTATCACAGTCACCATTCCAAGGTCAAATAGCTCATTTCCCCAAGGATGTAGTGATTCTTCTTTCTACTGTGCCAGAGGCAGAGTCCTGATTTTTGCTCTCATAGGAGAACTTTTAAAATACCAGTATTACAATCGAGGATAATACTTCCTAAAAGTTTTCTTAAGGGTTGAGAATCCAGGAACTTAAAATGATTCTTGATTGAAATAATTCAGCCTTTGGAAACAGAATCAGGAAATTAGAAAAACAGACAAGACATTTTTCTTGTCTCAGGCTAGGACTCCCAATGGTAGGAATATCTACCCCCAAACTAGGTCACTAGACTGGAAATTAAAAATATACAAAGAAGCAGAACAAGTGATGGCAATGGTAAAGATAAATAGAAACAGATAGTTCGACACCATCCAGTTGTACTCATGGGCAACATCTAGTGTATGGAGAACACCTATTATAAAAACGTCATTTCCTTTGAGCCCTAGAAGTTAGGATGGAAAGGAAAAGTACTGAGACTCAAAGAGAACTAAGTTAACTGTGATTTTCTTTCGGCCTGGACCACTCCCCCACTCTCTGTCCACTACCACCCTTAGCTCTATAGGACTCATATCTCTAGCCACAGGAAATAAATATTTGAGGCTGAAATTCTAAGATAAAAGCTCTAGAGAAGAAAGCAGAAAAGAGATAATACAGGAATACGTCATCACCAGGTGAAACCGGAAGACTCACCGATAAGAGGGACTTCCAAGTCCACAAGAAAATGAATTTGATATACATCTTCCTACAGCCTCACTCAGGTGATGAAGATGGCTGTGTCTACGCCAACAAGAGGGAGACCATCTAATTGCAAACCTGAAAATAGTACCATATGACGAAAATCTGTACAAACAGAAAGGGGATTTATGGTACATGGAAATAGAAGTATCCTTATGGTGATGAGAATTGGACAAATACAAGAACTAATTGATACACAGTTATCTAACAGCATCCAAAAGGTAGAAGCTCTGTATCTGTTGATATTATCAATTAATTCATTCTTCAGTTAGCCAATATTTAATGTGCAGCCACTATGTGCCATGTACTGTGTAATGTACAATACATACATGTTTCCTGACTGTATGGAATTCACAGTTATAGGCATAACAGGAATTTTAGAAGTCTATACATAAGTATAGATATAGATGTAGATTATAAAAACATATTAATTGCAACATTTCCTTTTGTCTTAGACTTGGAAGAGAGCCTTCAGTACATGAGAACCCATGGAGAGAGTCCACAATACATGCTTGGGTACACTTCCAAAACATATATGAAGTGCATTTGTTCAACTTTCCTTAGCCTATTATGCAGAGTAATGATATATGAGAAAACTGATAATTCACTGAAGAGTTAGAGCAAACAGAAGTGAAGCTGTGATGGTGTGTCTTCCTCAATCTTCCTGAAGCCAAGTTAGAGGAGATTCAGGAGATTGGCTCTGAGAGTTTGAAATGAATCCCCTGGAGTTTGGAGGATTCAGAGGGTCACACTAGGCGGCAATGACAATTTCTCTCACTTTACTGTACTTATGGCCAGAATGCTGATTACTCTGTTATTTTTATCTCTGTGTATATGTGACAGAAAGGTGGCTCGTACTTGTTAAATTGAGTGAGAAGCTAGAGAAAGATGATGAGGTATGACACGGAGTCATGTAGACATGAGTAAAATGTCAGAGAGAGAGAGAATAACACAAAGAGAGGACACAGTGTAGAGCTAAACCTTGCAGGCACACAATAGTTAATGACTGGAAGGGAGATGAAGGTGTGTGCGGGAGTGAGAGAGGAAACAGCCCAAGAAGTAGGTACAAACCTCAGAGAGTGTTTTGTCAGAGAAGAAGCTGTTTCTGTAAGAAAGAGAGAAACTTTCTCTAAGGAAGAGAGGATATGAAGCAAGAGTAAATGGTCACAACTCATGTGTCTAAAGTTTCTGAGAGGTCAGCAATGATGAGGTTTGGAAATTTCGGTTGATTTACAACACCGAGGTTATTAGCACTCTTTGAGGGCTTAGCTAGTGGAGGAATTAAAGCCAGATATATGTATACCCTTTAATCCAGAAATTCTAATATATATGCCCAATAGCAGTGTGTAAATATGTTCACCAAAGAACGTGTATAAGAATATTCATGGGCTCCCCTGGTGGCGCAGTGGTTGAGAGTCCACCTGCCGATGCAGGGGACATGGGTTCTGCCCTGGTCTGGGAAGATCCCACACGCCGCAGAGCGGCTGGGCCCGTGAGCCATGGCCGCTGAGCCTGCGCGTCCGGAGCCTGTGCTCTGCAAGGGGAGAGGCCACAACACTGAGAGGCCCGCATACCGCAAAAAAAAAAAAAAAAAAAAAAAAGAATATTCATAATAACACAATTGATAACAGCCAAAGGCAGGAAAAATCCAAAGAACCATTTAAGCAGGTAGCTAAATAAATTCTGCTATGTTCATACAGCAATAAGAATAAACAAACTATACTGTATACAACATGGATGACTTTCAGAAATCTGATATTAAGAAAAGAATCCAGATAGAAAAAAATCGAAACTATATTATTTTAGTTGTATAATGTTCAAAAATGGGCAAAACCAATCTATCTGTGGGACTGTGGTTTCCTTGGAAGGATGGTAGTGACTAGAAGGGGATAAAACAGGACTTCTGAAGAGCAAAACTACAAGCAAGAAAGAGCAGCAAACCCAGCTTCAGTCTCTGGGAGCTCATGAATTGTTCAAATGAAGCTTCACAAATTCCCTTTTTTAACACCAGGACAGATTTGGGGTTCAGTATGACAAGCATCAACTATAGCAACACAGGTTGCAACAGGGAGGTCATTGAGGTTTGGGGTCTTTCAGGATATTCTAATCACGCACCAGAGATCCAACATTAGTTGACTGCCATTTTCCAATCAGATATATCCCATGTCCATAAATTCTAGTTTATTTGCAATGAATAATCTAGAAATAGCCTGGATGTCCTGCTAAGGTCATTCTGGATAAGAACTTAGTATGGAACAACTCGTAAAAACTCCTCTTTACTTTTCGAGTATACATGAGAATACTGTGTGCACAAAGAGGTCACCTCAGGAAACCCCAAAGGCCTCAGGTGACCTCAGAGGAGGCAGAAAACAAGTTACAGGCACACTGTTAATGCATTCCTTCCCAGATGGCATTTACTTATTTATTGGCAAAATAATCTGATGGAGATATTAGAAAAATTAGAGTTATGTGACAATCAAGAAAATTTTAAAAGGCGATTATGATTAGACAGCTCATTGATTAAGGAGACGGGATATGATCTGGGGGATGTTAGGGATCAAGTAGAGACTAGTGACCGTGATTTTACAACGGCTCCAGTTTGAGCTGGTATGCATGTTATCCAAAACATTTTAGAAGATTTCTCAGACTTTCAAAGTACAAATAGATTGAAATAATTGTTAAACAAGATAGGTCATTGATTATTTTCGGTCTAGTGTTTTTAAAAATTTTTGCTAACTTTTGGGAATCCTCCTTTGAGTACCTCTCGCCAATACCGCTTCCTGCACCACATTCTAAGATACATTTTTCCTGCTTCAAATCTTTGATTTATTCCCTTGTAAACTACTTACATCTGTTTTCTTCATTAAAAGTTGTCTCTGAAAGAGTTTGCTTACTTCCAATACGTTTTACGAAATTTAAGTGTTTAGTTAATTACTTCATGGCTTGGATACATACGTCTATCCTGTTCTCTCTCACTCTCTCACTCTCTCTCTCTCTCTCTCTCTCCCTCTCCTTTTCCCCGACACACACACACACACACACACACTTATGCTTTCTTTTCTGGAAAGTTGTTCTGTATTGGGATCATTGTTTTTTGTATAGTAGGGATAGAAAATCCTTACACAAGGAAGAATATCTTTCTTTTTGGAATTCCAGATGTAAACATATCCACCAGGTTAATTGCCACCTAATATCACCACACAATAGCACAGAGATATTGCTCTTTCAGATGTTATATTACAGCTACTGTGAACATATGTGGTACAGAATTGTCTGAAATTGAGGCCATCTGGAGTCATAGGAGCTAAACTGTAAAGCAAAGCCTTGATGTAAGAGAATTTTCTGTAACAGGTAAAATATGAGTGTTTAGTAGTTGTAGAGTGAAAATGTGCTATACTCCAGGGTCACAGAAACGATCAGGGAGCCCATACCAGAAAGACTAAAGGTAAATTCCTATTCACCTCCTGGGAATTGTCAAGGAAATCATCAAATACCTGTGTGTTCATTCTAGCATTACTTGTTACTGTGATTAAAACAATCTAAAAAGCTAGTAAGACGGAATTTGCCAAAAAAGTATTATAAAATCATACATTGGGGGCTTCCCCGGTGGCGCAGTGGTTGAGAATCTGCCTGCTAATGCAGGGGACACGGGTTCGAGCCCTGGTCTGGGAGGATCCCACATGCCGCGGAGCAACTAGGCCCGTGAGCCACAACTACTGAGCCTGCGCGTCTGTAGCCTGTGCTCCGCTACAGGAGAGGCCGTGATAGTGAGAGGCCCGCGCAACGTGATGAAGAGTGGCCCCCGCTTGCCACAACTGGAGAAAGCCCTCGCACAGAAACGAAGACCGAACACAGCAAAAATAAATACATTAATTAATAAACACCTACCCCCAACATCTTCTTAAAAAAAAATCACACATTGGAATATCGCCATTAGAATGTGTGATTTTGATGTGTAAGTAATACTGGGCAAATAATAATTTCACAATATACTGTTGGGTAAAAACGCAGAATGGAAAACATCCTATAAGATGTGATTCTGTAGCACAGTTTTTCCTGACTAGTAGAGTTTTTGAGTTGTTCTGTTTTGTTTTTAGTATTACTTCTTTGGATATTCTAATTTATCTGCATTAAACTTGCATATAGAGAATGTGATCAGGTATGGGGCTGCTCCTGAGCAAACTGAAGAGCTTCATTCCTCCTTGGTGTCAAGACTTGTGGTGACATTTATTCTGTGTCCATCATTCCAAGTCATTCATGGCACAGCATGAGACAATGGGACAGGGAGAGTCCAAGAAGTGCCATTTAACAGATACTTCAGATCTAACATAATGACAAGACGTAGTCAGCAATGCATGAATATTTGTGCAGTGAACCTAAAAGTCTAACAATTCAGGTGCAGATTTGGCCAAATATTACTGAATTTTTTTAAACCAAATCACTTGCTTTAATATAATCACCATAAAAAAGTTTTAAATATTTTTTTGGCAAATGATCTACTTCAAGATGAAGAATTGAAGATAAAGATGCTTTTGATGAATGACACTTTTAGATATGTTCTCTGAACCAGAGAGATAGCATTTTCCTTAGAGTGAGGTTTCCACTTCTAACTCCCCTGCCTCGCTGACACGGCCCCTGCCTTCTCCTGTCCTTACCGAGAATCTCACTAAGGTTTTCATAGCTGGGGGACACCTCACGTTGAGATGTGAGGTTTCTGTGGGGTTCCCACAGGGACCTGCATCACTGTGGTCTCTCAGAGCACAGAAATACACCGCTGAGTCCCCAAGTGGCAAGGCTGTGATGGTAAGGCTGATGGAACTGGCCGTTTTCTGGAAGTTCAAAAACTACCGACCCTCTGTTGTATTCACTCATTGTAAGACTCCTGATGAATAAGGAAAATCATTTCCCCACTTGGTGTTTGTTTGTACCAGAATAAATAATAACTCTAACTACTAGCTTCATACACACAATCCAAGGTTACATCTTCCTTCTCCATCATAGAAACTTCTGGCTTGTCTTGAGTTACTTTCTGGGCTGTGATGGATCCTGGGGAGAAGAAAAAAATTTGTATATATAATATATATGGAGAGAGACAGACAGAGAGACAGAAAGAATTAGCCCCGAGGGCTGCAAGGGACAAACATAGGACTAAGACTTCTAATTCCTCTACCCATTACTCAACTCTCCTACACACCACCAGACAATAATAACCTGCCCTACCCCCAAACATGGGAGCTGAGTGGAGCTGAGTCTGTTTGTGGCCATCCTTACCAGCCTTACCAAGGCGGATGGAGGCTATGACAACTCTCACCAGGCCAGGGAACCCCATGTTGGAAGCTCTTCCTCTGAGTGAAATGTGCTGTGTTCTGTCTCAAATTCAGGTCTAAATGGCTGCCCTGTGCCTGACAGGGCACGTGCACAAGTACTGAAGTGTGAGATGCTTCTGCACCAGAACAGGAAATGTAACTTGCTGCTGTCAGTTTGCCTGTGGCACGTCATGGCTTGTTGACCTGGTTGGTGAATCTAACCTGCCTCTTTAGACTTTATTGTAATTAAGTTGACAACAATTATATCAGTGCTGCAGCCATTTGCCATATGCAGCCAATGCATCTAGGATAGACATAAGTTTTATGAGCAATACAATTTGTTATGATTATGGTGACTTCTGAGAACAAATAGTCATCCATGGTTTTCTATGGCTTTTCTTGGCCTGCAGCCAGACTCTACAGTGAAATAAGCTCACAGATCCTTCTTCCAGACAGGAAGATCAAACTATTTACCCTCAGTCATCATAACTTTTCTTCCTTCACTCCAAGGCATTGGTTCCTGGGGAAATTTACATTGGATAAAGTTCCTTGTCTGCTTAATGCTATCACACAGCAAGTTTCCTGGTGGACAAAATTTGTCCAGCTGTACGTGTCTAATGCCAATCAATAGTCAGTCTGTGCTAGAAACACCTTGCTTTCAAGTATCCCATCCTATAGTCAAAATGAAGGCAAAATCACCAGACCATGCATTCCTAGTTCCTTATATCAAAAATGTAGCCATTCAAAAATCACAAATGCCTTTTCATCCCACTGCTGCAGCAGCTCTGACTCATTTCACTGAGAGCAGCGCCTCAACAGCGTTACGTCTCAGCCGCGTGAAAATTTGTGTATGATTTGCTTGGCATCCCTGTGCTGATTTATGATTGTGATTCAGCTGATGCAGCTTTTAGTCATCTATTCCTTTTCTCTTCCCTAAATGAATATATTAATATCGTGACATCTAAAATCCATCTTACATTAAGAGAAAATAGATGTTTTTGAAAGTCAGTCTAGAGAAGGGAGGAGTCTTTCTGGCTGAACAGGGACACTTCTGGGGATCAGAGCTTGGGTCTTCTTTAAGACTGACATCCACCCTATTCTCCTGAAGAACAAGTCCCAACCTCCTGGGTTTCTAGGAATTAGATCTGAGCTTGATTCATTTTCCTGAAAAGCTCTAAATAAACTAAACATTGCCCAAGGAGAGAATATACCTCTTCCTCCCAAGGCTGCTCACTTCAGCCCTCCTGCTCCCCTTGGGTTTGTGTTCAACTCCCCCTGCAGCCCCTCTCACCGTGTCACTCAGAGCACAGTAGTACACAGCCGAGTCTGATGCTTGCATTGAGGTTTTCTGCAGGTGGAAGGAGCTGTCACTTGTAACAAGAGTGGCCTGAAAACCTTGATGCTCTGCCCTCCGGTTTGCCTTCGAGCCCTTCAGGAGGAGTTGAAGAGCTTTGTTGAGATACTGGACGTACCAGAAAAGATAGGGATCTGAATCAGAGGTCTGGTAAGTGCAGTGCAGGGTCCTAGGCGCCCCCTCTGAGACAGTCACTGGGCCTTCTGTCTGGTTCACTGAGTCTCCATTGGTCCCTCCTAGAAGAGAATCACTTTTTTATGTTATAAATGGACAGAAGGAGAGTTTTCAGCCAGAGAAGAAAACTAAAAGTAACCTATAATTATAGGAAAATGAAAAATCATGAACATTTAAGATAAAATGTTACTTACTGAATATTAAGAAGATCACAAGAACAGAGTGAGTGGCAGAAAACATGTTGGCAACGGTCCTTGCTCCCTAGGATACACCAAATCTAATGGGGCTAGTTTGCAGCTGAATATTATAGAAACTCCTCACTTAGAAACTGAGAGCCCCTTTCTGCACAGCAACAGTAATCTGTCTTGTGGCTACAAAGTAAACAAGTCAAACCAGCACCTGAATAAAAAGAGGAACCACATTTGTAGGAAACCCCGCCCTCTGGTGTTCATCCTGAAAATTGCACCACAGCTATATCTGACCTCTTTCTCCTGATAAAATATTAATAGCTTGAGGCATAAGTAAAGGAGAATGGGACAGGACTCAGAAGAGAGCTCTAAACACGAGCATGCTTAGGGAAATATTCAATTGTTGCTTCCATCATTTTCTGCATGGTACAAGTATCTCTAGCTACCCAAATAATCCCAGGCAGAATTTTTA
Source organism: Stenella coeruleoalba (assembly GCF_951394435.1). NCBI lineage: Eukaryota > Metazoa > Chordata > Mammalia > Artiodactyla > Delphinidae > Stenella > Stenella coeruleoalba. The sequence goes on from NC_137147.1 coordinate 74,508,077, forward strand.
ACTGGAATAGTCAGAGGTCTCTTTCCTACATATGTCTCCATGACTCCCATGGGTAAGAGAGGGATTCATCTGCCTAGAAAGTGCTCCCTAATCTCCCCAAATCCTTTGCTTGAATTACTATTCATCCCCAAGACTCATTCAGCATGCCACCGAGGAAACATTACCTAAGGCAGGTCTCAAATAATGTGTGGTTGGTTGAAAACGATTTTATCCTTATCCATCATGAAATGACATATTTGTAAAATACAATAAAAACAAATTACTGTTAACTTCTTCACTGAGAAAGGTAGAGTTGACCTTCCTTCCAACTGGACAACTGGACAAACTATATGAAACAACTTTTGGACATTGAACTACAGGTAGCACAGAGATAAGGAAAACAGATGAGGTGAGCCCGACCATTGCCCAGCTTACTTGATGGAGGCAGCTTCTCGGCACCAGTGCGGGAGGGATTTACCAAAAATAGCCCAGCTGTCTCACTGTGAGATTGAGACGGAATAGGAGATTGGGGATCTTGAAGCACCTAGAATTTGTGGACCAGTGTACCAGAGAGGAGGGACGTGTACAAAAAGAGAGAGACAGAGAGAGAGATAATGACAGAGGGGGTCACTGTGAATCCTGTGCGGAGTACTAATCTGCAACAAAAGAGAGAAAACTCATCGAGTTTGGTAAACCACCCTGAAAGGGCCTTCTTTGGGCCCATGAACCATACTTAGATAACAGCAGCCTTACACCTTTAGCCTTACGAGGGATAGGTGACCTTACTTAGGTGTCTTGGTTCTTGAAACACCTTCTTTTATTTATTTTTTTATACAGCAGGTTCTTATTAGGTATCTATTTTATACATATTAGTATATATATGTCAGTCCCAATCTCCCAATTCATCCCACCACCATCCCCTCCCACCCCGCTTTCCCTGGTTGGTGTCCATATATTTGTTCTCTACATCGTGTCTCTATTCCTGCCTTGGAAACCGGTTCATCTGTACCGTTTTTCTAGATCCCACATATATGCGTTAATATATGATATTTGTTTTTCTCTTTCTGACTTACTTCACTCTGTATGACAGTCTCTAGGTCCATACACATCTCTACAAATAACCCAATTTCGTTCCTCTTTATGGCTGAGTAATATTCCATTGTATATATGTGCCACATCTTCTTTATCCATTCGTCTGTCAATGGGCATTTAGGTTCCTTTCATGACCTGGCTTTTGTAAACAGTGCTGCAATGAACATTGGGGTGCATGTGTATTTTTGAATTATGGTTTTCTTTGCGTATATGCCCAGTAGTGGGATTGCTGGGTCGTATGGTAGTTCTACTTTTAGTTTTTAAGGAAACTCCATACTGTTCTCCATGGTGGCTGTATCAATTTACATTCCCACCAACAGTGTAAGAGGGTTCCCTTTTCTCCACACCCTGTCCAGAATTTGTTGTTGTAGATTTTCTGATAATGCCCATTCTAACCAGTGTGAGGTGATACCTCATTGTAGTTTTGATTTGCATTTCTCTAATAATTAGTGATGTTGAGCAGCTTTTCATGTGCTTCTTGTCCATCAGCATGTCTTCTTTTTAGAAATGACTATTTAGGTCTTTTGCCCATTTTTGGATTGGGTTGCTTGTTTTTTTAATATTGAGCTACATGAGCTGTTTATATATTTTTTAGATTAATCCTTTGTTGATTCATTTGCAAATATTTTCTCCCATTCTGAGGGTTGTGTTTTCATCTTGTTTATAGTTTCCTTTGCTGTGTAAAAGCTTTTAAGTTTCATTAGGTCCCATTTGTTTATTTTTGTTTTTATTTCCATTACTCTAGGAGGTGAGTCAAAAAAGATCTTGCTGTTGTTTATGTCAAAGAGTGTTCTTCCTATGTTTTCCTCTAAGAGTTTTATATTGTCTGGTCTTACATTTAGGTCGTTAATCCATTTTGAGTTCATTTTTGTGTATGGTGTTAGGGAATGTTCTAATTTCATTCTTTTACATGTAGCTGTCCAGTTTTCCCAGCACCACTTATTGAAGAGACTGTCTTTTCTCCAATGTATATCCTTGCCTCCTTTGTCATAGATTAGTTGACCATAGATGCATGGGTTTATCTCTGGGCTTTCTATCGTGTTCCATTGATCTCTATTTCTGTTTTTGTGCCAGTACCATACTGTCTTGATTACTGTAGCTTCGTAGTATAGTCTGAAGTAAGGGAGCCTGAATCCTCCAGCACCATTTTTCTTTCTCAGGATTGCTTTGGCTATTCAGGGTCTTCTGTGTTTCTATACAAATTGTGAAATTGTTTATTCTAGTTCTGTGAAAAATGCCATTGGTAGTTTGATAGGGATTGCACTGAATCTGTAGATCGGTGCAATCCCTATCAAGCTTTGGGTAGTATAGTCATTTTCACAATATTGATTTTTCCAATCCAAGAACATGGTATATATCTCCGTCTGTTTGTGTCATCATTGATTTTTTCATCAGTATCTTATAGTTTTCTGAGTACAGGTCTTTTGTCTCCTTAGGTAGGTTTGTTCCTAAGTGTCTTATTCTTTTTGATGTGATGTTAAATGGGATTGTTTCCTTAATATCTCTTTCTGATCTTTTGCTGTTAATGTGTAGGAATGCAAGACATTTCTATGCATTAATTTTGTATCCTGCAACTAAACCAAATTCACTGATTAGCTCCAGTAGTTTTCTGGTGACATCTTTAAGATTATCTATGTATAGTAGCATGTCATCTGCAAACAGTGACAGATTTACTTCTTCTTTTCCAATTTGGATTCCTTTTATTTCTTTTTCTTCTCTGATCTCAGTGGCTGGGTCTTCCAAAACTATGTTGAATAAAAGTAGCAAGACTGGACATCCTTGTTTTGTTCCTGATCTTAGAGGAAATGCTTTCAGTTTTTCACCATTGAGAGTGATGTTTGCTGTGGGTTTGTCGTATATGGCCTTTATGATGTTGAGGTATGTTCCCTCTGTACCCACTTTCTGGAGAGTTTTTATCATAAATTAGTGTTGAATTTTGTCAAAAGCTTTTTCTGCCTCTATTGAGAGGATCATATGGTTTTTATTCTTCAATTTATTAATATGGTGTATCACACTGATTGATTTGTGTATATTGAAGAATACTTGCATCCCTGGGATAAATCCCACTTGATCACGGTGTATGGTCCTTTTAATGTATTGTTGGATTCTGTTTGCTGGTATTTTGTTGAGGATTTTTGCATCTATATTCATCAGTGATGTTGGTCTGTAATTTTCATTTTTGTAGTATCTCTGTCTGGTTTTGGTATGAGCGTGATGGTGGCCTTGTAGAAGGAGTTTTGGAGTGTTCCTTCCTCTGCAATTTTTTGGAAGAGTTTGAGAAGGATGGGTGTTAGCTCCTCTCTAAATGTTTGATAGAATTCACCTGTGAAGCCATCTGGTCCTGGACTTTTGTTTCTTGGAAGATTTTTAATCACAGTTTCAATTTCATTATTTGTGATTGGTCTGTTTATATTTTCTGTTTCTTCCTGGCTGACTCTTATGATGCCTTGTATTTCTGTCTCTTATGATGCCTTGTATTTCTGGGGTGTCCATTGTAACTTCTCCTTTTTCATTTCTAATTTTATTGATTTGAGTCCTCTCCCTCTTTTTCTTGATGAGTCTGGCTAAATGTTTATCTATTTTGTTTATCTTCTCAAAGATCCAGCTTTTAGTTTTATTGATCTTTGCTACTTTTTTCTTTGTTTCTATTTCATTTATTTCCTCTCTGATCTTTATGATTTCCTTCCTTCTACCAACGTTGGGTTTTGTTTGTTCTTTCTCTAGTTCCTTTAGGTGTAAGGTTAAACTGTTTATTTGAGATGTTTCTTGTTTCTTGAGGTAGGATTCTATTGCTATAAACTTCCCTCTTAGAACTGTGTTTGCTTCATCCCATAGGTTTTGGATCAATTGTGTTTGCATTGTCACTTGTTTCTTGGTATTTTTTCATTTCTTCTTTGATTTCTGCAGTGATCTCTTGGTTAATTAGTCACTTATTGTTTAACCTCCATGTGTTTGTGTTTTTTTACGTTTTATTCCCTGTAATTTGTTTCTAATCTCATAGCTTGTGGTCGGAAAAGATGCTTGATATAATTTTAATTTTCTTAAATTTACTGAGGCTTAATTTGTGACCCAAGATGTGGTCTGTCCTGGAGAGTGTTCCGTGTGCACTTGAGAAGAAAGTGTAATCTGCTGTTTTAGATGAAACGTCCTGTAAATATCAATTAAATCTACCTGGTCTATTGTGTCATTTAAAGCTTGTGTTTCCTTATTAATTTTATGTCTGGATGATCTGTCTATTGGTGTAAGTGAGATGTTAAAGTCCCCCACTATTATTGTGTTACTGTCGATTTCCTCTTTTATTGCTGTTAGCATTTGCCTTATGTATTGAGGTTCTCCTATCTTGGGTGCATATATATTTATAATTGTTATATCTTCTTCTTGGATTGATCCCTTGATCACTATGTAGTGTCTTTTCTTGTCTCTTGTAACATTCTTTATTCTGAGATCTATTTATCTGATATGAGTATTGCTACTCAACTTTCTTTTGATTTCCATTTGCATGGAATATCTTTTTCCATCCCCTCACTTTCAGTCTGTATGTATCTCTAGGTCTGAAGTGGGTCTCTTGTAGACAGCATATATATGGGTCTTGTTTTTGTATCCATTCAGCGAGCTTGTGTCTTTTGGTTGGGGCATTTAATCCATTCACATTTAAGGTAATTATGGATATGTATGTCCCTATTACCATATTCTTAATTGTTGTGGGTTTGTTTTTGTAGGTCCTTTTCTTCTCTTGTGTTTCCCACTTAGAGAAGTTCCTTTAGCATTTGTTTTAGAGCTGGATTGGTGGTGCTGAGTTCTCTTAACTTTTGCTTGTCTGTAAAACTTTTGATTTCTCCATCAAATCGGAATGAGATCTTTGCTGGATAGAGTAATCTTGGTTGTAGGTTCTTCCCTTTCATCACTTTAAATATATTGTGCCACTCCCTTCTGGCTTATAGAGTTTCTGCTGAGAAGTCAGCTGTTAACCTTACAGGAGTTCTCTTGTATGCTATTTGTAGTTTTTCCCTTGTGTGCTTTTCATAATTTTCCTCTGTCTTTAATTTTTGCCTCTTTGATTACTATGTGTCTCAGTGTGTTTCTCCTTGGGTTTATCGTGCCTGGGACTCTCTGTGCTTCCTGGACTTGGATGGCTAGTTCCTTTCCCATGTTAGGGAAGTTTTCGACTATATTCTCTTCAAATATTTTCTTGGCTCCTTTCTCTGTCTCTTCTCCTTCTGGGACCACTATAATGCGAATGTTGGTGAGTTTAATGTTGTCCCAGAGGTCTCTTAGGCTGTCTTTATTTCTTTTCATTCTTCTTTTGTTATTCTGTTCCGTGGCACTGAATTCCACCATTCTGTCTTCCAGGTCACTTATCAATTCTTCTGCCTCAGTTATTCTGCTATTGATTCCTTCTAGTGTATTTTTCATTTCAGTTATTGTATTTTTCAACTCTGTTTGCTTGTTCTTGAATTCTTCTCGGTGTTTATTCTTTAATTCTTCTAGGTCTTTGTTAAACATTGCTTGCATCTGCTCAGTCTTTGCCTCCATTCGTTATCTAAGGTCCTGGATCACTATCATTATTCTGAATTTTTTTTCTTGAAGGTTGCCTTCTCCACTTCATTTAGTTGTTTTGAAACACCTTCTTTTCACTTCTTGTCACATTCTTGTTTTAATTCAAGTAAATAACTTTTTAAGGAAGTAGAGTTTCGATACTTAATAGTACTAGCCAGACTCTTCATTCCAGAGGCACGTGTGTGGTATTTATCTGTCTCCTATTTATTTGTATTATTAGGGATTCAGGAATCTCAATGTAAAGAACTGGTTGCTCAGTGTCAGCCAGCTTGTTTGTCTAGTTTCTTGTGCAATTATTTGTGCTAGTGAAGTGAACACAGCAGGAGATTTGACAGGGTCATTTCATAGCTTATTCTTTCCCTAGGATTGGGTTTACTTTATGCAAAGTATGACTGTATTTATAGCAAGAAGTCAAAACATTGTTACTTGCTCACATCAACTATTTTAAGGCATGGGGACTTTGTTTCTGCAGACAGCTGTGATGTTGCCTTACACAGGCTCTCAGGGCAGTGCTGTCAATCTAGTAACAATGACTATGACTAAGTCAGTTGAACACAAGAATCGTCTTCTTCAAATGATACATATTCACCTACATAGATTTTCTCACCAGTTAAAATGATCTATTTTTTTAGCTCTTACTAAAATTAGGGTCTTGAGTAGAGTTATCCTGCTGGCAAGACTCTCTGGCTCAGCGGACCACCTAGGTACTCTTATATTATTGTGCGTGTTCAGGAATCCCTAGGCTCAAGCATTCATTCTGGAAATTTACAGAGTTGTCTACAATGTGTAAACCAAAACCAGACACGATTCCTATGTCAAATTGCTTTCAGTTGAGTGAGGAGCAGGTAAGTAAAACAACTCTTATGCCCTGCCTGTACTCCCACTAGCCTGGACCCAGCCATGTGGAATGAGGGCTCAGACTGGAAGTAGAGAGCTGATGCAGTTATTACCAGGGAAATAAAACCTGCTTGAATACTTTATTTCCTCTATTTAGATTTATTTTTGTTCTTTTATCTCCCTCTCCATTTCTTTGGCCTGTTTATCCTGATGTTTAACTCCCAATGCTCAGGTGTCCAACACCCAGTGTGCAGGACTCCAGAATGTTAGGGAAGAAGGCAGTGTTTACCTTCAGGTGGGTGTCCAGACATCCACCCTGTTAGGTGAGGACAGTGACTACATCCTCCAGTACCATTAAAACTATGATAACTGTTAAATTCTCCATTATGCAGTATGCAGAAAGCAAACAGCATGGCTGGCTGAGAAGCAGCAGGAGGTTTTGTTTGGAGTTACATAAAAGTTGACAGAACTATTCCTCTAGTTTCTTGATCCTTTGGTGGAATCGTCAAGAAAATCTTGGCTCAGGTGTTATGCAAGACAAACTGCCCTGCAAGATCCCTGTATAGCACAGGGAACTATACTCAATATCTTGAAATAACCTATAATGGAAAAGAATCTGAATAAGAATAGATACATATGTATAACTGAATCACTTTGCTGTACACCTGAAACTAACACAACACTGTAAATCAACTATACTTCAGTAAAAATTTTTTAAATATTTAAAAAATATTCTTAACACTTATCGATTTAAAGAACGGAGATGCTTTTATTTGTAAAGTGCCGTTATTCCATTTGTCTTTCATTTGATAAAATAACATAAAGAACACAAAGGCCTCAAAACTAAGGGGAGTATTCTAAGTTGGCCATACAGATGATTAGAAATATGCTTTTGTTATTTAATTTGTTGCTATCAAACAGAAAACTGCAAATCTAAAAATTCCCATGTAATTCCTACACCCCAGAGGTTGGCAAACAGTTTTTCTGTAAAGGGTCAAATAGTAAATAGTTTAGGTTTTGAAGTCATATAATCTCTGTCGTGACTACTCAACTGTGCTCTTATAACACGAAGTATCCATGATCAATGCATAAATAAATGGACATGGCTGTTTTTTCCAATAAAACTTTATTTCCAAACACAGGTGGCAGGCTGCTCTGCCCTGTGGGCTGTGCTTTGCCAATCCCTGCTATGCCAAAAGAATGTATCCATAAACTTCCAAAGATTTCTTTTTTTAATAAATATTATCATATCCTTTTGAGGAGACTTAAAATAAAGAATACATTAATGGATAGAAAAGAAAAAGAAGGATATTAGATGATCCTAATGCCTAAGATACATTGATGCTGAGTTTTCAAGGGTGAGACACACAGATATGGACGCTACCATTAAGGAACTCACAGAAGTAGTAGTGAAAACAGGTCTTAATCAAATAATCAAAGAAATAAGGGAAAACTGCAAATGTGAAAATGCAGAGGTCTATAATTCTAAAAATGCCCCCTGAGCTTCCTTTAGCTAGAGACTCTTGGACAGATGTATAAGAATGAATAGGCATTTACTATTTTTTTTACTCTGTTGAAGGGAGGAAAAAAATTTAGGAAAAGGAAAATAAATAAGAAATCACCTACAGTTGCTATGAAGGGGTCATATAGTAGGAAAAAGGTACTTTTAAGAAACTTAAGGACTTCCCTGGTGGTGCGGTGGTTAAGAATCCTCCTGCCAATGAATGGGGACATGGGTTCAAGCCCTGGTCCAGGAAGATCCCACATGCCATGGAGCAACTAAGCCTGTGCACCACAACTACTGAGCCTGCACTCTAGAGCCCATGAGCCACAACTACTGAGCCCACGTGCCACAACTACTGAGCCTGCGTGCCACAGCTACTGAAGCCCGTGTGCCTAGAGCACGTGCTCTGTCACAATAGAAGCCACCGCAATGAGAAGCCCGCGAACTGCAACAACGAGTAGCCCCCACTCACCACAACTAGAGAAAACCCGCACGCAGGAACAAAGACCCAACGCAGCCCAAAATTAATTAATTAATTTTAAAAAAAGAAACTTAAATAATACCAGTATTGAAGAGAGAGAGAGACAGAGAGGGAGAGAGATTAGGAGTACATTGTGAAATGAGGTTGGAGAGGTAACAAGATCCTAAGTTATGCAAAGTTTTGTAGGTCATATTAAGAAGTTTTGGGACTTCCCTGGTGGCACGGTGGTTAAGAATCCTCCTGCCAATGCAGGGGACACGGGTTTGAGCCCTGGTCCAGGAAGATCCCACATGCCGTGGAGCAGCTAAGCCTGTGCACCACAACTAGTGAGGCTGCGCTCTAGAGCCTATGAGCCACAACTACTGAGCCCACACACCGTGACTGCTGAAGCCCGTGCACTCTAGGGCCTGTGTACCGCAACTACTGAGCCTGGCATGCGTGCTGCAACTGCTGAAGCCTATGCACCTAGAGTCCGTGCTCCACAGCAAAAGAAGCCACCACAATGAGAAGCCTGTGCACTGCAACGAAGAGTAGCCCTGGCTTACCACAACTAGAGAAAGCCCGCACGCAGCAACGAAGACACAATGCAGCCAAAAATAAAATAAATAAAAATTTTAAAAGAAGTTTCTCTTTATTCTAAGAGCAAATGGGGATCCAGGTGATTCACATGCTCAAATCTGCACTCTGACAAGATCATTCTCACTGTGGTAAAGAGGACTACATTGAAGAATGATGGGGTGTGTCACATGCTGGGGAGCAAGGGACTAAAATGGATTTTTAATTAGGATGGTGGAGGTGAATTAGCGTGTGAGGTTTGTGACATGTTCTGGAGACCTTTAGGAAGCAAACTCAACAGAACTGGGAGATAGACTAGATATACTATTTCAAAAATGAATAACTATGAAGCAAAAAACCCCATATGAGTCTTAATATACCCTAAACTGAGGATAGCAGAAATTGCTATTTGCCTAAAGAATGTCCATTCTCTCCTATTTCTTACTAATAGAACCACAGTTTTGATGTGAGTGACAACATGCTGAAACTGAAAAAATACTGACATCCCAGACTCCTTTGCAGACGGGAGAAAGGTGTGGAAATGGAATAACACTCTGGTAAGTGAAATGTAAGTAGCAGCTGTTGGGTGGATTTTCTGGAAATGATTGACTTGGCCAGCATGTACTCATTTGCCGCTTGACCTTCTCTGTCTTCCTGCCTGGAATGTGTATAAAGTGGATGGACCTCTAGCAGTTTCTGCCAAGTATATAAACAAAAGTGACACTTTAAGGACAAGAGACAGAGAGCTAGAAGGAAGCCCCTTGATTTTTTATAAAAAAATCAAGTAGTATAGCAGCCCTGGACTGCGTATGATACATATGACAGAGTAGTATAGCAGCCCTGGACTGCGTATGATACATATGACAGAGCTTCTTTACGTGAAAGGAAAGTAAACTCCACCTTGTTAAAAATATTATATTTGAAGTTTCTGTAAGTTGAAGCTGACCCAGTCTCTAACTGATATAGAAGATGTTCATTAAAAATACAACGCATCGGTCTTCCCTGGTGGCGCAGTGGTTGAGAGTCCGCCTGCCGATGCAGGGGACACGGGTTCGTGCTCCGGTCTGGGAATATCCCACATGCCACGGAGCGGCTGGGCCTGTGAGCCATGGCCGCTGAGCCTGCGCGTCCGGAGCCTGTGCTCCGCAACGGGAGAGGCCACAACAGTGAGAGGCCCGCGTACCGCAAAAAAAAATAAATAAATACAATGCATCAGTGCATCAGAGTCTGATTGAGTAAGTGCCTAATAACCCAGATCTTCAAGGTGCTGTAGGTGATTCTGATATAGGTGATGTTGGTGGTTGAAGCTCTGGCATGTGGAAACCACAGTCCTACCAACCTTTTGCCTGCCCTCCCCTACCTTTTCCACCAAGCATCACATAAGTACAAATGCGCTTTCTCCACAAACACATTTTCAGTAGCATCAAAAATGTATCAAAAAAACTATTCTTACCAGAAGCAAGAATAAAATGGACGGAAAACTGTTATATATGTGATAATAGAAGTATCCACTTTCAAAACACAACATTTTAGGACCTGGTAGCTGAGAACATCTCTCACTTGTATGAGGAAAGCTTATGACTCCCTGATAAATTCCCATCTCTTTAATGGAGAAATTGAAGCTTGGAAATCACACAACTAACAAATGGGAGAATCAGATTCAGATCTTTGTCTCTACTACTCCAAAGATTCAGATCTTTGTATCTATTATTATACAACATTTTCACTTCTCAGCTTTAAAATGAAAAGTTTGGTTGAAAGAGTCCTAAGATCCTTTTTAACTCTAATGTCTGATGAATCTACTGTTAGAATTAGAGAAATGCAAAAATCCTCTCATGCATCTCAAAGCCACCTAAGTCCTGAGGGGGCTGTACATATAACAGATGAGACCTTCTAATACTGACAAGTCCTTCCTCATCCTCCACAAGTGACCTGGTAAAATTAGAGCTTGAAGGGTCTTTAGGCTCATGAGTCCAAATCCTTTGTTTAAAGTGAGGAAACTGAAGGCTGCTACACCGATGGTGTGCTTAAGGACACAGAGCCAGGATGGGCAGAGCTGAAGCTGGTATTTCAGTTTCCCGTTCTAAATCTCATGCCCTTTACCCTAGTCTAACATGCTGCCCAAAACATCAAGAATTTGACAGGCCTCCCTTTCCTGTTGCCAGCTGTTTGTAGACTCTCCTTTGTGGGAAGACATAACCACCAAGTCTACACACTGTTGCGGCTTCTAAGAGGCAGCTCTGGCAGGGTTTGCGTTGGGGCTGCAGTTGCCTGGTGAGCACTGTGTATCCGTAGCACAGAGGTAAGTAGCAGTGTCTGCAGCCTGGGAAGCCGTGATGGACAGGGAACTGCCTTTGATGGAGTTGTCAAGCGTGACTCGCAGTCTTCCACTAAGCTTCTCTCTCTCATTTGAACGTATTAAAATCAGGTGGGCAAAGCCTCTCCTTGAATCCTGTCTGTACCAATGTAAGGTTTCTATAGCAGTTTTATAACTGCAGTTTATGGTGGCATTTTCACCCTCCTGGATGCTCAGGGCCTGAAGATTCTCATCTCCTTGCTGGCTATTCACCCCTAGGCAGAAACACAAGGCCAGAGGCCAGGAGTCAGTCACTGCATTTTCACTCTCTAGTGTTTGCATTTCCTTCCATAATTTGGGGGTACATTTCCCAATTAACAAGAAGATTTTGCCCCTCTGTCTTGTGGGCTCGGAACTTTGGTCACCCTCTTCCCATCGCCAAGAGCCCCAACTCACTGGCCAGTTGAAGCCACAGAATCACCAAAGACACGGTCAGGAGTTTCTCCATTCTTCTTCCTTATTGGGATCACAGGAGACTCAGCTCAGGAGCCTGAAATGAAGCCAGGTTCCTCAGTCTAGTTCTTTTTTCTGGGTATATTTATCTAGTCCCTCTGGATCCCAGAGAGAGACTCAGGCTTCTTACCCAGCCAATCAGAGGGAGCTCAATCCTGCGCTTTCAATACAAACATGTTGATTTCAAACCAAGCAAGTATGAGAAGAGAGGGTACTGCCATCTTGTGGTGGCAACATCATCCGGCTAATAGAGCCGGCTGTGGAAGGCGAAGCGTTAGAGCTGATACAGAAGAAATTACAAAGCTAGTCTATTCTTTGCCTTTATTACACTCCAGTTCTAGCCTAGAGTAAGAACAGATACAGCTTAATTCATGTAAAAACTCAATTAAGAAAGAATATTGATGCCTGGTATTTACAGAATACCTCTGAGGAGCACTGTTAGGTTTCTTACAATCACTTCTGGTATTTTATATATGAGCTTTCTTTTCTTTTTTCTAATTTGCCTAATGCTGGAATGAGATTGTATATAAGTCAGGGTTCTTATTGGTGAGTAACAGAAACTAACTCTGGCTGAATTAAGTAAAAAAGGAATACGTTAATTAATATTGGGTTTGCCTCAGCATCTCCAATAGGGTCAAATAACTGGAGTCAAGAGCTATTGAGGGCTTCCCTGGTGGCGCAGTGGTTGAGAGTCCACCTGCCGATGTAGGGGACACGGGTTCGTGCCCCGGTCCGGGAGGATCCCACATGCTGCGGAGCGGCTGGGCACACGAGCCATGGCCACTGAGCCTGTGCATCCGGAGCCTGTGCTCCGCTACGGGAGAGGCCACACTAGTGAGAGGCCCGCGTACCGCAAAAAAAAAAAAAAAGCTATTGAGTCAGTCTACCAAACATTTAAGGAAGAGTTAACACTGATCCTTCTTAAACTGTTCCAAAAAATTGCAGAGGAAGGAACATCTCAGTGCTATCTGCTTCTTCACGTTGGTCTTATGATCCAGCAGATCCAGAAATGATGCTTGGCGTTTCCATGGCAAATAGGATGGAGACATGGGAAACACCAACAGGAAAATTGCAGCGTAGTCCACTAGTATTGGGGGCTGGGGGGAATATATGCCCTTTTCGTTAAATATTGATTCTCCTTTTAAGAAACAGCTTCTGACTTGCTAATTGACCATGGCAAAGTTTCAATATCTAACTTAGGAAAAAACTAACTTAGTGACCATGCAGCCTGAACTTCTATCATGAACCAAGTGTTGTCCAGCTACATACCTGCACTGTTGATCATGCCCAGCAGCAATCTATCATCAAGTGGAAATGATATATAAGAGACTGGACTCAGGCATCCCCAGAAGATCCAGGTAAGCTGAATGAGTAAGCACCTCAGATTCCTTTGACACAAACTCTTCTTGTTTTGTATACTCTCCCTTAACCATGTCTATAACCTTCTGGGGAGTTCCTTATAATCAGTTCACTAAGGAACAAGAAAATCAAGCCTATTTTTCATATGGATTTGCACATTATTTTGGTACCACACAAAACTAGCACTATAGCCCACTGAAGGCTGAAGATGAAGGACAATCCCTCCACATCATCAGGTGATACCTTTTGGTTATTCATGTTCTCTAGAGTGAGAGATGGCCAGAGGTACTGATCTACAGTGATTCTCGGGCAGTTGCTAATGATTTTTCTGGTAAGAGACTTGGAAGGAACAAGATCGGAAGATTAGTTCCAAGGAAATCTAGGAAAGAGGTATCTGGATGGACCTGTCAGAATGGGCACAGACTGTCAAGATAATTATGCACTATGTGGATACTGGCCAAGGGAAATGGAAGCTCTTAATAATGGACAAAACAATGCACTCTATGGATGTGTCAGCGTCTTTCCCCAGCCACCTCGATGCTTGGTCAGTGATCCCATGAGCAAAGTGGCCTTGCTAGCAGGAATGGAAGATATGCATGAAGTCAAAAACATTGATTTCCCCTTACCAAGCTTGACCTAGCTAATGCTGTCGCTCAGTGACTAATCTGCCAAACTCAGAGACTAATGCTGAGCCCCTGATATGGTGTCATTCCCCAGAGAGACTGCCCAGACACCTGACGACGAGTGGATTGCATTAGACATCTTCCATGATGGAGATGACTGAGATGTGTTCTCGCAGGAGTAGACACAGATACTTGCATATGGATTTGTCTTCCTTGCTCATTGTACTCTGCCAGCATCATCCTTATAAACTCACAGAATGCCTAAGTTCATCAAGGGATTGCCCACAGTATTTCTTCTGAGGAAGAAGCTATTCTCACTGCACAGGATTACAGCAATGGGCACATGCCCATGGGATTATTTATCTTACCTCATACCCCATCACCCAGAAGTGGCTGGCCTGTTGAAATGTAGAATGGCTTATTGATTCCATTATAGCACCAGTTGGAAAACAACTCTGTAAGAAGATGGGATTCTGTCTTATATGGTGCAATGTATGCTTTATAGCAGAGACTATTATATGATGTTTTCTCCCCCATACCCAGAATGCATGAGTCCAGGAATCAAGGAAGTGGCTCTGGGAGTGGACGCTCTCACGATTATTACCAGTAACCTACTAGCAGTATTTTTGCTCCCAATGTTTGTAACTTTGAGCTGTATTGGTTTGGAGGTCTTACTCTCTGAAAGGAGGAAGGCTTTCACCAGGGGACACAGCAATAATTTCACTGAATTGGAAGATAAGACAGCCATGTGGCCAGTTGGGCTGCATATGTCTCACAGCAATGAATAGAAAATGAGGTTACTCTACTGACTGGAGTGATTGATACCAATTAGCAAGGAGGAATTAGGTAGCTGCTACACAACAGATACAAAGAGGACTATGTCTGGAACCCAGGAGATTTCCTAGGGGAGCCTCTGGGAACTTCCAAGCCTGATACTAAACGTTAATGTTAAATTACAGCAAGCAATAAAAAGACAAGATTTTTGAGTACTCAGACCCTTTCAGAATGAAGATTTGGATCACACCACTAGGGAAGTAACCTAATCCACTGAGGTTATGCCTGAGGGCAGGGAAAATATAAACTGTGTAATAAAAGAAAGAAGCCATCCATGTCAACTGCAGTATCGTGACCAAATTGGGAATCTAAGAATGTAGTACTTTTCTGTATTTTCTTTTTGCTCTTTATATATGTGTTCCTTTGTATACATTGCCATTTTCTTCTTTCTCCTCACCATAATTATTTTATATGCAGATTGTCAGAGATTAACTTTACAATTTAGTCTGTGTATAACAGCATTTTCAGTGAAATTTCCTCTGAATTTTAGAAGTAATTAATACAGCCAGTGATCCGTAGTGACTGCTGGGATTATGGGTCTCCTCATTTGGGGGAAATGATGAGAACGTCTTCACTTGTTCAAAGGACAGCTTTAGCTTGTTAGAGAGAAACAGAGTCATTTCACCGTGTTTGGAAGTTCAAATGTGTATGGAGGGGTGTGTAGGAAAGATCAGAAAGATGGGGCATGCCACTTACCAATTTATTGCCTTTCAATTATAAATCCACCCTTCATGGATTCAGAGGGTGACTCTGGACATGGACCTTGTAAACATTTCTCCTTCGCCAGCTGGCATGATGTTAAGCTTTGTCAGTAGAGGGAACGGGAAGGACACTGCAGGAAGAAGCAGCATCTCTTCCAGGTCCTGGCATGTTTTCCACACTTCTTTTTTGTTTTTGTTTTTGTTTTGCGTTGCGCCGGCCACTTACTGCTATGGCCCCTCCCGCTGCGGAGCACAGGCTCCGGACGCACAGGCGCAGCGGCCATGGCTCACAGGCCCAGCCACTCTGTGGCATGTGGGATCTTCCCGGACCGGGGCACGAACCCCTGTCCCCTGCATCGGCAGGCGGACTGTCAACCACTGCGCCACCAGGGAAGCCCTTCCACACTTCTTGTTCCTGCAGTGCTTGGCCATCCTGTGGGACACCAGTGATGCTCACCTCCAGCAACGTTTAATGACAGCCCCCCAGGTGGTTTCTTGGCAGGTTTCACAATCACCCAAGCAAATTCACCAGCACTCCCTTGCCAGCTTCCTATAAATTGTGTTGGAACCCTGGGAGGTGTTCTACTGCCTGTCATCCTTGTTCTCTGGCAACTTAGCAAACTTCCCCATCCAGCAGGCTGCAGCCACACACTCCCCAATGAAGCCTGAGTCATTGGCTTGGTAGGAGAAGGGGGTACAAATTACAACGTGTTAGTTTCCTCGGAACTCTGGCTTAGTCCTAGAGATAACAGCGTCTCCCTACCTATGCTATTCTTATGTTCTTTAGAGTTCTTTTTACTCACTAGTAAATAACTCCTGTTATTAGTTAATAATTCTTTATATTAAACTTTCCTTGTTCAAATTGCTGTGATGTTTCTCCTGATTGCACTTGATTTGGGTAGTATGGGTCCATGAAGTGCATGAGAGGAAAGGCATTAGCTGTAGAAAGATCAGCAACCACATGTCGGGAAACAGTATCCTCCTTTTCAGGAACTGTGCTTCAGTACGTGGAGATGAGAACACGTGGGGGTGGATGCTACGGCAGAGGAGATAGAGAGGAGGGACTGCACCACTTAAGCCTGGGGAGCCCCTCTGGGCCAAGAAAAGGATTTTTATGCCATTACATAGTTTTATTTCAAAAGTATTTTGCCAGGTACTAATCTATAGAATAAATGCACTTACTATTTTAAAAATTAATTTAGGCATTGTAGGTAATGAGAATTTCCTTGAACAAATTTTTGAGATTAATCTATAGCTAACTGACAACTGATGGCAACTGTATCTGAGAGGTAAACTCAGTGTCAGTCTCTAGAGAGAGAATGCCCCACTGTGGCCAAATAGGGAACTTAGAAATCTTTTCAGTAACTCTTAAGGGGTTTGTGCTCTGCTTCCTTTGTAAAACCAGTTACTGTGTCCCTCAGAGCACAGTAATACACCGCTGAGTCTTCCTCTTGAGCTGATAGTTTTTTCAGATGGAAGGATGCCTCACCCTTGTTGAGGTCAGCCGTGAAACCTCTGATACTCTCTCTTGAGCTGTGTCTCAGGAGTAACTGGAGGTGTTGTTTGGGGTAGTGTACATACCAGAAGAGCTCAGGACTCCCAGAATATGAGTAGTTGCACTTCACCTGCACTGGGGACCCTTCAAAGACGGAGATGTGGTCCTCAGGCTGAGTCACTGTCTGGGCTCTTGTTCCTCCTGTAACACCAATTCTGGATCAGGGATTGTCTTGCAGACAGAGGAGAATAGTTCGTTAAACTGATTCTAAATCAGAAGACCAGAGAAAGATAGAATAAAAAGAGACTTTACTCACTGAGTGTGACTATCATCACAAGCACTGAGATGAGGATGGGCTTCATGTCTGAGCTGTGAGGAAACAGGAAGCTCCTCTCTGCAGGTTTTTCCTGGAAACAGTTCAGCCACATGGACACCCAGACAGAGCAGTGAGTGAGTTTACACTGGCATGCAAAGTAAAAACTCTTCCTCAAAGGGCTGGCTGCTTTCTGGTTTCTATCAAGTTCAAGTTGTGTAGCATCTTCCTCTAGAGGCCCTATCTGATACTGCAGATAATCTCGAGCTTCAGGAGGTCTTCAGTTCTGAAACAGAATGGTGAGAGATTTCCTCCACAGTTAGTAAGACAAAGTGTAATGCTGTACTAAGTGAAGAAGCATGTTACCAGAAAGGTCCAGATAGAGATATTGACGGAACATAACAGATTATATAACATATATAACAGTCCAACATAACAGTCCAAACATACAGATTATTTATGGAAATTTAGTTATCAAAAAATAGGGAAAAGATGGTACATTCAGTAAAATATGTCTTCATGAATGGAGAGTCTTTTAGAGATCAGCAACTAAATTTGGATGCATACCTTACCATCAGCTACGAAATATATTCCAAAAAAAGATAATTAATATTTTAAATAAAATGAAAGCATATTTTTATAAATTTAGGATGGTCATGAATTTTCTAAACATGAGAGACAGAAAGAATAAGGGAAAATATTGATAGATCAGCCTTCACAGAAATTTAAGCTTCTGTACAAGTATGTTAATGAAATGTGTAAACATTACCATATCAAGGTATTTTCCATTCATCATCGTTGATTCTGACCTTCCTCACACCAGGAATGGCCCTTTAGAATTTTAGTTCTACAGGTTTTTTTGACCTAAGAATAAGGCAATTCTAGAAAGATGGTAGATTTAAAATGTCCCTGATCCCCTGTGCTTAGCCAAGGAGCTTCTGTGGAAGCCAGCCATGCTGTGCCAACAGAGCTTAAGTGAGGTGTCCCATTGAGGCTCATATAGAAATCTGGGGTCAGTAGCAGGGAACTCCAGGATGAAGAACAGAAAACAATAGGTTGTAGAGAAAGCTTGGCATGTACAGATCAATGGACTTCTAAGAAGGAAACTAGTTGTTTGGGGAAAGCCTTTCCTCTAGTCCCCAAATAGCTGAGAAGAAAGTAACAGGTAGGCTGAGTCCCAGCTGTCCTTAACGAAGAGGAGTACAAGGAGATAGGAGAGCAAAGAGATTTCCTCCTAGTTTTTCAGCAAGGTACTGGCATTGCTGCTGAGACCAGTGCCCTACTGTCTGCTACATTGCTGATCACAGGTATAGAAATACCTAGGCTTTCCACCCTCACAACATTGCCTCCACTTAAAGTGCCCCAGTAATCAGACATGTCAGGAAGGAGTACAGAAAGGGAAATGATACCTCAGAGAAAAATAAGGGCTTCATCTGGGGAAAATATAGTCTGAAAAAATTATCAGAGTCAGTGACACAATTTCCCTAGCCAAAAATCAGGACACATAGTTTGACAGAGATCAAGAATTCATTTACAAGGAAGCTCTCACAAAGAAAGAATATCTCACTCAATGCATTGTTTATTTATTGAATCTCTTAGAAGAAAACATAGAAAAAATACTCTTTGACATAAATCACAGCAAGATCTTTAATGACCCACCTCCTAGAGTAATGAAAATTAAAAACAAAAATAAACAAATTGAACCTAATTAAACTTAAAAGCTTTTGCACAAAATCTACAGATTCGGTGCCATGCGTATCAAAATCCCAATGACATTTTTTACAATCCTAAAATTCATATGGAATCGCAAAGGACCCCAAATAGCCAAAGTAATCTTGAGCAAGTAGAACAAAGTGGGAGGCATTTCACTTCCTGATTTCAAAATATAATACAGGGCTTCCCTGGTGGCGCAGTGGTTGAGAGTCCACCAGCCGATGCAGGGGACACGGGTTCGTGCCCTGGTCTGGAAAGATCCCACATGCTATGGAGCGGCTGGGCCGGTGATCCATGGCTGCTGGGCCTGCGTGTCCGGAGCCTGTGCTCCGCAACGGGAGATGCCACAACAGTGAGATTCCCCGCGTACCGCAATTAAAAAAATAATAATAATAATACAAAGCTTTTGTAATCAAAACAGTATGGTACTGGCATAAAAACAGACTTACAGGCCAATGGAACAGAAGACTCCGAATTATTATTTGTGATTTGAATCATATGATATGCTTAAAAAAACTGCCCTCCAAAATATTGTAAATAGTTTACACACACAGAAGTTAAGCCTCCCTGAATTCAAAATTTCATAATTTCTACTGGCAGAAAATGGGTCATTCAAAATGTTGAGCCTGGAAAGCTGCCTCAAAATAAACTAAGAAACAAAAATTAAGAAAACTACAAAGCCTTAAACCTCAACCTCTCTACACACACACACACACACACACACACACACACACACACACACACGCAAATTTAAAGATTTAAAGACAATTAATCTGAGAAAAACTAAAGAAAATGTGAGATAAAATTTTATCATTTTAGAGTGCTACAGATTTTTAAGCATGAAATATAACTCAGAATCCATAAAAGAAATTTTTCAAAAATTTACTACATACTATTTTTAAAATTCTGCCTGCCAAACAATCAAGACCATAAACAAAGTCAAAAAGGTTAATTAAACTTTTTTAAAAGACACGTATATGTGAAAGTCTTATGACAACTTTCTTAACATAGAGAATGTTCTTTAAAATCTATATTTAAATGACTATAACACAGTAGGAGATGGGAAGATATATGAATAGAATAGACAATTTACACAAAAATATATAAATGACTTTTAAATGAAATGAAGCTCCATCTCATTCATAAATTTTAAATTATTGATTTTTGTAAAAAAAGCCTAACTGATAAGCAACAGTCCAGAACCTTAGTAATACACAAGGTTTGGGGAAAATAGATATTCTGCCTAATCATGACTATTGGTGGTATAACTTATCTAGAAGAAAATTTAGTTGAATCATATAGACTATGAGTGTGCTACTTTCTTGAATAATAATTTTTTCCTTGAAGTGAATAGTTAATTATTACATTTTAAATTTTTCATTATTTTGGCTTACGTACTTATATGTGCTATTGCTCAATTCATCAATGGCTAACTTCCAATTTTCTGCTGGGTTTGGGAAATGATCACTGCTTGTTACACAGGCACTGGTAGAGAACATGAGTAGTCTGCTGCTTATATATTTTCAGTCTTCCTATTTTCAGCCTTCACTCCCTGAATGCCCTCAAAACACACAAACACACACAGCACCATCCACCCTAATTATTCAAGTGTAATTAATGCTTCTGGTTTCTAAACCCTTCCACAGGGGTACAGCACACATCCAAGTGCTTCTTGTGTCTTCTTACATTGGCCGCAAGTCTCATTGTTTATGTGACTTTACCTTGAAATTACTTTGGCCCTGGATGAGGAACTATTGATGTCAGACTCTTTTTTCAAAATCACTAATGAAGAGTTGGGTATGGGGAATATTCACTTCTTGTTCTTATTCTCTAGAAATTTGTATGAGTTTTGTATCAACCAGAGACTGAGGGACAAACCACCATAGACTGTGCCACAGAGTGGATCAAATGGAGAGACACTCAGCCTCCAGGCCCCTTGTTGCCACTCAAAGAGTTTGCGCTCAGCTGCCCCTGCAGTTCCCATCACTGTGTCACTCAGAGCACAGTAGTACACAGCCGAATCTGAATCTTGGACTGAGGCTTTCTCCAAGTGGAAGGATTTTGATTCTTTGTGGTGTGTGGCTTCAAACTCCTTATTGGTTCCCTTCTCATTGTCCTTCATGGCTTTCAGAAGGACCTGTGGACCTTCTCCAGGATATTGAACATACCAGAAAGTAGTGGGGTACCCAGTGGCTGAATAAGTGCAATTTATGGTCAAGGCAGCCCCTTCTGGAAGAGTCATTTGGCCATCCATCTGGGTCACTGAGTCTTCATGGGTTTGTCCTGGGGAAAAATAAAAGAGTTCTGTATCATCTTGGGCATAAAGCTCTAGGATAAAATTATGATTAAAGGTTTTGTTGACATAACAGAAGAAAGAATCCAAATTTTTAGAGGCATTTTGCTTACCAAGCACTAAGAGTATCACAGTCACTAAGCCTGGAGAAGAGTTCATCTCTAGAGTGTCTCCTGAATAATGTCCTTGACTCTTCACATGAAGAAATATTGAAGTCACAGTGAAGTGATAAACTTGAGCCTAGTTTCAGACAGGAAATGTGTTTGTGTTAGGAAACTGCACCCCCTGGTGGACAGACACTGAAATGGGATGCACGTTTCCTGGTCTCCTCAAGTCAGAAAAATGTTATCCTTGACTTTATTCATGAGGTACATGCCAGTCTTCAGGTGGTGCTTGGAAATCTGATCAAGAGCTGTCATAACTTCGCAGGTCTGTTTTGCTCTTAGGACACTACCTGACATGGAAGTTCTTTAACAGAGCATCCCAGGTATTTCTGCAGCTGAGAAGATAACAGTTTTCTTAAGCACTTTATATAGTACTTTATATTCTCAGGTATCCATGGTGGGCCAGCCTATAATCCACTAAATGTCAGAAAAGAATCTGAGGTTGATTACAGAGGACGTAATAAGAAGCCAAATCAGTACTGAGTGAATCTCTGTGTTTCAGCATTGTACCCCAATTTATAGAGCAACAGTGACTGACATGTGTTACATGCTCACTAAATATTTGTTATACCAAACAAAACTAATGAATCAAGGGTCACTGATTGAGGAATCACTACTACTTGAAATATAATATTTTATCGGTCCCAAAATAATATCTTTTTAATAAAATCTTTTCAGAGGAAAAAGCCACACTATCTTATCAATTGTCAAAGAATCCTGAATTTCAGAATCATTAAAATGTGAAAACAAAAGAAATATCATAATTGAAATGATCAAATCCTTATAGAATGGTCTGAGATCAATGTCTTATTCTCCTACTATTTTCTTGACTCCAAGATAAAAGGGTTGGCCTATGTGAATCAGACAAGTACTAATCTTATACTCTTAGTGAATAACCTCAAGGATGCTTTCTGTTACCATCCATCTGCCATATTTTATTCCAATCTTTAATCGAATAATTTTCCTCCACTGGGTTAGGAACTCTAAAGATGTGGATTTGTTTCAAAAGCCTCGAGCATGAGTTAGGACTCTCTTTTTTCCCAGCTTTTCAAATTATTAAAGACACAGCTGATATTCATACAACAGCTGATAAAAGAATCAATGTGTAACTGATTTAAAATGACAAATTCTGGGATCCCACACTAACTTCATGAATCATACTTTCCAGGATTGAGACACACAACTGTGTAATTTTTTTTTTCCCTTGGCCCTGCTGCACAGCTTGTAGGCTCTTAGGTCCCCACCCAGGGATTGAATCCGGTCCCTCAACACTGAAAGTGCGGAGTCCTAACCACTGGATTGCCAGGGAATTCCCAGAAGTGTGTAATTTTTTAAAGCTCCCAGATGGTTTTGTTGAAGCCAGTCTGATGCCAGTTCATAAGATTTCATTTGTGATCAGTGTCTTAGACCGAGATGGTCATCAAAGATCAGGGAGTAGGGCTTCCCTGGTGGCGCAGTGGTTGAGAGTCCGCCTGCCGATGCAGGGGACACGGGTTCGTGTCCCGGTCCGGGAAGATCCCACATGCCGCAGAGCGGCTGGGCCCGTGAGCCATGGCCACTGGGCCTGTGCGTCCGGAGCCTGTGCTCCGCAATGGGAGAGGCCACAACAGTGAGAAGCCCGCGTAACATAAAAAACAAAAAAAAAGGTAAGATTTTTTGAGTTAAAAATTTTTAAGACTTTTAAAATTGATTTTTATTGGAATATAGTAGATTTACAATGTTGTGTTAGTTTAGCTGTACAGCAGAGTGAATCAGTTATACATGTACATATATCCACTCTTTTTAGATTCTATTCCCATGTAAATCATTACACTCTTTTTTAGATTCTATTCCCATGTTAGTCTATTCCCATGTATGTATTCAGTAGAGTTCCCTGTGCTATACAGTAGGTTCTTATTAGTTATCTATTTTATATATAGTAGTGTTATATGTCAATCCCAATCTCCCAATTTATCCCTCCTCCCCATTTCCCCCTTGGTAACCATAAGTTTGTTTTCTACATCTGTGACTCTACTTCTGTTTTGTAAATAGGTTCATTTGTACCATTTTTTTTAGATTGAACATATAAGCAATATCATATGATATTTGTCTTTCTCTGTCTGACTTACTTCACTCAGTATGACAATCTCTAGGTCCATCCATGTTGCTGCAAATGGCATTATTTGATTCTTTTTTATGGCTGAGTAATGTTCCATTGTATATATGTAGCACATCTTCTTTATCTATTCCTCCATTGGTGAACATTTAGGTTGCTTCCATGTCCTGGCTATTGTAAATAGAGCTGCAATGAACACTGGGGTGCATATGTCTTCTTGATTTATGGTTTTCTCTGGATATATGCCCAGAAGTGAGATTGCTGGATCATATGAGAGTTTTATTTTTAGTTTTTTAAGGAACCTCCATACTGTTCTCCATAGTAGCTATATCAATTTACATTCCCACCAGCATTGTAGGAGGGTTCCGTTTTCTCCACACCTTCACCAGCATTTATTGTTTGCAGATTTTTGGATGAAGGCCATTCTGATCAGTGTGAAGTGATACCTCATTGTAGTTTTTGTTTTGTTTTGTTTTGTTTTTTGCGGTACGTGGGCCCCTCACTGTTGTTGCCTCTCCCGTTGTGGACCACAGGTCTGGACGCGCAGGCTCAGCGGCCATGGCTCACGGGCCCAGCTGCTCCGTGGCATGTGGGATCTTCCCGGACCGGGGCACGAACCCGTGTCCCCTGCATCGGCAGGCGGACTCTTAACCACTGCCCCACCAGGGAAGCCCCCCTCATTGTAGTTTTGATCTGCATTTCCCTAATAATTAATGATGTTGAGCATCTTTTCATGTGCCTCTTGGCCATGTGTGTCTTCTTTGGAGAAATGTCTATTGAGATCTTCCACCCATTGTTTTGACTGGGTTGTTTGGTTTTTTGACATTGAGCTGCATGAGCTGTTTGTATATATTGGAGAATAAGCCCTTGTTTGTGCATTCATTGGCAAATATTTTCTCCCATTCTGTGGCTTGTCTTTTCATTTTGTTTACGGTTTCCTTTGCTGTGCAAAAGCTTTTAAGTTTCATTAGGTTTCACTTGTATATTTTTGGGTTTATTTTCATTACTCTAGGAGGTGGACCAAAAAAGGTCTTGCTGTGATTTTTGTCAGAGAGTGTTCTGCCTATGTTTTCCTCTAAGAGTTTTATATTATTTGGTCTTACATTTAGATCTTTATTTTCATGTATGGTGTTAGAGACTGTTCTAATTTCATCCTTTTACACGTAGCTGTCCAATTTTTCCAGCACCACTTAATGAACGGACTGTAAGACATTCCTTTTAAGATTTCTACTCTACTCAACTGCTTTTGAAATGCAAATATAAGAGGCAGTTACAATACAAGATCACTTAGCAACCACCCATTACCATTCAAATTTTAAGACACTGAGAAAATGGGATTAGAGGTAGAAGGAGGAAATTTGAGGGAATTTTTGGGATTGTGTAACACTGATTGAAAAAGAGGGCCTGGAGGTTTCCAAAATGTGCCACATGATGGCAAAAATACTTTTGAAGGAGTGGTGCAGTGAAGGGCAAGAGCAGAGAAACAAGATAATTCATAGTCTGCTTCTCACAATGTCCTTTTAAGAGCCACTAATTATTGATCTTTTTGTGGATAAGACTGATGGGAGGCAGGTAAAGCTTATATTATGGTAATTGAGCTATTCCATGCTAGAGATGTTAATAGAATGAGGATTAGCACAAAGTTTGTGACATATCAGGCACCTTAGAAAGTAAACAAGTGTACCATTAACTCAGCTAACAAAACTAAATTAAATGACTTCATTAAACAGTGTAAAACTGCACAATATTCAAAAAGAGGAAAATCACAAAAAGATTTCACAACCTTCCTTATTCAAAACAATACCTGTAATAGAATATATATTCAATAAATATTTAATGAACAAATTGAAAATCCAAAAATTCACGCATATTTTTACTAATTTTTGAATCAGATGTCTCTGAATTTCCTTAGTCAATTCTTCTAGCTCATTCTAATCACTAAATGGCAAGGATTTTATGTGGCTATTTTTTGTCTTCAATAAAAAATTTGAACCCAGATTTTCAGGGATAAGGTTGTTTTTGATGAATGATAGCTCTAGACCTGGTCTACGAACCCAGAGAAATATGTTCTTAGAAGGAGTGCTTTCCCTCTAACCCTACACCTGTGCTGCCACAGCCCTAACCACTTCCTGTCTGTGAAGGCAATTCCCTGTCCTGGTCCCTATAGCAGGCAGATGTATCAAGCAGAGCCCTGGGTTTTGGTATACCTGCCTCCAACACGCCTCTCACTGTGGGCTCACTCAGTGCACAGAAGTACACTGCAGAGTCCTCCAGCTTTGAAGCTGAGATGGCAAGTTTGATGGATTTGTTTGCCTTCTGGAAATTCAGTGAGTAGCGACCTTCTGTTGCATTTTGCTGGTTATAAGAGTCCTGACGAATAAGGAGAATCATCGCCCCACTGCTGGGCTGCTTGTACCAGTATAGACTATAAGTGAACTCATTTGTGTCATATATGCAATCCAGGGTCACAACCTCCTTCTCCTGCACTAATATTACTGGTTGGTCTTGAGTTACCTTCTGGGCAATACTGGATCCTAAAGAAAAAAAAAGCAGAATCAGAAGTTTAAGAATAAGTACTGTGGAACAAAGAAATTCTATTTTACACTCTACTGCCCCTTCTTCCCAGGGTGCCCATAAACCACCTGTTCCCCCAGTCCTTAGGTCCTAGAGGGGTACAATCCCACTGGGGCCATCCTTACCTAGCCACAGTGAAGCCATGACCACCTTCAGAAGGCTGGAGAGAAGCATGTTTGAGGTCTTCCTCTAGATGGAAAGTGTCTTCTTCAATTTCAAGGCTCTGCAAGGTGAGGTGAGCCTGACAGGGTGAGGGAAGAATTGCTGAGCTATGTGTTGCTGCTGCCCCGCAACAGGAAACAGGGGTTTCCTGGAGGAGCAAGTTGATGTGGGTCATGTCAGCTTCTCTGTGGACTAGGTGAGAGTCTCACTGAACCCAGACTTCCTTTTGCATTAACCAGCTCTTCAACTGATAGCAATTACATCTGAAAATAAACACGAGGTAAATTTGTTATTGAAAGGGAGATTGATGATTCGACCAAATGCTGTGTTTAGTCGTTGCGTCTGTGATGGAACTTATTTTAAAATACTACATATAATGGATTATGGAAACAACCTAAGATGTAATGATCATGTATCCTTACACCTATGTATGCTTTTCTTTCACCTAAGGTAGAAATAAATCACTTTATGATAAGAAGGCAAATCTCTTTAGACTAGTTACTGCAGCTTTTTCAACCTATATATTGATATAGCAATCAATATAATTATTCACCACAACATCTGTCCAGTTACCTATCTTGGGACCTAATAGCAGGAGAAAAGATAATCTCCCTTTGCAGAAGATTAGAATGAAGCTTGCAGACATGGAGTCCTGTCACAGAGGTCCCCTTCTCTTCTCTGTTAGTTTTGACATCCCAGCTCTGTTCAGAAAGGCCAAAATAGATGCCAGAGTTTGGTCATTAGGTTATCAAACCTTTGAATTTATATTTTTCCCATTAACTCAATTGGGACCCTAAAAGAGCCACAGAAGCCCCTATATTCTGTGCGCCCAGCTCTAAAGGGAATATATTGCAGGTGACATACACCTCCATAAGACAGCTGATCATAAGTTCACCACTGATTGTAATAAACCTTTCTTTGTGTATGAATGTAAAAGGAAAGCCATGCCTAAGGATATTACTAAACAACATGGCAAACAACAAAGACCCATTGCCTATCATGGCCTACCCCTTAAAGTTCAACAAAACTTATACTCCTTGTCTCAAAGTAATTACAGCCTTGGCTAAATTGGTTGAAGCATCTTCAGATCTTGCTCCGGAATCTCCATTTAAATCTGATGGTACTACATACAGTACAAATTGTTCTCCAATCTAAAACACTCAAACTTTGTCTACCAGTTAGCTGACTAATCATAAAATATTAATTTCTCCACATATTATTCAACTTCGTTACACTTCTCAATTAAAGGATCTCATGATTGTACTTCTGTTATTCAAAATGCCTTCATGCCCGGAACAGATCTTTTGGACACTCTCATACAAAATTCTGAATTGACATGTTTTTAAAATAATCTTACTTTAAATATTGAAAAGAAAAAATACCAAGCTGGTTATGCAATAGCTACTCTAAACTCCCTTTAAAACCAATCATTAGCAGGAGCAAAATTAACTCAAGTAGCTGAACTTGTGGATCTCTCTTGGATATATTAAATTACAAAATGTATACATACAGTGTTAATTATAGTTTTGTTTTTTGTTTTATTTTTGCGGTACGCGGGCCTCTCACTGTTGTGGCCTCTCCCGTTGCGGGGCACAGCTCCGGACGCGCAGGCTCAGCGGCCATGGCTCACGGGCCCAGCTGCTCCGCGGCATGTTGGATCTTCCCGGACCGGGGCACGAACCCGTGTCCCCTGCATCGGCAGGTGGACTCTCAACCACTGCGCCACCAGGGAAGCCCAAGAACCTTCTTAAGTACAAGTTAAGACTAAGCAGATAGGTCAATTAAATGGAATAGCAAATCAATAATTAAGCCTAATTGTATATGGAAATTCAGTATATGTTAAAGACAGTATCTCAAATCAGTGGGGAGGAATGAGTTCTCAGTAAGTATATTGTGACAAGTGTGTTAGAGTGTCCCATTTTATTTTACTTAAAAAATTTTTTTCTTTATTTGTGTTGTATTGTATTGTATTATTTTTGGCTGTGCTTGCAAGGCATTTGGGATCTATTTCCCTGACCAGGAATTGAACCCATGCCCCCTACATTGGAAGTGCAGAGTCCTGACCACTGGACTGCCAGGGAATTCCCTGTCCCATTTTAGACCAGTAGTCTTTAAACTGGGATTCCTATATTCTTGAAATTATATGAAGGTTTTCCAAGGTTTATGCAGGCATAGATAATTCTAATGGAATCTAGTCATGTGTGTGTGTGTGTGTGCGTGTGTGTGTGTATGGGTTTGTGTATTAGAATTTTTTTCCCTAAAACTGCTTTAAAACATGCTTGAGATCCAGATATCATGCTGCCTTTTTCCCATTTCACTTTCCACTCTTAACTCTCCCTTAAAAAAACCTCCACCATCCTGAATCTTACTATGGTACATTGCTCCAGAGTCTAAAATCTCCAAGGTACCAAAGAAGTAAGCAGTTCATTGGCTCCTGGCTTCTGAGGGAAAGTCCTGAACAGCTAGGCAAGAAATATTGCAAGACAGGGAGGTGTTTTAATTAGGCAGCAACCTCGAGACAAGATTCCTTGATCTTATCTATCTATCTATCTATCTGTCTATCTATCTATCTATGTATCTGTCATCTTTGAATTCAGAAATGAATTGGTGGTCACTGAAACCCATCGTGTAACATCATTGTTTGAACTGAAAAACAAAGTCAAACTATTTATGAGAAAAAAATAAATCTTCTGTGCCAGGTTTGTTTGACAATGTGGGGTATGGGAGAAACAGAAGAATTAAGGAGGAGTCCCTAGATTTCTGGTAAGGTGAATTATATTGCCATTTTTTTTTTTTTTTGAGATGGAAAAGAGTGAGGGAAGAACCTATGGGGGGAAATCAGGCCTTATGTTAAGGATATGTTAGATGCCAATTAGATATCCAGTGTAGATGTTACATAGATTACAGTATATATGAGCCTGGCTTTCAATAGAGAAGGTTGGGATGAAAATGTAAATTTGTGTGTCATCAGTGTATAAATAGTAATTAAAGCCATATCCCTAGATGAGATTGTAGGGGAGCTAAAGCTTTACCTGTTCCCTCTTAGGTTCTCCATCTGGACCTGAGAAGTAAGTTGACATACAACAGGTTAACAGGAGAAAAGCATAGAGATTTTATTTAATAATTTTTACATGTACATAGGAGTCCTCATAGAAAAATGAAGACCCAAAGTGGTTAGGCTTAAGTGCTTTTATACTAGTGGCCTGTTTTGGGGTGGCATGTGCTGAACCCCTCCAAGACCATTTGAAGAGAATAAATGTTTGAGGACTGAGCTCTGAGAAAACACAACATGTAGACACCAGCAAGAGGAGGAAGATGTAGGAAAAGGAGACTGAGCAGGAGCGGTTTGCAAGGAAGAAGGCAAACCAGGAGAATGTGGAGTTCCAGAATCCAGGCAAAGATGGTGTTTCAGGGAGAGAGTAGCCATAATGCCACATTCTTCGGAGACACTCAATAAGATAAGGAATGGTAATGCATCATTGCATTTGTTGATATAAAACTCACTGGTGGACTTCCCTGGTGGCGCAGTGGTAGAGAATCCGCCTGCCAATGCAGGGGACACGGGTTCGAGCCCTGGTCTGGGAGGATCCCACATGCCGCGGAGCAACTAGGCCCGTGAGCCACAACTACTGAGCCTGCGCGTCTGGAGCCTGTGCTCCGCAACAAGAGAGGCCACGATAGTGAGAGGCCCACGCACTGCGATGAAGAGTGGCCCCCACTTGCTGCAACTAGAGAAAGCCCTCGCACAGAAACGAAGACCCAACACAGCCATAAATAAATAAATAAATAAAATTTAAAACTCACTGGTGACCTCAGCAAGAGTGATTTCAACGGAATGGTAGGGATGAAAATCTGACTGTAGTGGGTTCAAGTAAGAAAGGTGTTAGGGAGTAGAGATGATACATTTAGAATACTTTTTGGAAATGTTTTTTATTGTGGTAGAAGTCACATAATATAAAACATACTATTTTAACCGTATTTAACTGTACAGTTCAGTGGCACTAAGTACATTCACATCGTTGTGCAGCTCCCACCATCATCCATCTCCGGAATTTTTCACCTTCCTAAACTGAAACTCTGTCCGCACTAAACACTAACTCCCCATTCCCGAGACACAAGGAGCAAAAAGACTATAACCTGTTTTTACCCACTGAACCACTAATTCCAGTTCTAGGATGCTGTTCTAATAAAATGATGAGAAATTCAAATTCAAATTTTTATTTAAAGGCGTATACCATAATGCTATTTAAAATGATGAAAAACTGGAAATAAATAATCAAGATATCCCCAAACAGGAAAATTATAAAGTTAAGTGTGGTATATCTATGGTGTAGAATAGTAATCAATTCAAAGTATGAATACAAGGTATTTTTAAGTGAGTATATCTATGACAAAACTGAGTGTTAATAAAAAGGACATAAAATTGTCTCTATAATATGATGTAACAACGTGCAAAATTGTGAAAAAGATAGAAATAAGTAAAAATAATGAGTGCTTGTCTATGTGGCAGAGTTGTGGATGTTTTCAGTATTTTTCTAATTTTTTCCCATCAGAAATTCATAAAACATACATAGGATTAACCTGGTTCATATTTACTATAATGAAGGTAGACCAGTGATGATCTGTATCTACATCACTCTAGTTATTTTGACTGAAAAATGCTTCTCAGCACCATAAATTCAGCTCATAAAATAGTACAAAACCAAAAGGCTCCCCCCCACCTTCTTCTGTATTAATTATGGATCTATTTGTTGTAAATGACAGAATCTCAAATCATGCTGGCTTGTTCCCAATGAGAGTATTTTGACTTTTGCCATTCCAGGCAGAGCTGGATATATAGGCTCTGATGATGCTCTCAGATCTGTCTTTCTTCATATCTCTGCATTGTCTTTCTCTATATTTTAGGCTAAGGTATGAATGATGTTCCCTAAAATGGTCCAGTGATTAACTTCCACAACTCACAATGATATGGCAGCTCTACCGTGTCGAAAAAAACTCGAAAACCACAGATATCCACTTAAATGAATATGTCTGCAAAGCAGATGTGTTCATGGCTTGCATCTTTGTGCTTACCCTCTTTTCTACAATGGTTTCTAGTTCTGAGAGTCTGTGAACCTATTCTAATAACTCTTTCAAATTTCAGTGTTAATGATAGATTAAAGCAAATCTTGAATAGTCTCTTTTGGACAAATCTTCTCTGTCCATGGTCTATTCTTATTTACCCTCCCTTTCTCTTAAATTGTTCTTGGTCTATTCCACCATTCAAGACCCTAAATATAGCATTACCCAACATTCAGCACCAAGAAAACTTTTCCTTGATGAAACAATGGTGAGTGGGACTATTCTAAATCTATGGGTTGCTTTTCTGGAATGGATCATAGACATTTGATGAAAGTAAAATGTACAAACTTTGACTGGAAGTTTCCACATCTCTCACTTCATCCATCACTGAGTGTTACAGAAAGTCTTTTATTCAATAAAATAATTTCTCTTCCTCACTCTTCTCAGTTTCTACTTTTGAAGAAAGCCTTTCTCTTTCTGAATGATGTGGATATAAACTAAATCACCAAACGGTGGAATAACAATTTTAGTTTTACTACAGTGTTGTTGTCTATTTTTTATGTGCTTACTTGATTCTCAACCCTGCACCATTTAATAGAAAAATGGAGCTATAAGACCCCTAAAAATTTAGTATATTGCTGCCTGAAGGAATATCCTTTTTTAAGTACATCAAACCATGCTCTTCTAAGAGTGAGTCAAATTAGACAACAAACATGTTTGTGATGATAAAAGGCACAGTGGGGGTAAATTAGAAATTAGCCTTAATAATGACTATCTATCTGGCTTATCCTTATGGCAACTCAGTACCCTGAAGAGCAGGGAAGTAGATGGGAACATATCTAAACTATACCAGTACAAGTACTGAGGAGGGCAAAATCTCACATGAATTCAGGAGTTATTTTCAGTGAAAATCATGCAAGGGTTTTTGCAGCCAGATGAAGAGAACAAAGTACAAAGCAAAGCAGAATGTAGTTATTTTTATTTGTTTGGTCTGTATTATTTGATTTAAAAGTTTGTCCTTTACGGGAGGTTAATGACTGCAGAGAAGCTATTAGTCTCCCCCTACGTCTAAACAAAACTCATGCTGCAAAGTGATCATTAAAGTGCAACACATTGGGAAAGTGTTTAGATTTTTCCTTTCCTGCAATATGGCGATTAGTTGGTGGTAGAATTGCTCAGGGAAAACGAAATTTATTTGTTTATTGAATCAATCATTATGGAAATGCAGTTTTTCTATACATTTAGAAGTGTGCTTGTAAAAGTAAAACTTTGATATTATCTACCAGTTTAAATTTAGATTAATAGCTCATTCTAAAAAACAATTTCAAGATATTCCTTAATGTTGCTTATGCTAAAGACAGGTAATCTCATGACATGTTGTATTTTTATCTGGAAAGAAACCCAGTTCTGAGCTGTGTGTGGCCCTCTTGGGTGAACTACTGCCTCAAGGTAACATTTCATATTATCTCACAGTACCATCCAATAAAAATTGTCCCTTTCAGTAATATTAAAAACTTTTAATTTCCTAAACTCTTCTTGCTTATTGTTTCTTGATCTTTGCTCTTAATAAGTTTACCCTGCTTGGAATGAGTTCTCCTACCATTGCCCTCACTTAAATTCCTACACATGCGTCAAGTAAAAATTCAAAATCCAATTTCCATGAATTTGGAAGTGATTTTTTTTTTTAATCTGTGGTGAATTTTACAAGCTTTTTGGTTGTTCAGTTCTTTCACGGTATTTTCCCTCATTTAAAACTTAAAATTCTTAGTTTGGTGCAAAATCATATTGTTTTGTAATCGTTTCTGCAGATCACTGGAAAATGGACATTCCACTTTTCTTTGACTAGTTCCTGTAATGAGGAGTATTTTACACCTCAAAGCAGTCTGTTTTGTTTCGAAAAGCCTCTAATTGTTCATTTTTCCTTATAGGGAGCTGAAATTAGTTTCCATACAAATTCTAACCATTGGCTATAAATTTGCCTGTATATATGGGTATAAATATTATCAGCCATTCATTCTTTCAACCATTGTTCAGTGAATGCTTATTGGTAAAAAAAAAATTGATATCTTCATAAAGCTTAAGTCTAATGAGAGAGATATTCCTATGACTGTTAGGTAGTAAGCTCTTTGTGTACAATCATCATTCGTAAAATATTTTTATATTGCCTAACGAAGTGTGCAGAAAGGAGGAAAGAGAACAACTTCAGGTATGAATTCTGAGAAACATCATTTTGTGTGAAAGTGAGTGCCTCCTTCTGTGGGGTTGTGAACAGACTGAACGTGGGCGGGGTCCCCATGATTACAGAGCAGAAGGTGGAGTCTGAGCCTATGACCTGCACAGAGATATGTTCTTCTTAATGGTTGGAACTGTCACTCTTGCTGTGTGTGTGGCTGTGTTAAAAATAGAAACCTCTCCCTCCTGGCACTTGTGGACTGGGGATGCTGCTCCACTTTCTGTGGGCTCTCTTCCCTGTTCAGAGAGAGGAACAGACACAGAATACTAGACATCAACTCTCCACTTATTCAATGATTCATTTCATTTTTTCCAACTTTTCTGGAAACAAGCAAGCAAAATTTACTTTTAAAGGACTAAAACAAGACCTGAATAAATGAAGAGGCATATAATATTCTTGGGTAGGAAAACATAATATCCTAAAATGTCAGTTTCCAATGTGATTCCAACCAGAATCCCATTTGTTTGAACCAAACTAAGTAAGTGAGAACAAATACCTTGGAATTGTCAACTATATTTTGAAAAAGAATATTAAGATTGGGTTTTCTTTTTATGACATAA
Organism: Stenella coeruleoalba; assembly: GCF_951394435.1. NCBI lineage: Eukaryota > Metazoa > Chordata > Mammalia > Artiodactyla > Delphinidae > Stenella > Stenella coeruleoalba. Next base: position 74,542,071 of record NC_137147.1, read on the forward strand.
AAACTTACTCTGAACAAAACAGTACAGTATAGGCACAGCCTTCTCAGGTGTAACTGACAAAAAACCACCCACCAGCCTCAAGACCACTGAGAGCACTGAAATTAAGAAAACAATAGTCTTTCCTTTGCAAAAGAATAAAGAAAGAGAAAAGAAATCTAAGATGCCCACGGGAACCAAACACTTTCAGGATTCTGTATTCTCCGTACTGTTTGCCTTCACAGAACATGCCAACCTCCTGAAAATAACATAGGCTGAGACCCTGAGTCTTTTAAGCTACTCAGTCTCAGGAGATTTGTGTTCAGCTCCCACTGTAGTCTTAGTCACTGTGTCACTCAGAGCACAGAAGTACTTGGCCGAGTCTTTCCAATGGGCTGATGTTTTCCTCAGGTGGAAGGACTTCTCACTCTCCCTAAATTCAGCCTCAAAACCTTTGATACCTGAGACAAGGCTGTTTCCAGATATGTACTTCAGGAGAAGCTGGAGTCCTTGATTGGGGTACTGCACGTACCAGAAGAGAGAGGGCGAAACAGAAGATGAGTAGTTGCACCTCAGCTCCAGATGATCTCCTTCAGAGATAGTGATGTGTCCGTCAGGCTGGGTCACTGACTGGGCTCCGGCTCCTCCTGAAACATCAATGCTGAATCAATGAACTCAGCCAGAACAAAAAGTCTATTCAAAGTCAGTCCAAAGCAATGTTCCATGTGTAGACAAGAGAGTAAAATGGAACAGTACTCACTCAGGAACAGGAGCACCTCAAGCATCAAGGTGAACACCAGGGTCATGGTGGAGCAGTAAGGAGGCAGTGAGCTCCTTTCTGGGAGATTCTCCACAAACAAAAGTCTGATGACTGGTGGACTTGAACCCAGGTTGCTGTGAGGTTGAGAAGGAATGACACAGGATTTAGATTTCTGATGGACGTTGTAAGGTGTGTTGGGAGAGAGGCTGTCTTAACAAGACTGCCTGCCTCTGGCGTCTGAGATGCTTTACATGTCATTGTGCAAAAAGTGGTGTCCGAATATCTCTTTAAACTGTAGGGAAGGAAGGTTTTTGTGCGATTATTCTGATCTTATATAGAAAAACCATTTCCAGTTTACACAACAGCCCCCTCTATTGGTCAGATAGAGAAAGAAAGAGCTGTTCACAATTTTTGTGAACCTTCCTCACCTCCTTCCTGCCAGGAACACAAAAGTCTCCGAAAGGAGTGGCAAGCACTACAGAAAGTGGCTGCTCTGAATGTGGTCTGCAGGTGAGTAGCATCTGCATCACCGGGGAGCTATTCTGAATGCAGAAGCTCAGGCCCTACCCAGACTTCCTGAGTCAGAATCTGCATTTTAATAAGATTCCTGCGCACATTAGAATTTGAGAAACACTTGTCTAGATGAAGGAGGTAAAAAATACCTTTTGGATTTAATAATAAAGAGATCATTGGTATTTCTGAGAAAAAATAGATTGGTTACAGGAGAGGCATGTATGAGTTTGGAGGAATATTAAATATGTTTTCAGAGGAGCATGCTTGAATATTTTAAATGATGGGAAGAAATCAGTAGCAAGAAAGTCCTGAAGAACCAGACCATAGAGTTTGGACGATCAGTGGGCTGAGGTGCCAGAGAAGTCAAAGTGAATGGAGTGGGTGAAGCGTTTGGACAGAGGCGCACTATTTAAAAGGAAGAGAGATATCTTTTTTATTATTAGGGGAGGGAAAGTGAATTATATGTGTAAAAGCAGGAATGTTTCATGTGGAAAGCAGAAAGTTGAGGAAGATTCATTTAATGATAAGAGTTGTCTTTACGGTCATCTACCATGACTCATCAAAAGGTCCTGGGTAAGCTGTACTAAGAGCGAAGAGAGTCAAAGGAGATATCGTAAAGTATAGAAATGATACGTTATAAAAACATACAGAATTTTCACGCACCATTTCATTTACAATTGATGTTAAAAACCACGAATATATGGAGACAAACTTCTGTATGGCTGTGTTGATACATATGCTTAGATGGGGGCACATTGGCCTCCTGGGATGATGGTTTAAGTAAGAACCAGGTGTAAGAGTGGGAAACATAGCCATGTGTTGGCTTGAGGGATATAATGAAGTAGAAGTATCTTCAAGTGTTCCCGTAGTGGAAGGTTTCCAACCCACTCATATAAACCAGCTTCACAAACCAGCTCTCATTAATCAGTGCACTTGTCAAAAGTAAACTGTGGTCAAGCTGTAGGCAGATCTACTGAATGGTTCTTATAAGTCAGGGACAATAATAAAAGCTGGGATTAAAGAATAATATGTATGGGCCCCTATCCTTGTGGAATTTGGACTAGTGAAGAGTTAAAACCAAAAAATATTCTTAGCATAGTAGATATGTGGTCTTACAAAACTGTGCACAGAACACTAAAAGAGGGAGAGGGCAAATAAATATAATTTATGTAACCTGGAAAATCTTTTTAAAAGTAAATGTGACATTTACTGGGTCCTGAAGATTGAATAGGATTTTGCCAACTTGAGAAAGAAATAATATTTATAAGAAGAAAATATGAGAGTGAGTTCATTTGATATGGCTGATGTTCAGAAATCTTGGTGTAATACTGGGGAGGAAGATGAACACTTACTGGAAGTAATACTGTAGATGGCCACATAAACCTTGGCTTTTACTTTTGCGTCATGGGGAGCCATAGAAGGTCCTGAAATAGAACAGCAATCTAATCTGATGTGTATTTTAGAATGATAACTTCAGGGATAGATTTGGGAAGTAAGAGCTCATGGATAGGGGATACATTTAAGAAGTTATTCCAACCAACTCAGTGAGAGGTTATGAGCACCTGGACCAGTATAGTAACAAGGCAAGTAAAAAGAGGTGGTTGGGGCTTCCCTGGTGGCACAGTGGTTGAGAGTCCGTCTGCCGATGCAGGGGACACGGGTTCGTGCCCCGGTCCAGGCAGATGACGCGGAGCGGCCGGGACCGTGAGCCATGGCCGCTGAGCCTGCGCGTCCGGAGCCTGTGCTCCCCGACGAGAGAGGCCACAACAGCGAGCGCCCACATACCACAAAAAAAAAAAAAAAAAAAGAGGTGGTTGAATGTGAGAAATATTTAGAAGACAGAATTGATATGACTTCATATATCAGTCAACTTTGACTAGGGTAATGCTGAGTACAAACAACCTCACAATCTCAGTGGCTCACAAGAACAAAGTACTGAGTTGTCCATGGTATGTTAGCTGTGGGTCAGCTGCAGTCCCAGCACTCGGAGGCTCTGCTCTTGGATACAGGACGATTCCGTTCTGCTACTATGAGTTATCTTTTTAGTCTGGACCTTGTGTCTTCTTCACATTATGGATAAAAGCTGAAAGGACAACCGCTACCTGGTAAGTGCAGGGAAGAAACAAAAGAAGACATGCCATGTGAACATATTTAGGTTTAGCTATGATAGAACATACTTCCTATCCACTCACATTCCATTGGTCAAAGCTGGTCACATTGCCGTGTCCAAAGTCCACAGTGAGGCCAAGTATAGAAAATATACTCCAGCTAAAGATTAGCACAGTAAGGGTGAGAGAGCATGAATAGTCAACACATAATACACTCTAATACTCTTGGAAATGAGCTACATGAGAGTGAGCTTATAGGGCACTCGGATGTTAACTCCCTTACGGAAAAGAAGGTATATTCACTTTAAAATCTTTAAGAAAGTTTTTTGTGAAAACCTAGGAGAAATCAATAAAAAATTATTTGCTTTTCCCATTTCTCTTCTTTGTTCTTTTTGTGTTGAAGAACATGCCTTCAATGAAGTAGGATGTAGCAACGAGTGGTGAATATTACCCTACTTTAATCAGATTATTTTAGAAAGGTTTGAGTAACTATCTAGTTCACTTGGAATCATGGCAAAAGAGGAGGCTAGGAATCTGATTCAATGATATGGCCAATATACTGGTGGGAATGGAGGTGAGTGATGTGTAATGACAGTCCCGTTAGTTGACGGAGCTACAGTGACTGGAACGCTTGTTTATCTATCATTGCATTTCCCCCTGGTTATAGAAAACACTGTAATTCATTGTATTTGCCTTTTCCACCTCACACATGGCTCTTTCTCAAAGCTGGTACCAGAGCAGCACCAGGCACAGGTTTGGGCTGCAGAGGCTGAAGGGCACTGTGTGCAGGCACAGAGAGATGTGGCTGAGTCTTCAGCCTCGGATCCTTGATGTACATGCAGCTGTAACCCTCCTTAGTATTCAAAGTGATTCTTACTTATCCTTCCTCCTTTTCATCCTCATTTACAGTCATTAAAACAGGTCCTTAGGGCTTTTTCCAGCTTCCCATCTATACCAGTATAAAGCATAAAAAGAGCTGGAAGGGAAACTGCAGCTGAAATTGGTGCTCCCTCCTTCCTAAACACGCAGAGATGGAGAAATCTGTTCCACACTAAATATGCTGCTCATTTCTGTTCAGAAAGGCAGGGTCAGACATACACTGATCTCTCTACACAGTATTCATTGTCTTCACACGTTCCCAGATAGAACCTAGAGTTACGTGACTACATCCCCCTCCTTCTCCATCACTGCCACATACTGTTCAGAATGTCTTCAGCAGCCCCTGGACTTAAGGCCAAGATGAAGTCACAGGATTAACAATGGAGCTGGCAAAGGATTCCTCTCCATTTATCCTGCCCAAGTATCCTCAGCAGAGGAATATTCTTCTTCAGAAAATAGGATTCTGCATCTGGTTGCCCAGCCAATCAGAGACAAGACCCCATACAAGTCCTAGAAACACACCAACAATTTCTGACCTAGACTCAGTTTCCTGTCACTCAAAAGGAGGGCTCAAACACTGCTTGCTTGAGACCAGCTTCACAAACAGGACATCCCCGATGAGTCCACAGCACAAAGAGAGCTGAGAGCCATTCAGAAGTGGGCTGCCCCATCGTGCACTGCAATTATTCAACTTGAGAGACATTGGGATGGCAATTTGTGGCAGGAAAAACACTTTGGTTAGGAACCTTTTATAGGAACTTTCAACAAAATCCTCATATTATAAATGTGCACACATACCATGTGCTAAATTATCTATTGCTTTATGTACATTGTTCGAATACAGAAATCACACAATAGAATTACTATCATTCCCAATTTACCAACAGGAAAACTAAAGCTGAAAGAGATTGAGGAATTCACTCCAGGTCAAACACCTGGTAATAACTAGAACACATATCTATCTGGTAAGGAGTCCATGGTGTTTGGAATCTGCCACGCGACTTACATTTGTGATACTCAGTAAATGTTTTAAATGGTAGAGAAGATACGTTCTAAAAATAACAGGAGTCTGCTTTTTGGGTTTCTTTCTACTAGCCAAAAAATGGAACAACTTAAATGTACTGAATGACTCCATTTACATGAAATGTTCAGAAAAGGAACCTATGGAGATATAAAGTAGATCACTGGTTGCCTGTGGCCAGGTATCGGAACAGGGATTAACTATAATTGAGCATGAAGGAGCTTTTTGTGGTGATAAAAGTGTTTAAACCTGGATTATTGTAATGCTTTCATAAGTCAGCTAATTTACCAAAAATCACTGAACTGTACATTCAAAATGGGTGAATTTTGTGGAATGTCAATTTTACCTCAAATAGCGTTGTTTAAAAGTAAATAAGAATTATGTTCTATCTTGCCCGTGTCACAGTCCAGGAATAATGCTAGTTTGATTGAACATACGCATATTAGTTTAAACAGTCATCTTGTGCCCAGAATATCCTTAAGAGATCTGAAAATTATGAAAGCAATACTCTCTGTTCCCTGTGAGCTTAAAAAACAGCTGGAAAAAAAAAAAAGACATCCAGGGGAAATTTAACAGTACAAGATAGCAGTAATTAAGATTGTTCAGAATCTAAATGTACTTCCGGAAAATTGGCAGTGTAAATTGACTATATAACCTTCTTTCCAGTGAACAACTGAAATAAATAAAGGAAAGAGCATGGGGAAGGTACTAAACTCAGGGAACAGTACCTTCCACACACTCAAATAGTGTTCTGGAAAGTGGAACAGGATTGGAAGATATCTCAATGGCTAACCTCTGACTTTCCTTCCCAAGAAAAGAGATGCCACTGTGGTTAATAAAGGAAATCCTGAAAAACCTCATTAATGTCTCCCAATTTAGAAGTGCAAAGGCTGAGGTTAGGGATGGACTGCTAGACAAACAGAAACTAGTACAAGTAAAGTTCCTTTTTTTTTTTCCTCCAGATCAGACCACTTGATGAATAGGGTAGTGTGGGTATGACCACACCATCATAAAGCCTACTTGCTGTGAAGCGTATTTCTGATGAAAATACTGATCCATTGAAAAATTCACCTGGATATTGGAAGGTATGTATCCAGAACAAGACAGGAACACCTCCAACAGCCTTGACATTCATGCAACTAGTAAGGTAGAATCCTGTAATCTACAGCAACCCACCTTACCTGAAATCGAGGAGAAGCCAATTGATCACTAGATATATTGCATAAATTAAATCTCAGATGAAGTGACTTGCAGGATATACATATTGACAGTTCTAGATAAACACACAAAGATTAGTCCAGTTTAAGCTTTTATATCAGTGTTTGAATAGCATGGACTCTAGAAATAATTTTATCTTTGGTACATTTATTTTATATATATACACACACACACACACACACACACACACACACACATATAAATTGAGCCTCCTGCACTAAGTATTGTTCACTCATAGAGGATTCTGTAGTGAAAGGATATAAAAGACCTACAGTGCAGTAGGAGGAGGAAGAATTAAATAAATGAATTTTTAAAAAAAGATAATTATAGATAGTGATAAGCATTTAAAAAATACAATATTGTATTGAGCTAGAGAGTTGCTCTTGGGGTGAGGGAAGGCATCTGCTCTAGACAGGGTATGGAGAGAGGGCTCCACTCCGACACTTATTCTGTAACACCAGACAAGGTATCGAACCTCTCTCATGTTCAATTCCCTTTTCTGCAAGTAGCCAGTATCTTTCTGGGGGTGCTGGGCTCAGCACTGGCATTCATCATCTCATTCACTTCTCATAAGAACCCTGCATGGTAGATTCTGTCAATATCCACATGGTAGATATGAGGAAATGGAAGCATAAAAATTATTAAGTCATTTTCCGAAGATCACTCAGCTACCGAGTGGTAGATCTAGAAATACAACCCAAGTCTTTGGTCTCAAGCACTTTGCTACACTGTCTCCCTAAAGTAGGATGGACCCAACCTTGAAGGGTTCCAGTAAGAATTAAGTGAGAACACACATTCAAATCACCCAACACAATACCTTCCCTAGGTTAGGCACTCAACCAGCTGCAGGCAATGTGCAGAATCTTGCGGGGGGTTGGGGGGTTGGGGTAGGGGTGGGGGTAGGGTTGGGGGGGCATGTTGGGAGACGGAATCTGAAATTGCAGAGGAATGTAGCTCAAGATAAATTTCAATATTTTTTTGAGATATATGTAGCAGGTTACCTGGCAGATTTCATGTGTTATCGTACGTATCCATGGTCTATCATGCTCTTACTGTTAATGAGAAGTCAATTCATTAAGGTGTCATATTGAGAGATTGGGTGGGCATATTATAATATGAAATGAGTGTACCACCCAGTATTTGGTACAATTGTTTATTTTTTCCCATTATTGACTCTTGCTCCCACTTCTCAGGATATTGCTATACTACAAGAAAGGACAGAGCAGTAGACACAATTATACTTACCAGAGAAGAAACCCCAAACTTGCACAACAATTCTGAGCTTTCTTTCCAAGGTAGCCTATAACTCCACAGGCAAAATCATCTCATGTGTTGTATATGTTATTTGAAATCAATCACTTTCACATCTGGCTTGCAAAAGAAAACAACCAGCCGGTTCTCCTGAATCCTCTCTCTCCTGATTTCTGCATTGGGAAGTTTACTGACTGGTTCAGCAATGGCAGCTTCTATTGTGACTAGGCTTCACCACAATTTTACCCAATGTCACTAGAGGGCAGCAGCGAGGCCAGTGTAGGCATCACAAAATATTTGAGCAGGACACCAGGTGGCAGTGCTTCAGCTTTCTTTCTTGCTGCATGCAGTGTGCTAGAGCCTGATTCTCAAGGAAGGAAAATAGAAAGATTAAAGAGATAAAAGATTCCCAAAGGGGTGACATTTGAGTAAAGACATGAAGGAATTCAGAGGTGCACCATGTAGATATTTGGGGGCATAACATCACAATAGAGAGGACAAAGGCAAGGAGCACAGGTCTTGATATAGAAACATGCTTGGAGTGTTTAAGGAATAATATGTTTCCCTGTAGCCCCTTATTCTTCCCAGCACACTATTGCATAAGGAACTTGCTAAAGCATTCAGCACTGTTAACTGATTAGTGGATGATTTCCTCATCTATTGATCCTGGGGCAATTTGTGCCTAGGTTTGGCATCTTCTTTCCTAGTTCCCTTTAGGTTCCTGTTTAAACCAGTAATGTCACCATCACTGAGACATCCAGCCACCCTGTGCTGGGGCCAAGTGCTTCTCCATAGTTCGAACCTTGCTCTTTAGGAGCCCCATAAATGCTACACTCTGGCTGGCAATAAAAGTTAGAGATGATATTCACAGTTAGGAAAGTTATGTCTCATTTCCCAAAAATTAAAATAATTGGAACAATAAAATCTATCTCATAGGGTTTATGATATTTGAATTAGATAATGAATCTGAGATGCATCCTACAGTGCCTGACATATAGTAAACCCAATAAGGACCAACTTTCTTTTTTCTAGTAAAACCTTCCTTTCCTTCAATGTCCGGGTCTGTGTTCTGTTACTGCTTGTTGTTTTCTCCACATCAGTTCAATGATGGGAGCTTCTAAGAAATTTACTTAAGCACTTATTTTCCTGGAGACAGTCATTATTTTTCCCTCTCTTCTTAGGTCCTATTCTCCTAGCCATACTGATTCACTCAGGATGCTAAAAGGGCACAGATGAGGTTTTATTTTCATTTCTCTAATGAATAATAATAATATTCCCTGATGAATAATGATAATTTTTGTATATTTATTAGCTATTGGATATAATATTTCTGAATTGGATCTCCAAGATTTTGCCATTCTTATTAACTCTTTTCTTATTGATTTACATGAGCTTTTAATATATATTGCATTTGAGTCTTTATCAGAAATATGCATTGCAAATACAGTTTACCATTCTGTGCCTTGACTTTCCCACCTACTAGCAGTGATTTTTAACAAAGACAATTTTAAAATATACTTTCATGTTCATAAGAAGCCAGTTTCAAAGTTTTATTTATTTGTTTTAACACTTCAAAAATGTTTTCACTTGGTGACTTCTGATGTGAAATCAGGCATCATTCTTAATGATATTTCCCAGAATACAATATATCGATTTTCCCTGGGTATTGGCAAGATTATTTCCACTTAAATATTTAAGTGGATTTGCCTTCAATGCCTTGCAAATTTCTGCCAAAACCACAGTGGTGGACTTGCAGAATTCCTTATTCATCTTTATGATTTTCCACATAGCATTGCTCCTGAATAAGAAACTTGTTTTTTAGGAAGTCAGGTAGTACAGTGAGTGAAGGTACTTGCTATGAGCAAATAGGTTATGGAATGGGTAATGGAAATGGTAGTTATAAATACCACCTACAATCATGTGGTCATTTGCAGAAACAAGAACTATAATACTTATGACAATTTCTTTTTCATTTTGATATGAATCTGGTTATGTATACATTAACCATTTTTAAATCTCTCCCCTACTTGTCTGCCTGTGGTAACATATGATGTGCAAGTATAAGTTTATCTCATATCTCATTGTATCTCAGTGGTTAAGATGCAGGATTCAATGGGACAGTGTGAATGAGGTATAAGAGGAAAGAACACCACCCCAAAATGGATAAATTAACTGGGTGTACTCTCTTCGTGAGAGGGTTAGCTTGGTTTCGGTTGAATGGGGAATAACTGCATCTTATTAACAGGAAGCATAGTTTTGCTGTTGTGTTTATTTGAAAGTTGTGTTGTTAAAAGAGGTATAGATGGGTGACAGTTGACATAGAGGGTACTGTAGTAGCTTTGTAGTGTCTCAACTATCTGGATATCTATGTCCCAGAATTTGCTTCCCTGTATTGTTCTGGGTTAGGGTTGGCCACAAAAAAGACTTGCACAAGGTTTAGAAGGTAGTTGTCATGAAGTAGCCACATTTTTTGTGCTCTGCTGGTTGGTGCAGGGCTCCAGGAACTGGGCAACTCACACATGTGGCTGCTGATGAACTAGCTCATCTTATTGTTGACTCACAACTCCTCTACCGCCCACCTGATCTCCTCCTCATCTTCTCTTTGTCTTGGACCAAGTATGCATGTAGCATGAGGGTAAATGACACCCACATCTCCTTGAGGTCACCCACCATTGTGAGACTGAAGGAGGTGAGAGACAGACAAGTTTTAGTGTGTCTTTGTGGGTACCATTGTCCTCATGGGTTCTAGTATCCGTACATGTCACAGTCTGTCCATGCTTTTGTCCACATCCAACTTTCCTTCCCAAATGACACTCTAACAGTGAATTCAGGCTCAACACCAGATGCAAAGATAACAGCTTTGTATAGACCGCTCCACCAGCTCTAGCTATTGCGTGAGTTCTATTCTCTACAGTGAGCCTCTTATTCTAGATCACTTGTAATTTGCTCCTCTGATTGTACCCTGACACAAAGTCTAAGGGGAAAGGACTAAGGAAATGATTTTCATGACCATTTCAGATAACTAGACCCAGGTTTGTGATGTGAGTGTCTTTAGGTGGAACTGCCACTTTAAATTATTATGGAGCAAGTTTTCAACATTAGACAATTTTACACATGTTCTGTGTGATGGACTTAAAGTCAAAAATTCAAGACTGAGTATGTATTAGTAGAAAGTTACTCTGGACATCTGTTCCCAAGTGAGATAGCAGGAGATTTTATTTAGAATTAAATCTCCTGATCCAGACCACAGATTAAGCAACCACAGGACTACCATTTCTTGTCTGGCATCTGCAGGTGTGCCTTTCAGCGTGGCTCCCGCAGCAAGGGGGCTCTCTCTTATTGAGCTCTGGGGTTTTTGTTTGGCTTTTCCTATTACTTCAAGCACTGTGAGGTCCCAGAGAGCACAGAAGTAGTTTGCAGAATCTTCCACCAGTAAGGCTGAAATGGTGAGGCTGATGAATTTATGTCTTTCCTGAAAGTTTACAGAATAGCGGCCATTCTTTGCATTTTGTTCAGAAGAAATCTGATGAATAAGGAAAGTCATCTCTCCACTGGGAAGCTGCTTATACCAAACAATAACGTACCAGCTCAAGCTTGTTTCATACTGACAGCTCAAGGTGACTGCCTCCCCTAGCTGACTGGATATGGCTGGCTGGACTTGAGTAACTTTCTGGACCGCACCAAATCCTGTGGGAAAAAATTGGAAAACAGAGCTGAAGTAGTGAACAAAATAATGTAGGAATTAAACTAATTTAGGACCCAAAGAAAAACCAAATTGAAATCATGATAAGCATTCTTTTCTCCAATCCTTCTTTCCTCCCCAAGTCCATGTGAAGTACCATGTGCCTGTGTGCAGTCCTTTCAACCTGAACATTTGTACCCATATTTGGAACCATCCCTACCAGAGAAGATGAAGGCCAGCAATACCCAGGGCAGGCTGGAGAGCACCATGTGGCAAGAATTCCCCTGCACATATGTTTTCAGTTCTGCCTCAAGCTGAGAGTTCACTGTCTTTGAGGGCCTAGCAGCACATATACATAGTACCTGGGTTCCTGTGTCACTCCTCCAAACAGGAAGTAGGGTGTTATGTTCATAGACCACGTGGTCAGTGCACAGATGTGGAAAAAGTCTGGCTCACCACAAAACTATGTCTACTTTTCTTCCCACGGTAATTGTTAGGCAGTATCTGAAATGGAGCATGGAAAAATTAGTATTAAAGTTTTGAGCTGAGGGGAACTACAGATTAAACAGGTTGACACGTGTTGATAATTATTCAGCAGAATAATTTTGCCGGTCCATTTAAAATAGAATTTAGTATAGGGTATGCACCCTTCTTGTAATCTACTTACTGGTCATTTATTTAGCCTCTCTTTACTTTTCTCCATTCTGAATCAGTGGAGTTCTTTTAAAACTCACAGATTTTCAGCTTTCTTGGTGAAAAGCAGTATTATCCAAAATAATTAATGTATCTCTTTTTTTTAACCGGGTTCTAGGGCTCTATTTAGAGTTTTCACTAAATAAAGTTACTTTAACATGAAATGTTAAAAAATCAGCCCCTCAGGTTTTCAGAATCTATTCAGTTTTTTATGTTTTCATGAAATTATAACAGGAATAATATATTCTTTTGAAACCTGACATTGAGTCTTATTTATTAGACTTTGAGGAAGATCAGGATATTCCAGATATTCAGTCCTGTTGCCTCCCCAGGTAGAACTGTACTTAGTAGATCATGTGTCCTATGCTTGTCTTGATGTCACGTTTTCTATCCCATTGGTCCAAAGTGTTCTGTCTCACTTGTGAGGAGCTGATTATTTTTCTCTTTGTAAAATAAAGTCCAGATACGCACGCCAGATCTTTCTGTGACACAATGCTATAATGCACTCCTACAAAACATGTTATCTACAGGCTGTAAACACTCAGTACATGTCAATGCCACAGAAGTTGGTAACTGACGTTTTGTATACTGTTACTCGTTCCTGTGGAATGTAGCTGTCAATCTTCCATTTGGTTTCATTGTTTTCACGGAAGAATTAAAATAAAAGAACCAAAGGCAAATAGACAAGTAGAAAAGGAAGTACAGACAAGGTCTCTAAAACAGTGCTAGTCCTTTGACTTTAAGGTCAAAATAACTCATTCATGAGTGACGCAGGGGTGAGAGTGTATTTTTAGTTGAGACATCTACTCCTCTGTCCCATTTCACCTCTGAATGCTGACAGGCAGCCGAGGCCCTGGTTTGCAATTATGTGTAGCTAAGCAGAGGAGAGCCATGAATGCCCACAGCAGTCTGGGGAGCAGCATAATGGCAGGATTTCCCCCTTGTTGAAATGGCCCTGCTCTGAGTTCCTGACAGTAAAGGTGCAAGGTCCCTCAGCTGCACTATAGCAGCTGTCTCTGAAATGTAGTTTCTGGCTGGATCAAGTCTGAATGTGTATAACACCCAGGTTGGGAGATTTGGCCTGCCTTAAACATTGTGCTCCCTTTCCTTGTGGTTTAATGATAAATGATTATATATAGTAAAGGACAGTCCAGTGATCAATATTGAAGGACATATGGGAAGGAGATTTATTACTTTAAATTTCCAAATTTAGTAAATTAATCTGTGATGGAATCTGAAGGGCTTACCAGAAACAAATTCATTATGAATCACGCTGTGTTTGCAAATATTCATTCATGTTCTTCTGATTGTTTTCTTGCCTCCAATTTCGATTCTAAGGTGAAATATGTTCACTGATCCTCGACTTCCCTACAAAAGATAAGCCAGAAGCCATCACCCCCCTTCCTTCCTACTTACCCGCCAAATCATGGGAACTGGTAACTTCACAACAGCAAATACCACTCAGACAAATGAGAACAAAACAGGGTTCTGACTTCTGTTATATCTCCAGTTGTGTATTGGAATAACAAATGGTAGTGGCAGTAAAATCATATTCGCTTGTGATGTAACTCTATGCTTAACTTATTAGAAGTTGTAGGAAGCAAGGCTCCACAGGTCCTCTAAATCCAAATGTTTGGCCATGTGTTTGTCATGAGTGCACATATATTGTTTGGTGCAATTCTATAATTATCATTATAGTTGTCACGAAGACAAAGCTTCTCATAACATACTGTTTAATCAGTGAAAATATAAAAACTATTAACAGTATAAATGCTTTCCAAAATAAAAATATTTCCTTCTCTTGACATTGAAGGAATGAAGATTCTTTTCCATTTTATCCTGAAATTTCATCTAATGAAGTTGTTTATGCCAAATGATCAAATTTCAAGCATTTTATTTTTGTTTCAGCACCTCATAAAGAAACCCCAATGAGAAAAACTGAGTTATTCTGTTGTAGATTGTCTTCAGACTCTCCTTGATTCCTTTATGGGAATTCCAAATTCACATATCATATGAGGGCACAGAATCACTACTGGGGTTCCCAGATCTTCCCTAGTCCCTCCCTGTGACATCCTTGATGACAGTTTTCTCATGCTGACCATGCATTCCCATCTAGGCATTATATCTTATTTTAATCTTGTATATTTCATTCAAGTGAAAGCTACTCTACTTATATATACATTCTATTCCAAATTTGTTATTAAAGTGTTCAAACTACTATAAAAAAAGTAAATCAAACTCTGAGAGCCAGGGAATTCATATAGTGACATCTTTGTTTTTTAATTTTAAACTATAGTCATCATGCTGTACATTGCATCCCCAGGAGTAATTTATCTTTAACTGGAAGTTTGTACCTGTGGAACACCTTCACAGACTCCCACCCCCATCCCCACTGATTCTGACAATCGCCAATCTGTTCTCTGTACCTATGAGTTCTGCTGTGTGTGTGTCTGTGCCTGTGCTTTAGATTCCACATACAAGTGATTTCATACAGTATTTTTTTAATTTTAATTTTCATACAGTATTTGACTTTGTCTTCACTTAACATTATGCCCTCTAGTTTCATCCATGTTGTAAATGGCAGGGTTTCTTTTTTTTTTGATGACATTATCCTTGTTCATTCATCTGTCAATGGACACTTAGGTTGTTTCCAAGTCTTGGCTATTGTAGATGAGCTGCAATGAAGAGATATCTTTTTAAGATGGTGCTTTTATTTCCTTCAGGTATATACCCAGAAGTGGAAATGCTGGATCGTATAGTAGTGCTCGTTTTAATTTTTTTGAGGCATCTCCATACTGTTTGCCATAGACATTGCACTCATTTACATTTCTACTGACAGTTTACAGGGTTCCTTCTTTTTTACATTCTTACCAGCACTTTTTTTCTTTCCTTTTGATAATAGCCATTCTGACAGGTGTAAGGTGATACCTCATTTTCATTCTGATTTTCACTTCCTGATTATTAGTCATGTTGAGTATCTTCTAATTCACCCATTGGCCATTTGTATGGCTTCTTTGGGAAAATGTTTATTCAGATGATCTGCCTATTTTTTAATCAGATTGCTTTTTCTATTGATCATATGATATTTTAATATATTTTGATATTAACCACTTAGCAGATATATAATTGGAAAATATTTTCTCCCATTCCCTAGATTGCCTTCTCATTTTGTTCCTGGTTTCTTTTGCCTCACAGTTTGATGTAGTCCCAGTTGTTTATTACTGCTTTTGTTGTCTTTGCTTTTGGTGTCAAATACAAAAAAATCATTGCCAAGATTGATGTCAAGGAATTTGTTCTGTATGTTTTGTTCTTGGAGTTTTATTGGGTTAGGTCTATGTTCAAGTCTCTAATCCAATTTGAGTTGATTTTTGTGTATGGTGTAAGATAAGTGTCCAGTTTCATTCTTTTGCATAGGGCTTTCCATTCTTCTTAACACCATTTATTGAAGAGACTTTCCTTTCCTGAAAGTATATTTTTGGCTTCTTTTTCATGAATTAATTGACTATGTACACATGGGTTTATTTTTACTTTTGTTTTTTAACATCTTTATTGGAGTATAATTGCTTTACAATGTTGTGTTAGGTTCTGCTGTATAACAAAGTGAATCAGCTATATGTATACATATATCCCCATATACCCTCCCTCTTGCATCTCCCCCCGACCCTCCCTATCACACCCCTCTAGGTGGGCACAAAGCACCGAGGTGATCTCCCCGTGCGATGCAGCTGCTTCCTACTAGCTATCTATTCTAGATTTGGTAGTGTATATATGTCAATGCTACTCACTCACTTCGTCCCAGCTTACCCTTCCCCCTCCCTGTGTACTCAAGTCCATTCTCTACATCTGCGTCTTTATTCCTGTCCTGCCCCTAAGTTCATCAGAACTTTCTTTCTTTTTTTTTAGATTCCACATATATGTGTTAGCGTACGGTATTTGTTTTTCTCTTTCTGAATTACTTCACTCTGTATGACAGACTCCAGGTCCATCCACCTCACTACAAACAACTCAATTTTGTTTCTTTTTATGGCTGAGTAATATTCCATTGTATATATGTGCCACATCTTCTTTATTCATTCATCTGTCCATGGACATTTAGGTTGCTTCCATGTCCTGGCTATTGTAAATAGGGTTTCAATGAACAGTGTGGTACATGCTTCTTTTTGAATTACGGTTTTCTCAGGGTATATGCCCAGTAGTGGGATTGCTGGGTCATATGATAGTTCTGTGTTTAAGGAACCTTCATACTGTTCTCCATAGTGGCTGTATCAATTTACATTCCCACCAACAGTGCAAGAGGGTTCCCTTTTCTCCACACCCTCTCTAAAATTTATTGTTTGTAGAATTTTTGATGATGGCCATTCTGACCGGTGTGAGTTGATACCTCATTGTAGTTTGATTTACATTTCTCTAATGAGTAGTGATGTTGAGCATCTTTTCATGCATTTGTTGGCAATCTGTATATCTTCTTTGGAGAAATGTCTATTTAGATCTTCTGCCCAGTTTTGGATTGGGTTGTTTGTTTCCTTGATATTGAGCTGCATGAGCTGCTTGTATATTTTGGAGATTAATTGTTTGTCAGTTGCTTCGTTTGCAACAAAATATTTTCTCCCATTCTGAGGGTTATCTTTTTATCTTGTTTATGATTTCCTTTGCTGTGAAAAAGCTTTTAAGTTTCATTAGGTCCCAGTTGTTTATTTTTTTTTTTATTTCCATTTCTCTAGGAGGTGGGTCAAAAAAGATCTTGCTGTGATTTCTGTCAAGAGTGTTCTGCCTATGTTTTCCTCTAAGAGTTTGATAGTGTCTGGTCTTACATTTAGGTCTTAAATCCATTCTGAGTTTATTTTTGTGTATGGTGTTAGAAAGTGTTCTAATTCATTCTTTTACATGTAGCTGTCCAGTTTTCCCAGCACTACTTATTGAAGAGGCTGTCTTTTCTCCATTGTATATTCTTGCCTCCTTTATCAAAGATAAGGTGATCATATGTGCGTGGGTTTATCTCTGGGCTTTCTATCCTCTTTCACTGATCTATACTTCTGTTTTTGTGCCAGTACCATACTGTCGTGATTACTGTAGCTGTGTAGCATAGTCTGAAGTCATGGAGCCTGATTCCTCCAGATCCATTTTCCTTTCTCAAGATTGCTTTGCCTATTCAGGGTCTTTTGTGTTTCCATGCAAATTTTAAAATTTTTTGTTCTAGTTCTGTAAAAAAAAAAGCCATTGTTAGTTTGGTAGGGATTGCATTGAATCTGTAGATTGCTTTGGTAGTATTGTCATTTTCACAATGTTGATTCTTCCAATTGAAGAACATGGTATATCTCTCTATCTGTTTCTCCATCTGAAGAAATCTGTTTAATTTCTTCCATCAGTGTCTTATAGTTTTCTGCATACAGGTCTTTTGTCTCCTTAAGTAGGTTTATTCCTAGGTATTTTATTCTTTTTGTTGCAATAGTAAATGGGAGTGTTTCCATAATTTCTCTTTCAGATTTTCCATCATTAGTGTATAGGAATGCAAGAGATTTCTGTGCATTAATTTTGTATCCTGTTACTTTACCAGATTCATTTATAAGCTCTAGTAGTTTTCTGGTATCATCTTTAGGACTCTCTATGTATAGTAGCATGTCATCTGCAAACAGTGACAGCTTTACTTCTTCTTTTCCGATTTGGATTCCTTTTATTTCTTTTTCTTTTCTGATTGCTGTGGCTAAAACTTCCAAAACTGTTTTGAATAATAGTGGCGAGAGTGGACAACCTTTGTCTTGTTCCTGATTTTAGAGGAAGTGGTTTCAGATTTTCACCATTGAGGATGATGTTGGCTGTGGGTTTGTCATATATGGCCTTTGTTACATTGAGGTAAGTTCCTTCTATGCCTACTTTCTGGAGAGCTTTTATCATAAATAGGTGTTGAATTTTGTTGAAAGCTTTCTCTGCATCTATTGAGATGATCATATCGTTTTTATCCTTCAGTTTGTTAATATGTTGTATCACATTGATTGATTTGCATATACTGAAAAATCCTTGCATTCCTGGGATAAACCTCCCTTGATCATGGTTTATGATCCTTTTAATGTGTTGTTGGATTCTGTTTGCTAGTATTTTGTTGAGGATTTGTGCATCTATGTTCGTCAGTGATATTGGTCTATAGTTTTCTTTCTTTGTGACACCTTTGGTTTTGGTATCAGGGTGATGGTGGCCTCATAGAATGTGTTTGGGAGTGTTCCTCCCTCTGCTATATTTTGCAAGAGTTTGAGAAGGATGGTGTTAGCTCTTCTCTAAATGTTTGATAGAATTCGCCTGTGAAGCCAACTGGTCCTGGGCTTCTGTTTGTGGGAAGATTTTTAATCACAGTTTCAATTTCAGTGCTTGTGATTGGGCTATTTATATTTTCTATTTCTTCCTGGTTCAGTCTCAGAAAGTTGTGCTTTTCTAAGAATTTGTCCATTTCTTCCAGGTTGTCCGTTTTATTGGCATGTAGTTGCTTGTAGTAATCCCTCATGATCCTTTGTATTTCTGCAGTGTCAATTGTTACTTCTCCTTTTTCATTTCTAATTCTGTTGATTTGAGTCTCCTTCTCTTTTTTCTTGATGAGTCTGACTAGTGGTTTATCAATTTGTTTATCTTCTCAAAGAAAGAGCTTTTAGTTTTATTGATCTTGGATATTGTTTCCTTCATTTCTTTTTCATTTATTCCTGATCTGATCTTTATGACTTCTTTCCTTCTGCTAAATTTGGGGTTCTTTTGTTCTTCTTTCTCTAATAGCCTTAGGTGTAAGTTTAGGTTGTTTGTTTGAGCTTTTTCTTGTTTCTTAAGGTAGGATTGTATTGCTATAAACTTCCCTCTTAGAACTGCTTTTGGGGCATCCCATAGGTTTGGGGTCGTCGTGTTTTCATTGTCATTTGTTTCTAGGTACTTTTTGCTATCCTCTTTGATTTCTCAGTGATCTCCTGGTTATTTAGTAGTGTACTGTTTAGCCTCCATGTGTTTGCATTTTTTACAGTTTTTTTCCTGTAATTGATATCTAGTTTCATAGTGTTGTGGTCAGAAAAGATACTTGATATAATTTAAATTTTCTTAAATTTACCAAGGCTGGATTTGTGACCCAAGATGTGATCTCTCCTGGAGAATATTCCATGAGCACTTGAGAAGAAAGTATTCTGTTGTTTTGGATGGAATGTCCTATAAATGTCAATTAAATCCATGTTGTTTAATGTGTCATTTAAAGGTTGTGTTTCCTTATTTATTTCCATTTTGGATGATCTGTCCACTGCTGAAAGTGAGATGTTAAACTCCACTACTATGATTGTGTTACTGTCAATGTCCCCTTTTATGGCTATTAGCATTTGCCTTATGTATTGAGGTGCTCCTATGTTGGGTGTATAAATATTTACAATTGTTATATCTTCTTGGATTGATCCCTTCATCATTATGTAGTGTTGCTCTTTGTCTCTTGTAGTCGTCTTTATTTTAAACTCTATTTTGTCTGATATGAGAATTGCTACTCCAGCTTTCTTTTGATTTCCATTTGCATGGAATATCTTTTTCCATCCCCTCACTTTCAGTGTGTATGTGTCCCTAGGTCTGAAGTGGGTCTCTTGTAGACAGCATATATACAGGTCTTGCTTTTCTGTCCATTCAGCCAGTCTATGTCTTTTGGTTGGAGCATTTAATCCATTTACATTTAAGGTAATTATCAATATGTAGTTCCTATTCCCATTTTCTTAATTGTTTTGGGTTTGTTATTGTAGGTCTTTTCCTTCTCTTGTGTTCCCTGCCTAGAGAAGTTCTTTTAGCATTTGTTGTAAAGTTGGTTTGGTGATGCTGAATCCTCTTAGCTTTTGCTTGTCTTAAAGGTTCTAATTTGTCCATCAGATCTGAATGAGATCCTTGCTGGGTAGAGTAATCTTGGTTGTAGGTTTTTCCCTTTCATCACTTAAGATATGTCCTGGCACTCCCTTCTGGCGTGCAGACTTTCTGCTGAAAGATCAGCTGTTAACCTTATGGGCATTCCCTTGTATATTATTTGATGTTTTTCCCTTGCTACCTTTAATATTTTTTCTTTGT
The DNA here is from genome assembly GCF_951394435.1 of Stenella coeruleoalba. Classification (NCBI taxonomy): domain Eukaryota; kingdom Metazoa; phylum Chordata; class Mammalia; order Artiodactyla; family Delphinidae; genus Stenella; species Stenella coeruleoalba. The sequence goes on from NC_137147.1 coordinate 74,562,230, forward strand.
ATTCAACTTTTGATAGTTTGATTAATATGTGAATTGGCGTGTTTCTCCTTGGATTTATCCTGTATGGGACTCTCTGCACTTCCTGGGCTTGACTGACAATTTCCTTTCCCATATTAGGGAAGTTTTCAACTATAATCTCTTCCAGTATTTTCTCAGTCCCTCTCCTTTTCTCTTCTTCTTCTGGGACCCCTATAATTCGAATGTTGGTGCATTTAATTTTGTGCCAGAGGTCTCTGAGACTGTCGTTGATTCTTTTCATTCTTTTTTCTTTATTCCGCTCTGTGGTAGTTATTTCCACTATTCTCTCTTTCAGGTCACTTACCCGTTCTTCTGTCTCAGTTATTCTCTATTGATTCCTTCTAGAGAATTTTTACTTTCATTTATTTTGTTGTTCATCATTGTTTGTTTGTCTTTAGTTCTTCTAGGTCCTTGTTAAACGTCTCTTGTATTTTCTCCATTCTATTTCCAAGATTTTGGATCATCCTTCCTATCATTACTCTGAATCGTTTTTTCAGGTAGACTGCCTATTTCCTCGTCATATTTTTTGCTCTGGTGGGTTTTTCCCTTACTCTTTCCTCTGCTGCATATTTCTCTGTCTTCTCATTTTGTTTAACTTATTGTGTTTGGGGTTTCCTTTTTGCAGGCTGCAGGTTCATAATTCCCCTTGCTTTTGGTGTCTGCCCCCATTGGATAAGGTTAGTTCAGTGTCTTGTGTAGGCTTCCTCGTGGAGGGGACTGGTGTCTTTGTTCTGGTGGGTGGGTTTGCATCTTGTCTTTCTGGTGGTCAGGGCTGCGTCCAGTGGTGTGTTTTGTGGTGTCTGTGAGCTTAATATTATTTTAGGCAGCCTCTCTGCTGATGGGTAAGGCTGTGTTCCTGTCTTACTAGTTGTTTGGCATAGGGTGTCCAGCACTGGAGCTTGCTGGCCATTGGGTGGAGCAGGGTCTTAACATTGAGGTGGAGATCTCTGGGAGCGCTCTCACTGATTGATATTACATGTGGCCGGGAGGTTTCTAGTGGTCCAATGTCCTGAACTCAGCTCTCCCACCTCAGAGGCTCAGGCCTGACACCAGGCCGGAGGACCTAGACAACAGGGGCTTATATTTGGGCTCTCCATTCTACCCCATTCATCAATGTGTCTGTTTATATGCCAGTACCAGTGTTTTGACTACTATAGCTTTGTAATATAGTTTGAAATAAGCAAATGTGATGCCCTCAGTTTTGTTCCTCTTTCTCTAGATTGCTTTGGCTATTGGTGGTCTATTTTGGTACCATACAAACTTCAGGATTTTTTTGTTCTATTTCTGTGAAAAGTGCCATAGAATTTTGACAAGGATTTCATTCAATCTGTAGATTGCTTTGGGTACTATGGATATTTCAACAATTTAATTTTTTATGTCCATGAGAACAAAGTATCTTCCCATTTATTTTTGTCTTCTCAATTTCCTTAATCAATGTCTTATAGATTTCAATGTACAGGTCTTTCACTTCCTTGTTTAAATTTATTCCTAAATATTTTCTGTTCGTTGCAATTGTAAATGGAATTGTTTTCTTAACATCACCTTCTGATAGTTTGTTAGTAGTATGTGGAAACACAACTGATTTTTCTGTATTGGTTTTGTATCCTGCAACTTCACTGAATTTGTGTATTACTTCTAACATATACTGACATCTTGTGGGCACGTCTCCCACTGCTAAGCCAAATGATGTGATTTTCTTTTCACTTTCTCTTTTTGTGTATGAAAAAGTGCACATTAAGAACTGGAGTAGGAAGTCTCTATGCTGTTTATTTTCGGTTGAACAACATTTTGTTCATAAGGAAGTTAAAAGATTTTTCTAATGGGATTTTTATTGGCATTTCTGTGGCCTATTCAGGAAGAACACCAAGTCTTATACAGCCTTGAGAGGAGGGGGAAAGTCTCTCTAAATGACAAGAAAGATGGGGCTTCCCTGGTGGTGCAGTGGTTAAGAATCTGCCTGCCAATGCAGGGGACACGGGTTCGAGCCCTGGTCTGGGAAGATCCCACATGCCACAGAGCAACTAAGCCCATGCACCACAACTACTGAGCCTGCGCTCTAGAGCCCGTGAGCCACAACTACTGAGCCCATGTGCCGCGACTACGGAAACCCAGTCGCCTACAGCCCATGCTCCACAAGAGAAGCCACCGCAATGAGAAGCCCGCGCACTGCAACGAAGAGTAGCTCCCGCTCTCCGCAACTAGAGAAAGCCCGTGCACTGCAACGAACACCCAACACAGCCAAAAATAAAATAAATAAATTCATAAAAAGTTTAAAGAAAAGAAATACTTTTAAAAAAATGACAAGAAAGAGTAAATGAGACTCAGATACAGAGGGTGATGTGCTCAAAGTGACTGAGAAGGTTAAGGTCAGATCCTAACCTAGAAGCCAAGTTGCCCGATTCTCTGGTCTCCTAAAATGTTTCTAGGGATCATGTGTTACTAGGAGGGCCTTTATAGACGGCATGTCTTGGTATAAAGGAAACAATAGACCTGGCACTCATCCTTACGCTCCACAAACCCTGTTCATAACTGGTCTTTCCCCATTCTCTGCGTGTGCCTAGCGGCCCCAACACAGAGTAGACTGGCCAGGAAGAGAGAAAGGAGGGCAAAAAGGAAAGAAAGAAGGGGGAGTAGACTTGAAAACGTTTTCTTGTTATCTTCTCAAGTTTAAGAGAACTAAAAGAGATTGAGGAAAAATAATTCTCTTCCCACTGGAAAAAAAATTACACTTTTCTTTGTTCCTACAAAAAATTGACAAAAATGGATCAATTAAGCTGGAAAGCTGCATAGCCACTTCTTGTCTTCCTCTTTGTGTGTCATCCCATTTGAAGTAGCAAGAAAACCTTTCATAATGGATTGGGACAAGGCCAGGAATCATTGAATGTTTTGGAGCTGTGCCCAGACTATTCTGCTTAAAACAAAGAGAATAAAGTATATCATTTGTCATAGTTTCCACATGACTTCAATATTGCATGTGAGCTAACTACTCTTTCCCCATCTGATCAGGGACGTTACTGACAGAGATACAGCAGGCCCCTCTTGCGACTAAACACATGAATGCCGTCACCAGATCCCAGGCAAGTCCACCTACCAGCTTTTGTAAAGTTACTGTACGGATAATGGAAGAGAACAACTTAGATGTGCGTCTCTTGCTACAGATGGGACAGTTTTGGTCATTTAAGTTTTTAGAATGATCACTGTGTGTAACAAGACAATTGTTGCAGTATTTACAGAGTTTTTGCTTTTTTTCATTTTTCAAACCACATGATGTTTCCTTCATTCAGGCAGATGGGTGATTCTCAGCTCATCACTTCAAGGAAAGGATGTACTGCTGGGAAAAAAATAAAGCTGCCTTGCTTACCATTTTATTTCAAAAGTTTTAGTCCTATAGGCAAATCAAAGGACAAGCATCAGTTACAGATTTAGGAGATGATACACTGAAATAATACAAGTTAGCCTACCTGAGGCAAAATAAGCATTTTCTAAGTGGAGCAAGGGGGAGAGGAGAGAGTATCCGAGTAAAGCAAGGAGGCATAAGTATCGATGGGTCCTTGGAGGAACATTGAACCTTGTCCCCTAGAGACATCTTGGAAAGAAAACCACAAGACCTCTGGGCCACTTTCATGTATTAAATAAATCTCAGTGCAGCCCTGGTTAAAACTTCCATCTTCATTTCTCTCTTCTGCTCTTTGAACCTGAGGCTTGACTCCTGGCTGCAGTAAGGTCAGCATGGCTTGCTCTGTTCTCTTCCTCTGCCTTTTGTCTTTGGTTCTAATTCCCTTGAGGTTAGGGAAGAAACAAAAGTTAAGAAGAATTTTTTAAAAATGGCAGACACTTTCTCATTTAACTGGTGTGCACCTTTGGGGTCACTGCTTTCCTGCCCAACCACTGATGGCCTCGATGTGCGAGCATCCCTGTGAGAGAGCAGCCGGGGACCCTCAGGAGCCTCCTCAGGGCAGGATCTCCCCCTCCCTGTCAGATCCCATTCAGGAAGCACTCCCCATGGCCTCTTGTCTCCCCTTTTCCTGGTGGAGAACTGGCTGATGACTCAGGCCTGCTGCCTTCAGAGGTGGCACCTGTGGGACACAGCACTCACTCCTCCTCACCGTGCCTCATGGAGACACCCAGGCAGCCCCAATGCTGCCCCCCTTCACTGTACCATCCTTCTCTGATTTCCTCATCTTCTGCTTAAGTAGATGCAAAAATAGATCAAAATCTGCTCCAGAAACAGATATCCAAAGACAGAATGCCATGCAGTTTTCCTTTTTACTCCGATGATCTCTGTCTTTAAAAGCAAGTATTTTAGGATAGCGATGTCTGAAGTGGCTCATGGGGAAAGTGGAACACTCTGATGATACTCTTCTCCTGACTGCTGCATCCCTCACATCAGCTAAAGAAGTGAAGATCAGCGGTTGCAGGGTCTGTACAGTTGCTTCTTCATAAATCCTAGAGTGCCTGGCTGTGAGTTGTTCTTAATGGAAAATGGTGAACGCTTAATGCCTCTTGGTCCCTAGTTCTGGGTCCCAGCTGCCAAATTTGTGACAATGAAAAATGCTCCAGAGTACATCTTATTCATCTAAATGGAAAAAAAATCTCTTTGATTCTATAAGTGATTCTAAATAAAGGTTTCTAATTCTTAAGACAAAATAAAAAAATATACATATATAGTCCAATATTTTATATTGTGTAATTTATATATATTATAATTAAATATATTCCAATAATATTAGTAATATCAATTAATATTTACCAATTAGATGAGCTTGAGGAACAAAATTCAATAATAAGCCCTGCACCAACCAAGTCACCACAGATACAGGAAAAGCACAGACTGGCTGTGAGGATATGGCCGAAGATTAAACATGGTCATAAAACAATTATAAGTCATCAGTGTGGTCTCTCCTGGAAATTATTAGGAGAACTATGAAGGCAGAGGTTAGATAATTATTGTGCTATATTTTGCAATAAACAAAATTTTATCAGTGTTGTAAATTGCTTTCTTCAATATGAATTTTAAATATTGTAAAGAATCCAGAAAGAGTGAAAAGATTAATTAAAATTATGAAGTATAATATATTTAACCTTTAGAACAGAGGAGGAAATATTAAGAAATAACTGACTCATGGCTTTTAACATATAGAGAGGTTTTGTTTTCTAATTAAAAATAAAGAATGAAAACAAATAAACAACGAACACTTACAAAAATCTTTGATCCAACAGCGTCCATCATCATAACAATAGCCCTTGGCATAGAATTAAGACTTTCTCCATTTCACGTTTGAGTACCTGCAGTTACAAAAGACATTCCACTAACAGCTGGCCTAGCTCATTAACGTGACAAAAACTTACACTTACATCAGTTTTATACCAAATCTCACCATTCATTAAACCATGGATAAATTTCTTTTTGCTGTTGTTGAAAACAAAAGTCATTACCTTGTTTATCACTGAAAAAGAGAGTTTTTTTTTTACTAATCAAAATAGGATATGGTTTAATCAGAATAAGGTGTTTCGTGCATTAGGTGTCCCCAGGTGGGTTCTGAGGTTCTCTAACCACTTAACATCTAAGTGAATACACAACACATACATTTTCATATCATCCATCCTCCTGAAATTCAGCAGTCTTCCATATTTTTCAGAGTTTTTCAGAGTAAAATCTCCCAGTCACTTGAACCAAGATCATCAAGTAACTCACTAAAAAAGTAAACCCCCAACCTCATGCCAGACCTACTGAATCAGAATCTGTTGATCAGAATAAGACATATTTTTTCTAAATGTGATTCTTAAATGTACAGTAAACTTTGACAAATACTGTCCAATTGGTTAACTCTGGAGTTTTTATCTTTTAATCTCATCTTATATTGCCTGCAGCATTTAGTTTATCTGAGAAATCCCTTCATCTTTAAACATTCTTAAGCCTTAGTTTACCTCAACTGAGGATGGGTTAATATTACTTTGCGGTTTTTAGATTATAAAATGAGTTGTAAAGTGCTTAGCAATGGACTTGGCATATGGTAAGTGTTCCATAAATGATAATAAAGATGATTGTGGTAATGATGCGAATCACAAAATAAGGGCAGGTGGAAACAAGGATCCCATGATAATTCTCTGATCTCTTTCCCTGAACACACTGGGCAGACTTTAAAGCTGTAAACCCAAAAGATTAAAAATAAACAAAACCAGATGGTGTGGATAAAAGAATACCTCTCTTTCCCTAAATCAGGAAATTTCCACTTCTGCTTTCCTTCTTTGTAGACCTTGCCTCTTCCCCTCCCCACACGGGAGGGGTGAGGAGGGCTGATTCTGTTCGCAGTCCATTTATGAGTAGGAAATCAGTCCTCAGTCTAACTTAAAATGTAGGACTCAATACTCCACTCACTCTGCTTATATCGCTTGCATTTTAAGTCTTTGCCTACCTGTGATAATAAGCAAATCTAAGGAGAGCTAATTTAGTACGCTGTGATTTAGTACGCTCTTTCTCTTTCAATTTCAGCTCACATACTTGAAAATCAAGTCAACCCTTGGCTAGTTTGAGGCGTGGCCTATCTCTCCTACTCATCCTTATAGGAATTCTGAGCTTGCTTTTCTGGATTCAGAAGGAAGTAGGAAACTCCACTTAGGCCTGAACCTCAACCCACCTTTCCTGCTTTAGAGGTAATCAGGTCCTGGTTCAGCTGAAAGTCCTTCTTCACTTTCCATTTGTATTAAGCTAATACATATAAGCATCCTCAGGAATCTTCCCAGTGGTGAGCAGGGCAGGATTTGGCCAATCTTACGTCCCTGGAAATATCATCATGGGACATAAAATCCCCACTTCAAATGGAAATTACCAAACATTTTAGTTGAACAATAATGAATATATGACATATCCAAACATGTGGGATACAGCAAAAGCAGTACAGAAGGTCCCTGACTTACGGTTTTCTGACTTATGATGGTATGAAAGTGATATGCATTAAGTAGAAACCACACTTCAAATTTTGAATTTTGATCTTTTCCTGGTCTAGTATGATGCTCTCTTTTGATGCTGGACAGCTCCCAGCCAGTCACTGGATCACAAGGGTAAACCACCATCACACTACTACCAAACGTAAAATAGATAGCTAGTGGGAAGCAGCTGCATAGCACAGGGAGATCAGCTTGGTGGTTTGTGACCACCTAGAGGGATGGGATAGGGAGAGTGGGAGGGAGACACAAGAGGTAGGAGATATGGGGATATATGTATATGTATAGCTGATTCACTTTGTTATAAAGCAGAACCTAACAAGCCATTGTAAAGCAATTATACTCCAATAAAGATGTTAACAAAAACAAAACAAAACCGGTCTGAACCCAGACAATCACTCTGCTTTTTGTTTTCAGTACAGTATTCAATAAATTACATGAGAGAGTCAGCACCATATTATAAAATAGGCTTTGTGTTAGATAATCTTGCCCAACTGTAGGCTAATATAAGTGTTCTGAGCACGTTCAAGGTAAGCTAGGCTAAGCTATGATGTCCGGAGTTTAGGTGTATTAAATGCACTTTTGACTTAAGATATTTTCAACTTATGATGGGTTTATTGGGACGTAACCCCACTGGAAGTCAAGGAATATTTGTAATTAGAGGCAAATTTATGGATTTAAATTCTATTTGTTAGGAAGGAAGAAATGTTGAGAATCAATAGTCAAACTTGCAACTCAAAGAACTAGAAAAAGTAGCAAGATAAATAAAAGAAAGTAAAGGTAGCAAATAATAAACTCTGTGCGGAAATAACTAAATTGACCAACTTTCACAAGAAAAAAAAAACAAATATATAAAGAACCCCTTACCCGTTAAAGTAACTGAATCCATAATTGAAGGATTATTAAGTTTCTCCCATAAGTGAAACTATGCTTAGATGGCTCACTAGTCAACTTTCTGAAAATTAAAAAAAAATTATTAAAAACCTTGCACAAATTCTTCTATAGATAGAAAAGGAGCCATAAATTGCAACCTATCTAATGAACTATTATCATCTTGATACCAAAATCTGACCTAAACATTTTAATGAAAGAAAAAGTTGAATACCAGTATCACTCAGGATCCTGGACAGAATGAACAGTAATCTCTGCTGTCTGGCTGTGTCACAAGATTTCATTCTCCATAGCACTACTTGGAAAGAGGTTCTGGGTGCTAAGTAACTACTTCTTCGAGGAGGGGAAAACACCAAAGATGCCCTGATTCCAGAACCCCAGCTGCAGGGTTTGTGTACAGGCTGCAGGTGCCTGGGGAGCACTGTGTCTCCACAGCACAGAGGTAAGTGGCTGAGTCTTCAGGTTTAGGGGCTGCGATGTGCAGAGAGCTTCCCTTCTTTAATAAGGTGGCTTTTAGTCTTTCGTTCTGCTTTTCCTCCCCAACTGAGTAAAGACGGAAGAGAAGTTCGGGTCCCTTCCCAGGATCCTGTCTATACCACAGTAGCGCGTTAAAATTGCTGACCGTGTAGCTGCAGTTGAGGATGAGACTGTCTCCCTCCTGGATTTTCAGGGTCTGAGGACTCTGCTCCACCTTGTCTTCTCCCCTCAACCCTGTTCAGGAAAACAAAATCAGAAATGAAACAAAGCTTTCAGTTCAGCAGTTTTGAAAAATTCCAACAAAAAGCCTGGGATGAGCTGAGACTAAACCCCTCTCTCTCTTCTCTCCAGCTTTGGATAAATGTGCCCTTATGGTTCTCATCTCTTAACCTCCAACTTACAGCCAAGCTGAAGCCACAAGACTATGAATGCACATTCCAGCATGTTCTCCATCCTGATATCACACTCTTGATACAATTTTAATGATTCCAAATCTTCTCCCCTGAGGAGCTGCTCCTGTGTCTTAGTTCTCCTTCTCTAATGCACGAGATAGCCTTTCTGTTGGTGGCTCAGCCAATCAAGAGCAAATCCTCTAGTAGCTGTCATGCTTTTGACCCTTAAGGCACTGGAGGAATGAGAGGAATGGAACCACTGCCACCTGGTGGTCACAAACATAAACATCTCACAGGACCCACTCCATGCCCCCTACAAAGACAAAAATTGATGGGAGGACATTTTTTATATTGGTGGGCATAGTGCATATGAGGTTTAAAGCAGTAATCAGAAAAGCCTTCTCTGCCTGCAATTTGAATCGTTTCATTTTTCCTTGTTTGGCCTTTAAAGCTAAACTGCTACCAGAGGTTATAAAAGTTGAACCCAAGCATAGGTGTAATGGATTGTGTTTCTCTTTATAGTACACAAGAATCTCAGCAGGGGGGACCTTAAAAGGACTAGAGTGCTGAAAAAAGCGGGGGGATAAAATAGCTGTGGATATGTCTGGAGACCTCTTTGACAGAGAATTGGGAACATAAGTTAAGAAACCATTGCTTCAAATAATTTTATGCCTGGCTACAGGGACCAAGTGCAACTACAACTCAGGGTCACGAACTTGATAGATCTTAGGAGAACAGGAGGGAAGAGCATGGCAGAGGGAAAGCAGAGCTCTCCATTCTAGACCCTGGAGAGATCAGAACACCACAGGGCAGAGTGGGGAACAGGAAGATACGTATAGCAAAACTAGTATTGTTTAATTTGTTTGGTTCTATGACACTCCGCTGGGTTTTTTGTTTTGTTTTGTTTTTGTTTTTACATCTTTATTGGAATATAATTGCTTTACAATGCTGTGTTACTTTCTGCTTTATAACAAAGTGAATCAGTTATACATATACATATGTTCCCATATGTCTTCCCTCTTGCGTCTCCCTCCCTCCCACCCTCCCTATCCCACCCCTCCAGGCGGTCACAAAGCACCGAGCTGATCTCCCTGTGCTATGCCGCTGCTTCCCACTAGCTATCTACCTTATATTTGTTAGTGTATATATGTCCATGCCTCTCTCTCGCTTTGTCACAGCTCACCCTTCCCCCTCCCCATATCCTCAAGTCCATTCTGTAGTAGGTCTGTGCCTTTATTCCTGTCTTACCCCTAGCTTCTTCATGACATTTTTTTCTTAAATTCCATATATATGTGTTAGCATACGGTACTTGTCTTTCTCTTTCTGACTTATTTCACTCTGTATGACAGACTGTAGTTCTATCCATCTCATTACAAACAGCTCAATTTCGTTTCTTTTTATGACCGAGTAATATTCCTTTGTATATATGTGCCATACTTTCTTTATCCATTCATCCGGTGATGGACACTTAGGTTGTTTCCATCTCCGGGCTACTGTAAATAGAGCTGCAATGAACATTTTGTACTTGACTCTTTTTGAGTTATGGATTTCTCAGGGTATATGCTCAGTATTGGGATTGCTGGGTTATATGGTAGTTGTGTTTGTAGTTTTTTAAGGAATGTCCATACTGTTCTCCACAGTGCCTGTATCAATACACATTCCCACCACCAGTGCAAGAGGGTTCCCTTTTCTCCACACCCTCTCCAGCATTTATTGTTTCTAGATTTTTTGATGATGGCCATTCTGACCGGTGTGAGATGATACCTCATTGTAGTTTTGATTTGCATTTCTCTAATGATTAATGATGTTGAGCATTCTTTCATGTGTTTGTTGGCAGTCTGTATATCTTCTTTAGAGAAATGTCTATTTAGGTCTTCTGCCCATTTTGGGATTGGGTTGTTTGTCTTTTTCTTATTGAGCTGCATGAGCTGCTTATAAATTTTGGAGATTAATCCTTTGTCAGTTGCTTCATTTGCAAATATATTGTCCCATTCTGAGGGTTGTCTTTTGGTCTTGTTTATGGTTTCCTTTGCTGTACAAAAGCTTTGAAGTTTTATTAGGTCCCATTTGTTTATTTTTGTTTTTATTTCCACTTCTCTAGGAGGTGGGTCAAAAAGGAACTTGCTGTGATTTATGTCATAGAGTATTCTGCCTGTGTTTTCCTCTAAGAGTTTGATAGTGTCTGGCCTTACATTTAGGTCTTTAATCCATTTTGGGCTTATTTTTGTGTATGCTGTTAGGGAGTGATCTAATCTCAAACTTTTACATGTAGCTGTCCAGTTTTCCCAGCACCACTTATTGAAGAGGCTGTCCTTTCTCCACTGTACATTCCTGCCTCCTTTATCAAAGATAAGGTGACCATATGTGCGTGGGTTTATCTCTGGGCTTTCTATCCTGTTCCATTGATTTATCTTTCTGTTTTTGTGCCAGTACCATACTGTCTTGATTACTATAGCTTTGTAGTATAGTCTGAAGCAGGGAGCCTGATTCCTCCAGCTCCGTTTTTCGTTCTCAAAATTGCTTTGGCTATTCGGGGTCTTTTGTGTTTCCATACAAACTGTGAATTTTTTTGTTCTAGTTCTGTGAAAAATCCCAGTGGTAGTTTGATAGGGATTGCATTGAATCTGTAGATTGCTTTGGGTAGTAGAGTCATTTTCATAATGTTGATTCTTCCAATCCAAGAACATGGTATATCTCTCCATCTATTTGTATCATCTTTAATTTCTTCCATCATTGTCTTATAATTTTCTGCATACAGGTCTTTTGTCTCCTTAGGTAGGTTTATTCCTAGATATTTTATTCTTTTTGTTGCAGTGGTAAATGGGAGTGTTTTCTTGATTTCACTTTCAGATTTTTCATCATTAGTGTATAGGAATACCAGAGATTTCTGTGCATTAATTTTGTATCCTGTAACTTGACCAAATTCATTGATTAGCTGTAGTAGTTTTCTGGTAGCATCTTTAGGATTCTCTATGTATAGTATCATGTCATCTGCAAACAGTGACAGCTTTACTTCTTCTTTTCCGACTTGGATTCCTTTTATTTCCTTTTCTGATTGCTGTGGCTAAAACTTCCAAAACTATGTTGAATAAGAGTGGTGAGAGTGGACAACCTTGTCTTGTTCCTGATTTTAGTGGAAATGCTTTCAGTTTTTCACCATTGAGGATGATGTTGGCTGTGGGTTTGTCATATATGGCCTTTATTATGTTGAGGAATGTTCCCTCTATGCCTACTTTCTGCAGGGATTTTATCATAAATGGGTGTTGAAAGCTTTCTCTGCATCTATTGAGATGATAATATGGTTTTTCTCCTTCAGTTTGTTAATATGGTGTATCACCTTGATTGATTTGCGTATATTGGAGAATCCTTGCATTCCTGGGATAACTCCCACTTGATCATGGTGTATGATCCTTTTAATGTGCTGTTGGATTCTGTTTGCTAGTATTTTGTTGAGGATTTTTGCATCTATGTTCATCAGTGATATTGGCCTGTAGTTTTCTTTCTTTGTGACATCCTTGTCTGGTTTTGGTATCAGAGTGATGGTGGCCTCGTAGAATGAGTTTTGGAGTGTTCCTTTCTCTGCTATATTTTGCAAGCGTTTGAGAAGGATAGCTGTTAGCTCTTCTCTAAATGTTTGGTAGAATTCGCCTGTGAAGCCACCTGGTCCTGGGCTTTTGTTTGTTGGAAGATTTTTAATCACAATTTCAATTTCAGTGCTTGTGATTGGTCTGTTCATATTTTCTATTTCTTCCTGATTCAGTCTTGGCAGGTTGTGCATTTCTAAGAATTTGTCCATTTCTTCCAGGTTGTCCATTTTATTGGTATAGAGTTGCTTATAGTAATCTCTCATGATCTTTTGTATTTCTTCAGTGTCAGTTGTTACTTCTCTTTTTCTTTTCTAATTCTATTGATTTGAGTCTTCTCCCTTTTTTTCTTGATGAGTCTGGCTAATGGTTTATCAATTTTGTTTATCTTCTCAAAAAACCAGCTTTTAGTTTTTTTGATCTTTGTTATCGTTTCCTTCATTTCTTTTTCATTTATTTCTGATCTGATTTTTATGATTTCTTTCCTTCTGCTAACTTTGGGGGTTGTTTGTTCTTTCTCTAATTGCTTTAGGTGCAAGGTTAGGTTGTTTATTCGAGATGTTTCCTATTTCTTAAGGTAGGATTGTATTGCTATAAACTTCCCTCTTAGTACTGCTTTTGCTGCATCCCATAGTTTTGGGGTCATCATGTCTCCATTGTCATTTGTTTCTAGGTAATTTTTTAATTTCCTCTTTGATTTCTTCAGTGATCACTTCGTTATTAAGTAGTGTATTGTTCATCCTCCATGTGTTTGTATTTTTTACAGATCTTTTCCTGTAATTGATATCTAGTCTCATAGCGTTGTGGTCAGAAAAGATACTTGATACAATTTGAATTTTCTTAAAGTTACCAAGGCTTGATTTGTGACCCAAGATATGATCTATCCTGGAGAATGTTCCATGAGCACTTGAGAAAAATGTGTATTCTGTTGTTTTTGAATGGAATGTCCTATAAATATCAATTAAGTCCATCTTGTTTAATGTATCATTTAAAGCTTGTGTTTTATTATTTATTTTCATTTTGGATGATCTGTCCATTAGTGAAAGTGGGGTGTTAAAGCCCCCTACTATGAATGTGTTACTGTCGATTTCCTCTTTTATGGCTGTTACTATTTGCCTTATGTATTGAGGTGCTCCTATGTGGGGTGCATGAATATTTACAATTGTAATATCTTCTTCTTGGATCGATCCCTTGATCATTATGTAGTGTCCTTCTTTGTCTCTTCTAATAGTCTTTATTTTCAAGTCCATTTTGTCTGATATGAGAATTGCTACTCCAGCTTTCTTTTGGTTTCCATTTGCATGAAATATCTTTTTCCATCCCCTTACTTTCAGTCTGTATGTGTCTCTAGGTCTGAAGTGGGTCTACTGTAGACAGCAAATATATGGGTCTTTATTTTGTATCCATTCAGCCAATCTGTGTCTTTTGGTGGGAGCATTTAGTCCATTTACATTTAAGGTAATTATCGATATGTATGTTCCTATTCCCATTTTCTTAATTGTTTTGGGTTCGTTATTGTAGGTCTTTTCCTTCTCTTGTGTTTCTTGCCTAGAGAAGTTCCTTTAGCAGTTGTTGTAAAGCTGGTTTGGTGGTGCTGAACTCTCTCAGCTTTTCCTTGTCTGTAAAGGTTTTAAGTTCTCCATCACATCTGAATGAGATCCTTGCTGGGTAATCTTGGTTGCAGGTTTTTCTCCTTCATCACTTTAAATATCTCCTGCCAGTCCCTTCTGGCTTGTAGAGTTTCTGCTGAAAGATCAGCTCTTAACCTTATGGGGATTCCCTTGTGTGTTATTTGTTGTTTTTCCCTTGCTGCTTTTAATATGTTTTCTTTGTATTTAATTTTTGACAGTTTGATTAGTATGCGTCTTGGTGTGTTTCTCCTTGGATTTACCCTGTATGGGACTCTCTCTGCTTCCTGGACTTGATTAACTATTTCCTTTTCCATATTAGGGAAGTTTTCATCTATAATCTCTTCAAATATTTTCTCAGTCCCTTTCTTTTTCTCTTCTTCTTCTGGAATCCCTATAATTTAAATGTTGGTGCATTTAATGTTGTCCCAGAGGTCTCTGAGACTTTCCCAGTTCTTTTCATTCTTTTTTCTTTATTCTGCTCTGCAGTAGTTATTTCCACTATTTTATCTTCCAGGTCACTTATCTGTTCTTCTGCCTCAGTTATTCTGCTATTGATCCCATCTAGAGTATTTTCAATTTCATTTATTGTGTTGTTCATCGTTGTTTGTTTCATCTTTAGTTCTTCTAGGTCCTTGTTAAATGTTTCTTGCATTTTGTTAATCTATTTCCAAGATTTTGGATCATCTTTACTATCATTATTCTGAATTCTTTTTTAGGTAGACTGCCTATTTCCTCTTCATTTGTTAGGTCTGGTGGGTTTTTATCTTGCTCCTTCATCTGCTGTGTGTTTTTCTGTCTTCTCATTTTGCTTATCTTACTGTGTTTGGGGTCTCCTTTTTGCAGGCTGCAGGTTCGTAGTTCCCGTTGTTTTTGGTGTCTGTTCCCAGTGGCTAGGGTTGGTTCAGTGGGTTGTGTAGGCTTCCTGGTGGAGGGGACTAGTGCCTGTGTTCTGGTGGATGAGGCTGGGTCTTGTCTTTCTGGTGGGCAGGTCCACATCTGGTGGTGTGTTTTGGGGTGTCTGTGGACTTATTATGATTTTAGGCAGCCTCTCTGCTAATGGGTGGGATTGTGTCCGTGTCTTGCTAGTTGTTTGGCACAGGATGTCCAGCACTGTAGCTTGCTGGTCGTTGAGTGAAGCTGGGTGCTAGTGTTGAGATGGAGATCTCTGGGAGATTTTCGCCGTTTGATATTATGTGGAGCTGGGAGGTCTTTTGTGGACCAGTGTCCTGAAGTTGGCTCTCCCACCTCAGAGGCACAGCACTGACTCCTAGCTGTAGCACCAAGAGCGTTTCATCCATACGGCTCAGAATAAAATGGAGAAAAAATAGAAAGAAATAATTAGTAGAAGTAGAAAGAAACAAAGAAAGAAAGAAACGAGGGAGGGAGGAAGGAGAGATGGAAGGAAAACAGAAAGAAGGAAGATAAAGTATAATAAAATAAAATAAGATAAAATATAATAAAGTTATTAAAATTAAAATAATTATTAAGAGAAAAAAAAAGAAAAAAAAAAACGGACGGATAGAACCCTAGGGCAAATGGTGGAAGCAAAGCTATACAGACAAAAATCTCACACAGAAGCATACACACTCTCAAAAAGAGGAAAAGGGGAAAAAATCATAAATCTTGCTCTGAAAGTCCACCTCCTCAATTTGGGATGATTCGTTGTCTATTCATGTACTCCACAGATGCAGGGTATGTCAAGTTGATTGTGGAGCTTTAATCCGCTGCTTCTGAGGCTTCTGGGAGAGATTTCCCTTTCTCTTCTCTGTTCTCACAGCTCCCAGGGGCTCAGCTTTGGATTTGGCCCTGCCTCTGCGTGTAGGTCGCCGGAGGGCAGCTGTTCTTCGCTCAGACAGGACGGGGTTAAAGGAGCCGCTGATTCGGGGGCTCTGGCTAACTCAGGCGGGGCGGAGGGAGGGGCACGGAGTGCGGGGCGAGCGTGCGGCGGCAGAGGCCGGCGTGACGTTGCACGAGCCTGAGGCGCGCCTTGCGTTCTTCCAGTAGAGTTGTCCCTGGATCCCGGGACCCTGGCAAAGGCGGGCTGCACAGGCTCCCCGGAAGTGGGGTGTGGAGAGTGACCTGTGCTCGCACACAGGCTTCTCGGTGGCGGCAGCAGCCGCCTTAGCATCTCCTGCCCGTCTCTGGGGTCCGTGGTTTTAGCCGCGGCTCGCGCCTGTCTCTGGAGCTCCTTTAAGCAGCGCTCTTAATCCCCTCTCCTCGCGCACCAAGAAACAAAGACGGAAGAAAATGTCTCTTGCCTCTTCGGCAGGTCCAGACATTTCCCCGGACTCCCTCCCGGCTAGCCGTGGCGCACTAACCCCCTGCAGGCTGTGTTCTCGCCACCAACCTCAGTCCTCTCCCGGCGCTCCGACCGAAGCCCGAGCCTCAGCTCCCAGCCCCGCCTGCCCCGGCGGGTGAGCAGACAAGCCTCTCGGCCAGGTGAGTGCCGGTCGGCCCTGACTCTCTGTGCGGGAATCTCTCCGCTTTGCCCTCGGCTCCCCTGTTGCTGTGCTCTCCTCTGTGGCTCCGAAGCTTTGCCCCTCCGCCACCCGCAGTCTCCGCCCGCGAAGGGGCTTCCCAGTGTGTGGAAACGTTTCCTCCTTCACTGCTTCCTCCCACTGGTGCAGGTCCCGTCCCTATCCTTTTGTCTCTGTTTATTCTTTTTTCTTTTGCCCTACCCATGTATGTGGGGGGTTTCTTGCCTTTTGGGAGGTCTGAGGTCTTCTGCCAGCGTTCAGTAGGTGTTCTGTAGGAGTTGTTCCCCGTGTAGATGTATTTCTGGTGTATCTGTGGGGAGGAAGGTGATCTCGCGTTTTGCTCGTCCGCCATCTTCCCGGAAGCCCCACTCCACTGGGTTTTGTCATTGAACATGTGTTGATGTTGCAGAGTTGACCACCATTTATATAAGCTCTCCTCAGACTTGTCCGAAGAGCACACTCTACCCCCATTAGCTACAACCCAGAAAAAGAACATCAACGCTCAGACGCACTGCTTTGATGTCACTTCATCCCTCACCCACTCAGGGACTAGAAAAGAATAAGCTGCACAGAATTATTGCACTAACAGTGTAGGTAAGGGGTTTGTTGTTCTTTGACGTTTTCTTTGAAAATCTGATAATTTCTCAGTGATCTGAAAGTCATTAATCTAACTTGTATCCATTTTCTCATCCTTTGATTTATTCTAGTCACACTTAGCAAACTGTGACTCTTACAAATCATATTTAAAAGGCTGTGTTTCTCTGTTTCTGAATGTGTGTCTCAGAAAGAACGTGAAAAAGATAACTGCAGGATTAATGCTGGAGCTGTTTGTAGGATAGACTCTAAAAGAACCCAGAAGCTGAATGTGTGATGTGTAATGAAACCAAGGAGATGATTTACAGTTGTGATTTTTATGAAATTTGTTTGTAATTTTAAAAAACATTTTTAATTTGAAATAATTATAGATTCATGGAATTTTCCAAAAATACACAGGGAGGCTCTGTGTACTCTTCACCCTATGTCCTCCAGGGGTGTCTCAACCAGGAAATTAACATTAGTAAAACACACAGGGCTTATTAGATTTCCACAGTTTACATGCAGCCATTTGTGTGTGTGTGTGTAGTTCTATGCAATTTTACACATGTACAGATTCATGCATTCATGTATATCACATGTATAGCTTCGCTGCCACAATCAAGGTGCACAGCTGTTTCATAACCACAAGGCTTCCTCATGCCACCCCTTTGTAGCCACACCCACCCCTTCCCTAGTCATTAACCCCTGACAATCACTAACCTGTTCTTCATCCCTACTTTTTTGTTATTTTAATAATGTTATATAAATGGAATTATATAGAAGTAAGCATTGAGATGTTTTTCACTCAGAATGAGTAGTAAAAACATGAGATTTGTCCAGGTAATAGTGTGTAACCAACCTGTTTCTTTTTATTTCTGAGTAGTATTCCATGGTAGGGATGTGCCACAGTTTGTTTAACCAGTCACCTACTAAGGGACATCAGGTTTCCATATTTTGGCTGCTATGAATAAAGCTGTTATGAATATTCAGGTATAGATTTTTATGTAAATGAAATCTTCTATTTATCTAGGATAAGTATCCAAGTCTGCATTGCATGTTTAGTTTTATAAGAAATTGCCAGGCCATTTTCCAGAGTGCCTGTATCATTCTATATTCCCATCAGCAGTTTATGAGTGATCCAGTTTTCCCCACATGTTTGCCAGAATTAGGTGTTGTCACTATTTTTTATTTTAGCCCCACTGATAGTTGTATAGTGATATTTCATTGTGGTTTTAATTTGCGTTTCTCTGATGGCTAATGATGTTGAACATCTTTTCATGTGCTGATTTGCAATCTGTATATCCTCTTTGGTGAAATATCAATCTGAGTCTTTCACCCGTTTTTCTAATTGGTTGTTCATTTTCTATACCATTTAGCTTTTAGAGTTCTTTATATATTCTAGATACAAGTACTATGTCAGATACATGGTTTGTAAATATTTACCCCCAGTCTGTAGCTTATCCTTTCATATTCTTAACAGGGTCTTTTGTAGAGGAAAAGTTTTTAAATTTGATTCACTTAGGGGTGTGTGTGTGTGTGTGTGTGTGTGTGTGTGTGTGTGTATGTCTGTATCATGCTTTTGGTGTCAAATCTAAGATTTACTTAGCTCCAGTCCTGAAGATTTTCTCTTATTTTTTTTCAAGTTTCATAGTTTATATTTTACATTTAAGTCTATGATCCATTTTGAGTTGATTTTTATAATGTATATTTTTAAGAAGATCTTTTTTAGAAAAGAGGAATCTGTCATCATCTTTGTCTTAAGCTTTACCTATTTGCTGTTATCAAGTAACTAGTTCAAAGCAACATAACCAAAATGTAGCTTGAGCACTTCTCATAGAAGACTGAAAAAAACTTTTATGCTTTGAGCCTGTGAGCTTCCCTTTTTATACTTACTGTGATTTCTCAAAATTAAAAGTAAAGTTAAAACTATAGTACAAACCCAAACCCTTCTCAACATATCAGCCTCTGAAATCATCTATCACGTATTACAGGGCAATGTTTTCTAGTAGAGATTTGGAAAATGGTTACATCTATCTTATGATCAAGGATAACTGCTGTCTTTCCTAAAATTCACATTCTTTTAAACTTTAAAATTCTCTGAGAAACAAAATGCCTATTAATATTTAAGTCATCAAAGTGAACTAAAGTGAGAGTCTTTTCCTTGCTGTAACTTCTTTCCTATAATGGAGCATGTGTTTCTTGAAAAAGAGAATATTCTCTACAAATAGTCACAAGAAAGAGAATTGCCTCTTTCTCTTATTACTTTTTGCTAAAATTACATGCTTCCATCTACCTTTTATCACAGTCACCATTCCAAGGTCAAATAGCTCATTTCCCCAAGGATGTAGTGATTCTTCTTTCTACTGTGCCAGAGGCAGAGTCCTGATTTTTGCTCTCATAGGAGAACTTTTAAAATACCAATATTACAATGGAGGATAATACTTCCTAAAAGTTTTCTTAAGGGTTGAGAATCCAGGAACTTAAAAGGATTTTTGATTGAAATAATTCAGCCCTTGGAACCAGAATCAGGAAATTAGAAAAACAGACAAGACATTTTTCTTGTCTCAGGCTAGGACTCCCAATGGTAGGAATATCTACCCCCAAACTAGGTCACTAGACTGGAAATTAAAAATATACAAAGAAGCAGAACAAGTGATGGCAATGGTAAAGATAAATAGAAACAGATAGTTCGACACCATCCAATTGTACTCATGGGCAACATCTAATGTATGGAGCACATCTATTATAAAAACGTCATTTCCTTTGAGCCCTAGGAGTTAGGATGGAAAGGAAAAGTACTGAGACTCAAAGAGAACTAAGTTAACTGTGATTTTCTTTCGGCCTGGACCACTCCCCCACTCTCTGTCCACTACCACCCTTAGCTCTATAGGACTCATATCTCTAGCCACAGGAAATAAATATTTGAGGCTGAAATTCTAAGATAAAAGCTCTAGAGAAGAAAGCAGAAAAGAGATAATACAGGAATACGTCATCACCAGGTGAAACCGGAAGACTCACCGCTAAGAGGGACTTCCAAGTCCACAAGAAAATGAATTCGATATACATCTTCCTATAGACTCACTCAGGTGATGAAGATGGCTCTGTCTACGCCAACAAGAAGGAGACCATCTAATTGCAAACCTGAAAATAGTACCATATGACGAAAATCTGTACAAACAGAAAGGGGATTTATGGTACATGGAAATAGAAGTATCCTTATGGTGATGAGAATTGGACGAATACAAGAACTAATTGATACACAATTATCTAACAGCATCCAAAAGGTAGAAGCTCTGTATCTGTTGATATTATCAATTAATTCATTCTTCAGTTAGCCAATATTTAATGTGCAACCACTATGTGCCACGTACTGTGTAATGTACAATACATACATGTTTCCTGACTGTATGGAACTCACAGTTACGGGCATAGCAGGAATTTTAGAAGTCTATACGTAAGTATAGATATAGATGTAGATTATAAAAACATATTAATTGCAACACTTCCTTTTGTCTTGGACTTGGAAGAGAGCCTTCAGTACATGAGAACCGATGGAGAGAGTCCACCATACATGCTTGGGTACACTTCCAAAACATATATGAAGTGCATTTGTTCAACTTTCCTTAGCCTATTATGCAGAGTAATGATATATGGGAAAACTGATAATTCACTGAAGAATTAGAGCAAACAGAAGTGAAGCTGTGATGGTGTGTCTTCCTCAATCTTCCTCAAGCCAAGTTAGAGGAGATTCAGAAGATTGGCTCAGAGAGTTTGAAATGAATCCCCTGGAGTTTGGAGTATTCAGAGGGTCACGCTAGGCGGCAATGACAATTTCTCTCACTTTACTGTACTTGTGGCCAGAATGCTGATTACTCTGTTATTTTTATCTCTGTGTATATGTGACAGAAAGGTGGCTCATACTTGTTAAATTGAGTGAGAAGCTAGAGAAAGATGATGAGATATGACACGGAGTCATGTAGACATGAGTAAAATGTCAGAGAGAGAGAGAAGAACACAAAGAGAGGACACAGTCTAGAGCTAAACCTTGCAGACACACAATAGTTAATGACTGGAAGGGAGCTGAAGGTGTGTGCGGGAGTGAGAGAGGAAACAGCCCAAGAAGTAGGTACAAATCTCAGAGAGTGTTTTGTCAGAGAAGAAGCTGTTTCTGTAAGAAAGAGAGAAACTTTCTCTAAGGAAGAGAGGATATGAAGCAAGAGTAAATGGTCACTCATGTGTCTAAAATTTCTGAGAGGTCAGCAATGATGAGGTTTGGAAATTGCGGTTGACTTACAACACCGAGGTTATTAGCACTCTTTGAGGGCTTAGCTAGTGGAGGAATTAAAGCCAGATATATGTATACCCTTTAATCCAGAAATTCTAATATATATGCCCAATATCAGTGTGTAAATATGTTCACCAAAGAACGTGTATAAGAATATTCATGGGCTCCCCTGGTGGCGCAGTGGTTGAGAGTCCGCCTGCCGATGCAGGGGACACGGGTTCTGCCCTGGTCTGGGAAGATCCCACATGCCGCGGAGCGGCTGGGCCCGTGAGCCATGGCCGCTGAGCCTGCGCGTCCGGAGCCTGTGCTCTGCAAGGGGAGAGGCCACAACAGTGAGAGGCCCGCATACCGCAAAAAAAAAAGGAATATTCATAATAACACAATTGATAACAGCCAAAGGCAGGAAAAATCCAAAGAACCATTAAGCAGGTAGCTAAATAAATTCTGGTATGTTCATACAGCAATGAGAATAAACAAACTAAACTGTATACAACATGGATGACTCTTAGAAAACTGATATTAAGAAAAGAATCCAGATAGAAAAAATCCAAACTATATTACTTTAGTTGTATAATGTTCAAAAATGGGCAAAACCAATCTATCTATGGGACTGTGGTTTCCTTGGAAGGATGGTCGTGACCAGAAGGGGATTAAACAGGGCTTCTGAAGAGCAAAACTACAAGCAAGAAAGAGCAGCAGACCCAGCTTCAGTCTCTGGGAGCTCATGAATTGTTCAAATGAAGCTTCACAAAGTCCCTTTTTTAACACCAGGACAGACTTGGGGTTCAGTATGACAAGCACCAACTATAGCAACACAGGTTGCAACAGGGAAGTCATTGAGGTTTGGGGTCTTTCAGGTTTTTCTAATCACGCACCAGAGATCCAACATTAGTTGACTGCCATTTTCCAATCAGATATATCCCATGTCCATAAATTCTAGTTTATTTGCAATGAATAATCTAGAAATACCCTGGGTGTCCTGCTAAGTTCATTCTGGATAAAAACTTAGTATGGAACAACTCCTAAAAACTCCTCTTTACTTTTCAAGTATAAATGAGATTACTGTGTCCACAAATAGTTCAGCTCAGGAAACCCCAAAGGCCTCAGGTGACCTCAGAGGAAGCAGAAAACAAGTTACAGGCACACTGTTAATGCATTCCTTCCCAGATGGCATTTACTTATTTATTGGCAAAATAATCTGATGGAGATATTAGAAAAATTAGAGTTATGTGACAATCAGGAAAATTTAAAAAGGCGATTATGATTAGACAGCTCATTGATTAAGGAGACGGGATATGATTTGGGGGATGTTAGGGATCAAGTAGAGACTAGTGACTGATTTTACAACGGCTCCAGTTTGAGCTGGTATGCATGTTATCCAAAACATTTTAGAAGATTTCTCAGACGTTCAAAGTACAAATAGATTGAAATAATTGTTAAAGAAGATAGGTCATTGATTATTTTCGGTCTGGTGTTTTAAAAAATTTTTGCTAACTTTTGGGAATCCTCCTTTGAGTACCTCTCGCCAATACCGCTTCCTGCACCAGATTCTAAGATACATTTTTCTTGCTTCAAATCTTTGATTTATTCCCTTGTAAACTACTTACATCTATTTTCTTCATTAACAGTTGTCCCTAAAGACCTTACTTACTTCTAATACATTTTACTGTTTAGTTAATTACTTCATGACTTGGCTACATAAGTCTATCGTGTTCTCTCTCTCTCTCTCTCTCTCTCTCTCTCCCTCTCCCTCTCTCTCTCTCTCTCCTTCTCCCCGACACACACACACACACACACACACACACACACTTATGCTTTCTTTTCTGGAAAGTTGTTCTGTATTGGGATCATTGTTTTTTGTATAGTAGGGATAGAAAATCCTTACACAAGGAAGAATATCTTTCTTTTTGGAATTCCAGATGAAAACATATCCACCAGGTTAATTGCCACCTAATATCACCACACAATAGCACAGAGACATTACTCTTTCAGATGTTATATTACAGCTACTTTGAATATATGTGGTACAGAATTGTCTGAAATTGAGGCCATCTGGAGTCATTAGGAGCTAAACTGTAAAGCAAAGCCTTGATGTAAGAGTATTTTCTGTAACAGGCAAAATATGAGTGTTTAGTAGTTGTAGAGTGAAAATGTGCTATACTCCAGGGTCACAGATATGATCAGGGAGCCCATACCACAAAGACTAAAGGTAAATTCCTCTTCACCTCCTGGGAATTATCAAGGAAATCATCAAATATCTGTTCATTTCAAAATAATCAAAAAAGCTAGTAAAACAGAATTTGCCAAAAAGGTATTATAAAATCATACATTGGGGGCTTCCCTGGGGGCACAGTGGTTGAGAAACTGCCTGCTAATGCAGGGGACACGGGTTCGAGCCCTGATCTGGGAGGATCCCACATGCCGTGGAGCAGCTAGGCCCGTGAGCCACAACTACTGAGCCTGCGCGTCTGGAACCTGTGCTCCGCCACAGGAGAGGCCGCGATAGTGAGAGGCCCACGCACTGCGATGAAGAGTGGCCCCCGCTTGCCACAACTACAGAAAGCCCTCGCACAGAAACGAAGAGCCAACAGAGCAAAAATAAATTAATTAATAAACTCCTACCCCCAACATCTTCTTAAAAAAATCATACATTGGAATATCGCCATTAGAATGTGTGATTTTGATCTGTAAATAATGCTGTGCAAATAATAATTTCACAATATACTGTTGGGTAAAAACGCAGAATGGAAAACATCCTATAAGATGTCATCCTGTAGCAGAGTTTTTCCTGACTAGTAGAATTTTTGAGTTGTTCTGTTTTGTTTTTAGTATTACTTCTTTGGATATTCTATTTTATCTGCATTAAACTTGCATATAGAGAATGTGATCAGGTAATGGGGCTGTTTCTGAGCAAACTGAAGAGCTTCATTCCTCCTTGGTGTCAAGACTTGTGGTGACATTTATTCTGTGTACGTCATTCCAAGTCATTCATGGCACAGCATGAGACAATGGGACAGGGAGAATCCAAGAAGTGCCATTTAACAGATACTTCAGATCTAACATAATGACAAGACTTAGTCAGCAATGCATGAATATTTGTGCAATGAACCTAAAAGTCTAACAATTCAGGTGCAGATTTGGCCAAATATTACTGAATTTTTTTAAACCAAATCACTTGCTTTAATATAATCACCATGAAA
Source organism: Stenella coeruleoalba (assembly GCF_951394435.1). Lineage (NCBI taxonomy): Eukaryota > Metazoa > Chordata > Mammalia > Artiodactyla > Delphinidae > Stenella > Stenella coeruleoalba. The sequence goes on from NC_137147.1 coordinate 74,586,706, forward strand.
AAGTTTAAAATTTTTCTGGCAAATGATCTACTTCAAGATGAAGAATTGAAGATAAAGATGCTTTTGATGAATGACACTTTTAGATATGTTCTCTGAGCCAGAGAGATAGCATTTTCCTTAGAGTGAGGTTTCCACTTCTAACTCCCCTGCCTCGCTGACACGACCGCTGCCTTCTCCTGTCCTTACCGAGAATCTCACTAAGGTTTTCATAGCTGGGGGACACCTCACGTTGAGATCTGAGGTTTCTGTGGGGTTCCCACAGGGACCTGCATCACTGTGGTCTCTCAGAGCACAGGAATACACCGCTGAGTCCCCAAGCTGCAACGCTGTGATGTTAAGGCTGATGGAACTGGCTGTTTTCTGGAAGTTCAAAAACTACCGACCCTCTGTTGTATTCACTCATTGTAAGACTCCTGATGAATAAGGAAAATCATTTCCCCACTTGGTGTTTGTTTGTACCAGAATAAATAATAACTGTAACTACTAGCTTCATATACACAATCCAAGGTTACATCTTCTTTCTCCAGCATAGAGATTTCTGGCTGGTCTTTGTTTTTTCAATTTTTTTTTTTTTTAGGAAGATGTTGGGGGTAGGAGTTTAGTAATTAATTTATTTATTTTTGCTGTGTTGGGTCTTCGTTTCTGTGTGAGGGCTTTCTCTAGTTGTGGCAAGCGGGGGCCACTGTTCATCGCGGTGCGTGGGCCTCCTCACTACCATGGCCTCTCCTGTTGCGGAGCACAGGCTCCAGACGCGCAGGCTCAGTAGTTGTGGCTCACGGGCCTAGTTGCTCCGCGGCACGTGGGATCCTCCCAGACCAGGGCTCGAACCCATGTCACCTGTATTAGCAGGCAGATTCTCAACCACTGCAGCACCAGGGAAGACCCTGGCTGTTCTTGAGTTACTTTCTGGGCTGTGATGGATCCTGGGGAGAAGAAAAAATTTTATATATATAATATATATGGAGAGAGACAGACAGAGAGACAGAGAGAAAGAATTAGGCTGATTCTTCTGGTGGAACCCCGAGGGCTGCAAGGGACAAACATAGGACTAAGACTTCTAATTCCCCGACCCATTACTCAACTCTCCTACACACCACCAGACAATAATAACCTGCCCTACCCCCAAACATGGGAGCTGAGTGGAGCTGAGTCTGTTTGTGGCCATCCTTACCAGCCTTACCAAGACGGACGGAGGCTATGACAACTCTAAGCAGGCCAGGGAACCCCATGTTGGAAGCTCTTCCTCTGAGTGAAATGTGCTGTGTTCTGTCTCAAATTTAGGTCTAAATGCCTGCCCTGTGCCTGACAGGGCACGTGCACAAGTACTGAAGTGTGAGATGCTTCTGCACCAGAACAGGAAATGTAACTTGCTGCTATCAGTTTGCCTGTGGCACGTCATGGCTTGTTGACCTGGTTGGTGAATCTAACCTGCCTATTTAGACTTTATTGTAATTAAGTTGACAACAATTATATCAGTGCTGCAGTCATTTGCCATATGCAGCCAATGCATCTAGGATAGACATAAGTTTTATGAGCAATACAATTTGTTATGATTATGGTGACTTCTGAGAACAAATAGTCATCCATGTTTTTGTATGGCTTTTTTTTTTTTTTTTTGGCCTGCAGCCAAAATCTACAGTGACATAAGCTCACAGATTCTTCTTCCGGACAGGAAGGTCAAACTATTTACCCTCAGTCATCATAACTGTTCTTCCTTCACTCCAAGGCATTGGTTCCTGGGGAAATTTACATTGGATAAAGTTCCTTGTCTGCTTAATGCTATCATAGCAAGTTTCCTGGTGGACAAAATTTGTCCAGCTGTACGTGTCTAATGCCAATCAATAGTCAGTCTGTGCTAGAAACACCTTGCTTTCAAGTATCCCATCCTATAGTCAAAATGAAGGCAAAATCACCAGACCATGCATTCCTAGTTCCTTGTATCAAAAATGTAGCCATTCAAAAATCACAAATGCCTTTTCATCCCACTGCTGCAGCAGCTCTGGCTCATTTCACTGAGAGCAGCGCCTCAACAGCGTTACGTCTCAGCCGCGTGAAAATTTGTGTATGATTTGCTTGGCATCCCTGTGCTGATTTATGATTGTGATTCAGCTGATGCAGCTTTTAGTCATCTATTCCTTTTCTCTTCCCTAAATGAATATATTAATATCATGACATCTAACATCCATCTTACATTAAGAGAAAATAGATGTTTTTGAAAGTCAGTCTAGAGAAGGGAGAAGTCTTTCTGGCTGAACAGGGACACTTCTGGGGATCAGAGCTTAGGTCTTCTTTAAGACTGACATCCACCCTATTCTCCCTGAAGGACAAGTCCCAACCTCCTGGGTTTCTAGGAATTAGATCTGAGCTTGATTTATTTTCCTGAAAAGCTCTAAATAAACTAAACACTGCCCAAGGAGAGAATATACCTCTTCCTCCCAAGGCTGCTCACTTCAGCCCTCCTGCTCCCCTTGGGTTTGTGTTCAGCTCCACCTGCAGCCCCTCTCACCGTGTCGCTCAGAGCACAGTAGTACACAGCCGAGTCTGATGCTTGCACTGAGAGTTTCTGCAGGTGAAAGGAGCTGTCACTCGTAACAAGAGTGGCCTGAAAACCTTGACGTTCTGCCCTCTGGCTTGCCTTCGAGCCCTTCAGGAGGAGTTGCGGAGCTTTGTTGAGATACTGGACGTACCAGAAAAGATAGGGATTTGAATCAGAGGTCTGGTAAGTGCAGTGCAGAGTCCTAGGCGACCCCTCTGAGACAGTCACTGGGCCTTCTGTCTGGTTCACTGAGTCTCCATTGGTCCCTCCTACAAGAGAATCACTTATTTATGTTATAAATGGACAGAAGGAGAGTTTTCAGCCAGAGAAGAAAACTATAAGTTACCTATAATTATAGGAAAATGAAAAATCATGAACATTTAGGATAAAATGTTACTTACTGAATATTAAGAAGATCACGAGAACAGAGTGAGTGGCAGAAAACATGTTGGCAACGGTCCTTGCTCCCTAGAATACACCAGATCTAATGGGGCTAGTTTGCAGCTGAATATTATAGAAACTCCTCACTTAGAAACTGAGAGCCCCTTTCTGCACAGCAACAGTAATCTGTCTTGTGGCTACAAAGTAAACAAGTCAAACCAGCACCTGAATAAAAAGAGGAACCACATTTGTAGGAAACCCCGCCCTCTGGTGTTCATCCTGAAGATTGCACCACAGCTATATCTGACCTCTTTCTCCTGATAAAATATTAATAGCTTGAGGCATAGATAAGGAGAATGGGACAGGACTCAGAAGAGAGCTCTAAACACGAGCATGCTTAGGGAAATATTCAGTTGTTGCTTCCATCATTTTCTGCATGGTACAAGTATCTCTAGTTACCCAAATAATCCCAGGCAGAATTTTTAACTGGAATAGTCAGAGGTCTCTTCCTTGCATATGTCTCCATGACTCCCATGGGTAAGAGAGGGATTCATCTGCCTAGAAAGTGCTCCCTAATCTCCCCAAATCCTTTGCTTGAATTACTATTCATCCCCAAGACTCATTCAGCATGCCACCGAGGAAACATTACCTAAGGCAGGTCTCAAATAATGTGTGGTTGGTTGAAAAGGATTTTTTCCCTATCCATCACAAAGTGACATATTTGTAAAATACAATAAAAACAAATTACTGTAACTTCTTCATTGATAAAGGTAGAGTTGACCTTCCTTCCAACTGGACAACTGGACAAACTATATGAAACAACTTTCAGACATTGGACTACAGGTAGCACAGAGATAAGGAAAACAGATGAGGTGAGCCCGAACATTGCCCAGCTTACTTCATGGAGGCAGCTTGTCGGCACCAGTGCGGGAGGGATTTACCAAAAAAAGCCCAGCTGTCTCACTGTGAGATTGAGACGGAATAGGAGATTGGGGATCTTGAAGCACCTAGAATTTGTGGACCAGTGTACCAGAGAGGAGGGACGTCTACAAAAAGAGAGAGAGAGAGAGAGATAATGACAGGTGGGGTCACTGTGAATCCTGTGCGGAGTACTAATCTGCAACAAAAGAGAGAAAACTCATCGGGTTTGGTAAACCACCCTGAAAAGGCCTCATTTGGGCCCATGAACCGTACTTAGATAACAGCAGCCTTACACCTTTAGCCTTATGAGGGATAGGTGACCTTACTTAGGTGTCTTGGTTCTTGAAACACCTTCTTTTATTTTTTTTTTTTTTACAGCAGGTTCTTATTAGGTATCTATTTTATACATATTAGTATATATATGTCAGTCCCAATCTCCCAATTCATCCCACCACCACCCCCTCCCACCCCTCTTTCCCCCCTTGGTGTCCATATATTTGTTCTCTACATTGTGCCTCTATTCCTGCCTTGCAAACTGGTTCATCTGTAACATTTTTCTAGATCCCACATATATGAGTTAATATATGATATTTGTTTTTCTCATTCTGACTTACTTCACTCTGTATGACAGTCTCTAGGTCCATACACGTCTCTACAAATGACCCAATTTCGTTCCTCTTTATGGCTGAGTAATATTCCATTGTATATATGTGCCACATCTTCTTTATCCATTCGTCTGTCAATGGGCATTTAGGTTGCTTCCATGACCTGGCTTTTGTAAACAGTGCTGCAATGAACATTGGGGTGCATGTGTATTTTTGAATTATGGTTTTCTTTGGGTATATGCTCAGTAGTGGGATTGCTGGGTCGTATGGTAGTTCTACTTTTAGATTTTAAGGAACCTCCATACTGTTCTCCATGGTGGCTGTATCAATTTATATTCCCACCAGCAGTACAAGAGGGTTCCCTTTTCTCCACACCCTGTCCAGAACTTGTTGTTGTAGGTTTTCTGATAATGCCCATTCCAACCAGTGTGAGGTGATACCTCATTGTAGTTTTGATTTGCATTTCTCTAATAATTAGTGATGTTGAGCAGCTTTTCATGTGCTTCTTGGCCATCAGCATGTCTTCTTTTTAGAAATGACTATTTAGGTCTTCTGCCCATTTTTGGATTGGGTTGCTTGTTTTTTTAATATTGAGCTACATGAGCTGTTTATATATTTTTTAGATTAATCCTTTGTCTGTTGATTCGTTTGCAAATTTTTTCTCCCATTCTGAGGGTTGTCTTTTCATCTTGTTTATAGTTTCCTTTGCTGTGCAAAAGCTGTTAAGTTTCATTAGGTCCCATTTGTTTATTTTTGTTTTTATTTCCATTACTCTAGGAGGTGAGTCAAAAAAGATCTTGCCGTTGTTGATGTCAAAGAGTGTTCTTCCTATGTTTTCTTCTAAGAGTTTTATATTGTCTGGTCTTACATTTAGGTCTTTAATCCATTTTGAGTTTACTTTTGTGTATGGTGTTAGGGAGTGTTCTAATTTCATTCTTTTACATGCAGCTGTCCAGTTTTCCCAGCACCACTTACTGAAGAGACTGTCTTCTCCAATGTATATCCTTGCCTCCTTCGTCATAGATTGGTTGACCATAGATGCATGAGTTTATCTCTGGGCTTTCTATCCTGTTCCATTGATCTATATTTCTGTTTTAGTGCCACTACCATACTGTCTTGATCACTGTAGCTTTGTAGTATAGTCTGAAGTAAGGGAGCCTGATTCCTCCAGCACCATTTTTCTTTCTCAAGATTGCTTTGGCTATTCAGGGTCTTCTGTGTTTCTACACAAATTGTGAAATTTTTTGTTCTAGTTCTGTGAAAAATGCCATTGGTAGTTTCATAGGGATTGCACTGAATCTGTAGATTCGGTGCAATCCCTATCAAGCTTTGGGTAGTATAGTCATTTTCACAATATTGATTTTTCCAATCCAAGAACATGGTATATATCTCCATTTGTTTGTGTCATCATGGATTTTTTTCATCAGTATCTTATAGTTTTCTGAGTACAGGTGTTTTCTCTCCTTAGGTAGGTTTGTTCCTAAGTGTTTTATTATTTTTGATGTGATGTTAAATGGGATTGTTTCCTTAATATCTCTTTCTGATCTTTTGCTGTTAATGTGTAGGAATGCAAGACATTTCTATGCATTTATTTTGTATCCTGCAACTAAACCAAATTCACTGATTAGCTCCAGTAGTTTTCTGGTGACATCTTTAAGATTATCTATGTATAGTAGCATGTCATCTGCAAACAGTGACAGATTTACTTCTTCTTTTCCAATTTGGATTCCTTTTATTTCTTTTTCTTCTCTGGTCTCAGTGGCTAGGACTTCCAAAACTATGTTGAATAAAAGTGGCAAGACTGGACATCCTTGTTTTGTTCCTGATCTTAGAGGAAATGCTTTCAGTTTTTCACCATTGAAAGTGATGTTTGCTGTGGGTTTGTCGTATATGGCCTTTATGATCTTGAGGTATGTTCCCTCTGTACCCACTTTCTGGAGAGTTTTTATCATAAATTAGTGTTGAATTTTGTCAAAAGCTTTTTCTGCATCTATTGAGAGGATCATATGGTTTTTATTCTTCAATTTATTAATATGGTGTATCACACTGATTGATTTGTGTATATTGAAGAATACTTGCATCCCTGGGATAAATCCCACTTGATCACGGTGTATGGTCCTTTTAATGTATTGTTGGATTCTGTTTGCTAGTATTTTGTTGCTAGTATTTTGCATCTATATTCATCAGTGATATTGGTCTGTAATTTTCATTTTTGTAGTATCTCTGTTTGGTTTTGGTATCAGCGTGATGGTGGCCTCGTAGAATGAGTTTTGGAGTGTTCCTTCCTCTGCAATTTTTTGGAAGAGTTTGAGAAGGATGGGTGTTAGCTCCTCTCTAAATGTTTGATAGAATTCACCTGTGAAGCCATCTGGTCCTGGACTTTTGTTTCTTGGAAGATTTTTAATCACAGTTTCAATTTCATTATTTGTGATTGGTCTTTTTATATTTTCTGTTTCTTCCTGGCTGACTCTTATGATGCCTTGTATTTCTGTCTCTTATGATGCCTTGTATTTCTGGGGTGTCCATTGTAACTTCTCCTTTTTCATTTCTAATTTTATTGATTTGAGTCCTCTCCCTCTTTTTCTTGATGAGTCTGGCTAAATGTTTATCAATTTTGTTTATCTTCTCAAAGATCCAGCTTTTAGTTTTATTGATCTTTGCTACTTTTTTCTTTGTTTCTATTTCATTTATTTCCTCTCTGATCTTTATGATTTCCTTCCTTCTACCAATGTTGGGTTTTGTTTGTTCTTTCTCTAGTTCCAAATAGAAACATTTGAGATGTTTCTTGTTTCTTGAGGTAGGATTGTATTGCTATAAACTTCCCTCTTAGAACTGCATTTGCTTCATCCCATAGGTTTTGGATCATTGTGTTTTCATTGTCACTTGTTTCTTGGTATTTTTTCATTTCTTCTTTGATTTCTGCAGTGATCTCTTGGTTAATTAGTCACTTAATGTTTAACCTCCATGTGTTTGTGTTTTTTTATGTTTTATTCCCTGTAATTTATTTCTAATCTCATAGCGTTGTGGTCGGAAAAGAAGCTTGATATAATTTTAATTTTCTTAAATTTACTGAGGCTTGATTTGTGACCCAAGATGTGGTCTGTCCTGGAGAATGTTCTGTGTGCACTTGAGAAGAAAGTGTAATGTGCTGTGTTTGGATCGAATGTCCTATAAATATCAATTAAATCTACCTGGTCTATTGTGTCATTTAAAGCTTGTGTTTCCTTATTAATATTCTGTCTGGATGATCTGTCCATTGGTGTAAGTGAGGTGTTAAAGTCCCCCACTATTATTGTGTTACTGTCGATTTCCTCTTTTATAGCTGTTAGCATTTGCCTTATGTATTGAGGTGCTCCCCTTTCGGGTGCATATATATTTATAATTGTTATATCTTCGTCTTGGATTGATCCCTTGATCATTATGTAGTGTGTTTTCTTGTCTCTTGTAATATTCTTTATTCTGAGGTCTATTTATCTGATATGAGTATTGCTACTCAACTTTCTTTTGATTTCCATTTGCATGGAATATCTTCTTCCGTCCCCTCACTTTCAGTCTGTATGTATCTCTAGGTCTGAAGTGGGTCTCTTGTAGACAGCATATATATGGGTTTTGTTTTTGTATCCATTCAGCGAGCCTGTGTCTTTTGGTTGGGGCATTTAATCCATTCACATTTAAGGTAATTATGGATATATATGTCCCTATTTCCATTTTCTTAATTGTTGTGGGTTTGTTTTTGTAGGTCCTTTTCTTCTCTTGTGTTTCCCACTTAGAGAAGTTCCTTTAGCATTTGTTTTAGAGCTGGATTGGTGGTGCTGAGTTCTCTTAGCTTTTGCTTGTCTGTAAAACTTTTGATTTCTCCATCAAATCTGAATGAGATCCTTGCTGGATAGAGTAATCTTGGTTGTAGGTTCTTCCCTTTCATCACTTTGAATATATTGTGCCACTCCCTTCTGGCTTATAGAGTTTCTGCTGAGAAGTCAGCTGTTAACCTTACAGGAGTTCTCTTGTATGCTATTTGTAGTTTTTCCCTTGTGTGCTTTTCATAATTTTCCTCTGTCTTTATTTTTTGTCTCTTTGATTACTATGTGTCTCAGTGTGTTTCTCCTTGGGTTTATCCTGCCTGGGACTCTCTGTGCTTCCTGGACTTGGGTGGCTATTTCCTTTCCCATGTTAGGGAAGTTTTCGACTATATTCTCTTCAAATATTTTCTTGGCTCCTTTCTCTCTCTCTTCTCCTTCTGGGACCACTATAATGCGAATGTTGGTGAGTTTAATGTTGTCCCAGAGGTCTTTTAGGCTGTCTTTATTTCTTTTCATTCTTGTTTTGTTATTCTGGGCCATGGCAGTGAATTCCACCATTCTGTCTTCCAGGTCACTTATCTATTCTTCTGCCTCAGTTATTCTGCTCTCGATTCCTTCTAGTGTATATTTCATTTCAGTTATTGTATTTTTCAACTCTGTTTGCTTGTTCTTGAATTCTTCTCAGTGATTGTTCTTTAATTCTTCTAGGTCTTTGTTAAACATTGCTTGCATCTGCTCAATCTTTGCCTCCATTCTTTATCTGAGGTTCTGGATCACTATCATTATTCTGAATTCTTTTTCTGGAATGTTGCCTATCTCCACTTCATTTACTTGTTTTTTATTTTATTTTATGTATTAATTTTGCGGTACGCAGGCCTCTCACTGTTGTGGCCTCTCCGTTGCGGAGCACAGGCTCCGGACGCGCAGGCTCAGCGGCCATGGCTCACGGGCCCAGCCGCTCCGTGGCATGTAGGATCTTCCCAGACTGGGGCACGAACCCGTGTCCCCTGCAACGGCAGGCGGACTCTCAACCACTGCGCCACCAGGGAAGCCCCATTTAGTTGTTTTGGAACACCTTCTTTTCACTTCTTGTCATATTCTTGTTTTAATTCAAGTAAGTAATTTTTTAAGAAAGTAGAGTTTAGATACTTAATAGTATTAGCCAAACTCCCTTCATTCCAGAGGCACATGTGTGGTATTTATCTGTGTCCTGTTTCTTTGTATTATTAGGGATTCAGGAATCTCAATGTAAAGAACTGTTTGTTCAATGTCGGTCAGCTTGCTTGTCTAGTTTCTTGTGCAATTATTTGTGCTAGTGAAGTGAACACAGCAGAAGATTTGACAGGGTCATTTCATAGCTTATTCTTTCCCTAGGATTGGGTTTACTTTATGCAAAGTATGACTGTATTTATAGCAAGAAGTGAAAACATTGTTACTTGCTCACATCAACCATTTTAAGGCATGGGGACTTTGTTTCTGCAGACAGCTGTGATGTTGCCTTACACAGGCTCTCAGGGCAATGCTGTCAGTCTAGTAACAGTGGCTATGACTAAGTCAGTTGAACACAAGAATAGTCTTCAAATGATACATATTCACCTAAATAGATGTTCTCACCAGTTAAAATGAACTATTTTTTAGCTCTTACTAAAATTAGGGTCTTGAGTAGAGTTATCCTGCTGGCAAGACTCTCTGGCTCAGCGGACCACCTAGGTACTCTTATATTATTGTGCGTGTTCAGGAATCCCTAGGCTCAAGCATTCATTCTGGAAATTTACAGAGTTGTCTACAATGTGTAAACCAAAACCAGACACGATTCCTATGTCAAATTGCTTTCAGTTGAGTGAGGAGCAGGTAAGTAAAACAAATCTTATGCCCTGCCTGTACTTCCACTAGCCTGGACCCAGCCATGTGGAATGAGGGCTCGGACTGTAAGTAGAGAGCTGATGCAGTTATCACCAGGGGAATAAAACCTTCTTGAATACTTTATTTCCACTATTTAGATTTATTTTTGTTCTTTTATCTCCCTCTCCATTTCTTTGGCCTGTGTATCCTGATGTTTAACTTCCAATGCTCAGGTGTCCAACACCCAGTGTGCAGGACTCCAGAATGTTAGGGAAGAAGGCAGTGTTTACCTCCAGGTGGGTGTCCAGACATCCACCCTGTTAGGTGAGGACAGTGACTACATCCTCCAGTACCATTAAAACTATGATAACTGTTAAATTCTCCATTATGCAGTATGCAGAAAGCAAACAGCATGGCTGGCTGAGAAGCAGCAGGAGGTTTTGTTTGGAGTTACATAAAAGTTGACAGAACTATTCCTCTAGTTTCTTCATCCTTTGGTGGAATCGTCAAGAAAATCTTGGCTCAGGTGTTATGCAAGACAAACTGCCCTGCAAGATCCCTGTATAGCACAGGGAACTATACTCAATATCTTGAAATAACCTATAATGGAAAAGAATCTGAATAAGAATAGATACGTATGTATAACTGAATCACTTTGCTGTACACCTGAAACTAATACAACACTGTAAAGCAACTATACTTCAGTAAAAATTTTTTAAATGTTTAAAAAATATTCTTAACACTTTTATCGATTTAAAGAACTGAGATGCTTTTATTTGTAAAGTGCCCTTATTCCATTTGTCTTTCATTTGATAAAAATAACGTAAAGAACACAAAAGCCTCAAAACTAAGGGGAGTATTCTAAGTTGGCCATACAGATGATTAGAAATATGCTTTTATTATTTAATTTGTTGCTATCAAACAAAAAACTGCAAATCTAAAAATTCCCATGTAATTCCTACACCCCAGAGGTTGGCAAACAGTTTTTCTGTAAAGGGTCAAATAGTAAATAGTTTAGGTTTTGAAGTCATATAGTCTCTGTCGTGACTACTCAACTATGCTCTTATAACACGAAGCATCCATGGTCAATGCATAATAAATGGACATGGCTGTTTTCCAATAAAACTTTATTTACAAACACAGGTGGCAGGCTGCTCTGCCCTGTGGGCTGTGCTTTGCCAATCCCTGCTATGCCATAGGAATGTATCCATAAACTTCCAAAGATTTCTTTTTTTTAATAAATATTATCATATCTTTTTGAGGAGACTTAAAATAAAGAATACATTAATGGATAGAAAAGAAGAAGAAGGAAATTAGATGATCCTAATGCCTAAGGTACATTGATGCTGAGTTTTCAAGGGTGAGACACACAGATATGGACGCTACCATTAAGGAACTCACAGAAGTAGTAGTGAAAATAGGTCTTAATCAAATAATCAAAGAAATAAAGGAGAAACTGCAAATTTGAAAATGCAGAGGTCTATAATTCCAAATATGCCCCCTGAGCTTCCTTTAGCTACTGACTCTTGGACAGATGTATAAGAATGAATAGGCATTTGCTATTTTTTTTACTCTTTTGAAGGGAGGGAAAAAATTTAGGAAAAGGAAAATAAATAAGAAATCACCTACAGTTGCTATGAAGGGGTCATATAGTAGGAAAACGATACTTTTAAGAAACTTAAGGACTTCCCTGGTGGTGCAGTGGTTAAGAATCCGCCTGCCAATGCAGGGGACATGGGTTCAAGCCCTGGTCCAGGAAGATCCCACATGCCGTGGAGCAACTAAGCTTGTGCACCAGGATAGCGCAGGATTAGGGCTTGATTCTCCTGGGATCTCCGAGAAGCATACAGGATGCTTCTCGGGATTATCTGCTGGGAAGCAAGAAGCTAGTGTACTCATCTGTCCCTTTCCCCTCTGGTTGGTGCTTGCTGGCAGGGATGGTAATACCCCTATACTTTCAGGCTGTGCTTGCCCATGGGCTGAATGAGCTCCCAAGGAGTCAGAGAAAGCCCTGGGGTAGGAAGTAAAAATAATGCACAGTGCATGCTTAATGTTGGATGTTATCAGCTTGAGACGCGTCCGAGCGTCCAAGAATTGTCTATCACAGCCATTGATAAATTCAACCCTAGGCATTTGGACGTGACAACAGGCACATGAGATATTTGTTATAGGGCTCTCTTCGCACTACTCAGGTGCGTGCTTGTCTTATGTTATTTTCACTGTCTCTGAGTCTTCAAGATTGTGGCTGGCTACAGTCTATCTAAAACACTTAATACAGGAGGTTGCATAACCTGAGCTTCAGGCCCCACTCCTTTAATTGGTACCGAGTCTATAACTGATACTCATCTTTTCCCTCCTCCAGTGTGCCCTCCAGACTTCTTTATATTGGATACCACTTTGGCGAACTTAGATTCTTGCCTGGTGGGGTGACCCAGACCCTCATTGCTGAGAGGTCTCAATTCTTTGTCACTTTGTCCTTTTTAGGCCTTGTTGCCACAGTTGCCACTTGCTCTTTTTACTGGGCATGGAAATACCCCATGTGAAACGCTTACATTCCAAACATATTTCTTCTTGCTCTCACTGTGTAATAACAATCTGGTACCCCATGATAATTGGGTCAATTATGCCCCCATCTAATAAATCCTATCTTTGTCTGCTGGACCTCTGGCACAAGGAGTTCAACTAGGTCACCTAGTGATCTAGGTGGGGTCATAGCTGCAGGTTCAGTGGGGCCCTTACTGAATCCGTTGGTGGAAGCATTCTTCCTCAGGGAACCAGGACCTCTAAATCCAGCAGAACCTAGGACTATGAGAAAAGGCAAACACAAATTCTGAAGGTGGGTTACAGGGAGTGACAGGAGAAGAGTCTGTTCTGCTTCCATTTCTTGGTTTCTAAACTTGTGTATTTTAGCTAGGGTGCCACAGCACCATACATCAGACATTGATTTAATGAATATTATCCCTTCCTGGAATAGCATTCCAACCTGGAATAGCATTCCAACACTAATGGTGTTGCCCCTGAGCTCGTTTCTTAGCTGAGCCTTTAACAGGCCATTCCATCATTCTTCTAGGTCACCTGTGCTAGGTACCGTCAACCTAGCTTATCTCTTAAGTCTATCGTAGGACCAGTGGGTTCCCTCCCTGGTTATGCTGTCACAGCTGTTGCATTCTAAAATGGGTACCTTTTTCTGAGGAGATTCGGTTTTGGACATGGATGGACAAATTAAAAGAACAAGCACCTATGAACAAAATGGAAAAGATTAAGATTCTTGGAGGTAAGAGCTCCCAGGAAAATTATAAAGATTTGCTGGACAGAGGAAATGCTTCAGAAGTCTGACCTGTCACATATACCATATGAAGCTATGAGGGTTAGAGATGATAGCAAGTATGAAGACAACTTGTAAAACTGGAAAGCATTACACGTGTCATTTTTACTGTTAATTTAAGGACTACAAGTCATAGACATTCATCTCTCTGTGTCTCTTATATTCAGATAGGAGGAGGTTTTATTCCAAGGAGAAGTCAATGACTTTCTATATTCCTCTTACCCCGATCACTTCCCCCGACCTCTGCACAGATGCTGAGGTTTGATGTTTCTGTAAGCCTCTCTCTGCTGCTCGTCTCACTGTGGACCACTGTAAGCGCAGAAATACTTTGCAGCATCCTCCAGCTGGGAGTCTGAGATCCTGAGACGGAAGGATTTGGCTTCTTTCTGGAAGTTCACAGAGTAGCGACTGTTGGTTGCATTCTGTTGCTTATAAGCTTCTTGGCCAATAATGAAAATCATCTCCCCGCTGGGAGGCTGTTTGTACCACAACAAATAATAATTACTGTCACTAGTGCTATACGTACAGTCCAGGGTCACTGTGTCTGCCTCTTGCACAGACACTTCTGGTTGAGGTTGAGTGACCATTTGGGCCACACTGGATCCTGTGGGAAAGAGGAGAGAAAGGACCACACTGGGTGTCACACGAGAGAGAAAGCAGGCAGACCAGCCCAAACTGGTTCCCATCCCCACCCACCTTTCTTCTGCCTGATCCAAACCTCAGCAGAACATATCAGCTTTCACCTGGGCTCTCTGAGGCAATGCATTTACTCTGCTATTCATCTTCTCTCGTTTCACAGCCCCATTAGATAACATTATAAAGAAAGACCTAAACCTTCCTTACCCAGACAGGTGGAGACCAGGACTGCCCGCAGCAAGCTAACAAATATCATGCTTACAGCTCTCCCCTGCAGGCTGAGAAGTTTCCTGCTCTGATCTGGGTTCCCCTCTGTGCTCCGCGGCCCTTGAGCTTCAGAGCAGGAAATGGTATGACAGGTGATGGGTGACTGTCTCACTGACGAAAGTTTTCCCAATACTTTTTGGTCTCGCTTCAGGAACTAGGCTATTGGTTGTAATTTCAGATGAAAGTGAAAACCGTTTTCTGAGTTTTTTTAACTTGTAGGCTGAAAATAGAAAGAAGAGGGAGCTGGCAAATTTATTCTGCTAAGACCTAATCTTGGAGAGAAGAATGGGGACCTGGAATAGTGGGCAGAAGTGGCAGAGTTTTATTTGCAACAGTGGCAAACTCTATAATTTTTCTTTGCATTAAAAAAAATAACAATGACAAAGCAAGTATAATATAAACAATTATGGGTGATAAGAATACACCTGTTATATTAATGTATTCAATTTTTTAATAGTTTTACAACTTCTCAAAATAAAGAATGAGAAAAAAGATATATGTTTGTGCCTGAAAAGAGCATGGACTAAACTCAGAGTAAGTGGAAGCAGATCATGTAGTGTCTAATTGTGCTTATATTTTCCACGGACACACACAAAAAAGAGACCTATTTTTTTTAAGAAGTTCTGAAATAACTATTGCAGGAGTTCTCATCAGCACCGAATTGCTTCAAACAAGTCATATTAAGAGTTGCTCCCATCACTCTCATTCCATTTTGAAAAAATATTGTGAACAAGGAAAAAAAGACCTACTGTGATTCACCAGAAGTTTGTGTTTCCAGAGGAAGTAACAGGGTTGCAGTCCCCAAGCCAAGAGTAAGAATGGGGTTCTGCTACATACTGGGTACTGTCTGACAGCACAGGTTCTCTTGTAACAGACGTGGGTGGCTGAGTCTTCTCACTGAGAGAGATGCTCAGGCAATTGTAAGAGTTGGGACCAGCCCTGAACGAGGCTGCTAAAATCTCTGTGCCCCTAAATTCAGTTTGATAGCAATGGAAGAAGGAGCAACCAGAATTTCTTCTAGATCATCTCCATCTTTGCCCCATGATTTGAATTCCTGTATCTTGGTTTTGGATTCCCAAAAAGTCATCTCTAATACAAGGACTTGTGTATAATTAGTTTATATGCAGGTGATTCTAGGAAACATTAGTAGGAAGTGAATCAGAGAAGGGAAGGAGGCCAAGACAGGATGTTGTCATCAAGCCGTTACTACTATGGGCAATTGGAGCTTAATCCAGCTGGGTAATTCTGGGAGATGGTATAGCATACCCATTGGAGTTACCCCAAATGAGGCATAAAGGAGCTGGAGTAATTCATAAACTCATTACCCATCATGGCTTGAGGGATGCTTTGGGGACATCAATTCTCTGGCACATCTGACTTGTCCTGAACACTGGCCACATGCTCTCATGGTCAGAAAATAGTCCTCAGAGTTGCTGGGATTTTCAGGGTGTAGAGGTGACTGTCAGGGTATGTGAGCAGAACACCAGCAGCATCTGTACAGCCCATACCTTTCACTGCTGAGATCCACTTGTGCTCTATGTTAAATTTACTCAGAACACTAGTTCTTTAAAAAAAAAATCAATAGAAGGATCAGTGGGACAAGTTATAATTGCTATAGTTGATTCCACAGCCATAATTCATATTTATTATCTTCCATCTACCTCTTATATCACTCATTCTTGATTCTCTTTCACCTTTGACTAATACTTCTATATCTAGACTTCTGTCCCAGGGAAGTAACCTAGACCTTCATCCCTGAGGGGCCTGAGCCCCTGGTTATTCTCCCCTTATCAGGCCATAGTTGCTACAATTGCCTGTTTACAGTAATTATGGTCATGAAAGTGCTAAAAGTCATCCCGGTGAATCCCCTGAGTTTTAGTCCTATTTTTCTGGCTCCCAATAGGCAGCAATAGCCCTAAATCCTCATGATAATCAAGATAGATTGCCCCTGCCAGTGTAGTAACTCCTTTCTTGGCCTTCTGGTCTTCGGACGTGAGTATCTCCAAATGACCAGGTGGTACATGTAAAGTTTGGTTTCGTGAAAACTTCTCTGTTTCCCTAATAGAAATACCCTCTCCTTTCTCTTCAAAAGGAAACAGGACCTCTAGTCCAGAAGAACCTAGAATTATGAGAACAGGAGACACACAATATCCAAGTGAGTCACTGAAATTGGGAGTTGATGGGGAGATAGCCCTACTTCCACTCCTTGGTTCCCAGGTCCATGCATTTTATCTAACAGGAACACAGCACCATCCTGAAGAATAGCTCTCCAGCCTCTCAGAGCACTACCTCTAAGCTGGTGCTTTAGCTGAGCCTTTCAGTGGTCATTCCAATGTTCTATTAGGCTAGTGGTTTGTGGATAATGCTGTATGTAGTAGATCAGCATACTAAATGGTCACATGCCTGTTGTCCCAACTCTTTGCTATAACTTGGGTCTGTTGATGCAAAGGGATGTGAAATCCCTTGATTAATCGTAATGATCAATCAGGCACTCTGAGCCCTCAGGTTATGCCGCTATGTGTGGCAGTATGGAAGGGAAGGCAAACTCATACCCAGAACATGTATTAACCCAATAGGAAAAGATTTCTGCCACCTCCAGGGTGGAAGTGTCCAATGTAATCAACTTGCCAGCAAGTGGCTGGTTGGTCTTCTTGAGGGGTGATTCCACATTGAAGGCTCCCTGTTGTATCTGTGGCTGACAGGTTGGATATTTGACAGCAGAAGTAGTTAGGTCCGACTTGGTGAGAGAAAACCCGTGCTTCTGGGCTCACGGAGAACCTCCATGCTGTCAGCTTGGCTAATCTGTCTACGGGTCTGTTGTTCAAGCAGTGAAGTGGACGAAGACAGAGGCTGGTGACATCCCCTGGTTGGATCATCTTGCCATGTGGTCACTCGATGCTTCCTCATAGTGGACACTCCCTGGGGAGCAAGGATGTGAGACGGTGATCCAAACACTGTGTGCCTTCACTTGCTGCCCCTTCAGTTCATGGTCACTCCTAAATGTGACTCTCCCTCCTCCCACCCCAGCAGACCGTAGAAAAGAGCAAGATGCTAGGCCAGGGGTCACCAACCCCAGGGCCACAGACCAGTACTGGTTCGTGGCCTGTTAGGAACCGGGCCACACAGCAGGTGAGTGGTGGGCGACCGAGCAAAGCTTCATCTGCTGCCCCCCATCTCTCACGTTACTGCCTGAACTGTTCCGCCCCCCACCCCATGGAAAAATTGTCCTCCTTGAAACCAGTACTTGGCGCCAAAAAGGATAGAGACCGCTGCTAGGCACTTTTAAAAGTCACCCCTTTGACTCGTCTCCAGACAGCTGGTTGAAATTTTATCCTCTTCTAAGGAGGAGACAGATTTGCCATCATACTGTGTTCTCCTTTCACTCTGTCCTTTTCTAAACTTTTTACCATTTTCCCTCAGGTTTTGGTACTTGGTCTTCTACCCCAGTCTTTTCAGAATGTCAATGTACATTTTCTTTCACTACTGAATTTGATGGTTACGGCTTTTAAGATTTTGTATTCTTGATATATTTGTAAAAGTCTACAGAGGAGCTCAAAGGCAAGAATTTTACTGTTTCCTGCCTTCTTTAGTGCTCTCTTCTTTCTGATATTAAGCCTCAGGTTTTTGAACAGAGTTAGGACTTCACACAGAGAAACAAAATATATTAGATGGTGTTTGAAAACACTATCCCTCTGCACATGGTATTCAAATGGAATATTTGACACTGTTATACAAAGCTCCTCCTATTTCCCTTTGCTCAGAGTGCAAAGTCAGCGCCCTGGAGCCCTTCAGGCAGGAGGTGCAGGCTTAGCAGGGTTTAGGTGCGGGACGCAGGTGTTTGAGCAGCACTGTGCACTTGTTGCACATAAGAAGGTGGTTGTGTCGTTGAGCTGGGAATCCTTCACGTGCAGGGAAAATTGCTGGTCATTTTTGTTAAGCCTGGCTGTGAATCTTCCACTGATCTTCTCTTTCTCAGTTGAAAACAATTGTATCAGGGAGTGGAGGGCTTCCCTGGGATCCTGCGTAAACCACTGGAAGAAATCAACAGCTCTGTCTGTGTAACTGCAGTTCAGTGTGAAGCTCTCGCCTTCCTTGACTTTCTTTTCCACCAGTGGTTGTCCATTTGACCCTGCTCAGGAGGAGTGAAAAGATTTTCATACATAAGAAACTTTAAAATAAAATTCATTGAGCTGTGTGTATACTCATAATGTATGTACTTGTCTGTGTAAATGTTACCAGTTAATAGAAAGTGTTTTAAAAGTCACTTAGGTTATTCAGATTTTTGTAATCTGTTTTCTTCTTGGTGTTTTCGTTTCTTCTGTCTCACTGAAGTTTTTTCAAAAGCATTTCAGCTTATTTTTGTAATTATTTGGCTTTTCCACACTCCTCCAATCGGGGCTCCTTTATCTATAAGTGCACAGTAGAATCACTTGGGGCACTTACGAAAAATGCAGATTTCCAAATTTCATTCTCAGAGACTCTGCGCCACCTTTTCTAGAGTCAGGCCTGGGTATCTACAGATTTTGCCAAGTGCTCAAGTGGTTCTGAGGCAAGGTGCTTGCAAATTATCTTTGGAGAGACACTGCATTGGATGTGAGTTCTTTAATAAACTGTATACCTCGCCAAAAAAAAAAAAAAAAAGAAAGAAAGAAACTTTTTTTTTTTAAATAAAGAACTTTTCCTATTTGTTTTACAAAATTCCTTAATATAAACTCTGGATTGTCCCCGAGATCCCCCCTAAATATCCTTACCAGAGTTGCCCCATTTCCCTGGCTTGACCCTTCCCCCCGCCCCCCCTTGTCCTCCCCACTCACAGCTTAGCTGCACACACAGGAGCATCAGTGAAGCTTGCAGGTGAGGCTCCATTCCTGCTTCTTCCTGGAGTCTCCGAGGATTCAGTTTGGAGGCCTGAAACGGACCATGTTCAGTTGTTCTAGTTCGTTGTTCTAGATTTTTCTGCTTCTTTTGGTTTGGAAGCCCCAGTGATCTTCACTGTGTTTTCACAACCAATCAAAATCTCGCTTGTCGCAAAATGCATCATTGAATATACTCACTCCTGCTGCTTCCATTCACATAGTTCTAGTTTCCAGCCAGTCACTTCTGTCAGTGAAGCACTGCCCCCATGTGGTCTGAACTTTTAAATTGAATTTTGTTTCCATTTCCCTTAATAAAAAGAAATTCCTTGTGTTAAATTAAAGGAAGATAGAACATACAGAGAGGTGAAGAGTGAACAAAAAAGAAAGGAAACAAAACATAGTGTCAGAATGTTCTCTAGTGATGACTGTCTTAATATCCTTAGTGCCTGGAACTCCCTTCCTCACTCCCCTCACCTATAAGGGATCAATGCATGTGCTTTGCCTGTATGACTCTCTGTACTGTGTTCTGAGGGGCATAAATAAAAAGTTGAGAGAAGACCTGAATCTTTCCCTTAACTGGTTAGGGTCTCCTATGGCTTTGTTGTATTTCCCACTCTGAACAATTATAAATTAGCTGAAAGAGTTAGGCCTTTTCTAAGTTCTCTATATAAGTATAAAGGAGGGAAATACAGTATCTTTCTTTTCATATGTTCTCAGATGTGAGAGAGCAACCTCGTATCTGGCTAACTCTGAAAATGGTAGTACACTTGCAAAAATCTAAGTGTTTCTTATATTTAGGTCTGGGCTTCTGTGCAAACTCTGATAATTTCTTATATTTTACATATTAGGTATACGAAACCCTGTTTTGTGATTTTCTATATTACAGGAAGGATTAGGGACTAAAGAAGAGGAGAGGTTAAGGAGGAAAGTTCTCTTCTAGTCTTTGCATTCAGTCCTTACCCTGCTGATTCTAGGTGCTACCACTTAACCACATTTTCTCAGCTGCATTCCCTAGCTAAAGGCCTGGCCCTGGCAATCTGTCCCCATCCTTCCCTTCCTTTATTTCTTCCTGTGGGCCTGAGGTAGGTGGCTGAGAGTCTGTGGTGAGTAAAGAGCTGTGATCTTCTTTGATGTTAATTTTGGGTATTAGTCTTCCTCATGTATGAAATTACATGAAGTAGGGAGACTGCTTTTTCTAGCATTTTCCTGAAGCACAGTGTCATTGTACCTCAGCTGGTAATTAAATCCCTCTTGGAGATGTAGGGTCCAAGGTGAACTGTGCTATGTCTTTCCCAACCCTCTCATTTCTGCTTGAGGAGTAAACAGCAGACTTTGGGTGGCCACTGGGGGGTCTGGCTATTTGTCAATTGATACACTTTCCTGGGAACATGATTGCTCTTTTTCTGAATAAGAGCATTGCCAAATCATATCAAATCTGGAACCACAAAAATGTTAGCAGAATTTCTAGATGTCTTAAGATTTTTTCTCTCCTAATGAGGATACTTAGCAGGAATATTCCCAAAGAAGGGAATTTTAGTTTGGGAAAAATAGAAGGAATGGTTACAATTGTTTGGAAGAAGTAACATTTACAAGAGAGTTTTACATTTGCATGGAATTTTCTCTCTCCTGTCACACAGATGGTGATTTCAACATTCCAGGTCAGAACCAGCAAGAATGTATCTAGTTAAAGGTGATAAGTGATTTTCTCAAGCAATAATAGGCAGCCAGCAATAAATGCTGTGTCTGCTATGTCAAGTTTATTCAACTTAACCCTGTGGGGATGTTTAATAAAATGTACAAAATAGAATCTGCTATTATAGACATTTCTCCAAAGAAGATATACAGATTGCCAACAAACACATGAAAAGATGCTCAACATCATTTATCATTAGAGAAATGCAAATCAAAACTACAATGAGGTATCACCTCACACCAGTCAGAATGGCCATCATCAAGAAATCTACAAACAATAAATGGCGGAGAGGGTGTGGAGAAAAGGGAACCCTCTTGCACTGTTCGTGGGAATGTGAATTGATACAGCCACTGTGGAGAACAGTATGGACGTTCCTTAAAAAACTAAAAATAGAACTACCATATGACCCAGCAATCCCCCTACTGGGCATATACCTGAGAAAACAATAATTCAAAAAGAGTTATGCAATGTTAATTCAAATACACCCAGATATTTGATTTCTAAACTTAGAATCATATTTAAAGTAATATAGAAAACTAGAAAAGACAAGTTCAACAAACATATTTAGCAGCTCAGTGTATGTGAATGGAAGCTGGTGTTCTGTAAGTTTACATTTAAACATCGTAACAAGTATAAATGTTCATTTTCATAAAAAAAAAGAGTCGTGTACCACAATGTTCATTGCAGCACTATTTACAATAGGCAGGACATGGAAGAAACCTAAGTGTCCATCGACAGATGAATGGATAAAGAAGATGTGGCACATATATTCAATGGAATATTACTCAGCCATAAAAAGAAATGAAATTGAGTTATTTGTAGTGAGGTGGATGGACCTAGAGTCTGTCATACAGAGTGAAGCAAGTCAGAAAGAGAAAAACAAATACCGTATGCTAACACATATCTATGGAATCTAAGATAAATGGTTCTGATGAACCTAGGGGCAGGACAGGAATAAAGACACAGATGTAGAGAATGGACTTGAGGATACGGGGAGGGGAAAGGGCTGGGACAAAGTGAGAGAGTAACACTGACATATATACACTACCAAATGTAAAATAGATAGCTAGTGGGAAGCAGCTGCATAGCACAGGGAGATCAGCTTGGTGCTTTGTGACCACCTAGAAGGGTGGGAAAAGGAGGGTGGGAGGGAGACTCGAGGGAGGGGATATGGGGATATATGTATACATATAGCTGATTCACATTGTTACACAGCAGAAACTAACACACCATTGTAAAGCAATTATACTACAATAAAGATGTTTAAAAAAAAGTGAGTAGCTTCATCACTGGCATTAGAGCTAACAAGAAAAGTCATATGATCATTTCCATTGATGCAGAAAAGGCCTGTGACAAAATACAGTATACATTCATGTTAAAAAACACTTAGAAAAGTAATTAATAGCTAATTCCTTAACATAGAAAAATGCATATGCCACAACCTCAGAGCAGCACCTACTTCTGGGGAAATGCTAGAAGCTTTCTCACTAAAGTTAGGAGAAAGACAAAGATGTCCACTACCTTTACCACTATTTAGCATTGTGTTGGAGCTACTACATAATGCAGTCGGCCAAGAGAAAAAACAATTAGAAGCATAATAATTGGAAAGAAACAGGTAAAATATCATCTGCATATTTGCAGATGAAATAATGATATATCAGAAAACTTAAAAGAAGAAAAGCCACTATCAGAAGACAGGTAAACAATAATTTAAAAGCAGCTTTTATATCATTCATATGCAAAAATAAAAAACAGTTAAAAGAAATGTGGAAGAAAAGAGCACATTGTCTGTTGTATGAAAGTAAAAAGAAAGAGAAAGGAAAGAACATTTTTTTTTTTTTTTTTTTGCGCTGTACACGGGCCTCTCACTGTTGTGGCCTCTCCCGTTGTGGAGCACAGGCTCCGGACACGCAGGCTCCGGACACGCAGGCTCAGCGGCCCTGGCTCACGGGCCTAGCCACTCTGCTGCATGTGGGATTTTCCCGGACCGGGGCACGAACCCGTGTCCCCTGCATCGGCAGGCGGACTCTCAACCACTGCGCCACCAGGGAAGCCCCAAGAACATTCTTAAGTACAAGTTAAGACTAAGCAGATAGGTCAATTAAATGGAATAGCAAATCAATAATTAAGCCTAATTGTATATGGAAATTTAGTATATGTTAAAAGATACTATCTCAGATCAGTGGGGAGGAATGAGTTCTCAGAAAGTATATTGTTACAAGTGTGTTAGTGAGAGTGTCCCATTTTATTTTACTTAAAAAATTTTTTTTCTTTATTTGTATTGTATTGTATTTTTTCTTTATTTGTATTGTATTGTATTGTATTGTATTGTATTTTTGGCTGTGCTGCAAGGCATGTGGGATCTATTTCCCTGACCAGGAGCTGAACCCATGCCCACTACAGTGGAAGTGCAGAGTCCTAACCACTGGACTGCAGGGAATTCCCTGTCCCATTTTAGACCAGTAGCCTTTAAACTGGGATTCCTATATTCTTGAAATTATATGAAGGTTTGCCAAGGTTTGTGCAGGCATAGATAATTCTAATGGAATCTAGTCGTGTGTGTGTGTGTGCGTGTGTGTGTGTATGGCTTTGTGTATTAGAATTTTTTTTCCCTAAAACTGCTTTAGAACATGCTTGAGATCCAGATGTCAGGCTTCCTCTTTCCCATTTCACTTTCCACTCTTAACTTTCCCTTAAAAAAACCTCCACCATTCTCAATCTTACTATGATACATTGCTCCAGAGTCTAAAATCTCCAGGGTACCAAAGAAGTAAGCAGTTCATTGGCTCCTGGCTTCTGAGGGAAAGTCCTGAACAGCTAGGCAAGAAATATTGCAAGACAGGGAGGTGTTTTAACTAGACAGCAACCTCGAGACAAGATTCCTTGATCTTATCTATCTATCTATCTATCTATCTAACTATCTATGTATCTATCTATCTATCTGTCATCTTAGAATTCAAAAATGAATTGGTGGTCACTGAAACCCATCGTGTAACATCATTGTTTGAATTGAAAAACAAAGTCAAACTTTTTATGAGAAAAAAATAAATCTTATGTGGCAGGTTTGTTTGACAATGTGGGGTATGGGAGAAACAGAAGAATTAAGGAAGAGTCCCAGGATTTCTGGTAAGGTGAATTATATTGCCATTATTTTTTGAGATGGAAAAGAGTGAGGGAAGAACCTATGGGGGGAAATCAGGCCTTATGTTAAGGATATGTTAGATGCCAATTAGATATCCAGTGTAGATGTGACATAGATTACAGTATATATGAGCCTGGCTTTCAATAGAGAAGGTTGGGATGAAAATGTAAATTTGTGTGTCATCAATGTATAAATAGTAATTAAAGCCATATCCCTAGATGAGATTGTAGGGGAGCTAAAGCTTTACCTGTTCCCTCTTAGGTTCTCCATCTGGACCTGAGAAGTAAGTTGACATACAACAGGTTAACAGGAGAAAAGCATAGAGATTTTATTTAATAATTTTTACAAGTACATAGGGGTCCTCATAGAAAAATGAAGACCCAAAGTGGCTAGGCTTAAGTGCTTTTAAACTAGTGGCCTGTTTTGGGGTGGCATGTGCTGAACCCCTCCAAGATCATTTGAAGAGAATAAATGTTTGAGGACTGAGCTCTGAGAAAACACAACATGTAGACACCAGCAAGAGGAGGAAGATGTAGGAAAAGGAGACTGAGCAGGAGCGGTTTGCAAGGAAGAAGGCAAACCAGGAGAATGTGGAGTTCCAGAATCCAGGCAGAGATGGTGTTTCAGGGAGAGAGTAGCCATAATGCCACATTCTTTGGAGACACTCAATAAGATAAGGAATGGTAATGCATCATTGGATTTGTGGATATAAAACTCACTGGTGGGCTTCCCTGGTGGCGCAGTGGTAGAGAATCCGCCTGCCAATGCAGGGTACACGGGTTCGAGCCCTGGTCTGGGAGGATCCCACATGCCGCAGAACAATTAGGCCCATGAGCCACAACTACTGAGCCTGCACATCTGGAGCCTGTGCTCCGCAACAAGAGAGGCCGCAATAGTGAGAGGCCCGTGCACCGTGATGAAGAGTGACCCCCACTTGCTGCAACTAGAGAAAGCCCTCACACAGAAACGAAGACCCAACACAGCCATAAATAAAAACATAAACAAATAAATAAAATTTAAAACTCACTGGTGACCTCAGCAAGAGTGATTTCAACGGAATGGTAGGGATGAAAATCTGACTGTAGTGGGTTCAAGTAAGAAAAGTGTTAGGGAGTAGAGATGATACATTTAGAATACTTTTTGGAAATGTTTTTTTATTGTGGTAGAAGTCACATAATATAAAACATACTATTTTAACCGTATTTAACTGTACAGTTCAGTGGCACTAAGTACATTCACATCGTTGTGCAGCTCCCACCATTATCCATCTCCGGAATTTTTCACCTTCCTAAACTGAAACTCTGTCCGCACTAAACACTAACTCCCCTTTCCCGAGACACAAGGAGCAAAAAGACTATAACCTGTTTTTACCCACTGAACCACTAATTCCAGTTCTAGGATGCTGTTCTAATAAAATGATGAGAAATTCAAATTCAAATTTTTATTTAAAGGCATATACCATAATGCTATTGAAAATGATGAAAAACTGGAAATAAATAATCAAGATATCCCCAAACAGGAAAATTATAAAGTTAAGTGTGACATATCTATGGTGTAGAATAGTAGAATAATCAATTCAAAGTATGAATACAAGGTATTTTTAATGACAAAAGTGAGTGTTAATAAAAAGGACGTAAAATTGTCTCCATGATGTAACAATGTGCAAAATTGTGAAAAAGATAGAAATAAGTAAAAATAATGAGTGTCTATGAGGCAGAGTTGTGGATGTTTTCAGTATTTTTCTAATTTTTTCCAATCAGAAATTCATAAAACATACATAGGATTAACCTGGTTCATATTTACATTTATGAAGGTAGACCAGTGATGATCTGTATCTACATAACTCTAGTTATTTTAACTGAAAAATGCTTCTAAGTACCGTAAATTCAGCTCATAAAATAGTACAAAACCAAAAGGCTCCCCCCCACCTTCTTCTGTATTAATTATGGATCTATTTGTTGTAAATGACAGAATCTCAACTCATGCTGGCTTGTTCCCAATGAGAGTATTTTGACTTTTGCCGTTCCAGGCAGAGCTGGATATATAGGCTCTGATGATGCTCTCAGATCTGTCTTTCTTCATATCTCTGCATTGTCTTTCTCTATATTTTAGGCTAAGGTGTGAATGATGTTCCCTAAAATGGTCCAGTGATTAACTTCCACAGCTCACAATGATATGGCAGCTCTACTGTGCAGAAAAAAACCCCACGAAAACCACAGATATCCACTTATATGAATCTGTCTGCAAAGCAGATGTGTTCATGGCTTGCATCTTTGTGCTTACCCTCTTTTCCACAATGGTTTCTAGCTTTGAGAGTCTGTGAACCTATTCTAATAACTCTTTCTAATTTCAATGTTAGTAATAGATTAAAGCAAATCTTGCATAGTCCCTTTTGGACAAATCTTCTCTGTCCATGGTCTATTCTTATTTCCCCTCCCTTTCTCTTAAATTCTTCTTGGTCTCCTCCACCATTCAAGACCCCAAATATAGCATTACCCAACATTCAGTTGTATATAGTATATAGCATTACCCAACATTCAGCACCAGGAAAACTTTTCCTTGATGAAACGATGGTGAGTGGGGCTATTCTAAATCTATGGGTTGCTTTTCTGGGATGGATCATAGACATTTGATGAAAGTAAAATGTACAAACTTTGACTGGAAATTTCCACATCTCTCACTTCGTCCATCACTGAGTGTTACAGAAGGTCTTTTATTCAATAAAATAATTTCTCTTCCTCACTCTTCTCAGTTTCTACTTTTGAAGAAAGTCTCTCTCTTTCTGTACGATGTGGATATAAACTAAATCACCAAACGGTGGAATAACAATTTTAGTTTTACTACGGTGTTGCTGTCTATTTTTTATGCTTACTTGATTCTCAACCCTGCACCATTTAATAGAAAAATGGAGCTATAAGACCCCTAAAAATTTAGTATATTGCTGCCCGAAGAAATATCCTTTTTTTAGGTACACCAAACCATGCTCTTCTAATAGTGAACCAAATTAGACAACAAACATGTTTGTGATGATAAAAGGCACAGTGGGGGTAAGTTAGAAATTAGCCTTAATGTTGAAGGACTATCTGTCTGGCTTATCCTTATGGCAACTCAGTACCCTGAAGAGCAGGGAAGTAGATGGGAACATATCTAAACTCTACCAGTACAAGTACTGAGGAGGGCAAAATCTCACATGTATTCAGGAGTTATTTTCAGTGAAAATCATGCAAGGGTTTTTGCAGCCAGATGAGGAAGAGAACAAAGTACAAAGCAAAGCAGAATGTAGTTATTTTTATTTGTTTGGTCTGTATTATTTGATTTAAAAGTTTGTCCTTTACGGGAGGTTAATGAAGGCAGAGAAGCTATTAGTCTCCCCCTACGTCTAAACAAAACTCATGCTGCAAAGTGATCATAAAATTGCAACACATTGGGAAAGTGTTTAGATTTTTCCTTTCCTGCAATATGGCGATTAGTTGGTGGTAGAATTGCTCAGGGAAAACGAAATTTATTTGTTCATTGAATCAATCATTATGGAAATGCAGTTTTTCTATACATTTAGAAGTGTGCTTGTAAAAGTAAATCTTTGATATTATCTACCAGTTTAAATTTAGATTAATAGCTCATTCTAAAAAACAATTTCAAGATATTCCTTAATGTTGCTTATGCTAAAGACAGGTAATCTCATGACATGTTGTATTTTTATCTGGAAAGAAACCCAGTTCTGAGCTGTGCGTGGCCCTCTTGGATGAACTACTGCCTCAAGCTAACATTTCATATTATCTCAAAGTACCATCCAATAAAAATTGTCCCTTTCAGTAATATTAAAACCTTTTAATTTCCTAAACTCTTCTTGCTTATTGTTTCTTGATCTTTGCTCTTAATAAGTTTACCCTGCTTGGAATGTGTTCTCCTACCATTGCCCTCACTTAAATTCCTACACATGCGTCAAGGAAAAATTCAAAATCCAATTTCCATGAATTTGGAAGTGATTTTTTTTTTTTTAATCTGTGGTGAATTTTACAAGCTTTTTGGTTGTTCAGTTCTTTCACGGTATTTTCCCTCATTTAAAACTTAAAATTCTTAGTTTGGTGCAAAATCATACTGTTTTGTAATTGTTTCTGCAGATCACTGGAAAATGGACATTCCACTTTTCTTTGACTAGTTCCTGTAGTGAGGAGTATTTTACACCTCAAAGCAGTCTGTTTTGTTTCGAAAAGCCTCTAATTGTTCATTTTTCCTTATAGGGAGCTGAAATTAGTTTCCATACAAATTCTAACATTGGCTATAAATTTGCCTGTATATATGGGTATAAATATTATCAGCCATTCATTCTTTCAACCATTTTTCAGTGAATGCTTATTGGTAAAAAAAAAATTGATATCTTCATAAAGCTTAAGTCTAATGAGAGAGATATTCCTATGACTGTTAGGTAGTAAGCTCTTTGTGTACAAGCATCATTCGTAAAATATTTTTATATTGCCTAACGAAGTGTGCAGAAAGAAGGAAACAGAAAAACCTCAGGTATGAATTCTGAGAAACATCATTTTGTGTGAAAGTGAGTGCCTCCTTCTGTGGGGTTGTGAACAGACTGAACGTGGGCGGGGTCCCCATGATTACAGAGCAGAAGGTGGAGTCTGAGCCTATGACCTGCACAGAGATATGTTCTTCTTAATGGTTGGAACTCTCACTCTTGCTGCGTGTGTGACTGTGTTAAAAATAGAAACCGCTCCCTCGTGGCACTTGTGGACTGGGGATGCTGCT
Source organism: Stenella coeruleoalba (assembly GCF_951394435.1). Lineage (NCBI taxonomy): Eukaryota > Metazoa > Chordata > Mammalia > Artiodactyla > Delphinidae > Stenella > Stenella coeruleoalba. The sequence continues at coordinate 74,615,468 of NC_137147.1, forward strand.
CCACTTTCTGTGGGCTCTCTTCCCTGTTCAGAGAGAGGAACAGACACAGAATACTAGACATCAACTCTCCACTTATTCAATGATTCATTTCATTTTTTCCAACTTTTCTGGAAACAAGCAAGCAAAATTTACTTTTAAAGGACTAAAACAAGACCTGAATAAATGAAGAGGCATATAATATTCTTGGGTAGGAAAACATAATACCCTAAAATGTCAGTTTCCAATGTGATTCCAACCAGAATCCCATTTGTTTGAACGAAACTAAGTGAGAACAAATACCTTGGAATTGTCAACTATATTTTGAAAAAGAATATTAAGATTGGGTTTTCTTTTTATGACATAAAAACTTACTCTGAAGAAAACAGTACAGTATAGGCACAGCCTTCTCAGGTGTCACTGACAAGAAACCACCCACCAGCCTCAAGACCACTGAGAGCACTGAAATTAAGAAAACAATAGTCTTTCGTTTGCGAAAGAAAAAAGAAAGAGAAAAGAAATCTAAGATGCCCATGAGAACCAGACACTTTCAGGATTCTGTATTCTCTGTACTGTTTGCCTTCACAGAACATGCCAACATCCTGAAAATAACATAGGCTGAGACCCTGAGTCTTTTAAGCTACTCAGTCTCAGGAGTTTTGTGTTCAGCTCCCACTGTAGTGTTAGTCACTGTGTCACTCAGAGCACAGAAGTACTTGGCCGAGTCTTTCCAATGGGCTGATGTTTTCCTCAGGTGGAAGGACTTCTCGCTCCCCCTAAATTCAGCCTCAAAACCTTTGATACCTGAGACAAGGCTGTTTCCAGATGTGTACTTCAGGAGAAGCTGGAGTCCTTGATTGGGGTACTGCACGTACCAGAACAGATAGAGCGAAACAGAAGATGAGTAGCTGCACCTCAGCTCCAGACGGGCTCCTTCAGAGACAGTGATGTGGCCGTCAGGCTGGGTCACCGACTGGGCTCCGGCTCCTCCTGAAACATCAATGCTGAATCAATGAACTCAGCCAGAACAAAAAGTCTATTCAAAGTCAGTCCAAAGCAATGTTCCATGTGTAGACAAGAGAGTAAAATGGAACCGTACTCACTCAGGAACAGGAGCACCTCAAGCATCAAGGTGAACACCAGGGTCATGGTGGAGCAGTGAGGAGGCAGTGAGCTCCTTTCTGGGAGATTCTCCACAAACAAAAGTCTGATGACTGGTGGACTTGAACCCAGGTTGCTGTGAGGTTGAGAAGGAATGACACAGGATTTAGATTTCTTCATCTGATGGACGTTGTAACCTGTGTTGGGAGAGAGGCTGTCTTAACAAGACTGCCTGCCTCTGGCGTCTGAGATGCTTTACATGTCATTGTGCAAAAAATGGTGTCCGAATATCTCTTTAAACTGTAGGGAAGGAAGGTTTTTGTGCGATTATTCTGATCTTATATAGAAAAACCATTTCCAGTTTACACAACAGCCCCCTCTATTGGTCAGATAGAGAAAGAAAGAGCAGTTCACAATTTTTGTGAACCTTCCTCACCTCCTTCCTGCCAGGAACACGAAAGTCTCCGAAAGGAGTGGCAAGCACTACAGAAAGTGGCTGCTCTGAATGTGGTCTGCAGGTGAGTAGCATCTGCATCACCGGGGAGCTATTCTGAATGCAGAAGCTCAGGCCCTACCCAGACTTCCTGCGTCAGAATCTGCATTTTAATAAGATTCCTGCGCACATTAGAATTTGAGAAACACTTGTCTAGATGAAGGAGGTAAAAAATACCTTTTGGATTTAATAATAAAGAGATCATTCGTATTTCTGAGAAAAAATAGATTGGTTACAGGAGAGGCATGTATGAGTTTGGAGGAATATTAAATATTTTTTCAGAGGAGCATGCTTGAATATTTTAAATGATGGGAAGAAATCAGTAGCAAGAAAGTCCTGAAGAACCAGACCATAGAGTTTGGACGATCAGTGGGCTGAGGTGCCAGAGAAGTCAAAGTGAATGGAGTGGGTGAAGCGTTTGGACAGAGGCACACTATTTAAAAGGAAGAGAGATATCTTTTTTATTATTAGGGGAGGGAAAGTGAATTATATGTGTAAAAGCAGGAATGTTTCATGTGGGAAGCAGAAGGTTGAGGAAGATTCATTTAATGATATGAGTTGTCTTTACGGTCATCTACCATGACTCATCAAAAGGTCCTGGGTAAGCTGTACTAAGAGCGAAGAGAGTCAAAGGAGATATCGTAAAGTATAGAAATGATACGTTATAAAAACATACAGAATTTTCACGCACCATTTCATTTACAATTGATGTTAAAAACCACGACTATATGGAGACAAACTTCTGTATGGCTGTGTTGATACATATGCTTAGATGGGGACACATTGTCCTCCTGGGATGATGGTTTAAGTAAGAACCAGGTGTAAGAGTGGGAAACACAGCCATGTGTTGGCTTGAGGGATATAATGAAGTAGAAGTATCTTCAAGTGTTCCCGCAGTGGAAGGTTTCCAGCCCACTCATATAAACCAGCTTCACAAACCAGCTCTCATTAATCAGTGCACTTGTCAAAAGTAAACTGTGGTCAAGCTGTAGGCAGGTCTACTGAATGGTTCTTATAAGTCAGGGACAATAATAAAAGCTGGGATTAAAGAATAATATGTAAGGGCCCCTATCCTTGAGGAATTTGGACTAGTGAAGAGTTAAAACCAAAAAATATTCTTAGCATAGTAGATATGTGGTCTTACAAAACTGTGCACAGAACAGTAAAAGAGGGAGAGGGCAAATAAATATAATTTATGTAACCTGGAAAATCTTTTAAAAAGTAAATGTGACATTTACTGGGTCCTGAAGATTGAATGGGATTTTGCCAACTTGAGAAAGAAATATTTATAAGAAGAAAATATGAGAGTGAGTTCATTTGATATGGCTGATGTTCAGAAATCTTGGTGTAATACTGGGGAGGAAGATGAACACTTACTGGAAGTAGTACTGTAGATGGCCACATAAACCTTGGTTTTTACTTTTGGGTCATGGGGAGCCATAGAAGGTCCTGAAATAGAACAGCAATCTAATCTGATGTGTATTTTAGAATGATAACTTCAGGGATAGATTTGGGAAGTAAGAGCTCATGGATAGGGGATACATTTAAGAAGTTATTCCAACCAACTCAGTGAGAGATTATGAGCACCTGGACCAGGATAGTAACAAGGCAAGTAAAAAGAGGTGGTTGGGGCTTCCCTGGTGGTGCAGTGCTTGAGAGTCCGCCTGCCGATGCAGAGGATACGGGTTTGTGCCCCGGTCCAGGAAGGTCCCACATGCCGCGGAGCGGCCGGGCCTGTGAGCCATGGCCGCTGAGCCTGTGCGTCCGGAGCCTGTGCTCCGCAATGGGAGAGGTCCACGTACCGCAAAAAAAAAAAAAAGGTGGTTTAATGTGAGAAATATTTCGAAGACAGAATTGATATGACTTCATGTATCAGTCAACTTTGACTAGGGTAATACTTAGTACAAACAAACTCACAATCTCAGTGGCTCACAAGAACAAAGTTTACTGAGTTGTCCATGGTATGTTAGCTGTGGGTCAACTGCAGTCCCAGCACTCTAAGGCTCTGCTCCTGGATACAGGACGATTCCATTCTGCTACTATGAGTTATCTTTCCATTCTGGACCTTGCGTCGTCTTCACATTATGGATAAAAGCTGAAAAGACAACCACTACCTGGTAAGTGCAGGGAAGAAATAAAAGAAGACATGCCATGTGAATATATTTAGTTTTAGCTATGATATAACATACTTCCTATCCACTCACATTCCATTGGTCAAAGCTGGTCACAATGCCGTGTCCAAAGTCCACAGTGAGGCCAAGTATAGAAAATATACTCCAGCTAAAGATTAGCACAGTAAGGGTGAGAGAGCATGAATAGTCAACACATAATACACTCTAATACTCTTGGAAATGAGCTACATGAGAGTGAGCTTATAGGGCACTCGGATGTTAACTCCCTTACGGAAGAGAAGGTATATTCACTTCAAAATCTTTAAGAAAGTTTTTTGTGAAAACCTAGGAGAAATCAATAAAAACTTATTTGCTTTTCCCATTTCTCTTCTTTGTTCTTTCTTTTTGTGTTGAAGAACATGCCTTCAATGAAGTAGGATGTAGCAACGAGTGGTGAATATTACCCTACTTTAATCAGATTATTTTAGAAAGGTTTGAGTAACTATCTAGTTCACTTGGAATCATGGCAAAAGAGGAGGCTAGGAATCTGATTCAATGATATGGCCAATATACTGGTGGGAATGGAGGTGAGTGATGTGTAATGACAGTTCCGTTAGTTGACGGAGGTACAGTGACTGGAACGCTTGTTTATCTATCATTGCATTTCCCCCTGGTTATAGAAAACACTGTAATTCATTGAATTTGCCTTTTCCACCTCACACATGGCTCTTTCTCAAAGCTGGTACCAGAGCAGCACCAGGCACAGGCTTGGGCATGGGCTGCAGAGGCTGAAGGGCACTGTGTGCAGGCACAGAGAGACGTGGCTGTCTTCAGCCTGGGATCCTTTGATGTACATGTAGCTGTAACCCTCCTTAGTATTCAGAGTGATTCTTACTTATCCTTCCTCCTTTTCATCCTCATTTAAAGTCATTAAAACAGGTCCTTAGGGCTTTTTCCAGCTTCCCATCTATACCAGTGTAAAGCATAAAAAGAGCTGGAAGGGAAACTGCAGGTGAAATTGGTGCTCCCTCCTTCCTGAACATGCAGAGATGGAGAAATCTGTTCCACGCTCAATATGCTGCTCACTTCTGTTCAGAAAGACAGGGTCGGACATAACACTGATCTCTCTACACAGGATTCATTGTCTTCACACGTTCCCAGATAGAACCTAGAGTTACGTGACTACATCCCCCTCCTCCATCACTGCCACATACTGTTCAGAATGTCTTCAGCAGCCCCTGGACTTAAGGCCAAGATGAAGTCACAGGATTAACAATGGAGCTGGCAAAGGATTCCTCTCCATTTATCCTGCCCAAGTATCCTCAGCATAGGAATATTCTTCTTCAGAAAATAGGATTCTGCATCTGGTTGCCCAGCCAATCAGAGACAAGACCCCATACAAGTTCTAGAAACACACCAACAATTTCTGACCTAGACTCAGTTTCCTGTCACTCAAAAGGAGGGCTCAAACACTGCTTTCTTGAGACCAACTTCACAAACAGTGAGGACATCCCCCATGAGTCCACAGCACAAAGAGAGCTGACAGCCATTCAGAAGTGGGCTGCCTCATCGTGCACTGCAATTACTCAACTTGAGAGAGATTGGGATGGCAATTTGTGGCAGGAAAAACACTTCGGTTAGGAATCTTTTATACAGACTTTCAACAAAATCCTCATATTATAAATGTGCACACATACCATGTGCTAAATTATCTATTGCTTTATGTACATTGTTCGAATACAGAAATCACACAATAGAATTACTATCATTCCCAATTTACCAACAGGAAAACTAAAGCTGAAAGAGATTGAGGAATTCACTCCAGGTCAAACACCTGGTAATAACTAGAACACATATCTATCTGGTAAGGAGTCCATGGTGTTTGGAATCTGCCACGCCACTTACATTTGTGATACTCAGTAAATGTTTTAAATGGTAGAGAAGATACGTTCTAAAAATAACAGGAGTCTGCTTTTTGGGTTTCTTTCTACTAGCCAAAAAATGGAACAACTTAAATGTACTGAATGACTCCATTTACATGAAATGTTCAGAAAAGGAACCTATGGAGATATAAAGTAGATCACTGGTTGCCTGTGGCCAGGTATCGGAACAGGGATTAACTATAATTGAGCATGAAGGAGCTTTTTGTGGTGATAAAAGTGTTTAAACCTGGATTATTGTAATGCTTTCATAAGTCAGCTAATTTACCAAAAATCACTGAACTGTACATTCAAAATGGGTGAATTTTGTGGAATGTCAATTTTACCTCAAATAGCGTTGTTTAAAAGTAAATAAGAATTATGTTCTATCTTGCCCGTGTCACAGTCCAGGAATAATGCTAGTTTGATTGAACATACGCATATTAGTTTAAACAGTCATCTTGTGCCCAGAATATCCTTAAGAGATCTGAAAATTATGAAAGCAATACTCTCTGTTCCCTGTAAGCTTAAAAAACAGCTGGAAAAAAAAAAAAGACATCCAGGGGAAATTTAACAGTACAAGATAGCAGTAATTAAGATTGTTCAGAATCTAAATGTACTTCTGGAAAATTGGCAGTGTAAATTGACTATATAACCTTCTTTCCAGTGAACAACTGAAATAAATAAAGGAAAGAGCATGGGGAAGGTACTAAACTCAGGGAACAGTACCTTCCACACACTCAAACAGTGTTCTGCAAAGTGGAACAGGATTGGAAGATATCTCAATGGCTAACCTCTGACTTTCCTTCCCAAGAAAAGAGATGCCACTGTGGTTAATAAAGGAAATCCTGAAAAATCTCATTAATGTCTCCCAATTTAGAAGTGCAAAGGCTGAGGTTAGGGATGGACTGCTAGACAAACAGAAACTAGTACAAGTAAAGTTCCTTTTTTTTTTCCTCCAGATCAGACCACTTGATGAATAGAATAGCGTGGGTATGACCACACCATCATAAAGCCTACTTGCTGTGAAGCGTATTTCTGATGAAAATACTCATCCATTGAAAAATTCACCCGGATATTGGAAGGTATGTGTCCAGAATAAGACAGGCATACCTCCAACAGCCTTGACATTCATGCAACTAGTAAGGTAGAATCCTGTAATCTTCAGCAACCCACCTTACCTGAAATCGAGGAGAAGCCAGTTGATCACTAGATATATTGCATAAATTAAATCTTAGATGAAGTGACTTGCAGGATATACATATTGACAGTTCTAGATAAACACACAAAGATTAGTCCAGCTTAAGCTTTTATATCAGTGTTTGAATAGCATGGACTCTAGAAATAATTTTATCTTTTGTACATTTATTTTATATATACACATACACACACACAAACACACAAATTGAGCCTCCTGCACTAAGTATTGTTCACTCATAGAGGATTCTGTAGTGAAAGGATATAAAAGGCCTACAGTGCGGTAGGAGGAGGAAGAATTGAATAAATGGATTTTTTTAAAAAGATAATTATAGATAGTGATAAGCACTTAAAAAATACAATATTGTATTGAGCTAGAGAGTTGCTCTTGGGGTGAGGGAAGGCATCTGCTCTAGACAGGGTATGGAGAGAGGGCTCCACTCCGACACTTATTCTGTAACACCAGACAAGGTATCGAACCTCTCTCATGTTCAATTCCCTTTTCTGCAAGTAGCCAGTATCTTTCTGGGGGTGCTGGGCTCAGCACTGGCATTCATCATCTCATTCACTTCTCATAAGAACCCTGCATGGTAGATTCTGTCAATATCCACATGGTAGATATGAGGAAATGGAAGCATAAAAATTATTAAGTCATTTTCCGAAGATCACTCAGCTACCGAGTGGTAGATCTAGAAATACAACCCAAGTCGTTGGTCTCAAGCACTTTGCTACACTGTCTCCCTAAAGTAGGATGGACCCAACCTTGAAGGGTTCCAGTAAGAATTAAGTGAGAACACACATTCAAATCACCCAACACAACACCTTCCCTAGCTTAGGCACTCAACCAGCTGCAGGCAATGTGCAGAATCTTGCGGGGGGGTGTGGGGGGTTGGGGTGGGGGTGGGGTTGGGGGGGCATGTTGGGAGACGGAATCTGAAATCGCAGAGGAATCTAGCCCAAGATAAATTTCAGTAGTTTTCTGAGATATATGTAGCAGGTTACCTGGCAGATTTCATGTGTTATCGTGAGTATCCATGGTCTATCATGTTCTTACTGTTAATGAGAAGTCAATTCATTAAGGTGTCATATTGAGAGATTGGGTGGGCATATTATAATATGAAATGAGTGTACCACGCAGTATTGGCTACAATTGTTTATTTTTTCCCATTATTGACTCTTGCTCCCACTTCTCAGGATATTGCTATACTACAAGAAAGGACAGAGCAGTAGACACAGTTATACTTACCAGAGAAGAAACCCCAAACTTGCACAACAATTCTGAGCTTTCTTTCCAAGGTAACCTATAACTCTACAGGCAAAATCATCTCATGTGTTGTATATGTCATTTGAAATCAATCACTTTCACATCTGGCTAGCAAAAGAAAAAAACCAGCCAGTTCTCCTGAATCCTCTCTCTCCTGATTTCTGCATTGGGAAGTTTACTGACTGGTTCAGCAATGGCAGCTTCTATTGTGACTAGGCTTCACCACAATTTTACCCAATGTCACTAGAGGGCAGCAGCGAGGCCAGTGTAGGCATCACAAAATATTTGAGCAGGACACCAGGTGGCAGTGCTTCAGCTTTCTTTCTTGCTGCATGCAGTGTGCTAGAGCCTGATTCTCAAGGAAGGAAAATAGAAAGATTAAAGAGATAAAAGATAAAAGATTCCCAAAGGGGTGACATTTGAGTAGAGACATGAAGGAATTCAGAGGTGCACCATGTAGATATTTGGGGGCATAACATCACAATAGAGAGGACAAAGGCAAGGAGCACAGGTCTTGATATAGAAACATCCTTGGAGCGTTTAAGGAATAATATCTTTCCCTGAGGCCCCTTATTCTTCCCAGCACACTATTGCATAAGGAACTTGCTAAAGCATTCAGCACTGTTAACTGATTAGTGGATGATTTCCTCATCTATTGATCCTGTGGCAATTTGGGCCCAGGTTTGGCATCTTCTTTCCTAGTTCCCTTTAGGTTCCTGTTTAAACCAGTAATGTCACCATCACTGAGACATCCAGCCACCCTGTGCTGGGGCCAAGTGCTTCTCCATAGTTCAAACCTTGCTCTTTAGGAGCCCCGTAAATGCTACACTCTGGCTGGCAATAAAAGTTAGAGATGATATTCACAGTTAGGAAAGTTCTTTCTTATTTCTGAAAAATTAAAAAAATTGGAACAATAAAATCTGTCTCATAGGGTTTATGATATTTGAGTTAGATAATGAAACTGAGATGCATACTACAGTGCCTGACATATAGTAAGCCCAATAAGGACCAACTTTCTTTTTTCTAGTAAAACCTTCCTTTCCTTCAATGTCTGGGTCTGTGTTCTGTTACTGCTTGTTGTTTTCTCCACATCAGTTCAATGATGGGAGCTTCTAAGAAATTTACTTAAGCACTTATTTTCCTGGAGACAGTCATTATTTTTCCCTCTCTTCTTAGGTCCTGTTCTCCTAGCCATACTGATTCATTCAGGATGCTAAAAGGACACAGATGAGGTTTTATTTTCATTTCCCTAATGAATAATAATAATAATATTCCCTGATGAATAATGATCATTTTTGTATATTTATTAGCTATTGGATATAATATTTCTGAATTGGATCTCCAAGATTTTGCCATTCTTATTAACTCTTTTCTTATTGATTTACATGAGCTTTTAATATATATTGCATTTGAGTCTGTATCAGAAATATGCATTGCAAATACAGTTTACCATTCTGTGCCTTGACTTTCCCCCCTACTAGCAGTGATTTTTAACAAAGACAATTTTAAAATATCCTTTCATGTTCATAAGAAGCCAGTTTCAAAGTTTTATTTATTTGTTTTAACACTTTAAAAATGTTTTCACTTGGTGACTTCTGATGTGAAATCAGGCATCATTCTTAATGATATTTCCCAGATTACAATATATCGATTTTCCCTGGGTATTGGCAAGATTATTTCCACTTAAATATTTAAGTGGATTTGCCTTCAATGCCTTGCAAATTTCTGCCAAACCACAGTGGTGGACTTGCAGAATTCCTTATTCATCTTTATGATTTTCCACATAGCATTGCTCCTGAATAAGAAACTTGTTTTTTAGGAAGTCAAGTAGAACAGTGAGTGAAGGTACTTGCTATGAGCAAATAGGTTATGGAATGGGTAATGGAAATGGCAGTTATAAATACCACCTACAATCATGTGGTCATTTGCAGAAACAAGAACTATAATACTTATGACAATTCTTTTTCATTTTGATATGAATATGGTTATGTATACATTAACCATTTTTAAGTCTCTCCCCTACTTGTCTGCCTGTGGTAACATATGATGTGCAAGTATAAGTTTATCTCATATCTCATTGTATCTCAGTGGTTAAGATGCAGGATTCAATGGGACAGTGTGAATGAGGTATAAGAGGAAAGAACACCACCCCAAAATGGATAAATTAACTGGGTGTACTCTCTTCGGGAGAGGGTTAGCTTGGTTTTGGTTGAATGGGGAATAACTGCATCTTATTAACAGGAAGCATAGTTTTGCTGTTGTGTTTATTTGAAAGTTGTGTTGTTAAAAGAGGTATAGATGGGTGACTAGTTGACATAGAGGGTACTGTAGTAGCTTTGTAGTGTCTCAACTATCTGGATATCTATGTCCCAGAGTTTGCTTCCCTGTATTGTTCTGGGTTAGGGTTGGCCACAAAAAAGACTTGCGCAAGGTTTAGAAGGTAGTTGTCATGAAGTAGCCACGTTTTTTAAGCTCTGCTGGTTGGTGGAGGGCTCCAGGAACTGGGCAACTCACACATGTGGCTGCTGATGAACTAGCTCATCTTATTGTTGACTCACAACTCCTCTACCACCCACCCGATCTCCTCCTCATCTTCTCTTTGTCTTGGACCAAGTATGCATGTAGCATGAGGGCAAATGACAGCCACTTCTCCTTGAGGTCACCCACCATTGTGAGACTGAAGGAGGTGAGAGACAGAGAAGTTTTAGTGTGTCTTTGTGGGTTCCATTGTCCTCGTGGTTTCTAGTACCCGTCCATGACACAGTCTGTCCATGCTTTTGTCCACATCCAACTTTCCTTCCCAAATGACACTCTAACTGACTAACAGTGAATTCAGGCTCAACACCAGATGCAAAGATAACAGCTTTGTAGAGACCCCTCCACCAGCTCTAGCTATTGCCTGAGTTCTATTCTCTACAGTGAGTCTCTTATTCTAGATCACTTGTAATTTGCTTCTCTGATTGTACCCTGACACAAAGTCTAAGACGAAAGGACTAAGGAAATGATTTTCATGACCATTTCAGATAACTAGAGCCAGGTTTGTGATGTGAGTGTCTTTAGGTGGAACTGCCACTTTAAATTATCATGGAGCAAATTTTCAACAGTAGACAATTTTACACATGTTCTGTGTGATGGACTTAAAGTCAAAAATTCAAGACTGAGTATGTATTAGTAGAAAGTTACTCTGGACATCTGTTCCCAAGTGAGATAGCAGGCGATTTTATTTAGAATTAAATCTCCTGATCCAGACCACAGATTAAGCAACCACAGGACTACCATTTCTTGTCTGGCATCTGCAGGTGTGCCTTTCAGCGTGGCTCCCGCAGCAAGGGGGCTCTCTCTTATTGAGCTCTGGGGTTTTTGTTTGGCTTTTCCTATTACTTCAAGCACTGTGAGTTCCCGGAGAGCACAGAAGTAGTTTGCAGAATCTTCCACCAGTAAGGCTGAAATGGTGAGGCTGATGAATTTTTGTGTTTTCTGAAAGTTTACAGAATAGCGGCCATTCTTTGCATTTTGGCCAGAAGAACTCTGATGAATAAGGAAAGTCATCTCTCCACTGGGAAGCTGCTTATACCAAAAAATATAGTACTGGCTCCAGCTTGTTTCATACTGACAGCTCAAGGTGACCGCCTCCCCTAGCTGACTGGATATGGCTGGCTGGACTTGAGTAACTTTCTGGGCCGCACCAAATCCTGTGGGAAAAAATCAGAAAACAGAGCTGAAGTAGTGGACAAAATAATGTAGGAATTAGACTAATTTAGGACCCAAAGAAAAACCAAATTGAAATCATGATAAGCTTTCTTTTCTCCAATCCTCCTTTCCTCCCCAAGTCCATGTGAAGTACCATGTGCCTGTGTGCAGTCCTTTCAACCTGAACATTTGTACCCATATTTGGAACCATCCCTACCAGAGAAGATGAAGGCCAGGAATACCCAGGGCAGGCTGGAGAGCACCATGTGGCAAGAATTCCTCTGCACATATGTTTTCAGTTCTGCCTCAAGCTGAGAGTTCAGTGTCTTTGAGGGCCTAGCAGCACATATACATAGTACCTGGGTTCCTGTGTCACTCCTCCAAACAGGAAGTAGGGTGTTATGTTCATAGACCACGTGGTCAGTGCACAGATGGGGAAAAAGTCTGGCTCACCACAAAACTATGTCTACTTTTCTTCCCACGGTAATTGTTAGGCAGTGTCTGAAAAGGAGCATGGAAAAATTAGTATTAAAGTTTTGAGCTGAGGGGAACTACAGATTAAACAGGTTGACACGTGTTGATAATTATTCAGCAGAATAATTTTGCCAGTCCTTTTAAAATAGAATTTAGTATAGGGTATGCACCCTTCTTGTAATCTACTTACTGGTCGTTCATTTAGCCTCTCTTTACTTTTCTCCATTCTGAATCAGTGGAGTTCTTTTAAAACTCACAGATTTTCAGCTTTCTTGGTGAAAGGCAATATTATCCAAAATAATTAATGTATCTCTTTTTTTTAACCGGGTTCTAGGGCTCTATTTAGAGTTTTCACTAAATAAATTTACTTTAACATGAAATGTTAAAAAAATCAGCCCCTCAGGTTTTCAGAATCTATTCAGTTTTTTATGTTTTCATGAAATTATAACAGGAATAATATATTCTTTTGAAACCTGACATTGAGTCTTATTCATTAGACTTTGAGGAAGATCAGGATATTCCAGATATTCAGTCCTGTTGCCTCCCCAGGTAGAACTGTACTTAGTAGATCGTGTGTCCTATGCTTGTCTTGATGTCACGTTTTCTATCCCATTGGTCCAAAGTGTTCTGTCTCACTTGTGAGGAGCTGATTATTTTTCTCTCTGTAAAATAAAGACCAGATAAGCACGCCAGATCTTTCTGTGACACAATGCTATAATGCACTCCTACAAAACATGTTATCTACAGGCTGTAAACACTCAGTACATGTCAATGCCACAGAAGTTGGTAACTGACGTTTTGTATACTGTTACTCGTTCCTGTGGAATGTAGCTGTCAATCTTCCATTTGGTTTCATTGTTTTCACGGAAGAATTAAAATAAAAGAACCAAAGGCAAATAGACAAGTAGAAAAGGAAGTACAGACAAGGTCTCTAAAACAGTGCTAGTCCTTTGACTTTAAGGTCAAAATAACTCATTCATGAGTGACGCAGGGGTGAGAGTGTATTTTTAGTTGAGACATCTACTCCTCTGTCCCATTTCACCTCTGAGTGCTGACAGGCAGCCGAGGCCCTGGTTTGCAATTATGTGTAGCTAAGCAGAGGAGAGCCATGAATGCCCACAGCAGTCTGGGGAGCAGCATAATGGCAGGATTTCCCCCTTGTTGAAATGGCCCTGCTCTGAGTTCCTGACAGTAAAGGTGCAAGGTCCCTCAGCTGCACTATAGCAGCTGTCTCTGAAATGTAGTTTCTGGCTGGATCAAGTCTGAATGTGTATAACACCCAGGTTGGGAGATTTGGCCTGCCTTAAACATTGTGCTCCCTTTCCTTGTGGTTTAATGATAAATGATTATATATAGTAAAGGACAGTCCAGTGATCAATATTGAAGGACATATGGGAAGGAGATTTATTACTTCAGATTTCCAAATTTAGTAAATTAATCTGTGATGGAATCTGAAGGGCTTACCAGAAACAAATTCATTATGAATCATGCTGTGTTTGCAAATATTCATTCATGTTCTTCTGATTGTTTTCTTGCCTCCAATTTCGATTCTAAGGTGAAATATGTTCACTGATCCTCGACTTCCCTACAAAAGATAAGCCAGAAGCCATCACCCCCCTTCCTTCCTACTTACCCGCCAAATCATGGGAACTGGTAACTTCACAACAGCAAATATCACTCAGACAAATGAGAACAAAACAGGGTTCTGACTTCTGTTATATCTCCAGTTGTGTATTGGAATAACAAATGGTAGTGGCAGTAAAATCATATTCACTTGTGATGTAACTCTATGCTTAACTTATTAGAAGTTGTAGGAAGCAAGGCTCCACAGGTCCTCTAAATCCAAATATTTGGCCATGTGTTTGTCATGAGTGCACATATATTGTTTGGTGCAATTCTATAATTATTGTTATAGTTGTCACGAAGACAAAGCTTCTCATAACATACCGTTTAATCAGTGAAAATATAAAAACTATTAACAGTATAAATGCTTTCCAAAATAAAATTATTTCCTTCTCTTGACATTGAAGGAATGAAGATTCTTTTCCATTTTATCCTGAAATTTCATCTAATGAAGTTGTTTATGCCAAATGATCAAATTTCAAGCATTTTATTTTTGTTTCAGCACCTCATAAAGAAACCCCAATGAGAATAACTGAGTTATTCTGTTGTAGATTGTCTTCATACTCTCCTTGATTCCTTTATGGGAATTCCAAATTCACATATCATATGAGGGCACAGAATCACTACTGGGGTTTGCAGATCTTCCCAAGTCCCTCCCTGTGACATCCTTGATGACAGTTTTCTCATGCTGACCATGCATTCCCATCTAGGCATTATATCTTATTTTAATCTTGTATATTTCATTCAAGTGAAAGCTACTCTACTCATATATACATTCTACTCCAAATTTGTTATTAAACTGTTCAAACTACTAGAAAAAAAGCAAAACGAACTTTGAGAGCCAGAGGAATTCATATAGTGACATCTTTTTTTTTTTAATTTTAAACTATAGTCATCATGCTGTACATTGCATCCCCAGGAGTAATTTATCTTTAACTGGAAGTTTGTACCTGTTGAACACCTTCTCAGACTCCCACCCCCATCCCCACTGATTCTGACAATCGCCAATCTGTTCTCTGTACCTATGAGTTCTGCTGTGTGTGTGTGTCTGTGACTGTGCTTTAGATTCCACATACAAATGATTTCATAGAGTAGTTTTTTAATTTTAATTTTCATACAGTAATTGAGTTTGTTTTCACTTAACATTATGCCGTCTAGTTTCATCCATGTTGTAAATGGCAGGGTTTCTTTTTGTTTTTGATGACATTATCCTTGTTCATTCATCTGTCAATGGACACTTAGGTTGTTTCCAAGTCTCGGCTATTGTAGATGAGCTGCAATGAAGAGATATCTTTTCGAGATGATGCTTTTATTTCCTTCAGGTATATACCCAGAAGTGGAAATCCTGGATAGTATAGTAGTGCTCGTTTTAATTTTTTTTGAGGCATCTCCATACTGTTTGCGATAGACATTGCACTCATTTACATTTCCACTGACAGTTCACAGGGTTCCCTCTTTTTTACATTCTTACCAACACTTTTTTCCTTTTCTTTTTGGTAATAGACATTCTAACAGGTGTAAGGTGATACCTCATTTTCATTTTGATTTTCATTTCCCTGATTATTAGTCATGTTGAGTATCTTCTAATTCACCCATTGGCCATTTGTATGGCTTCTTTGGGAAAATGTTTATTCAGATGATCTGCCTATTTTTTAATCAGATTGCTTTTTCTACTGATCATATGATATTTTAATATATTTTGATATTAACCACTTAGCAGATATATAATTGGAAAATATTTTCTCCCATTCCCTAGATTGCCTTCTCATTTTGTTCATGGTTTCTTTTGCCTCACAGTTTGATGTAGTCCCACTTGTTTATTACTGCTTTTGTTGTCTTTGCTTTTGGTGTCAAATACAAAAACTCATTCCCAAGACTGATGTCAAGGAATTTGTTCTGTATGTTTTGTTCTTGGAGTTTTATTGGGTTAGGTGTGCGTTCAAGTCTCTAATCCAATTTGAGTTGATTTTTGTGTATGGTGTAAGATAAGTGTCCAGTTTCATTCTTTTGCATAGGGCTTTCCATTCTTCTTAACACTATTTATTGAAGAGACTTTCCTTTCCTGAAAGTATATTTTTGGCTTCTTTTTCATGAATTAATTGACTATGTACACATGGGTTTATTTTTACTTCTGTTTTTTAACGTCTTTATTGGAGTATAATTGCTTTACAATGTTGTGTTAGGTTCTGCTGTATAACAAAGTGAATCAGCTATATGTATACATATATCCCCATATACCCTCCCTCTTGCATCTCCCCCCGACCCTCCCTATCACGCCCCCCTAGGTGGGCACAAAGCACCGAGGTGATCTCCCCGTGCGATGCAGCTGCTTCCTACTAGCTATCTATTCTAGATTTGGTAGTGTATATATGTCAATGCTACTCACTCACTTCATCCCAGCTTACCCTTCCCCCTCCCTGTGTACTCAAGTCCATTCTCTACATCTGCGTCTTTATTCCTGTCCTGCCCCTAAGTTCATCAGAACTTTGTTTTCTTTTTTTTTAGATTCCACATATATGTGTTACCATACGGTATTTGTTTTTCTCTTTCTGAATTACTTCACTCTGTATGACCGACTCCAGGTCCATCCACCTCACTACAAACAACTCAATTTCGTTTCTTTTTATGGCTGAGTAATATTCCATTGTATATATGTGCCACATCTTCTTTATTCATTCATCTGTCCATGGACACTTAGGTTGCTTCCATGTCCTGGCTATTGTAAATAGGGTTTCAATGAACAGTGTGGTACATGCTTCTTTTTGAATTACGGTTTTCTCAGGGTATATGCCCGGTAGTGGGATTGCTGGGTCATATGATAGTTCTGGTTTTAAGGAACCTCCATACTGTTCTCCATAGTGGCTGTATCAATTTACATTCCCACCAACAGTGCAAGAGGGTTCCCTTTTCTCCACACCCTCTCTAAAATTTGTTGTTTGTAGAATTTTTGATGATGGCCATTCTGACCGGTGTGAGGTGATACCTCATTGTAGTTTTGATTTACATTTCTCTAATGAGTAGTGATGTTGAGCATCTTTTCATGCATTTGTTGGCAATCTGTATATCTTCTTTGGAGAAATGTCTATTTAGATCTTCTGCCCAGTTTTGTATTGGGTTGTTTGTTTCCTTGATATTGAGCTGCATGAGCTGCTTGTATATTTTGGAGATTAATTGTTTGTCAGTTGCTTCGTTTGCAACAAAATATTTTCTCCCATTCTGAGGGTTATCTTTTTATCTTGTTTATGATTTCCTTTGCTGTGAAAAAGCTTTTAAGTTTCATTAGGTCCCATTTGTTTATTTTTGGTTTTATTTCCACCTCTCTAGGAGGTGGGTCAAAAAAGATCTTGCTGTGATTTATGTCAAGGAGTGTTCTGCCTATGTTTTCCTCTAAGAGTTTGATAGTGTCTGGTCTTACATTTAGGTCTTTAATCCATTCTGAGATTATTTTTGTGTATGGTGTTAGAAAGTGTTCTAATTCATTCTTTCACATGTAGCTGTCCAGTTTTCCCAGCACCACTTATTGAAGAGGCTGTCTTTTCTCCATTGTATATTCTTGTCTCCTTTATCAAAGATAAGGTGATCATATGTGTGTGGGTTTATCTCTGGGCTTTCTATCCTGTTTCACTGATCTGTACTTCTGTTTTTGTGGCAGTACCATACTGTCTTGATTACTGTAGCTTTGTAGCATAGTCTGAAGTCAGGGAGCCTGATTCCTCCAGATCCATTTTCCTTTCTCAAGATTGCTTTGCCTATTCAGGGTCTTTTTTGTTTCCATGCAAATTTTAAAATTTTTTGTTCTAGTTCTGTAAAAAAAAAAAATGCCATTGTTTGTTTGATAGGGATTGCATTGAATCTGTAGATTGCTTTGGGTAGTATTGTCATTTTCACAATGTTGATTCTTCCAATTGAAGAACATGGTATATCTCTCTATCTGTTTCTCCATCTGAAGAAAGCTGTTTAATTTCTTCCATCAGTGTCTTACAGTTTTCTGCATACAAGTCTTTTGTCTCTTTAGGTAGGTTTATTCCTAGGTATTTTATTCTTTTTATTGCAATAGTAAATGGGAGTGTTTCCATAATTTCTCTTTCAGATTTTTCATCATTAGTGTATAGGAATGCAAGAGATTTCTGTGCATTAATTTTGTATCTTGTTACTTTACCAGATTCATTTATAAGCTCTAGTAGTTTTCTGGTATCATCTTTAGGACTCTCTATGTATAGTAGCATGTCATCTGCAAACAGTGACAGCTTTACTTCTTCTTTTCCGATTTGGATTCCTTTTATTTCTTTTTCTTTTCTGATTGCTGTGGCTAAAACTTCCAAAACGATTTTGAATAATAGTGGCGAGAATGGACAACGTTTGTCTTGTTCCTGATTTTAGAGGAAGTGGTTTCAGTTTTTCACTATTGAGGATGATGTTGGCTGTGGGTTTGTCATATATGGCCTTTGTTACGTGGAGGTAAGTTCCCTCTGTGCCTACTTTCTGGAGAGCTTTTATCATAAATAGGTGTTGAATTTTGTTGAAAGCTTTTTCTGCACCTATTGAGATGATCATATCGTTTTTATCCTTCAGTTTGTTAACATGGTGTATCACATTCATTGATTTGCATATACTGAAAAATCCTTGCATTCCTGGGATAAACCTCACTTGATCATGGTGTATGATCCTTTTAATGTGTTGTTGGATTCTGTTTGCTAGTATTTTGTTGAGGATTTGTGCATCTATGTTCATCAGTGATATTGGTCTAGTTTTCTTTCTTTGTGACACCTTTGGTTTTGGTATCAGGGTGATGGTGGCCTCATAGAATGAGTTTCGGAGTGTTCCTCCCTCTGCTATATTTTGCAAGAGTTTGAGAAGGATGGTGTTAGCTCTTCTCTAAATGTTTGATAGAATTCGCCTATGAAGCCAACTGGTCCTGGGCTTCTGTTTGTGGGAAGATTTTTAATCCCAGGTTCAATTTCAGTGCTTGTGATTGGTCTATTTATATTTTCTGTTTCTTCCTGGTTCAGTCTCAGAAAGTTGTGCTTTTCTAAGAATTTGTCCATTTCTTCCAGGTTGTCCGTTTTATTGGCATATAGTTGCTTGTAGTAATCCCTCATGATCCTTTGTATTTCTGCAGTGTCAATTGTTACTTCTCCTTTTTCATTTCTAATTCTGTTGATTTAAGTCTCCTTCCCTTTTTTCTTGATGAGTCTGACTAGTGGTTTATCAATTTGTTTATCTTCTCAAAGAAAGAGCTTTTAGTTTTATTGATCTTGGATATTGTTTCATTCATTTCTTTTTCATTTATTCCTGATCTGATCTTTATGACTTCTTTCCTTCTGCTAAATTGGGGGTTCTTTTGTTCTTCTTTCTCTAATGGCTTTAGGTGTAAGGTTAGGTTGTTTATTTGAGCTTTTTCTTGTTTCTTAAGGTAGGATTGTATTGCTGTAAACTTCC
The DNA here is from genome assembly GCF_951394435.1 of Stenella coeruleoalba. Classification (NCBI taxonomy): domain Eukaryota; kingdom Metazoa; phylum Chordata; class Mammalia; order Artiodactyla; family Delphinidae; genus Stenella; species Stenella coeruleoalba. Next base: position 74,634,755 of record NC_137147.1, read on the forward strand.
CTCTTAGAACTGCTTTTGGGGCATCCCATAGGTTTGGGGTCGTCGTGTTTTCATTGTCATTTGTTTCTAGGTACTTTTTGGTTTCCTCTTTGATTTCTCAGTGATCTCCTGGTTATTTAGTAGTGTATTGTTTAGCCTCCAGGTGTTTGCATTTTTTACAATTTTTTTCCTGTAATTGATATCTAGTTTCATAGTGTTGTGGAGAGAAAAGATACTTGATATAATTTAAATTTTCTTAAATTTACCAAGGCTGGATTTGTGACCCAAGATGTGATCTCTCCTGGAGAATATTCCATGAGCACTTGAGAAGAAAGTGTATTCTGTTGTTTTGGATGGAATGTCCTATAAATGTCAATTAAATCCATGTTGTTTAATGTGTCATTTAAAGCTTGTGTTTCCTCATTTATTTCCATTTTGGATGATCTGTCCACTGCTGAAAGTGAGGTGTTAAAGTCCCCTACTATGATTGTGTTACTGTCAATATCCCCTTTTATGGCTATTAGCATTTGCCTTATGTATTGAGGGGCTCCTACATTGGGTGTATAAATATTTACAATTGTTATATCTTCTTGGATTGATCCCTTGATCATTATGTAGTGTTGCTCTTTGTCTCTTGTAGTTGTCTTTATTTTAAACTCTATTTTGTCTGATATGAGAATTGCTACTCCAGCTTTCTTTTGATTTCCATTTGCATGGAATATCTTTTACCATCCCCTCACTTTCAGTGTGTATGTGTCCCTAGGTCTGAAGTGGGTCTCTTGTAGACAGCATATATACAGGTCTTGCTTTTGTATCCATTCAGCCAGTCTATGTCTTTTGGTTGGAGCATTTAATCCATTTACATTTAAGGTAATTATCAATATGTAGTTCCTATTACCATTTCCTTAATTGTTTTGGGTTTGTTATTGTAGGTCTTTTCCTTCTCTTGTGTTTCCTGCCTAGAGAAGTTCTTTTAGCATTTGTTGTAAAGTTGGTTTGGTGATGCTGAATCCTCTTAGCTTTTGCTTGTCTTAAAGGTTTTAATTTGTCCGTCAGATCTGAATGAGATCCTTGCTGGGTAGAGTAATCTTGGTTGTAGGTTTTTCCCTTTCATCACTTAAAATATGTCCTGGCACTCCCTTCTGGCGTGCAGAGTTTCTGCTGAAAGATCAGCTGTTAACCTTATGGGCATTCCCTTGTATATTATTTGTTGTTTTTCCCGTGCTACCTTTAATATTTTTTCTTTGTATTCAACTTTTGATAGTTTGATTAATATGTGAATTGGTGTGTTTCTCCTTGGATTTATCCTGTATGGGACTCTCTGCACTTCCTGGACTTGACTGACAATTTCCTTTCCCATATTAGGGAAGTTTTCAACTATAATCTCTTCCAGTATTTTCTCAGTCCCTTTCCTTTTCTCTTCTTCTTCTGGGACCCCTATAATTCGAATGTTGGTGCATTTAATTTTGTGCCAGAGGTCTCTGAGACTGTCGTTGATTCTTTTCATTCTTTTTTCTTTATTCCGCTCTGTGGTAGTTATTTCCACTATTCTCTCTTTCAGGTCACTTACCCGTTCTTCTGTCTCAGTTATTCTCTATTGATTCCTTCTAGAGAATTTTTAATTTCATTTATTTTGTTGTTCATCATTGTTTGTTTGCTCTTTAGTTGTTCTAGGTCCTTGTTAAACGTTTCTTGTATTTTCTCCATTCTATTTCCAAGATTTTGGATCATCCTTCCTATCATTACTCTGAATCCTTTTTCAGGTAGACTGCCTATTTCCTCTTAATATTTTTTGCTCTGGTGGGTTTTTCCCTTACTCTTTCTTCTGCTGCATATTTCTCTGTCTTCTCATTTTGTTTAACTTACTGTGTTTGGGGTTTCCTTTTTGCAGGCTGCAGGTTCATAATTCCCCTTGCTTTTGGTGTCTGCCCCCATTGGATAAGGTTAGTTCAGTGTCTTGTGTAGGCTTCCTCGTGGAGGGGACTGGTGTCTTTGTTCTGGTGGGTGGGGTTGCATCTTGTCTTTCTGGTGGTCAGGGCTGCGTCCAGTGGTGTGTTTTGTGGTGTCTGTGAGCTTAATATTATTTTAGGCAGCCTCTCTGCTGATGGGTAAGGCTGTGTTCCTGTCTTACTAGTTGTTTGGCATAGGGTGTCCAGCACTGGAGCTTGCTGGCCAGTGGGTGGAGCAGGGTCTTAACATTGAGGCGGAGATCTCTGGGAGCGCTCTCACTGATTGATATTATATGTGGCCCGGAGGTTTCTAGTGGTCCAATGTTCTGAACTCAGCTCTCCCACCTCAGAGGCTCAGGCCTGACACCAGGCTAGAGTACCTAGACAACAGGGGCTTATATTAGGGCTCTCCATTCTGCTCCATTGATCAATGTGTCTGTTTTTATGCCAGTACCAGTGTTTTGACTACTATAGCTTTGTAATATAGTTTGAAATAAGCAAATGTGATGCCCTCAGTTTTGTTCCTCTTTCTCTAGATTGCTTTGGCTATTGGTGGTCTATTTTGGTACCATACAAATTTCAGGATTTTTTTGTTCTATTTCTGTGAAAAGTGCCATAGAATTTTGACAAGGATTTCATTCAATCTGTAGATTGCTTTGGGTACTATGGATATTTCAACAATTGAATTTTTTATGTCCATGAGAACAAAGTATCTTCCCATTTATTTTTGTCTTCTCAATTTCCTTAATCAATGTCTTATAGATTTCAATGTACAGGTCTTTCACTTCCTTGTTTAAATTTATTCCTAAATATTTTCTGTTCGATGCAATTGTAAATGGAATTGTTTTCTTAACATCACCTTCTGATAGTTTGTTAGTAGTATGTGGAAACACAACTGACTTTTGTGTATTGATTTTGTATCGTGCAACTTTACTGAATTTGTGTATTAGTTCTAACATATACTGACATCTTGTGGGCACGTCTCCCACTGCTAAGCCAAATGATGTGATTTTCTTTTACTTTCTCTTTTTGTGTATGAAAAAGTGCACATTAAGAACTGGAGTAGGAAGTCTCTATGCTGTTTATTTTCGGTTGAACAACGTTTACTTCATAAGCAAGTTAAAAGATTTTTCTAATGGAATTTTTATTGGCATTTCTGTGGCCTCTTGGGGAAGAACACCAAGTCTTATACAGCCTTGAGAGGAGGGGGAAAGTCTCTCTAAATGACAAGAAAGATGGGGCTTCCCTGGTGGTGCAGTGGTTAAGAATCTGCCTGCCAATGCAGGGGACACGGGTTCGAGCCCTGGTCTGGGAAGATCCCACATGCCACAGAGCAACTAAACCCATGCACCACAACTACTGAGCCTGCGCTCTAGAGCCCGTGAGCCACAACTACTGAGCCCATGTGCCGCAACTACGGAAGCCCAGGCGCCTACAGCCCATGCTCCACAAGAGAAGCCACCGCAATGAGAAGCCCGCGCACTGCAACGAAGAGTAGCTCCCGCTCTCCGCAACTAGAGAAGGCCCGTGCGCTGCAATGAACACCCAACACAGCCAAAAATAAAATAAATAAATTCATAAAAATTTTAAAGAAAAGAAATACTTTTAAACAAATGACAAGAAAGAGTAAATGAGATTCAGATACAGAGGGTGATGTGCTCAAAGTGACTGAGAAGGTTAAGGTCAGATCCTAACCTAGAAGTCAAGTTGCCCGATTCTCTGGTCTCCTAAAATGTTTCTAGGGATCATGTGTTAATAGGAGGGCATTTATAGACGGCATGTCTTGGTATAAAGGAAACAATAGACCTGGCACTCATCCTTACGCTCCACAAACCCTGTTCATAACTGGTCTTTCCCCATTCTCTGCGTGTGCCTAGCGGCCCCAACACAGAGTGGACTGGCCAGGAGTAGAGAAAGGAGGGAAAAAAGGAAAGACACTGTAAGAAAGAAGGGGGAGTAGACTTGAAAACGTTTTCTTGTTATCTTCTCAAGTTTAAGAGAACTAAAAGAGATTGAGGAAAAATAATTCTCTTCCCATTGGAAAAAAAATTACACTTTTCTTTGTTCCTACAAAAAATTGACAAAAATGGATCAATTAAGCTGGAAAGCTGCATAGCCACTCTTTGTGTGTCATCCCATTTGAAGTAGCAAGAAAACCTTTCATAATGGATTGGGACAAGGCCAGGAATCATTGAATGTTTGGAAGCTGTGCCCAGAGTATTCTGCTTATAACAAAGAGAATAAAATATATCATTTGTCATAGTTTCCACATGACTTCAATATTGCATGTGAGCTAACTACTCTTTCCCCATCTGATCAGGGACGTTACTGACAGAGATACAGCAGGCCCCTCTTGCGACTAAACACATGAATGCCGTCACCAGATCCCAGGCAAGTCCACCTACCAGCTTTTGTAAAGTTACTGTACGGATAATGGAAGAGAACAGCTTAGATGTGCGTCTCATGTTACAGATAGGACAGTTTTGGTCATTTAAGTTTTTAGAATGGTCACTGTGTGTAACAAGACAATTGTTGCAGTATTTACAGAGTTTTTGCTTTTCTTCATTTTTAAAACCACATGATGTTTCCTTCATTCAGGCAGATGGGTGATTCTCAGCTCATCACTTCAAGGAAAGGATGTACTGCTGGGAAAAAAATAAAGCTGCCTTGCTTACCATTTTATTTCAAAAGTTTTAGTCCTATAGGCAAATCAAAGGACAAGCATCAGTTACAGATTTAGGAGATGATACACTGAAATAATACAAGTTAGCCTACCTGAGGCAAAATAAGCATTTTCTAAGTGGAGCAAGGGGGAGAGGAGAGAGTATCCGAGTAAAGCAAGGAGGCATAAGTATCGATGGGTCCCTGGAGGAACATTGAACCTTGTCCCCTAGAGACATCTTGGAAAGAAAACCCCAAGACCTCTGGGCCACTTTCATGTATTAAATAAATCTCAGTGCAGCCCTGGTTAAAACTTCCATCTTCATTTCTCTCTTCTGCTCTTTGAACCTGAGGCTTGACTCCTGGCTGCAGTAAGGTCAGCATGGCTTGCTCTGTTCTCTTCCTCTGCCTTTTGTCTTTGGTTCTAATTCCCTTGAGGTTAGGGAAGAAACAAAAGTTAAGAAGAATTTTTTTTAAATGGCAGACACTTTCTCATTTAACTGGTGTGCACCTTTGGGTGTCACTGCTTTTCTGCCCAACCACTGATGGCCTCGATGTGCAAGCATCCCTGTGAGAGAGCAGCCGGGGACCCTCAGGAGCCTCCTCAAGGCAGGATCTCCCCCTCCCTGTCAGATCCCATTCAGGAAGCACTCCCCATGGCCTCTTGTCTCCCCTTTTCCTGGTGGAGAACTGGCTGATGACTCAGGCCTGCTGCCTTCAGAGGTGGCACCTGTGGGACACAGCACTCACTCCTCCTCACCGTGCCTCATGGAGACACCCAGGCAGCCCCAATGCTGCCCCCCTTCACTGTACCATCCTTCTCTGATTTCCTCATCTTCTGCTTAAGTAGATGCAAAAATAGATCAAAATCTGCTCCAGAAACAGATATCCAAAGACAGAATGCCATGCAGTTTTCCTTTTTACTCCGATGATCTCTGTCTTTAAAAGCAAGTATTTTAGGATAGCTATGTTTGAAGTGCCTCATGGGGAAAGTGGAACACTCTGATGATACTCTTCTCCTGACTGCTGCATCCCTCACATCAGCTAAAGAAGTGAAGATCAGGGGTTGCAGGGTCTGTACAGTTGCTTCTTCATAAATCCTAGAGTGCCTGGCTGTGAGTTGTTCTTAATGGAAAATGGTGAACGCTTAATGCCTCTTGGTCCCTAGTTCTGGGTCCCAGCTGCCAAATTTGTGACAATGAAAAATGTTCCAGAGTACATCTTATTCATCTAAATGGAAAAAAAATGTCTTTGATTCTATAAGTGATTCTAAATAAAGGTTTCTAATTCTTAAGACAAAATAAAAAAATATACATATATAGTCCAATATTTTATATTGTGTAATTTATAAATATATATTATAATTAAATATATTCGAATAATATTAGTAAGTCAATTAATATTTACCAATTAGATGAGCTTGAGGAACAAAATTCAATAATAAGCCCTGCACCAACCAAATCACTACAGATACAGGAAAAGGAAAGCCTGGCTGTGAGGATATGGCAGAAGATTAAACATGGTCATAAAACAATTATAAGTCATCAGTGTGGTCTCTCCTGGAAATTATTAGGAGAACTATGAAGGCAGAGGTTAGATAATTATTGTGCTATATTTTGCAGTAAACAAAATTTTATCAGTGTTGTAAATTGCTTTCTTCAATATGAATTTTCAATATTGTAAAGAATCCAGAAAGAGTAAAAAGATTAATTAAAATTATGAAGTATAATATATTTAACCTTTAGAACAGAGGAGGAAATATTAAGAAATAACAGACTCATGGCCTTTAACATACAGAGAGGTTTTGTTTTTTAATTAAAAATAAAGAATGAAAACAAATAAACAACGAACAGTTACAAAAATCTTTGATCCAACAGCATCCATCATCATAACAGTAGCCCTTGGCATAGAATTAAGACTTTCTCCATTTCACGTTTGAGTACCTGCAGTTACAAAAGGCATTCCACTAACAGCTGGCCTAGCTCATTAACGTGACAAAAACTTGCACTTACATCCGTTTTATACCAAATCTCACCATTTATTAAACCATGGATAAATTTCTTTTTGCTGTTGTTGAAAACAAAAGTCATTACCTTGTTTATCATTAAAAAAGAGAGTTTTTTTTTACTAATCAAAATAGGATATGGTTTAATCAGAATAAGGTGTTACGTGCATTAGGTGTCCCCAGGTGGGTTCTGAGGTTCTCTAACCACCTAACATCTAAGTGAATACACAACACACACATTTTCATATCATCCATCCTCCTGAAATTCAGCAGTCTTCCATTTATAGTGTTTTTCAGAGTAAAATCTCCCAGTCACTTGAACCAAAATCATCAAGTAACTCACTAAAAAAGTAAACCCCCAACCTCATGCCAGACCTATTGAATCAGAATCTGTTGATCAGAATAAGACATATTTTTTCTAAATGTGATTCTTAAATGTACAGTAAAATTTGACAAATACTGTCCAATTGGTTAACTCTGGAGTTTTTATCTTTTAATCTCATCTTATACTGCCTGCAGCATTTACTTTATCTCAGAAATCCTTTCATCTTTAAACATTCTTAAGCCTTAGTTTTCCTCAACTGAGGATGGGTTAATATTACTTTGCGGTTTTTAGATTATAAAATGAGTTGTAAAGTGCTTAGCAATGGACTTGGCGTATGGTAAGTGTTCTATAAATGATAATAAAGATGATTGTGGTAATGATGCGAATGACAAAATAAGGGCAGGTAGAAACAAGGATCCCATGATAATTCTCTGATCTCTTTCCCTGAACACACTGGGCAGACTTTAAAGCTGTAAACCCAAAAGATTAAAATTAAACAAAACCAGATGGTGTGGATTAAAGAATACCTCTCTTTCCCTAAATCAGGAAATTTCCACTTCTGCTTTCCTTCTTTGTAGACCTTGCCTCTTCCCCTCCCCACACGGGAGGGGTGAGGAGGGCTGATTCTGTTGTTCGCAGTCCATTTATGAGTAGGAAATTAGTCCTTAGTCTAACTTAAAATGTAGGACTCAAGACTCCACTCACTCTGCTTATATTGCTTGCATTTTAAGTCTTTGCCTACCTGTGATAATAAGCAAATCTAAGGAGAGCTAATTTAGTACGCTGTGATTGGCTACCTCTTTCTCTTTCTCTTTCAGCTCAGATACTTGAAAATCAAGTCAACCCTTGGCTAGTTTGAGGCGTGGTCTATCTCTCCTACTCATCCTTATAGGAATTCTGAGCTTGCTTTTCTGGATTCAGAAGGAAGTAGGAAACTCCACTTAGGCCTGAACCTCAACCCACCTTTCCTGCTTTAGAGGTAATCAGGTCCTGGTTCAGCTGAAAGTTCTTCTTCACTTTCCATTTGTATTAAGCTAATACATATAAGCATCCTCAGGAATCTTCCCAGTGGTGAGCAGGGCAGGATTTGGCCAATCTTACGTCCCTGGAAATATCATCAGGGGACATAAAATCCCCACTTCAAATGGAAATTGCCAAACATTTTAGTTGAATAATAATGAATATATGACATATCCAAACATGTCGGATACAGCAAAAGCAGTACAGAAGGTCCCTGACTTACGGTTTTCTGAATTACGATGGTATGAAAGTGATATGCATTAAGTAGAAACCACACTTCAAATTTTGAATTTTGATCGTTTCCTGGGCTAGTATGATGCTCTCTTTTGATGCTGGACAGCTCCCAGCCAGTGTCTGGATCACAAGGGTAAACGACCATCACACTAGTACCAAACGTAAAATAGATAGCTAGTGGGAAGCAGCTGCATAGCACAGGGAGATCAGCTCGGTACTTTGTGACCACCTAGAGGGGTGGGATAGGGAGGGTGGGAGGGAGACACAAGAGGTAGGAGATATGGGGATATATGTATATGTATAGCTGATTCACTTTGTTATAAAGCAGAACCTAACACGCCATTGTAAAGCAATTATACTCCAATAAAGATGTTAACAAAAACAAAACAAAACCGGTCTGAACCCAGACAACCACTCTGCTTTTTGTTTTCAGTACAGTATTCAATAAATTACATGAGAGAGTCAGCACCATATTATAAAATAGGCTTTGTGTTAGATAATCTTGCCCAACTGTAGGCTAATATAAGTGTTCTGAGCACGTTCAAGGTAAGCTAGGCTAAGCTATGATGTCCGGAGTTTAGGTGTATTAAATGCACTTTTGACTTAAGATATTTTCAACTTATGATGGGTTTATTGGGACGTAACCCCACTGGAAGTCAAGGAATATTTGTAATTAGAGGCAAATTTATGGATTTAAATTCTATTTGTTAGGAAAGAAGAAATGTTGAGAATCAATAGTCAAACTTGCAACTCAAAGAACTAGAAAAAGTAGCAAGATAAATAAAAGAAAGTAAAGGTAGCAAATAATAAACTATGTGCAGAAGAAACAAAATTGACCAACTTTCACAAGAAAAAAAAACAAATATATAAAGAACCCCTTACCCGTTAAAGTAACTGAATCCATAATTGAAGGATTTTTAAGTTTCTCCCATAAGTGAAACTATGCTTAGATGGCTCACCTTGAACTTTCTGAAAATTAAAAAAAAATTATTAAAAACCTTGCACAAATTCTTCTATAGATAGAAAAGGAGCCATAAATTGCAACTTATCTAATGAACTGTTATCATCTTGATACCAAAATCTGACCTAAACATTTTAATGAAAGAAAAAGTTGAATACCAGTATCACTCAGGATCCTGGACAGAATGAACAGTAATCTCTGCTATCTGGCTATGTCACAAGATTTCATTCTCCATAGGACTACTTGGAAAGAGGTTCTGGGTGCTAAGTAACTACTTCTTCGAGGAGGGGAAAACACCAAAGATGCCCTGATTCCAGAGCCCCAGCTGCAGGGTTTGTGTACAGGCTGCAGGTGCCCGGGGAGCACTGTGTCTTCACAGCACAGAGGTAAGTGGCTGAGTCTTCAGGTTTAGGGGCTGCGATGTGCAGAGAGCTTCCCTTCTTTAACAAGGTGGCTTTTAGTCTTTCGTTCTGCTTTTCCTCCCCAACTGAGTAAAGAAGGAAGAGAAGTTCGGGTCCCTTCCCAGGATCCTGTCTATACCACAGTAGCCCGTTAAATCTGCTGACCGTGTAGCTGCAGTTGAGGATGAGACTGTCTCCCTCCTGGATTTTCAGGGTCTGAGGACTCTGCTCCACCTTGTCTTCTCCCCTCAACCCTGTTCAGGAAAACAAAATCAGAAATGAAACAAAGCTTTCAGTTCAGCAGTTTTGAAAAATTCCAACAAAAAGCCTGGGATGAGCTGAGACTAAACCCCTCTCTCTCTTCTCTCCAGCTTTGGATAAATGTGCCCCTATGGTTCTCATCTCTTAACCTCCAACTTACAGCCAAGCTGAAGCCACAAGACTATGAATGCACATTCCAGCATGTTCTCCATCCTGATATCACACTCTTGATACAATTTTAATGATTCCAAATCTTCTCCCCTGAGGAGCTGCTCCTGTGTCTTAGTTCTCCTTCTCTAATGCACGAGATAGCCTTTCTGTTGGTGGCTCAGCCAATCAAGCGCAAATCCTCTAGTAGCTGTCATGCTTTTGACGGTTAAGGCACTGGAGGAATGAGAGGAATGGAACCACTGCCACCTGGTGGTCACAAACATAAACATCTCACAGGACCCACTCCATGCCCCCTACAAAGACAAAAATTGATGGGAGGACATTTTTTACATTGGTGGGCATAGTGCATATGAGGTTTAAAGCAGTAATCAGAAAAGCCTTCTCTGCCTTCAATTTGAATCGTTACATTTTTCCTTGTTTGGCCTTTAAAGCTAAACTGCTACCAGAGGTTATAAAAGTTGAACCCAAGCATAGGTGTAATGGATTGTGTTTCTCTTTATAGTACACAAGAATCTCAGCAGGTGAGACCTTAAAAGGACTAGAGTGCTGAAAAAAGCGGGGGGATAAAAGAGCTGTGGATATGTCTGGAGACGTCTTTGACAGAGAATTGGGAACATAAGTTAAGAAACCATTGCTTCAATTAATTTTATGCCTGGCTACAGGGACCAAGTGCAACTACAACTCAGGGTCACGAACTTGATAGATCTTAGGAGAACAGGAGGGAAGAGCATGGCAGAGGGAAAGCAGAGCTCTCCATTCTAGACCCTGGAGAGATCAGAACATCACAGGGGAGAGTTGGGAACAGGAAGATACGTATAGCAAAACTAGTATTGTTTAATTTGGTTCTATGACACTCCGCTGGGTTTTTTGTTTTGTTTTGTTTTTGTTTTTACATCTTTATTGGAGTATCATTGCTTTACAATGGTGTGTTAGTTTCTGCTTTATAACAAAGTGAATCAGTTATACATATACATATGTTCCCATATCTCTTCCCTCTTGCAACTCCCTCCCTCCCACCCTCCCTATCCCACCCCTCCAGGTGGTCACAAAGCACCGAGCTGATCTCCCTGTGCTATGCCGCTGCTTCCCACTAGCTATCTACCTTATATTTGTTAGTGTATATATGTCCATGCCTCTCTCTCGCTTTGTCACAGCTCACCCTTCCCCCTCCCCATATCCTCAAGTCCATTCTCTAGTAGGTCTGTGTCTTTATTCCTAGCTTCTTCATGACATTTTTTTCCTTAAATTCCATATATATGTGTTAGCATACGGTGCTTGTCTTTCTCTTTCTGACTTATTTCACTCTGTATGACAGACTCTAGGTCTATCCACCTCATTACAAACAGCTCAATTTCGTTTCTTTTTATGGCTGAGTAATATTCCATTGTATATATGTGCCACACCTTCTTTATCCATTCATCCGATGATGGACACTTAGGTTGTTTCCATCTCCGGGCTATTGTAAATAGAGCTGCAATGAACATTTTGGTACATGACTCTTTTTGAATTATGGATTTCTCAGGGTATATGCTCAGTATTGGGATTGCTGGGTTATATGGTAGTTGTATTTGCAGTTTTTTAAGGAACGTCCATACTGTTCTCCACAGTGCCTGTATCAATTTATATTCCCACCACCAGTGCAAGAGGGTTCCCTTTTCTCCACACCCTCTCCAGATTTGTTGTTTCTAGATTTTTTGATGATGGCCATTCTGACCGGTGTGAGATGATATCTCATTGTAGTTTTGATTTACATTTCTCTAATGATTAATGATGTTGAGCATTCTTTCATGTGTTTGTTGGCAGTCTGTATATCTTCTTTAGAGAAATGTCTATTTAGGTCTTCTACCCATTTTTGGATTGGGTTGTTTGTCTTTTTGTTATTGAGCTGAATGAACTGCTTATAAATTTTGGAGATTAATTCTTTGTCAGTTGCTTCATTTGCAAATATATTGTCCATTCTGAGGGTGTCTTTTGGTCTTGTTTATGGTTTCCTTTGCTGTACAAAACCTTTGAAGTTTTATTAGGTCCCATTTGTTTATTTTTGTTTTTATTTCCACTTCTCTAGGAGGTGGGTCAAAAAGGATCTTGCTGTGATTTATGTCATAGAGTATTCTGCCTATGTTTTCCTGTAAGAGTTTGATAGTGTCTGGCCTTGCAGTTAGGTCTTTAATCCATTTTGAGGTTATTTTTGTGTATGCTGTTAGGGAGTGATCTAATCTCAAACTTTTACATGTAGCTGTCCAGTTTTCCCAGCACCACTTATTGAAGAGGCTGTCCTTTCTCCACTGTACATTCCTGCCTCCTTTATCAAAGATAAGTTGACCATATGTGTGTGGGTTTATCTCTGGGCTTTCTATCCTGTTCCATTGATCTATCTTTCTGTTTTTGTGCCAGTACCATACTGTCTTGATTACTATAGCTTTGTAGTATAGTCTGAAGTCAGGGAGCCTGATTCCTCCAGCTCCGTTTTTCGTTCTCAAAATTGCTTTGGCTATTCGGGGTCTTTTGTATTTCCATACAAATTGTGAAATTTTTTGTTCTAGTCTGTGAAAAATCCCAGTGGTAGTTTGATAGGGATTGCATTGAATCTGTAGATTGCTTTGGGTAGTAGAGTCATTTTCATTATGTTGATTCTTCCAATCCAAGAACATGGTATATCTCTCCATCTATTTGTATCACCTTTAATTTCTTCCATCAGTGTCTTATAATTTTCTGCATACAGGTCTTTTGTCTCCTTAGGTAGGTTTATTCCTAGATATTTTATTCTTTATGTTGCAGTGGTAAATGGGAGTGTTTTCTTGATTTCACTTTCAGATTTTTCATCATTAGTGTATAGGAATACCAGAGATTTCTGTGCATTAATTTTGTATCCTGTAACTTGACCAAATTCATTGATTAGCTGTAGTAGTTTTCTGGTAGCATCTTTAGGATTCTCTATGTATAGTATCATGTCATCTGCAAACAGTGACAGCTTTACTTCTTCTTTTCCGACTTGGATTCCTTTTATTTCCTTTTCTTCTCTGATTGCTGTGGCTAAAACTTCCAAAACTATGTTGAATAAGAGTGGTGAGAGTGGACAACCTTGTCTTGTTCCTGATTTTAGTGGAAATGCTTTCAGTTTTTCACCATTGAGGATGATGTTGGCTGTGGGTTTGTCATATATGGCCTTTATTATGTTGAGGAATGTTCCCTCTATGCCTACTTTCTGCAGGGTTTTTATCATAAATGGGTCTTGAAAGCTTTCTCTCCATCTATTGAGATGATCATATGGTTTTTCTCCTTCAGTTTGTTAATATGGTGTATCACATTGATTGATTTGCGTATATTGAAGAATCCTTGCATTCCTGAAATAAACTACACTTGATCATGGTGTATGATCCTTTTAATGTGCTGTTGGATTCTGTTTGCTAGTATTTTGTTGAGGATTTTTGCATCTATGTTCATCAGTGATATTGGCCTGTAGTTTTCTTTCTTTGTGACATCCTTGTCTGGTTTTGGTATCAGAGTGATGGTGGCCTTGTAGAATGAGTTTTGGAGTGTTCTTCCCTCTATATTTTGCAAGAGTTTGAGCAGGATAGCTGTTAGCTCTTCTCTGTTTGGTAGAATTCGCCTGTGAAGCCACCTGGTCCTGGGCTTTTGTTTGTGGGAAGATTTTTAATCACAGTTTCAATTTCAGTGCTTGTGATTGGTCTGTTCATATTTTCTATTTCTTCCTGATTCAGTCTTGGCAGGTTGTGCATTTCTAAGAATTTGTCCATTTCTTCCAGGTTGTCCATTTTATTGGCATAGAGTTGCTTGTAGTAATCTCTCATGATCTTTTATATTTCTGCAGTGTCACTTGTTACCTCTCCTTTTTCATTTCTAATTCTATTGATTTGAGTCTTCTCCCTTTTTTTCTTGATGAGTCTGGCTAATGGTTTATCAATTTTCTTTATCTTCTCAAAAAACCAGCTTTTAGTTTTTTAATTGTTGCTATCGTTTCCTTCATTTCTTTTTCATTTATTTCTGATCTGATTTTTATGATTTCTTTCCTTCTGCTAACTTTGGGGGTTGTTTGTCGTTTCTCTAATTGCTTTAGGTGCAAGGTTAGGTTGTTTATTTGAGATGTTTCCTATTTCTTAAGGTAGGATTGTATTGCTATAAACTTCCCTCTTAGTACTGCTTTTGCTGCATCCCATAGATTTTGGGTCGTCGTGTCTGCATATTCATTTGTTTCTAGGTATTTTTTTATTTTCTCTTTGATTTCTTCAGTGATCACTTCGTTATTAAGTAGTGTATTGTACATCCTCCATGTGTTTGTATTTTTTACAGATCTTTTCCTGTAATTGATATCTAGTCTCATAGCGTTGTGATCGGACAAGATACTTGATACAATTTGAATTTTCTTAAAGTTACGAAGGCTTGATTTGTGACCCAAGTTATGATCTATCCTGGAGAATGTTCCATGAGAACTTGAGAAAAATCTGTATTCTGTTATTTTTGATGGAATGTCCTATAAATATCAATTAAGTCCATCTTGTTTAATGTATCATTTAAAGCTTGTGTTTCATTATTTATGTTCATTTTGGATGATCTGTCCATTGGTGAAAGTGGGGTGTTAAAGCCCCCTACTATGAATGTGTTACTGTCGATTTCCTCTTTTATGGCTGTTACTATTTGCCTTATGTATTGAGGTGCTCCTATGTTGGGTGCATAAATATTTACAATTGTTATATCTTCTTCTTGGATCGATCCTTTGATCATTATGTAGTGTCCTTCTTCGTCTCTTCTAATAGTCTTTATTTTAAAGTCTTTTGTCTAATATGAGAATTGCTACTCCAGCTTGCTTTTGGTTTCCATTTGCATGGAATATCTTTTTCCATCCCCTTACTTTCAGTCTGTATGTGTCTCTAGGTCTGAAGTGGCTCTATTGTAGACAGCAAATATATGGGTCTTGTTTTTGTATCCATGCAGCCAATCTGTGTCTTTTGGTGGGAGCATTTAGTCTATTTACATTTAAGGTAATTATCGATATGTATGTTCCTATTCCCATTTTCTTAATTGTTTTGGGTTCGTTATTGTAGGTCTTTTCCTTCTCTTGTGTTTCTTCCTAGAGAAGTTCCTTTAGCAGTTGTTGTAAAGCTGGTTTGGTGGTGCTGAACTCTCTCAGCTTTTCCTTGTCTGTAAAGGTTTTAAGTTCTCCATCAAATCTGAATGAGATCCTTGCTGGGTAATCTTGGTTGCAGGTTTTTCTCCTTCATCACTTTAAATATGTCCTTCCAATCCCTTCTGGCTTGCAGAGTTTCTGCTGAAAGATCAGCTCTGAACCTTATGGGGATTCCCTTGTGTGTTATTTGTTGTTTTTCCCTTGCTGCTTTTAATATGTTTTCTTTGTATTTAAATTTTGACAGTTTGATTAGTATGTGTCTTGGCGTGGTTCTCCTTGGATTTACCCTGTATGGGACTCTCTGTGCTTCCTGGACTTGATTAACTATTTCCTTTTCCATATTAGGGAAGTTTTCATCTATAATCTCTTCAAATATTTTCTCAGTCCCTTTCTTTTTCTCTTCTTCTTCTGGAATCCCTATAATTTAAATGTTGGTGCATTTAATGTTGTCCCAGAGGTCTCTGAGACTGTCCCAGTTCTTTTCATTCTTTTTTCTTTATTCTGCTCTGCAGTAGTTATTTCCACTATTTTATCTTCCAGGTCACTTATCTGTTCTTCTGCCTCAGTTATTCTGCTATTGATCCCATCTAGAGTATTTTTAATTTCATTTATTGTGTTGTTCATTGTTGTTTGTTTCATCTTTAGTTCTTCTAGGTCCTTGTTAAATGTTTCTTGCATTTTGTCTATCTATTTCCAAGATTTTGGATCATCTGTACTATCATTATTCTGAATTCTTTTTTAGGTAGACTGCCTATTTCCTCTTCATTTGTTAGGTCTGGTGGGTTTTTATCTTGCTCCTTCATCTGCTGTGTGTTTTTTTGTCTTCTCATTTTGCTTATCTTACTGTGTTTGGGGTCTCCTTTTTGCAGGCTGCAGGTTCGTAGTTCCCGTTGTTTTTGGTGTCTGTTCCCAGTAGCTAAGGTTGGTTCAGTGGGTTGTGTAGGCTTCCTGGTGGAGGGGACTAGTGCCTGTGTTCTGGTGGATGAGGCTGGATCTTGTGTTTCTGGTGGGCAGGTCCACGTCTGGTGGTGTGTTTTGGGGTGTCTGTGGACTTATTATGATTGTAGGCAGCCTCTCTGCTAATGGGTGGGATTGTGTTCGTGTCTTGCTAGTTGTTTGGCATAGGATGTCCAGCACTGTAGCTTGCTGGTCGTTGAGTGAAGCTGGGTGCTAGTGTTGAGATGGAGATCTCTGGGAGATTTTCGCTGTTTGATATTATGTGGAGCTGGGAGGTCTCTTGTGGACCAGTGTCCTGAAGTTGGCTCTCCCACCTCAGAGGCACAGCACTGACTCCTGGCTGTAGCACCAAGAGCGTTTCATCCACACGGCTCAGAATAAAAGGGAGAAGAAGTAGAAAGAAATAATTAGCAGAAGTAGAAAGAAAGAAACAAAGAAAGAAAGAAAGAAGGGAGGGAGGGAGGAAGGGGAGAAGGAAGGAAAACAGAAAGAAGATAAAGTATAATAAAATAAAATATAATAAAGTTATTAAAATAATTATTAAGGGAAAAAAATAATTTTAAAAAAACGGACGGATAGAACCCTAGGGCCAATGGTGGAAGCAAAGCTATACAGACAAAAGCATACACACTCTCAAAAAGAGGAAAAGGGGAAAAAATCATAAATCTTGCTCTGAAAGTCCACCTCCTTAATGTGGGATGATTCGTTGTCTATTCATGTATTCCACAGATGCAGGGTATGTCAAGTTGATTGTGGAGCTTTAATCCGCTGCTTCTGAGGCTTCTGGGAGAGATTTCCCTTTCTCTTCTTTGTTCTCACAGCTCCCAGGGGCTCAGCTTTGGATTTGGCCCCGCCTCTGCGTGTAGGTCTCCGCAGTGCGGCTGTTCTTCGCTCAGACAGGGCGGGGTTAAAGGAGCCGCTGATTCAGGGGCTCTGGCTCACTCAGGCGGGGCGGAGAGAGGGACACGTTGGGCGGGGCGAGCATGCGGCGGCAGAGGCCAGCGTGACGTTGCACCAGCCTGAGGCGCGCAGTGCGTTCTTCCGGGAGAGTTGTCCCTGGACCACGAGACCCTGGCAAAGGCGGGCTGCGCAGGCTACCCGCAAGGGGGGTGTGGAGAGTGACCTGTGCTCGCACACAGGCTTCTTGGTGGCGGCAGCAGCAGCCTTGGCGTCTCCTGCCCGTCTCTGGGGTCCGCGCTTTTAGCCGCGGCTCGCTTCCGACTCTGGAGCTCCTTTATGCTGCACTCTTAATCCCCTCTCCTCGCGCACCAGGAAACAAAGAGGGAAGAAAAAGTCTCTTGCCTCTTCGGCAGGTCCAGACTTTTCCCCGGACTCCCTCCCGGCTAGCCGTGGCGCACTAACCCCCTGCAGGCTGTGTTCTCGCCACCAACCCCAGTCCTCTCCCGGCGCTCCGACCGAAGCTCGAGCCTCAGCTCCCAGCCCCGCCTGCCCCGGCGGGTGAGCAGACAAGCCTCTCGGCCTGGGGAGTGCCAGTCGGCACTGACTCTCTGTGCGGGAATCTGTCCGCTTTGCCCTCAGCACCCCTGTTGCTGTGCTCTCCTCTGTGGCTCCAAAGCTTTCCCCCTCCGCCACCCGCAGTCTCCGCCCGCGAAGGGGCTTCTCAGTGTGTGGAAACGTTTCCTCCTTCACCGCTCCCTCCCACTGGTTCAGGTCCCGTCCCTATCCTTTTGTCTCTGTTTATTCTTTTTTCTTTCGCCCTACCCATGTATGTGGGGGGTTTCTTGCCTTTTGGGAGGTCTGAGGTCTTCTGCCAGTGTAGGTGTTCTGTAGGAGTTGTTCCCCGTGTAGATGTATTTCTGGTGTATCTGTGGGGAGGAAGGTGATCTCGCGTTTTACTCGTCCGCCATCTTCCCGGAAGCCCCACTCCACTGGGTTTTGTCATTGAACATGTGTTGATGTTGCAGAGTTGACCACCATTTATATAAGCTCTCCTCAGACTTGTCCGAAGAGCACACTCTACCCCCATTAGCTACAACCCAGAAAAAGAACATCAACCCTCAGACGCACTGCTTTGATGTCACTTCATCCCTCACCCACTCAGGGACTAGAAAAGAATAAGCTGCACAGAATTATTGCACTAACAGTGTAGGTAAGGGGTTTGTTGTTCTTTGACTTTTTCTTTGAAAATCTGATAATTTCTCAGTGATCTGAAAGTCATTAAACTAACTTGTATCCATTTTGTCATCCTTTGATTTGATTTACTCTAGTCACACTTAGCAAACTGTGACTCTTACAAATCATATTTAAAAGGCTGTGTTTCTCTGTTTCTGAATGTGTGTCTCAGAAAGAACGTGAAAAAGATAACTGCAGGATTAATGCAGGAGCTCTTTGTAGGATAGACTCTAAAAGAACCCAGAAGCTGAATGTGTGATGTGTAATGAAACCAAGGAGATGCTTTACAGTTGTGATTTTTATGAAATTTGTTTGTAATTTTAAAAAACATTTTTAATTTGAAATAATTATAGATTCATGGAAGTTTCCAAAAATGTACAGGGAAGCTCTGTGTACTCTTCACCCTATGTCCTCCAGGGGTGTCTCAACCAGGAAATTAACATTAGTAAAACACACAGGGCTTATTAGATTTCCACAGTTTACATGCAGCCATTTGTGTGTGTGTGTGTAGTTCTATGCAATTTTACACATGTACAGATTCATGCATTCATGTATATCACATGTATAGCTTCACTGCCACAATCCAGATGCACAGCTGTTTCATAACCACAAGGCTTCCTCATGCCACCCCTTTGTAGCCACACCCACCCCTTCCCTAGTCCTTAACCCCTGACAATCACTAACCTGTTCTTCATTCCTACGATTTTGTTATTTTAATAATGTTATATAAATGGAATTATATAGAAGTAAGCATTGAGATTTTTTTCACTCAGAATGAGTAGTAAAAACATGAGATTTGTCCAGGTAATAATGTGTGACCAGCCTGTTTGTTTCTTTTTATTTCTGAGTAGTATTCCATGGTAGGGACGTCCCACAGTTTGTTTAACCAGTCACCTACTAAGGGACATCAGGTTTCCATATTTTGGCTGCTATGAATAAAGCTGTTATGAATATTCAGGTACAGATTTTTATGTAAATGAAATCTTCTATTTATCTAGGATAAGTATCCAAGTCTGCATTGCATGTTTAGTTTTATAAGAAATTGCCAGGCCATTTTCCAGAGTGCCTGTATCATTCTATATTCCCATCAGCAGTTTATGAGTGATCCAGTTTTCCCCACGTTTGCCAGAATTAGGTGTTGTCACTATTTTTTATTTTAGCCCCACTAATAGTTGTATAGTGATATTTCATTGTGGTTTTAATTTGCGTTTCTCTGATGGCTAATGATGTTGAGCATCTTTTCATGTGCTGATTTGCAATCTGTATATCCTCTTTGGTGAAATATCAATCTGAGTCTTTCACCCGTTTTTCTAATTGGTTGTTCATTTTCTATACCATTTAGCTTTTAGAGTTCTTTATACATTCTAGATATAAGTACTGTGTCAGATACATGGTTTGTAAATATTTACCCCCAGTCTGTAGCTTATCCTTTCATATTCTTAACAGGGTCTTTTGTAGAGGAAGAGTTTTTAAATTTGATTCAGTTAGGGGTGTGTGTGTGTGTGTGTGTGTGTGTGTGTGTGTCTGTATCATAGTTTTGGTGTCAAATCTAAGATTTACTTAGCTCCAGTCCTGAAGATTTTCTCTTATTTTATTTCAAATTTCATAGTTTATATTTTACATTTAAGTCTATGATCATTTTGAGTTGATTTTTATAATGTATATTTTTAAGAAGATCTTTTTTAGAAAAGAGGAATCTGTCATCATCTTTGTCTTAAGCTTTACCTATTTGCTGTTATCAAGTAACTAGTTCAAAGCAACATAACCAAAATGTAGCTTGAGCACTTCTCATAGAAGACTGAAAAAAACTTTTATGCTTTGAGCCTGTGAGCTTCCCTTTTTATACTTACTGTGATTTCTCAAAATTAAAAGTAAAGTTAAAACTATAGTACAAACCCAAACCCTTCTCAACATATCAGCCTCTGAAATCATCTATCACGTATTACAGGGCAATGTCTTCTAGTATAGATTTGGAAAATGGTTACATCTATCTTATGATCAAGGATAACTGTAGTCTTTCCTAAAATTCACATTTTTTTAAACTTTAAAATTCTCTGAGAAGGGCTTCCCTGGTGGCGCAGTGGTTGAGAGTCCGCCTGCCGATGCAGGGGACATGGGTTCGTGCCCCGGTCCGGGAAGATCCCACATGCTGCAGAGCGGCTGGGCCCGTGAGCCATGGCCGCTGAGCCTGCGCATCCGGAGCCTGTGCTCCGCAACGGGAGAGGCCACGGCAGTGAGAGGCCCGCGTACCGCAAAAAAAAAAAAAAAAATTCTCTGAGAAAAAAATGCCTATTAATATTTAAGTCATCAAAGTGAACTAAAGTGAGAGTCTTTTCCTTGCTGTAACTTCTTTCCTATAATTGAGCATGTGTTTCTTGAAAAAGAGAATATTCTCTACAAATTGTCACAAGAAAGAGAATTGCCTCTTTCTCTTATTACTTTTTGCTAAAATTACATGCTTCCATCTACCCCTTATCACAGTCACCATTCCAAGGTCAAATAGCTCATTTCCCCAAGGATGTAGTGATTCTTCTTTCTACTGTGCCAGAGGCAGAGTCCTGATTTTTGCTCTCATAGGAGAACTTTTAAAATACCAATATTACAATGGAGGATAATACTTCCTAAAAGTTTTCTTAAGGGTTGAGAATCCAGGAACTTAAAAGGATTTTTGATTGAAATAATTCAGCCCTTGGAACCAGAATCAGGAAATTAGAAAAACAGACAAGACATTTTTCTTGTCTCAGGCTAGGACTCCCAATGGTAGGAATATCTACCCCCAAACTAGGTCACTAGACTGGAAATTAAAAATATACAAAGAAGCAGAACAAGTGATGGCAATGGTAAAGATAAATAGAAACAGATAGTTCGACACCATCCAATTGTACTCATGGGCAACATCTAGTGTATGGAGAACACCTATTATAAAAATGTCATTTCCTTAGAGCCCTAGGAGTTAGGATGGAAAGGAAAAGTACTGAGACTCAAAGAGAACTAATTTAACTGTGATTTTCTTTCGGCCTGGACCACTCCCCCACTCTCTGCCCACTACCACCCTTAGTTTTATAGGACTCATATCTCTAGCCACAGGAAATAAATATTTGAGGCCAAAATTCTAAGATAAAAGCCCTAGAGAAGAAAGCAGAAAAGAGATAATACAGGAATACGTCATCAGCAGGTGAAACCGGAAGACCCACCGATAAGAGGAACTTCCAAGTCCACAAGAAAATGAATTCGATATACATCTTCCTATAGACTCACTCAGATGATGAAGATGGCTCTGTCTACGCCAACAAGAGGGAGACCATCTAATTGCAAACCTGAAAATAATACCATATGACGAAAATCTGTACAAACAGAAAGGGGATTTATGGTACATGGAAATAGAAGTATCCTTATGGTGATGAGAGTTGGACGAATACAAGAACTAATTGATACACAATTATCTAACAGCATCCAAAGGGTAGAAGCTCTGTATCTGTTGATATTATCAATTAATTCATTCTTCAGTTAGCCAATATTTAATGTGCAACCACTATGTGCCATGTACTGTGTAATGTACAATACATACATGTTTCCTGACTGTATGGAACTCACAGTTACGGGCATAGCAGGAATTTTAGAAGTCTATACATAAGTATAGATATAGATGTAGATTATAAAAACATATTAATTGCAACACTTCCTTTTGTCTTGGACTTGGAAGAGAGCCTTCAGTACATGAGAACCGTTGGAGAGAGTCCACAATACATGCTTGGGTACACTTCCAAAACATATATGAAGTGCATTTGTTCAACTTTCCTTAGCCTATCATGCAGAGTAATGATATATGAGAAAACTGATAATTCACTGAAGAGTTAGAGCAAACAGAAGTGAAGCTGTGATGGTGTGTCTTCCTCAATCTTCCTGAAGCCAAGTTAGAGGAGATTCGGAAGATTGGCTCAGAGAGTTTGAAATGCATCCCCTGGAGTTTGGAGGATTCAGAGGGTCACACTAGGCAGCAATGACAATTTCTCTCACTTTACTGTACTTACGGCCAGAATGCTGATTACTCTGTTATTTTTATCTCTGTGTATATGTGACAGAAAGGTGGCTCATACTTGTTAAATTGAGTGAGAAGCTAGAGAAAGTAGATGATGAGGTATGACACGGAGTCACGTAGACATGAGTAAAATGTCAGAGAGAGAGAGAGAGAATAACACAAAGAGAGGACACAGTGTAGAGCTAAACCTTGCAGACGCACAATAGTTAATGACTGGAAGGGAGATGAAGGTGTGTGCAGGAGTGAGAGAGGGAACAGCCCAAGAAGTAGGTACAAACCTCAGCGAGTGTTTTGTCAGAGAAGAAGCTGTTTCTCTAAGAAAGAGAGAAACTTTCTCTAAGGAAGAGAGGATTTGAAGCAAGAGTAAATGGTCACAACTCATGTGTCTAAAGTTTCTCAGAGGTCAGCAATGATGAGGTTTGGAAATTGCGGTTGATTTATAAAACCGAGGTTATTAGTACTGTTTGAGGGCTTAGCTAGTGGAGGAATTAAAGCCAGATATATGTATACCCTTTAATCCAGAAATTCTAATATATATGCCCTATAGCAGTGTGTAAATATGTTCACCAAAGAACGTGTATAAGAATATTCATAATACCACTATTGATAACAGCCAAAGGCAGGAAAAATCCAAAGAACCAGTTAAGCAGGTAGCTAAATAAATTCTGGTATGTTCATACAGCAATGAGAATAAACAAACTAAACTGTATACAACATGGATGACTCTTAGAAATCTGATATTAAGAAAAATATCCAGATAGAAAAAAATCCAAACTATATTATTTTAGTTGTATAATGTTCAGAAATGGGCAAAACCAATCTATCTGTGGGACCGTGGTTTCCTTGGAAGGATGGTAGTGACCAGAAGGGGATAAAACAGGGCTTCTGAAGAGCAAAACCAAGCAAGAAAGAGCAGCAGACCCAGCTTCAGTCTCTGGGAGCTCATGAATTGTTCAAATGAAGCTTCACAAAGTCCCTTTTTTAACACCAGGACAGACTTGGGGTTCAGTATGACAAGCATCAACTATAGCAACACAGGTTGCAACAAGGAAGTCATTGAGGTTTGGGGTCTTTCAGGTTTTTCTAATCACGTACAAGAGATCCAACATTAGTTGACTGCCATTTTCCAATCAGATGTATCCCATGTCCATAAATTCTAGTTTATTTGCAATGAATAATCTAGAAATAGCCTGGATGTCCTGCTAAGGTCATTCTGGATAAGAACTTAGTATGGAACAACTCCTAAACACTCCTCTTTACTTTTCAAGTATAAATGAGATTACTGTGTCCACAAATAGTTCAGCTCAGGAAACCCCAAAGGCCTCAGGTGACCTCAGAGGAAGCAGAAAACAAGCTACAGGCACACTGTTAATGCATTCCTTCCCAGATGGCATTTACTTATTTATTGGCAAAATAATCTGATGGAGATATTAGAAAAATTAGAGTTATGTGACAATCAAGAAAATTTAAAAAGGCGATTATGATTAGACAGCTCATTGATTAAGCAGACGGGATATGATTTGGGGGATGTTAGGGATCAAGTAGAGACTAGTGACTGATTTTACAACGGCTCCAGTTTGAGCTGGTATGCATGTTATCCAAAACATTCTAGAAGATTTCTCAGACTTTCAAAGTACAAATAGATTGAAATAATTGTTAAACAAGATAGGTCATTGATTATTTTAGGTCTGGTGCTTTTTAAAATTTTTGCTAAGTTTTGGGAATCCTCCTTTGAATACCTCTCGCCAATACCGCTTCCTGCACCCGATTCTAAGATACATTTTTCCTGCTTCAAATCTTTGATTTATTCCCTTGTAAACTACTTACATCTATTTTCTTCATTAAAAGTTGTCTCTGAAAGACTTTACTTATTTCTGATATTTTTTATGAAATTTAACTGTTTAGTTAATTACTTCATGACTTGGCTACATAAGTCTATCGTGGTCTCTCTCTCTCTCCTTCTCCCTGACACACACACACACACACACACACACACACACACACACACACACACTTATGCTTTCTTTTCAGGAAAGTTGTTCTTTATTGGGATCATTGTTTTTTGTATAGTAGGAGTAGAAAATCCTTACACAAGGAAGAATATCTTTCTTTTTAGAATTCCAGATGAAAACATATCCACCAGGTTAATTTCCACCTAATATCACCACACAATAGCACAGAGACATTACTCTTTCAGATGTTATATTACAGCTACTATGAACATATGTGGTACAGAATTGTCTGAAATTGAGGCCATCTGGAGTCATTAGGAGCTAAACTGTACAACAAAGCCTTGATGTAAGAGAATATTGTGTAACAGGCAAAATATGAGTGTTTAGTAGTTGTAGAGTGAAAATGTCTATACTCCAGGGTCACAGAAATGATCAGGGAGCCCATACCAGAAAGACTGAAGGTAAATTCCTCTTCACCTCCTGGGAATTATCAAGGAAATCATCAAATACCCGTGTGTTCATTCCACCATTATTTGTTACTGTGAGTAAAACAATCTAAACAGCTAGTAAGACAGAATTTGCCAAAAAAGTATTATAAAATCATACATTGGGGGCTTCCCTGGTGGTGCAGTGGTTGAGAATCTGCCTGCTAATGCAGGGGACACGGGTTCGAGCCCTGGTCTGGAAGGATCCCACATGCCGCGGAGCAACTAGGCCCGTGAGCCACAACTACTGAGCCTGCGCGTCTGGAGCCTGTGCTCCGCAACAGGAGAGGCCGTGATAGTGAGGAGTCCCGCGCACCGCGATAAAGAGTGGTCCCCGCTTGCCACAACTAGAGAAAGCCCTCGCACAGAAACGAAGACCCAACACAGCAAAAATAAATACATTAATTAATAAACTCCTACCCCCAACATCTTCTTAAAGAAGAAAATCATACATTGGAATATCACCATGAGAATGTGTGATTTCGATCTGTAAATAATGCTGGGCAAATAATAATTCCACAATATACTGTTGGGTAAAAACTCAGAATGGAAAACATCCTATAAAATGTGATTCTGTAGCAGAGTTTTTCCTGACTAGTAGAACTTTTGAGTTGTTCTGTTTTGTTTTGAGTATTACTTCTTTGGATATTCTATTTTATCTGCATTAAACTTGCATATAGAGAATGTGATCAGGTAATGGGGCTGGTTCTGAGCAAACTGAAGAGCTTCATTCCTCCTTGGTGTCAAGACTTGTGGTGACATTTATTCTATATACATCATTCCAGGTCATTCATGGCACAGCATGAGACAATGGGACAGGGAGAGTCCAAGAAGTGCCATTTAACAGATACTTCAGATCTAACATAATGACAAGACTTAGTCAGCAATGCATGAATATTTGTGCAATGAACCTAAAAGTCTAACAATTCAGGTGCAGATTTGGCCAGATATTACTGAATTTTTTTAAACCAAATCACTTGCTTTAATATAATCACCATAAAAAAGTTTTAAATATTTTTTTGGCAAATGATCTACTTCAAGATGAAGAATTGAAGATAAAGATGCTTTTGATGAATGACACTTTTAGATATGTTCTCTGAGCCAGAGAGAGAGCATTTTCCTTAGATTGAGGTTTACACTTCTAACTCCCCTGCCCCGCTGACACGGCCCCTGCCTTCTCCTGTCCTTACCGAGAATCTCACTAAGGTTTTCATAGCTGGGAGACACCTCACGTTGAGATCTGAGGTTTCTGTGGGGTTCCCACAGGGACCTGCATCACTGTGGTCTCTCAGAGCACAGAAATACACCGCTGAGTCCCCAAGCTGCAAGGCTGTGATGGTAAGGCTGATGGAACTGGCTGTTTTCTGGAAGTTCAAAAACTACCGACCCTCTGTTGTATTCACTCATTGTAAGACTCCTGATGAATAAGGAAAATCATTTCCCCACTTGGTGTTTGTTTGTACCAGAATAAATAATAATTGTAACTACTAGCTTCATATACACAATCCAAGGTTACATCCTCCTTCTCCAGCATAGAAATTTCTGGCTGGTTCTATTTTTTTCAATTCTTTTTTTTTTTTTTTTAAGAAGATGTTGGGGTAGGAGTTTAGTAATTAATTTATTTATTTTTGCTGCGTTGGGTCTTAGTTTCTGTGCGAGGGCTTTTTCTAGTTGTGGCCAGCGGGCGCCACTCTTCATCGCGGTGCGCGGGCCTCTCACAATCGCGGCCTCTCTTGTTGTGGAGCACAGGCTCCAGACGCGCAGGCTCAGTAGTTGTGGCTCACGGGCCTAGTTGCTCCGCGGCATGTGGGATCCTCCCAGACCACGGCTCGAACCCATGTCACCTGTATTAGCAGGCAGATTTTCAACCACTGCACCACCAGGGAAGCCCCTGGCTGGTCTTGAGTTACTTTCTGGGCTGTGATGGATCCTGGGGAGAAGAAAAAAGTTTATATATATAATATATATGGAGAGAGACAGACAGAGAGACAGAGAGAGAAAATTAGGCTGATTTTCCTGGTGGAACCCCGAAGGCTGCAAGGGACAAACATAGGACTAAGACTTCTAATTCCTCTACCCATTACGCAACTCTCCTACACACCACCAGACAATAATAACCTGCCCTACCCCCAAACATGGGAGCTGAGTGGAGCTGAGTCTGTTTGTGGCCATCCTTACCAGCCTTACCAAGGCGGACAGAGGCTATGACAACTCTCAGCAGGCCAGGGAACCCCATGTTGGAAGCTCTTCCTCTGAGTGAAATGTGCTGTGTTCTGTCTCAAATTCAGGTCTAAATGCCTGCCCTGTGCCTGACAGGGCACGTGCACAAGTACTGAAGGGTGAGATGCTTCTGCACCAGAACAGGAAATGTAACTTGCTGCTATCAGTTTGCCTGTGGCACGTCATGGCTTTTTGACATGGTTGGTGAATCTAACCTGCCTCTTTAGACTTTATTGTAATTAAGTTGACAACAATTATATCAGTGCTGCAGCCATTTGCCATATTCAGCCAATGCATCTAGGATAGACATAAGTTTTATAACTAATATAATTTGTTATGATTATGGTGACTTCTGAGAACAAATAGTCATCCATGGTTTTGTATGGCTTTTCTTGGCCTGCAGCCAGACTCTACAGTGAAATAAGCTCACAGATTCTTCTTCCAGACAGGAAGATCAAACTATTTACCCTCAGTCATCATAACTGTTCTTCCTTCACTCCAAGGCATTGGTTCCTGGGGAAATTTACATTGGATAAAGTTCCTTGTCTGCTTAATGCTATCACACAGCAAGTTTCCTGGTGGACAAAATTTGTCCAGCTGTATGTGTCTAATGCCAATCAATAGTCAGTCTGTGCTAGAAACACCTTGCTTTCAAGTATCCCATCCTATAGTCAAAATGAATGTAAAATCACCAGACCATGCATTCCTAGTTCCTTGTATCAAAAATGTAGCCATTCAAAAATCACAAATGCCTTGTCATCCCACTGCTGCAGCAGCTCTGGCTCATTTCACTGAGAGCAGCGCCTCAACAGCGTTACGTCTCAGCCGCGTGGAAATTTGTGTATGATTTGCTTGGCATCCCTGTGCTGATATATGATTGTGATTCAGCTGATGCAGCTTTTAGTCATCTATTCCTTTTCTCTTCCCTAAATGAATATATTAATATCATGACATCTAACATCCATCTTACATTAAGAGAAAATATAGATGTTTTTGAAAGTCAGTCTAGAGAAGGGAGGAGTCTTTCTGGCTGAACAGGGACGCTTCTGGGGATCAGAGCTTGGGTTTTCTTTAAGACTGACATCCACCCTATTCTCCCTGAAGAACAAGTCCCAACCTCCTGGGTTTCTAGGAATTAGATCTGAACTTGATTTATTTTCCTGAAAAGCTCTAAATAAACTAAACACTGCCCAAGAAGAGAATATACCTCCTCCTCCCAAGGCTGCTCACTTCAGCCCTCCTGCTCCCCTTGGGTTTGTGTTCAGCTCCCCCTGCAGCCCCTCTCACCGTGTCACTCAGAGCACAGTAGTACACAGCCGAGTCTGATGCTTGCATTGAGGTTTTCTGCAGGTGGAAGGAGGTGTCCCTCGTAACAAGAGTGGCCTGAAAACCTTGATGCTCTGCCCTCTGGTTTGCCTTCGAGCCCTTCAGGAGGAGTTGCGGAGCTTTGTTGAGATACTGGACGTACCAGAAAAGATAGATATTTGATTCAGAGATCTGGTAAGTGCAGTGCAGGGTCCTAGGCGCCCCCTCTGAGACAGTCACTGGGCCTTCTGTCTGGTTCACTGAGTCTCCATTGGTCCCTCCTACAAGAGAATCACTTTTTTATGTTATAAATGGACAGAAGGAGAGTTTTCAGCCAGAGAAGAAAACTAAAGTTACCTATAATTATAGGAAAATGAAAAATCATGAACATTTAAGATAAAATGTTACTTACTGAATATTAAGAAGATCACAAGAACAGAGTGAGTGGCAGAAAACATGTTGGCAACGGTCCTTGCTCCCTAGAATACACCAGCTCTAATGGGGCTAGTTTGCAGCTGAATATTATAGAAACCTCACTTAGAAACTGAGAGCCCCTTTCTGCACAGCAACAGTAATCTGTCTTGTGGCTACAAAGTAAAGTCAAACCAGCACCTGAATAAAAAAAGGAACCACATTTGTAGGAAACCCCGCCCTCCGGTGCTCATCCTGAAAATTGCACCACAGCTATATCTGACCTCTTTCTCCTGATAAAATATTAATAGCTTGAGGCATAGATAAAGGAGAATGGGACAGGACTCAGAAGAGAGCTCTAAACACGAGCATGCTTAGGGAAATATTCAGTTGTTGCTTCCATCATTTTCTGCATGGTACAAGTATCTCTAGCTACCCAAATAATCCCAGGCAGAATTTTTAACTGGAATAGTCAGAGGTCTCTTCCTTGCATATGTCTCCATGACTCCCATGGGTAAGAGAGGGATTCATCTGCCTAGAAGGTGCTCCCTAATCTCCCCAAATCCTTTGCCTGAATTACTATTCATCCCCAAGACTCATTCAGCATGCCACAGAGGAAGCATTACCTAAGGCAGGTCTCAAATAATGTGTGATTGGTTGAAAAGGATTTTATCCCTATCCATCATGAAATGACATATTTGTAAAATACAATAAAAACAAATTACTGTAACTTCTTCACTGATAAAGGTAGAGTTGACCTTCCTTCCAACTGGACAACTGGACAAACTATATGAAACAAGTTTTAGACATTGGACTACAGGTAGCACAGAGATAAGGAAAACAGATGAAGTGAGCCCGAACATTGCCCAGCTTACTTCATGGAGGCATCTTCTCGGCACCAGTGCGGGAGGGATTTACCAAAAATAGCCCAGCTGTCTCACTGTGATATTGAGACGGAATAGGAGATTGGAGATATTGAAGCACCTAGAATTTGTGGACCAGTGTACCAGAGAGGAGGGACATGTACAAAAAGAGAGAGACAGAGAGAGAGATAATGACAGAGGGGGTCACTGTGAATCCTGTGCGGAGTACTAATCTGCAACAAAAGAGAGAAAACTCATCGAGTTTGGTAAACCGCCCTGAAAAGGCCTCCTTTGGGCGCATGAACCATACTTAGATGACAGCAGCTTTACACCTTTAGCCATATGAGGGATAGGTGACCTTACTTAGGTGTCTTGGTTCTTGAAACACCTTTTTTTATTTTATTTTTTATACAGCAGGTTCTTATTAGGTATCTATTTTATACATATTAGTATATATATGTCAGTCCCAATCTCCCAATTCATCCCACCACCATCCCCTCCCACCCCGGTTTCCCCGGTTTGTGTCCATATATTTGTTCTCTACATCGTGTCTCTATTCCTGCCTTGGAAACCGGTTCATCTGTACCGTTTTTCTAGATCCCACATATATGCGTTAATATATGATATTTGTTTTTCTCTTTCTGACTTACCTCACTCTGTATGACAGTCTCTAGGTCCTTACACGTCTCTACAAATAACCCAATTTCGTTCCTCTTTATGGCTGAGTAATATTCCATTGTATATATGTGCCACATCTTCTTTATCCATTCGTCTGTCAATGGGCATTTAGGTTCCTTTCATGACCTGGCTTTTGTAAACAGTGCTGCAATGAACATTGGGGTGCATGTGTATTTTTGAATTATGGTTTTCTTTGCGTATATGCCCAGTAGTGGGATTGCTGGGTCGTATGGTAGTTCTACTTTTAGTTTTTAAGGAAACTCCATACTGTTCTCCATGGTGGCTGTATCTATTTACATTCCCACCAACAGTGTAAGAGGGTTCTCTTTTCTCCACACCCTGTCCAGAATTTGTTGTTGTAGATTTTCTGATAATGCCCATTCTAACCAGTGTGAGGTGATACCTCATTGTAGTTTTGATTTGCATTTCTCTAATAATTAGTGATGTTGAGCAGCTTTTCATGTGCTTCTTGTCCATCAGCATGTCTTCTTTT
The DNA here is from genome assembly GCF_951394435.1 of Stenella coeruleoalba. Classification (NCBI taxonomy): domain Eukaryota; kingdom Metazoa; phylum Chordata; class Mammalia; order Artiodactyla; family Delphinidae; genus Stenella; species Stenella coeruleoalba. The sequence continues at coordinate 74,665,404 of NC_137147.1, forward strand.
TAGAAATGACTATTTAGGTCTTTTGCCCATTTTTGGATTGGGTTGCTTGTTTTTTTAATATTGAGCTACATGAGCTGTTTATATATTTTTTAGATTAATCTTTTGTCCATTGATTCGTTTGCAAATTTTTTCTCCCATTCTGAGGGTTGTCTTTTCATCTTGTTTATAGTTTCCTTTGCTGTGTAAAAGCTTTTAAGTTTCATTAGGTCCCATTTGTTTATTTTTGTTTTTATTTGCATTACTCTAGGAGGTGAGTCAAAAAAGATCTTGCTGTTGTTTATGTCAAAGAGTGTTCTTCTATGTTTTCCTCTAAGAGTTTTATATTGTCTGGTCTTACATTTAGGTCTTTAATCCATTTTGAGTTCATTTTTGTGTATGGTGTTAGGGAGTGTTCTAATTTCATTCTTTTACATGTAGCTGTCCAGTTTTCCCAGCACCACTTATTGAAGAGACTGTCTTTTCTCCAATGTATATCCTTGCCTCCTTTGTCATAGATTAGTTGACCATAGATGCATGGGTTTACTCTGGGCTTTCTATCCTGTTCCATTGATCTATATTTCTGTTTTTGTGCCAGTACCATACTGTCTTGATTACTGTAGCTTCGCAGGGTAGTCTGAAGTAAGGGAGCCTGGATCCTCCAGCACCATTTTTCTTTCTCAAGATTGCTTTGGCTATTCAGGGTTTTCTGTGTTTCTATACAAATTGTGAATTTTTTTGTTCTAGTTCTGTGAAAAATGCCATTGGTAGTTTGATAGGGATTGCACCGAATCTGTAGATTCGGTGCAATCCCTATCAAGCTTTGGGTACTGTAGTCATTTTCACAATATTGATTTTTCCAATCCAAGAACATGGTATATATCTCCGTCTGTTTGTGTCATCATTGATTTTTTCATCAGTATCTTATAGTTTTCTGAGTACAGGTCTTTTGTCTCCTTAGGTAGGTTTGTTCCTAAGTGTTTTATTCTTTTTGATGTGATGTTAAATGGGATTGTTTCCTTAATATCTCTTTCTGACCTTTTGCTGTTAATGTGTAGGAATGCAAGATATTTCTATGCATTCATTTTGTATCCTGCAACTAAACCAAATTAACTGATTAGCTCCAGTAGTTTTCTGGTGACATCTTTAAGATTATCTATGTATAGTAGCATGTCATCTGCAAACAGTGACAGATTTACTTCTTCTTTTCCAATTTGGATTCCTTTTACTTCTTTTTCTTCTCTGATCTCAGTGGCTAGGACTTCCAAAACTATGTTGAATAAAAGTGGAAAGAGTGGACATCCTTGTTTTGTTTCTCATCGTAGAGGAAATGCTTTCAGTTTTTCACCATTGAGAGTGATGTTTGCGGTGGGTTTGTCATATATGGCCTTTATGATGTTGAGGTATGTTCCCTCTGTACCCACTTTCTGGAGAGTTTTTATCATAAATTAGTGTTGAATTTTGTCAAAAGCTTTTTCTGCATCTATTGAGATGCAGATTTTATTATTCTGGTTTTTATTCTTGAATTTTAATATGGTGTATCACACTGATTGATTTGTGTATATTGAAGAATACTTGCATCCCTGGGATAAATCCCAGTTGATCACGGTGTATGATCCTTTTAATGTATTGTTGGATTCTGTTTGCTAGTATTTTGTTGAGGATTTTTGCATCTATATTCATCAGTGATACTGGTCTGTAATTTTCATTTTTGTAGTATCTCTGTCTGGTTTTGGTATCAGCGTGATGTTGGCCTCGTAGAATGAGTTTTGGAGTGTTCCTTCCTCTGCAATTTTTTGGAAGAGTTTGAGAAGGATGGGTGTTAGCTCTTCTCTAAATGTTTGATAGAATTCACGTGTGAAGCCATCTGGTCCTGGACTTTTGTTTCTTGGAAGATTTTTAATCACAGTTTCAATTTCATTATTTGTGATTGGTCTGTTTATATTTTCTGTTTCTTCTTGGTTGAGTCTTATGATGCCTTGTATTTCTGTCTCTTATGATGCCTTGTATTTCTGGGGTGTCCATTGTAACTTCTCCTTTTTCATTTCTAATTTTATTGATTTGAGTCCTCTCCCTCTTTTTCTTGATGAGTCTGGCTAAATGTTTATCAATTTTGTTTATCTTCTCAAAGATCCAGCTTTTAGTTTTATTGATCTTTGCTACTTTTTTCTTTGTTTCTATTTCATTTATTTCGTCTCTGATCTTTATGATGTCTTTCCTTCTACCAACGTATGGGTTTTGTTTGTTCTTTCTCTAGTTCCTTTAGGTGTAAGGTTAAACTGTTTATTTTAGATGTTTCTTGTTTCTTGAGGTAGGATTGTATTGCTATAAACTTCCGTCTTAGAACTGCATTTGCTTCATCCCATAGGTTTTGGATCATTGTGTTTTCATTGTCGCTTGTTTCTTGGTATTTTTTCATTTCTTCTTTGATTTCTGCAGTGATCTCTTGGTTAATTAGTCACTTATTGTTTAACCTCCATGTGTTTGTGTTTTTTTACCTTTTATTCCCTGTAATTTATTTCTAATCTCATAGCGTTGTGGTCGGAAAAGATGCTTGATATAATTTTATTTTTCTTAAATTTACTGAGGCTTCATTTGTGACCCAAGATGTGGTCTGTCCTGGAGAATGTTCCGTGTGCACTTGAGAAGAAAGTGTAATCTGCTGTTTTTGGATGGAACGTCCTGTAAATATCAGTTAAATCTACCTGGTCTATTGTGTCATTTAAAGCTTGTGTTTCCTTATGAATTTTCTGTCTGGATGATCTGTCTATTGCTGTAAGTGAGGTGTTAAAGTCCCCCACTATTATTGTGTTACTGTCGATTTCCTCTAGCTGTTAGCATTTGCCTTATGTATTGAGGTGCTCCTATTTCAGGCGCATATATATTTATAATTGTTATATCTTCTTCTTGGATTGATCCCTTGATCATTATGTAGTGTCTTTTCTTGTCTCTTGTAACATTCTTTATTCTGAGGTTTATTTATCTGATATGAGTATTGCTACTCAACTTTCTTTTGATTTCCATTTGCATGGAATATCTTTTTCCATATCCTCACTTTCCCTCTGTATGTATCTCTAGGTCTGAAGTGGGTCTCTTGTAGACAGCATATATATGGGTCTTGTTTTTGTATCCATTCAACGAGCCTGTGTCTTTTGGTTGGGGCATTTAATCCATTTACATTTAAGGTAATTATGGATATATATGTCCCTATTCCCATTTTCTTAATTGTTGTGCGTTTCTTTTTGTAGGTCCTTGTCTTCTCTTGTGCTTCCCACTTAGAGAAATTCCTTTAGCATTTGTTTTAGAGCTGGATTGGTGGTGCTGAGTTCTCTTAGCTTTTGCTTGTCTGTAAAACTTTTGATTTCTCCATCAAATCTGAATGATATCTTTGCTGGATAGAGTAATCTTGGTTGTAGGTTCTTCCCTTTCATCACTTTAAATATATTGTGCCACTCCCTTCTGGCTTATAGAGTTTCTGCTGAGAAGTCAGCTGTTAACCTTACAGGAGTTCTCTTGTATGCTATTTGTAGTTTTTCTCTTGTGTGCTTTTCATAATTTTCCTCTGTCTTTAAATTTTGTCTCTTTGATCACTATGTGTCTCAGTGTGTTTCTCCTTGGGTTTATCCTGCCTGGGACTCTCTGTGCTTCCTGGACTTGGGTGGCTATTTCCTTTCCCATGTTAGGGAAGTTTTCGACTGTATTCTCTTCAAGTATTTTCTTGGCTCCTTTCTCTCTCTCTTCTCCTTCTGGGACCACTATAATGCGAATGCTGGTGAGTTTAATGTTGTCCCAGAGGTCTCTTAGGCTGTCTTTATTTCTTTTCATTCTTCTTTTGTTATTCTGTTCCATGGCACTGAATTCCACCATTCTGTCTTCCAGGTCACTTATCCATTCTTCTGCCTCGGTTATACTGCCATCGATTCCTTCTAGTGTATTTTTCATTTGAGTTATTGTATTTTTCAACTCTGTTTGCTTGTTCTTGAATTCTTCTCGGTGTTTGTTCTCTAATTCTTCTAGGTCTTTGTTAAACATTGCTTGCATCTGCTCAGTCTTTGCCTCCATTCTTTATCTGAAGGTCCTGGATCACTATCATTATTCTGAATTCTTTTTCTGGAAGGTTGCCTTCTCCACTTCATTTAGTTGTTTTGAAACACCTTCTTTTCACTTCTTGTCACATTCTTGTTTTAATTCAAATAAGTAATTTATTAAGAAAATAGAGTTTCGATACTTAATAGTATTAGCCAAACTCTCTTCATTCCAGAGGCACATGTGTGGTATTTATCTGTGTCCTGTTTCTTTGTTATTAGGGATTCAGGAATCTCAATGTAAAGAACTGTTTGATCAGTGTCGGTCAGCTTGTTTGTCTAGTTTCTTGTGCAATTATTTGTGCTAGTGAAGTGAACACAGCAGAAGATTTGACAGGGTCATTTCATAGCTTATTCTTTCCCTAGGATTGGGTTTACTTTATGCAAAGTATGACTGTATTTATAGCAAGAAGTCAAAACATTGTTACTTGCTCACATCAACTATTTTAAGGCATGGGGACTTTGTTTCTGCAGACAGCTGTGATGTTGCCTTACACAGGCTCTCAGGGCAGTGCCGTCAATCTAGTAACAGTGGCTATGACTAAGTCAGTTGAACACAAGAATCGTCTTCAAATGATACATATTCACCTAGATAGATTTTCTCACCAGTTAAAATGATCTATTTCTTTAGCTCTTACTAAAATTAGGGTCTTGAGTAGAGTTATCCTGCTGGCAAGACTCTCTGGCTCAGCGGACCACCTAGGTACTCTTATATTATTGTGCGTGTTCAGGAATCCCTAGGCTCAAGCATTCATTCTGGAAATTTACAGAGTTGTCTACAATGTGTAAACCAAAACCAGACACGATTCCTATCTCAAATTGCTTTCAGTTGAGTGAGGAGCAGGTAAGTAAAACAAATCTTACGCCCTGCCTGTACTCCCACTAGCCTGGACCCAGCCATGTGGAATGAGGGCTCAGACTGGAAGTAGAGAGCTGATGCAGTTATCACCAGGGAAATAAAACCTTCTTGACTACTATATTTCCACTATTTAGATTTATTTTTGTTCTTTTATCTCCCTCTCCATTTCTTTGGCCTGTTTATCCTGATTTTTAACTCCCAATGCTCAGGTGTCCAATACCCAGTGTGCAGGACTCCAGAATGTTAGGGAAGAAGGCAGTGTTTACCTTCAGGTGGGTGTCCAGACATCCACCCTGTTAGGTGAGGACAGTGACTACATCTTCCAGTACCATTAAAACTATGATAACTGTTAAATTCTCCATTATGCAGTATGCAGAAAGCAAACAGCATGGCTGGCTGAGAAGCAGCAGGAGGTTTTGTTTGGAGTTACATAAAAGTTGACAGAACTATTCCTCTAGTTTCTTGATCCTTTGGTGGAATCGTCAAGAAAATCTTGGCTCAGGTGTTATGCAAGACAAACTGCCCTGCAAGATCCCTGTATAGCACAGGGAACTATACTCAATATCTTGTAATAACCTATAATGGAAAAGAATCTGAAATAGGATAGATACGTATGTATAACTGAATCACTTTGCTGTACACCTGAAACTAACACAACACTGTAAATCACCTATACTTCAGTAAAAATGTTTAAAAAATATTCTTAACACTTTTATCGATTTAAAGAACTGAGATGCTTTTATTTGTAAAGTGCCGTTATTCCATTTGTCTTTACTTTGTTAAAAATAACGTAAAGAACACAAAAGCCTCAAAACCAAGGGGAGTATTCTAAGTTGGCCATACAGATGATTAGAAATATGCTTTTGTTATTTAATTTGTTGCTATCAAACAAAAAACTGCAAATCTAAAAATTCCCATGTAATTCCTACACCCCAGAAGTTGACAAACAGTTTTTCTGTAAAGGGTCAAATAGTAAATAGTTTAGGATTTGAAGTCATATAGTCTCTATCGTGACTACTCAACTATGCTCTTATAACACGAAGCATCCATGGTCAATGCATAAATAAATGGACATGGCTGTTTTCCAATAAAACTTTATTTCCAAACACAGGTGGCAGGCTGCTCTGCCCTGTGGGCTGTGCTTTGCCAATCCCTGCTATGCCATAAGAATGTATCCATAAACTTCCAAAGATTTCTTTTTTTTAACAAATATTATCGTATCCTTTTGAGGAGACTTAAAATAAAGAATACATTAATGGATAGAAAAGAAGAAGAAGGATATTAGATGATCCTAATGCCTAAGATACATTGATGCTGAGTTTTCAAGGGTGAGACACACAGATATGGACGCTACCATTAAGGAACTCACAGAAGTAGTAGTGAAAACAGGTCTTAATCAAATAATCAAAGAAATAAAGGAGAAACTGCAAATGTGAAAATGCAGAGGTCTATAATTCTAAAAATGCCCCCTAGCTTCCTTCAGCTACTGACTCTTGGACAGATGTATAAGAATGGATAGGCATTTACCATTTTTTTTACTCTTTTGAAGGGAGGAAAAAAATTTAGGAAACGGAAAATAAATAAGAAATCACCTACAGTTGCTATGAAGGGGTCATATAGTAGGAAAAAGGTACTTTTAAGAAACTTAAGGACTTCCCTGGCGGTGCGGTGGTTAAGAATCCTCCTGCCAATGCAGGGGACATGGGTTCAAGCCCTGGTCCAGGAAGATCCCACATGCCGTGGAGCACCTAAGCCTGTGCACCACAACTACTGAGCCTGTGCTCTAGAGCCCACGAGCCACAACTACTGAGCCCACGTGCCACAAGTACTGAAGCCCGCGCACCTAGAGCACGTGCTGTGCCACAGAGAAGCCACCGCAATGAGAAGCCCGCAAACTGCAACGACGAGTAGCCCCAACTCAGCACAACTGGGGAAAATCCACACGCAGCAACAAAGACCCAACGCAGCCCAAAATTAATTAATTAATTAAAAAAAAAGAAACTTAAATAATACCAGTATTGTTGAAGAGAGAGAGAGACAGAAAGGGAGAGAGATTAGGAGTACATTGTGAAATGAGGTTGGAGAGGTAACAAGATCCTAAATTATGCAAGGTGTTGTAGGTCAATATAAGAAGTTTTGGGACTTCCCTGGTGGCACAGTGTTTAAGAATCCACCTGCCAAAGCAGGGGACATGGGTTTGAGCCCTGGTCCAGGAAGATCCCACATGCCTTGGAGCAACTAAGCCTGTGCACCACAACTAGTGAGCCTGCACTCTAGAGCCTACAAGCCACAACTACTGAGCCCATACACCGTGACTACTGTAGCCCGTGCACTCTAGGGCCTGTGTACCGCAACGACTCAGCCTGCGTGCTGCAACTACGGAAGCCTGTGTACCTAGAGTCCGTGCTCCACAGCAAGAGAAGCCACCACAATGAGAAGCCTGTGCACCGCAACGAAGAGTAGCCCTGGCTTACCACAACTAGAGAAAGCCCGCACGCAGCAACGAAGACAAAATGCACCCAAAAATAAAATAAATAAAAATTTTAAAAGAAGTTTCTCTTTTTTCTAAGAGCAAATGGGGATCCAGGTGATTGACATGGTCAAATCTGCACTCTGACAAGATCATTCTCACTGTGGTACAAAGGACTACATTGAAGAATGATGGGGTGTGTCACATGCTGGGGAGCAAGGGACTTAAATGGATTTTTAATTAGGATGGTGGAGGTGAATTAGCGTGTGGGGTTTGTGACATGTTCTGGAGACCTTTAGGAAGCAAAGTCAACAGAACTGGGAGATAGACTGGATATAGTATTTCAAAAATGAATAACTATGAAGCAAAAAACCCCATATGAGTCTTAATATACCCTAAACTGAGGATAGCAGAAATTGCTATTTGCCTAAAGAATGCCCATTCTCTCCTATTTTTTACTAATAGAACCACAGTTTTGATGTGAGTGACATCATGCTGAGACTGAAAAAATACTGACATCCCAGACTCCTTTGCAGACGTGAGAAAGGTGGGGACATGGAATAACACTTTGGTAAGTGAAATGTAGCAGCTGTTGGGTGGATTTTCTGGAAATGATTGACTTGGCCAGCATGTACTCATTTGCATCTTGACGTTCTCTTTCTTTCTGTCTGTAATGCGTATAAAGTGGATGGATCTCTAGCAGTTTCTGCCAAGTATATAAACAAAAGTGACACTTTAAGGACAAGAGACAGAGAGCTAGAAGGAAGCCCCTTGATTTTTTTATAACGTGATGACGGTAGTATAGCAGCCCTGGACTGCAGATAATACATATGACAGAGATTCTTTACGTGAGAGGAAAGTAAACTCCACCTTGTTAAAAACATTATTATTTGAAGTTTTTGTAACTTGAAGCTGACCCAGTCTCTAACTGATATAGAAGATGTTCATTCAAAATACAATGCATCGGGCTTCCCTGGTGTGACACAGTGGTTGAGATTCCGCCTGCCGATGCAGGGGACATGGGTTCGTGCCCAGTCTGGGAAGATCCCACATGCCGCGGAGTGGCTGGGCCCTTGAGCCATGGCCGCTGAGCCTGCGCGTCCGGAGCCTGTGCTCCGCAACGGGAGAGGCCACACTAGTGAGAGGCCCACGTACCGCAAAAAAAAAAAAAGCTATTGAGTCAGTCTACCAAACATTTAAAGAAGAGTTAACACTGATCCTTCTTAAACTGTTCCAAAAAATTGCAGAGGAAGGAACATCTCAGTGCTATCTGCTTCTTCACTTTGGTCTTATGATCCAGCAGATCCAAAAATGATGCCTGGAGTTTCCATGGCAAATAGGATGGAGACATGGGAAACACCAACAGGAAAATTGCAGCATAGTCCACTGGTATTGGGGGCTGTGGGGAATATATGCCCTTTTCTTTAAATATTGATTCTCCTTTTAAGAAACAGTTTCTGACTTGCTATTTGACCATGGCAAAGTCTGAATATCTAACTTAGGAAAAAACTAACTTAGTGACCATGCAGCCTGAACTTCCATCATGAACCAAGTGTTGTCCAACTACATACCTGCACTGTTGATCATGCCCAGCAGCAATCTATCATCAAGTGGAAATGATATATAAGAGACGGGGCTCAGGCATCCCCAGAAGATCCAGGTAAGCTGAATGAGTAAGCACCTCAGATTCCTTTGACACAAACTCTTCTTGTTTTGTATACTCTCCCTTAACCATGTCTATAACCTTCTGGGGAGTTCCTTATAATCAGTTCACTAAGGAACAAGAAAATCAAGCCTATTTTTCATATGGATTTGCACATTATTTTGGTACCACACAAAACTAGCACTGTAGCCCACTGAAGGCTGAAGATGAAGGACAATCCCTCCACATCATCAGGTGATACCTTTTGGTTATTCATGTTCTCTAGAGTGAGAGATGGCCAGAGGTACTGATCTACAGTGATTCTTGGGCAGTTGCTAATGATTTTTCTGGTAAGAGACTTGGATGGAACAAGATCGGAAGATTAGTGCCAAGGAAATCTAGGAAAGAGGTATCTGGATGGACCTCTCAGAATGGGCACAGACTGTCAAGATAATTATGCACTATGTGGAAACTGGCCAAGGGAAATGGAAGCTCTTAATAATGGACAAAACAATGCACTCTGTAGATGTGTCAATGTCTTTCCCCAGCCACCTCGATGCTTGATCAATGATCCCATGAGCAAAGTGGCCTTGCTAGCAGGAATGGAAGATATGCATGAAGTCAAAAACATTGATTTCCCCTTACCAAGTTTGACCTAGCTAATGGTGTTGCTCAGCGACTAATCTGCCAAACTCAGAGACTAATGCTGAGCCCCTGATATGGTGTCATTCCCCAGAGAGACTGCCCAGACACCTGACGACGAGTGGATTGCATTAGACATCTTCCATGATGGAGATGACTGAGATGTGTTCTCGCAGGAGTAGACACAGATACTTGCATATGGATTTGTCTTCCTTGCTCATTGTACTCTGCCAGCATCATCCTTATAAACTCACAGAATGCCTAATTTCATCAAGGGATTGCCCACAGTATTTCTTCTGAAGAAGAAGCTATTCTCACTGCACAAGATTACAGCAGTGGGCACATGCCCATGGGATTATTTATCTTACCTCATACCCTGTCACCCAGAAGTGGCCAGCCTGTTGAAATGTAGAATGGCTTATTGATTCCATTATAGCACCAGTTGGAAAACAACTCTGTAAGAAGATGGGATTCTGTCTTATATGATGTAATATATGCTTTATAGCAGAGACTATTATATGATGTTTTCTCCCCCATACCCAGAATGCATGAGTCCAGGAATCAAGGAAGTGGCTCTGGGAGTGGACGCTCTCATGATTATTACCAGTAACCTACTAGCAGTATTTTTGCTCCCAATGTTTGTAACTTGGAGCTGTATTTGTTTGGAGGTCTTACTCTCTGAGAGGAGAAAGGCTTTCACCAGGGGACACAGCAATAATTTCACTAAATTGGAAGATAAGACAGCCATGTGGCCATTTGGGCTACATATGTCTCACAGCAAGGAATAGAAAATGAGGTTACTATACTGACTGGAGTGATTGATACCAATTACCAAGGAGGAATTAGGTAGCTGCTACACAACAGATATAAAGAGGACTATGTCTGGAACCCAGGAGATTTCCTAGGGGAGCCTCTGGGAACTTCCAAGCCTGATACTAAACGTTAATGTTAAATTACAGCAAGCAATAAAAAGACAAGATTTTTGAGTACTCAGACCCTTTGAGAATGAAGATTTGGATCACACCACTAGGGAAGTAACCTAATCCACTGAGGTTATGGCTGAGGGCAGGGAAAATATAAACTGTGTAATAAAAGAAAGAAGCCATCCATGTCAATTGCAGTATCGTGACCAAATTGGGAATCAAAGAATGTAGTAGTTTTCTATATTTTCTTTTTGCTCTTTACATGTGTGTTCCTTTGTATACATTGCCATTTTCTTCTTTCTCCTCACCATAATTATTTTATATGCAGATTGTCAGAGATTAACTTTACAATTTAGTCTGTGTATAACAGCATTTTCAGTGAAATTTCCTCTGAATTTTAGAAGTAATTAATACAGCCAGTGATCCGTAGTGACTGCTGGGATTATGGGTCTCCTCATTTGGGGGAAATGAGAACGTCTTCGCTTGTTCAAAGGACAGCTTTAGCTTGTTAGATAGAAACATAGAGTCATTTCACCGTTGTTTGGAAGTTCAAATGTGTATGGAGGGGTGTGTAGGAAAGATCAGTAACCAGAAAGATGGGGCATGCCACTTATCAATTTATTGCCTTTCAATTAGAAATCCACCCTTCATGGATTCAGAGGGTGACTCTGGACATGGACCTTGTAAACATTTCTCCTTCGCCAGCTGGCATGATGTTAAGCTTTGTCAGTAGAGGGAACGGGAAGGACACTGCAGGAAGAAGCAGCATCTCTTCCAGGTCCTGGCATGTTTTCAACACTTCTTTTTTGTTTTTATTTTTGTTTTGCGGTGAGCGGGCCTCTTACTGCTATGGCCCCTCCCGCTGCGGAGCACAGGCTCCGGACGCACAGGCCCAGCGGCCATGGCTCACGGCCCCAGCCGCTCCACGACATGTGGGATCTTCCTGGACCGGGGCACGAACCCGCGTCCCCTGCATTGGCAGGCGGACTCTCAACCACTGCGCCACCAGGGAAGCCCTTCCACACTTCTTGTTCCTGCAGTGCTTGGCCATCCTGTTGGACACCAGTGATGCTCACCTCCAGCAACATTTAATGACATCCCCCCAGGTGGTTTCTTGGCAGGTTTCACAAGCACCCAAGCAAATTCAGCAGCACTCCCTTGCCAGCTTCCTATAAATTGTGTTGGAACCCTGGGAGGTGTTCTTCTGCCTGTCAACCTTGTTCTCTGGCACCTCAGCAAACTTCCCCATCCAGCAGGCTGCAGCCACACACTCCCCAATGAAGCCTGAGTCATTGGCTTGGTAGGAGAAGGGGGTACAAATGACAACGTGTTAGTTTCCTCAGAACTCTGGCTTAGTCCTAGAGATAACAGCGTCTCTCTACCTATGCTATTCTTATGTTCTTTAGAGTTCTTTTTACTCACTAGTAAATAACTCCCTGTTATTAGTGAATAATTCTTTATATTAAACTTTCCTTGTTCAAATTGCTGTGATGTTTCTCCTGATTGCACTTGATTTGGGTAATATGGGTCCATGAAGTGCATGAGAGGAAAGGCATTAGCTGTAGAAAGATCAGCAACCACATGTCAGGAAACAGTATCCTCCTTTTCAGGAACTGTGCTTCAGTACGTGGTGATGAGCACACGTGGGGGTGGATGCTACGGCAGAGGAGATAAAGAGGAGGGACTGCACCACTTAAGCCTGGGGAGCCCCTCTGGGCCAAGAAAAGGATTTTTATGCCATTACATAGTTTTATTTCAAAAGTATTTTTCCATGTACTAATCTATAGAATAAATACACTTACTATTTTAAAAATTAATTTAGGCATTGTAGGTAATGAGAATTTCCTTGAACAAATTTTTGAGATTAATCTATAGCTAACTGACAACTGATGGCAACTGTATCTTGAGAGAGAAACTCAGTGTCAGTCTCTAGAGAGAGAATGCCCCACTGTGGCCAAATAGGGAACTTAGAAATATTTTCAGTAACTCTTAAGGGGTTTGTGCTCTGCTTCCTTTGTAAAACCAGTTACTGTGTCCCCCAGAGCACAGTAATACACCGCTGAGTCTTCCTCTTGAGCTGATGGTTTTTTCAGGTGGAAGGATGCCTCACCCTTGTTGAGGTCAGCCGTGAAACCTCTGATACTCTCTCTCGAGGTGTGTCTCAGGAGTAACTGGAGGTGTTGTTTGGGGTAGTGTACATACCAGAAGAGCACAGGACTCCCAGAATATGAGTAGTTGCACTTCACCTGCACTGGGGACCCTTCAAAGACGGAGATGTGGTCCTCAGGCTGAGTCACTGTCTGGGCTCTTGTTCCTCCTGTAACACCAATTCTGGATCAGGGATTGGATTGTCTTGCAGACAGAGGAGAATAGTTCGTTAAACTGATTCTAAATCAGAAGACCAGAGAAAGATAGAATAAAAAGAGACTTTACTCACTGAGTGTGAATATCATCACAAGCACTGAGATGAGGGTGGGCTTCATGTCTGAGCTGTGAGGAAACAGGAAGCTCCTTTCTGCAGGTTTTTCCTGGAAACAGTTCAGCCACATGGACACCCTGACAGAGCAGTGAGTGAGTTTACACTGGCATGCAAAGTAAAAACTCTTCCTCAAAGGACTGGCTGCTTTCTGGCTTTCTATCAAGTTCAAGTTGTGTAGCATCTTCCTCTAGAGGCCCTATCTGATACTGCAGATAATCTCGGGCTTCAGGAGGCCTTCAGTTCTGAAACAGAATGGTGAGGGATTTCCTCCACAGTTAGTAAGACAAAGTGTAATGCTGTACTAAGTGAAGAAGCATGTTACCAGAAAGGTCCAGATAGAGATATCGACGGAACATAATAGAAAGTCCAAACATACAAATTATTTATGGAAATTTAGTTATCAAAAAATAGGGAAAAGATGGTATATTCAGTAAAATATGTCTTCATGAATGGAGAAGTCATCTAGAGATCAGCAACTAAATTTGGATGCATACCTTAATATCAGCTACGAAATAAATTCCAAAGAGAGATAATTAATATTTTAAATAAAATGAAATCATATTTTTATAAATTTAGGATGGTCATGAATTTTCTAAACATGAGAGACAGAAAGAATAAGGGAAAATATTGATAGATCAGCCTTCACAGAAATTTAAGCTTCTGTACAAGTGTGTTAATGAAATGTGTAAACATTACCATATCAAGGTATTTTCCATTCATCATCATTGATTCTGACCTTCCTCACACCAGGAATGGCCCTTTAGAACTTTAGTTCTACAGGTTTTTTTGACCTAAGAATAAGGCAATTCTAGAAAGATGGTAGATTTAAAATGTCCCTGATCCCCTGTGCTTAGCCAAGGAGCTTCTGTGGAAGCCAGCCATGCTGTGCCAACAGAGCTTAAGTGAGGTGTCCCATTGAGGCTCATATAGAAATCTGGGGTCAGTAGCAGGGAACTCCAGGATGAAGAGCAGAAAACAATAGGTTGTAGAGAAAGCTTGGCATGTACAGATCAATGGACATCTAAGTAGGAAACTAGTTGTTTGGGGAAAGCCTTTCCTCTAGCCCCCAAATAGCTGAGAAGAAAGTAACAGGTAGGCTGAGTCCCAGCTGTCCTTAACGAAGAGGAGTACAAGGAGATAGGAGAGCAAAGAGATTTCCTTCTAGTTTTTCAGCAAAGTACTGGCATTGTTGCTGAGACCAGTGCCGTACTGTCTGCTACATTGCTGATGACAGGTATAGAAATACCTAGGCTTTCCACGCTCACAACATTGCCTCCACTTAAAGTGCCCCAGTAATCAGACATGTCAGGAAGGAGTAAAGAAAGGGAAAGGACACCTCAGAGAAAAATAAGGGCTTCATCTGGGGAAAATATAGTCTGAAAAAATTATCAGAGTCAGTGACACAATTTCCCTAGCCAAAAATCAGGACACATAGTTTGACAGTGATCAAGAATTCATTTACAAGGAAGCTCTCGCAAAGAAAGAATATCTCACTCAATGCATTGTTTATTTATTGAATCTCTTAGAAGAAAACATAGGAAAAATACTCTTTGACATAAATCACAGCAAGATCTTTAATGACCCACCTCCTAGACTAATGAAAATAAAAACAAAAATAAACAAATTGGACCTAATTAAACTTAAAAGCTTTTGCACAAAATCTACAGATTCGGTGCCATGCGTATCAAAATAAAAGAGTTCTGTATCATTTGGGGCATAAAGCTCTGGGATAAAATTATGATTAAAGGTTTTGTTGACATAACAGAAGAAAGAATCCAAATTTTTAGAGGCATTTTGCTTACCAAGCACTAAGAGTATCACAGTCACTAAGCCTGGAGAAGAGTTCATCTCTAGAGTGTCTCCTGAATAATGTCCTTGACTCTTCACATGAAGAAATATTGAAGTCACAGTGAAGTGATAAACTTAAGCCTAGTTTCACACAGGAAATGTGTTTGTGTTAGGAAACTGCACCCCCTGGTGGAAAGACACTGAAATGGGATGCACGTTTCCTGGTCTCCTCAAGTCAGAAAAATGTTATCCTTGACTTTATTCATGAGGTACATGCCAGTCTTCAGGTGGTGCTTGGAAATCTGATCAAGAGCTGTCATAACTTCTCAGGTCTGTTTTGCTCTTAGGACACTACCTGACATGGAAGTTCTTTAACAGAGCATCCCAGGTATTTCTGCAGCTGAGAAGATAACAGTTCTCTTAAGCACTTTATATAGTACTTTATATTCTCAGGTATCCATGGTGGGCCAGCCTATAATCCACTGAATGTCAGAAAAGAATCTGAGGTTGATTACAGAGGACGTAATAAGAAGCCAAATCAGTACTGAGTGAATCTCTGTGTTTCAGCATTGTACCCCAATTTATAGAGCAACAGTGACTGACCTGTATTACATGCTCACTAAATATTTGTTATACCAAACAAAACTAATGAATCAAGGGTCACTGATTGAGGAATCACTACTACTTGAAATATAATATTTTATCGGTCCCAAAATAATATCTGTTTAATAAATCTTTTCAGAGGAAAAAGCCACACTATCTTATCAATAGTCAAAGAATCCTGAATTTCAGAATCATTAAAATGTGAAAACAAAAGAAATATCATAATTGAAATGATCAAATCCTTATAGAATGGTCTGAGATCAATGTCTTATTCTCCTACTATTTTCTTGACTCCAAGATAAAAGGGTTGGCCTATGTGAATCAGACAAGTACTAATCTTATACTCTTAGTGAATAACCTCAAGGATGCTTTCTGTTACCATCCATCTGCCATATTTTATTGCCAAACTTTAATCGAATAATTTTCCTCCACTGGGTTAAGAACTCTAAAGATGTGGATTTGTTTCAAAAGCCTCGAGCATGAGTTAGGACTCTCTTTTTTCCCAGCTTTTCAAATTATTAAAGACACAGCTGATATTCATACAACAGCTAATAAAAGAATCAATGTGTAAGTGATTTAAAATTACAGATTCTGGGATCCCACAACTAACTTCATGAATCATACTTTCCAGGATTGAGACCCACAACTGTTTAATTTTTTTTTTCCCTTGGCCCTGCTGCACAGCTTGTAGGGTCTTAGGTCCCCACCCAGGGATTGAATCCGGGCTCTCAGCAGTGAAAGTGCGGAGTCCTAACCACTGGACTGCCAGGGAATTCCCACAAGTGTGTAATTTTTTAAAGCTCCCAGATGGTTTTGTTGCAGCCAGTCTGATGCCAGTTTATAAGATTTCATTTGTGATCAGTGTCCTAGACCGAGATGGTCATCAAAGATCAGGGAGTAGGACTTCCCTGGTGGCGCAGTGGTTGAGCGTCCGCCTGCCGATGCAGGGGACACGGGTTCGTGCCTTAGTCCGGGAAGATCCCACATGCCGTGGAGCGGCTGGGCCCGTGAGCCATGGCCGCTGGACCTGTACGTCCGGAGCCTGTGCTCCACAACGGGAGAGGCCACAACAATGAGAGGTCCGAGTAACGCAAAAAAAAAAAAAAGGTAAGATTTTTTGAGTTAAAAATTTTTAAGACTTTTAAAATGATTTTTATTGGAGTATAGTAGATTTACAATGTTGTGTTAGTTTCTGCTGTACAGCAGAGTGAATCAGTTATACATGTACATATATCCACTCTTTTTAGATTCTATTCCCATGTAAATCATTACACTCTTTTTTAGATTCTATTCCCATGTAAGTCTATTCCCATGTAAGTATTCAGTAGAGTTCCCTATGCTATACAGTAGGTTCTTATTAGTTATCTATTTTATATATAGTAGTGTTATATGTCAATCCCAATCTCCCAATTTATTCCTCCTCCCCATTTCCCCCTTGGTAACCATAAGTTTGTTTTCTACATCTGTGACTCTACTTCCGTTTTGTAAATAGGTTCATTTGTACCATTTTTTTTAGATTGAACATATAAGCAATATCATATAATATTTGTCTGACTTACTTCACTCAGTATGACAATCTCTAGGTCCATCCATGTTGCTGCAAATGGCATTATTTCATTCTTTTTTATGGCTGAGTAATGTTCCATTGTATGTATGTACCACATCTTCTTTATCTATTCCTCCATTGGTGAACATTTAGGTTGCTTCCATGTCCTGGCTATTGTAAATAGAGCTGCAATGAACACTGGGGTGCATATGTCTTCCTGATTTATTGTTTTCTCTGCATATATGCCCAGAAGTGAGATTGCTGGATCATATGATAGTTTTATTTTTAGTTTTTTAAGGAACCTCCATACTGTTCTCCATAGTAGCTGTATCAATTTACATTCCCACCAGCAGTGTAGGAGGGTTCCCTTTTCTCCACACCCTCACCAGCATTTATTGTTTGCAGATTTTTGGATGAAGGCCATTCTGATCAGTGTGAGGTGATACCTCATTGTAGTTTTTGTTTTGTTTTGTTTTTTGTGGTACGTGGGCCCCTCACTGTTGTGGCCTCTCCTGTTGTGGACCACAGGCTCTGGACGCGCAGGCTCAGCAGCCATGGCTCACGGGCCCAGCCGCTCCGTGGCATGTGGGATCTTCCTGGACCGGGGCACGAACCTGTGTCCCCTGCATCGGCAGGCGGATTCTCAACCACTGCCCCACCAGGGAAGCCCCCCTCATTGTAGTTTTGATCTGCATTTCCCTAATAATTAATGATGTTGAGCATCTTTTCATATGCCTCTTGGCCATGTGTATGTCTTCTTTGGAGAAATGTCTATTGAGATCTTCCACCCATTTTTTTGACTGGGATGTTTGGTTTTTTGACATTGAGCTGCATGAGCTGTTTGTATATATTGGAGAATAAGCCCTTGTTTGTGCATTCATTGGCAAATATTTTCTCCAATTCTGTGGCTTGTCTTTTCATTTTGTTTACGGTTTCCTTTGCTGTGCAAAAGCTTTTAAGTTTCATTAGGTTTCACTTGTATATTTTTGGTTTTATTTTCATTACTCTAGGAGGTGGACCAAAAAAGGTCTTGCTGTGATTTATGTCAGAGAGTGTTCTGCCTATGTTTTCCTCTAAGAGTTTTATAGTATTTGGTCTTACATTTAGATCTTTATTTTCATGTATGGTGTTAGAGACTGTTCTAATTTCATCCTTTTACACGTAGCTGTCCAATTTTTCCAGCACCACTTAATGAAGGGACTGTAAGACATTCCTTTTAAGATTTCTACTCTACACAAGTGCTTTTGAAATGCAAATATAAGAGGCAGTTACAATACAAGATCACTTAGCAACCACCCATTACCATTCAAATTTTAAGACACTGAGAAAATGGGATTAGAGGTAGAAGGAGGAAATTTGAGGGAAGGAGTATTTGGGATTGTGTAACACTGATTGAAAAAGAGGGCCTGGAGGTTTCCAAAATGTGCCACATGATGGCAAAAATACTTTTGAAGGAGTGGTGCAGTGAAGGGCAAGAGCAGAGAAACAAGATAATTCATAGTCTGCTTCTCACAATGTCCTTTTAAGAGCCACTAATTATTGATCTTTTTGTGGATAAGACTGATGGGAGGCAGGTAAAGCTTACATTATGGTAATCGAGCTGTTCCATGCTAGAGGTGTTAATAAGACAGAATGAGGATTAGCACAAAGTTTGTGACATATCAGGCACCTTAGAAAGTAAACAAGTGTACCATTAACTCAGCTAACAAAACTAAATTAAATGACTTCATTAAACGGTGTAAAACCGCATAATATTCAAAAAGAGGAAAATCACAGAGATTTCACAACCTTCCTTATTCAAAACAATACCTGTAATGTAATATATATTCAATAAATATTTAATGAAGAAATTGAAAATCAAAAAATTCACGCATATTTTTACTAATTTTTGAATCAGATGTCTCTGAATTTCCTTAGTCAATTCTTCTAGCTCATTCTAATCACTAAATGGGCAAGGATTTTATGTGGCTATTTTTTGTCTTCAATAAAAAATTTGAACCCAGATTTTCAGGGATAAGGTTGTTTTTGATGAATGATAGCTCTAGACCTGGTCTACGAACCCAGAGAAATATGTTCTTAGAAGGAGTGTTTTCCCTCTAACCCTACACCTGTGCTGCCACAGCCCTAACCACTTCCTGTCTGTGAAGGCAATTCCCTGCCCTGGTCCCTATAGCAGGCAGATGTATCAAGCAGAGCCCTGGGTTTTGGTATACCTGCCTCCAACACGCCTCTCACTGTGCGCTCACTCAGTGCACAGAAATACACTGCAGAGTCCTCCAGCTGTGAAGCTGAGATGGCAAGTTTGATGGATTTGTTTGCCTTCTGGAAATTCAGTGAGTAGCGACCTTCTGTTGCATTTTGCTGGTTATAAGAGTCCTGACGAATAAGGAGAATCATCGCCCCACTGCTGGGCTGCTTGTACCAGTATAGACTATAAGTGAACTCATTTGTGTCATATATGCAATCCAGGGTCACAACCTCCTTCTCCTGCACTAATATTACTGGTTGGTCTTGAGTTACCTGCTGGGCAATACTGGATCCTAAAGAAAAAAAAAGCAGAATCAGAAGTTTAAGAATAAGTACTGTGGAACAAAGAAATTCTATTTTACACTCTACTGCCCCTTCTTCCCAGGGTGCCCATAAACCACCTGTTCCCCCAGTCCTTAGGTCCTAGAGGGGTACAATCCCACTGGGGCCATCCTTACCTAGCCACAGTGAAGCCATGACCACCTTCAGAAGGCTGGAGAGAAGCATGTTTGAGGTCTTCCTCTAGATGGAAAGTGTCTTCTTCAATTTCAAGGCTCTGCAAGGTGAGGTGAGCCTGACACGGTGAGGGAAGAATTGCTGAGCTATGTGTTGCTGCTGCCCCACAACAGAAAACAGGGGTTTCCTGGAGGAGCAGATTGATGTGGGTCATGTCAGCTTCTCTATGGACTAGGTGAGAGTCTCACTGAACCCAGACTTCCTTTTGCATTAACCAGCTCTTGAACTGATACCAATTACATCTGAAAATAAACACGAGGTAAATTTGTTATTGAAAGGGAGATTGATGATTCGACCAAATCCTGTGTTTAGTCGTTGCGTCTGTGATGGAACTTATTTTAAAATACTACATATAATGGATTATGGAAACAACCTAAGATGTAATGATCATGTATCCTTACACCTATGTATGCTTTTCTTTCACCTAAGGTAGAAATAAATCACTTTATGATAAGAAGGCAAATCTCTTTAGACTAGTTACTGCAGCTTTTTCAACCTATATATTGATATAGCAAACAATATAATTATTCACCACAACATCTGTCCAGTTACGTATCTTGGGACCTAATAGCAGGAGAAAAGGTAATCTCCCTTTGCAGAAGACTAGAATGAAGCTTGCAGACACGGAGTCCTGTCACAGAGGTCCCCTTCTCTTCTCTGTTAGTTTTGACATCCCAGCTCTGTTCAGAAAGGCCAAAATAGATGCCAGAGTTTGGTCATTAGGTTATCAAACCTTTGAATTTATATTTTTCCCATTAACTCAATTGGGACCCTAAAAGAGCCACAAGAAGCCCCTGTATTCTGTGCGCCCAGCTCTAAAGGGAATATATTGCAGGTGACATCATACACCTCCATAAGACAGCTTATGGATCATACACCTCCATAAGACAGCTGATCGTAAGTTCACCACTGATTGTAATAAACCTTTCTTTGTGTATGAATGTAAAAGGAAAGCCATGCCTAAGGATATTACTAAACAACATGGCAAACAACAAAGACCCATTGCCTATCATGGCCTACCCCTTAAAAGTCAACAAAACTTACACTCCTTGTCTCAAAGTAATTACAGCCTTGGCTAAATTGGTTGAAGCATCTTCAGATCTTGCTCCGGAATCTCCATTTAAATCTGATGGTACTACATACAGTACAAATTGTTCTCCAATCTAAAACACTCAAACTTTATCTACCAGTTAGTTGACTAATCATAAAATATTAATTTCTCCACATATTATTCAACTTTGTTACACTTCTCAATTAAAGAATCTCATGATTGTACTTCTGTTATTCAAAATGCCTTCATGCCCGGAACAGATCTTTCGGACACTCTCATACAAAATTCTGAATTGACATGTTTTTAAAATAATCTTACTTTAATATTGAAAAGAAAAAATACCAAGCTGGTTATGCAATAGCTACTCTAAACTCCCTTTAAAACCAGTCATTAGCAGGAGCAAAATTAACTCAAGTAGCTGAACTTGTGGATCTCTCTTGGATATATTAAATTACAAAATGTATACATACAGTGTTAGTTATATATATATATATTTTTTTTTTTTTTTTTTTTGCTGTACGCGGGCCTCTCACTGTTGTGGCCTCTCCCATTGTGGGGCACAGGTTCCGGACGCGCAGGCTCAGCGGCCATGGCTCACGGGCCCAGCTGCTCCACAGCATGTGGGATCTTCCCGCACCACGGCACAAACCCATGTCCCCTGCATCGGCAGGCGGACTCTCAACCACTGCGCCACCAGGGAA
The DNA here is from genome assembly GCF_951394435.1 of Stenella coeruleoalba. Classification (NCBI taxonomy): domain Eukaryota; kingdom Metazoa; phylum Chordata; class Mammalia; order Artiodactyla; family Delphinidae; genus Stenella; species Stenella coeruleoalba. The sequence continues at coordinate 74,686,932 of NC_137147.1, forward strand.
GCCCCAAATACCTTCTTAAATACAAATTAAGACTAAGCAGATAGGTCAATTAAATGGAATAGCAAATCAATAATTAAGCCTAATTGTATATGGAAATTTAGTATATGTTAAAGATAATATCTCAAATCAGTGGGGAGGAATGAGTTCTCAGTAAGTATATTGTGACAAGTGTGTTAGTGAGAGTGTCCCATTTTATTTTACTTAAAAAATTTTTTTTCTTTATTTTTATTGTATTGTATTGTATAATTTTTGGCTGTGCTTGCAAGGAATGTGGGATCTATTTCCCTGACCAGGAATTGAACCCATGCCCCCTACAGTGGAAGTGCAGAGTCCTGACCACTGGACTGCCAGGGACTTCCCTGTCCCATTTTAGACCAGTAGTCTTTAAACTGGGATTCCTATACGCTTGAAATTATATGAAGGTTTGCCAAGGTTTATGCAGGCATAGATAATTCTAATGGAATCTAGTCATGTGTGTGTGTGTGTGTGTGTGTGCGTGTGTGTGTGTATGGGTTTGTGTATTAGAATTTTTTTTCCCTAAAACTGCTTTAGAACATGCTTGAGATCCAGATATCATGCTGCCTCTTTCCCATTTCACTTTCCACTCTTAACTTTCCCTTAAAAAAACCTCCACCATCCTGAATCTTACTATGGTGCATTGCTCCAGAGTCTAAAATCTCCAAGGTACCAAAGAAGTAAGCAGTTCATTGGCTCCTGGCTTCTGAGGGAAAGTCCTGAACAGCTAGGCAAGAAATATTGCAAGACAGGGAGGTGTTTTAACTAGGCAGCAACCTCGAGACAAGATTCCTTGATCTTATCTATCTATCTAACTATCTATCTATCTATCTATCTATCTATCTATCTATCTGTCATCTAGAATTCAAAAATGAATTGGTGGTCACTGAAACCCATCGTGTAACATCATTGTTTGAACTGAAAAACAAAGTCAAACTATTTATGAGAAAAAAATAAATCTTATGTGGCAGGTTTGTTTGACAATGTGGGGTATGGGAGAAACAGAAGAATTAAGGAGGAGTCCCTAGATTTCTGGTAAGGTGAATTATATTGCCATTTTTTTTTTCAGATGGAAAAGAGTGAGGGAAGAACCTATGGGGGGAAATCAGGCCTTATGTTAAGGATATGTTAGATGCCAATTAGATATCCAGTGTAGATGTTATAAAAATTACAGTATATATGAGCCTGGCTTTCAATAGAGAAGGTTGGGATGAAAATGTAAATTTGTGTGTCATCAATGTATAAATAGTAATTAAAGCCATATCCCTAGATGAGATTGTAGGGGAGCTAAAGCTTTACTTGTTCCCTCTTAGGTTCTCCAGCTGGACCTGAGAAGTAAGTTGACATACAACAGGTTAACAGGAGAAAAGCATAGAGATTTTATTTAATACTTTTTACATGTACATAGGGGTCCTCATAGAAAAATGAAGACCCAAAGTGGCTAGGCTTAAGTGCTTTTATACTAGTAGCCTATTTTGGGGTGGCATGTCCTGAACCCCTCCAAGATCATTTGAACAGAATAAATGTTTCAGGACTGAGCTCTGAGAAAACACAACATGTAGACACCAGCAAGAGGAGGAAGATGTAGGAAAAGGAGACTGAGCAGGAGTGGTTTGCAAGGAAGAAGGCAAACCAGGACAATGTGGAGTTCCAGGATCCAGGCAAAGATGGTGTTTCAGGGAGAGAGTAGTCATAATGCCACATTCTTTGGAGACACTCAATAAGATAAGGAATGGTAATGGATTTGTGGATATAAAACTCACTGGTGGGCTTCCCTGGTGGCGCAGTGGTAGAGAATCCGCCTGCCAATGCAGGGTACACGGGTTCGAGCCCTGGTCTGGGAGGATCCCACATGCCGCAGAGCAACTAGGCCCGTGAGTCACAACTACTGAGCCTGCGTGTCTGGAGTCTGTGCTCTGCAACAAGAAAGGCCACGATAGTGAGAGGCCCACGCACTGCGATGAAGAGTGGCCCCCACTTGCTGCAACTAGAGAAAGCCCTCGCACAGAAACGAAGACCCAACACAGCCATAAATAAACAAATAAATAAATAAAAATTTAAAACTCACTGGTGACCTCAGCAAGAGTGATTTCAACGGAATGGTAGGGATGAAAATCTGACTGTAGTGGGTTCAAGTAAGAAAGGTGTTAGGGAGTAGACTTGATACATTTAGAATACTTTTTGGAAACGTTTTTTATTGTGGTAGAAGTCACATAATATAAAACATACTATTTTAACCGTATTTAACTGTACAGTTCAGTGGCACTAAGTACATTCACATCGTTGTGCAGCTCCCACCATCATCCATCTGCGGAATTTTTCACCTTCCTAAACTGAAACTCTGTCCGCACTAAGCACTAACTCCCCATACCCGAGACACAAGGAGCAAAAAGATTATAACCTGTTTTTACCCACTGAACCACTAATTCCAGTTCTAGGATGCTGTTGTAATAAAATGATGAGAAATTCAAATTCAAATTTTTATTTAAAGGTGTATACCATAATGCTATTTAAAATGATGAAAAACTGGAAATAAATAATCAAGATATCCCCAAACAGGAAAACTATAAAGTTACGTGTGGTATATCTATGGTGTAGAATAGTGAATAATCAATTCAAAGTATGAATACAAGGTATTTTTAATGACAAAAGTGAGTGTTAATAAAAAGGACGTAAAATTGTCTCTATAATATGATGTAACAACGTGCAAAATTGTGAAAAAGATAGACATAGGTAAAAATAATGAGTGCTTGTCTATGTGGCAGAGTTGTGGATGTTTTCTGTATTTTTCTAATTTTTTCCCATCAGAAATTCATAAAACATACATAGGATTAACCTGATTCATATTTAGTATAATGAAGGTAGACCAGTGATGATCTGTATCTACATAACTCTAGTTATTTTGACTGAAAAATGCTTCTCAGCACCATAAATTCAGCTCATAAAATAGTACAAAACCAAAAGGCTCCCCTCCACCTTCTTCTGTATTAATTATGGATCTATTTGTTGTAAATGACAGAATCTCAACTCATGCTGGCTTGTTCCCAATGAGAGTATTTTGACTTTTGCCGTTCCAGGCAGAGCTGGATATATAGGCTCTGATGATGCTCTCAGATCTGTCTTTCTTCATGTGTCTGCATTGTCTTTCTCTATATTTTAGGCTAAGGTGTGAATGATGTTCCCTGAAATGGTCCAGTGATTAACTTCCACAGCTCACAATGATATGGCAGCTCTACCGTGTAGAAAAAAACTCGAAAACCACAGATAGCCACTTAAATGAATATGTCTGCAAAGCAGATGTGTTCATGGCTTGCATCTTTGTGCTTACACTCTTTTCTACAATGGTTTCTAGTTTTGAGAGTCTGTGAACCTATTCTAATAACTCTTTCTAATTTCAATGTTAATGATAGAGTAAAGCAAATCTTGAATAGTCTCTTTTGGACAAATCTTCTCTGTCCATGGTCTATTCTTATTTCCCCTCCCTTTCTCTTAAATTGTTCTTGGTCTCTTCCACCATTCAAGACCCCAAATATAGCATTACCCAACATTCCGTTGTATATAGTATATAGCATTACCCAACATTCAGCACCAGGAAAACTTTTCCTTGATGAAACAATGGTGAGTGGGACTATTCTAAATCTATGGGTTGCTTTTCTGGAATGGATCATAGACATTTGATGAAAGTAAAATGTACAAACTTTGACTGGAAGTTTCCACATCTCTCACTTCGTCCATCACTGAGTGTTACAGAAAGTCTTTTATTCAATAAAATAAATTCTCTTCCTCAATCTTCTCAGTTTCTACTTTTGAAGAAAGTCTTTCTCTTTCTGAACGATGTGGATATAAACTAAATCACCAAACAGTGGAATAACAATTTTAGTTTTACTATGGTGTTGTTGTCTGTTTTTTATGTGCTTACTTGATTCTCAACCCTGCACCATTTAATAGAAAAATGGAGCTATAAGACCCCTAAAAATTTAGTATATTGCTGCCTGAAGGAATATCCTTTTTTAAGTACATCAAACCATGGTCTTCTAAGAGTGAGCCAAATTAGACAACAAACATGTTTGTGATGATAAAAGGCACAGTGGGGGTAAGCTACAAATTAGCCTTAATGTTGAAGGCCTATCTGCCTGGCTTATCCTTATGGCAACTCAGTACCCTGAAGAGCAGGGAAGTAGATGGGAACATATCTAAACTCTACCAGTACAAGTACTGAGGAGGGCAAAATCTCACATGAATTCAGGAGTTATTTTCAGTGAAAATCATGCAAGGGTTTTTGCAGCCAGATGAGGAAGAGAACAAAGTACAAAGCAAAGCAGAATGTAGTTATTTTTATTTGTTTGGTCTGTATTATTTGATTTTAAAGTTTGTCCTTTACGGGAGGTTAATGAAGGCAGAGAAGCTATTAGTCTCCCCCTACGTCTAAACAAAACTCATGCTGCAAAGTGATCATAAAACTGCAACACATTGGGAAAGTGTTTAGATTTTTCCTTTCCTGCAATATGGCGATAGTTGGTGGTAGAATTGCTCAGGGAAAACGAAATTTATTTGTTTATTGAATCAATCATTATGGAAATCCAGTTTTTCTATACATTTAGAAGTGTGCTTGTAAAAGTAAATCTTTGATATTATCTACCAGTTTAAATTTAGATTAATAACTCATTCTAAAAAACAACTTCAATATATTCCTTAATGTTGCTTATGCTAAAGACAGGTAATCTCATGACAGTTGTATTTTTATCTGGAAAGAAACCCAGTTCTGAGCTGTGTGTGGCCCTCTTGGATAAACTACTGCCTCAAGCTAACATTTCATATTATCTCACAGTACCATCCAATAAAAATTGTCCCTTTCAGTAATATTAAAAACTTTTAATTTCCTAAATTCTTCTTGCTTATTGTTTCTTGATCTCTGCTCTTAATAAGTTTACCCTGCTTGGAATGTGTTCTCCTACCATTGCCCTCACTTAAATTCCTACACATGCGTCAAGTAAAAATTCAAAATCCAATTTCCATGAATTTGGAAGTGATTTTTTTTTTAATCTGTGGTGAATTTTACAAGCTTTTTGGTTGTTCAGTTCTTTCACGGTATTTTCCCTCATTTAAAACTTAAAATTCTTAGTTTGGTGCAAAATCATATTGTTTTGTAATCGTTTCTGCAAATCACTGGAAAATGGACATTCCACTTTTCTTTGACTAGTTCCTGTAGTGAAGAATATTTTACACCTCAAAGCAGTCTGTTTTGTTTTGAAAAGCCTCTAATTGTTCATTTTTCGTTATAGGGAGCTGAAATTAGTTTCCATACAAATTCTAACCATTGGCTATAAATTTGCCTGTATATATGGGTATAAATATTATCAGCCATTCATTCTTTCAACCATTGTTCAGTGAATGCGTATTGGTAAAAAAAAAATTGGTATCTTCATAAAGCTTAAATCTAATGAGAGAGATATTCCTATGACTGTTAGGTAGTAAGCTCTTTGTGTACAAGCATCATTCGTAAAGTATTTTTATATTGCCTAACGAAGTGTGCAGAAAGGAGGAAACAGAACAACCTCAGGTATGAATTCTGAGAAACATCATTTTGTGTGAAAGTGAGTGCCTCCTTCTGTGGGGTTGTGAACAGACTGAACGTGGGCGGGGTCCCCATGATTACAGAGCAGAAGGTGGAGTCTGAGCCTATCACCTGCACAGAGATATGTTCTTCTTAATGGTTGGAACTCTCACTCTTGCTGCGTGTGTGACTGTGTTAAAAATACAAACCTTTCCCTCCTGGCACTTGTGGACTGGGGATGCTGCTCCACTTTATGTTGGTTCTCTTCCCTGTTCAGAGAGAGGAACAGACACAGAATACTAGACATCAACACTACACTTATTCAATGATCCATTTCATTTTTTCCAACTTTTATGGAAACAAGCAAGCAAAATTTACTTTTAAAGGACTAAAACAAGACCTGAATAAATGAAGAGGCATATAATATTCTTGGTAGGAAAATATAATATCCTAAAATGTCAGTTTCCAATGTGATTCCAACCAGAATCCCATTTGTTTGAACCAAATTAAATAAGTGAGAACAAATACCTTGGAATTGTCAACTATATTTTGAAAAAGAATATTAAGATTGGGTTTTCTTTTTATGACGTAAAAACTTACTCTGAAGAAAACAGTACAGTATAGGCACAGCCTTCTCAGGTGACACTGACAAGAAACCACCCACCAGCCTCAAGACCACTGAGAGCACTGAAATTAAGAAACCAATAGTCTTTTCTTTGCGAAAGAGAAAAGAAATCTAAGATGCCCATGAGAACCAAATAATTTAGGATTCTGTATTCTCTGTACTGTTTGCCTTCACAGAACATGCCAACATCCTGAAAATAACATAGGCTGAGACCCTGAGTCTTTAAGCTACTAAGTCTCAGGAGATTTGTGTTCAGCTCCCACTGTAGTCTTAGTCACTGTGTCACTCAGAGCACAGAAGTACTTGCCCGAGTCTTTCCAATGGGCTGATGTTTTCCTCAGGTGGAAGGACTTCTCACTCCTCCTAAATTCAGCCTCAAAACCTTTGATACCTGAGACAAGGCTGTTTCCAGATGTGTACTTCAGGAGAAACTGGAGTCCTTGATTGGGGTACTGCACGTACCAGAAGAGAAAGGGCGAAGAAGAAGATGAGTAGCTGCACCTCAGCTCCAGACGGGCTCCTTCAGAGACAGTGATGTGGCCGTCAGGCTGGGTCACCGACTGGGCTCCGGCTCCTCCTGAAACATCAATGCTGAATCAATGAACTCAGCCAGAACAAAAAGTCTATTCAAAGTCAGTCCAAAGCAATGTTCCACGTGTGGACAAGAGAGTAAAATGGAACAGTACTCACTGAGGAACAGGAGCACCTCAAGCATCAAGGTGAACACCAGGGTCATGGTGGAGCAGTGAGGAGGCAGTGAGCTCCTTTCTGGGAGATTCTCCACAAACAAAAGTCTGATGACTGGTGGACTTGAACCCAGGTTGCTGTGAGGTTGAGAAGGAATGACACAGGATTTAGATTTCTTCATCTGATGGACGTTGTAACCTGTGTTGGGAGAGAGGCTGTCTTAACAAGACTGCCTGCCTCTGGCGTCTGAGATGCTTTACATGTCATTGTGCAAAAAATGCTGTCAGAATATCTCTTCAAACTATAGGGAAGGAAGGTTTTTGTGCGATTATTCTGATGATATATAGAAAAACCATTTCCAGTTTACACAACAGCCCCCTCTATTGGTCAGACAGAGAAAGAAAGAGCAGTTCACAATTTTTGTGAACCTTCCTCACCTCCTTCCTGCCAGGAACACAAAAGTCTCCGAAAGGAGTGGCAAGCACTACAGAAAGTGGCTGCTCTGAATGTGGTCTGCAGGTGAGTAGCATCTGCATCACCGGGGAGCTATTCTGAATGCAGAAGCTCGGGCCCTACCCAGACTCCCTGAGTCAGAATCTGCATTTTAATAAGATTCCTGCGCACATTAGAATTTGAGAAACACTTGTCTAGGTGAAGTAGGTAAAAAATACCTTTTGGATTTAATAATAAAGAGATCATTCGTATTTCTGAGAAAAAATAGATTGGTTACAGGAGAGGCATGTATGAGTTTGGAGGAATATTAAATATTTTTTCAGAGGAGCATGCTTGAATATTTTAAATGATGGGAAGAAATCAGTAGCAAGAAAGTCCTGAAGAACCAGACCATAGAGTTTGGACGATCAGTGGGCTGAGGTGCCAGAGAAGTCAAAGTGAATGGAGTGGGTGAAGCGTTTGGACAGAGGCGCACTATTTAAAAGGAAGAGAGATATCTTTTTTATTATTAGGGGAGGGAAAGTGAATTATATGTGTAAAAGCAGGAATGTTTCATGTGGAAAGCAGAAGGTTGAGGAAGATTCATTTAATGATAAGAGTTGTCTTTACGGTCATCTACCATGACTCATCAAAAGGTCCTGGGTAAGCTGTACTAAGAGCGAAGAGAGTCAAAGGAGATATCGTAAAGTATAGAAATGATACGTTATAAAAACATACAGAATTTTCACGCACCATTTCATTTACAGTTGATGTTAAAAACCACGAATATATGGAGACAAACTTCTGTATGGCTGTGTTGATACATATGCTTAGATGGGGGCACATTGGCCTCCTGGGATGATGGTTTAAGTAAGAACCAGGTGTAAGAGTGGGAAACATAGCCATGTGTTGGCTTGAGGGATATAATGAAGTAGAAGTATCTTCAAGTGTTCCCGCAGTGGAAGGTTTCCAGCCCACTCATATAAACCAGCTTCACAAACCAGCTCTCATTAATCAGTGCACTTGTCAAAAGTAAACTGTGGTCAAGCTGTAGGCAGGTCTACTGAATGGTTCTTATAAGTCAGGGACAATAATAACAGCTGGGATTAAAGAATAATATGTATGGGCCCCTATCCTTGAGGAATTTGGACTAGTGAAGAGTTAAAACCAAAAAATATTCTCAGCATAGTAGATACGTGCTATTGCAAAACTGTGTACAGAACACTAAAAGAGGGAGAGGGCAAATAAATATAATTTCTGTAACCTGGAAAATCTTTTTAAAAGTAAATGTGACATTTACTGGGTCCTGAAGATTGAATAGGATTTTGCCAACTTGAGAAAGAAATAATATTTATAAGAAGAAAATATGAGAGTGAGTTCATTTGATATGGCTGATGTTCAGAAATCTTGGTGTAATACTGGGGAGGAAGATGAACACTTACTGGAAGTAATACTGTAGATGGCCACATAAACCTTGGCTTTTACTTTTGGGTCATGGGGAGCCATAGAAGGTCCTGAAATAGAACAGCAATCTAATCTGATGTGTATTTTAGAATGATAACTTCAGGGATAGATTTGGGAAGTAAGAGCTCATGGATAGGGGATACATTTAAGAAGTTATTCCAACCAACTCAGTGAGAGGTTATGAGCACCTGGACCAGGATAGTAACAAGGCAAGTAAAAAGAGGTGGTTGGGGCTTCCCTGGTGGCACAGTGGTTGAGAGTCCGCCTGCCGATGCAGGGGACACAGGTTCGTGCCCCGGTCCAGGCAGATAACGCGGAGCGGCCGGGACCGTGAGCCATGGCCGCTGAGCCTGCGCGTCCGGAGCCTGTGCTCCCCAACGAGAGAGGCCACAACAGCGAGAGGCCCGCATACCACAAAAAAAAAAAAAAAAGAGGTGGTTGAATGTGAGAAATATTTAGAAGACAGAATTGATATGACTTCATATATCAGTCAACTTTGAGTAGGGCAATGCTCAGTACAAACAACCTCACAATCTCAGTGGCTCAGAAGAACAAAGTTTACTGAGTTGTCCATGGTATGTTAGTTGTGGGTCAACTGCAGTCCCAGCACTCGGAGGCTCTGCTCCTGGATACAGGACGATTCCGTTCTGCTACTATGAGTTATCTTTTCAGTCTGGACCTTGTGTCTTCTTCACATTATGGATAAAAGCTGAAAGGACAACCGCTACCTGCTAAGTGCAGGGAAGAAACAAAAGAAGACATGCCATGTGAACATATTTAGGTTTAGCTATGATATAACATACTTCCTATCCACTCACATTCCATTGGTCAAAGCTGGTCACATTGCCGTGTCCAAAGTCCACAGTGAGGCCAAGTATGGAAAATATACTCCAGCTAAAGATTAGCACAGTAAGGGTGAGAGAGCATGAATAGTCAACACATAATACACTCTAATAGTCTTGGAAATGAGCTACATGAGAGTGAGCTTATAGGGCACTCAGATGTTAACTCCCTTACGGAAGAGAAGGTATATTCACTTTAAAATCTTTAAGAAAGTTTTTTGTGAAAACCTAGGAGAAATCAATAAAAAATTATTTGCTTTTCCCATTTCTCTTCTTTGTTCTTTTTGTGTTGATGAACATGCCTTCAATGAAGTAGGATGTAGCAACGAGTGGTGAATATTACCCTACTTTAATCAGATTATTTTAGAAAGGTTTGAGTAACTATCTAGTTCACTTGGAATCATGGCAAAAGAGGAGGCTAGGAATCTGATTCAATGATATGGCCAATATACTGGTGGGAAAGGAGGTGAGTGATGTGTAATGACAGTCCCGTTAGTTGACGGAGCTACAGTGACTGGAACGCTTGTTTATCTATCATTGCATTTCCCCCTGGTTATAGAAAACACTGTAATTCATTGAATTTGCCTTTTCCACCTCACACATGGCTCTTTCTCAATGCTGGTACCTGAGCAGCACCAGGCACAGGCTTGGGCTGCAGAGGCTGAAGGGCACTGTGTGCAGGCACAGAGAGACGTGGCTGAGTCTTCAGCCTGGGATCCTTTGATGTACATGCAGCTGTTACCCTTCTTAGTATTCAGAGTGATTCTTACTTATCCTTCCTCCTTTTCATCCTCATTTACAGTCATTAAAACAGGTCCTTAGGGCTTTTTCCAGCTTCCCATCTATACCAGTATAAAGCATAAAAAGAGCTGGAAGGGAAACTGCAGCTGAAATTGGTGCTCCCTCCTTCCTAAACACGCAGAGATGGAGAAATCTGTTCCATACTCAATATGCTGCTCATTTCTGTTCAGAAAGGCAGGGTCAGACATACACTGATCTCTCTACAGAGTATTCATTGTCTTCACACGTTCCCAGATAGAACCTAGAGTTACGTGACTACATCCCCCTCCTTCTCCATCACTGCCACATACTGTTCAGAATGTCTTCAGCAGCCCCTGGACTTAAGGCCAAGATGAAGTCACAGGATTAACAATGGAGCTGGCAAAGGATTCCTCTCCATTTATCCTGCCCAAGTATCCTCAGCAGAGGAATATTCTTCTTCAGAAAATAGGATTCTGCATCTGGTTGCCCAGCCAATCAGAGACAAGACCCCATACAAGGCCTAGAAACACACCAACAATTTCCGACCTAGACTCAGTTTCCTGTCACTCAAAAGGAGGGCTCAAACACTGCTTGCTTGAGACGAGCTTCACAAACAGTGAGGACATCCCCGATGAGTCCACAGCACAAAGAGAGCTGACAGCCATTCAGAAGTGTGCTGCCCCATCGTGCACTGCAATTATTCAACTTGAGAGACATTGGGATGGCAATTTGTGGCAGGAAAAACACTTTGGTTAGGAATCTTTTATATGAACTTTCAACAAAATCCTCATATTATAAATGTGCACACATACCATGTGCTAAATTATCTATTGCTTTATGTACGTTGTTCGAATACAGAAATCACACAATAGAATTACTATCATTCCCAATTTACCAACAGGAAAACTAAAGCTGAAAGAGATTGAGGAATTCACTCCAGGTCAAACACCTGGTAATAACTAGAACACATATCTATCTGGTAAGGGGTCCATGGTGTTTGGAATCTGCCATGCCACTTACATTTGTGATACTCAGTAAATGTTTTAAATGGTAGAGAAGATACGTTCTAAAAATAACAGGAGTCTGCTTTTTGGGTTTCTTTCTACTAGCCAAAAAATGGAACAACTTAAATGTACTGAATGACTCCATTTACATGAAAGGTTCAGAAAAGGAACCTATGGAGATATAAAGTAGATCACTGGTTGCCTGTGGCCAGGTATCGGAACAGGGATTAACTATAATTGAGCATGAAGGAGCTTTTTGTGGTGATAAAAGTGTTTAAACCTGGATTATTGTAATGGTTTCATAAGTCAGCTAATTTACCAAAAATCACTGAACTGTACATTCAAAATGGATGAATTTTGTGGAATGTCAATTTTACCTCAAATAGCGTTGTTTAAAAGTAAATAAGAATTATGTTCTATCTTGCCCGTGTCACAGTCCAGGAATAATGCTAGTTTGATTGAACATACGCATATTAGTTTAAACAGTCATCTTGTGCCCAGAATATCCTTAAGAGATCTGAAAATTATGAAAGCAATACTCTCTGTTCCCTGTAAGCTTAAAAAACAGCTGGAAAAAAAAAAGACATCCAGGGGAAATTTAACAGTACAAGATAGCAGTAATTAAGATTGTTCAGAATCTAAATGTACTTCCGGAAAATTGGCAGTGTAAATTGACTCTATAACCTTCTTTCCAGTGAACAACTGAAATAAATAAAGGAAAGAGCATGGGGAAGGTACTAAACTCAGGGAACAGTACCTTCCACACACTCAAATAGTGTTCTGGAAAGTGGAACAGGATTGGAAGATATCTCAATGGCTAACCTCTGACTTTCCTTCCCAAGAAAAGAGATGCCACTGTGGTTAATAAAGGAAATCCTGAAAAACCTCATTAATGTCTCCCAATTTAGAAGTGCAAAGGCTGAGGTTAGGAATGGACTGCTAGACAAACAGAAACTAGTACAAGTAAAGTTTCTTTTTTTTTTCCTCCAGATCAGACCATTTGATGAATAGGATAGTGTGGGTATGACCACACCATCATAAAGCCCACTTGCTGTGAAGTGTATTTCTGATGAAAATACTGATCCATTGAAACATTCACCCGGATATTGGAAGGTATGTGTCCAGAATAAGACAGGAATACCTCCAACAGCCTTGACATTCATGCAACTAGTAAGGTAGAATCCTGTAATCTTCAGCAACCCACCTTACCTGAAATCGAGGAGAAGCCAATTGATCGCTAGATATATTGCATAAATTAAATCTTAGATGAAGTGACCTGCAGGATATACATATTGACAGTTGTAGATAACACAAAGATTAGTCCAGCTTAAGCTTTTATATCAGTGTTTGAATAGCATGGACTCTAGAAATAATTTTATCTTTTGTACATTTATTTTATATATACACACACACACACATATAAATTGAGCCTCCTGCACTAAGTATTGTTCACTCATAGAGGATTCTGTAGTGAAAGGATATAAAAGGCCTACAGTGTGGTAGGAGGAGGAAGAATTGAATAAATGGATTTTTTAAAAAAGATAATTATAGATAGTGATAAGCACTTAAAAAATACAATATTGTATTGAGCTAGAGAGTTGCTCTTGGGGTGACGGAAGGCATCTGCTCTAGACAGGGTATGGAGAGAGGGCTCCACTCCGACACTTATTCTGTAACACCAGACAAGGTATCGAACCTCTCTCATGTTCAATTCCCTTTTCTGCAAGTAGCCAGTATCTTTCTGGGGGTGCTGGGCTCAGCACTGGCATTCATCATCTCATTCACTTCTCATAAGAACCCTGCATGGTAGATTCTGTCAATATCTACATGGTAGATATGAGGAAATGGAAGCATAAAAATTATTAAGTCATTTTCCGAAGATCACTCAGCTACCAAGTGGTAGATCTAGAAATACAACTCAAGTCTTTGGTCTCAAGCACTTTGCTACACTGTCTCCCTAAAGTAGGATGGACCCAACCTTGAAGGGTTCCAGTAAGAATTAAGTGAGAACACACATTCATATCACCCAACACAACACCTTCCCTAGCTTAGGCAGTCAACCAGCTGCAGGCAATGTGCAGAATCTTGCGGGGGGTGGGGGGGGGGATGGGTGGGGGCGGGGGGGGAGGTGTTGGGAGACAGAATCTGAAATTGCAGAGGAATCTAGCCCAAGATAAATTTCAATATTTTTCTGAGATATATGTAGCAGGTTACCTGGCAGATTTCATGTGTTATCGTAAGTATCCATGGTCTATCATGTTCTTACTGTTAATGAGAAGTCAATTCATTAAGGTGTCATATTGAGAGATTGGGTGGGCATATTATAATATGAAATGAGTGTACCACCCAGTATTTGCTACAATTGTTTATTTTTTCCCATTATTGACTCTTGCTCCCACTTCTCAGGATATTGCTATACTACAAGAAAGGACAGAGCAGTAGACACAGTTATACTTACCAGACAAGAAACCCCAAACTTGCACAACAATTCTGAGCTTTCTTTCCAAGGTAGCCTATAACTCTACAGGCAAAATCATCTCATGTGTTGTATATGTCATTTGAAATCAATCACTTTCACATCTGGCTAGCAAAAGAAAAAAACAGCCAGTTCTCCTGAATCCTCTCTCTCCTGATTTCTGCATTGGGAAGTTTACTGACTGGTTCAGCAATGGCAGCTTCTATTGTGACTAGGCTTCACCACAATTTTACCCAATGTCACTAGAGGGCAGCAGCGAGGCCAGTGTAAGCATCACAGAATATTTGAGCAAGACGCCAGGTGGCAGTGCTTCAGCTTTCTTTCTTGCTGCATGCAGTGTGCTAGAGCCTGATTCTCAAGGAAGGAAAATAGAAAGATTAAAGAGATAAAAGATAAAAGATTCCCAAAGGGGTGACATTTGAGTAAAGACATGAAGGAATTCAGACGTGCACCATGTAGATATTTGGGGGCATAACATCACAGTAGAGAGGACAAAGGCAAGGAGCACAGGTCTTGATATAAAAACATGCTTGGAGTGTTTAAGGAATAATATCTTTCCCTGAGGCCCCTTATTCTTCCCAGCACACTATTGCATAAGGAACTTGCTAAAGCATTCAGCACTGTTAACTGATTAGTGGATGATTTCCTCATCTATTGATCCTGGGGCAATTTGTGCCTAGGTTTGGCATCTTCTTTCCTAGTTCCCTTTAGGTTCCTGTTTAAACCAGTAATGTCACCATCACTGTGACATCCAGCCACCCTGTGCTGGGGCCAAGTGCTTCTCCATAGTTCAAACCTTGCTCTTTAGGAGCCCCATAAATGCTACACTCTGGCTGGCAATAAAAGTTAGAGATGATATTCACAGTTAGGAAAGTTCTTTCTTATTTCTGAAAAATTAAAAAAATTGGAACAATAAAATCTATCTCATAGGGTTTATGATATTTGAGTTAGATAATGAAACTGAGATGCATCCTACAGTGCCTGACCTATAGTAAGCCCAATAAGGACCAACTTTCTTTTTTCTAGTAAAACCTTCCTTTCCTTCAATGTCCAGGTCTGTGTTCTGTTACTGCTTGTTGTTTTCTCCACATCAGTTCAATGATGGGAGCTTCTAAGAAATTTACTTAAGCACTTATTTTCCTGGAGACAGTCATTATTTTTCCCTCTCTTCTTAGGTCCTATTCTCCTAGCCATACTGATTCACTCAGGATGCTACAAGGACACAGATGAGGTTTTATTTTCATTTCCCTAATGAATAATAATGATAATATTCCCTTATGAATAATGATAATTTTGTATATTTATTAGCTATTGGATATAATATGTCTGAATTGGATCTCCAAGGTTTTGCCATTCTTACTCTTTTCTTATTGATTTATATGAGCTTTTAATATATATTGCATTTGAGACTTTATCAGAAATATGCATTGCAAATACAGTTTACCATTCTGTGCCTTGACTTTCCCCCCTACTAGCCGTGATTTTTAACAAAGACAATTTTAAAATATTCTTTCATGTTCATAAGAAGCCAGTTTCAAAGCTTTAGTTATTTGTTTTAACACTTTAAAAATGTTTCCACTTGGTGACTTCTGATGTGAAATCAGGCATCATTCTTAATGATATTTCCCAGAATACAATATATCGATTTTCCCTGGGTATTGGCAAGATTATTTCCACTTAAATAGACCCCTGGATTTGCCATCAATGCCTTGCAAATTTCTGCCAAAACCACAGTGGTGGACTTGCAGAATTCCTTACTCATCTTTATGGTTTTCCACATAGCATTGCTCCTGAATAAGAAACTTGTTTTTTAGGAAGTTAAGTAGAGCAGTGAGTGAAGGTACTTGCTATGAGCAAATAGGTTATGGAATGGGTAATGGAAATGGTAGTTATAAATACCACCTACAATCATGTGGTCGTTTGCAGAAACAAGAACTATAATACTTATGACAATTTCTTTTTCATTTTGATATGAATATGGTTATGTATACATTAACCATTTTTAAATCTCTCCCCTACTTGTCTGCCTGTGGTAACATATGATGTGCAAGTATAAGTTTATCTCATATCTCATTGTATCTCAGTGGTTAAGATGCAGGATTCAATGGGACAGTGTGAATGAGGTATAAGAGGAAAGAACACCACCCCAAAATGGATAAATTAACTGGGTGTACTCTCTTCGGGAGAGGGTTAGCTTGGTTTTGGTTGAATGGGGAATAACTGCATCTTATTAACAGGAAGCATAGTTTTGCTGTTGTGTTTATTTGAAAGTTGTGTTGTTAAAAGAGGTATAGATGGGTGACTAGTTGACATAGAGGGTACTGTAGTAGCTTTGTAGTGTCTCAACTATCTGGATATCTATGTCCCAGAGTTTGCTTCCCTGTATTGTTCTGAGTTAGGGTGGGCCACAAAAAAGACTTGCGCAAGGTTTAGAAGGTAGTTGTCATGAAGTAGCCACATTTTTAAAGCTCTGCTGGTTGGTGCAGGGCTCCAGGAACTGGGCAACTCACACATGTGGCTGCTGATGAACTAGCTCATCTTATTGTTGACTCACAACTCCTCTACCGCCCACCCGATCTCCTCCTCATCTTCTCTTTGTCTTGGACCAAGTATGCGTGTAGCATGAGGGCAAATGACACCCACTTCTCCTTGAGGTCACCCACCATTATGAGACTGAAGGAGGTGAGAGACAGACAAGTTTTAGTGTATCTTTGTGGGTTCCATTGTCCTCATGGGTTCTAGTATCCGTACATGTCACAGTCTGTCCATGCTTTTGTCCACATCCAACTTTCCTTCCCAAATGACACTCTAAGTGACTAACAGTGAATTCAGGCTCAACACCAGATGCAAAGATAACAGCTTTGTATAGACCCCTCCACCAGCTCTAGCTATTGCCTGAGTTCTATTCTCTACAGTGAGTCTCTTATTCTAGATCACTTGTGATTTGCTTCTCTGATTGTACCCTGACACAAAGTCTAAGAGGAAAGGACTAAGGAAATGATTTTCATGACCATTTCAGATAACTAGACCCAGGTTTGTGATGTGAGTGTCTTTAGGTGGAACTGCCACATTAAATTATTATGGAGCAAGTTTTCAACTTTAGACAATTTTACACATGTTCTGTGTGATGGACTTAAAGTCAAAAATTCAAGACTGAGTATGTATTAGTAGAAAGTCACTCTGGACATCTGTTCCCAAGTGAGATAGCAGGAGATTTTATTTAGAATTAAATCTCCTGATCCAGACCACAGATTAAGCAACCACAGGACTACCATTTCTTGTCTGGCATCTGCAGGTGTGCCTTTCAGCGTGGCTCCCGCAGCAAGGGGGCTCTCTCTTATTGAGCTCTGGGGTTTTTGTTTGGCTTTTCCTATTACTTCAAGCACTGTGAGTTCCCAGAGAGCACAGAAGTAGTTTGCAGAATCTTCCACTAGTAAGGCTGAAATGGTGAGGCTGATGAATTTTTGTCTTTCCTGAAAGTTTACAGAATAGCGGCCATTCTTTGCATTTTGGCCAGAAGAACTCTGATGAATAAGGAAAGTCATCTCTCCACTGGGAAGCTGCTTATACCAAAAAATATCGTACTGGTACCAGCTTGTTTCATACTGACAGCTCAAGGTGACCGCCTCCCCTAGCTGCCTGGACATGGCTCGCTGGACTTGAGTAACTTTCTGAGCCGCACCAAATCCTGTGGGAAAAAATCAGAAAACAGAGCTGAAGTAGTGAACAAAATAATGTAGGAATTAGACTAATTTAGGACCCAAAGAAAAACCAAATTGAAATCATGATAAGCTTTCTTTTCTCCAATCCTCCTTTCCTCCCCAAGTCCATGTGAAGTACCATGTGCCTGTGTGCAGTCCTTTCAACCTGAACATTTGTACCCATATTTGGAACCATCCCTACCAGAGAAGATGAAGGCCAGGAATACCCAGGGCAGGCTGGAGAGCACCATGTAGCAAGAATTCCCCTGCACATATGTTTTCAGTTCTGCCTCAAGCTGAGAGTTCAGTGTCTTTGAGGGCCTAGCAGCACATATACATAGTACCTGGGTTCCTGTGTCACTCCTCCAAACAGGAAGTAGGGTGTTATGTTCATAGACCACGTGGTCAGCGCACAGATGGGGAAAAAGTCTGGCTCACCACAAAACTATGTTACTTTTCTTCCCACGGTAGTTGTTAGGCAGTATCTGAAAAGGAGCATGGAAAAATTAGTATTAAAGTTTTGAGCTGAGGGGAACTACAGATTAAACAGGTTGACACGCGTTGATAATTATTCAGCAGAATAATTTTGCCGGTCCATTTAAAATAGAATTTAGTATAGGGTATGCACCCTTCTTGTAATCTACTTACTGGTCATTTATTTAGCCTCTCTTTACTTTTCTCCATTCTGAATCAGTGGAGTTCTTTTAAAACTCACAGATTTTCAGCTTTCTTGGTGAAAGGCAATATTATCCAAAATAATTAATGTATCTCTTTTTTTCAACCGGGTTCTAGGGCTCTATTTAGAGTTTTCACTAAATAAAGTTACTTTAACATGAAATGTTAAAAAATCAGCCCCTCAGGTTTTCAGAATCTATTCAGTTTTTTATGTTTTTATGAAATTATAACAGGAATAATATATTCTTTTGAAACCTGACATTGAGTCTTATTTATTAGACTTTGAGGAAGATCAGGATATTCCGGATCCTCAGTCCTGTTGCCTCCCCAGGTAGAACTGTACTTAGTAGATCGTGTGTCCTATGCTTGTCTTGATGTCACATTTTCTACCCTATCGGTCCAAAGTGTTCTGTCTCACTTGTGAGGAGCTGATTATTTTTCTCTTTGTAAAATAAAGTCCAGATAAGCACGCCAGATCTTTCTGTGACACAATGCTATAATGCACTCCTGCAAAACATGTTATCTACAGGCTGTAAACACTCAGTACATGTCAATGCCACAGAAGTTGGTAACTGACGTTTTGTATACTGTTACTCGTTCCTGTGGAATGTAGCTGTCAATCTTCCATTTGGTTTCATTGTTTTCACGGAAGAATTAAAATAAAAGAACCAAAGGCAAATAGACAAGTAGAAAAGGAAGTACAGACAAGGTCTCTAAAACAGTGCTAGTCCTTTGACTTTAAGGTCAAAATAACTCATTCATGAGTGACGCAGGGGTGAGAGTGTATTTTTAGTTGAGACATCTACTCCTCTGTCCCATTTCACCTCTGAGTGCTGACAGGCAGCCGAGGCCCTGGTTTGCAATTATGTGTAGCTAAGCAGAGGAGAGCCATGAATGCCCACAGCAGTCTGGGGAGCAGCATAATGGCAGGATTTCCCCCTTGTTGAAATGGCCCTGCTCTGAGTTCCTGACAGTAAAGGTGCAAGGTCCCTCAGCTGCACTATAGCAGCTGTCTCTGAAATGTAGTTTCTGGCTGGATCAAGTCTGAATGTGTATAACACCCAGGTTGGGAGATTTGGCCTGCCTTAAACATTGTGCTCCCTTTCCTTGTGGTTTAATGATAAATGATTATATATAGTAAAGGACAGTCCAGTGATCAATATTGAAGGACATATGGGAAGGAGATTTAGTACTTCAGATTTCCAAATTTAGTAAATTAATCTGTGATGGAATCTGAAGGGCTTACTAGAAACAAATTCATTATGAATCATGCTGTGTTTGCAAATATTCATTCATGTTCTTCTGATTGTTTTCTTGCCTCCAATTTCGATTCTAAGGTGAAATATGTTCAGTGATCCTCGACTTCCCTACAAAAGATAAGCCGGAAGCCATCACCCCCCTTCCTTCCTACTTACCCGCCAAATCATGGGAACTGGTAACTTCACAACAGCAAATATCACTCAGACAAATGAGAACAAAACAGGGTTCTGACTTCTGTTATATCTCCAGTTGTGTATTGGAATAACAAATGGTAGTGGCAGTAAAATCATATTCGCTTGTGATGTAACTCTATGCTTAACTTATTAGAAGTTGTAGGAAGCAAGGCTCCACAGGTCCTCTAAATCCAAATATTTGGCCATGTGTTTGTCATGAGGGCACATATATTGTTGGTGCAATTCTATAATTATTGTTATAGTTGTCACGAAGACAAAGCTTCTCATAACATACTGTTTAATCAGTGAAAATATAAAAACTATTAACAGTATAAATGCTTTCCAAAATAAAAATATTTCCTTCTCTTGACATTGAAGGAATGAAGATTCTTTTCCATTTTATCCTGAAATTTCATCTAATGAAGTTGTTTATGCCAAATGATCAAATTTCAAGCATTTTATTTTTGTTTCAGCACCTCATAAAGAAACCCCAATGAGAATAACTGAGTTATTCTGTTGTAGATTGTCTTCAGACTCTCCTTGATTCCTTTATGGGAATTCCAAGTTCACATATCATATGAGGGCACAGAATCACTACTGGAGTTCCCAGATCTTCCCTAGTCCCTCCCTGTGACATCCTTGATGACTGTTTTCTCATGCTGACCATGCATTCCCATCCAGGCATTATATCTTATTTTAATCTTGTATATTTCATTCAAGTGAAAGCTACTGTACTAATATATACATTCTACTCCAAATTTGTTATTAAACTGTTCAAACTACTAGAAAAAAAGCAAAACAAACTTTGAGAGCCAGAGGAATTCATATAGTGACATATTTGTTTTTAATTTTAAATTATAGTCATCATGCTGTACATTGCATCCCCAGGAGGAATTTATGTTTAACTGGAAGTTTGTACCTGTTGAACACCTTCACAGACTCCCACCCCCATCCCCACTGATTCTGACAATCGCCAATCTGTTCTCTGTACCTATGAGTTCTGCTGTGTGTGTGTGTGTATGTGTGTGTGTGTCTGTGTGTGTGTGTCTGTGTGTGTGCCTGTGCTTTAGATTCCACATACAAGTGATTTCATACAGTATTTTTTAAATTTTAATTGTCGTACAGTATTTGACTTTGTCTTCACTTAACATTATGCCCTCTAGTTTCATCCATGTTGTAAATGGCAGGGTTTTTTTTTTTTTTTTGATGACATTATCCTTGTTCATTCATCTGTCAATGGACACTTAGGTTGTTCCAAGTCTTGGCTATTGTAGATGAGCTGCAATGAAGAGATATCTTTTCGAGATGGTGCTTTTATTTCCTTCAGGTATATACCCAGAAGTGGAAATCCTGGATCGTATAGTAGTGCTCGTTTTAATTTTTTTGAGGCATCTCCATACTGTTTGCCATAGACATTGCACTCATTTACATTTCCACTGACAGTTCACAGGGTTGCCTCTTTTTCACATTCTTACCAACACTTTTTTCCTTTTCTTTTTGGTAATAGACATTCTAACAGGTGTAAGGTGATACCTCATTTTCATTTTGATTTTCATTTCCCTGATTATTAGTCATGTTGAGTATCTTCTAATTCACCCATTGGCCATTTGTATGGCTTCTTTGGGAAAATATTTATTCAGATGATCTGCCTATTTTTTAATCAGATTGCTTTTTCTATTGATCATATGATATTTTAATATATTTTGATATTAACCACTTAGCAGATATATAATTGGAAAATATTTTCTCCCTTTCCCTAGATTGCCTTCTCATTTTGTTCCTGGTTTCTTTTGCCTCACAGTTTGATGTATTCCCACTTGTTTATTACTGCTTTTGTTGTCTTTGCTTTTGGTGTCAAATACAAAAAGTCATTCCCAAGACTGATGTCAAGGAATTTGTTCTGTATGTTTTGTTCTAGGAGTTTTATTGGGTTAGGTGTACGTTCAAGTCTCTAATCCAATTTGAGTTGATTTTTGTGTATGGTGTAAGAGAAGTGTCCAGTTTCATTCTTTTGCATAGGGCTTTCCATTCTTCTTAACACCATTTATTGAAGAGACTTTCCTTTCCTGAAAGTATATTTTTGGCTTCTTTTTCATGAATTAATTGACTATGTACACATGGGTTTATTTTTACTTTTCTTTTTTAACGTCTTTATTGGAGTATAATTGCTTTACAATGTTGTGTTAGGTTCTGCTGTATAACAAAGTGAATCAGCTATATGTATACATATATCCCCATGTACCCTCCCTCTTGCATCTCCCCCCGACCCTCCCTATCACGCCCCTCTAGGTGGGCACAAAGCATCGAGGTGATCTCCCCGTGCGATGCAGCTGCTTCCTAGTAGCTATCTATTCTAGATTTGGTAGTGTATATATGTCAATGCTACTCACTCACTTCGTCCCAGCTTACCCTTCCCCCTCCCTGTGTACTCAAGTCCATTCTCTACATCTGCGTCTTTATTCCTGTCCTGCCCCTAAGTTCATCAGAACGTTTTTTTCTAGATTCCACATATATGTGTTAGCATACGGTATTTGTTTTTCTCTTTCTGAATTACTTCACTCTGTATGACAGACTCCAGGTCCATCCACCTCACTACAAACAACTCAATTTCGTTTCTTTTTATGGCTGAGTAATATTCCATTGTATATATGTGCCACATCTTCTTTATTCATTCATCTGTCCATGGACACTTAGGTTGCTTCCATGTCCTGGCTATTGTAAATAGGGTTTCAATGAACAGTGTGGTACATGCTTCTTTTTGAATTACGGTTTTCTCAGGGTATATGCCCAGTAGTGGGATTGCTGGGTCATATGATAGTTGTGGTTTTAAGGAACCTCCATACTGTTCTCCATAGTGGCTGTATCAATTTACATTCCCACCAACAGTGCAAGAGGGTTCCCTTTTCTCCACACCCTCTCTAAAATTTATTGTTTGTAGAATTTTTGATGATGGCCATTCTGACCGGTGTGAGGTGATACCTCATTGTAGTTTGATTTACATTTCTCTAATGAGTAGTGATGTTGAGCATCTTTTCATGCATTTGTTGGCAATCTGTATATCTTCTTTGGAGAAATGTCTATTTAGATCTTCTGCCCAGTTTTGGATTGGGTTGTTTGTTTCCTTGATATTGAGCTGCATGAGCTGCTTGTATATTTTGGAGATTAATTGTTTGTCAGTTGCTTCGTTTGCAACAACATATTTTCTCCCATTCTGAGGGTTATCTTTTTGTCTTGTTTATGATTTCCTTTGCCGTGAAAAAGCTTTTAAGTTTCATTAGGTCCCATTTGTTTATTTTTGGTTTTATTTCCACTTCTCTAGGAGGTGGGTCAAAAAAGATCTTGCTGTGATTTATGTCAAGGAGTGTTCTGCCTATGTTTTCCTCTAAGAGTTTGATAGTATCTGGTCTTACATTTAGGTTTTTAATCCATTCTGAGATTATTTTTGTGTATGGTGTTAGAAAGTGTTCTAATTCATTCTTTCACATGTAGCTGTCCAGTTTTCCCAGCACCACTTATTGAAGAGGCTGTCTTTTCTCCATTGTATATTCTTGCCTCCTTTATCAAAGATAAGGTGATCATATGTGCGTGGGTTTATCTCTGGGCTTTCTATCCTGTTTCACTGATCTAGACTTCTGTTTTTGTGCCAGTACTATATTGTCTTGATTACTGTAGCTTTGTAGCATAGTCTGAAGTCAGGGAGCCTGATTCCTCCAGATCCATTTTTCTTTCTCAAGATTGCTTTGCCTATTCAGGGTCTTTTGTGTTTCCATGCCAATTTTAAAATTTTTTGTTCTAGTTCTGTAAAATAAAAAATGCCATTGTTAGTTTGGTAGGGATTGCATTGAATCTTTAGATTGCTTTGGGTAGTATTGTCATTTTCACAATGTTGATTCTTCCAATTGAAGAACATGGTATATCTCTCTATCTGTTTCTCCATCTGAAGAAAGCTGTTTAATTTCTTCCATCAGTGTCTTATAGTTTTGTGCATACAAGTCTTTTGTCTCTTTAGGTATGTTTATTCCTAGGTATTTTATTCTTTTTATTGCCATAGTAAATGGGAGTGTTTCCATAATTTCTCTTTCAGATTTTTCATCATTAGTGTATAGGAATGCAAGAGATTTCTGTGCATTAATTCTGTATCCGGTTACTTTACCAGATTCATTTATAAGCTCTAGTAGTTTTCTGGTAGCATCTTTAGGACTCTCTATGTATAGTAGCATGTCATCTGCAAACAGTGACAGCTTTATTTCTTCTTTTCCGATTTGGATTCCTTTTATTTCTTTTTCTTTTCTGATTGCTGTGGCTAAAACTTCCAAAACTATTTTGAATAATAGTGGCGAGAGTGGACAACCTTTGTCTTGTTCCTGATTTTAGAAGAAGTGGTTTCAGTTTTTCACCATTGAGGATGATGTTGGCTGTGGGTTTGTCATATATGGCCTTTGTTACGTTGAGGTAAGTTCCCTCTATGCCTACTTTGTGGAGAACTTTTATCATAAATAGGTGTTGAATTTTGCTGAAAGCTTTTTCTGCACCTATTGAGATGATCATATCGTTTTTATCCTTCAGTTTGTTAATATGGTGTATCACATTGATTGATTTGCATATACTGAAAAATCCTTGCATTCCTGGGATAAACCTCACTTGATCATGGTTTATGATCCTTTTAATGTGTTGTTGGATTCTGTTTGCTAGTATTTTGTTGAGGATTTGTGCATCTGTGTTCATCAGTGATATTGGTCTATAGTTTTCTTTCTTTGTGACACCTTTGGTTTTGGTATCAGGGTGATGGTGGCCTCATAGAATGAGTTTGGGAGTTTTCCTCCCGCTGCTATATTTTGCAAGAGTTTGAGAAGGATGGTGTTAGCTCTTGTCTAAATGTTTGATAGAATTCGCATGTGAAGCCAACTGTTCCTGGGCTTCTGTTTGTGGGAAGATTTTTAATCACAGTTTCAATTTCAGCGCTTGTGATTGGGCTATTTATATTTTCTATTTCTTCCTGGTTCAGTCTCAGAAAGTTGTGCTTTTCTAAGAATTTGTCCATTTCTTCCAGGTTGTCCGTTTTATTGGCATGTAGTTGCTTGTAGTAATCCCTCATGATCCTTTGTATTTCTGCAGTGTCAATTGTTACTTCTCCTTTTTCATTTCTAATTCTGTTGATTTGAGTCTCCTTCTCTTTTTTCTTGATGAGTCTGACTAGTGGTTTATCAATTTGTTTATCTTCTCAAAGAAAGAGCTTTTAGTTTTATTGATCTTGGATATTGTTTCCTTCATTTCTTTTTCATTTATTCCTGATCTGATCTTTATGACTTCTTTCCTTCTGCTAAATTTGGGGTTCTTTTGTTCTTCTTTCTCTAATAGCCTTAGGTGTAAGTTTAGGTTGTTCATTTGAGCTTTTTCTTGTTTCTTAAGGTAGGATTGTATTGCTATAAACTTCCCTCTTAGAACTGCTTTTGGGGCATCCCATAGGTTTGGGGTCGTCGTGTTTTCATTGTCATTTGTTTCTAGGTACTTTTTGGTTTCCTCTTTGATTTCTCAGTGATCTCCTGGTTATTTACTAGTGTATTGTTTAGCCTCCATGTGTTTGCATTTTTTACAGTTTTTTTCCTGTAATTGATATCTAGTTTCATAGTGTTGTGGTCAGAAAAGATACTTGATATAATTTAAATTTTCTTAAATTTACCAAGGCTGGATTTGTGACCCAAGATGTGATCTCTCCTGGAGAATATTCCATGAGCACTTGAGAAGAAAGTATACTGTTGTTTTGGATGGAATGTCCTATAAATGTCAATTAAATCCATGTTGTTTAATGTGTCATTTAAAGCTTCTATTTTCTTATTTATTTCCATTTTGGATGATCTGTCCACTGCTGAAAGTGAGGTGTTAAAGTCCACTACTATGATTGTGTTACTGTCAATATCCCCTTTTATGGCTATTAGCATTTGCCTTATGTATTGAGGTGCTCCTGTGTTGGGTGTATAAATATTTACAATTGTTATATCTTCTTGGATTGATCCCTTGATCATTATGTAGTGTCGCTCTTTGTCTCTTGTAGTCGTCTTTATTTTAAACTCTATTTTGTCTGATATGAGAATTGCTACTGCATCTTTCTTTTGATTTCCATTTGCATGGAATATCTTTTTCCATCCCCTCACTTTCAGTGTGTATGTGTCCCTAGGTCTGAAGTGGGTCTCTTGTAGACAGCATATATACAGGTCTTGCTTTTCTGTCCATTCGGCCAGTCTATGTCTTTTGGTTGGAGCATTTAATTCATTTACATTTAAGGTAATTATCAATATGTAGTTCCTATTCCCATTTTCTTAATTGTTTTGGGTTTGTTATTGTAGGTCTTTTCCTTCTCTTGTGTTTCCTGCCTAGAGAAGTTCTTTTAGCATTTGTTGTAAAGTTGGTTTGGTGATGCTGAATCCTCTTAGCTTTTGCTTGTCTTAAAGGTTTTAATTTGTCCATCAGATCTGAATGAGATCCTTGCTGGGTAGAGTAATCTTGGTTGAAGGTTTTTCCCTTTCATCACTTAAAATATGTCCTGGCACTCCCTTCTGGCGTGCAGAGTTTCTGCTGAAAGATCAGCTGTTAACCTTATGGGCATTCCCTTGTATATTATTTGTTGTTTTTCCCTTGCTACCTTTAATATTTTTTCTTTGTATTCAACTTTTGATAGTTTGATTAATATGTGAATTGGTGTGTTTCTCCTTGGATTTATCCTGTATGGGACTCTCTGCACTTCCTGGACTTGACTGACAATTTCCTTTCCCATATTAGGGAAGTTTTCAACTATAATCTCTTCCAGTATTTTCTCAGTCCCTCTCCTTTTCTCTTCTTCTTCTGGGACCCCTATAATTCGAATGTTGGTGCATTTAATTTTGTGCCAGAGGTCTCTGAGACTGTCGTTGATTCTTTTCATTCTTTTTTCTTTATTCCGCTCTGTGGTAGTTATTTCCACTATTCTCTCTTTCAGGTCACTTACCTGTTCTTCTGTCTCAGTTATTCTCTATTGATTCCTTCTAGAGAATTTTTAATTTCATTTATTTTGTTGTTCATCATTGTTTGTTTGCTCTTTAGTTGTTCTAGGTCCTTGTTAAACGTTTCTTGTATTTTCTCCATTCTATTTCCAAGATTTTGGATCATCCTTCCTATCATTACTCTGAATCCTTTTTCAGGTAGACTGCCTATTTCCTCTTAATATTTTTTGCTCTGGTGGGTTTTTCCCTTACTCTTTCCTCTGCTGCATATTTCTCTGTGTTAACTTAACTTACTGTGTTTGGGTTTCCCTTTTTCAGGCTGCAGGTTCATAATTCCCCTTGCTTTTGGTGTCTGCCCCCATTGGATAAGGTTAGTTCAGTGTGTTGTGTAGGCTTCCTCGTGGAGGGGACTGGTGTCTTTGTTCTGGTGGGTGGGGTTGCATCTTGTCTTTCTGGTGGTCAGGGCTGCGTCCAGTGGTGTGTTTTGTGGTGTCTGTGAGCTTAATATTATTTTAGGCAGCCTCTCTGCTGATGGGTAAGGCTGTGTTCCTGTCTTACAAGTTGTTTGGCATAGGGTGTCCAGCACTGGAGCTTGCTGGCCATTGGGTGGAGCAGGGTCTTAACATTGAGGCGGAGATGTCTGGGAGTGCTCTCACTGATTGATATTACATGTGGCTGGGAGGTTTCTAGTGGTCCAATGTCCTGAACTTAGCTCTTCCACCTCAGAGGTTCAGGCCTGACACCAGGCCGGAGGACCTAGACAACAGGGGCTTATATTTGGGCTCTCCATTCTGCTCCATTGATCAATGTGTCTTTTTTTATGCCACTACCAGTGTTTTGACTACTATAGCTTTGTAATATACTTTGAAATAAGCAAATGTGATACCCTCAGTTTTGTTCCTCTTTCTCTAGATTGCTTTGGGTATTGGTGGTCTATTTTGGTACCATACAAATTTCAGGATTTTTTTGTTCTATTTCTGTGAAAAGTGCCATAGAATTTTGACAAGGATTTCATTCAATCTGTAGATTGCTTTGGGTACTATGGATATTTCAACAATTGAATTTTTTATGTCCATGAGAACAAAGTATCTTCCCATTCATTTTTGTCTTCTCAATTTCCTTAATCAATGTCTTATAGATTTCAATGTACAGGTCTTTCACTTCCTTGTTTAAATTTATTCCTAAATATTTTCTATTCGATGCAATTGTAAATGGAATTGTTTTCTTAACATCACCTTCTGATAGTTTGTTAGTAGTATGTGGAAACACAACTGATTTTTCTGTAGTGGTTTTGTATCCTGCAACTTTACTGAATTTGTGTATTCGTTCTAACATATACTGACATCTTGTGGGCACGTCTCCCACTGCTAAGCCAAATGATGTGATTTTCTTTTCACTTTCTCTTTTTGTGTATGAAAAAGTACACATTAAGAACTGGAGTAGGAAGTCTCTATGCTGTTTATTTTCGGTTGAACAACGTTTAGTTCATAAGCAAGTTAAAAGATTTTTCTAATGGAATTTTTATTGGCATTTTTGTGGCCTATTGAGGAAGAACACCAAGTCTTATACAGCCTTGAGAGGAGGGGGAAAGTCTCTCTAAATGACAAGAAAGATGGGGCTTCCCTGGTGGTGCAGTGGTTAAGAATCTGCCTGCCAATGCAGGGGACACGGGTTCGAGCCCTCGTCTGGGAAGATCCCACATGCCACAGAGCAACTAAGCCCATGCACCACAACTACTGAGCCTGCGCTCTAGAGCCCGTGAGCCACAACTACTGAGCCAATGTGCCGCAACTATGGAAGCCCAGGCGCCTACAGCCCATGCTCCACAAGAGAAGCCACCACAATGAGAAGCCCGCACACTGCAACGAAGAGTAGCTCCCGCTCTCCGCAACTAGAGAAAGCCCGTGCGCTGCAACGAACACCCAACACAGCCAAAAATAAAATAAATAAATTCATAAAAATTTTAAAGAAAAGAAATACTTTTTAAAAAATGACAAGAAAGAGTAAATGAGACTCAGATAGAGAGGGTGATGTGCTCAAAGTGACTGAGAAGGTTAAGGTCAGATCCTAACCTAGAAGCCAAGTTGCCCGATTCTCTGGTCTCCTAAAATGTTTCTAGGGATCATGTGTTAATAGGAGGGCATTTATAGACGGCATGTCTTGGTATAAAGGAAACAATAGACCTGGCACTCATCCTTACGCTCCACAAACCCTGTTCATAACTGGTCTTTCCCCATTCTCTGCGTGTGCCTAGCGGCCCCAACACAGAGTGGACTGGCCAGGAGGAGAGAAAGGAGGGAAAAAAGGAAAGACACTGTAAGAAAGAAGGGGGAGTAGACTTGAAAACGTTTTCTTGTTATCTTCTCAAGTTTAAGAGAACTAAAAGAGATTGAGGAAAAATAATTCTCTTCCCATTGGAAAAAAAATTACACTTTTCTTTGTTCCTACAAAAAATTGACAGAAATGGATCAATTAAGCTGGAAATCTGCATAGCCACTTCCTGTCTTCCTCTTTGTGTGTCATCCCATTATAAGTAGCAAGAAAACCTTTCATAATGGATTGGGACAAGGCCAGGAATCATTGAATGTTTGGAAGCTGTGCCCAGACTATTCTGCTTATAACAAAGAGAATAAAATATATCATTTGTCATAGTTTCCACATGACTTCAATATTGCATGTGAGCTAACTACTCTTTCCCCATCTGATCAGGGACGTTACTGACAGAGATACAGCAGGCCCCTCTTGTGACTAAACACGTGAATGCCGTCACCAGATCCCGGGCAAGTCCACCTACCAGCTTTTGTAAAGTTACTGTACAGATAATGGAAGAGAACAGCTTAGATGTGCGTCTCATGTTACAGATAGGACAGTTTTGGTCATTTAAGTTTTTAGAATGATCACTGTGTGTAACAAGACAATTGTTGCAGTATTTACAGAGTTTTTGCTTTTTTTCATTTTTAAAACCACATGATGTTTCCTTCATTCAGGCAGATGGGTGATTCTCAGCTCATCACTTCAAAGAAAGGATGTACTGCTGGGAAAAAAATAAAGCTGCCTTGCTTACCATTTTATTTCAAAAGTTTTAGTCCTATAGGCAAATCAAAGGACAAGCATCAGTTACAGATTTAGGAGATGATACACTGAAATAATACAAGCTAGCCTACCTGAGGCAAAATAAGCATTTTCTAAGTGGAGCAAGGGGGAGAGGAGAGAGTATCCGAGTAAAGCAAAGAGGCATAAGTATCGATGGGTCCTTGGAGGAACATTGAACCTTATCCCCTAGAGACATCTTGGAAAGAAAACCATAAGACCTCTGGGCCACTTTCATGTATTAAATAAATCTCAGTGCAGCCCTGGTTAAAACTTCCATCTTCATTTCTCTCTTCTGCTCTTTGAACCTGAGGCTTGACTCCTGGCTGCAGTAAGGTCAGCATGGCTTGCTCTGTTCTCTTCCTCTGCCTTTTGTCTTTGGTTCTAATTCCCTTGAGGTTAGGGAAGAAACAAAAATTAAGAAGAATTTTTTAAAAATGGCAGACACTTTCTCATTTAACTGGTGTGCACCTTTGGGGTCACTGCTTTCCTGCCCAACCACTGATGGCCTCGATGTGCGAGCATCCCTGTGAGAGAGCAGCCGGGGACCCTCAGGAGCCTCCTCAGGGCAGGATCTCCCCCTCCCTGTCAGATCCCATTCAGGAAGCACTCCCCATGGCCTCTTGTCTCCCCTTTTCCTGGTGGAGAACTGGCTGATGACTCAGGCCTGCTGCCTTCAGAGGTGGCACCTGTGGGACACAGCACTCACTCCTCCTCACTGTGCCTCATGGAGACACCCAGGCAGCCCCAATGCTGCCCCCCTTCACTGTACCATCCTTCTCTGATTTCCTCATCTTCTGCTTAAGTAGATGCAAAAATAGATCAAAATCTGCTCCAGAAACAGATATCCAAAGACAGAATGCCACGCAGTTTTCCTTTTTACTCCGATGATCTCTGTCTTTAAAAGCAAGTATTTTAGGATAGCGATGTCTGAAGTGGCTCATGGGGAAAGTGGAACACTCTGATGAAACTCTTCTCCTGACTGCTCCATCCCTCACATCAGCTAAAGAAGTGAAGATCAGGGGTTGCAGGGTCTGTACAGTTGCTTCTTCATAAATCCTGGAGTGCCTGGCTGTGAGTTGTTCTTAATGGAAAATGGTGAACGCTTAATGCCTCTTGGTCCCTAGTTCCGGGTCCCAGCTGCCAAATTTGTGACAATGAAAAATGCTCCAGAGTACATCTTATTCATCTAAATGGAAAAAAACTCTCTTTGATTCTATAAGTGATTCTAAATAAAGGTTTCTAATTCTTAATACAAAATAAAAAAATATACATATATAGTCCAATATTTTATATTGTGTAATTTATATATATTATAGTTAAATATATTCCAATAATATTAGTAATATCAATTAATATTTACCAATTAGATGAGCTTGAGGAACAAAATTCAATAATAAGCCCTGCACCAACCAAATCACCACAGATACAGGAAAAGGAAAGCCTGGCTGTGAGGATATGGCAGAAGATTAAACATGGTCATGAAACAATTATAAGTCATCAGTGTGGTCTCTCCTGGAAATTATTAGGAGAACTATGAAGGCAGAGGTTAGATAATTATTGTGCTATATTTTGCAATAAACAAAATTTTATCAGTGTTGTAAATTGCTTTCTTCAATATGAATTTTAAATGTTGTAAAGAATCCAGAAAGAGTAAAAAGATTAATTAAAATTATGAAGTATAATATATTTAAACTTTAGAACAGAGGAGGAAATGTTAAGAAATAACAGACTCATGGCCTTTACCATATAGAGAGGTTTTGTTTTTTAATTAAAAATAAAGAATGAAAACAAATAAACAATGAACACTTACAAAAATCTTTGATCCAACAGCATCCATCATCATAACAGTAGCCCTTGTCATAGAATTCAGACTTTCTCCATTTCACGTTTGAGTACCTGCAGTTACAAAAGGCATTCCACTAACAGCTGGCCTAGCTCATTAACGTGACAAAAACTTGCACTTACATCAGTTTTATACCAAATCTCACCATTCATTAAACCATGGATAAATTTCTTTTTGCTGTTGTTGAAAACAAGTCATTACCTTGTTTATCATTAAAAAAGAGATTTTTTTTTTTTACTAATCAAAATAGGATATGGTTTAATCAGAATAAGGTGTTACGTGCATTAGGTGTCCCCAGGTGGGTTCTGAGGTTCTCTAACCACCTAACATCTAAGTGAATACACAACACATACATTTTCATATCATCCATCCTCCTGAAATTCAGCAGTCTTCCATTTATAGTGTTTTTAAGAGTAAAATCTCCCAGTCACTTGAACCAAACTCATCAAGTAACTCACTAAAAAAGTAAACCCCCAACCTCATGCCAGACCTATTGAATCAGAATCTGTTGATCAGAATAAGACATATTTTTTCTTCATGTGATTCTTAAATGTACAGTAAAATTTGACAAATACTGTCCAATTGGTTAACTCGGGAGTTTTTATTTTTTAATCTCATCTTATATTGCCTGCAGCATTTACTTTATCTCAGAAATCCCTTCATCTTTAAACATTCTTAAGCCTGAGTTTTCCTCAACTGAGGATGGGTTAATATTACTTTGTGGTTTTTAGATTATAAAATGAGTTGTAAAGTGCTTAGCAATGGACTTGGCATATGGTAAGTGTTCCATAAATGATAATAAAGATGATTGTGGTAATGATGCGAATGACAAAATAAGGGAAGGTGGAAACAAGGATCCCATGATAATTCTCTGATCTCTTTCCCTGAACACATTGGGCAGACTTCAAAGCTGTAAACCCAAAAGATTAAAATTAAACAAAACCAGATGGTGTGGATAAAAGAATACCTCTCTTTCCCTAAAGCAGGAAATTTCCACATCTGCTTTCCTTCTTTGTAGACCTTGCCTCTTCCCCTTCCCACACGGGAGGGGTGAGGAGGGCTGATTCTGTTGTTCGCAGTCCATTTATGAGTAGGAAATTAGTCCTTAGTCTAACTTAAAATGTAGGACTCAAGACTCCACTCACTCTGCTTATATCGCTTGCATTTTAAGTCTTTGCCTACCTGTGATAATAAGCAAATCTAAGGAGAGCTAATTTAGTACGCTGTGATTGGCTACCTCTTTCTCTTTCTCTTTCATACTTGAAAATCAAGTCAACTCTTGGCCAGTTTGAGGCGTGGCCTATCTCTCCTACTCATCCTTATAGGAATTCTGAGCTTGCTTTTCTGGATTCAGAAGGAAGTAGGAAACTCCACTTAGGCCTGAACCTCAACCCACCTTTCCTGCTTTAGAGGTAATCAGGTCCTGGTTCAGCTGAAAGTTCTTCTTCACTTCCATTTGTATTAAGCTAATACATATAAGCATCCTCAGGAATCTTCCCAGTGGTGAGCAGGGCAGGATTTGGCCATTCTTACGTCCCTGGAAATATCATCAGGGGACATAAAATCCCCACTTCAAATGGAAATTGCCAAACATTTTAGTTGAATAATAATGAATATATGACATATCCAAACATGTGGGATACAGCAAAAGCAGTACAGAAGGTCCCTGACTTACGGTTTTCTGACTTTATGATGGTATGAAAGTGATATGCATTAAGTAGAAACCACACTTCAAATTTTGAATTTTGATCTTTTCCTGGGCTAGTATGATGCTCTCTTTTGATGCTGGACAGCTCCCAGCCAGTCACTGGATCACAAGGGTAAACGACCATCACACTAGTACCAAACGTAAAATAGATAGCTAGTGGGAAGCTGCTGCATAGCACAGGGAGATCAGCTCGGTGCTTTGTGGCCACCTAGAGGGGTGGGATAGGGAGGGTGGGAGGGAGACACGAGAGGTAGGAGATATGGGGATATATGTATATGTATAGCTGATTCACTTTGTTATAAAGCAGAACCTAACACGCCATTGTAAAGCAATTATACTCCAATAAAGATGTTAAAAAGAACAAAATGAAACCGGTCTGAACCCAGACAACCACTCTGCTTTTTGTTTTCAGTACAGTATTCAATAAATTACATGAGAGAGTCAGCACCATATTATAAAATAGGCTTTGTGTTAGATAATCTTGCCCAACTGTAGGCTAATGTAAGTGTTCTGAGCACGTTCAAGGTAAGCTAGGCTAAGCTATGATGTCCGGAGTTTAGGTGTATTAAATGCACTTTTGACTTAAGATATTTTCAACTTATGATGGGTTTATTGGGACGTAACCCCACTGGAAGTCAAGGAATATTTGTAATTAGAGGCAAATTTATGGATTTAAATTATATTTGTTAGGAAAGAAGAAATGTTGAGAATCAATAGTCAAACTTGCAACTCAAAGAACTAGAAAAAGTAGCAAGATAAATAAAAGAAAGTAAAGGTAGCAAATAATAAACTATGTGCAGAAGAAACAAAATTGACCAACTTTCACAAGAAAAAACAAATATATAAAGAACCCCTTACCCGTTAAAGTAACTGAATCCATAATTGAAGGATTATTAAGTTTCTCCCATGAGTAAAACTCTATGCTTAGATGGCTCACTAGTGAACTTTCTGAAAATTAAAAAAAATTATTAAAAACCTTGCACAAATTCTTCTATAGATAGAAAAGGAGCCATAAATTGCAACTTATCTAATGAAGTATTATCATCTTGATACCAAAATCTGACCTAAACATTTTAATGAAAGAAAAAGTTGAATACCAGTATCACTCAGGATCCTGGACAGAATGAACAGTAATCTCTGCTGTCTGGCTGTGTCACAAGATTTCATTCTCCATAGGACTACTTGGAAAGAGGTTCTGGGTGCTAAGCAACTACTTCATCGAGGAAGGAAAACACCAAAGATGCTCTGATTCCAGAGCCCCAGCTGCAGGGTTTGTGTACAGGCTGCAGGTGCCTGGGGAGCACTGTGTCTTCACAGCACAGAGGTAAGTGGCTGAGTCTTCAGGTTTAGGGGCTGCGATGTGCAGAGAGCTTCCCTTCTTTAACAAGGTGGCTTTTAGTCTTTCTTTCTGCTTTTCGTCCCCAACTGAGTAAAGAGCGAAGAGAAGTTCGGGTCCCTTCCCAGGATCCTGTCTATACCACAGTAGCCCGTTAAAATTGCTGACCGTGTAGCTGCAGTTGAGGATGAGACTGTCTCCCTCCTGGATTTTCAGGGTCTGAGGACTCTGCTCCACCTTGTCTTCTCCCCTCAACCCTGTTCAGGAAAACAAAATCAGAAATGAAACAAAGCTTTCAGTTCAGCAGTTTTGAAAAATTCCAACAAGAAACCTGGGATGAGCTGAGACTAAACCCCTCTCTCTCTTCTCTCCAGCTTTGGATAAATGTGCCCTTATGGTTCTCATCTCTTAACCTCCAACTTACAGCCAAGCTGAAGCCACAAGACTATGAATGCACATTCCAGCATGTTCTCCATCCTGATATCACACTCTTGATACAATTTTAATGATTCCAAATCTTCTCCCCTGAGGAGCTGCTCCTGTGTCTGAGTTCTCCTTCTCTAATGCACGAGATAGCCTTTCTGTTGGTGGCTCAGCCAATCAAGAGCAAATCCTCTAGTAGCTGTCATACTTTTGACGGTTAAGGCACTGGAGGAATGAGAGGAATGGAACCACTGCCACCTGGTGGTCACAAACACAAACATCTCACAGGACCCACTCCATGCCCCCTACAAAGACAAAAATTGATGGGAGGACATTTTTTATATTGGTGGGCATAGTGCATATGAGGTTTAAAGCAGTAATCAGAAAAGCCGCCTCTGCCTGCAATTTGAATCGTTTCATTGTTCCTTGTTTGGCCTTTAAAGCTAAACGCTATCAGAGGTTATAAAAGTTGAACGCAAGCATAGGTGTAATGGATTGTGTTTCTCTTTATAGTACACAAGAATCTCAGCAGGTGAGACCTTAAAAGGACTAGAGTGCTGAAAAAAGCGGGGGGATAGAATAACTGTGGATATGTCTGGAGACCTCTTTGACAGAGAATTGGGAACATAAGTTAAGAAACCATTGCTTCAAATAATTTTATGCCTGGCTACAGGGACCAAGTGTAACTACAACTCAGGGTCACGAACTTGATAGATCTTAGGAGAACAGGAGGGAAGAGCATGGCAGAGGGAAAGCAGAGCTCTCCATTCTAGACCCTGGAGAGATCAGAACATCACAGGGCAGAGTGGGGAACAGGAAGATACGTATAGCAAAACTAGTATTGTTTAATTTGTTTGGTTCTATGACACTCTGCTGGGTTTTTTGTTTTGTTTTGTTTTTGTTTTTACATCTTTATTGGAGTATAATTGCTTTACAATGGTGTGTTAGTTTCTGCTTTATAACAAAGTGAATCAGTTATACATATACATATGTTCCCATATGTCTTCCCTCTTGCGTCTCCCTTCCTCCCACCCTCCCTATCCCACCCCTCCAGGCGGTCACAAAGCACCGAGCTGATATCCCTGTGCTATGCCGCTGCTTCCCACTAGCTATCTACCTTATATGTGTTAGTGTATATATGTCCATGCCTCTCTCTCGCTTTGTCACAGCTCCCCGTTCCCCCTCCCCATATCCTCAAGTCCATTCTCTAGTAGCTCTGTGTCTTTATTCCTGTCTTACCCCTAGCTTCTTCATGACATTTTTTTTCTTAAATTCCATATATATGTGTTAGCATACAGTACTTGTCTTTCTCTTTCTGACTTATTTCACTCTGTATGACAGACTCTAGATTTATCCACCTAATTACAAACAACTCAATTTCGTTTCTTTTTATGGCTGAGTAATATTCCACTGTATATATGTGCCACACCTTCTTTATCCATTCATCCGATGGTGGACACTTAGGTTGTTTCCATCTCCGGGATTGTAAATAGAGCTGCAATGAACATTTTGGTACAGGACTCTTTTTGAATTATGGTTTTCTCAGGGTATATGCCCAGTAGTGGGATTGCTGGGTCATATGGTAGTTGTATTTGTAGTTTTTTAAGGAACGTCCATACTGTTCTCCACAGTGCCTGTATCAATTTACATTCCCACCACCAGTGCAAGAGGGTTCCCTTTTCTCCACACCCTCTCCAGCATTTATTGTTTCTAGATTTTTTGATGATGGCCATTCTGACCGGTGTGAGATGATATCTCATTGTAGTTTTGATTTGCATTTCTCTAATGATTAATGATGTTGAGCATTCTTTCATGTGTTTGTTGGCAGTCTGTATATTTTCTTTACAGAAATGTCTATTTAGGTCTTCTGCCCATTTTTGGATTGGGTTGTTTGTCTTTTTCTTATTGAGGTGCATGAGCTGCTTATAAATTTTGGAGATTAATCCTTTGTCACTTGCTTCATTTGCAAATATTTTGTCCCATTCTGAGGGTTGTCTTTTGGTCTTGTTTATGGTTTCCTGTGCTGTACAAAAGCTTTGAAGTTTTATTAGGTCCCATTTGTTTATTTTTGTTTTTCTTTCCACTTCTCTAGGAGGTGGGTCAAATAGGAACTTGCTGTGATTTATGTCATAGAGTATTCTGCCTATGTTTTCCTCTGAGAATTTGATAGTTTCTGGCCTTACAGTTAGGTCTTTAATCCATTTTGAGGTTATTTTTGTGTATGGTGTTAGGGAGTGATCTAATCTCATACTTTTACATGTAGCTGTCCAGTTTTCCCAGCACCACTTATTGAAGAGGCTGTCCTTTCTCCACTGTACATTCCTGCCTCCTTTATCAAAGATAAGGTGACCATATGTGCGTGGGTTTATCTCTGGGCTTTCTATCCTGTTCCATTGATCTATCTTTCTGTTTTTGTGGCAGTACCATACTGTCTTGATTACTGTAGCTTTGTAGTATAATCTGAAGTCAGGGAGCCTGATTCCTCCAGCTCCGTTTTTCGTTCTAAAATTGCTTTGGCTATTCAGGGTCTTTTGTGTTTCCATACATATTGTGAAATTTTTTGTTCTAGTTCTGTGAAAAATGCCAGTGGTAGTTTGATAGGGATTGCATTGAATCTGTAGATTGCTTTGGGTAGTAGAGTCATTTTCATAATGTTGATTCTTCCAATCCAAGAACATGGTATCTCTCCATCTATTTGTATCATCTTTAATTTCTTTCATCAGTGTCTTATAATTTTCTGCATACAGGTCTTTTGTCTCCTTAGGTAGGTTTATTCCTAGATATTTTATTCTTTTTGTTGCAGTGGTAAATGGGAGTGTTTTCTTGATTTCACTTTCAGATTTTCATCATTAGTGTATAGGAATGCCAGAGATTTCTGTGCATTAATTTTGTATCCTGTAACTTGACCAAATTCATTGATTAGCTCTAGTAGTTTTCTGGTAGCATCTTTAGGATTCTCTGTGTATAGTATCATGTAATCCGCAAACAGTGACAGCTTTACTTCTTCTTTTCCGATCTGGATTCCTTTTATTTCCTTTTCTTCTCTGATTGCTGTGGCTAAAACTTCCAAAACTATGTTGAATAAGAGTGCTGAGAGTGGACAACCTTGTCTTGTTCCTGATTTTAGTGGAAATGCTTTCAGTTTTTCACCATTGAGGATGATGTTGGCTGTGGGTTTGTCATATATGGCCTTTATTATGTTGAGGAATGTTCCCTCTATGCCTACTTTCTGCAGGGATTTTATCATAAATGG
Source organism: Stenella coeruleoalba (assembly GCF_951394435.1). Taxonomy (NCBI): domain Eukaryota; kingdom Metazoa; phylum Chordata; class Mammalia; order Artiodactyla; family Delphinidae; genus Stenella; species Stenella coeruleoalba. Next base: position 74,725,235 of record NC_137147.1, read on the forward strand.
GTGTTGAATTTTTTTGAAAGCTTTCTCTGCGTCCATTGAGATGATCATATGGTTTTTCTCCTTCAATTTGTTAATATGGTGTATCACATTGATTGATTTGCGTATATTGAAGAATCCTGGCATTCCTGGAATAAACCCCACTTGATCATGGTGTATGATCCTTTTAATGTGCTGTTGGATTCTGTTTGCTAGTAGTTTGTTGAGGATTTTTGCATCTATGCCCATCAGTGCTATTGGCCTGTAGTTTTCTTTCTTTGTGACATCCTTGTCTGGTTTTGGTATCAGAGTGATGGTGGCCTCGTAGAATGAGTTTTGGAGTGTTCCTCCCTCTGCTATATTTTGCAAGAGTTTGAGAAGGATAGCTGTTAGCACTTCTCTAAATGTTTTATAGAATTCGCCTGTGAAACCATCTGGTCCTGGGCTTTTGTTTGTTGGAAGATTTTTAATCACAGTTTCAATTTCAGTGCTTGTGATTGGTCTGTTCTTATTTTCTATTTCTTCTTGATTCAGTCTTGGCAGGTTGTGCATTTCTAAGAATTTGTCCATTTCTTCCAGGTTGTCCATTTTATTGGCATAGAGTTGCTTGTAGTAATCTCTCAAGATCTTTTGTATTTCTGCAGTGTCAGTTGTTACTTCTCCTTTTTCATTTCTAATTCTATTGATTTGAGTCTTTTCCCTTTTTTTCTTGATGAGTCTGCCTAATGGTTTATCAATTTTCTTTATCTTCTCAAAAAACCAGCTTTTAGTTTTTTTGATCTTTGCTATCGTTTCCTTCATTTCTGTTTCATTTATTTCTGATCTGATTTTTATGGTTTCTTTCCTTCTGCTAACTTTGGGGTTTTTCTGTTCTTCTTTCTCTAATTGCTTTAGGTGCAAGGTTAGGTTGTTCATTCGAGATGTTTCCTATTTCTTAAGGTAGGATTGTATTGCTATAAACTTCCCTCTTAGTATTGCTTTTGCTGCATCCCATAGATTTTGGGTCGTCGTGTCTGCATTGTCATTTGTTTCTAGGTATTTTTTTTATTTCCTCTTTGATTTCTTCAGTGATCACTTCGTTATTAAGTAGTGTATTGTACATCCTCCATGTGTTTGTATTTTTTACAGATCTTTTCCTGTAATTGATATCTAGTCTCATAGCGTTGTGATCGGAAAAGATACTTGATACAATTTCAGTTTTCTTAAATTTACCAAGGCTTGATTTGTGACCCAAGATATGATCTATCTTGGAGAATGTTCCATGAGCACTTGAGAAAAATGTGTATTCTGTTGTTTTTGGATGGAATGTCCTATAAATATCAATTAAGTCCATCTTGTCTAATGTATCATTTAAAACTTGTGTTTCATTATTTGTGTTCATTTTGGATGAACTGTCCATTGGTGAAAGTGGGGTGTTAAAGTCCCCTACTATGAATGTGTTACTGTCGATTTCCCCTTTTATGGCTGTTACTATTTGCCTTATGTATTGAGGTGCTCCTATGTTGGGTGCATAAATATTTACAATTGTTATATCTTCTTCTTGGATCGATCCCTTGATCATTATGTAGTGTCCTTCTTTGTCTCTTCTAATAGTCTTTATTTTCAAGTCTATTTTGTCTGATATGAGAATTGCTACTCCAGCTTGCTTTTGGTTTCCATTTGCATGAAATATCTTTTTCCATGCCCTTACTTTCAGTCTATACGTGTCTCTAGGTGTGAAGTGGGTCTATTGTAGACAGCAAATATATGGGTCTTGTTTTTGTATCCATTCAGCCAATCTGTGTCTTTTGGTGGGAGCATTTAGTCCATTTACATATAAGGTAATTATCGATATGTATGTTCCTATTCCCATTTTCTTAATTGTTTTGGGTTCGTTATTGTAGGTCTTTTCCTTCTCTTGTGTTTCTTGCCTAGAGAAGTTCCTTTAGCAGTTGTTGTAAAGCTGGTTTGGTGGTGCTGAACTCTCTCAGCTTTTCCTTGTCTGTAAAGGTTTTAATTTCTCCATCAAATCTGAATGAGATCCTTGCTGGGTAATCTTGGTTGCAGGTTTTTCTCCTTCATCACTTTAAATATGTCCTGCCAGTCCCTTCTGGCTTGCAGAGTTTCTGCTGAAAGATCAGCTCTGAACCTTATGGGGATTCCCTTGTGTGTTATTTGTTGTTTTTCCCTTGCTGCTTTTAATATGTTTTCTTTGTATTTAAATTTTGACAGTTTGATTAGTATGTGTCTTGGCGTGGTTCTCCTTGGATTTACCCTGTATGGGACTCTCTGTGCTTCCTGGACTTGATTAACTATTTCCTTTTCCATATTAGGGCAGTTTTCATCTATAATCTCTTCAAATATTTTCTCAGTCCCTTTCTTTTTCTCTTCTTCTTCTGGAATCCCTATAATTCAAATGTTGGTGCACTTAATGTTGTCCCAGAGGTCTCTGAGACTGTCCCAGTTCTTTTCATTCTTTTCTCTTTATTCTGCTCTGCAGTAGTTATTTCCACCATTTTATCTTCCAGGTCACTTATCTGTTCTTCTGCCTCAGTTACTCTGCTATTGATCCCATCTAGAGTATTTTTAATTTCATTTATTGTGCTGTTCATCATTGTTTGTTTCATCTTTAGTTCTTCTAGGTCCTTGTTAAATGTTTCTTGCATTTTGTCTATTCTATTTCCAAGATTTTGGATCATCTTTACTATCATTATTCTGAATTATTTTTCAGGTAGACTGCCTATTTCCTATCCATTTGTTAGGTCTGGTGGGGTTTTATCTTGCTCCTTCATCTGCTGTGTGTTTTTTTGTCTTCTCATTCTGCTTATCTTACTGTGTTTGGGGTCTCCTTTTTGCAGGCTGCAGGTTCGTAGTTCCCGTTGTTTTTGGTGTCTGTCCCCAGTGGCTAAAGTTGGTTCAGTGGTTTGTGTAGGCTTCCTGGTGGAGGGGACTAGTGCCTGTGTTCTGGTGGATGAGGCTGGATCTTGTGTTTCTAGTGGGCAGGTCCACGTCTGGTGGTGTGTTTTGGGGTGTCTGTGGACTTATTATGATTTTAGGCAGCCTCTCTGCTAATGTGTGGGGTTGTGTTCCTGTCTTGCTAGTTGTTTGGCATAGGATGTCCAGCACTGTAGCTTGCTGGTCGTTGAGTGAAGCTGGGTGCTAGTGTTGAGATGGAGATCTCTGGGAGATTTTTGCTGTTTGATATTATGTGGAGCTGGGAGGTCTCTTGTGGACCAGTGTCCTGAAGTTGGCTCTCCCAACTCAGAGGCACAGCACTGAATCCTGGTTGCAGCACCAAGAGCCTTACATCCACACGGCTCAGAATAAAAGGGAGAAAAAGTAGAAATAAAGAATTAGTAGAAGGAAGGAAGGAAGGAAGGAAGGAAGGAAGGAAGGAAGGAAGGAAGAAAGAAAGAAAGAAAAGAAAGAAAGAAGGAAAGAAAAAAAGAAAGGAGGGAGGGAGGAAGGAGGGAAGGAAGGAAAACAGAAAGAAAGAAGATAAGGAAAATAAAATGAGATAAAATATAATAAAGTTATTAAAATTAAAAAAGTAATTATTAAGAGAAAAAAAAGAAAAAGGTTAAAAAAAAAAAGGACGGATAGCACCCTAGGACAAATGGTGGAAGCAAAGCTATACAGACAAAATCTCACACAGAAGCATACACATACAGACTCACAAAAAGGAAAAGGTGAAAAAATCATAAATCTTCCTCTCAAAGCCCACCTCCTTAATTTGGGATGATTCGTTTTCTATTCATGTATTCCACAGATGCAGGGTACATCAAGTTGATTGTGGAGCTTCAATCCGCTGCTTCTGAGGCTTCTGGGAGAGATTTCCCTTTCTCTTCTTGTTCTCACAGCTCCCAGGGGCTCAGCTTTGGATTTGGCCCCGCCTCTGTGTGTAGGTCTCCGGAGGGCGTCTGTTCTTCGCTCAGGCAGGACAGGGTTAAAGAAGCAGCTGATTCGGGGGCTCTGGCTCACTCAGGCCGGGGGGTGCGGTGGGGGGGAGGGGCACGGAGTGCGGGGCGGGCCTGCGTCGGCAGAGGCCGTCGTGACGTTGCACCAAGCTGAGGCGCGCCGTGCGTGCTACTGGAGGAATTGACCCTGGATCCCGGCACCCTGGCAGTGGCGGGCTGCACAGGCTCCCCGGAAGGGGGGTGTGGGTAGTGACCTGTGCTCGCACACAGGCTTTTTGGTGGCGGCAGCAGCTGCCTTAGCGTCTCCTGCCCGTCTCTGGGGTCCGCGCTTTTAGCCGCGGCTCGCGCCCGTCTCTGGAGCTCATTTAAGCAGCGCTCTTAATCCCCTCTCCTCGCACACCAGGAAACAAAGAGGGAAGAAAATGTCTCTTGGCTCTTCAGCAGGTCCAGACTTTTCCCCGGACTCCCTCCCGGCTAGCGGTGGCGCACTAACCCCCTGCAGGCTGTGTTCACGCCACCTACCCAATCCTCTTCCGGCGCTCTGACCGAAGCCCGAGCCTCAGCTCCCAGCCCCGCCCGCCCCGGCGGGTGAGCAGAGAAGCCTCTCGGCTTGGTGAGTGCCGGTCGGCCCTGATCCTCTGTGCAGGAATCTTTCCGCTTTGACCTCGGCTCACCTGTTGCTGTGCTCTCCTCCGCGGCTCCAAACCTTTCCCCCTCCGCCAGCCGCAGTCTCCGCCCGCGAAGGGGCTTCCCAGTGTGTGGAAACGTTTCCTCCTTCACCGCTCCCTCCCACTGGTGCAGGTCCCGTCCCTATCCTTTTGTCTCTGTTTATTCTTGTTTCTTTTGCCCTACCCATGTATGTGGGGGGTTTCGTGCCTTTTGGGAGGTCTGAGGTGGTCTGCCAGCGTTCAGTAGGTGTTCTGTAGGAGTTGTTCCACTTGTAGATGCATTTCTGGTGTATCTGTGGGGAGGAAGGTGATCTCCGCGTCTTACTCTTCCGCCATCTTCCCGGAAGCCCCACTCCATTGGGTTTTGTCATTGAACATGTGTTGATGTTGCAGAGTTGACCACCATTTATATAAGCTCTCCTCAGACTTGTCCGAAGAGCACACTCTACCCCCATTAGCTACAACCCAGAAAAAGAACATCAACTCTCAGGCGCACTGCTTTGATGTCACTTCATCCCTCACCCACTCAGGGACTAGAAAAGAATAAGCTGCACAGAATTTATTGCACTAACAGTGTAGGTAAGGGGTTTGTTGTTCTTTGACTTTTTCTTTGAAAATCTGATAATTTCTCAGTGATCTAAAAGTCATTAAACTAACTTGTATCCATTTTCTCATCCTTTGATTTGATTTATTCTAGTCACACTTAGCAAAATGTGACTCTTACAAATCATATTTAAAAGGCTGTGTTTCTCTGTTTCTGAATGTGTGTCTCAGAAAGAACGTGAAAAAGATAACTGCAGGATTAATGCAGGAGCTCTTTGTAGGATAGGCTCTACAAGAACCCAGAAACTGAATGTGTGATGTGTAATGAAACCAAGGAGATGATTTACAGTTGTGATTTTTATGAAATTTGTTTGTAATTTAAAAAAGAATTTTTTTAATTTGAAATAATTATAGATTCATAGAAGTTTCCAAAAATGTACAGGGAAGCTCTGTGTACTCTTCACCCTATGTCCTCCAGGGGTCTCTAAACCAGGAAATTAACATTGGTACAACACACAGGACTTATTAGATTTCCACAGTTTACATGCAGCCATTTATGTGTGTGTGTAGTTCTAGGCAATTTTACACATGTACAGATTCATGCATTCATGTATATCACATGTATAGCTTCACTGCCACAATCCAGATGCACAGCTGTTTCATAACCACAAGGCTTCCTCATGCCACCCCTTTGTAGCCACACCCACCCCTTCCCTAGTCCTTAACCCCTGACAATCACTAACCTGTTCTTCATTCCTACGATTTTGTTATTTTAATAATGTTATATGAATGGAATTATATAGAAGTAAGCATTGAGATTTTTTTCACTCAGAATGACTAGTAAAAACATGAGATTTGTCCAGGTAATAGTGTGTATCCAACCTGTTTGTTTCTTTTTATTTCTGAGTAGTATTCCATGGTAGGGATGTGCCACAGTTTGTTTAACCAGTCACCTACTAAGGGACATCAGGTTTCCATATTTTGGCTGCTATGAACAAAGCTGTTATGAATATTCAGGTACAGAGTTTTATGTAAATAAAGTCTTCTATTTATCTAGGATAAGTATCCAAGTCTGCATTGCATGTTTAGTTTTATAAGAAATTGCCAGGCCATTTTCCAGAGTGCCTGTATCATTCTATAGTCCCATCAGCAATTTATGAGTGATCCAGTTTTCCCCACATGTTTGCCAGAATTAGGTGTTGTCACTATTTTTTATTTTAGCCCCACTGATAGTTGTATAGTGATATTTCATTGTGGTTTTAATTTGCGTTTCTCTGATGGCTAATGATGTTGAGCATCTTTTCATGTGCTGATTTGCAATCTGTATATCCTTTTTGGTGAAATATCAATCTGAGTCTTTCACCCGTTTTTCTAATTGGTTGTTCATTTTCTATACCATTTAGCTTTTAGAGTTCTTTATATATTCTAGATACAAGTACTGTGTCAGATAAATGGTTTGTAAATATTTACCCCCAGTCTGTAGCTTATCCTTTCATATTCTTAACAGGGTCTTTTGTAGAGGAAGAGTTTTTAAATTTGATTCAGTTAGGGGTGTGTGTGTGTGTGTGTGTGTGTGTGTGTATGTTTGTGTGTGTGTGTATCATGCTTTTGGTGTCAAATCTAAGATTTACTTAGCCCCAGGCCGAAGATTTTCTCTTATTTTTTTTCAAGTTTCATAGTTCATATTTTACATTTAAGTCTATGATCCATTTTGAGTTGATTTTTATAATGTATATTTTTAAGAAGATCTTTTTTAGAAAAGAGGAATCTGTCATCATCTTTGTCTTAAGCTTTACCTATTTGCTGTTATCAAGTAACTAGTTCAAAGCAACATAACCAAAATGTAGCTTGAGCACTTCTCATAGAAGACTGAAAAAAACTTTTATGCTTTGAGCCTGTGAGCTTCCCTGTTTATACTTACTGTGATTTCTCTAAATTAAAAGTAAAGTTAAAACTATAGTACAAACGCAAACCCTTCTCAACATATCAGCCTCTGAAATCATCTATCACGTATTACAGGGCAATGTTTTCTAGTATAGATTTGGAAAATGGTTACATCTATCTTATGATCAAGGATAACTGTTATCTTTCCTAAAATTCACATTCTTTTAAACTTTAAAATTCTCTGAGAAAAAAAATGCCTATTAATATTTAAGTCATCAAAGTGAACTAAAATGAGAGTCTCTTCCTTGTCTATAACTTCTCTCCTATAATTGAGCATGTGTTTCTTGGAAAAGAGAATATTCTCTACAAATTGTCACAAGAAAGAGAATTCCCTCTTTCTCTTACTACTTTTTGCTAAAATTACATGCTTCCATCTACCTTTTTTCACAGTCACCATTCCAAGGTCAAATAGCTCATTTCCCCAAGGATGTAGTGATTCTTCTTTCTACTGTGCCAGAGGCAGAGTCCTGATTTTTGCTCTCATAGGAGAACTTTTAAAATACCAATATTACAATCGAGGATAATACTTCCTAAAAGTTTTCTTAAGGGGTGAGAATTCAGGAACTTAAAAGGATTTTGATTGAAATAATTCAGCCCTTGGAACCAGAATTAGGAAGTTAGAAAAACAGACAAGACATTTTTCTTGTCTCAGGCTAGGACTCCCAATGGTAGGAATATCTACCCCAAAACTAGGTCACTAGACTGGAAATTAAAAATATACAAAGAAGCAGAACAAGTGATGGCAATGGTAAAGATAAATAGAAACAGATAGTTTAACACCATCCAGTTGTACTCATGGGCAACATCTAGTGTATGGAGAACACCTATTATAAAAACGTCATTTCCTTTGAGCCCTAGGAATTAGGATGGAAAGGAAAAGTATTGAGACTCAAAGAGAACTAAGTTAACTGTGATTTTCTTTCGGCCTGGACCACTCCCCCACTCTCTGCCCACTACCACCCTTAGCGTTATAGGACTCATATCTCTAGCCACAGGAAATAAATATTTGAGGCTGAAATTCTAAGATAAAAGCTCTAGAGAAGAAAGCAGAAAAGAGGTAATACAGGAATACGTCATCACCAGGTGAAACCGGAAGACTCACCGATAAGAGGGACTTCCAAGTCCACAAGAAAATGAATTCGATATACATCTTCCTACAGACTCACTCAGGTGAGGAAGATGGCTCTGTCTACGCCAACAAGAAGGAGACCATCTAACTGCAAACCTGAAAATAGTACCATATGACGAAAATCTGTACAAACAGAAAGGGGATTTATGGTACATGGAAATAGAAGTATCCTTATGGTGATGAGAATTGGACAAATACAAGAACTAATTGACACACAATTATCTAACAGCATCCAAAGGGTAGAAGCTCTGTGTCTGTTGATATTATCAATTAATTCATTCTTCAGTTAGCCAGTATTTAATGTGCAGCCACTATGTGCCATGTACTGTGTAATGTACAATACATACATGTTTCCTGACTGTATGGAACTCACAGTTACGGGCATAGCAGGAATTTTAGAAGTCTGTACATAAGTATAGATATAGATGTAGATTATAAAAACATATTAATTGCAACACTTCCTTTTGTCTTGGACTTGGAAGAGAGCCTTCAGTACATGAGAACCCATGGAGAGAGTCCACAATACATGCTTGGGTACACTTCCAAAACATATATGAAGTGCATTTGTTCAACTTTCCTTAGCCTATCATGCAGAGTAATGATATATGAGAAAACTGATAATTCACTGAAGAGTTAGAGCAAACAGAAGTGAAGCTGTGATGGTGTGTCTTCCTCAATCTTCCTGAAGCCAAGTTAGAGGAGATTCAGAAGATTGGCTCAGAGAGTTTGAAATGAATCCCCTGGAGTTTGGAGGATTCAGAGGGTCACACTAGGCGGCAATGACCATTTCTCTCACTTTACTGTACTTATGGCCAGAATGCTGATTACTCTGTTATTTTTATCTCTGTGTATATGTGACAGAAAGGTGGCTCATACTTGTTAAATTGAGTGAGAAGCTAGAGAAAGTAGATGATGAGGTATGACACGGAGTCACGTAGACATGAGTAAAATGTCAGAGAGAGAGAGAGAGAATAACACAAAGAGAGGACACAGTGTAGAGCTAAACCTTGCAGACGCACAATAGTTAATGACTGGAAGGGAGATGAAGGTGTGTGCAGGAGTGAGAGAGGGAACAGCCCAAGAAGTAGGTACAAACCTCAGCGAGTGTTTTGTCAGAGAAGAAGCTGTTTCTCTAAGAAAGAGAGAAACTTTCTCTAAGGAAGAGAGGATTTGAAGCAAGAGTAAATGGTCACAACTCATGTGTCTAAAGTTTCTCAGAGGTCAGCAATGATGAGGTTTGGAAATTGCGGTTGATTTATAAAACCGAGGTTATTAGTACTGTTTGAGGGCTTAGCTAGTGGAGGAATTAAAGCCAGATATATGTATACCCTTTAATCCAGAAATTCTAATATATATGCCCTATAGCAGTGTGTAAATATGTTCACCAAAGAACGTGTATAAGAATATTCATAATACCACTATTGATAACAGCCAAAGGCAGGAAAAATCCAAAGAACCAGTTAAGCAGGTAGCTAAATAAATTCTGGTATGTTCATACAGCAATGAGAATAAACAAACTAAACTGTATACAACATGGATGACTCTTAGAAATCTGATATTAAGAAAAATATCCAGATAGAAAAAAATCCAAACTATATTATTTTAGTTGTATAATGTTCAGAAATGGGCAAAACCAATCTATCTGTGGGACCGTGGTTTCCTTGGAAGGATGGTAGTGACCAGAAGGGGATAAAACAGGGCTTCTGAAGAGCAAAACCAAGCAAGAAAGAGCAGCAGACCCAGCTTCAGTCTCTGGGAGCTCATGAATTGTTCAAATGAAGCTTCACAAAGTCCCTTTTTTAACACCAGGACAGACTTGGGGTTCAGTATGACAAGCATCAACTATAGCAACACAGGTTGCAACAAGGAAGTCATTGAGGTTTGGGGTCTTTCAGGTTTTTCTAATCACGTACAAGAGATCCAACATTAGTTGACTGCCATTTTCCAATCAGATGTATCCCATGTCCATAAATTCTAGTTTATTTGCAATGAATAATCTAGAAATAGCCTGGATGTCCTGCTAAGGTCATTCTGGATAAGAACTTAGTATGGAACAACTCCTAAACACTCCTCTTTACTTTTCAAGTATAAATGAGATTACTGTGTCCACAAATAGTTCAGCTCAGGAAACCCCAAAGGCCTCAGGTGACCTCAGAGGAAGCAGAAAACAAGCTACAGGCACACTGTTAATGCATTCCTTCCCAGATGGCATTTACTTATTTATTGGCAAAATAATCTGATGGAGATATTAGAAAAATTAGAGTTATGTGACAATCAAGAAAATTTAAAAAGGCGATTATGATTAGACAGCTCATTGATTAAGCAGACGGGATATGATTTGGGGGATGTTAGGGATCAAGTAGAGACTAGTGACTGATTTTACAACGGCTCCAGTTTGAGCTGGTATGCATGTTATCCAAAACATTCTAGAAGATTTCTCAGACTTTCAAAGTACAAATAGATTGAAATAATTGTTAAACAAGATAGGTCATTGATTATTTTAGGTCTGGTGCTTTTTAAAATTTTTGCTAAGTTTTGGGAATCCTCCTTTGAATACCTCTCGCCAATACCGCTTCCTGCACCCGATTCTAAGATACATTTTTCCTGCTTCAAATCTTTGATTTATTCCCTTGTAAACTACTTACATCTATTTTCTTCATTAAAAGTTGTCTCTGAAAGACTTTACTTATTTCTGATATTTTTTATGAAATTTAACTGTTTAGTTAATTACTTCATGACTTGGCTACATAAGTCTATCGTGGTCTCTCTCTCTCTCCTTCTCCCTGACACACACACACACACACACACACACACACACGCACACACACACACTTATGCTTTCTTTTCAGGAAAGTTGTTCTTTATTGGGATCATTGTTTTTTGTATAGTAGGAGTAGAAAATCCTTACACAAGGAAGAATATCTTTCTTTTTAGAATTCCAGATGAAAACATATCCACCAGGTTAATTTCCACCTAATATCACCACCCAATAGCACAGAGACATTACTCTTTCAGATGTTATATTACAGCTACTATGAACATATGTGGTACAGAATTGTCTGAAATTGAGGCCATCTGGAGTCATTAGGAGCTAAACTGTACAACAAAGCCTTGATGTAAGAGAATATTGTGTAACAGGCAAAATATGAGTGTTTAGTAGTTGTAGAGTGAAAATGTCTATACTCCAGGGTCACAGAAATGATCAGGGAGCCCATACCAGAAAGACTAAAGGTAAATTCCTCTTCACCTCCTGGGAATTATCAAGGAAATCATCAAATACCCGTGTGTTCATTCCACCATTATTTGTTACTGTGAGTAAAACAATCTAAACAGCTAGTAAGACAGAATTTGCCAAAAAAGTATTATAAAATCATACATTGGGGGCTTCCCTGGTGGCGCAGTGGTTGAGAATCTGCCTGCTAATGCAGGGGACACGGGTTCGAGCCCTGGTCTGGAAGGATCCCACATGCCGCGGAGCAACTAGGCCCGTGAGCCACAACTACTGAGCCTGCGCGTCTGGAGCCTGTGCTCCGCAACAGGAGAGGCCGTGATAGTGAGGAGTCCCGCGCACCGCGATAAAGAGTGGTCCCCGCTTGCCACAACTAGAGAAAGCCCTCGCACAGAAACGAAGACCCAACACAGCAAAAATAAATACATTAATTAATAAACTCCTACCCCCAACATCTTCTTAAAGAAGAAAATCATACATTGGAATATCACCATGAGAATGTGTGATTTCGATCTGTAAATAATGCTGGGCAAATAATAATTCCACAATATACTGTTGGGTAAAAACTCAGAATGGAAAACATCCTATAAAATGTGATTCTGTAGCAGAGTTTTTCCTGACTAGTAGAACTTTTGAGTTGTTCTGTTTTGTTTTGAGTATTACTTCTTTGGATATTCTATTTTATCTGCATTAAACTTGCATATAGAGAATGTGATCAGGTAATGGGGCTGGTTCTGAGCAAACTGAAGAGCTTCATTCCTCCTTGGTGTCAAGACTTGTGGTGACATTTATTCTATATACATCATTCCAGGTCATTCATGGCACAGCATGAGACAATGGGACAGGGAGAGTCCAAGAAGTGCCATTTAACAGATACTTCAGATCTAACATAATGACAAGACTTAGTCAGCAATGCATGAATATTTGTGCAATGAACCTAAAAGTCTAACAATTCAGGTGCAGATTTGGCCAGATATTACTGAATTTTTTTAAACCAAATCACTTGCTTTAATATAATCACCATAAAAAAGTTTTAAATATTTTTTTGGCAAATGATCTACTTCAAGATGAAGAATTGAAGATAAAGATGCTTTTGATGAATGACACTTTTAGATATGTTCTCTGAGCCAGAGAGAGAGCATTTTCCTTAGATTGAGGTTTACACTTCTAACTCCCCTGCCCCGCTGACACGGCCCCTGCCTTCTCCTGTCCTTACCGAGAATCTCACTAAGGTTTTCATAGCTGGGAGACACCTCACGTTGAGATCTGAGGTTTCTGTGGGGTTCCCACAGGGACCTGCATCACTGTGGTCTCTCAGAGCACAGAAATACACCGCTGAGTCCCCAAGCTGCAAGGCTGTGATGGTGAGGCTGATGGAACTGGCCGTTTTCTGGAAGTCCAAAATCTACCGACCCTCTATTGTATTCACTCATTGTAAGACTCCTGATGAATAAGGAAAATCATTTCCCCACTTGGTGTTTGTTTGTACCAGAATAAATAATAACTGTAACTACTAGCCTCATATACACAATCCAAGGTTACATCCTCCTTCTCCAGCATAGAAATTTCTGGCTGGTCCTATTTTTTTCAATTTTTTTTTTTTTTAAGAAGATGTTGGGGGTAGGAGTTTAGTAATTAATTTATTTATTTTTGCTGTGTTGGGTCTTCATTTCTGTGCGAGGGCTTTTTCTGTTTGTGGCCAGCGGGCGCCACTCTTCATCGCGGTGCGCGGGCCTCTCACAATCGCGGCCTCTCTTGTTGCGGAGCACAGGCTCCAGACGCGCAGGCTCAGTAGTTGTGGCTCACGGGCCTAGTTGCTCCGCGGCATGTGGGATCCTCCCAAACCAGGGCTCGAACCCATGTCCCCTGTATCAGCAAGCAGATTTTCAACCACTGCACCACCAGGGAAGCCCCTGGCTGGTCTTGAGTTACTTTCTGGGCTGTGATGGATCCTGGGGAGAAGAAAAAAATTTATATATATAATATATATGGAGAGAGACAGACAGAGAGACAGAGAGAAAGAATTAGGCTGATTTTCCTGGTGGAACCCCGAGGGCTGCAAGGGACAAACAGGACTAAGACTTCTAATTCCTCTACCCATTACTCAACTCTCCTACACGCCACCAGACAATAATAACCTGCCCTACCCCCAAACATGGGAGCTGAGTGGAGCTGAGTCTGTTTGTGGCCATCCTTACCAGCCTTACCAAGGCGGACAGAGGCTATGACAACTCTCAGCAGGCCAGGGAACCCCATGTTGGAAGCTCTTCCTCTGAGTGAAATGTGCTGTGTTCTGTTTCAAATTCAGGTCTAAATGCCTGCCCTGTGCCTGACAGGGCACGTGCATAAGTACTGAAGGGTGAGATGCTTCTGCACCAGAACAGGAAATGTAACTTGCTGCTATCAGTTTGCCTGTGGCACGTCATGGCTTGTTGACCTGCTTGGTGAATCTAACCTGCCTCTTTAGACTTTATTGTAATTAAGTTGACAACAATTATATCAGTGCTGCAGTCATTTGCCATATGCAGCCAATGCATCTAGGATAGACATAAGTTTTATGAGCAATACAATTTGTTATGATTATGGTGACTTCTGAGAACAAATAGTCATCCATGTTTTTGTATGGCTTTTTTTTTTTTTTTTGGCCTGCATCCAAAATCTACAGTGAAATAAGCTCACAGATCCTTCTTCCAGACAGGAAGATCAAACTATTTACCCTCAGTCATCATAACTGTTCTTCCTTCACTCCAAGGCATTGGTTCCTGGGGAAATTTACATTGGATAAAGTTCCTTGTCTGCTTAATGCTATCACACAGCAAGTTTCCTGGTGGACAAAATTTGTCCAGCTGTACGTGTCTAATGCCAATCAATAGTCAGTCTGTGCTAGAAACACCTTGCTTTCAAGTATCCCATCCTATAGTCAAAATGAAGGCAAAATCACCAGACCATGCATTCCTAGTTCCTTGTATCAAAAATGTAGCCATTCAAAAATCACAAATGCCTTTTCATCCCACTGCTGCAGCAGCTCTGGCTCATTTCACTGAGAGCAGCGCCTCAACAGCGTTACGTCTCAGTCGCGTGAAAATTTGTGTATGATTTGCTTGGCATCCCTGTGCTGATTTATGATTGTGATTCAGCTGATGCAGCTTTTAGTCATCTATTCCTTTTCTCTTCCCTAAATGAATATATTAATATCGTGACATCTAACATCCATCTTACATTAAGAGAAAATATAGATGTTTTTGAAAGTCAGTCTAGATAAGGGAGGAGTCTTTCTGGCTGAACAGGGACGCTTCTGGGGATCAGAGCTTGGGTCTTCTTTAAGACTGACATCCACCCTATTCTCCCTGAAGAACAAGTCCCAACCTCCTGGGTTTCTAGGAATTAGATCTGAGCTTGATTTATTTTCCTGTAAAGCTCTAAATAAACTAAACATTGCCCAAGGAGAGAACATACCTCCTCCTCCGAAGGCTGCTCACTTCAGCCCTCCTGCTCCCCTTGGGTTTGTGTTCAGCTCCCCCTGCAGCCCCTCTCACTGTGTCACTCAGAGCACAGTAGTACACAGCCGAGTCTGATGCTTGCATTGAGGTTTTCTGCAGGTGGAAGGAGCTGTCACTCGTAACAAGAGTTGCCTGAAAACCTTGATGCTCTGCCCTCCGGTTTGCCTTCGAGCCCTTCAGGAGGAGTTGCGGAGCTTTGTTGAGATACTGGACATACCAGAAAAGATAGGGATCCAGACCAGAGGTCTCGTAAGTGCAGTGCAGGGTCCTAGGCGCCCCCTCTGAGACAGTCACTGGGCCTTCTGTCTGGTTCACTGAGTCTCCATTGGTCCCTCCTACAAGAGAATCACTTTTTTATGTTATAAACGGACAGAAGGAGAGTTTTCAGCCAGAGAAGAAAACTAAAGTTACCTATAATTATAGGAAAATGAAAAATCATGAACATTTAAGATAAAATGTTACTTACTGAATATTAAGAAGATCACAATAACAGAGTGAGTGACAGAAAACATGTTGGCAACGGTCCTTGCTCCCTAGAATACACCAAATCTAATGGGGCTAGTTTGCAGCTGAATATTGTAGAAACTCCTCACTTAGAAACTGAGAGCCCCTTTCTGCACAGCAACAGTAATCTGTCTTGTGGCTACAAAGTAAACAAGTCAAACCAGCACCTGAATAAAAAGAGGAACCACATTTGTAGGAAACCCCGCCCTCTGGTGTTCATCCTGAAAATTGCACCACAGCTATATCTGACCTCTTTTTCCTGATAAAATATTAATAGCTTGAGGCATAGATAGAGAATGGGACAGGACTCAGAAGGGAGCTCTAAACACGAGCATGCTTAGGGAAATATTCAGTTGTTGCTTCCATCATTTTCTGCATGGTGCAAGTATCTCTAGCTACCCAAATAATCCCAGGCAGAATTTTTAACTGGAATAGTCAGAGGTCTCTTCCTTGCATATGTCTCCATGACTCCCATGGGTAAGAGAGGGATTCATCTGCCTAGAAAGTGCTCCCTAATCTCCCCAAATCCTTTGCCTGAATTACTATTCATCCCCAAGACTCATTCAGCATGCCACAGAGGAAACATTACCTAAGGCAGGTTTCAAATAATGTGTGGTTCGTAGAAAAGCATTTTATCCCTATCCATCATGAAATGACATATTTGTAAAATACAATAAAAACAAATTACTGTAACTTCTTCACTGATAAAGGTAGAGTTGACCTTCCTTCCAACTGGATAACTGGACAAACTATATGAAACAACTTTTGGACATTGGACTACAGGTAGCACAGAGATAAGGAAAACAGATGAGGTGAGCCCAACCATTGCCCAGCTTACTTCATGGAGGCAGCTTCTCGGCACCAGTGCAGGAGGGATTTACCAAAAATAGCCCAGCTGTCTCACTGTGATATTGAGACGGAATAGGAGATTGGGGATCTTGAAGCACCTAGAATTTGTGGACAGTGTACCAGAGAGGAGGGACGTCTACAAAAGGAGAGAGAGAGAGATAATGACAGGGGGGTCACTGTGAATCCTGTGTGGAGTACTAATCTGCAACAAAAGAGAGAAAACTCACCGAGTTTGGTAAACCACCCTGAAAGGGCCTCCTTTGGGCGCATGAACCATACTTAGATGACAGCAGCCTTACACCTTTAGCCTTATGAGGGATAGGTGACCTTACTTAGGTGTCTTTGTTCTTGAAACACCTTCTTTTATTTATTTTTTATACAGCAGGTTCTTATTAGGTATCTATTTTATACATATTAGTGTATATATGTCAGTCCCAATCTCCCAATTCATCCCACCACCACCCCCTCCCACCCCACTTTCCCCCCTTGGTGTCCATATATTTGTTCTCTACATCGTGTCTCTATTCCTGCCTTGGAAACCGGTTGATCTGTACCATTTTTCTAGATCCCACATATATGCGTTAATATATGATATTTGTTTTTCTCTTTCTGACTTACTTCACTCGGTATGACAAACTGTATGACATTCCATACACGTCTCTACAAATGACCCAATTTCGTTCCTCTTTATGGCTGAGTAATATTCCATTGTATATATGGACCACATCTTCTTTATCCATTCGTCTGTCAGTGTGCATTTAGGTTGCTTCCAATACCTGGCTTTTGTAAACAGTGCTGCATTGAACATTGGGGTGCATGTGTCTTTCTGAATTATGGTTTTCTCTGGGTATATGCCCAGTAGAGGGATTGCTGGGTCCTATGGTAGTTCTACTTTTAGTTTTTAAGGAACCTCCATACTGTTCTCCATGGTGGCTGTATCAATTTACATTCCCACCAACAGTGTAAGAGGGTTCTCTTTTCTCCACACCCTGTCCAGAATTTGTTGTTGTAGATTTTCTGATAATGCCCATTCTAACCAGTGTGAGGTGATACCTCATTGTAGTTTTGATTTGCATTTCTCTAATAATTAGTGATGTTGAGCAGCTTTGCATGTGCCTCTTGGTCATCAGCATGTCTTGTTTTTAGAAATGACTATTTAGGTCTTCTGCCCATTTTTAGATTGGGTTGCTTATTTTTTTAATATTGAGCTACATGAGCTGTTTATATATTCTTTAGATTAATCCTTGTCCGTTGATTCATTTGCAAATATTTTCTCCCGTTCTGAGGGTTGTCTTTTCATCTTGTTTATAGTTTCCTTTGCTGTGTAAAAGCTTTTAAGTTTCATTAGGTCCCATTTGTTTATTTTTGTTTTTATTTCCATTACTCTAGGAGGTGAGTCAAAAAAGATCTTGCTGTTGTTTATGTCAAAGAGTGTTCTTCCTATGTTTTCCTCTAAGAGTTTTATATTGTCTGGTCTTACATTTAGGTCTTTAATCCATTTTGAGTTCATTTTTGTGTATGGTGTTAGGGAGTGTTCTAATTTCATTCTTTTATATGTAGCTGTCCAGTTTTCCCAGCACCACTTATTGAAGAGACTGTCTTTTCTACAGTGTATTTCCTTGCCTCCTTTGTCATAGATTAGTTGACCATAGGTACGTGGGTTTATCTCTGGGCTTTCTATCCTGTTCCATTGATCTATATTTTTGTTTTTGTGCCGCTACCATACTGTCTTGATTACTGTAGCTTCGTGGTATAGTCTGAAGTAAGGGAGACTGATTCCTCCAGCACCATTTTTCTTTCTCAGGATTGCTTTGGCTATTCAGGGTCTTCTGTGTTTCTATACAAATTGTGAAATTTTTTATTCTAGTTCTGTGAAAAATGCCATTGGTAGTTTGATAGGGATTGCACCGAATCTGTAGATCGGTGCAATCCCTATCAAGCTTTGGGTAGTATAGTCATTTTCACAATATTGATTTTTCCAATCCAAGAACATGGTATATATCTCCGTCTGTTTGTGTCATCATTGATTTTTTCATCAGTATCTTATAGTTTTCTGAATACAGGTCTTTTGTCTCCTTAGGTAAGTTTGTTCCTAAGTGTCTTATTCTTTTTGATGTGATGTTAAATGGGATTGTTTCCTTAATATCTCTTTCTGATCTTTTGCTGTTAATGTGTAGGAATGCAAGACATTTCTATGCATTAATTTTGTATCCTGCAACTAAACCCAATTCACTGATTAGCTCCAGTAGTTTTCTGGTGACATCTTTAAGATTATCTATGTATAGTAGCATGTCATCTGCAAACAGTGACAGATTTACTTCTTCTTTTCCAATTTGAATTTCTTTTATTTCTTTTTCTTCTCTGATCTCAGTGGCTAGGACTTCTGAAACTATGTTGAATAAAAGTGGCGAGAGTGGACATCCTTGTTTTCTTCCTGATCTTAGAGGAAATGCTTTCAGTTTTTCACCATTGAGAGTGATGTTTGCTGTGGGTTTGTCGTATATGGTCTTTATGATATTGAGGTATGTTCCCTCTGTACCCACTTTCTGGAGAGATTTTATCATAAATTAGTGTTGAATTTTGTCAAAAGCTTTTTCTGCATCTATTGAGATGATCTTATGGTTTTTCTCCTTCAATTTATTAATATGGTGTATCACACTGATTGATTTGTGTATATTGAAGAATACTTGCATCCCTGGGATAAATCCCACTTGATCACGGTGTATGATCCTTTTAATGTATTGTTGGATTCTGTTTGCTAATATTTTGTTGAGGATTTTTGCATCTATATTCATCAGTGATATTGGTCTGTAATTTTCATTTTTGTAGTATCTCTGTCTGGTTTTCATATCAGCGTGATGGTGGCCTTGTCAAATGAGTTTTGGAGTGTTCCTTCCTGTGCAATTTTTTGGAAGAGTTTGAGAAGGATTGGTGTTAGCTCTTCTCTAAATGTTTGATAGAATTCACCTGTGAAGCCATCTGGTCCTGGACTTTTGTTTCTTGGAAGATTTTTAATCACAGTTTCAATTTCATTATTTGTGATTGGTCTTTTTATATTTTCTGTTTCTTCCTGGTTGAGTCTCGGAAGGCTGTGCTTTTCTAAGAATTTGTCCATTTCTTCCAGGTAATCCATTTTATTGGCATAGAGTTTCTTTTAGTAGTCTCTTATGATGCCTTGTATTTCTGTGGTGTCCATTGTAACTTCTCCTTTTTCATTTCTAATTTTATTGATTTGAGTCTTCTCCCTCTTTTTCTTGATGAGTCTGGCTAAATGTTTATCAATTTTGTTTATCTTCTCAAAGATCCAGCTTTTAGTTTTATTGATCTTTGCTACTGTTTTCTTTGTTTCTATTTCATTTGTTTCCTGTCTGATCTTTATGATTTCATTCCTTCTACCAACGTTGGGTTTTGTTTGTTCTTTCTCTAGTTCCTGTAGGTGTAAGGTTAGACTGTTTATTTGAGATGTTTCTTGTTTCTTGAGGTAGGATGGTATTGCTATAAACTTCCCTCTTAGAACTGCATTTGCTTCATCCCATAGGTTTTGGATCATTGTGTTTTCATTGTCATTTGTTTGTAGGTATTTTTTTCATTTCTTCTTTGATTTCTGCAGTGATATCTTGGTTATTTAGTAACATATTGTTTAACCTCCATGTGTTTGTGTATTTTTACGCTTTATTCCCTGTAATTTATTTCTAATCTCATAGCTTGTAGTAAGACCAGATGCTTGATATAATTTTAATTTTCTTAAATTTACTGAGGCTTTATTTGTGACCCAAGATGTGGTCTGTCCTGGAGAATATTCCGTGTGCACTGGAGTAGAAAGTGTAATCTGCTGTTTTTGGGTGGAATGTCCTATAAATATCAATTAAATCTATCTGGTCTATTGTGTCATTTAAAGCTTTTGTTTCCTTATTAATTTTCTGTCTGGATGATCTGTCCATTGGTGTAAGTGAGGTGTTAAAGTCCCCCACTATTATTGTGTTACTGTCGATTTCCTCTTTTATAGCTGTTAGCAGTTGCCTTATGTATTGAGGTGCTCCTATGTTGGGTGCATATATATTTATAATTGTTATATCTTCTTCTTGGATTGATCCCTTGATCATTATGTAGTGTCTTTTCTTTTCTCTTGTAACATTCTTTATTCTGAAGTCTATTTAGCTGATGTGAGTATTGCTACTCCAACTTTCTCTTGATTTCCATTTACATGGAATATCTTTTTCCACCCCCTCACTTTCAGTCTGTATGTATCTCTAGGTCTGAAGTGGGTCTCTTGTAGACAGCATATATATGGGTCTTGTTTTTGTATCCATTCAGCGAGCCTGTGTCTTTCGGTTGGGGCATTTAATCCATTCACATTTAACGTAAATATGGATATGTATGTTCCTATTCCCATTTTCTTAATTGTTGTGGGTTTGTTTTTGTAGGTCCTTTTCTTCTCTTGTGTTTCCCACTTAGAGAAATTCCTTTAGCATTTGTTTTAGAGCTGGATTGGTGGTGCTGAGTTCTCTTAGCTTTTGCTTGTCTGTAAAACTTTTGATTTCTCCATCAAATCTGAATGAGATCCTTGCTGGATAGAGTAAACTTGGTTGTAAGTTCTTCCCTTTCATCACTTTAAATATATTGTGCCACTCCCTTCTGGCTTATAGAGTTTCTGCTGAGAAGTCAGCTGTTAACCTTACAGGAGTTCTCTTGTATAATATTTGTTGTTTTTCCCTTGTGTGCTTTTCATAATTTTCCTTTGTCTTTAATTTTTGTCTCTTTGATTACTATGTGTCTCAGTGTGTTTCTCCTTGGGTTTATCGTGCCTGGGACTCTCTGTGCTTCCTGGACTTGGGTGGCTATTTCCTTTCCCATGTTAGGGAAGTTTTCAACTATATTCTCTTCAAATATTTTCTTGGCTCCTTTCTCTCTCTCTTCTCCTTCTGGGACCACTATAATGCGAATGTTGGTGAGCTTAATGTTGTCCCAGGGGTCTTTTAGGCTCTCTTTATTTCTTTTCATTCTTCTTTTGTTATTCTGTTCCATGGCAGTGAATTCCATCATTCTGTCTTCCAGGTCACTTACCCATTCTTCTGCCTCAGTTATTCTGCTATCAATTGCTTCTAGTGTATTTTTCATTTCAGTTATTGTATTTTTCAACTCTGTTTGCTTGTTCTTGAATTCTTCTCGGTTTTTGTTATTGAATTCTTCTAGGTCTTTGTTAAACATTGCTTGCATCTGCTCAATCTTTGCCTCCATTCTTTATCTGAGGTCCTGGATCACTATCATTATTCTGAATTCTTTTTCTGGAAGGTTGCCTATCTCCACTTCATTTAGTTGTTTTGAAACACCTTCTTTTCACTTCTTGTCACATTTTTGTTTTAATTCAACTAAGTAATTTATTATGAAAGTAGAGTTTAGATACTTAATAGTACTAGCCAGACTCTCTTCATTCCAGAGGCACGTGTGTGGTATTCATCTGTCTCCTGTTTATTTGTATTATTAGAATTCAGGAATCTCAATGTAAAGAACTGTTTGATCAGTTTCGGTCAGCTTGTTTCTCTAGTTTCTTGTGCAATTATTTGTGCTAGTGAAGTGAACACAGCAGAAGATTTGACAGGGTCATTTCATAGCTTGTTCTTTGTCTAGTTTGTCTAGTTTCTTGTGCAATTATTTGTGCTAGTGAAGTGAACACAGCAGAAGATTTGACAGGGTCATTTCATAGCTTATTCTTTCCCTAGGATTGGGTTTACTTTATGCAAAGTATGACTGTATTTATAGCAAGAAGTCAAAACATTGTTACTTGCTCACATCAACTATTTTAAGGCATGGGGACTTTGTTTCTGCAGACAGCTGTGATGTTGCCTTATACAGGCTCTCAGGGCAGTGCTGTCAATCTAGTAACAATGGCTATGACTAAGTCATTTGAACACAAGAATCGTCTTCTTCAAATGATACATATTCACCTACATAGATTTTCTCACCAGTTAAAATGATCTATTTTTTTAGCTCTTACTAAAATTAGGGTCTTGAGTAGAGTTATCCTGCTGGCAAGACTCTCTGGCTCAGCGGACCACCTAGGTACTCTTATATTATTGTGCGTGTTCAGGAATCCCTAGGCTCAAGCATTCATTCTGGAAATTTACAGAGTTGTCTACAATGTGTAAACCAAATCCAGACACGATTCCTATCTCAAATTGCTTTCAGTTGAGTGAGGAGCAGGTAAGTAAAACAAATCTTATGCCCTGCCTGTACTCCCACTAGCTTGGACCCAGCCATGTGGAATGAGGGCTCAGACTGGAAGTAGAGAGCTGATGCAGTTATCACCAGGGAAATAAAACCTGCTTGAATACTTTATTTCCTCTATTTAGATTTATTTTTGTTCTTTTATCTCCCTCTCCATTTCTTTGGCCTGTTTATCCTGATGTTTAACTCCCAGTGCTCAGGTGTCCAACACCCAGTGTGCAGGACTCCAGAATGTTAGGGAAGAAGGCAGTGTTTACCTTCAGGTGGGTGTCCAGACATCCACCCTGTTAGGTGAGGACAGTGACTACATCTTCCAGTACCATTAAAACTATGATAACTGTTAAATTCTCCATTATGCAGTATGCAGAAAGCAAACAGCATGGCTGGCTGAGAAGCAGCAGGAGGTTTTGTTTGGAGTTACATAAAAGTTGACAGAACTATTCCTCTAGTTTCTTGATCCTTTGGTGGAATCGTCAAGAAAATCTTGGCTCAGGTGTTATGCAAGACAAACTGCCCTGCAAGATCCCTGTATAGCACAGGGAACTATACTCAATATCTTGTAATAACCTATACTGGAAAAGAATCTGAAAAAGGATAGATACGTATGTATAACTGAATCACTTTGCTGTACACCTGAAACTAACACAACGCTGTAAATCAATTATAATTCAGTAAAAAATTTTTAAATGTTTAAAAAATATTCTTAACACTTTTATCCATTTAAAGAACTGAGATGCTTTTATTTGTAAAGTGCCGTTATTCCATTTGTCTTTACTTTGTTAAAAATAACGTAAAGAACACAAAAGCCTCAAAACCAAGGGAAGTATTCTAAGTTGGCCATACAGATGATTAGAAATATGCTTTTGTTATTTAATTTGTTGCTGTCAAACAAAAAACTGCAAATCTAAAAATTCCCATGTAATTCCTACACCCCAGAGGTTGACAAACAGTTTTTCTGTAAAGGGTCAAATAGTAAATAGTTTAGGTTTTGAAGTCATATAGTCTCTGTTGTGACTACTCAACTATGCTCTTATAACATGAAGCATCCATGGTCAATGCATAAATAAATGGACATGGCTGTTTTCCAATAAAACTTTATTTCCAAACACAGGTGGCAGGCTGCTCTGCCCTGTGGGCTGTGCTTTGCCAATCCCTGCTATGCCATAAGAATGTATCCATAAAGTTCCAAAGATTTCTTTTTTTTAATAAATATTATCATATCTTTTTGAGGAGACTTAAAATAAAGAATACATTAATGGATAGAAAAGAAGAAGAAGGAAATTAGATGATCCTAATGCCTAAGATACATTGATGCTGAGTTTTCAAGGGTGAGACACACAGATATGGACGCTACCATTAAGGAACTCACAGAAGTAGTAGTGAAAATAGGTCTTAATCAAATAATCAAAGAAATAAAGGAGAAACTGCAAATGTGAAAATGCAGAGGTCTATAATTCTAAAAATGCCCCCTGAGCTTCCTTCACCTACTGACTCTTGGACAGATGTATAAGAATGAATAGTCATTTACTCTTTTTTTTACTCTTTTGAAGGGAGGAAAAAAATTTAGGAAAAGGAAAATAAATAAGAAATCACCTACAGTTGCTATGAAGGGGTCATATAGTAGGAAAAAGGTACTTTTAAGAAACTTAAGGACTTCCCTGGTGGTGCAGTGGTTAAGAATCCGCCTTCCGATGCAGGGGACATGGGTTCAAGCCCTGGTCCAGGAAGATCCCACATGCCGTGGAGCAGCTAAGCCTGTGCACCACAACTGCTGAGCCTGTGCTCTAGAGCCCACGAGCCACAACTACTGAGCCCACGTGCCACAACTACTGAAGCCCGCGCGCCTAGAGCATGTGCTGTGCCACAGAGAAGCCACGGAAATGAGAAGCCCGCGAACTGCAACGACGAGTAGCCACAACTCAGCACAACTGGAGATAACCCACACGCAGCAACAAAGACCCAACGCAACCAAAAAATAATTAATTAATTTTAAAAAAAGAAAATAATACCAGTATTGTTGAAGAGAGAGAGAGACAGAGAGGGAGAGAGATTAGGAGTATGTGAAATGAGGTTGGAGACGTAACAAGATCCTAAATTATGCAAGGTTTTGTAGGTCATAGTAAGAAGTTTTGGGACTTCCCTGGTGGCACAGTGGTTAAGAATCCACCTGCCAATGCAGGGGACATGGGTTTGAGCCCTGGTCCAGGAAGATACCACATGCCGTGGAGCAACTAAGCCTGTGCACCACAACTAGTGCGCCTGCACTCTAGAGCCTACGAGCCACAACTACTGAGCCCACACGCCGTGACTACTGTAGCCCGTGCACTCTAGGGCCTGTGTACCGCAACGACTCAGCCTGCGTGCTGCAACTACGGAAGCCTGTGCACCTAGAGTCCGTGCTCCACAGCAAGAGAAGCCACCACAATGAGAAGCCTGTGCACCGCAACGAAGAGTAGCCCTGGCTTACCACAACTAGAGAAAGCCCACGCGCAGCAACGAAGGCACAATGCAGCCAAAAATAAATAAAAATTTTAAAAGAAGTTTCTCTTTATTCTAAGAACAAATGGGGATCCAGGTGATTGACATGCTCAAATCTGCACTCTGACAAGATCATTCTCACTGCGGTACAGAGGACTACATTGAAGAATGATGGGGTGTGTCACATGCTGGGGAGCAAGGGACTAAAATGGATTTTTAATTAGGATGGTGGAGGTGAATTAGCATGTGGGGTTTGTGACATGTTCTGGAGACCTTTAGGAAGCAAACTCAACAGAACTGGGAGTTAGACTAGATATAGTATTTCAAAAATGAATAACTATGAAGCAAAAAACCCCATATGAGTCTTAATATACCCTAAACTGAGGATAGCAGAAATTGCTATTTGCCTAAAGAATGCCCATTCTCTCCTATTTCTTACTAATAGAACCACAGTTTTGATGTGAGTGACAACATGCTGAGACTGAAAAAATACTGACATCCCAGACTCCTTTGCAGACGGGAGAAAGGTGGGGACATGGAATAACACTTTGGTAAGTGAAATGTAGCAGCTGTTGGGTGGATTTTCTGGAAATGATTGACATGGCCAGCATGTACTCATTTGCATCTTGACGTTCTCTTTCTTTCTGTCTGTAATGTGTATAAAGTGGATGGATCTCTAGCAGTTTCTGCCAAGTATATAAACAAAAGTGACACTTTAAGGACAAGAGACAGAGCTAGAAGGAAGCCCCTTGATTTTTTATAACATGATGACGGTAGTATAGCAGCCCTGGACTGCAGATAATACATATGACAGAGCTTCTTTACGTGAGAGGAAAGTAAACTCCACCTTGTTAAACACATTATTATTTGAAGTTTTGGTAACTTGAAGCTGACCCAGTCTCTAACTGATATAGAAGATGTTCATTCAAAATACAATGCATCGGGCTTCCCTGGTGACACAGTGGTTGAGATTCCGCCTGCCGATGCAGGGGACATGGGTTCGTGCCCCGGTCTGGGAAGATCCCACATGCTGCGGAGCGGCTGGGCCCTTGAGCAATGGCCGCTGAGCCTGCGCGTCCGGAGCCTGTGCTCCGCAACGGGAGAGGCCACACTAGTGAGAGGCCCACGTACCGCACAAAAAAAAAAGCTATTGAGTCAGTCTACCAAACATTTAAAGAAGAATTAACACTGATCCTTCTTAAACTATTCCAAAATATTGCAGAGGAACGAACATCTCAGCGCTATCTGCTTCATCACTTTGGTCTTATGATCCAGCAGATCCAGAAATGATGCCTGGCGTTTCCATGGCGAATAGGATGGAGACATGGGAAACACCAACAGGAAAATTGCAGCATAGTCCACTGGTATTGGGGGCTGTGGGGAATATATGCCCTTTTCTTTAAATATTGATTCTCCTTTTAAGAAACAGTTTCTGACTTGCTAATTGACCATGGCAAAGTCTGAATATCTAACTTAGGAAAAAACTAGCTTAGTGACCATGCAGCCTGAACTTCCATCATGAACCAAGTGTTGTCCAACCTACATACCTGCACTGTTGATCATGCCCAGCAGCAATCTATCATCAAGTGGAAATGATATATAAGAGACGGGGCTCAGACATCCCCAGAAGATCCAGGTAAGCTGAATGGGTAAGCACCTCAGATTCCTTTGACACAAACTCTTCTTGTTTTGTATACTCTCCCTTAACCATGTCTATAACCTTCTGGGGAGTTCCTTATAATCAGTTCACTAAGGAACAAGAAAATCAAGCCTATTTTTCATATGGATTTGCACATTATTTTGGTACCACACAAAACTAGCACTATAGCCCACTGAAGGCTGAAGATGAAGGACAATCCCTCCACATCATCAGGTGATACCTTTTGGTTATTCATGTTCTCTAGAGTGAGAGATGGCCAGAGGTACTGATCTACAGTGATTCTCGGGCAGTTGCTAATGATTTTTCTGGTAAGAGACTTGGATGGAACAAGATCGGAAGATTACTGCCAAGGAAATCTAGGAAAGAGGTATCTGGATGGACCTGTCAGAATGGGCACAGACTGTCAAGATAATTATGCACTATGTGGATACTGGCCAAGGGAAATGGAAGCTCTTAATAATGGACAAAACAATGCACTCTGTAGATGTGTCAACATCTTTCCCCAGCCACCTCGATGCTTGGTCAGTGATCCCATGAGCAAAGTGGCCTTGCTAGCAGGAATGGAAGATATGCATGAAGTCAAAAACATTGATTTCCCCTTACCAAGCTTGACCTAGCTAATGCTGTTGCTCAGTGACTAATCTGCCAAACTCAGAGACTAATGCTGAGCCCCTGATATGGTGTCATTCCCCAGAGAGACTGCCCAGACACCTGACGACGAGTGGATTGCATTAGACATCTTCCATGATGGAGATGACTGAGATGTGTTCTCGCAGGAGTAGACACAGATACTTGCACATGGATTTGTCTTCCTTGCTCATTGTACTCTGCCAGCATCATCCTTATAAACTCACAGAATGCCTAATTTCATCAAGGGATTGCCCACAGTATTTCTTCTGAGGAAGAAACTATTCTCACTGCACAGGATTACAGCAGTGGGCACATGCCCATGGGATTATTTATCTTACCTCATACCCCATCACCCAGAAGTGGCCGGCCTGTTGAAATGTAGAATGGCTTATTGATTCCGTTATAGCAGCAGTTGGAAAACAACTCTGTAAAAAGATGGGATTCTGTCTTATATGATGCAATATATGCTTTATAGCAGAGACTATTATATGATGTTTTCTCCCCCATACCCAGAATGCATGAGTCCAGGAATCAAGGAAGTGGCTCTGGGAGTGGACGCTCTCACGATTATTACCAGTAACCTACTAGCAGTATTTTTGCTCCCAATGTTTGTAACTTAGAGCTCTATTGGTTTGGAGGTCTTACTCTCTAAAAGGAGGAAGGCTTTCCCCAGGGGAGACAGCAATAATTTCACTGAATTGGAAGATAAGACAGCCATGTGGCCAGTTGGGCTACATATTTCTCACAGCAATGAATAGAAAATGAGGTTATTCTACTGACTGGAGTGATTGATACCAATTACCAAGGAGGAATTAGGTAGCTGCCACACAACAGATATAAAGAGGACTATGTCTGGAATCCAGGAGATTTCCTAGGGGAGCCTCTGGGAACTTCCAAGCCTGATACTAAATGTTAATGTTAAATTGCAGCAAGCAATAAAAAGACAAGATTTTTGAGTACTCAGACCCTTTGAGAATGAAGATTTGGATCACACCACTAGGGAAGTAACGTAATCCACTGAGGTTATGGCTGAGGGCAGGGAAAATATAAAATGTGTAATAAAAGAAAGAAGCCGTCCATGTCAATTGCACTATCGTGACCAAATTGGGAATCAAATAATGTAGTAGTTTTCTATATTTTCTTTTTGCTTTTTATATGTGTGTTCCTTTGTATACATTGCCATTCTCTTCGTCTTTCTCCTCACCATAATTATTTTATATGCAGATTGTCAGAGATTAAGTTTACAATTTAGTCTGTGTATAACAGCATTTTCAGTGAAATTTCCTTTGAATTTTAGAAGTAATTAATACAGCCAGTGATCCGTAGTGACTGCTGGGATTATGGGTCTCCTCATTTGGGGGAAATGATGAGAACGTCTTCACTTGTTCAAAGGACAGCTTTAGCTTGTTATATAGAAACATAGAGTCATTTCACCGTGTTTGGAAGTTCAGATGTGTATGGAGGGGTGTGTAGGAAAGATCAGAAAGATGAGGCATGCCACTTATCAATTTATTGCCTTTCAATTATAAATCCACCCTTCATGGATTCAGAGGGTGACTCTGGACATGGACCTTGTAAACATTTCTCCTTCGCCAACTGGCATGATGTTAAGCTTTGTCAGTAGAGGGAACGGGAAGGACACTGCAGGAAGAAGCAGCATCTCTTCCAGGTCCTGGCATGTTTTCCACACTTCTTTTTTGTTTTTGTTTTTGTTTTGCGTTGCACCGGCCACTTACTGCTATGGCCCCTCCCGCTGCGGAGCACAGGCTCTGGACGCACAGGCCCAGCGGCCATGGCTCACGGGCTCAGCCGCTCCGCGGCATGTGGGACCTTCCCATACCGGGGCACGAACCCGTGTCCCTCTCATCGGCAGGCGGACTCTCAACCACTGCGCCACCAGGGAAGCCCTTCCACACTTCTTGTTCCTGCAGTGCTTGGCCATCCTGTGGGACACCAGTGATGCTCACCTCCAGCAACATTTAATGACAGCCCCACAGGTGGTTTCTTGGCAGGTTTCACAAGCACCCAAGCAAATTCAGCAGCACTCCCTTGCCAGCTTCCTATAAATTGTGTTGGAACCCTGGGAGGTGTTCTTCTGCCTGTCAACCTTGTTCTCTGGCACCTCAGCAAACTTCCCCATCCAGCAGGCTGCAGCCACACACTCCCCAATGAAGCCTGAGTCATTGGCTTGGTAGGAGAAGGGGGTACAATTTACAATGTGTTAGTTTCCTCGGAACTCTGGCTTAGTCATAGAGATAACCGCGTCTCCCTACCTATGCTATTCTTATGTTCTTTAGAGTTCTCTTTACTCATTAGTAAATAACTCCCTGTTATTAGTTAATAATTCTTTATATTAAACTTTCCTTGTTCAAATTGCTGTGATGTTTCTCCTGATTGCACTTGATTTGGGTAGTATAAGTCCATGAAGTGCATGAGAGGAAAGGCATTAGCTGAAGAAAGATCAGCAACCACATGTCGGGAAACAGTATCCTCCTTTTCAGGAACTGTGCTTCAGTACGTGGTGATGAGCACACGTGGGGGTGGATGCTACGGCAGAGGAGATAGAGAGGAGGGACTGCACCACTTAAGACTGGGGAGCCCCTCTGGGCCAAGAAAAGGATTTTTATGCCATTACATAGTTTTATTTCAAAAGTATTTTTCCAGGTACTAACCTATAGGATAAATACACTTACTATTTTAAAAATTAATTTAGGCATTGTAGGTAATGAGAATTTCCTTGAACAAATTTTTGAGATTAATCTATAGCTGACAACTGATGGCAACTGTATCTGAGAGATAAACTCAGGGTCAGTCTCTAGAGAAAGAATGCCCCACTGTGGCCAAATAGGGAACTTAGAAATATTTTCAGTAACTCTTAAGGGGTTTGTGCTCTGCTTCCTTTGTAAAACCAGTTACTGTGTCCCTCAGAGCACAGTAATACACCGCTGAGTCTTCCTCTTGAGCTGATAGTTTTTTCAGATGGAAGGATGCCTCACCCTTGTTGAGGTCAGCCGTGAAACCTCTGATACTCTCTCTTGAGGTGTGTCTCAGGAGTAACTGGAGGTGTTGTTTGGGGTAGTGTACATACCAGAAGAGCACAGGACTCCCAGAATATGAGTAGTTGCACTTCACCTGCACTGGCGACCCTTCAAAGACGGAGATGTGGTCCTCAGGCTGAGTCACTGTCTGGGCTCTTGTTCCTCCTGTAACACCAATTCTGGATCAGGGATTGTCTTGCAGACAGAGGAGAATAGTTGTTAAACTGATTCTAAATCAGAAGACCAGAGAAAGATAGAATAAAAAGAGACATTACTCACTGAGTGTGACTATCATCACAAGCACTGAGATGAGGGTGGGCTTCATGTCTGAGCTGTGAGGAAACAGGAAGCTCCTTTCTGCAGGTTTTTCCTGGAAACAGTTCAGCCACATGGACACCCTGACAGAGCAGTGAGTGAGTTTACACTGGCATGCAAAGTAAAATCTCTTCCTCAAAGGGCTGGCTGCTTTCTGGCTTTCTGTCAAGTTCAAGTTGTGTAGCATCTTCCTCTAGAGGCCCTATCTGATACTGCAGATAATCTCGGGCTTCAGGAGGCCTTCAGTTCTGAAACAGAATGGTGAGGGATATCCTCCACAGTTAGTAAGACAAAGTGTAATGCTGTACTAAGTGAAGAAGCATGTTACCAGAAAGGTCCAGATAGAGATATCGACGGAACATAATAGTCCAAACATACAAATTATTTATGGAAATTTAGTTATCAAAAAATAGGGAAAAGATGGTATATTCAGTAAAATATGTCTTCATGAATGGAGAGTCATCTAGAGATCAGCAATTAAATTTGGATGCATACCTTAACATCAGCTATGAAATAAATTCCAAATAGAGATAATTAATATTTTAAATAAAATGAAAGCATATTTTTATAAGTTTAGGATGGTCATGAATTTTCTAAACATGAGAGTCAGAAAGAATAAGGGAAAATATTGATAGATCAGCCTTCACAGAAATTTAAGCTTCTGTACAAGTATGTTAATGAAATGTGTAAACATTAGCATATCAAGGGATTTTCCATTCATCATCATTGATTTTGACCTTCCTCACACCAGGAATGGCCCTTTAGAACTTTAGTTCTACAGGTTTTTTTGACCTAAGAATAAGGCAATTCTAGAAAGATGGTAGATTTAAAATGTCCCTGATCCCCTGTGCTTAGCCAAGGAACTTCTGTGGAAGCCAGCCATGCTGTGCCAACAGAGCTTAAGTGAGGTGTCCCATTGAGGCTCATATAGAAATCTGGGGTCAGTAGCAGGGAACTCCAGGATGAAGAGCAGAAAACAATAGGTTGTAGAGAAAGCTTGGCATGTACAGATCAATGGACATCTAAGAAGGAAACTAGTTGTTTGGGGAAAGCCTTTCCTCTAGCCCCCAAATAGCTGAGAAGAAAGTAACAGGTAGGCTGAGTCCCAGCTGTTCTTAACGAAGAGGAGTACAAGGAGGTAGGAGAGCAAAGAGATTTCCTTCTAGTTTTTCAGCAAGGTACTGGCATTGTTGCTGAGACCAGTGCCCTACTGTCTACTACATTGCTGATCACAGGTATAGAAATATCTAGGCTTTCCACGCTCACAACATTGCCTCCACTTAAAGTGCCCCAGTAATCAGACATGTCAGGAAGGAGTAAAGAAAGGGAAATGATACCTCAGAGAAAAATAAGGGCTTCATCTGGGGAAAATATAGTCTGAAAAAATTATCAGAGTCAGTGACACAATTTCCCTAGCCAAAAATCAGGACACATAGTTTGACAGTGATCAAGAATTCATTTACAAGGAAGCTCTCACAAAGAAAGAATATCTCACTCAATGCATTGTTTGTTTATTGAATCTCTTAGAAGAAAACATAGGAAAAATACTCTGACATAAATCACAGCAAGATCTTTAATGACCCACCTCCTAGAGTAATGAAAATAAAAACAAAAATAAACAAATTGGACCTAATTAAACTTAAAAGCTTTTGCACAAAATCTGCAGATTCGGTGCAATGCGTATCAAAATCCCAATGACATTTTTTACAATCCTAAAATTCATATGGAATCGCAAAGGACCCCAAATAGCCAAAGTAATCTTGAGCAAGTAGAACAAAGTGGGAGGCATTTCACTTCCTGATTTCAAAATATAATACAGGGCTTCCCTGGTGGCGCAGTGGTTGAGAGTCCACCAGCCGATGCAGGGGACACGGGTTCGTGCCCTGGTCCGGGAAGATCCCACATGCTGCGGAGCGGCTGGGCCCGTGATCCATGGCTGCTGGGCCTGGGTGTCCGGAGCCTGTGCTCCGCAACGGGAGATGCCACAACAGTGAGATCCCCGCATACCGCAAATAAAAATAATAATAATACAAAGCTTTTGTAATCAAAACAGTATGGTACTCGCATAAAAACAGACTTAACAGGCCAATGGAACAGAAGACTCTGAATTATTATTTGTGATTTGATTCATATGATATGCTTAAAAAAACTGCCCTCCAAAATATTGTAAATAGTTTACACACACAGAAGTTAAGCCTCCCTGAATTCAAAATTTCGTAATTTCAAGTGGCAGAAAAATGAGTCATTCAAAATGTTGAGCCTGGAAAGCTGCCTCAAAATAAACTAACAAACAAAAATTAAGAAAAATACAAAGGCTTAAACCTCAACCTCTCTACACATACACACACACACACACACACACACACACGCAAATTTAAAGATTTAAAGACAAAATTAATCTGAGAAAAACTAAAGAAAATATGAGATAAAATTTTATCATTTTAGAGTGCTACAGATTTTTAAGCATGAAATAACTCAGAATCCATAAAAGAAATTTTTCAAAAATTTACTACATACTATTTTTAAAATTCTGCCTGCCAAACAAACAAGACCATAAACAAAGTCAAAAAGGTTAATTAAACTTTTTTAAAAGACACATATATGTGACAGTCTTATGACAAGTTTCTTAACATAGAGAATGTTCTTTAAAATCTATATTTAAATGACTATAACACAGTAGGAGATGGGAAGATATATGAATAGACAATTTATACAAAAACATATAAATGACTTTTAAATGAAATGAAGCTCCATCTCATTCATAAATTTTAAATTATTAATTTTTTTTAAAAAACCCTAACTGATAAGAAACAGTCCAGAACCTTAGTAATACACAAGGTTTGGGGAAAATAGATATTCTGCCTAATCATGGCTATTGGTGGTAAAACTTATCTAGAAGAAAATTTAGTTGAATCATATAGACTATGAGTATGCTACTTTCTTGAATAATAATTTTTTCCTTGAAGTGAATAGTTAATTATTACATTTTAAATTTTTAATTATTTTCGCTTACGTACTTATATGTGCTATTGCTCAATTCATCAATGGCTAACTTCCAATTTTCTGCTGGGTTTGGGAAATGATCACTGCTTGTTACACAGGCACTGGTAGAGAACATGGGTAGTCTGCTGCTTATTTATTTTCAGTCTTCCTATTTTCAGCCTTCACTCCCTGAATGCCCTCAAAACACACAAACACACACAGCACCATCCACCCTAATTATTCAAGTGTAATTAATGCTTCAGGTTTCTAAACCCTTCCACAGGGGTACAGCACACATCCAAGTGCTTCTTGTTTCTTCTTACATTGGCCCCAAGTCTCATTGTTTATGTGACTTTACCTTGAAATTACTTTGGCCCTGGATGAGGAACTATTGATGTCAGACTCTTTTTTCAAAATCACTAATGAAGAGTTGGGTATGGGGAATATTCACTTCTTGTTCTTATTCTCTAGAAATTTGTATGAGTTTTGTATCAACCAGAGACTGAGGGACAAACCACCATAGACTGTGCCACAGAGTGGATCAAATGGAGAGACACTCAGCCTCCAGGCCCCTTGTTGCCACTCAAAGAGTTTGCGCTCAGCTACCCCTGCGGTTCCCATCACTGTGTCACTCAGAGCACAGTAGTACACAGCCGAATCTGAATCTTGGACTGAGGCTTTCTCCAAGTGGAAGGATTTTGATTCTTTGTGGTGTGTGGCTTCAAACTCCTTATTGGTTCCCTTCTCATTGTCCTTCATGGCTTTCAGAAGGACCTGTGGACCTTCTCCAGGATATTGAACATACCAGAAAGTAATGGGGTACCCAGTGGCTGAATAAGTGCAATTTATGGTCAAGGCAGCCCCTTCTGGAAGAGTCATTTGGCCATCCATCTGGGTCACTGAGTCTTCACGGGTTTGTCCTGGGGAAAAATAAAAGAGTTCTGTATCATTTTGGGCATAAAGCTCTAGGATAAAATTATGATTAAAGGTTTTGTTGACATAACAGAAGAAAGAATCCAAATTTTTAGAGGCATTTTGCTTACCAAGCACTAAGAGTATCACAGTCACTAAGCCTGGAGAAGAGTTCATCTCTAGAGTGTCTCCTGAATAATGTCCTTGACTCTTCACATGAAGAAATATTGAAGTCACAGTGAAGTGATAAACCTAAGCCTAGTTTCAGACAGGAAATGTTTGTGTTAGGAAACTGCACCCCCTGGTGGAAAGACACTGAAATGGGATGCACGTTTCCTGGTCTCCTCAAGTCAGAAAAACGTTATCCTTGACTTTATTCATGAGGTACATGCCAGTCTTCAGGTGGTGCTTGGAAATCTGATCAAGAGCTGTCATAACTTCTCAGGTCTGTTTTGCTCTTAGGACCCTGCCTGACATGGAAGTTCTTTAACAGAGCATCCCAGGTATTTCTGCAGCTGAGAAGATAACAGTTTTCTTAAGCACTTTATATAGTACTTTATATTCTCAGGTATCCATGGTGGGCCAGCCTATAATCCACTGAATGTCAGAAAAGAATCTGAGGTTGATTACAGAGGACGTAATAAGAAGCCAAATCAGTACTGAGTGAATCTCTGTGCTTCAGCATTGTACCCCAATTTATAGAGCAACAGTGACTGACATGTGTTACATGCTCACTAAATATTTGTTATACCAAACAAAACTAATGAATCAAGGGTCACTGATTGAGGAATCACTACTACTTGAAATATAATATTTTATCGGTCCCAAAATAATATGTTTTTAATAAAATCTTTTCAGAGGAAAAAGCCACACTATCTTATCAATAGTCAAAGAATCCTGAATTTCAGAATCATTAAAATGTGAAAACAAAAGAAATATCATAATTGAAATGATCAAATCCTTATAGAATGGTCTGAGATCAATGTCTTATTCTCCTACTATTTTCTTGACTCCAAGATAAAAGGGTTGGCCTATGTGAATCAGACAAGTACTAATCTTATACTCTTAGTGAATAACCTCAAGGATGCTTTCTGTTACCATCCATCTGCCATATTTTATTGCCAAACTTTAATCGAATAATTTTCCTCCACTGGGTTAAGAACTCTAAAGATGTGGATTTGTTTCAAAAGCCTCGAGCATGAGTTAGGACTCTCTTTTTTCCCAGCTTTTCAAATTATTAAAGACACAGCTGATATTCATACAACAGCTAATAATAGAATCAATGTGTAAGTGATTTAAAATTACAGATTCTGGGATCCCACACTAACTTCATGAATCATACTTTCCAGGATTGAGACCCACAGCTGTGTAATTTTTTTTTCCCTTGGCCCTGCTGCACAGCTTGTAGGCTCTTAGGTCCCCACCCAGGGATTGAATCCGGGCCCTCAGCAGTGAAAATGCGGAGTCCTAACCACTGGACTGCCAGGGAACTCCCACAAGTGTGTAATTTTTTAAAGCTCCCCGATGGTTTTGTTGCAGCCAGTCTGATGCCAGTTTATAAGATTTCATTTGTGATCAGTGTCCTAGACTGAGATGGTCATCAGAGATCAGGGAGTAGGGCTTCCCTGGTGGCGCAGTGGTTGAGCGTCCACCTGCCGATGCGGGGGACACGGGTTCGTGCCCCGGTCCGGGAAGATCTCACATGCCGCGGAGCAGCTGGGCCCGTGAGCCATGGCCGCTGGGCCTGTGCGTCCGGAGCCTGTGCTCCGCAACGGGAGAGGCCACAACAGTGAGAGGCCCGCGTAACGCAAAAAAAAAAAAAAAAAAAAGGTAAGATTTTTTGAGTTAAAAATTTTTAAGACTTTTAAAATTGATTTTTATTGGAGTATAGTAGATTTACAATGTTAAGTTCTGCTGTACAGCAGAGTGAATCAGTTATACATGTATATATATCCACTCTTTTTAGATTCTATTCCCATGTAAATCATTACACTCTTTTTTAGATTCTATTCCCATGTAAGTCTATTCCCATGTAAGTATTCAGTAGAGTTCCCTGTGCTATACAGTAGGTTCTTATTAGTTATCTATTTTATATATAGTAGTGTTATATGTCAATCCCAACCTCCCAATTTATTCCTCCTCCCCATTTCCCCCTTGGTAACCATAAGTTTGTTTTCTACATCTGTGACTCTACTTCTGTTTTGTAAATAGGTTCATTTGTACCATTTTTTTTAGATTGAACATATAAGCAATATCATATGATATTTGTCTTTCTCTGTCTGACTTACTTCACTCAGTATGACAATCTCTAGGTCCATCCATGTTGCTGCAAATGGCATTATTTCATTCTTTTTTATGGCTGAGTAATGTTCCATTGTATATATGTACCACATCTTCTTTATCTATTCCTCCATTGGTGAACATTTAGGTTGCTTCCATGTCCTGGCTATTGTAAATAGAGCTGCAATGAACACTGGGGTGCATATGTCTTCTTGATTTATGGTTTTCTCTGGATATATGCCCAGAAGTGAGATTGCTGGATCATATGATAGTTTTATTTTTAGTTTTTTAAGGAACCTCCATACTGTTCTCCATAGTAGCTGTATCAATTTACATTCCCACCAGCAGTGTAGGAGGGTTCCCTTTTCTCCACACCCTCACCAGCATTTATTGTTTGCAGATTTTTGGATGAAGGCCATTCTGATCAGTGTGAGGTGATACCTCATTGTAGTTTTTGTTTTGTTTTGTTTTGTTTTTTGTGGTGCATGGGCCCCTCACTGTTGTGGCCTCTCCCGTTGTGGACCACAGGCTCCGGACGCACAGGCTCAGCGGCCATGGCTCACGGGCCCAGCCACTCCGTGGCATGTGGGATCTTCCCGGACCGGGGCACGAACCTGTGTCCCCTGCATCGGCAGGCGGACTCTCAACCACTGCCCCACCAGGGAAGCCCCCCTCATTGTAGTTTTGATCTGCATTTCCCTAATAATTAATGATATTGAGCATCTTTTCATGTGCCTCTTGGCCATGTGTATGTCTTCTTTGGAGAAATGTCTACTGAGATCTTCCACCCATTGTTTTGACTGGGTTGTTTGGTTTTTTGACATTGAGCTGCATGAGCTGTTTGTATATATTGGAGAATAAGCCCTTGTTTGTGCATTCATTGGCAAATATTTCTCCCATTCTGTGTCTTGTCTTTTCATTTTGTTTACGGTTTCCTTTGCTGTGCAAAAGCTTTTAAGTTTCATTAGGTCCCACTTGTATATTTTTGGTTTTATTTTCATTACTCTAGGAGGTGGACCAAAAAAGATATTGCTGTGATTTATGTCAGAGAGTGTTCTGCCTATGTTTTCCTCTAAGAGTTTTATATTATTTGGTCTTACATTTAGCCTTTATTTTCATGTATGGTGTTAGAGACTGTTCTAATTTCATCCTTTTACACGTAGCTGTCCAATTTTTCCAGCACCACTTAATGAAGGGACTGTAAGACATTCCTTTTAAGATTTCTACTCTACACAACTGCTTTCGAAATGCAAATATAAGAGGCAGTTACAATACAAGATCACTTAGCAACCACCCATTACCATTCAACTTTTAAGACCCTGAGAAAATGGGATTAGAGGTTGAAGGAGGAAATTTGAGGGAAGGAGTATTTGGGATTGTGTAACACTGATTGAAAAAGAGGGCCTGGAGGTTTCCAAAATGTGCCACATGATGGCAAAAATACTTTTGAAGGAGTGGTGCAGTGAAGGGCAAGAGCAGAGAAACAAGATAATTCATAGTCTGCTTCTCACAATGTCCTTTTAAGAGCCACTAATTATTGATCTTTTTGTGGATAAGACTGATGGGAGGCAGGTAAAGCTTACATTATGGTAATTGAGCTATTCCATGCTAGAGATGTTAATAGAATGACGATTAGCACAAAGTTTGTGACATATCAGGCACCTTAGAAAGTAAACAAGTGTACCATTAACTCAGCTAACAAAACTAAATTAAATGACTTCATTAAACGGTGTAAAACTGCATAATATTCAAAAAGAGGAAAATCACAAAAAGATTTCACAACCTTCCTTATTCAAAACAATACCTGTAATATAATATATATTCAATAAATATTTAATGAACAAATTGAAAATCCAAAAATTCACGCATATTTTTACTAATTTTTGAATCAGATGTCTCTGAATTTCCTTAGTCAATTCTTCTAGCTCATTCTAATCACTAAATGGCAAGGATTTTATGTGGCTATTTTTTGTCTTCAATAAAAAATTTGAACCCAGATTTTCAGGGATAAGGTTGTTTTTGATGAATGATAGCTCTAGACCTGGTCTACGAACCCAGAGAAATATGTTCTTAGAAGGAGTGTTTTCCCTCTAACCCTACACCTGTGCTGCCACAGCCCTAACCACTTCCTGTCTGTGAAGGCAATTCCCTGCCCTGGTCCCTATAGCAGGCAGATGTATCAAGCAGAGCCCTGGGTTTTGGTATACCTGCCTCCAACACGCCTCTCACTGTGCGCTCACTCAGTGCACAGAAATACACTGCAGAGTCCTCCAGCTGTGAAGCTGAGATGGCAAGTTTGATGGATTTGTTTGCCTTCTGGAAATTCAGTGAGTAGCGACCTTCTGTTGCATTTTGCTGGTTATAAGAGTCCTGACAAATAAGGAGAATCATCGCCCCACTGCTGGGCTGCTTGTACCAGTATAGACTATAAGTGAACTCATTTGTGTCATATATGCAATCCAGGGTCACAACCTCCTTCTCCTGCACTAATATTACTGGTTGGTCTTGAGTTACCTTCTGGGCAATACTGGATCCTAAAGAAAAAAAAAGCAGAATCAGAAGTTTAAAAATAAGTACTATGGAACAAAGAAATTCTATTATACACTCTACTGCCCCTTCTTCCCAGGGTGCCCATAAACCACCTGTTCCCCCAGTCCTTAGGTCCTAGAGGGGTACAATCCCACTGGGGCCATCCTTACCTAGCCACAGTGAAGCCATGACCACCTTCAGAAGGCTGGAGAGAAGCATGTTTGAGGTCTTCCTCTAGATGGAAAGTGTCTTCTTCAATTTCAAGGCTCTGCAAGGTGAGGTGAGCCTGACAGGGTGAGGGAAGAATTGCTGAGCTATGTGTTGCTGCTGCCCCACAACAGGAAACAGGGGTTTCCTGGAGGAGCAAGTTGATGTGGGTCATGTCAGCTTCTCTGTGGACTAGGTGAGAGTCTCACTGAACCCAGACTTCCTTTTGCATTAACCAGCTCTTCAACTGATAGCAATTACATCTGAAAATAAACCCGAGGTAAATTTGTTATTGAAAGGGAGATTGATGATTCGCCCAAATGCTGTGTGTAGTCGTTGCGTCCGCGATGGAACTTATTTTAAAATACTACATATAATGGATTATGGAAACAACCTAAGATGTAATGATCATGTATCCTTACACCTATGTATGCTTTTCTTTCACCTAAGGTAGAAATAAATCACTTTATGATAAGAAGGCAAATCTCTTTAGACTAGTTACTGCAGCTTTTTCAACCTATATATTGATATAGCAATCAATATAATTATTCACCACAACATCTGTCCAGTTACCTATCTTGGGACCTAATAGCAGGAGAAAAGATAATCTCCC
Organism: Stenella coeruleoalba; assembly: GCF_951394435.1. Lineage (NCBI taxonomy): Eukaryota > Metazoa > Chordata > Mammalia > Artiodactyla > Delphinidae > Stenella > Stenella coeruleoalba. Next base: position 74,765,342 of record NC_137147.1, read on the forward strand.
TTTGCAGAAGACTAGAATGAAGCTTGCAGACATGGAGTCCTGTCACAGAGGTCCCCTTCTCTTCTCTGTTAGTTTTGACATCCCAACTCTGTTCAGAAAGGCCAAAATAGATGCCAGAGTTTGGTCATTAGGTTATCAAACCTTTGAATTTATATTTTTCCCATTAACTCAATTGGGACCCTAAAAGAGCCACAAGAAGCCCGTATATTCTGTGCGCCCAGCTCTAAAGGGAATATATTGCAGGTGACATCATACACCTCCATAAGACAGCTGATCGTAAGTTCACCACTGATTGTAATGAACCTTTCTTTGTGTATGAATGTAAAAGGAAAGCCATGCCTAAGGATATTACTAAACAACATGGCAAACAACAAAGACCCATTGCCTATCCTGGCCTACCCCTTAAAGTTCAACAAAACTTATACTCCTTGTCTCTAAGTAATTACAGCCTTGGCTACATTGGTTGAAGCATCTTCAGATCTTGCTCCGGAAACTCCATTTAAATCTGATGGTACGACATACAGTACAAATTGTTCTCCAATCTAAAACACTCAAACTTTGTCTACCAGTTAGTTGACTAATCATAAAACATTAATTTCTCACATATTATTCAACTTTGTTACACTTCTCAATTAAAGGATCTCATGATTGTACTTCTGTTATTCAAAATGCCTTCATGCCCGGAACAGGTCTTTTGGACACTCTCATACAAAATTCTGAATTGACATGTTTTTAAAATAATCTTACTTTAAATATTGAAAAGAAAAAATACCAAGCTGGTTATGCAGTAGCTACTCTAAACTCCCTTTAAAACCAATCATTAGCAGGAGTAAAATAAACTCAAGTAGCTGAATTGTGGATCTCTCTTGGATATATTAAATTACAAAATGTATACATATAGTGTTAGTTATATATATTTTTTTTATTTGCGGTATGCGGGCCTCTCACTGTTGTGGCCTCTCCCATTGCGGGGCACAGGTTCCGGACGCGCAGGCTCAGCGGCCATGGCTCACGGGCCCAGCTGCTCCGCGGCATGTGGGATCTTCCCGGACCAGGGCACGAACCCGCGTCCCCTGCATCGGCAGGCAGACTCTCAACCACTGCGCCACCAGGGAAGCCCCAAGAACCTTCTTAAGTACAAGTTAAGACTAAGCAGATAGGTCAGTTAAATGGAATAGCAAATCAATGATTAAGCCTAATTGTATATGGAAATTTAGTATATTTTAAAGACAGTATCTCAAATCATTGGGGAGGAATGAGTTCTCAGTAAGTATATTGTGACAAGTGTGTTAGTGAGAGTGTCCCATTTTATTTTACTTAAAAAATTTTTTTTCTTTATTTTTATTGTATTGTATTGTATTATTTTTGGCTATGCTTGCAAGGCATGTGGGATCTATTTCCCTGACCAGGAATTGAACCCATGCCCCCTACAGTGGAAGTGCAGAGTCCTGACCACTGGACTGCAGGGAATTCCCTGTCCCATTTTAGACCAGGAGACTTTAAACTGGGATTCCTATACGCTTGAAATTATATGAAGGTTTGCCAAGGTTTATGCAGGCATAGATAATTCTAATGGAATCTAGTCATGTGTGTGTGTGTGTGTGTGTGTGCGTGTGTGTGTGTGTGTGCGTGTGTGTGTGTATGGGTTTGTGTATTAGAATTTTTTTCCCTAAAACTGCTTTAGAACATGCTTGAGATCCAGATATCATGCTGCCTCTTTCCCATTTCACTTTCCACTCTTAACTTTCCCTTAAAAAAACCTCTACCATCCTGAATCTTACTATGATACATTGCTCCAGAGTCTAAAATCTCCAGGGTACCAAAGAAGTAAGCAGTTCATTGGCTCCTGGCTTCTGAGGGAAAGTCCTGAACAGCTAGGCAAGAAATATTGCAAGACAGGGAGGTGTTTTAACTAGGCAGCAACCTCGAGACAAGATTCCTTGATCTTATCTATCTATCTATCTATCTATCTATCTATCTATCTATCTGTCATCTAGAATTCAAAAATGAATTGGTGGTCACTGAAACCCATTGTGTAACATCATTGTTTGAATTGAAAAACAAAGTCAAACTTTTTATGAGAAAAAAATAAATCTTATGTGGCAGGTTTGTTTGACAATGTGGGGTATGGGAGAAACAGAAGAATTAAGGAGGAGTCCCTAGATTTCTGGTAAGGTGAATTATATTGCCATTTTTTTTTTTGAGATGGAAAAGAGTGAAGGAAGAACTTATGGGGGGAAATCAGGCCTTATGTTAAGGATATGTTAGATGCCAATTAGATATCCAGTGTAGATGTTACATAGAGTACAGTATATATGAGCCTGGCTTCCAATAGAGAAGGTTGGGATGAAAATGTAAATTTGTGTGTCATCAATGTATAAATAGTAATTAAAGCCATATCCCTAGGTGAGATTGTAGGGGAGCTAAAGCTTTACCTGTTCCCTCTTAGGTTCTCCATCTGGACCTGAGAAGTAAGTTGACATACAACAGGTTAACAGGAGAAAAGCATAGAGATTTTATTTAATAATTTTTACATGTACATAGGGGTCCTCATAGAAAAATGAAGACCCAAAGTGGCTAGGCTTAAGTGCTTTTATACTAGTGGCCTGTTTTGGGATGGCATGTCCTGAACCCCTCCAAGATCATTTGAAGAGAATAAATGTTTGAGGACTGAGCTCTGAGAAAACACAACATGTAGACACCAGCAAGAGGAGGAAGATGTAGGAAAAGGAGACTGAGCAGGAGCGGTTTGCAAGGAAGAAGGCAGACCAGGACAATGTGGAGTTCCAGGATCCAGGCAAAGATGGTGTTTCAGGGAGAGAGTAGCCATAATGCCACATTCTTCGGAGACACTCAATAAGATAAGGAATGGTAATGCATCATTGGATTTGTGGATATAAAACTCACTGGTGGAGTTCCCTGGTGGCGCAGTGGTAGAGAATCCGCATGCCAATGCAGGGGACACGGGTTCGAGCCCTGGTCTGGGAGGATCCCACATGCCGCAGGGCAACTAGGCCCGTGAGCCACAACTACTGAGCCTGCGCGTCTGGAGCCTGTGCTCCACAACAAGAGAGGACACGAGAGTGAGAGGCCCACGCACTGCGATGAAGAGTGGCCCCCACTTGCTGCAACTAGAGAAAGCCCTCGCACAGAAACGAAGACCCAACACAGCCATAAATAAATAAATAAATAAAATTTAAAACTCACTGGTGACCTCAGCAAGAGTGATTTCAACGGAATGGTAGGGATGAAAATCTGACTGTAGTGGGTTCAAGTAAGAAAGGTGTTAGGGAGTAGAGATGATACATTTAGAATACTTTTTGGAAATGTTTTTTATTGTGGTAGAAGTCACATAATATAAAACATACTATTTTAACCGTATTTAACTGTACAGTTCAGTGGCACTAAGTACATTCACATCGTTGTGCAGCTCCCACCATCATCCATCTGCGGAATTTTTCACCTTCCTAAACTGAAACTCTGTCCGCACTAAACACTAACTCCCCATTCGCGAGACACAAGGAGCAAAAAGACTATAACCTGTTTTTACCCACTGAACCACTAATTCCAGTTCTAGGATGCTGCTGTAATAAAATGATGAGAAATTCAAATTCAAATTTTTATTTAAAGGCGTATACCATAATGCTATTTAAAATGATGAAAAACGGGGAATAAATAATCAAGATATCCCCAAACAGGAAAATTATAAAGTTAAGTGTGGTATATCTATGGTGTAGAATAGTAGAATAATCAATTCAAAGTATGAATACAAGGTATTTTTAATGACAAAAGTGAGTGTTAATAAAAAGGACATAAAATTGTCTCTATAATATGATGTAACAACGTGCAAAATTGTGAAAAAGATAGAAAAAAGTAAAAATAATGAGTGCTTGTCTATGTGGCAGAGTTGTGGATGTTTTCAGTATTTTTCTAATTTTTTCCCATCAGAGATTCAAAAACATACATAGGATTAACCTGGTTCATATTTACTATAATGAAGGTAGACCAGTGATGATCTGTATCTACATAACTCTAGTTATTTTGACTGAAAAATGCTTCTCAGCACCATAAATTCAGCTCATAAAATAGTACAAAACCAAAAGGCTCTCCCCCCACCTTCTTCTGTATTAATTATGGATCTATTTGGTGTAAATGACAGAATCTCAACTCATGCTGGCTTGTTCCCAATGAGAGTATTTTGACTTTTGCCGTTCCAGGCAGAGCTGGATATATAGGCTCTGATGATGCTCTCAGATCTGTCTTTCTTCATGTGTCTGCATTGTCTTTCTCTATATTTTAGGCTAAGGTGTGAATGATGTTCCCTGAAATGGTCCAGTGATTAACTTCCACAGCTCACAATGATATGGCAGCTCTACCGTGTAGAAAAAAACTCGAAAACCACAGATATCCACTTAAATGAATATGTCTGCAAAGCAGATGTGTTCATGGCTTGCATCTTTCTGCTTACCCTCTTTTCTAGAATGGTTTCTAGTTTTGAGAGTCTGTGAACCTATTCTAATAACTCTTTCAAATTTCAATGGTAATGATAGATTAAAGCAAATCTTGAATAGTCTCTTTTGGACAAATCTTCTCTGTCCATGGTCTATTCTTATTTCCCCTCCCTTTCTCTTAAATTGTTCTTGGTCTCTTCCACCATTCAAGACCCCAAATATAGCATTACCCAACATTTAGTTGTATATAGTATATAGCATTACCCAACATTCAGCACCAAGAAAACGTTTCCTTGATGAAACAGTGGTGAGTGGGACTATTCTAAATATTTGGGTTGCTTTTCTGGAATGGATCATAGACATTTGATGAAAATAAAATGTACAAACTTTGACTGGAAGTTTCCACATCTCTCACTTCATCCATCACTGAGTGTTACAGAAAGTCTTTTATTCAATAAAATAATTTCTCTTCCTCACTCTTCTCAGTTTCTACTTTTGAAGAAAGTCTCTCTCTTTCTGAACGATGTGGATATAAACTAAATCACCAAACGGTGGAATAACAATTTTAGTTTTACTACGGTGTTGTCATCTATTTTTTATGTGCTTACTTGGTTCTCAACCCTGCACCATTTAATAGAAAAATGGAGCTATAAGACCCCTAAAAATTTAGTATATTGCTGCCTGAAGGAATATCCTTTTTAAGTACATCAAACCATGCTCTTCTAAGAGTGAGCCAAATTAGACAACAAACATGTTTGTGATGATAAAAGGCCCAGTGGGGGTAAATTAGAAATTAGCCTTAATGTTGAAGGCCTATCTGCCTGGCTTATCCTTATGGCAACTCAGTACCCTGAAGAGCAGAGAAGTAGATGGGAATATATCTAAACTCTACCAGTACAAGTACTGAGGAGGGCAAAATCTCACATGAATTCAGGAGTTATTTTCAGAGAAAAGCATGCAAGGGTTTTTGCAGCCAGATGAGGAAGAGAACAAAGTACAAAGCAAAGCAGAATGTAGTTATTTTTATTTGTTTGGTCTGTATTATTTGATTTAAAAGTTTGTCCTTTACGGGAGGTTAATGAAGGCAGAGAAGCTATTAGTCTCCCCCTACGTCTAAACAAAACTCATGCTGCAAAGTGATCATAAAACTGCAACACATTGGGAAAGTGTTTAGATTTTTCCTTTCCTGCAATATGGCGATTAGTTGGTGGTAGAATTGCTCAGGGAAAACGAAATTTATTTGTTCATTGAATCAATCAGTATGGAAATGCAGTTTTTCTATACATTTAGAAGTGTACTTGTAAAAGTAAATCTTTGATATTATCTACCAGTTTAAATTTAGATTAATAGCTCATTCTAAAAAACAATTTCAAGATATTCCTTAATGTTGCTTATGCTAAAGACAGGTAATCTCATGACAGTTGTATTTTTATCTGGAAAGAAACCCAGTTCTGAGCTGTGTGTGGCCCTCTTGGATAAACTACTGCCTCAAGCTAACATTTCATATTATCTCACAGTACCATCCAATAAAAATTGTCCCTTTCAGTAATATTAAAAACTTTTAATTTCCTAAACTCTTCTTGCTTATTGTTTCTTGATCTTTGCTCTTAATAAGTTTACCCTGCTTGGAATGTGTTCTCCTACCATTGCCCTCACTTAAATTCCTACACATGCGTCAAGTAAAAATTCAAAATCCAATTTCCATGAATTTGGAAGTGATTTTTTTTTTTTAATCTGTGGTGAATTTTACAAGCTTTTTGGTTGTTCAGTTCTTTCACGGTATTTCCCCTCATTTAAAACTTAAAATTCTTAGTTTGGTGCAAAATCATATTGTTTTGTAATCGTTTCTGCAAATCACTGGAAAATGGACATTCCACTTTTCTTTGACTAGTTCCTGTAATGAGGAATATTTTACACCTTAAAGCAGTCTGTTTTGTTTTGAAAAGCCTCTAATTGTTCATTTTTCCTTATAGGGAGCTGAAATTAGTTTCCATACAAATTCTAACCATTGGCTATAAATTTGCCTGTATATATGGGTATAAATATTATCAGCCATTCATTCTTTCAACATTGTTCAGTGAATGCGTATTGGTAAAAAAAAAATTGGTATCTTCATAAAGCTTAAATCTAATGAGAGAGATATTCCTATGACTGTTAGGTAGTAAGCTCTTTGTGTACAAGCATCATTCGTAAAATATTTTTATATTGCCTAACGAAGTGTGCAGAAAGGAGGAAACAGAACAACTTCAGGTATGAATTCTGAGAAACATCATTTTGTGTGAAAGTGAGTGCCTCCTTCTGTGGGGTTGTGAACAGACTGAACGTGGGCGGGGTCCCCATGATTACAGAGTAGAAGGTGGAGTCTGAGCCTCTGACCTGCACAGAGATATGTTCTTCTTAATGGTTGGAACTCTCACTCTTGCTGCGTGTGTGGCTGTGTTAAAAATAGTAACCTCTCCCTCCTGGCACTTGTGGACTGGGGATGCTGCTCCACTTTCTGTTGGCTCTCTTCCCTGTTCAGAGAGAGGAACAGACACAGAATACTAGACATCAACTCTCCACTTAATAAGTGATTCATTTCATTTTTTCCAACTTTCCTGGAAACAAGCAAGCAAAATTTACTTTTAAAGGACTAAAACAAGACCTGAATAAATGAAGAGGCATATAATATTCTTGGATAGGAAAACATAATATCCTAAAATGTCAGTTTCCAATGTGATTCCAACCAGAATCCCATTTGTTTGAACCAAACTAAATAAGTGAGAACAAATACCTTGGAATTGTCAACTATATTTTGGAAAAGAATATTAAGATTGGGTTTTCTTTTTATGACATAAAAACTTACTCTGAAGAAAACAGTACAGTATAGGCACAGCCTGCTCAGGTGACACTGACAAGAAACCACCCACCAGTCTCAAGACCACTGAGAGCACTGAAGTTAAGATAACAAGTCTTTCCTTTGCAAAAGAATAAAGAAAGAGAAAAGAAATCTAAGATGCCCATGAGAACCAGACACTTTCAGGATTCTGTATTCTCTGTACTGTTTGCCTTCACAGAACATGCCAACATCCTGAAAATAACATAGGCTGAGACCCTGAGTCTTTAAGCTACTAAGTCTCAGGAGATTTGTGTTCAGCTCCCACTGTAGTCTTAGTCACTGTGTCACTCAGAGCACAGAAGTACTTGGCTGAGTCTTTCCAATGGGCTGATGTTTTCCTCAGGTGGAAGGACTTCTCACTGCTCCTAAATTCAGCCTCAAAACCTTTGATACCTGAGACAAGGCTGTTTCCAGATGTGTACTTCAGGAGAAGCTGGAGTCCTTGATTGGGGTACTGTATGTACCAGAAGAGATAGGACGAAAAAGAAGTTGAGTAGTTGCACCTCAGCTCCAGACGGGCTCCTTCAGAGACAGTGATGTGGCCGTCAGGCTGGGTCACTGACTGGGCTCCGGCTCCTCCTGAAACATCAATGCTGAATCAATGAACTCAGCCAGAACAAAAAGTCTCTGTTCAAAGTCAGTCCAAAGCAATGTTCCATGTGTGGACAAGAGAGTAAAATGGAACAGTACTCACTCAGGAACAGGAGCACCTCAAGCATCAAGGTGAACAGCAGGGTCATGGCAGAGCAGTGAGGAGGCAGTGAGCTCCTTTCTGGGAGATTCTCCACAAACAAAAGTCTGATGACTGGTGGACTTGAACCCAGGTTGCTGTGAGGTTGAGAAGGAATGACACAGGATTTAGATTTCTGATGGACGTTGTAAGGTATGTTGGGAGAGAGGCTGTCTTAACAAGACTGCCTGCCTCTGGCGTCTTAGATGCTTTACATGTCATTGTGCAAAAAGTGGTGTCAGAATATCTCTTTAAACTGTAGGGAAGGAAGGTTTTTGTGCGATTTTTCTGATCCTATATAGAAAAATCATTTCCAGTTTACACAACAGCCCCCTCTATTGGTCAGATAGAGAAAGAAAGAGCAGTTCACAATTTTTGTGAACCTTCCTCATCTCCTTCCTGCCAGGAACACAAAAGTCTCCGAAAGGAGTGGCAAGCACTACAGAAAGTGGCTGCTCTGAATGTGGTCGGCAGGTGAGTAGCATCTGCATCACTGGGGAGCTATTCTGAATGCAGAAGCTCAGGCCCTACCCAGACTTCCTGAGTCAGGATCTGCATTTTAATAAGAATCCTTCGCACATTAGAATTTGAGAAACACTTGTCTAGATGAAGGAGGTAAAAAATATCTTTTGGATTTAATAATACGGAGATCATTCATATTTCTGAGAAAAAATAGATTGGTTACAGGAGAGGCATGTATGAGTTTGGAGGAATATTAAATATTTTTTCAGAGGAGCATGCTTGAATATTTTAAATGATGGGAAGAAATCAGTAGCAAGAAAGTCCTGAAGAACCAGACCATAGAGTTTGGACGATCAGTGGGCTGAGGTGCCAGAGAAGTCAAAGTGAATGGAGTGGGTGAAGCGTTTGGACAGAGGCGCACTATTTAAAAGGAAGAGAGATATCTTTTTTATTATTAGGGGAGGGAAAGTGAATTATATGTGTAAAAGCAGGAATGTTTCATGTGGAAAGCAGAAGGTTGAGGAAGATTCATTTAATGATACGAGTTGTCTTTATGGTCATCTACCATGACTCATCAAAAGGTCCTGGGTAAGCTGTACTAAGAGCGAAGAGAGTCAAAGGAGATATCGTAAAGTATAGAAATGATACGTTATAAAAACATACAGAATTTTCACGCACCATTTCATTTACAGTTGATGTTAAAAACCACGAATATATGGAGACAAACTTCTGTATGGCTGTGTTGATACATATGCTTAGATGGGGGCACATTGGCCTCCTGGGATGATGGTTTAAGTAAGAACCAGGTGTAAGAGTGGGAAACACAGCCATGTGTTGGCTTGAGGGATATAATGAAGTAGAAGTATCTTCAAGTGTTCCCGTAGTGGAAGGTTTCCAGCCCACTCATATAAACCAGCTTCACAAACCAGCTCTCATTAATCAGTGCACTTGTCAAAAGTAAACTGTGGTCAAGCTGTAGGCAGATCTACTGAATGGTTCTTATAAGTCAGGGACAATAATAACCTCTGGGATTAAAGAACAATATGTAAGGGCCCCTATCCTTGAGGAATTTGGACTAGTGAAGCGTTAAAACCAAAAAATATTCTTAGCATAGTAGATATGTGCTATTGCAGAACTGTGTACAGAACACTAAAAGAGGGAGAGGGCAAATAAATACAATTTATGTAACCTGGAAAATCTTTTTAAAAGTAAATGTGACATTTACTGGGTCCTGAAGATTGAATAGGATTTTGCCAACTTGAGAAAGAAATAATATTTATAAGAAGAAAATATCAGAGTGAGTTCATTTGATATGGCTGCTTTCAGAAATCTTGGTGTAATACTGGGGAGGAAGATGAACAGTTACTGGAAGTAATACTGTAGATGGCCACATAAACCTTGGCTTTTACTTTTGGGTCATGGGGAGCCATAGCAGGTCCTGAAATAGAACAGCAATCTAATCTGATGTGTATTTTAGAATGATAACTTCAGGGATAGATTTGGGAAGTAAGAGCTCATGGATAGGGGATACATTTAAGAAGTTATTCCAACCAGCTCAGTGAGAGGTTATGAGCACCTGGACCAGGATAGTAACAAGGCAAGTAAAAAGAGGTGGTTGGGGCTTCCCTGGTGGCGCAGTGGTTGAAAGTCCGCCTGCCGATGCAGGGGACACGGGTCGTGCCCCGGTCCAGGAAGATGCCGCGGAGCGGCCGGACCCGTGAGCCATGGCCGCTGAGTCTGCGCGTCCGGAGCCTGTGTTCCCCAACGAGAGAGGCCTCAACGGTGAGCGGCCCGCATACCGCAAAAACAAAAAAAAAAAAGGTGGTTGAATGTGAGAAATATTTAGAAGACAGAATTGATATGACTTCATATATCAGTCAACTTTGACTAGGGCAATGCTCAGTACAAACAACCTCACAATGTCAGTGGCTCAGAAGAACAAAGTTTACTGAGTTGTCCATGGTATGTTAGCTGTGGGTCAACTGCAGTCCCAGCACTCTGAGGCTCTGCTCCTGGATACAGGACGATTCCGTTCTGCTACTATGAGTTATCTCTCCATTCTGGACCTTGTGTCTTCTTCACATTATGGATAAAAGCTGAAAGGACAACCGCTACCTGCTAAGTGCAGGGAAGAAACAAAAGAAGACATGCCATGTGAACATATTTAGGTTTAGCTATGATATAACATACTTCCTATCCACTCACATTCCATTGGTCAAAGCTGGCTCTTTCTCAATGCTGGTACCAGAGCAGCACCAGGCACAGGCTTGGGCATGGGCTGCAGAGGCTGAAGGGCACTGTGTGCAGGCACAGAGAGATGTGGCTGAGTCTTCAGCCTGGGATCCTTTGATGTACAGGCAGCTGTAACCCTCCTTAGTATTCAAAGTGATTCTTACTTATCCTTCCTCCTTTTCATCCTCATTTACAGTCATTAAAACAGGTCCTTAGGGCTTTTTCCAGCTTCCCATCTATACCAGTATAAAGCACAAAAAGAGCTGGAAGGGAAACTGCAGGTGAAATTGGTGCTCCCTCCTTCCTGAACATGCAGAGATGGAGAAATCTGTTCCACACTCAATATGCTGCTCATTTCTGTTCAGAAAGGCAGAGTCAGACATACACTGATCTCTCTACAGAGTATTCATTGTCTTCACACGTTCCCAGATAGAACCTAGAGTTACGTGACTACATCCCCCTCCTTCTCCATCACTGCCACATACTGTTCAGAATGTCTTCAGCAGCCCCTGGACTTAAGGCCAAGATGAAGTCACAGGATTAACAATGGAGCTGGCAAAGGATTCCTCTCCATTTATCCTGCCCAAGTATCCTCAGCAGAGGAATATTCTTCCTCAGAAAATAGGATTCTGCATCTGGTTGCCCAGCCAATCAGAGACAAGACCCCATACAAGGCCTAGAAACACACCAACAATTTCTGACCTAGACTCAGTTTCCTGTCACTCAAAAGGAGGGCTCAAACACTGCTTGCTTGAGACCAGCTTCACAAACAGTGAGGACATCCCCCATGAGTCCACAGCACAAAGAGAGCTGACAACCATTCAGAAGTGGGCTGCCCCATCGTGCACTGCAATCATTCAACTTGAGAGAGATTGGGATGGCAATTTGTGGCAGGAAAAACACTTTGGTTAGGAATCTTTTATATGAACTTTCAACAAAATCCTCATATTATAAATGTGCACACATACCATGTGCTAAATTATCTATTGCTTTATGTACGTTATTCGAATACAGAAATCACACAATAGAATTACTATCATTCCCAATTTACCAACAGGAAAACTAAAGCTGAAAGAGATTGAGGAATTCACTCCAGGTCAAACACCTGGTAATAACTAGAACACATATCTATCTGGTAAGGGGTCCATGGTGTTTGGAATCTGCCACGCCACTTACATTTGTGATACTCAGTAAATGTTTTAAATGGTAGAGAAGATATGTTCTGAAAATAACAGGAGTCTGCTTTTTGGGTTTCTTTCTACTACCCAAAAAATGGAACAACTTAAACGTACTGAATGACTCCATTTACATGAAATGTTCAGAAAAGGAACCTATGGAGATATAAAGTAGATCACTGGTTGCCTGTGGCCAGGTATCAGAACAGGGATTAACTATAATTGAGCATGAAGGAGCTTTTTGTGGTGATAAAAGTGTTTAAACCTGGATTATTGTAATGGTTTCATAAGTCAGCTAATTTACCAAAAATCACTGAACTGTACATTCAAAATGGATGAATTTTGTGGAATGTCAATTTTACCTCAAATAGCGTTGTTTAAAAGTAAATAAGAATTATGTTCTATCTTGCCCGTGTCACAGTCCAGGAATAATGCTAGTTTGATTGAACATACGCATATTAGTTTAAACAGTCATCTTGTGCCCAGAATATCCTTAAGAGATCTGAAAATTATGAAAGCAATACTCTCTGTTCCCTGTAAGCTTAAAAAACAGCTGGAAAAAAAAAAAGACATCCAGGGGAAATTTAACAGTACAAGATAGCAGTAATTAAGATTGTTCAGAATCTAAATGTACTTCCGGAAAATTGGCAGTGTAAATTGACTATATAACCTTCTTTCCAGAGAACAACTGAAATAAATAAAGGAAAGAGCATGGGGAAGGTACTAAACTCAGGGAACAGTACCTTCCACACACTCAAACAGTGTTCTGGAAAGTGGAACAGGATTGGAAGATATCTCAATGGCTAACCTCTGACTTTCCTTCCCAAGAAAAGAGATGCCACTGTGGTTAATAAAGGAAATCGTGAAAAATCTCATTAATGTCTCCCAATTTAGAAGTGCAAAGGCTGAGGTTAGGAATGGACTGCTAGACAAACAGAAACTAGTACAACTAAAGCTCCTTTTTTTTTTCCTCCAGATCACACCACTTGATGAATAGGATAGCGTGGGTATGACCACACCATCATAAAGCCTACTTGCTGTGAAGCGTATTTCTGATGAAAATACTGATCCATTGAAAAATTCACCCGGATATTGGAAGGTATGTGTCCAGAATAAGACAGGAATACGTCCAACAGCCTTGACATTCATGCAATTAGTAAGGTAGAATCCTGTAATCTTCAGCAACCCACCTTACCTGAAATCGAGGAGAAGCCAATTGATCACTAGATATATTGCATAAATTAAATCTCAGATGAAGTGACTTGCAGGATATACATATTGACCGTTCTAGATAAACACACAAAGATTAGTCCAGCTTAAGCTTTTATATCAGTGTTTGAATAGCGTGGACTCTAGAAATAATTTTATCTTTTGTACATTTATTTTATATACACACACACACACACACACACACACATATAAATTGAGCCTCCTCCACTAAGTATTGTTCATTCATAGAGGATTCTGTAGTGAAAGGATATAAAAGGCCTACAGTGCGGTAGGAGGAGGAAGAATTGAATAAATGGATTTTTTTAAAAAGAAAATTATAGATAGTGATAAGCACTTAAAAAATACAATATTGTATTGAGCTAGAGAGTTGCTCTTGGGGTGAGGGAAGGCATCTGCTCTAGACAAGGTATGGAGAGAGGGCTCCACTCCGACACTTATTCTGTAACACCAGACAAGGTATCGAACCTCTCTCATGTTCAATTCCCTTTTCTGCAAGTAGCCAGTATCTTTCTGGGGGTGCTGGGCTCAGCACTGGCATTCATCATCTCATTCACTTCTCATAAGAACCCTGCATGGTAGATTCTGTCAATATCCACATGGTAGATATGAGGAAATGGAAGCATAAAAATTATTAAGTCATTTTCCGAAGATCACTCAGCTACCGAGTGGTAGATCTAGAAATACAACCCAAGTCTTTGGTCTCAAGCACTTTGCTACACTGTCTCCCTAAAGTAGGATGGACCCAACCTTGAAGGGTTCCAGTAAGAATTAAGTGAGAACACACATTCAAATCACCCAACACAACACCTTCCCTAGCTTAGGCACTCAACCAGCTGCAGGCAATGTGCAGAATCTTGCGGGGGTGGGGCGGGGTGTTGGGAGACGGAATCTGAAATCGCAGAGGAATCTAGCCCAAGATAAATTTCAGTATTTTTTTGAGATATATGTAGCAGGTTACCTGGCAGATTTCATGTGTTATCGTGAGTATCCATGGTCTATCATGTTCTTACTGTTAATGAGAAGTCAATTCATTAAGGTGTCATATTGAGAGATTGGGTGGGCATATTATAATATGAAATGAGTGTACCACCCAATACTGGCTACAATTGTTTATTTTTTCCCATTATTGACTCTTGCTCCCACTTCTCAGGATATTGCTATACTACAAGAAAGGACAGAGCAGTGGACACAATTATACTTACCAGAGAAGAAACCCCAAACTTGCACAACAATTCTGAACTTTCTTTCCAAGGTAGCCTATAACTCTACAGGCAAAATCATCTCATGTGTTGTATATGTCATTTGAAATCAATCACTTTCACATCTGGCTAGCAAAAGAAAAAAACCAGCCAGTTCTCCTGAATCCTCTCTCCCCTGATTTCTGCATTGGGAAGTTTACTGACTGGTTCAGCAATGGCAGCTTCTATTGTGACTAGGCTTCACCACAATTTTACCCAATTATCACTAGAGGGCAGCAGCGAGGCCAGTGTAGGCATCACAAAATATTTGAGCAGGACACCAGGTGGCAGTGCTTCAGCTTTCTTTCTTGCTGCATGCAGTGTGCTAGAGCCTGATTCTCAAGGAAGGAAAATAGAAAGATTAAAGAGATAAAAGATAAAAGATTCCCAAAGGGGTGACATTTGAGCAAAGACATGAAGGAATTCAGAGGTGCACCATGTAGATATTTGGGGGCATAACATCACAATAGAGAGGACAAAGGCAAGGAGCCCAGGTCTTGATATAGAAACATGCTTGGAGTGTTAAAAGAATAATATGTTTCCCTGTAGCCCCTTATTCTTCCCAGCACACTATTGCATAAGGAACTTGCTAAAGCATTCAGCACTGTTAACTGATTAGTGGATGATTTCCTCATCTATTGATCCTGGGGCAATTTGTGCCTAGGTTTGGCATCTTCTTTCCTAGTTCCCTTTAGGTTCCTGTTTAAACCAGTAATGTCACCATCACTGTGACATCCAGCCACCCTGTGCTGGGGCCAAGTGCTTCTCCATAGTTGAAACCTTGCTCTTTAGGAGCCCCATAAATGCTACACTCTGGCTGGCAATAAAAGTTAGAGATGATATTCACAGTTAGGAAAGTTCTTTCTTATTTCTGAAAAATTAAAAAAATTGGAACAATAAAATCTATCTCATAGGGTTTATGATATTTGAATTAGATAATGAATCTGAGATGCATCCTACAGTGCCTGACATATAGTAAACCCAATAAGTACCAACTTTCTTTTTTCTAGTAAAACCTTCCTTTCCTTCAATGTCCGGGTCTGTGTTCTGTTACTGCTTGTTGTTTTCTCCACATCAGTTCAATGATGGGAGCTTCTAAGAAATTTACTTAATCACTTATTTTCCTGGAGACAGTCATTATTTTTCCCTCTCTTCTTAGCTCCTATTCTCCTAGCCATACTGATTCACTCAGGATGCTAAAAGGACACAGATGAGGTTTTATTTTCATTTCCCTAATGAATAATAATAATAATATTCCCTGATGAATAATGATCATTTTTGTATATTTATTAGCTATTGGATATAATATTTCTGAATTGGATCTCCAAGATTTTGCCATTCTTATTAACTCTTTTCTTATTGATTTACATGAGCTTTTAATATATATTGCATTTGAGTCTGTATCAGAAATATGCATTGCAAATACAGTTTACCATTCTGTGCCTTGACTTTCCCCCCTACTAGCAGTGATTTTTAACAAAGACAATTTTAAAATATACTTTCATGTTCATAAGAAGCCAGTTTCAAAGTTTTATTTATTTGTTTTAACACTTCAAAAATGTTTTCACTTGGTGACTTCTGATGTGAAATCAGGCATCATTCTTAATGATATTTCCCAGAATACAATATATCGATTTTCCCTGGGTATTGGCAAGATTATTTCCACTTAAATAGACCCCTGGATTTGCCTTCAATGCCTTGCAAATTTCTGCCAAACCGCAGTGGTGGACTTGCAGAATTCCTTATTCATCTTTATGATTTTCCACATAGCATTGCTCCTGAATACGAAACTTGTTTTTTAGGAAGTCAAGTAGAACAGTGAGTGAAGGTACTTGCTATGAGCAAATAGGTTATGGAATGGGTAATGGAAATGGTAGTTATAAATACCACCTACAATCATGTGGTCATTTGCAGAAACAAGAACTATAATACTTATGACAATTTCTTTTTCATTTTGATATGAATATGGTTATGCATACATTAACCATTTTTAAGTCTCTTCCCTACTTGTCTGCCTGTGGTAACATATGATGTGCAAGTATAAGTTTATCTCATATCTCATTGTATCTCAGTGGTTAAGATGCAGGATTCAATGGGACAGTGTGAATGAGGTATAAGAGGAAAGAACACCACCCCAAAATGGATAAATTAACTGGGTGTACTCTCTTCGGGAGAGGGTTAGCTTGGTTTTGGTTGAATGGGGAATAACTGCATCTTATTAACAGGAAGCATAGTTTTGCTGTTGTGTTTATTTGAAAGTTGTGTTGTTAAAAGAGGTATAGATGGGTGACTAGTTGACATAGAGGGTACTGTAGTAGCTTTGTAGTGTCTCAACTATCTGGATATCTATGTCCCAGAATTTGCTTCCCTGTATTGTTCTGGGTTAGGGTTGGCCACAAAAAAGACTTGCGCAAGGTTTAGAAGGTAGTTGTCATGAAGTAGCCACATTTTTTAAGCTCTGCTGGTTGGTGCAGGGCTCCAGGAACTGGGCAACTCACACATGTGGCTGCTGATGAACTAGCTCATCTTATTGTTGACTCACAACTCCTCTACCGCCCACCTGATCTCCTCCTCATCTTCTCTTTGTCTTGGACCAAGTATGCATGTAGCATGAGGGCAAATGACAGCCACTTCTCCTTGAGGTCACCCACCATTGTGAGACTGAAGGAGGTGAGAGACAGACAAGTTTTAGTGTGTCTTTGTGGGTTCCATTGTCCTCGTGGTTTCTAGTACCCGTCCATGACACAGTCTGTCCATGCTTTTGTCCACATCCAACTTTCCTTCCCAAATGACACTCTAACTGACTAACAGTGAATTCAGGCTCAACACCAGATGCAAAGATAACAGCTTTGTAGAGACCCCTCCACCAGCTCTAGCTATTGCCTGAGTTCTATTCTCTACAGTGAGTCTCTTATTCTAGATCACTTGTGATTTGCTTCTCTGATTATACCCTGACACAAAGTCTAAGAGGAAAGGACTAAGGAAATGATTTTCATGATCATTTCAGATAACTAGACCCAGGTTTGTGATGTGAGTGTCTTTAGGTGGAACTGCCACTTTAAATTATTATGGAGCAAGTTTTCAACTTTAGACAATTTTACACATGTTCTGTGTGATGGACTTAAAGTCAAAAATTCAAGACTGAGTATATATTAGTAGAAAGTTACTCTGGACATCTGTTCCCAAGTGAGATAGCAGGCGATTTTATTTAGAATTAAATCTCCTGATCCAGACCACAGATTAAGCAACCACAGGACTACCATTTCTTGTCTGGCATCTGCAGGTGTGCCTTTCAGCGTGGCTCCCGCAGCAAGGGGGCTCTCTCTTATTGAGCTCTGGGGTTTTTGTTTGGCTTTTCCTATTACTTCAAGCACTGTGAGTTCCCAGAGAGCACAGAAGTAGTTTGCAGAATCTTCCACCAGTAAGGCTGAAATGGTGAGGCTGATGAATTTTTGTCTTTCCTGAAAGTTTACAGAATAGCGGCCATTCTTTGCATTTTGGCCAGAAGAACTCTGATGAATAAGGAAAGTCATCTCTCCACTGGGAAGCTGCTTATACCAAAAAATATAGTACTGGCTCCAGCTTGTTTCATACTGACAGCTCAAGGTGACCGCCTCCCCTAGCTGACTGGATATGGCTCGCTGGAGTTGAGTAACTTTCTGGGCCGCACCAAATCCTGTGGGAAAAAATCAGAAAACAGAGCTGAAGTAGTGAAGAAAATAATGTAGGAATTAGACTAATTTAGGACCCAAAGAAAAACCAAATTGAAATCATGATAAGCTTTCTTTTCTCCAATCCTCCTTTCCTCCCCAAGTCCATGTGGAGTACCATGTGCCTGTGTGCAGTCCTTTCAACCTGAACATTTGTACCCATATTTGGAACCATCCCTACCAGAGAAGATGAAGGCCAGGAATACCCAGGGCAGGCTGGAGAGCACCATGTGGCAAGAATTCCCCTGCACATATGTTTTCAGTTCTGCCTCAAGCTGAGAGTTCAGTGTCTTTGAGGGCCTAGCAGCACATATACATAGTACCTGGGTTCCTGTGTCACTCCTCCAAACAGGAAGTAGGGTGTTATGTTCATAGACCACGTGGTCAGTGCACAGATGGGGAAAAAGTCTGGCTCACCACAAAACTATGTCGACTTTTCTTCCCACGGTAGTTGTTAGGCAGTATCTGAAAAGGAGCATGGAAAAATTAGTATTAAAGTTTTGAGCTGAGGGGAACTACAGATTAAACAGGTTGACACGTGTTGATAATTATTCAGCAGAATAATTTTGCCGGTCCATTTAAAATAGAATTTAGTATAGGGTATGCACCCTTCTTGTAATCTACTTACTGGTCATTCATTTAGCCTCTCTTTACTTTTCTCCATTCTGAATCAGTGGAGTTCTTTTAAAACTCACAGATTTTCAGCTTTCTTGGTGAAAAGCAGTATTATCCAAAATAATTAATGTATCTCTTTTTTTTAACCGGGTTCTAGGGCTCTATTTAGAGTTTTCACTAAATAAAGTTACTTTAACATGAAATGTTAAAAAATCAGCTCCTCAGGTTTTCAGAATCTATGCAGTTTTTTATGTTTTCATGAAATTATAACAGGAATAATATATTCTTTTGAAACCTGACATTGAGTCTTATTTATTAGACTTTGAGGAAGATCAGGATATTCCGGATCTTCAGTCCTGTCGCCTCCCCAGGTAGAACTGTACCTAGTAGATCATGTGTCCTATGCTTGTCTTGATGTCACATTTTCTATCCCATTGGTCCAAAGTGTTCAGTCTCACTTGTGAGGAGCTGATTATTTTTCTCTTTGTAAAATAAAGTCCAGAGAAGCACGCCAGATCTTTCTGTGACACAATGCTATAATGCACTCCTACAAAACATGTTATCTACAGGCTGTAAACACTCAGTACATGTCAATGCCACAGAAGTTGGTAACTGACGTTTGTATACTGTTACACGTTCTTGTGGAATGTAGCTGTCAATCTTCCATTTGGTTTCATTGTTTTAACGGGAGAATTAAAATAAAAGAACCAAAGGCAAGCACTGAAATTGAAACTGTGATTAAAAATCTTCCAACAAAGAAAAGCCCAGGACCAGATGGCTTCACAGGCGAATTCTATCAAACATTTAGAGAAGAGCTAACACCTATCCTTCTCAAACTCTTCCAAAATATAGCAGAGGGAGGAACACTCCCAAATTCCTTCTACGGGGCCACCATCACCTTGACACCAAAACCAGACAAGGATGTCACAAAGAAAGAAAAACTACAGGCGAATATCACTGATGAACATAGATGCAAAAATCCTCAACAAAATACTAGCAAACAGAATCCAACAGCACATTAAAAGGATCATACACCATGATCAAGTGGGGTTTATTCCAGGAATGCAAGGATTCTTCAATATACGCAAATCTCTCAATGTGATAAACCATATTAACAAACTGAAGGAGAAAAACCATATGATCATCTCAATAGATGCAGAGAAAGCTTTTGACAAAAATTCAACACCCATTTATGATAAAAACCCTGCAGAAAGTAGGCATAGAGGGAACTTTCCTCAACGTAATAAAGGCCATATATGACAAGCCCACAGCAAACATCATACTCAATGGTGAAAAACTGAAAGCATTTCCACTAAGATCAGGAACAAGACAAGGTTGCCCACTCTCACCACTCTTATTCAACATAGTTTTGGAAGTTTTAGCCACAGCAATCAGAGAAGAAAAGGAAATAAAAGGAATCCAAATCGGAAAAGAAGAAGTAAAGCTGTCACTGTTTGCAGATGACATGATCCTATACATAGAGAACCCTAAAGATGCTACCAGAAAACTACTCGAGCTAATCAATGAATTTGGTAAAGTGGCAGGATACAAAATTAATGCACAGAAATCTCTGGCATTCCTATATACTAATGATGAAAAATCTGAAAGTGAAATCAAGAAAACACTCCCATTTACCATTGCAACAAAAGGAATAAAATATCTAGGAATAAACCTACCTAAGGAGACAAAAGATCTGTATGCAGAAAATTATAAGACACTGATGAAAGAAATTAAAGATGATACAAATAGATGGAGAGATATACCATGTTCTTGGATTGGAAGAATCAACATTGTGAAAATGACTCTACTACCCAAAGCAATCTATAGATTCAATGCAATCCCTATCAAACTACCACTGGCATTTTTCACAGAACTAGAACAAAAAATTTTGCAATTTGTATGGAAACACAAAAGACACCGAATAGCCAAAGCAATCTTGAGAACGAAAGAAGGAACTGGAGGAATCAGGCTCCCTGACTTCAGACTATACTACAAAGCTACAGTTATCAAGACGGTATGGTACTGGCACAAAAACAGAAAGATAGATCAATGGAACAGGATAGAAAACCCAGAGATAAACCCACGCACATATGGTCACCTTATCTTTGACAAAGGAGGCAGAAATGTACAGTGGAGAAAGGACAGCCTATTCAATAAGTGGTGCTGGGAAAACTGGACAGCTACATGTAAAAGTATGAGATTAGATCACTCCCTAACACCATACACAAAAATAAGCTCAAAATGGATTAAAGACCTAAATGTAAGGGCAGAAACTATCAAACTCTTAGAGGAAAACATAGGCAGAACACTCTATGACATAAATCACAGCAAGGTCCTTTTTGACCCACCTCCTAGAGAAATGGAAATAAAAACAAAAGTAAACAAATGGGACCTAATGAAACTTAAAAGCTTTTGCGCAGCAAAGGAAACCATAAAGGAGACCAAAAGACAACCCTCAGAATGGGAGAAAATATTTGCAAATGAAGCAAGTGACAAAGGATTAATCTCCAAAATTTATAAGCAGGTCATGCACCTCAATAAGAAAAAGATAAACAACCCAATCCAAAAATGGGCAGAAGACCTAAATAGACATTTCTGTAAAGAAAATATACAGACTTCCAACAAACACATGAAAGAATGCTCAACATCATTAATCATTAGAGAAATGCAAATCAAAACTACAATGAGATATCATCTCACACCGGTCAGAATGGCCATCATCAAAAAATCTAGAAACAATAAATGCTGGAGAGGGTGTGGAGAAAAGGGAACCCTCTTGCACTGGTGGTGGGAATGTAAATTGATACAGGCACTGTGGAGAACAGTATGGAGGTTCCTTAAAAAACTACAAATACAACTACCATATGACCCAGCAATCCCACTACTGGGCATATACCCTGAGAAAACCATAATTCAAAAAGAGTCATGTACCAAAATGTTCATTGCAGCTCTATTTACAATAGCCCAGAGATGGAAACAACCTAAGTGTCCATCATCGGATGAATGGATAAAGAAGATGTGGCACATATATACAATGGAATATTACTCAGCCATAAAAAGAGACGAAATTGAGCTATTTGTAATGAGGTGGATAGACCTAGAGCCTGTCATACAGAGTGAAGTAAGTCAGAAAGAGACAGACAAATACCGTATGCTAACACATATATATGGAATTTAAAAAAAAAAAAATGTCAT
Source organism: Stenella coeruleoalba (assembly GCF_951394435.1). Classification (NCBI taxonomy): domain Eukaryota; kingdom Metazoa; phylum Chordata; class Mammalia; order Artiodactyla; family Delphinidae; genus Stenella; species Stenella coeruleoalba. The sequence goes on from NC_137147.1 coordinate 74,787,258, forward strand.
GAAAAACCTAGGGGTGAAACAGGAAAAAAAAAAAAAAAAGAACCAAAGGCATATAGACAAGTAGAAAAGAAGGTACAGACAAGGTCTCTAAAACAGTGCTAGTCCTTTGACTTTAAGTTCAAAATAACTCATTAATGAGTGTTGCAGGGGTGAGAGTGTATTTTTAGTTGAGACATCTACTCCTCTGTCCCATTTCACCTCTGAGTGCTGACAGGCAGCTGACGCCCTGGTTTGCAATTATGTGTAGCTAAACAGAGGAGAGCCATGAATGCCCACAGCAGTCTGGGGAGCAGCATAATGGCAGGATTTCCCCCTTGTTGAAATGGCCCTGCTCTGAGTTCCTGACAGTAAAGGTGCAAGGTCCCTCAGCTGCACTATAGCAGCTGTCTCTGAAATGTAGTTTCTGGCTGGATCAAGTCTGAATGTGTATAACACCCAGGTTGGAAGATTTGGCCTGCCTTAAACATTGTGCTCCCTTTCCTTGTGGTTTAATGATAAATGATTATATATAGTAAAGGACAGTCCAGTGATCAATATTGAAGGACATATGGGAAGGAGATTTAGTACTTCAAATTTCCAAATTTAGTAAATTAATCTGTGATGGAATCTGAAGGGCTTCCCAGAAACAAATTCATTATGAATCACGCTGTGTTTGCAAATATTCATTCATGTTCTTCTGATTGTTTTCTTGCCTCCAATTTCGATTCTAAGGTGAAATATGTTCACTGATCCTCAACTTCCCTACAAAAGATAAGCCAGAAGCCATCACCCCCCTTCCTTCCTACTTACCCGCCAAATCATGGGAACTGGTAACTTCACAACAGCAAATACCACTCAGACAAATGAGAACAAAACAGGGTTCTGACTTCTGTTATATCTCCAGTTGTGTATTGGAATAACAAATGGTAGTGGCAGTAAAATCATATTCGCTTGTGATGTAACTCTATGCTTAACTTATTAGAAGTTGTAGGAAGCAAGGCTCCACAGGTCCTCTAAATCCAAATATTTGGCCATGTGTTTGTCATGAGTGCACATATATTGTTGGTGCAATTCTATAATTATTGTTATAGTTGTCACGAAGACAAAGCTTCTCATAACATACTGTTTAATCAGTGAAAATATAAAAACTATTAACAGTATAAATGCTTTCCAAAATAAAAATATTTCCTTCTCTTGACATTGAAGGAATGAAGATTCTTTTCCATTTTATCCTGAAATTTCATCTAATGAAGTTGTTTATGCCAAATGATCAAATTTCAAGCATTTTATTTTTGTTTCAGCACCTCATAAAGAAACCCCAATGAGAAAAACTGAGTTATTCTGTTGTAGATTGTCTTCATACTCTCCTTGATTCCTTTATGGGAATTCCAAATTCACATATCATATGAGGGCACAGAATCACTACTGGGGTTCCCAGATCTTCCCTAGTCCCTCCCTGTGACATCCTTGATGACTGTTTTCTCATGCTGACCATGCATTCCCATCCAGGCATTATATCTTATTTTAATCTTGTATATTTCATTCAAGTGAAAGCTACTCTACTCATATATACATTCTACTCCAAATTTGTTATTAAACTGTTCAAACTACTAGAAAAAAAGCAAAACGAACTTTGAGAGCCAGAGGAATTCATATAGTGACATCTTTTTTTTTTTAATTTTAAACTATAGTCATCATGCTGTACATTGCAATCCTAGGAGGAATTTATCTTTAACTGGAAGTTTGTACCTGTTGAACACCTTCACAGACTCCCACCCCCATCCCCACTGATTCTGAGAATCGCCAATCTGTTCTCTGTACCTATGAGTTCTGCTGTGTGTGTATGTCTGTGCCTGTGCTTTAGATTATACATACAAGTGATTTCATACAGTAGTTTTTTAATTTTAATTTTCATACAGTATTTGACTTTGTCTTCATTTAACATTATGCCCTCTAGTTTCATCCATGTTGTAAATGGCAGGGTTTGTTTTTTTTTTTTGATGACATGATCCTTGTTCATTCATCTGTCAGTGGACACTTAGGTTGTTTCCAAGTCTTGGCTATTGTAGATGAGCTGCAATGAAGAGATATCTTTTTGAGATGGTGCTTTTATTTCCTTCAGGTATATACCCAGAAGTGGAAATGCTGGATCGTATAGTAGTGCTCGTTTTAATTTTTTTGAGGCATCTCCATACTGTTTGCCATAGACATTGCACTCATTTACATTTCCACTGACAGTTCACAGGGTTCCCTCTTTTTTACATTCTTACCAACACTTTTTTTCTTTTGTTTTTGATAATAGCCATTCTGACAGGTGTAAGGTGATACCTCATTTTCATTTTGATTTTCATTTCCCTGATTATTAGTCATGTTGAGTATCTTCTAATTCACCCATTGGCCATTTGTATGGCTTCTTTGGGAAAATGTTTATTCAGATGATCTGCCTATTTTTTAATCAGATTGCTTTTTCTATTGATCATATGATATTTTAATATATTTTGATATTAACCACTTAGCAGATATATAATTGGAAAATATTTTCTCCCATTCCCTAGATTGCCTTCTCATTTTGTTCCTGGTTTCTTTTGCCTCACAGTTTGATGTAGTCCCACTTGTTTATTACTGCTTTTGTTGTCTTTGCTTTTGGTGTCAAATACAAAAAATCATTGCCAAGACTGATGTCAAGGAATTTGTTCTGTATGTTTTCTTCTAGGAGTTTTATTGGGTTAGGTCTATGTTCAAGTCTCTAATCCAATTTGAGTTGATTTTTGTGTATGGTGTAAAATAAGTGTCCAGTTTCATTCTTTTGCATAGGGCTTTCCATTCTTCTTAACCCCATTTATTGAAGAGACTTTCCTTTCCTGAAAGTATATTTTTGGCTTCTTTTTCATGAATTAATTGACTATGTACACATGGGTTTATTTTTACTTTTGTTTTTTAACATCTTTATTGGAGTATAATTGCTTTACAATGTTGTGTTAGGTTCTGCTGTATAACAAAGTGAATCAGCTATATGTATACATATATCCCCATATACCCTCCCTCTTGCATCTCCCCCCTACCCTCCCTATCACGCCCCTCTAGGTGGGCACAAAGCATCGAGGTGATCTCCCCGTGCGATGCAGCTGCTTCCTACTAGCTATCTATTCTAGATTTGGTAGTGTATATATGTCAATGCTACTCACTCACTTCGTCCCAGCTTACCCTTCCTCCTCCCTGGGTACTCAAGTCCATTCTCTACATCTGCGTCTTTATTCCTGTCCTGCCCCTAAGTTCATCAGAACGTTTTTTTCTTTTTTTTTAGATTCCACATATATGTGTTAGCATACGCTATTTGTTTTTCTCTTTCTGAATTACTTCACTCTGTATGACAGACTCCAGGTCCATCCACCTCACTACAAACACCTCAATTTCGTTTCTTTTTATGGCTGAGTAATATTCCATTGTATATATGTGCCACATCTTCTTTATTCATTCATCTGTCCATGGACATTTAGGTTGCTTCCATGTCCTGGCTGTTGTAAACAGGGTTTCAATGAACAGTGTGGTACATGCTTCTTTTTGAATTACGGTTTTCTCAGGGTATATGCCCAGTAGTGGGATTGCAGGGTCATATGATAGTTCTGGTTTTAAGGAGCCTCCATACTGTTCTCCATAGTGGCTGTATCAATTTACATTCCCACCAACAGTGTAAGAGGGTTCCCTTTTCTCCACACCCTCTCTAAAATTTATTGTTTGTAGAATTTTTGATGATGGCCATTCTGACCTGTGTGAGGTGATACCTCATTATAGTTTTGATTTGCACTTCTCTAATGAGTAGTGATGTTGAACATCTTTTCATGCATTTGTTGGCAATCTGTATATCTTCTTTGCAGAATTGTCTATTTAGATCTTCTGCCCAGTTTTGGATTGGGTTGTTTGTTTCCTTGATATTGAGCTGCATGAGCTGCTTGTATATTTTGGAGATTAATTGTTTGTCAGTTGCTTCGTTTGCAACAAAATATTTTCTCCCATTCTGAGGGTTATCTTTTTATCTTGTTTATGATTTCCTTTGCTGTGAAAAAGCTTTTAAGTTTCATTAGGTCCCAGTTGTTTATTTTTGTTTTTATTTCCATTTCTCTAGGAGGTGGGTCAAAAAAGATCTTGCTGTGATTTCTGTCAAGGCGTGTTCTGCCTATGTTTTCCTCTAAGAGTTTGATAGTGTCTGGTCTTACATTTAGGTCTTAAATCCATTCTGAGTTTATTTTTGTGTATGGTGTTAGAAAGTGTTCTAAGTCATTCTTTCACATGTAGCTGTCCAGTTTTCCCAGCACTACTTATTGAAGAGGCTGTCTTTTCTCCATTGTATATTCTTGCCTCCTTTATCAAAGATAAGGTGATCATATGTGCGTGGGTTTATCTCTGGGCTTTCTATCCTGTTTCACTGATCTATACTTCTGTTTTTGTGCCAGTACCATACTGTCGTGATTACTGTAGCTTTGTAGCATAATCTGAAGTCATGGAGCCTGATTCCTCCAGATCCATTTTCCTTTCTCAAGATTGCTTTGGCTATTCAGGGTCTTTTGTGTTTCCATGCAAATTTTAAAATTTTTTGTTCTAGTTCTGTAAAAAAAAAAAGCCATTGTTAGTTTGGTAGGGATTGCATTGAATCTGTAGATTGCTTTGGTAGTATTGTCATTTTCACAATGTTGATTCTTCCAATTGAAGAACATGGTATATCTCTCTATCTGTTTCTCCATCTGAAGAAATCTGTTTAATTTCTTCCATCAGTGTCTTATAGTTTTCTGCATACAGGTCTTTTGTCTCCTTAAGTAGGTTTATTCCTAGGTATTTTATTCTTTTTGTTGCAATAGTAAATGGGAGTGTTTCCATAATTTCTCTTTCAGATTTTTCATCATTAGTGTATAGGAATGCAAGAGATTTCTGTGCATTAATTTTGTATCCTGTTACTTTACCAGATTCATTTATAAGCTCTAGTAGTTTTCTGGTATCATCTTTAGGACTCTCTATGTATAGTAGCATGTCATCTGCAAACAGTGACAGCTTTACTTCTTCTTTTCCGATTTGGATTCCTTTTATTTCTTTTTCTTTTCTGATTGCTGTGGCTAAAACTTCCAAAACTGTTTTGAATAATAGTGGCGAGAGTGGACAACCTTTGTCTTGTTCCTGATTTTAGAGGAAGTGGTTTCAGTTTTTCACCATTGAGGATGATGTTGGCTGTGGGTTTGTCATATATGGCCTTTGTTACATTGAGGTAAGTTCCCTCTATGCCTACTTTGTGGAGAGCTTTTATCATAAATAGGTGTTGAATTTTGTTGAAAGCTTTCTCTGCGTCTATTGAGATGATCATATCATTTTTATCCTTCAGTTTGTTAATATGGTGTATCACATTGATTGATTTGCATATACTGAAAAATCCTTGCATTCCTGGGATAAACCTCCCTTGATCATGGTTTATGATCCTTTTAATGTGTTGTTGGATTCTGTTTGCTAGTATTTTGCTGAGGATTTGTGCATCTATGTTCGTCAGTGATATTGGTCTATAGTTTTCTTTCTTTGTGACACCTTTGGTTTTGGTATCAGGGTGATGGTGGCCTCATAGAATGTGTTTGGGAGTGTTCCTCCCTCTGCTATATTTTGCAAGAGTTTGAGAAGGATGGTGTTAGCTCTTCTCTAAATGTTTGATAGAATTCGCCTGTGAAGCCAACTGGTCCTGGGCTTCTGTTTGTGGGAAGATTTTTAATCACAGTTTCAATTTCAGTGCTTGTGATTGGGCTATTTATATTTTCTATTTCTTCCTGGTTCAGTCTCAGAAAGTTGTGCTTTTCTAAGAATTTGTCCATTTCTTCCAGGTTGTCCGTTTTATTGGCATGTAGTTGCTTGTAGTAATCCCTCATGATCCTTTGTATTTCTGCAGTGTCAATTGTTACTTTTCCTTTTTCATTTCTAAATCTGTTGATTTGAGTCTCCTTCTCTTTTTTCTTGATGAGTCTGACTAGTGGTTTATCAATTTGTTTATCTTCTCAAAGAAAGAGCTTTTAGTTTTATTGATCTTGGATATTGTTTCCTTCATTTCTTTTTCATTTATTCCTGATCTGATCTTTATGACTTCTTTCCTTCTGCTAAATTTGGGGTTCTTTTGTTCTTCTTTCTCTAATAGCCTTAGGTGTAAGTTTAGGTTGTTTGTTTGAGCTTTTTCTTGTTTCTTAAGGTAGGATTGTATTGCTATAAACTTCCCTCTTAGAACTGCTTTTGGGGCATCCCATAGGTTTGGGGTCGTCGTGTTTTCATTGTCATTTGTTTCTAGGTACTTTTTGGTTTCCTCTTTGATTTCTCAGTGATCTCCTCGTTATTTAGTAGTGTACTGTTTAGCCTCCATGTGTTTGCATTTTTTACAGTTTTTTTCCTGTAATTGATATCTAGTTTCATAGTGTTGTGGTCAGAAAAGATACTTGATATAATTTAAATTTTCTTAAATTTACCAAGGCTGGATTTGTGACCCAAGATGTGATCTCTCCTGGAGAATATTCCATGAGCACTTGATAAGAAAGTATTCTGTTGTTTTGGATGGAATGTCCTATAAATGTCAATTAAATCCATGTTGTTTAATGTGTCATTTAAAGCTTGTGTTTCCTTATTTATTTCCATTTTGGATGATCTGTCCACTGCTGAAAGTGAGATGTTAAAGTCCACTACTATGATTGTGTTACTGTCAATGTCCCCTTTTATGGCTATTAGCATTTGCCTTATGTATTGAGGTGCTCCTATGTTGGGTGTATAAATATTTACAATTGTTATATCTTCTTGGATTGATCCCTTCATCATTATGTAGTGTCGCTCTTTGTCTCTTGTAGTCGTCTTTATTTTAAACTCTATTTTGTCTGATATGAGAATTGCTACTCCAGCTTTCTTTTGATTTCCATTTGCATGGAATATCTTTTTCCATCCCCTCACTTTCAGTGTGTATGTGTCCCTAGGTCTGAAGTGGGCCTCTTGTAGACAGCATATATACAGGTCTTGCTTTTCTGTCCATTCAGCCAGTCTATGTCTTTTGGTTGGAGCATTTAATCCATTTACATTTAAGGTAATTATCAATATGTAGTTTCTATTACCATTTTCTTAATTGTTTTGGGTTTGTTATTATAGGTCTTTTCCTTCTCTTGTGTTCCCTGCCTAGAGAAGTTCTTTTAGCATTTGTTGTAAAGTTGGTTTGGTGATGCTGAATCCTCTTAGCTTTTGCTTGTCTTAAAGGTTCTAATTTGTCCATCAGATCTGAATGAGATCCTTGCTGGGTAGAGTAATCTTGGTTGTAGGTTTTTCCCTTTCATCACTTAAGATATGTCCTGGCACTCCCTTCTGGCGTGCAGACTTTCTGCTGAAAGATCAGCTCTTAACCTTATGGGCATTCCCTTGTATATTATTTGTTGTTTTTCCCGTGCTACCTTTAATATTTTTTCTTTGTATTCAACTTTTGATAGTTTGATTAATATGTGAATTGGCGTGTTTCTCCTTGGATTTATCCTGTATGGGACTCTCTGCACTTCCTGGACTTGACTGACAATTTCCTTTGCCATATTAGGGAAGTTTTCAACTATAATCTCTTCCAGTATTTTCTCAGTCCCTTTCCTTTTCTCTTCTTCTTCTGGGACCCCTATAATTCGAATGTTGGTGCATTTAATTTTGTGCCAGAGGTCTCTGAGACTGTCGTTGATTCTTTTCATTCTTTTTTCTTTATTCCGCTCTGTGGTAGTTATTTCCACTATTCTCTCTTTCAGGTCACTTACCCGTTCTTCTGTGTCAGTTATTCTCTATTGATTCCTTCTAGAGAATTTTTACTTTCATTTATTTTGTTGTTCATCATTGTTTGTTTGCTCTTTAGTTCTTCTAGGTCCTTGTTAAACGTTTCTTGTATTTTCTCCATTCTATTTCCAAGATTTTGGATCATCCTTCCTATCATTACTCTGAATCCTTTTTCAGGTAGACTGCCTATTTCCTCGTCATATTTTTTGCTCTGGTGGGTTTTCCCCTTACTCTTTCCTCTGCTGCATATTTCTCTGTCTTCTCATTTTGTTTAACTTACTGTGTTTGGGGTTTCCTTTTTGCAGGCTGCAGGTTCATAATTCCCCTTGCTTTTGGTGTCTGCCCCCACTGGATAAGGTTAGTTCAGTGTCTTGTGTAGGCTTCCTCGTGGAGGGGACTGGTGTCTTTGTTCTGGTGGGTGGGGTTGCATCTTGTCTTTCTGGTGGTCAGGGCTGCGTCCAGTGGTGTGTTTTGTGGTGTCTGTGAGCTTAATATTATTTTAGGCAGCCTCTCTGCTGATGGGTAAGGCTGTGTTCCTGTCTTACTAGTTGTTTGGCATAGGGTGTCCAGCACTGGAGCTTGCTGGCCATTGGGTGGAGCAGGGTCTTAACAATGACGCGGAGATCTCTGGGAGCACTCTCACTGATTGATATTACATGTGGCCCAGAGGTTTCTAGTGGTCCAATGTCCTGAACTCAGCTCTTCCACCTCAGAGGCTCAGGCCTGACACCAGGCCGGAGGACCTAGACAACAGGGGCTTATATTTGGGCTCTCCATTCTGTTCCATTGATCAATGTGTCTGTTTTTATGCCAGTAGCAGTGTTTTGACTACTATAGCTTTGTAATATAGTTTGAAATAAGCAAATGTGATGCCCTCAGTTTTGTTCCTCTTTCTCTAGATTGCTTTGGCTATTGGTGGTCTATTTTGGTACCATACAAATTTCAGGATTGTTTTGTTCTATTTCTGTGAAAAGTGCCATAGAATTTTGACAAGGATTTCATTCAATCTGTAGATTGCTTTGGGTACTATGGATATTTCAACAATTTAATTTTTTATGTCCATGAGAACAAAGTATCTTCCCATTTATTTTTGTCTTCTCAATTTCCTTAATCAATGTCTTATAGATTTCAATGTACAGGTCTTTCACGTCCTTGTTTAAATTTATTCCTAAATATTTTCTATTCGATGCAATTGTAAATGGAATTGTTTTCTTAACATCACCTTCTGATAGTTTGTTAGTAGTATGTGGAAACACAACTGATTTTTGTATTGGTTTTGTATCCTGCAACTTTACTGAATTTGTGTATTAGTTCTAACATATACTGACATCTTGTGGGCACGTCTCCCACTGCTAAGCCAAATGATGTGATTTTCTTTTCACTTTCTCTTTTTGTGTATGAAAAAGTGCCCATTAAGAACTGGAGTAGGAAGTTTCTATGCTGTTTATTTTCGGTTGAACAACGTTTAGTTCATAAGCAAGTTAAAAGATTTTTCTAATGGAATTTTTATTGGCATTTCTGTGGCCTATTGAGGAAGAACACCAAGTCTTATACAGCCTTGAGAGGAGGGGGAAAGTCTCTCTAAATGACAAGAAAGATGGGGCTTCCCTGGTGGTGCAGTGGTTAAGAATCTGCCTGCCAATGCAGGGGGCACGGGTTCGAGCCCTGGTCTGGGAAGATCCCACATGCCACAGAGCAACTAAGCCCATGCACCACAACTACTGAGCCTGCGCTCTAGAGCCCGTGAGCCACAACTACTGAGCCCATGTGCCGCAACTATGGAAGCCCAGGCACCCTACAGCCCATGCTCCACAAGAGAAGCCACCGCAATGAGAAGCCCGCGCACTGCAACGAAGAGTAGCTCCCGCTCTCCGCAACTAGAGAAAGCCCGTGCGCTGCAACGAACACCCAACACAGCCAAAAATAAAATAAATTCATAAAAATTTTAAAGAAAAGAAATACTTTTAAAAAAATGACAAGAAGGAGTAAATGAGACTCAGATACAGAGGGTGATGTGCTCAAAGTGACTGAGAAGGTTAAGGTCAGATCCTAACCAAGTTGCCCGATTCTCTGGTCTCCTAAAATGTTTCTAGGGATCATGTGTTAATAGGAGGGCCTTTATAGACGGCATGTCTTGGTATAAAGGAAACAATAGACCTGGCACTCATCCTTACGCTCCACAAACCCTGTTCATAACTGGTCTTTCCCCATTCTCTGCGTGAGCCTAGCGGCCCCAACACAGACTGGACTGGCCAGGAGGAGAGAAAGGAGGGCAAAAAGGAAAGAAAGAAGGGGGAGTAGACTTGAAAACGTTTTCTTCTTATCTTCTCAAGTTTAAGAGAACTAAAAGAGATTGAGGAAAAATAATTCTCTTCCCACTGGAAAAAAAATTACACTTTTCTTTGTTCCTACAAAAAATTAACAGAAATGGATCAATTAAGCTGGAAATCTGCATAGCCACTTCCTGTCTTCCTCTTTGTGTGTCATCCCATTGTAAGTAGCAAGAAAACCTTTCATAATGGATTGGGACAAGGCCAGGAATCATTGAATGTTTGGGAGGTGTGCCCAGACTATTCTGCTTATAACAAAGAGAATAAAGTATATCATTTGTCATAGTTTCCACATGACTACTCTTTCCCCATCTGATCAGGGACGTTACTGACAGAGATACAGCAGGCCCCTCTTGCGACTAAACACATGAATGCCGTCACCAGATCCCAGGCAAGTCCACCTACCAGCTTTTGTAAAGTTACTGTACGGATAATGGAAGAGAACAGCTTAGATGTGCGTCTCATGTTACAGATTGGACAGTTTTGGTCATTTAAGTTTTTAGAATGATCACTGTGTGTAACAAGACAATTGTTGCAGTATTTACAGAGTTTTTGCTTTTTTTCATTTTTCAAACCACATGATGTTTCCTTCATTCAGGCAGATGGGTGATTCTCAGCTCATCACTTCAAGGAAAGGATGTACTGCTGGGAAAAAAATAAAGCTGCCTTGCTTACCATTTTATTTCAAAAGTTTTAGTCCTATAGGCAAATCAAAGGACAAGCATCAGTTACAGATTTAGGAGATGATACACTGAAATAATACAAGCTAGCCTACCTGAGGCAAAATAAGCATTTTCTAAGTGGAGCAAGGGGGAGAGGAGAGAGTATCCGAGTAAAGCAAGGAGGCATAAGTATCGATGGGTCCTTGGAGGAACATTGAACCTTGTCCCCTAGAGACATCTTGGAAAGAAAACCACAAGACCTCTGGGCCACTTTCATGTATTAAATAAATCTCAGTGCAGCCCTGGTTAAAACTTCCATCTTCATTTCTCTCTTCTGCTCTTTGAACCTGAGGCTTGACTCCTGGCTGCAGTAAGGTCAGCATGGCTTGCTCTGTTCTCTTCCTCTGCCTTTTTTCTTTGGTTCTAATTCCCTTGAGGTTAGGGAAGAAACAAAAGTTAAGAAGAATTTTTTTAAAATTGCAGACACTTTCTCATTTAACTGGTGTGCACCTTTGGGTGTCACTGCTTTTCTGCCCAACCACTGATGGCCTCGATGTGCAAGCATCCCTGTGAGAGAGCAGCCGGGGACCCTCAGGAGCCTCCTCAAGGCAGGATCTTCCCCTCCCTGTCAGATCCCATTCAGGAAGCACTCCCCATGGCCTCTTGTCTCCCCTTTTCCTGGTGGAGAACTGGCTGATGACTCAGGCCTGCTGCCTTCAGAGGTGGCACCTGTGGGACACAGCACTCACTCCTCCTCACTGTGCCTCATGGAGACACCCAGGCAGCCCCAATGCTGCCCCCCTTCACTGTACCATCCTTCTCTGATTTCCTCATCTTCTGCTTAAGTAGATGCAAAAATAGATCAAAATCTGCTCCAGAAACAGATATCCAAAGACAGAATGCCATGCAGTTTTCCTTTTTACTCCGATGATCTCTGTCTTTAAAAGCAAGTATTTTAGGATAGCGATGTCTGAAGTGGCTCATGGGGAAAGTGGAACACTCTGATGATACTCTTCTCCTGACTGCTGCATCCCTCACATCAGCTAAAGAAGTGAAGATCAGGGGTTGCAGGGTCTGTACAGTTGCTTCTTCATAAATCCTAGAGTGCCTGGCTGTGAGTTGTTCTTAATGGAAAATGGTGAATGCTTAATGCCTCTTGGTCCCTAGTTCTGGGTCCCAGCTGCCAAATTTGTGACAATGAAAAATGCTCCAGAGTACATCTTATTCATCTAAATGGAAAAAAAATGTCTTTGATTCTATAAGTGATTCTAAATAAAGGTTTCTAATTCTTAAGACAAAATAAAAAAATATACATATATAGTCCAATATTTTATATTGTGTAATTTATATATATTATAATAAAATATATTCCAATAATATTAGTAATATCAATTAATATTTACCAATTAGATGAGCTTGAGGAACAAAATTCAATAATAAGCCCTGCACCAACCAAATCACTACAGATACAGGAAAAGGAAAGCCTGGCTGTGAGGATATGGCAGAAGATTAAACATGGTCATAAAACAATTATAAGTCATCAGTGTGGTCTCTCCTGGAAATTATTAGGAGAACTATGAAGGCAGAGGTTAGATAATTATTGTGCTATATTTTGCAGTAAACAAAATTTTCTCAGTGTTGTAAATTGCTTTCTTCAATATGAATTTTAAATATTGTAAAGAATCCAGAAAGAGTAAAAAGATTAATTAAAATTATGAAGTATAATATATTTAACCTTTAGAACAGAGGAGGAAATATTAAGAAATAACTGACTCATGGCCTTTAACATATAGAGAGGTTTTGTTTTTTAATTAAAAATAAAGAATGAAAACAAATAAACAACGAACACTTACAAAAATCTTTGATCCAACAGCGTCCATCATCATAACAATAGCCCTTGGCATAGAATTCAGACTTTCTCCATTTCACGTTTGAGTACCTGCAGTTACAAAAGGCATTCCACTAACAGCTGGCCTAGCTCATTAACGTGACAAAAACTTGCACTTACATCAGTTTTATACCAAATCTCACCATTCATTAAACCATGGATAAATTTCTTTTTGCTGTTGTTGAAAACAAAAGTCATTACCTTGTTTATCATTAAAAAAGAGAGTTTTTTTTTACTAATCAAAATAGGATATGGTTTAATCAGAATAAGGTGTTACGTGCATTAGGTGTCCCCAGGTGGGTTCTGAGGTTCTCTAACCACTTAACATCTAAGTGAATACACAACACATACATTTTCATATCATCCATCCTCCTGAAATTCAGCAGTCTTCCATATTTTTCAGAGTTTTTCAGAGTAAAATCTCCCAGTCACTTGAACCAAAATCATCAAGTAACTCACTAAAAAAGTAAACCCCCAACCTCATGCCAGACCTATTGAATCAGAATCTGTTCATCAGAATAAGACATTTTTTCTAAATGTGATTCTTAAATGTACAGTAAACTTTGACAAATACTGTCCAATTGGTTAACTCTGGAGTTTTTATTTTTTAATCTCATCTTATATTGCCTGCAGCATTTACTTTATCTCAGAAATCCCTTCATCTTTAAACATTCTTAAGCCTTAGTTTACCTCAACTGAGGATGGGTTAATATTACTTTGCGGTTTTTAGATTATAAAATGAGTTGTAAAGTGCTTAGCAATGGACTTGGCATATGGTAAGTGTTCCATAAATGATAATAAAGATGATTGTGGTAATGATGCGAATGACAAAATAAGGGCAGGTGGAAACAAGGATCCCATGATAATTCTCTGATCTCTTTCCCTGAACACATTGGGCAGACTTTAAAGCTGTAAACCCAAAAGATTAAAATTAAACAAAACCAGATGGTGTGGATTAAAGAATACCTCTCTTTCCCTAAATCAGGAAATTTCCACTTCTGCTTTCCTTCTTTGTAGACCTTGCCTCTTCCCCTCCCCACAGGGGAGGGGTGAGGAGGGCTGATTCTGTTGTTCGCAGTCCATTTATGAGTAGGAAATTAGTCCTTAGTCTAACTTAAAATGTAGGACTCAAGACTCCACTCACTCTGCTTATATCGCTTGCATTTTAAGTCTTTGCCTACCTGTGATAATAAACAAATCTAAGGAGAGCTAATTTAGTACGCTGTGATTGGCTACCTCTTTTTCTTTCTCTTTCAGCTCAGATACTTGAAAATCAAGTCAACCCTTGGCTAGTTTGAGGCGTGGCCTATCTCTCCTACTCATCCTTATAGGAATTCTGAGCTTGCTTTTCTGGATTCAGAAGGAAGTAGGAAACTCCACTTAGGCCTGAACCTCAACCCACCTTTCCTGCTTTAGAGGTAATCAGGTCCTGGTTCAGCTGAAAGTCCTTCTTCACTTTCCATTTGTATTAAGCTAATACATATAAGCATCCTCAGGAATCTTCCCAGTGGTGAGCAGGGCAGGATTTGGCCATTCTTACGTCCCTGGAAATATCATCATGGGACATAAAATCCCCACTTCAAATGGAAATTACCAAACATTTTAGTTGAATAATAATGAATATATGACATATCCAAACATGTGGGATACAGCAAAAGCAGTACAGAAGGTCCCTGACTTACGGTTTTCTGACTTTATGATGGTATGAAAGTGATATGCATTAAGTAGAAACCACACTTCAAATTTTGAATTTTGATCTTTTCCTGGGCTAGTATGATGCTCTCTTTTGATGCTGGACAGCTCCCAGCCAGTCACTGGATCACAAGGGTAAACGACCATCACACTACTACTAAACGTAAAATAGATAGCTAGTGCGAAGCAGCTGCATAGCACAGGGAGATCAGCTCCGTGCTTTGTGACCACCTAGAGGTGTGGGATAGGGAGGGTGGGAGGTAGACACAAGAGGTAGGAGATATGGGGATATATGCATATGTATAGCTGATTCACTTTGTTATAAAGCAGAACCTAACACGCCATTGTAAAGCAATTATACTCCAATAAAGATGTTAACAAAAAGAAAACAAAACCGGTCTGAACCCAGACAACCACTCTGCTTTTTGTTTTCAGTACAGTATTCAATAAATTACATGACAGAGTCAGCACCATATTATAAAATAGGCTTTGTGTTAGATAATCTTGCCCAACTGTAGGCTAATATAAGTGTTCTGAGCACGTTCAAGGTAAGCTAGGCTAAGCTATGATGTCCGGAGTTTAGGTGTATTAAATGCACTTTTGACTTAAGATATTTTCAACTTATGATGGGTTTATTGGGACGTAACCCCACTGGAAGTCAAGGAATATTTGTAATTAGAGGCAAATTTATGGATTTAAATTCTATTTGTTAGGAAAGAAGAAATGTTGAGAATCAATAGTCAAACTTGCAACTCAAAGAACTAGAAAAAGTAGCAAGATAAATAAAAAAAAGTAAAGGTAGCAAATAATAAACTATGTGCGGAAATAACAAAATTGACCAACTTTCACAAGAAAAAAAAACAAATATGTAAAGAACCCCTTGCCCGTTAAAGTAACTGAATCCATAATTGAAGGATTATTAAGTTTCTCCCATAAGTGAAACTATGCTTAGATGGCTCACTAGTGAACCTTCTGAAAATTAAAAAAAAATTATTAAAAACCTTGCACAAATTCTTCTATAGATAGAAAAGGACCATAAATTGCAACTTATATAATGAACTATTATCATCTTGATACCAAAATCTGACCTAAACATTTTAATGAAAGACAAAGTTGAATACCGGTATCACTCAGGATCCTGGACAGAATGAACAGTAATCTCTGCTGTCTGGCTGTGTCACAAGATTTCATTCTCCATAGGACTACTTGAAAAGTGGTTCTGGGTGCTAAGTAACTACTTCTTCGAAGAAGGAAAACACCAAAGATGCCCTGATTCCAGAGCCCCAGCTGCAGGGTTTGTGTACAGGCTGCAGGTGCCTGGGGAGCACTGTGTCTTCACAGCACAGAGGTAAGTGGCTGAGTCTTCAGGTTTAGGGGCTGTGATGTGCAGAGAGCTTCCCTTCTTTAACAAGGTGGCTTTCAGTCTTTCGTTCTGCTTTTCGTTCTCAACTGAGTAAAGAGCGAAGAGAAGTACGGGTCCCTTCCCAGGATCCTGTCTATACCACAGTAGCCCGTTAAAATTGCTGACCGTGTAGCTGCAGTTGAGGATGAGACTGTCTCCCTCCTGGATTTTCAGGGTCTGAGGACTCTGCTCCACCTTGTCTTCTCCCCTCAACCCTGTTCAGGAAAACAAAATCAGAAATGAAACAAAGCTTTCACTTCAGCAGTTTTGAAAAATTCCAACAAAAAGCCTGGGATGAGCTGAGACTAAACCCCTCTCTCTTTTCTCTCCAGCTTTGGATAAATGTGCCCTTATGGTTCTCATCTCTTAACCTCCAACTTACAGCCAAGCTGAAGCCACAAGACTATGAATGCACATTCCAGCATGTTCTCCATCCTGATATCACACTCTTGATAGAATTTTAATGGTTCCAAATCTTCTCCCCTGAGGAGCTGCTCCTGTGTCTTAGTTCTCCTTCTCTAATGCACGAGATAGCCTTTCTGTTGGTGGCTCAGCCAATCAAGAGCAAATCCTCTAGTAGCTGTCATGCTTTTGACGGTTAAGGCACTGGAGGAATGAGAGGAATGGAACCACTGCCACCTGGTGGTCACAAACACAAACATCTCACAGGACCCACTCCATGTCCCCTACAAAGACAAAAATTGATGGGAGGACATTTTTTATATTGGTGGGCATAGTGCATATGAGGTTTAAAGTAGTAATCAGAAAAGCCGCCTCTGCCTGCAATTTGAATCGTTTCATTTTTCCTTGTTTGGCCTTTAAAGCTAAACTGCTACCAGAGGTTATAAAAGTTGAACCCAAGCATAGGTGTAATGGATTGTGTTTCTCTTTATAGTACACAAGAATCTCAGCAGATGAGACCTTAAAAGGACTAGAGTGCTGAAAAAAGCGGGGGGATAGAATAGCTGTGGATATGTCTGGAGACCTCTTTGACAGAGAATTGGGAACATAAGTTAAGAAACCATTGCTTCAAATAATTTTATGCCTGGCTACAGGGACCAAGTGTAACTACAACTCAGGGTCACGAACTTGATAGATCTTAGGAGAACAGGAGGGAAGAGCATGGCAGAGGGAAAGCAGAGCTCTCCATTCTAGACCCTGGAGAGATCAGAACATCACAGGGCAGAGTTGGGGAACAGGAAGATATGTATAGCAAAACTAGTATTGTTTAATTTGTTTGGTTCTATGACACTCCGCTGGGTTTTTCGTTTTGTTTTGTTTTTACATCTTTATTGGAGTATAATTGCTTTACAATGCTGTGTTACTTTCTGCTTTATAACAAAGTGAATCAGTTATACATATACATATGTTCCCATATCTCTTCCCTCTTTCGTCTCCCTATCTCCCACCCTCCCTATCCCACCCCTCCAGGCGGTCACAAAGCACCGAGCTGATCTCCCTGTGCTATGCCGCTGCTTCCCACTAGCTATCTACCTTATATTTGTTAGTGTATATATGTCCATGCCTCTCTCTCGCTTTGTCACAGCTCACCCTTCCCCCTCCCCATATCCTCTAGTCCATTCTGTAGTAGGTCTGTGTCTTTATTCCTGTCTTACCCCTAGCTTCTTCATGACATGTTTTTCCTTAAATTCCATATATATGTGTTAGCATACGGTACTTGTCTTTCTCTTTCTGACTTATTTCACGCTGTATGACAGACTGTAGGTCTATCCACCTCATTACAAACAGCTCAATTTCGTTTGTTTTTATGGCTGAGTAATATTCCATTGTATATATGTGCCACACCATCTTTATCCGTTCATCCGATGATGGACACTTAGGTTGTTTCCATCTCCGGGCTATTGTAAATAGAGCTGCAATGAACATTTTGGTACTAGACTCTTTTGGAATTATGGATTTCTCAGGGTATATGCTCAGTATTGGGATTGCTGGGTTACATGGTAGTTGTATTTGTAGTTTTTTAAGGAACGTCCATACTGTTCTCCACAGTGCCTGTATCAATTTATATTCCCACCACCAGTGCAAGAGGGTTCCCTTTTCTCCACACCCTCTCCAGCATTTATTGTTTCTAGATTTTTTGATGATGGCCATTCTGACCGGTGTGACATGATATCTCATTGTAGTTTTCATTTGCATTTCTCTAATGATTAATGATGTTGAGCATTCTTTCATGTGTTTGTTGGCAGTCTGTATATCTTCTTTACAGAAATGTCTATTTAGGTCTTCTGCCCATTTTTGGATTGGGTTGTTTGTCTTTTTGTTATTGAGCTGCATGAGCTGCTTATAAATTTTGGAGATTAATCCTTTGTCAGTTGATCATTTACAAATATATTGTCCCATTCTGAGGGTTGTCTTTTGGTCTTGTTTATGGTTTCCTTTGCTGTACAAAAGCTTTGAAGTTTTATTAGGTCCCATTTGTTTATTTTTGTTTTTATTTCCACTTCTGTAGGAGGTGGGTCAAAAAGGAACTTGCTGTGATTTATGTCATAGAGTATTCTGCCTATGTTTTCCTCTAAGAGTTTGATAGTTTCTGGCCTTACAGTTAGGTCTTTAATCCATTTTGGGC
This sequence comes from Stenella coeruleoalba, assembly GCF_951394435.1. NCBI lineage: Eukaryota > Metazoa > Chordata > Mammalia > Artiodactyla > Delphinidae > Stenella > Stenella coeruleoalba. The sequence goes on from NC_137147.1 coordinate 74,805,598, forward strand.
TTATTTTTGTGTATGGTGTTAGGGAGTGATCTAATCTCAAACTTTTACATGTAGCTGTCCAGTTTTCCCAGCACCACTTATTGAAGAGGCTGTCCTTTCTCCACTGTACATTCCTGCCTCCTTTATCAAAGATAAGGTGACCATATGTACTTGGGTTTATCTCTGGGCTTTCTATCCTGTTCCATTGATTTATCTTTCTGTTTTTGTGCCAGTACCATACTGTCTTGATTACTATAGCTTTGTAGTATTGTCTGAAGTCAGGGAGCCTGATTCCTCCAGCTCCGTTTTTCGTTCTCAAAATTGCTTTGGCTATTCGGGGTCTTTTGTGTTTCCATTCAAATTGTGAAAGTTTTTGTTCTAGTTCTGTGAAAAATGCCAGTGGTAGTTTGATAGGGATTGCATTGAATCTGTACATTGCTTTGGGTAGTAGAGTCATTTTCATAATGTTGATTCTTCCAATCCAAGAACATGGTATATCTCTCCATCTATTTGTATCATCTTTAATATCTTCCATCAGTGTCTTATAATTTTCTGCATAGAGGTCTTTTGTCTTCTTAGGTAGGTTTATTCCTAGATATTTTATTCTTTTTCTTGCAGTGGTAAATGGGAGTGTTTTCTTGATTTCACTTTCAGATTTTTCATCATTAGTGTATAGGAATACCAGAGATTTCTGTGCATTAATTTTGTATCCTGTAACTTGACCAAATTCATTGAAGCTCTAGTAGTTTTCTGGTAGGATCTTTAGGACTCTCTATGTATAGTATCATGTAATCTGCAAACAGTGACAGCTTTACTTCTTCTTTTCCGACTTGGATTCCTTTTATTTCCTTTTCTTCTCTGATTGCTGTGGCTAAAACTTCCAAAACTATGTTGAATAAGAGTGGTGAGAGTGGGCAACCTTGTCTTGTTCCTGATTTTAGTGGAAATGCTTTCAGTTTTTCACCATTGAGGATGATGTTGGCTGTGGGTTTGTCATATATGGCCTTTATTATGTTGAGGAATGTTCCCTCTATGCCTACTTTCTGCAGGGTTTTTATCATAAATGGGTGTTGAAAGCTTTCTCTGCATCTATTGAGATGATCATATGGTTTTTCTCCTTCAGTTTGTTAATATGGTGTATCACATTGATTTGCGTATATTGAAGAACCCTTGCATTCCTGGAATAAATCCCACTTGATCATGGTGTATGATCCTTTTAATGTGCTGTTGGATTCTGTTTGCTAGTATTTTGTTTAGGATTTTTGCATCTATGTTCATCAGTGATATTGACCTGTAGTTTTCTTTCTTTGTGACATCTTTGTCTGGTTTTGGTATCAGAGTGATGGTGGCCTCGTAGAATGAGTTTTGGAGTGTTCCTCCCTCTGCTGTATTTTGCAAGCGTTTGAGAAGGATAGCTGTTAGCTCTTCTCTAAATGTTTGGTAGAATTCGCCTGTGAAGCCACCTGGTCCTGGGCTTTTGTTCGTTGGAAGATTTTTAATCACAGTTTCAATTTCAGTGCTTGTGATTGGTCTGTTCATATTTTCTATTTCTTCCTGATTCAGTCTTGGCAGGTTGTGCATTTCTAAGAATTTGTCCATTTCTTCCAGGTTGTCCATTTTATTGGCATAGAGTTGCTTGTTGTAATCTCTCATGATGTTTTGTATTTCTGCAGTATCAGTTGTTACTTCTCCTTTTTCATTTCTAATTCTATTGATTTGAGTCTTCTCCCTTTTTTTCTTGATGAGTCTCCCTAATGGTTTATCAATTTTGTTTATCTTTTCAAAAAACCAGCTTTTAGTTTTTTTGATCTTTGCTATTGTTTCCTTCATTTCTTTTTCATTTATTTCTGATTTGATTTTTATGATTTCTTTCCTTCTGCTAACTTTGGGGGTTGTTTGTTCTTTCTCTAATTGCTTTAGGTCCAAGGTTAGGTTGTTTATTCGAGATGTTTCCTATTTCTTAAGGTAGGATTGTATTGCTATAAACTTCCCTCTTAGTACTGCTTTTGCTGCATCCCATAGATTTTGGGTCGTCATGTCTCCATTGTCATTTGTTTCTAGGTATTTTTTTATTTCCTCTTTGATTTCTTCAGTGATCACTTCGTTATTAAGTAGTGTATTGTACATCCTCCATGTGTTTGTATTTTTTACACATCTTTTCCTGTAATTGATATCTAGTCTCATAGCGTTGTGGTCGGAAAAGATACTTGATACAATTTCAATTTTCTTAAATTTACCAAGGCTTGATTTGTGACCCAAGATATGATCTATCCTGGAGAATGTTCCATGAATACTTGAGAAAAATGTGTATTCTCTTGTTTTTGGATGGAATGTCCTATAAATATCAATTAAGTCCATCTTGTTTAATGTATCATTTAAAGCTTGTGTTTCATTATTTATTTTCATTTTGGATGATCTGTCCATTGGTGAAAGTGGGGTGTTAAAGCCCCCTACTATGAATGTGTTACTGTTGATTTCCTCTTTTATGGCTGTTACTATTTGCCTAATGTATTGAGGTGCTCCTATGTTGGGTGCATAAATATTTACAATTGTTATATCTTCTTCTTGGATCGATCCCTTGATCATTATGTAGTGTCCTTCTTTGTCTCTTCTAATAGTCTTTATTTTCAAGTCTATTTTGTCTGATATGAGAATTGCTACTCCAGCTTGCTTTTGGTTTCCATTTGCATGAAATACCTTTTTCCATCCCCTTACTTTCAGTCTGTATGTGTCTCTAGGTCTGAAGTGGGTCTATTGTAGACAGCAAATATATGGGTCTTGTTTTTGTATCCATTCAGCCAATCTGTGTCTTTTGGTGTGAGCATTTAGTCCATTTACATTTAAGGTAATTATCGATATGTATGTTCCTATTCCCATTTTCTTAATTGTTTTGGGTTCGTTATTGTAGGTCTTTTCCTTCTGTTGTGTTTCTTGCCTAGAGAAGTTTCTTTAGCAGTTGTTGTAAAGCTGGTTTGGTGGTGCTGAACACTCTCAGCTTTTCCTTGTCTGTAAACGTTTTAAGTTCTCCATCACATCTGAATGAGATCCTTGCTGGCTAATCTTGGTTGCAGGTTTTTCTCCTTCATCACTTTAAATATGTCCTGCCAGTCTCTTCTGGCTTGCAGAGTTTCTGCTGAAAGATCAGCTTTTGACCTTATGGGGATTCCCTTGTGTGTTATTTGTTGTTTTTCCCTTGCTGCTTTTAATATGTTTTCTTTGTATTTAATTTTTGACAGTTTGATTAGTATGTGTCTTGGTGTGTTTCTCTTTGGATTTACCCTGTATGGGACTCTCTGTGCTGCCTGGACTTGATTAACTATTTCCTTTTCCATACTAGGGAAGTTTTCATCTATAATCTCTTCAAATATTTTCTCAGTCCCTTTCTTTTTCTCTTCTTCTTCTGGAATCCCTATAATTTAAATGTTGGTGCATTTAATGTTGTCCCAGAGGTCTCTGAGACTTTCCCAGTTCTTTTCATTCTTTTTTCTTTATTCTGCTCTGCAGTAGTTATTTCCACTATTTTATCTTCCAGGTCACTTATCTGTTCTCCTGCCTCAGTTATTCTGCTATTGATCCCATCTAGAGTATTTTTAATTTCATTTATTGTGCTGTTCATCGTTGTTTGTTTCATCTTTAGTTCTTCTAGGTCCTTGTTAAATGTTTCTTGCATTTTGTCTATTTCCAAGATTTTGGATCATCTTTACTATCATTATTCTGAATTCTTTTTTAGGTAGACTGCTTATTTCCTCTTCATTTGTTAGGTGTGGTGGGTTTTTATCTTGCTCCTTCATCTGCTGTTTTTCTGTCTTCTCATTTTGCTTATCTTACTGTGTTTGGGGTCTCCTTTTTGCAGGCTGCAGTTTCGTAGTTCCCGTTGTTTTTGGTGTCTGTTCCCAGTGGCTAAGGTTGGTTCAGTGGGTTGTGTAGGCTTCCTGGTGGAGGGGACTAGTGCCTCTGTTCTGGTGGATGAGGCTGGATCTTGTCTTTCTGGTGGGCAGGTCCACGTCTGGTGGTGTGTTTTGGGGTGTCTGTGGACTTATTATGATTTTAGGCAGTCTCTCTGCTAATGGGTGGGATTGTGTTCGTGTCTTGCTAGTTGTTTGGCATAGGATGTCCAGCACTGTAGCTTGCTGGTCGTTGAGTGAAGCTGGGTGCTAGTGTTGAGATGGAGATCTCTGGGAGATTTTCGCCATTTGATATTATGTGGAGCTGGGAGGTCTCTTGTGGACCAGTGTCCTGAAGTTGGCTCTCCCACCTCAGAGGCACAGCACTGACTCCTGGCTGTAGCACCAAGAGCCTTTCATCCACACGGCTCAGAATAAAAGGGAGAAAAAGTAGAAAGAAAGAAAGAATTAGTAGAAGTAGAAAGAAAAAGAAAGGAGGGAGAGAGGAAGGAGGGAAGGAAGGAAAACAGAAAGAAAGAAGATAAAGTAAAATAAGATAAAACATAATAAAGTTATTAAAATTAAAAAAATAATTATTGAGAGAAAAAAAAGAAAAAAAAATTAAAAAAAAAAACGGATGGATAGAACCCTAGGGCAAATGGTGGAAGCAAAGCTATACAGACAAAATCCCACACAGAAGCATACACATACACACTCACAAAAAGAGGAAAAGGGGAAAAAATCATAAATCTTCCTCTCAAATTCCACCTCCTTAATTTGGGATGATTCGTTGTCTATTCATGTATTCCACAGATGCAGGGTACAATCAAGTTGATTGTGGAGTTTTAATCCGCTGCTTCTGTGGCTTCTGGGAGAGATTTCCTTTTCTCTTCTTTGTTCTCACAGCTCCCAGGGACTCAGCTTTGGATTTGGCCCCGCCTCTGCGTGTAGGTCACCGGAGGGCGTCTGTTCTTCGCTCAGACAGGGCGGGGTTAAAGGAGCCGCTGACTCTGGGGCCCTCACTCAGGCGGGGCGGAGGGAGGGGCACGGAGTGCGGGGCGAGCATGCGGCGGCAGAGGCCGGTGTGACGTTGCACCAGCCTGAGGCGCGCAGTGCGTTCTTCCGGGAGAGTTGTCCCTGCATCCTGGGACCCCGGCTGTGGCGGGCTGCACAGGGTACCCGGAAGCGGGGTGTGGAGAGTGACCTAACTCACACACAGGCTTCTTGGTGACGGCAGCAGCAGCAGCCTTAGCGTCTCCTGCCCGTCTCTGGGGTCTGCGCTTTTAGCCGCGGCTGGCGCCCGTCTCTGGAGCTCCTTTAAGCAGTGCTCTTAATCCCCTCTCCTCGCGCACCAGGAAACAAAGAGGGAAGAAAATGTCTCTTGCCTCTTCGGCAGGTCCAGACTTTTCCCCGGACTCCCTCCCGGCTAGCCGTGGCGCACTAACCCCCTGCAGGCTGTGTTCTCGCCACCAACCCCAGTCCTCTCCCGGCGCTCCGACCGAAGCCCGAGCCTCAGCTCCCAGCCCCGCCTGCCCCGGCGGGTGAGCAGACAAGCCTCTCGGCCTGGTGAGTGCCGGTCGGCCCTGACCCTCTGTGCGGGAATCTCTCCGCTTTGCCCTCGGCACCCCTGTTGCTGTGTTGTCCTCTGTGGTTCCGAAGCTTTCCCCCTCCGCCACCCGCAGTCTCTGCTCGCGAAGGGGCTTGCCAGTGTGTGGAAACGTTTCCTCCTTCACAGCTCCCTCCCACTGGTGCAGGCCCCGTCCCTATCCTTTTGTCTCTGTTTATTCTTTTTTCTTTTGCCCTACCCATGTATGTGGGGGGTTTCTTGCCTTTTGGGAGGTCTGAGGCCTTCTGCCAGCGTTCAGTAAGTGTTCTGTAGGAGTTGTTCCACGTGTAGATGTATTTCTGGTGTATCTGTGGAGAGGAAGGTGATCTCCGCGTCTTACTCTTCCGCCATCTTCCCGGAAGCCCCACTCCATTGGGTTTTGTCATTGAACATGTGTTGATGTTGCAGAGTTGACCACCATTTATATAAGCTCTCTTCAGACTTGCCCAAAGAGCACACTCTACCCCCATTAGCTACAACCCAGAAAAAGAACATCAACTCTCAGACGCACTGCTTTAATGTCACTTCATCCCTCACCCACTCAGGGACTAGAAAAGAATAAGCTGCACAGAATTATTGCACTAACAGTGTAGGTAAGGGGTTTGTTGTTCTTTGACTTTTTCTTTGAAAATCTGATAATTTCTCAGTGATCTGAAAGTCATTAATCTAACTTGTATCCATTTTCTCATCCTTTGATTTGATTTATTCTAGTCACACTTAGCAAACTCTGACTCTTATAAATCATATTTAAAAGGCTGTGTTTCTCTGTTTCTGAACGTGTGTCTCAGAAAGAACGTGAAAAAGATAACTGCAAGATTAATGCAGGAGCTCTTTGTAGGATAGACTCTAAAAGACCCAGAAGCTGAATGTGTCATGTGTAATGAAACCAAGGAAATGATTTACAGTTGTGATTTTTATGAAATTTGTTTGTAATTAAAAAAAAATTTTTTTTAATTTGAAATAATTACAGATTCATAGAAGTTTCCAAAAATGTACAGGGAGACTCTGTGTACTCTTCACCCTGTGTCCTCCGGGGGTCTCTAAACCAGGAAGTTAACATTGGTACAACACACAGGGCTTATTAGATTTCCACAGTTTACATGCAGCCATTTGTGTGTGTGTATGTACTTCTAAGCAATTTTACACATGTACAGATTCATGCATTCATGTATATCACATGTATAGCTTCACTGCCACAATCAAGATGCACAGCTGTTTCATAACCACAAGGCTTCCTCATGCCACCCCTTTGTAGCCACACCCACCCCTTCCCTAGTCCTTAACCCCTGATAATCACTAACCTGTTCTTCATCCCTACGATTTTGTTATTTTAATAATGTTATATAAATGGAATTATATAGAAGTAAGCATTGAGATTTTTTTCACTCAGAATGAGTAGTAAAAACATGAGATTTGTTCAGGTATTAGTGTGTATCCAACCTGTTTGTTTCTTTTTATTTCTGAGTAGTATTCCATGGTAGGGACGTCCCACAGTTTGTTTAACCAGTCACCTACTAAGGGACATCAGGTTTCCATATTTTGGCTGCTATGAATAAAGCTGTTATGAATATTCAGGTACAGATTTTTATGTAAATAAAGTCTTCTATTTATCTAGGATAAGTGTCCAAGTCTGCATTACATGTTTAGTTTTATAAGAAATTACCAGGCTATTTTCCAGAGTGCCTGTATCATTCTGTATTCCCATCAGCAGTTTATGAGTGATCCAGTTTTCCCCACGTTTGCCAGAATTAGGTGTTGTCACTATTTTTTATTTTACCCCACTGATAGTTGTATAGTGATATTTCATTGTGGTTTTAATTTGTGTTTCTCTGATGGCTAATGATGTTGCGCATCTTTTCATGTGCTGATTTGCAATCTGTATATCCTCGTTGGTGAAATATCAATCTGAGTCTTTCACCCGTTTTTCTAATTGGTTGTTCATTTTCTATACCATTTAGCTTTTAGAGTTCTTTATATATTCTAGATACAAGTACTATGTCAGATACATGGTTTGTAAATATTTACCTCCAGTCTGTAGCTTCTCTTTTCATATGCTTAACAGGGTCTTTTGTAGAGGAAAAGTTTTTAAATTTGATTCAGTTAGGGGTGTGTGTGTGTGTGTGTATGTGTGTGTATGTGTGTATCATGCTTTTGGTGTGAAATCTAAGATCTACTTAGCCCCAGGCCTGAAGATTTTCTCTTATTTTTTTTCAAGTTTCATAGTTTATATTTTACATTTAAGTCTATGATCCATTTTGAGTTGATTTTTATAATGTATATTTTTAAGAAGATCTTTTTTAGAAAAGAGGAATCTGTCATCATCTTTGTCTTAAGCTTTACGTATTTGCTGTTATCAAGTAACTAGTTCAAAGCAACATAACCAAAATGTAGCTTGAGCACTTCTCATAAAAGACTGAAAAAAACTTTTATGCTTTGAGCCTGTGAGCTTCCCTTTTTATACTTACTGTGATTTCTCTAAATTAAAAGTAAAGTTAAAACTATAGTACAAACCCAAACCCTTCTCACATATCAGCCTCTGAAATCATCTATCATGTATTACAGGGCAATGTTTTCTAGTAGAGATTTGGAAAATCGTTACATCTATCTTATGATCGAGGATAACTGTAATCTTTCCTAAAATTCACATTCTTTTAAACTTTAAAATTCTCTGAGAAAACAAATGCCTATTAATATTTAAGTCATCAAAGTGAACTAAAGTGAGAGTCTCTTCCTTGTCTATAACTTCTTTCCTATAATTGAGCATGTGTTTCTTGAAAAAGAGAATATTCTCTACAAATTGTCCCAAGAAAGAGAATTCCCTCTTTCTCTTATTACTTTTTGCTAAAATTACATGCTTCCATCTACCTTTTTTCACAGTCACCATTCCAAGGTCAAATAGCTCATTTCCCCAAGGATGTAGTGATTCTTCTTTCTACTGTGCCAGAGGCAGAGTCCTGATTTTTGCTCTCATAGGAGAACTTTTAAAATACCAGTATTACACCTGAGGATAATACTTCCTAAAAGTTTTCTTAAGGGTTGAGAATCCAGGAAGGTAAAAGGATTCTTGATTGAAATAATTCAGCCCTTGGAACCAGAATCAGGAAGTTAGAAAAACAGACAAGACTTTTTTCTTGTCTCAGGCTAGGACTCCCAGTGGCAGGAATATCTACCCCCAAACTAGGGTACTAGACTGGAAATTAAAAATATACAAAGAAGCAGAACAAGTGATGGCAATGGTAAAGATAAATAGAAACAGATAGTTTAACTCCATCCAGTTGTACTCATGGGCAACATCTAGTGTATGGAGAACACCTATTATAAAAAGGTCATTTCCTTTGAGCCCTAGAAATTAGGATGGAAAGGAAAATATTGGGACTCAAATAGAACTAAGTTAACTGTGATTTTCTTTCGGCCTGGACCACTCCCCCACTCTCTGCCCACTACCACCCTTAGCGTTATAGCACTCATATCTCTAGCCACAGGAAATAAATATTTGAGGCTGAAATTCTAAGATAAAAGCTCTAGAGAAGAAAGCAGAAAAGAGATGATGCAGGAATACGTCATCACCAGGTGAAACCGGAAGACTCACCAATAAGAGGGACTTCCAAGTCCACAAGAAAATGAATTCGATATACATCTTCCTATAGACTCACTCAGGTGATGAAGATGGCTCTGTCTACGCCAACAAGAGGGAGACCATCTAATTGCAAACCTGAAAATAGTACCATATGACGAAAATCTGTACAAACAGAAAGGGGATTTATGGTACATGGAAATAGAAGTATCCTTATGGTGATGAGAACTGGACGAATACAAGAACTAATTGATACACAATTATCTAACAGCATCCAAAGGGTAGAAGCTCTGTATCTGTTGATATTATCAATTAATTCATTCTTCAGTTAGCCAGTGTTTAATGTGCAACCACTATGTGCCATGTACTGTGTAATGTACAATACATACATGTTTCCTGACTGTATGAAACTCACAGTTATAGGCATAACAGGAATTTTAGAAGTCTATACATAAGTATAGATATAGATGTAGATTACAAAAACATATTAATTGCAACATTTCCTTTTGTCTTGGACTTGGAAGAGAGCCTTCAGTACATGAGAACCCATGGAGACAGTCCACAATACATGCTTGGGTACATTTCCAAAACATATATGAAGTGCATTTGTTCAACTTTCCTTAGCCTATCATGCAGAGTAATGATATATGAGAAAACTGATAATCCACTGAAGAGTTAGAGCAAACAGAAGTGAAGCTGTGATGGTGTGTCTTCCTCAATCTTCCTCAAGCCAAGTTAGAGGAGATTCAGAAGATTGGCTCAGAGAGTTTGAAATGAATCCCCTGGAGTTTGGAGGATTCAGAGGGTCACACTAGGTGGCAATGACAATTTCTCTCACTTTACTGTACTTATGGCCAGAATGCTGATTACTCTGTTATTTTTATCTCTGTGTATATGTGACAGAAAGGTGGCTCGTACTTGTTAAATTGAGTGAGAAGCTAGAGAAAGTAGATGATGAGGTATGACACGGAGTCATGTAGACATGAGTAAAATGTCAGAGAGAGAGAGAATAACACAAAGAGAGGACACAGTCTAGAGCTAAACCTTGCAGACACACAATAGTTAATGACTGGAAGCGAGATGAAGGTGTGTGCGGGAGTGAGAGAGGAAACAGCCCAAGAAGTAGGTACAAACCTCAGAGAGTGTTTGGTCAGAGAAGAAGCTGTTTTTCTAAGAAAGAGAGAAACTTTCTGTAAGGAAGAGAGGATTTGAAGCAAGAGTAAATGGTCACAACTCATGTGTCTAAAGTTTCTCAGAGGTCAGCAATGATGAGGTTTGGAAATTTCGGTTGATTTACAACACCAAGGTTATTAGCACCCTTTGAGGGCTTAGCTAGTGGAGGAATTAAAGCCAGATAGATATATGTATATCCTTTAATCCAGAAATTCGAATATATATGCCCAATAGCAGTGTGTAGATATGTTCACCAAAGAACATGTATAAGAATATTCATAATACCACTATTGATAACAGACAAAGGCAGGAAAAATCCAAGGAACCATTTAAGCAGGTAGCTAAATAAATTCCGGTATGTTCATACAGCAATAAGAATAAACTAAACTGTATACAACATGGATGACTCTTAGAAATCTGATATTAAGAAAAATATCCAGATAGAAAAAAATCCAAACTATATTATTTTAGTTGTATAATGTTCAGAAATGGGCAAAACCAATCTATCTATGGGACTGTGGTTTCCTTGGAAGGATGGTAGTGACCTGAAGGGGATAAAACAGGGCTTCTGAAGAGCAAAACCAAGCAAGAAAGAGCAGCAGACCCAGCTTCAGTCTCTGGGAGCTCATGAATTGTTCAAATGAAGCTTCACAAAGTCCCTTTTTTAACACCAGGACAGACTTGGGGTTCAGTATGACAAGCACCAACTATAGCAACACAGGTTGCAACAGGGAAGTCATTGAGGTTTGGGGTCTTTCAGGTTTTTCTAATCATGTACAAGAGATCCAACATTAGTTGACTGCCATTTTCCAATCAGATATATCCCATGTCCATAAATTCTAGTTTATTTGCAATGAATAATCTAGAAATACCCTGGGTGTCCTGCTAAGGTCATTCTGGATAAGAACTTAGTACGGAACAACTCCTAAACACTCCTCTTTACTTTTCAAGTATAAATGAGATTACTGTGTCCACAAATAGTTCAGCTCAGGAAACCCCAAAGGCCTCAGGTGACCTCAGAGGAAGCAGAAAACAAGTTACAGGCACACTGTTAATGCATTCCTTCCCAGATGGCATTTACTTATTTATTGGCTAAATAATCTGATGGAGATATTAGAAATATTAGAGTTATGTGACAATCAAGAAAATTTAAAAAGGCGATTATGATTAGACAGCTCATTGATTAAGGAGACGGGATATGATTTGGGGGATGTTAGGGATCAAGTAGAGACTAGTGACTGATTTTACAATGGCTCCAGTTTGAGCTGGTATGCATGTTATCCACAACATTTTAGAAGATTTCTCAGACTTTCAAAGTACAAATAGATTGAAATAATTGTTAAAGAAGATAGGTCATTGATTATTTTCGGTCTGGTGTTTTTAAAAATTTTTGCTAACTTTTGGGAATCCTCCTTTGAGTACCTCTCGCCAATACCGCTTCCTGCACCAGATTCTAAGATACATTTTTCCTGCTTCAAATCTTTGATTTATTCCCTTGTAAACTACTTACATCTATTTTCTTCATTAAAAGTTGTCTCTGAAAGACTGCTTACTTCCAATAAGTTTTACGAAATTCAACTGTTTAGTTAATTACTTCATGGCTTTGCTACATACGTCTATCATGTTCTCTCTCTCTCTCTCTCTCTCTCTCTCTCTCTCTCTCTCTCTCTCTCTCTTCTTCTCCCTGACACACACACACACACGCACGCACGCACGCACGCACGCAACACACTTATGCTTTCTTTTCTGGAAAGTTGTTCTGTATTGGGATCGTTGTTTTTTTGTATAGTAGGGATAGAAAATCCTTACACAAGGAAGAATATCTTTCTTTTTGGAATTCCAGATGAAAACATCCACCAGGTTAATTGCCACCTAATATCACCACACAATAGCACAGAGACATTACTCTTTTAGATGTTATATTACAGCTACTTTGAACATATGTGGTACAGAATTGTCTGAAATTGAGGCCATCTGGAGTCATTAGGAGCTAAACTGTACAGCAACGCCTTCATGTAACAGAATATTGTGTAACAGGAAAAATATGAGTGTTTAGTAGTTGCAGAGTGAAAATGTCTATACTCCAGGGTCACAGAAATGATCAGGGAGCCCATACCAGAAAGACTAAAGGTAAATTCCTCTTCACCTCCTGGGAATTATCAAGGAAATCATCAAATACCCGTGTGTTCATTCCAGCATTATTTGTTACTGTGAGTAAAACAATCTAAACAGCTAGTAAGACAGAATTTGCTAAAAAAGTATTATAAAATCATACATTGGGGGCTTCCCTGGTGGCGCAGTGGTTGAGAATCTGCCTGCTAATGCAGGGGACACGGGTTCGAGCCCTGGTCTGGAAGGATCCCACATGCCGCGGAGCAACTAGGCCCGTGAGCCACAACTACTGAGCCTGCGCATCTGGAGCCTCTGCTCCGCAACAGGAGAGGCCGTGATAGTGAAGAGGCCCGCGCACCGCGATGAAGAGTGGCCCCCGCTTACCACAACTAGAGAAAGCCCTCGCACAGAAACGAAGACCCAACACAGCAAAAATAAATTAATTAATAAACTCCTACCCCCAACATCTTCTTAAAGAAAAAAATCATACGTTGGAATATCACCATGAGAATCTGTGATTTTGATCTGTAAATAATGCTGTGCAAATAATAATTCCACAATATACTGTTGGGTAAAAACGCAGAATAGAAAACATCCTATAAGATGTGATTCTGTAGCAGTTTTTCCTGACTAGTAGAATTTTTGAGTTGTTCCGTTTTGTTTTGAGTATTACTTCTTTGGATATTCTATTTTATCTGCATTAAACTTGCATATAGAGAATGTGATCAGGTAATGGGGCTGGTTCTGAGCGAACTGAAGAGCTTCATTCCTCCTTGGTGTCAAGACTTGTGGTGACATTTATTCTGTGTACGTCATTCCAAGTCATTCATGGCACAGCATGAGACAATGGGACAGGGAGAGTCCAAGAAGTGCCATTTAACAGATACTTCAGATCTAACATAATGACAAGACTTAGTCAGCAATGCATGAATATTTGTGCAGTGAACCTAAAAGTCTAACAATTCAGGTGCAGATTTGGCCAAATATTCCTGAATTTTTTTAAACCAAATCACTTGCTTTAATATAATCACCATAAAAAAGTTTTAAATTTTTCTGGCAAATGATCTACTTCAAGATGAAGAATTGAAGATAAAGATGCTTTTGATGAATGACACTTAGATATGTTCTCTGAGCCAGAGAGATAGCATTTTCCTTAGAGAGAGGTTTCCACTTCTAACTCCCCTACACCGCTGACACGGCCCCTGCCTTCTCCTGTCCTTCCCGAGAATCTCACTAAGGTTTTCATAGCTGGGAGACACCTCACGTTGAGATCTGAGGTTTCTGTGGGGTTCCCACAGGGACCTGCATCACTGTGGTCTCTCAGAGCACAGAAATACACTGCTGAGTCCCCAAGCTGCAAGGCTGTGATGGTAAGGCTGATGGAACTGACCGTTTTCTGGAAGTCCAAAAACTACCAACCCCCTGTTGTATTCACTCATTGTAAGACTCCTGATGAATAAGGAAAATCATTTCCCCACTTGGTGTTTGTTTGTACCAGAATAAATAATAACTGTAACTACTAGCTTCATATACACAATCCAAGGTTACATCCTCCTTCTCCAGCATAGAAATTTCTGGCTGGTCCTTTTTTTTTTTTCAATTCTTTTTTTTTTTTTTTAAGAAGATGTTGGGGATAGGAGTTTAGTAATTAATTTATTTATTTTTGCTGTGTTGGGTCTTAGTTTCTGTGCGAGGGCTTTTTCTAGTTGTGGCCAGCGGGCGCCACTCTTCATCGCGGTGCGCGGGCCTCTCACTATCGCGGCCTCTCTTGTTGCGGAGCACAGGCTCCAGACGCGCAGGCTCAGTAGTTGTGGCTCACGGGCCTAGTTGCTCCGCAGCATGTGGGATCCTTCCAGACCAGGGCTCGAACCCATGTCCCCTGTATTAGCAGGGAGATTTTCAACCACTGCACCACCAGGGAAACCTCTGGCTGGTCTTGAATTACTTTCTGGGCTGTGATGGATCCTGGGGAGAAGAAAAAAATTTATATATATAATATATATGGAGAGAGACAGACAGACAGAGAGAAAGAATTAGGCTGATTCTCCTGGTGGAACCCCGAGGGCTACAAGGGACAAACAGGACTAAGACTTCTAATTCCTCTACCCATTACTCAACTCTCCTACACACCACCAGACAATAATAACCTGCCCTACCCCCAAACATGGGAGCTGAGTAGAGCTGAGTCTGTTTGTGGCCATCCTTACCAGCCTTACCAAGGCGGACGGAGGCTATGACAACTCTCAGCAGGCCAGGGAACCCCATGTTGGAAGCTCTTCCTCTGAGTGAAATGTGCTGTGTTCTGTCTCAGATTCAGGTCTAAATGCCTGCCCTGTGCCTGACAGGGCACGCGCACAAGTACTGAAGTGTGAGATGCTTCTGCACCAGAACAGGAAATGTAACTTGCTGCTGTCAGTTTGCCTGTGGCACGTCATGGCTTTTTGACATGGGTGGTGAATCTAACCTGCCTCTTTAGACTTTATTGTAATTAAGTTGACAACAATTATATCAGTGCTGCAGCCATTTGCCATATGCAGCCAATGCATCTAGGATAGACATAAGTTTTATGAGCAATACAATTTGTTATGATTATGGTGACTTCTGAGAACAAATAGTCATCCATGGTTTTGTATGGCTTTTCTTGGCCTGCAGCCAGACTCTACAGTGAAATAAGCTCACAGATCTTTCTTCCAGACAGGAAGACCAAACTATTTACCCTCAGTCATCATAACTTTTCTTCCTTCACTGCAAGGCATTGGTTCCTGGGGAAATTTACATTGGATAAAGTTCCTTGTCTGCTTAATGCTATCACACAGCAAGTTTCCTGGTGGACAAAATTTGTCCAGCTGTACCTGTCTAATGCCAATCAATAGTCAGTCTGTGCTAGAAACACCTTGCTTTCAAGTATCCCATCCTATAGTCAAAATGAAGGCAAAATCACCAGACCATGCATTCCTAGTTCCTTATGTCAAAAATGTAGCCATTCAAAAATCACAAATGCCTTTTCATCCCACTGCTGCAGCAGCTCTGGCTCATTTCACTGAGAGCAGCGCCTCAACAGCGTTACGTCTCAGCCGCATGAAAATTTGTGTATGATTTGCTTGGCATCCCTGTGCTGATTTATGATTGTGATTCAGCTGATGCAGCTTTTAGTCATCTATTCCTTTTCTCTTCCCTAAATGAATATATTAATACCGTGACATCTAACATCCATCTTACATTAAGAGAAAATAGATGTTTTTGAAAGTCAGTCTAGAGAAGGGAGGAGTCTTTCTGGCTGAACAGGGATGCTTCTGGGGATCAGTGCTTGGGTCTTCTTTAAGACTGACATCCACCCTATTCTCCCTGAAGAACAAGTCCCAGCCTCCTGGGTTTCTAGGAATTGGATCTGACCTTGATTTATTTTCCTGAAAAGCTCTAAATAAACTAAACACTGCCCGAGGAGAGAATATACCTCTTCCTCCCAAGGCTGCTCACTTCAGCCCTCCTGCTCCCCTTGGGTTTGTGTTCAGCTCCCCCTGCAGCCCCTCTCACCGTGTCACTCAGAGCACAGTAGTACACAGCCGAGTCTGATGCTTGCATTGAGGTTTTCTGCAGGTGGAAGGAGCTGTCACTCGTAACAAGAATGGCCTGAAAACCTTGATGCTCTGCCCTCTGGTTTGCCTTCGAGCCCTTCAGGAGGAGTTGCGGAGCTTTGTTGAGATACTGGACGTACCAGAAAAGATAGGAACCTGGATCAGAGGTCTGGTAAGTGCAGTGCAGGGTCCTAGGCGCCCCCTCTGAGACAGTCACTGGGCCTTCTGTCTGGTTCACTGAGTCTCCATTGGTCCCTCCTACAAGAGAATCACTTTTTTATGTTATAAATGGACAGAAGGATAGAGTTTTCAGCCAGAGAAGAAAACTAAAGTTACCTATAATTATAGGAAAATGAAAAATCATGAACATTTAGGATAAAATCTTACTTACGGAATATTAAGAATATCACAAGAACAGAGTGAGTTGCAGAAAACATGTTGGCAATGGTCCTTGCTCCCTAGAATACACCAAATCTAATGGGGCTAGTTTGCAGCTGAATATTATAGAAACTCCTCACTTAGAAACTGAGAGCCCCTTTCTGCACAGCAATAGTAATCTCTCTTGTGGCTACAAAGTAAACAAGTCAAACCAGCACCTGAATAAAAAGAGGAACCACATTTGTAGGAAACCCCGCCCTCTGGTGTTCATCCTGAAAATTGCACCACAGCTATATCTGACCTCTTTTTCCTGATAAATTATTAATAGCTTGAGGCATAGATAAAAGAGAATGGGACAGGACTCAGAAGAGAGCTCTAAACACGAGCATGCTTAGGGAAATATTCAGTTGTTGCTTCCATCATTTTCTGCATGGTACAAGTATCTCTAGCTACCCAAATAATCCCAGGCAGAATTTTTAACTGGAATAGTCAGAGGTCTCTTCCTTGCATATGTCTCCATGACTCCCATGGGTAAGAGAGGGATTCATCTGCCTAGAAAGTGCTCCCTAATCTCCCCAAATCCTTTGCCTGAATTACTATTCATCCCCAAGACTCATTCAGCATGCCACCGAGGAAACATTACCTAAGGCAGGTCTCAAATAATTTGTGGTTGGTTGAAAAGGATTTTATCCCTATCCATCATGAAATGACATATTTGTAAAATACAATAAAAACAAATTACTGTAACTTCTTCACTGATAAAGGTAGAGTTGACCTTCCTTCCAACTGGACAAACTGTATGAAACAACTTTTAGACATTGGACTACAGGTAGCACAGAGATAAGGAAAACAGATGAGGTGAGCCCGAACATTGCCCAGCTTACTTCATGGAGGCAGCTTCTCGGCACCAGTGCGGGAGGGATTTACCAAAAATAGCCCAGCTGTCTCACTGTGAGATTGAGACGGAATAGGAGATTGGGAATCTTGAAGCACCTAGAATTTGTGGACCAGTGTACCAGAGAGGAGGGACGTGTACAAAAAGTGAGAGAGAGAGATAATGGCGGGGGGGGGGGTAGGTCACTGTGAATCCTGTGGGCAGTACTAATCTGCAACAAAAGAGAGAAAACTCATCGAGTTTGGTAAACCACCCTGAAAAGGCCTCCTTTGGGCCCATGAACCGTACTTAGGTAACAGCAGCCTTACACCTTTAGCCTTATGAGGGATAGGTGACCTTACTTAGGTGTCTGTGTTCTTGAAGCACCTTCTTTTATTTATTTTTTATACAGCAGGTTCTTATTAGGTATCTATTTTATACATTTTAGTGTATATATGTCAGTCCCAATCTCCCAATTCATCCCACCACCACCCCCTCCCACCCCGCTTTCCCCACTTGGTGTCCATATATTTGTTCTCTACATCGTGTCTCTATTCCTGCCTTGGAAACTGGTTCATCTGTACTATTTTTCTAGATCCCACATATATGCGTTAATATATGATATTTGTTTTTCTCTTTCTGACTTAGTTCACTCTGTATGACAGTCTCTAGGTCCATACACGTCTCTACAAATGACCCAATTTCGTTCCTCTTTATGGCTGAGTAATATTCCATTGTATATATGTACCACATCTTCTTTATCCATTCGTCTGTCAGTGGGCATTTAGGTTGCTTCCATGACCTGGCTTTTGTAAACAGTGCTGCAATGAACATTGGGGTGCATGTGTCTTTTTGAATTATGGTTTTCTCTGGGTATATGCCCAGTAGAGGGATTGCTGGGTCCTATGGTAGTTCTACTTTTAGTTTTTAAGGACCCTCCATACTGTTCTCCATGGTGGCTGTATCAATTTACATTCCCACCAACAGTGTAAGAGGGTTCCCTTTTCTCCACACCCTGTCCAGAATTTGTTGTTGTAGATTTTCTGATAATGCCCATTCTAACCAGTGTGAAGTGATACCTCATTGTAATTTTGATTTGCATTTCTCTAATAATTAGTGATGTTGAGCAGCTTTTCATGTGCTTCTTGGCCATCTGCATGTCTTCTTTTTAGAAATGGCTATTTAGGTCTTCTGCCCATTTTTGGATTGGGTTGCTTCTTTTTTTAATATTGAGCTACATGAGCTGTTTATATATTTTTTAGATTAATCCTTTGTCCGTTGATTCATTTGCAAATTTTTTCTCCCATTCTGAGGGTTGTCTTTTCATCTTGTTTATAGTTTCCTTTGCTGTGTAAAAGTTTTTAAGTTTCATTAGGTCCCATTTGTTTATTTTTGTTTTTTTCCATTACTCTAGGAGGTGAGTCAAAAAAGATCTTGCTGTTGTTGATGTCAAAGAGTGTTCTTCCTATGTTTTCCTCTAAGAGTTTTATATTGTCTGGTCTTACATTTAGGTCTTTAATCCATTTTGAGTTCATTTTTGTGTATGGTGTTAGGGAGTGTTCTAATTTCATTCTTTTACATGTAGCTGTCCAGTTTTCCCAGCACCACTTATTGAAGAGACTGTCTTTTCTACAGTGTATTTCCTTGCCTCCTTTGTCATAGATTAGTTGACCATAGGTACGTGGGTTTATCTCTGGGCTTTCTATCCTGTTCCATTGATCTATATTTCTGTTTTTGTGCCACTACCATACTGTCTTGATTACTGTAGCTTTGTAGTATAGTCTGAGGCAAGGGAGCCTGATTCCTCCAGCACCATTTTTCTTTCTCAAGATTGCTTTGGCTATTCAGGGTCTTCTGTGTTTCTATACAAATTGTGAAATTTTTTATTCTAGTTCTGTGAAAAATGCCATTGGTAGTTTGATAGGGATTGCACTGAATCTGTAGATTCAGTGCAATCCCTATCAAGCTTTGGGTAGTATACTCATTTTCACAATATTGATTTTTCCAATTCAAGGACATGGTATATATCTCTGTCTGTTTGTGTCATCATTGATTTTTTCATCAGTATCTTATAGTTTTCTGAGTACAGGTCTTTTGTCTCCTTAGGTAGGTTTGTTCCTATGTGTCTTATTCTTTTTGATGTGATGTTAAATGGGATTGTTTCCTTAATATCTCTTTCTGATCTTTTGCTGTTAATGTGTAGGAATGCAAGACATTTCTGTGCATTCATTTTGTATCCTGCAACTAAACCAAATTAACTGATTAGCTCCAGTAGTTTTCTGGTGACATCTTTAAGATTATCTATGTATAGTAGCATGTCATCTGCAAACAGTGACAGATTTACTTCTTCTTTTCCAATTTGGATTCCTTTTATTTCTTTTTCTTCTCTGATCTCAGTGGCTAGGACTTCTAAAACTATGTTGAATAAAAGTAGAGAGACTGAACATCCTTGTTTTGTTCCTGATCTTAGAGGAAATGCTTTCAGTTTTTCACCATTGAGAGTGATGTTTGCTGTGGGTTTGTGGTATATGGCCTTTATGATGTTGAGGTATGTTCCCTCTGTACCCACTTTCTGGAGAGTTTTTATCATAAATTAGTGTTGAATTTTGTCAAAAGCTTTTTCTGCATCTATTGAGAGGATCATATCGTTTTTATTCGTCAATTTATTAATATGGTGTATCACACTGATTGATTTGTGTATATTGAAGAATACTTGCATCCCTGGGATAAATCCCACTTGACCACGGTGTATGATCCTTTTAATGTATTGTTGGATTCTGTTTGCTAGTATTTTGTTGAGGATTTTTGAATCTATATTCATCAGTGATATTGGTCTGTAATTTTCATTTTTGTAGTATCTCTGTCTGGTTTTGGTATCAGCGTGATGGTGGCCTCGTAGAATGAGTTTTGGAGTGTTCCTTCCTCTGCAATTGTTTGGAAGAGTTTGAGAAGGATGGGTGTTAGCTCTTCTCTAAATGTTTGATAGAATTCACCTGTGAAGCCATCTGGTCCTGGACTTTTGTTTCGTGGAAGATTTTTAATCACAGTTTCAATTTCATTATTTGTGATTGGTCTGTTTATATTTTCTGTTTCTTCCTGGTTGAGTCTTATGATGCCTTGTATTTCTGTCTCTTATGATGCCTTGTATTTCTGGGGTGTCCATTGTAACTTCTCCTTTTTCATTTCTAATTTTATTGATTTGAGTCCTCTCCGTCTTTCTTGATGAGTCTGGCTAAATGTTTATCAATTTTGTTTATCTTCTCAAAGATCCAGCTTTTAGTCTTATTGATCTTTGCTACTTTTTTCTTTGTTTCTATTTCATTTATTTCATCTCTGATCTTTATGATTTCCTTCCTTCTACCAACGTTGGGTTTTGTTTATTCTTTCTCTAGTTCCTTTAGGTGTAAGGTTAAACTGTTTATTTGAGATGTTTCTTGTTTCTTGAGGTAGGATTGTATTGCTATAAACTTCCCTCTTAGAACTGCGTTTGCTTCATCCCATAGGTTTTGGATCATTGTGTTTTCATTGTCACTTGTTTCTTGGTATTTTTTCATTTCTTCTTTGATTTCTGCAGTGATCTCTTGGTTAATTAGTCACTTATTGTTTACCTCCATGTGTTTGTGTTTTTTTACGTTTTATTCCCTGTAATTTATTTCTAATCTCATAGCGTTGTGGTCGGAAAAGAAGCTTGATACAATGTTAATTTTCTTAAATTTACTGAGGCTTGATTTGTGACCCAGGATGTGGTCTGTCCTGGAGAATATTCCGTGTGCACTTGAGAAGAAAGTGTAATCTGCTGTTTTTGGATGGAACGTCCTGTAAATATCAATTGAATCTACCTGGTCTATTGTGTCATTTAAAACTTGTGTTTCCTTATTAACTTTCTGTCTGGATGATCTGTCTATTGGTGTAAGTGAGGTGTTAAAGTCCCCCACTATTATTGTGTTACTGTCGATTTCCTCTAGCTGTTAGCATTTGCCTTATGTATTGAGGTGCTCCTATGTTGGGTGCATATATATTTATAATTGTCATATCTTCTTCTTGGATTGATCCCTTGATCATTATGTAGTGTCTTTTCTTGTCTCTTGTAACATTCTTTATTCTGAGGTCTATTTATCTGATATGAGTATTGCTACTCAACTTTCTTTTGATTTCCATTTGCATTAAATATCTTTTTCCATCCCCTCACTTTCCGTCTGTATGTATCTCTAGGTCTGAAGTGGGTCTCTTGTAGACAGCATATATATGGGTCTTGTTTTTGTATCCATTCAGCGAGCCTGTGTCTTTTGGTTGGGGCATTTAATCCATTCACATTTAAGGTAATTATAGATATGTATGTTCCTATTCCCATTTTCTTAATTGTTGTGGGTTTGTTTCTGTATGTCCTTGTCTTCTCTTGTGTTTCCCACTTAGAGAAGTTCCTTTAGCATTTGTTTTAGAGCTGGATTGGTGGTGCTGAGTTCTCTTAGCTTTTGCTTGTCTGTAAAACTTTTGATTTCTCCATCAAATCTGAATGAGATCTTTGCTGGATAGAGTAATCTTGGTTGTAGGTTATTCCCTTTCATCACTTTAAATATATTGTGCCACTCCCTTCTGGCTTATAGAGTTTCTGCTGAGAAGTCAGCTGTTAACCTTGCAGGAGTTCTCTTGTATGATATTTGTTGTTTTTCCCTTGTGTGCTTTTCATAATTTTCCTTTGTCTTTAATTTTTGTCTCTTTGATTACTATGTGTCTCAGTGTGTTTCTCCTTGGGTTTATCGTGCCTGGGACTCTCTGTGCTTCCTGGACTTGGGTGGCTATTTCCTTTCCCATGTTAGGGAAGTTTTCGACTATATTCTCTTCAAATATTTTCTTGGCTCCTTTCTCTCTCTCTTCTCCTTCTGGGACCACTATAATGCGAATGTTGGTGAGTTTAACGTTGTCCCAGAGGTCTCTTAGGCTATCTTTATTTCTTTTCATTCTTCTTTTGTTATTCTGTTCCATGGCAGTGAATTCCACCATTCTGTCTTCCAGGTCACTTATCCATTCTTCTGCCTTGGTTATACTGCTATCGATTCCTTCTAGTGTATTTTTCATTTCAGTTATTGTATTTTTCAACTCTGTTTGCTTGTTCTTGAATTCTTCTCGGTGTTTTTTCTTGAATTCTTCTAGGTCTTTGTTAAACATTGCTTGCATCTGCTCTATCTTTGCCTCCGTTCTTTATCTGAGGTCCTGGATCACTATCATTATTCTGAATTCTTTTTCTGGAAGGTTGCCTATCTCCACTTCATTTATTTGTTTTGAAACACCTTCTTTTCACTTCTTGTCACATTCTTGTTTTAATTCAAGTAAGTAACTTTTTAAGGAAGTAGAGTTTCGATACTTAATAGTATTAGCCAGACTCTCTTCATTCCAGAGGCACGTGTGTGGTATTTATCTGTTTCCTGTTTATTTGTATTATTAGGGATTCAGGAATCTCAATGTAAAGAACTGGTTGCTCAGTGTCGGTCAGCTTGTTTATCTAATTTCTTGTGCAATTATTTGTGCTAGTGAAGTGAACACAGCAGAAGATTTGACAGGGTCATTTCATAGCTTATTCTTCCCCTAGGATTGGGTTTACTTTATGCAAAGTATGACTGTATTTATAGCACGAAGTCAAAACATTGTTACTTGCTCACATCAACCATTTTAAGGCATGGGGACTTTGTTTCTGCAGACACCTGTGATGTTGCCTTACACAGGCTCTCAGGGCAATGCTGTCAGTCTAGTAACAGTGGCTATGACTAAGTCAGTTGAACACAAGAATCGTCTTCTTCAAATGATACATATTCACCTACATAGATTTTCTCACCAGTTAAAATGATCTATTTCTTTAGCTCTTACTAAAATTAGGGTCTTGAGTAGTTATCCTGCTGGCAAGACTCTCTGGCTCAGCAGACCACCTAGGTACTCTTACATTATTGTGCATGTTCAGGAATCCCTAGGCTCAAGCATTCATTCTGAAAATTTACAGAGTTGTCTACAATGTGTAAACCAAAACCAGACACGATTCCTATGTCAAATTGCTTTCAGTTGAGTGAGGAGCAGGTAAGTGAAACAACTCTTATGCCCTGCCTGTACTCCCACTAGCCTGGACCCAGCCATGTGGAATGAAGGCTCAGACTGGAAGTAGAGAGCTGATGCAGTTATCACCAGGGAAATAAAACCTGCTTGAATACTTTATTTCCTCTATTTAGATTTATTTTTGTTCTTTTCTCTCCCTCTCCATTTCTTTGGCCTGTTTATCCTGATGTTTAACTCCCAATGCTCAAGTGTCCAGCACCCAGTGTGCAGGACTCCAGAATGTTAGGGAAGAAGGCAGTGTTTACCTTCAGGTGGGTGTCCAGACATCCACCCTGTTAGGTGAGGACAGTGACTACATCCTCCAGTACCATTAAAACTATGATAACTGTTAAATTCTCCATTATGCAGTATGCAGAAAGCAAACAGCATGGCTGGCTGAGAAGCAGCAGGAGGTTTTGTTTGGAGTTACATAAAAGTTGACAGAACTATTCCTCTAGTTTCTTGATCCTTTGGTGGAATCGTCAAGAAAATCTTGGCTCAGGTGTTATGCAAGACAAACTGCCCTGCAAGATCCCTGTATAGCACAGGGAACTATACTCAATATCGTGTAATAACCTATAATGGAAAAGAATCTGAAAAAGAATAGATACGTATGTATAACTGAATCACTTTGCTGTACACCTGAAACTAATACAACACTGTAAAGCAACTATACTTCAGTAAAAATTTTTTAAATATTTAAAAAATATTCTGAACACTTTTATCGATTTAAAGAATGGAGATGCTTTTATTTGTAAAGTGCCGTTATTCCATTTGTCTTTCATTTGATAAAATAACATAAAGAACACAAAGGCCTCAAAACTAAGGGGAGTATTCTAAGTTGGCAATACAGATGATTAGAAATATGCTTTTATTATATAATTTGTTCCTATCAAACAGAAAACTGCAAATCTAAAAATTCCCATGTTATTCCTACACCCCAGAGGTTGGCAAACAGTTTTTCTGTAAAGGGTCAAATAGTAAATAGTTCAGGTTTTGGAGTCATACAGTCTCTGTCGTGACTACTCAACTGTGCTCTTATAACACGAAGCATCCATGATCAATGCATAAATAAATGGACATGGCTGTTTTCCAATAAAACTTTATTTACAAACACAGGTGGCAGGCTGCTCTGCCCTGTGGGCTGTGCTTTGCCAATCCCTGCTATGCCAAAAGAATGTATCCATAAACTTCCAAAGATTTCTTTTTTTTAATAAATATTATCATATCCTTTTGAGGAGACTTAAAATAAAGAATACATTAATGGATAGAAAAGAAGAAGAAGGAAATTAGATGATCCTAATGCCTAAGATACATTGATGCTGAGTTTTCAAGGGTGAGACACACAGATATGGACGCTACCATTAAGGAACTCACAGAAGTAGTAGTGAAAACAGGTCTTAATCAAATAATCAAAGAAATAAGGGAAAACTGCAAATGTGAAAATGCAGAGGTCTATAATTCTAAAAATGCCCCCTGAGCTTCCTTTAGCTAGAGACTCTTGGACAGATGTATAAGAATGAATAGGCATTTACTATTTTTTTTACTCTGTTGAAGGGAGGAAAAAAATTTAGGAAAAGGAAAATAAATAAGAAATCACCTACAGTTGCTATGAAGGGGTCATATAGTAGGAAAAAGGTACTTTTAAGAAACTTAAGGACTTCCCTGGTGGTGCGGTGGTTAAGAATCCTCCTGCCAATGAATGGGGACATGGGTTCAAGCCCTGGTCCAGGAAGATCCCACATGCCATGGAGCAACTAAGCCTGTGCACCACAACTACTGAGCCTGCACTCTAGAGCCCATGAGCCACAACTACTGAGCCCACGTGCCACAACTACTGAGCCTGCGTGCCACAGCTACTGAAGCCCGTGCGCCTAGAGCACGTGCTCTGCCACAATAGAAGCCACCGCAATGAGAAGCCTGCGAACTGCAACAACGAGTAGCCCCCACTCACCACAACTAGAGAAAACCCGCACGCAGGAACAAAGACCCAACGCAGCCCAAAATTAATTAATTAATTTTAAAAAAAGAAACTTAAATAATACCAGTATTGAAGAGAGAGAGAGACAGAGAGGGAGAGAGATTAGGAGTACATTGTGAAATGAGGTTGGAGAGGTAACAAGATCCTAAGTTATGCAAGGTTTTGTAGGTCATATTAAGAAGTTTTGGGACTTCCCTGGTGGCACGGTGGTTAAGAATCCTCCTGCCAATGCAGGGGACACGGATTTGAGCCCTGGTCCAGGAAGATCCCACATGCCGTGGAGCAGCTAAGCCTGTGCACCACAACTAGTGAGGCTGCGCTCTAGAGCCTATGAGCCACAACTACTGAGCCCACACACCGTGACTGCTGAAGCCCGTGCACTCTAGGGCCTGTGTACCGCAACTACTGAGCCTGGCATGCGTGCTGCAACTGCTGAAGCCTGTGCACCTAGAGTCCGTGCTCCACAGCAAGAGAAGCCACCACAATGAGAAGCCTGTGCACCGCAACGAAGAGTAGCCCTGGCTTACCACAACTAGAGAAAGCCCGCGTGCAGTAATGAAGACACAATGCAGCCAAAAATAAAATAAATAAAAATTTTAAAAGAAGTTTCTCTTTATTCTAAGAGCAAATGGGGATCCAGGTGATTCACATGCTCAAATCTGCACTCTGACAAGATCATTCTCACTGTGGTACAGAGGACTACATTGAAGAATGATGGGGTGTGTCACATGCTGGGGAGCAAGGGACTAAAATGGATTTTTAATTAGGATGGTGGAGGTGAATTAGTGTGTGGGGTTTGTGACATCTTCTGGAGACCTTTAGGAAGCAAAGTCAACAGAACTGGGAGATAGACTGGATATAGTATTTCAAAAATGAATAACTATGAAACAAAACCCCCATGAGTCTTAATATACCCTAAGTTGAGGATAGCAGAAATTGCTATTTGCCTAAAGAATGCCCATTCTCTCCTATTTCTTACTAATAGAACCACAGTTTTGATGTGAGTGACAACATGCTGAGACTGAAAAAATACTGACATCCCAGACTCCTTTGCAGACGGGAGAAAGGTGGGGACATGGAATAACACTCTGGTCAGTGAAATGTAAGTAGCAGCTATTGGGTGGTTTTTCTGGAAATGATTGACATGGCCAGCATGTACTCATTTGCCCCTTGACCTTCTCTTTCTTTCTGCCTGGAATGTGTATAAAGTGGATGGATCTCTAGCAGTTTCTGCCAAGTATATAAACAAAAGTGACACTTTAAGAACAAGAGACAGAGAGCTAGAAGGAAACCCCTTGATTTTTTATAATATGATGACGGTAGTATACCAGCCCTGGACTGCATATGATACATATGACAGAGCTTCTTTACGTGAGAGGAAAGTAAACTCCACCTTGTTAAAAACATTATTATTTGAAGTTTTTGTAACTTGAAGCTGACCCAGTCTCTAACTAATATAGAAGATGTTCATTAAAAATACAATGCATCCGGCTTCCCTGGTGGCACAGTGGTTGAGAGTCCGCCTGCCGATGCAGGAGACACAGGTTCGTGCCCCGGTCTGGGAAGATCCCACATAACGCGGAGCGGCTGGACCCGTGAGCCATGGCCGCTGAGCCTGTGCGTCCGGAGCCTGTGCTCCGCAACGGGAGAGGCCACTACAGTGAGAGACCCGCGTACCGCAAAAAAAAAAATGCATCAGTGCATCAGAGTCTGATTGAGTAAGTGCCTAATAGCCCAGATCTTCAAGGTGCTGTAGGTGATTCTGATATAGGTGATGTTGGTGGTTGAAGCTCTGGAATGTGGGAACCGCAGTCCTACCAACCTTTCGTCTGCCCTCCCCCACCTTTTCCACCAAGCATCACATAAGTACAAATACACTTTCTCCACAAACACATTTTCAGTAGCATCAAAAATGTATCAAAAAAACTATTCTTACCAGAAGCAAGAATAAAATGGATGGAAAACTGTTATATATGTGATAATAGAAGTATCCACTTTCAAAACACAACATTTTAGGACCTGGTAGCTGAGAACATCTCTCACTTGTATGAGTTAAGCTTATGACTCCCTGATAAATTCCCATCTCTTTAATGGAGAAATTGAAGCTTGGAAATCACACAACTAACAAATGGGAGAATCAGATTCAGATCTTTGTCTCTACTACTCCAAAGATTCAGATCTTTGTATCTATTATTATACAACATTTTCACTTCTCAGCTTTAAAATGAAAAGTTTGGTTGAAAGAGTCCTAAGATCCTTTTTAACTCTAATGTCTGATGAATCTACTATTAGAATTAGAGAAATGCAAAAATCCTCTCATGCATCTCAAAGCCACCTAAGTCCTGAGGGGGCTGTACATATAACAGATGAGACCTTCTAATACTGACAAGTCCTTCCTCATCCTCCACAAGTGACCTGGTAAAATTAGAGCTTGAAGGGTCTTTAGGCTCATGAGTCCAAATCCTTTGTTTAAAGTGAGGAAACTGAAGGCTGCTACACCGATGGTGTGCTTAAGGACACAGAGCCAGGATGGGCAGAGCTGAAGCTGGTATTTCAGTTTCCCGTTCTAAATCTCATGCCCTTTACCCTAGTCTAACATGCTGCCCAAAACATCAGGAATTTGACAGGCCTCCCTTTCCTGTTGCCAGCTGTTTGTAGACTCTCCTTTGTGGGAAGACATAACCACCAAGTCTACACACTGTTGCGGCTTCTAAGAGGCAGCTCTGGCAGGGTTTGCGTTGGGGCTGCAGTTGCCTGGTGAGCACTGTGTATCCGTAGCACAGAGGTAAGTAGCAGTGTCTGCAGCCTGGGAAGCCGTGATGGACAGGGAACTGCCTTTGATGGAGTTGTCAAGCGTGACTCGCAGTCTTCCACTAAGCTTCTCTCTCTCATTTGAACGTATTAAAATCAGGTGGGCAAAGCCTCTCCTTGAATCCTGTCTGTACCAATGTAAGGCGTCTATAGCAGTTTTATAACTGCAGTTCATGGTGGCATTTTCACCCTCGTGGATGCTCAGGGCCTGAAGATTCTCTTCTCCTTGCTGGCTATTCACCCCTAGGCAGAAACACAAGGCCAGAGGCCAGGAGTCAGTCACTGCATTTTCACTCTCTAGTGTTTGCATTTCCTTCCATAATTTGGGGGTACATTTCCCAATTAACAAGAAGATTTTGCCCCTCTGTCTTGTGGGCTCGGAACTTTGGTCACCCTCTTCCCATCGCCAAGAGCCCCAACTCACTGGCCAGTTGAAGCCACAGAATCACCAAAGACACGGTCAGGAGTTTCTCCATTCTCCTTCCTTATTGGGATCACAGGAGACTCAGCTCCGGAGCCTGAAATGAAGCCAGGTTCCTCAGTCTAGTTCTTTTTTCTGGGTATATTTATCTAGTCCCTCTGGATCCCAGAGAGAGACTCAGGCTTCTTACCCAGCCAATCAGAGGGAGCTCAATCCTGTGCTTTTAATACAAACATGTTGATTTCAACCCAAGCAAGTCTGTGGAGAGAGGGTACTGCCATCTTGTGGTGGCAACATCATCCTGCTAATAGAGCCGGCTGTGGAAGGTGAAGCGTTAGAGCTGATACAGAAGAAATTACAAAGCTAGTCTATTCTTTGCCTTTATTACACTCCAGTTCTAGCCTAGAGTAAGAAGAGATACAGCTTAATTCATGTAAAACTCAATTAAGAAAGAATATTGATGCCTGGTATTTACAGAATACCTCTGAGGAGCACTGTTAGGTTTCTTACAATCACTTCTGGTATTTTATATATGAGCTTTCTTTTCTTTTTTCTAATTTGCCTAATGCTAGAATGAGATTGTATATAAGTCAGGGTTCTTATTGGTGAGTAACAGAAACTGACTCTGGCTGAATTAAGTAAAAAAGGAATAAGTTAATTAATATTGGGTTTGCCTCAGCATCTCCAATAGGGTCAAATAACTGGAGTCAAAAGCTATTGAGGGCTTCCCTGGTGGCGCAGTGGTTGAGAGTCTACCTGCCGATGTAGGGGACACGGGTTTGTGCCCCGGTCCAGGAGGATCCCACATGCTGCGGAGCGGCTGGGCCCATGAGCCATGGCCACTGAACCTGCGCATCCGGAGCCTGTGCTCCGCTACGGGAGAGGCCACAATAGTGAGAGGCCCGCGTACCGCAAAAAAAAAAAAGCTATTGAGTCAGTCTACCAAACATTTAAAGAAGAGTTAACACTGATCCTTCTTAAACTGTTCCAAAAAATTGCAGAGGAAGGAACATCTCAGTGCTATCTGCTTCATCACTTTGGTCTTATGATCCAGCAGATCCAAAAATGATGCTTGGAGTTTCCATGGCAAATAGGATGGAGACATGGGAAACACCAACAGGAAAATTGCAGCATAGTCCACTAGTATTGGGGGCGGGGGGGAATATATGCCCTTTTCTTTAAATATTGATTCTCCTTTTAAGAAACAGCTTCTGACTTGCTAATTGACCATGGCAAAGTCTGAATATCTAACTTAGGAAAAAACTAACTTAGTGACCATGCAGCCTGAACTTCCATCATGAACCAAGTGTTGTCCAACCTACATACCTGCACTGTTGATCATGCCCAGCAGCAATCTATCATCAGGTGGAAATGATATATAAGAGACGGGGCTGAGGCATCCCCAGAAGATCCAGGTAAGCTGAATGAGTAAGCACCTCAGATTCCTTTGACACAAACTCTTCTTGTTTTGTATACTCTCCCTTAACCATGTCTATAACCTTCTGGGGAGTTCCTTATAATCAGTTAATAAGGAACAAGAAAATCAAGCCTATTTTTCATATGGATTTGCACATTATTTTGGTACCACACAAAACTAGCACTATAGCCCACTGAAGGCTGAAGATGAAGGACAATCCCTCCACATCATCAGGTGATACCTTTTGGTTATTCATGTTCTCTAGAGTGAGAGATGGCCAGAGGTAGTGATCTACAGTGATTCTTGGGCAGTTGCTAATGATTTTTCTGGTAAGAGACTTGGATGGAACAAGATCGGAAGATTAGTGCTAAGGAAATCTAGGAAAGAGGTATCTGGATGGACCTCTCAGAATGGGCACAGACTGTCAAGATAATTATGCACTATGTGGAAACTGGCCAAGGGAAATGGAAGCTCTTAATAATGGACAAAACAATGCACTCTGTAGATGTGTCAATGTCTTTCCCCAGCCACCTCGATGCTTGATCAATGATCCCATGAGCAAAGTGGCCTTGCTAGCAGGAATGGAAGATATGCATGAAGTCAAAAACATTGATTTCCCCTTACCAAGTTTGACCTAGCTAATGGTGTTGCTCAGCGACTAATCTGCCAAACTCAGAGACTAATGCTGAGCCCCTGATATGGTGTCATTCCCCAGAGAGACTGCCCAGACACCTGATGACGAGTGGATTGCATTAGACATCTTCCATGATGGAGATGACTGAGATGTGTTCTCGCAGGAGTAGACACAGATACTTGCATATGGATTTGTCTTCTTGCTCATTGTACTCTGCCAGCATCATCCTTATAAACTCACAGAATGCCTAAGTTCATCAAGGGATTGCCCACAGTATTTCTTCTGAAGAAGAAGCTATTCTCACTGCACAAGATTACAGCAGTGGGCACATGCCCATGGGATTATTTATCTTACCTCATACCCCGTCACCCAGAAGTGGCCGGCCTGTTGAAATGTAGAATGGCTTATTGATTCCATTATAGCACCAGTTGGAAAACAACTCTGTAAGAAGATGGGATTCTGTCTTATATGATGTAATATATGCTTTATAGCAGAGACTATTATATGATGTTTTCTCCCCCATACCCAGAATGCATGAGTCCAGGAATCAAGGAAGTGGCTCTGGGAGTGGACGCTCTCATGATTATTACCAGTAACCTACTAGCAGTATTTTTGCTCCCAATGTTTGTAACTTGGAGCTGTATTTGTTTGGAGGTCTTACTCTCTGAGAGGAGAAAGGCTTTCACCAGGGGACACAGCAATAATTTCACTAAATTGGAAGATAAGACAGCCATGTGGCCATTTGGGCTACATATGTCTCACAGCAAGGAATAGAAAATGAGGTTACTATACTGACTGGAGTGATTGATACCAATTACCAAGGAGGAATTAGGTAGCTGCTACACAACAGATATAAAGAGGACTATGTCTGGAACCCAGGAGATTTCCTAGGGGAGCCTCTGGGAACTTCCAAGCCTGATACTAAACGTTAATGTTAAATTACAGCAAGCAATAAAAAGACAAGATTTTTGAGTACTCAGACCCTTTGAGAATGAAGATTTGGATCACACCACTAGGGAAGTAACCTAATCCACTGAGGTTATGGCTGAGGGCAGGGAAAATATAAACTGTGTAATAAAAGAAAGAAGCCATCCATGTCAATTGCAGTATCGTGACCAAATTGGGAATCAAAGAATGTAGTAGTTTTCTATATTTTCTTTTTGCTCTTTACATGTGTGTTCCTTTGTATACATTGCCATTTTCTTCTTTCTCCTCACCATAATTATTTTATATGCAGATTGTCAGAGATTAAGTTTACAATTTAGTCTGTGTATAACAGCATTTTCAGTGAAATTTCCTTTGAATTTTAGAAGTAATTAATACAGCCAGTGATCCGTAGTGACTGCTGGGATTATGGGTCTCCTCATTTGGGGGAAATGAGAACGTCTTCGCTTGTTCAAAGGACAGCTTTAGCTTGTTAGATAGAAACATAGAGTCATTTCACCGTTGTTTGGAAGTTCAAATGTATATGGAGGGGTGTGTAGGAAAGATCAGTAACCAGAAAGATGGGGCATGCCACTTATCAATTTATTGCCTTTCAATTAGAAATCCACCCTTCATGGATTCAGAGGGTGACTCTGGACATGGACCTTGTAAACATTTCTCCTTCGCCAGCTGGCATGATGTTAAGCTTTGTCAGTAGAGGGAACGGGAAGGACACTGCAGGAAGAAGCAGCATCTCTTCCAGGTCCTGGCATGTTTTCAACACTTCTTTTTTGTTTTTATTTTTGTTTTGCGGTGAGCGGGCCTCTTACTGCTATGGCCCCTCCCGCTGCGGAGCACAGGCTCCGGACGCACAGGCCCAGCGGCCATGGCTCACGGCCCCAGCCGCTCCACGACATGTGGGATCTTCCCGGACCGGGGCACGAACCCGCGTCCCCTGCATCGGCAGGCGGACTGTCAACCACTGCGCCACCAGGGAAGCCCTTCCACACTTCTTGTTCCTGCAGTGCTTGGCCATCCTGTTGGACACCAGTGATGCTCACCTCCAGCAACATTTAATGACAGCCCCCCAGGTGGTTTCTTGGCAGGTTTCACAAGCACCCAAGCAAATTCAGCAGCACTCCCTTGCCAGCTTCCTATAAATTGTGTTGGAACCCTGGGAGGTGTTCTTCTGCCTGTCAACCTTGTTCTCTGGCACCTCAGCAAACTTCCCCATCCAGCAGGCTGCAGCCACACACTCCCCAATGAAGCCTGAGTCATTGGCTTGGTAGGAGAAGGCGGTACAAATTACAATGTGTTAGTTTCCTCAGAACTCTGGCTTAGTCCTAGAGATAACAGCGTCTCTCTACCTATGCTATTCTTATGTTCTTTAGAGTTCTTTTTACTCACTAGTAAATAACTCCCTGTTATTAGTTAATAATTCTTTATATTAAACTTTCCTTGTTCAAATTGCTGTGATGTTTCTCCTGATTGCACTTGATTTGGGTAATATGGGTCCATGAAGTGCATGAGAGGAAAGGCATTAGCTGTAGAAAGATCAGCAACCACATGTCAGGAAACAGTATCCTCCTTTTCAGGAACTGTGCTTCAGTACGTGGTGATGAGCACACGTGGGGGTGGATGCTACGGCAGAGGAGATAAAGAGGAGGGACTGCACCACTTAAGCCTGGGGAGCCCCTCTGGGCCAAGAAAAGGATTTTTATGCCATTACATAGTTTTATTTCAAAAGTATTTTTCCATGTACTAATCTATAGAATAAATACACTTACTATTTTAAAAATTAATTTAGGCATTGTAGGTAATGAGAATTTCCTTGAACAAATTTTTGAGATTAATCTATAGCTAACTGACAACTGATGGCAACTGTATCTTGAGAGAGAAACTCAGTGTCAGTCTCTAGAGAGAGAATGCCCCACTGTGGCCAAATAGGGAACTTAGAAATATTTTCAGTAACTCTTAAGGGGTTTGTGCTCTGCTTCCTTTGTAAAACCAGTTACTGTGTCCCCCAGAGCACAGTAATACACCGCTGAGTCTTCCTCTTGAGCTGATGGTTTTTTCAGGTGGAAGGATGCCTCACCCTTGTTGAGGTCAGCCGTGAAACCTCTGATACTCTCTCTTGAGGTGTGTCTCAGGAGTAACTGGAGGTGTTGTTTGGGGTAGTGTACATACCAGAAGAGCACAGGACTCCCAGAATATGAGTAGTTGCACTTCACCTGCACTGGGGACCCTTCAAAGACGGAGATGTGGTCCTCAGGCTGAGTCACTGTCTGGGCTCTTCTTCCTCCTGTAACACCAATTCTGGATCAGGGATTGGATTGTCTTGCAGACAGAGGAGAATAGTTCGTTAAACTGATTCTAAATCAGAAGACCAGAGAAAGATAGAATAAAAAGAGACTTTACTCACTGAGTGTGAATATCATCACAAGCACTGAGATGAGGGTGGGCTTCATGTCTGAGCTGTGAGGAAACAGGAAGCTCCTTTCTGCAGGTTTTTCCTGGAAACAGTTCAGCCACATGGACACCCTGACAGAGCAGTGAGTGAGTTTACACTGGCATGCAAAGTAAAAACTCTTCCTCAAAGGGCTGGCTGCTTTCTGGCTTTCTATCAAGTTCAAGTTGTGTAGCATCTTCCTCTAGAGGCCCTATCTGATACTGCAGATAATCTCGGGCTTCAGGAGGCCTTCAGTTCTGAAACAGAATGGTGAGGGATTTCCTCCACAGTTAGTAAGACAAAGTGTAATGCTGTACTAAGTGAAGAAGCATGTTACCAGAAAGGTCCAGATAGAGATATCGACGGAACATAATAGAAAGTCCAAACATACAAATTATTTATGGAAATTTAGTTATCAAAAAATAGGGAAAAGATGGTATATTCAGTAAAATATGTCTTCATGAATGGAGAGTCATCTAGAGATCAGCAACTAAATTTGGATGCATACCTTAACATCAGCTATGAAATAAATTCCAAAGAGAGATAATTAATATTTTAAATAAAATGAAATCATATTTTTATAAATTTAGGATGGTCATGAATTTTCTAAACATGAGAGTCAGAAAGAAGAAGGGAAAATATTGATAGATCAGCCTTCACAGAAATTTAAGCTTCTGTACAAGTATGTTAATGAAATGTGTAAACATTACCATATCAAGGTATTTTCCATTCATCATCATTGATTCTGACCTTCCTCACACCAGGAATGGCCCTTTAGAATTTTAGTTCTACAGGTTTTTTTGACCTAAGAATAAGGCAATTCTAGAAAGATGGTAGATTTAAAATGTCCCTGATCCCCTGTGCTTAGCCAAGGAGCTTCTGTGGAAGCCAGCCATGCTGTGCCAACAGAGCTTAAGTGAGGTGTCCCATTGAGGCTCATATAGAAATCTGGGGTCAGTAGCAGGGAACTCCAGGATGAAGAGCAGAAAACAATAGGTTGTAGAGAAAGCTTGGCATGTACAGATCAATGGACATCTAAGTAGGAAACTAGTTGTTTGGGGAAAGCCTTTCCTCTAGCCCCCAAATAGCTGAGAAGAAAGTAACAGGTAGGCTGAGTCCCAGCTGTCCTTAACGAAGAGGAGTACAAGGAGATAGGAGAGCAAAGAGATTTCCTTCTAGTTTTTCAGCAAGGTACTGGCATTGTTGCTGAGACCAGTGCCCTACTGTCTGCTACATTGCTGATGACAGGTATAGAAATACCTAGGCTTTCCACGCTCACAACATTGCCTCCACTTAAAGTGCCCCAGTAATCAGACATGTCAGGAAGGAGTAAAGAAAGGGAAAGGACACCTCAGAGAAAAATAAGGGCTTCATCTGGGGAAAATATAGTCTGAAAAAATTATCAGAGTCAGTGACACAATTTCCCTAGCCAAAAATCAGGACACATAGTTTGACAGTGATCAAGAATTCATTTACAAGGAAGCTCTCACAAAGAAAGAATATCTCACTCAATGCATTGTTTATTTATTGAATCTCTTAGAAGAAAACATAGGAAAAATACTCTTTGACATAAATCACAGCAAGATCTTTAATGACCCACCTCCTAGACTAATGAAAATAAAAACAAAAATAAACAAATTGGACCTAATTAAACTTAAAAGCTTTTGCACAAAATCTGCAGATTCGGTGCCATGTGTATCAAAATTCCAATGACATTTTTTACAATTCTAAAATTCATATGGTATCGCAAAGGACCCCAAATAGCCAAAGTAATCTTGAGCAAGTAGAACAAAGTGGGAGGCATTTCAATTCCTGATTTCAAAATATAATACAGGGCTTCCCTGGTGGCGCGGTGGTTGAGAGTCCACCAGCCGATGCAAGGGACACGGGTTCATGCCCCAGTCCGGGAAGATCCCACATGCCGCAGAGCGGCTGGGCCCGTGAGCCATGGCCGCTGGGCCTGTGCATCCGGAGCCTGTGCTCCGCAAGGGGAGAGGACACAACAGTGAGAGGCCCGCGTACCGCAAATAAAAATAATAATAATACAAAACTTTTGTAATCAAAACAGTATGGTACTGGCATAAAAACAGACTTACAGGCCAATGGAACAGAAGACTCCGAATTATTATTTGTGATTTGATTCATATGATATGCTTAAAAAAACTGCCCTCCAAAATATTGTAAAAAGTTTACACACACAGAAGTCAAGCCTCCCGGAATTCAAAATTTCATAATTTCTAGTGGCAGAAAAATGAGTCATTCAAAATGTTGAGCCTGAATAGCTGCCTCAAAATAAACTAACAAACAAAAATTAAGAAAAATACAAAGCCTTAAACCTCAACCTCTCTACCCATGCACACACACACACGCGTGCGCAAATTTAAAGATTTAAAGACAAAATTAATCTGAGAAAAACTAAAGAAAATATGAGATAAAATTTTATCATTTTAGAGTGCTACAGATTTTTAAGCATGAAATATAACTCAGAGTCCATAAAAGAAATTTTTCAAAAATTTACTACCTACTATTTTTAAAATTCTGCCTGCCAAACAATCAAGACCATAAACAAAGTCAAAAAGGTTAATTAAACTTTTTTAAAAGACACGTATATGTGACAGTCTTATGACAACTTTCTTAACATAGAGAATGTTCTTTAAAATCTATATTTAAATGACTATAACACAGTAGGAGATGGGAAGATATATGAATAGACAATTTATACAAAAATATATAAATGACTTTGAAATGAAGCTCCATCTCATTCATAAATTTTAAATTATTGATTTTTGTAAAAAAAGCCTAACTGATAAGCAACAGTCCAGAACCTTAGTAATACACAAGGTTTGGGGAAAATAGATATTCTGCCTAATCATGACTATTGTGGTAAAACTTATCTAGAAGAAAATTTAGTTGAATCATATAGACTATGAGTATGCTACTTTCTTGAATAATAATTTTTTCCTTGAAGTGAATAGTTAATTATTACATTTTAAATTTTTCATTATTTTGGCTTACGTACTTATATGTGCTGTTGCTCAATTCATCAATGGCTAACTTCCAATTTTCTGCTGGGTTTGGGAAATGATCACTGCTTGTTACACAGGCACTGGTAGAGAACATGGGTAGTCTGCTGCTTATATATTTTCAGTCTTCCTATTTTCAGCCTTCACTCCCTGAATGCCCTCAAAACACACACAGCACCATCCACCCTAATTATTCAAGTGTAATTAATGCTTCAGGTTTCTAAACCCTTCCACAGGGGTACAGCACACTTCCAAGTGCTGCTTGTTTCTTCTTACATTGGCCCCAACTCTCATTGTTTATGTGACTTTACCTTGAAATTACTTTGGCCCTGGATGAGGAACTATTGATGTCAGACTCTTTTTTCAAAATCACTAATGAAGAGTTGGGTATGGGGAATATTCACTTCTTGTTCTTATTCTCTAGAAATTTGTATGAGTTTTGTATCAACCAGAGACTGAGGGACAAACCACCATAGACTGTGCCACAGAGTGGATCAAATGGAGAGACACTCAGCCTCCAGGCCCCTTGTTGCCACTCAAAGAGTTTGCGCTTAGTTACCCCTGCGGTTCCCATCACTGTGTCACTCAGAGCACAGTAGTACACAGCCGAATCTGAATCTTGGACTGAGGCTTTCTCCAAGTGGAAGGATTTTGATTCTTTGTGGTATGTGGCTTCAAAGTCTTTATTGGTTCTCTTCTCATTGTCCTTCATGGCTTTCAGAAGGACCTGTGGACCTTCTCCAGGATATTGAACATACCAGAAAGTAGTGGGGTACCCAGTGGTTGAATAAGTGCAATTTATGGTCAAGGCAGCCCCTTCTGGAAGAGTCATTTGGCCATCCATCTGGGTCACTGAGTCTTCACGGGTTTGTCCTGGGGAAAAATAAAAGAGTTGTGTATCAATTGGGGCATAAAGCTCTGGGATAAAATTATGATTAAAGGTTTTATTGACATAACAGAAGAAAGAATCCAAATTTTTAGAGGCATTTTGCTTACCAAGCACTAAGAGTATCACAGTCACTAAGCCTGGAGAAGAGTTCATCTCTAGAGTGTCTCCTGAATAATGTCCTTGACTCTTCACATGAAGAAATATTGAAGTCACTGTGAAGTGATAAACCTAAGCCTAGTTTCAGACAGGAAATGTGTTTGTGTTAGGAAACTGCACCCCCTGGTGGAAAGACACTGAAATGGGATGCACGTTTCCTGGTCTCCTCAAGTCAGAAAAATGTTATCCTTGACTTTATTCATGAGGTACATGCCAGTCTTCAGGTGGTGCTTGGAAATCTGATCAAGAGCTGTCATAACTTCGCAGGTCTGTTTTGCTCTTAGGACCCTGCCTGACATGGAAGTTCTTTAACAGAGCATCCCAGGTATTTCTGCAGCTGAGAAGATATCAGTTTTCTTAAGCACTTTATATAGTACTTTATATTCTCAGGTATCCATGGTGGGCCAGCCTATAATCCACTGAATGTAGAAAAGAATCTGAGGTTGATTACAGAGGACGTAATAAGAAGCCAAATCAGTACTGAGTGAATCTCTGTGTTTCAGCATTGTACCCCAATTTATAGAGCAACAGTGACTGACCTGTATTACATGCTCACTAAATATTTGTTATACCAAACAAAACTAATGAATCAAGGGTCACTGATTGAGGAATCACTACTACTTGAAATATAATATTTTATCGGTCCCAAAATAATATCTGTTTAATAAAATCTTTTCAGAGGAAAAAGCCACACTATCTTATCAATAGTCAAGGAATCCTGAATTTCAGAATCATTATAATGTGAAAACAAAAGAAATATCATAATTGAAATGATCAAATCCTTATAGAATGGTCTGAGATCAATGTCTTATTCTCCTACTATTTTCTTGACTCCAAGATAAAAGGGTTGGCCTATGTGAATCAGACAAGTACTAATCTTATACTCTTAGTGAATAACCTCAAGGATGCTCTCTGTTACCATCCATCTGCCATATTTTATTGCCAAACTTTAATCGAATAATTTTCCTCCACTGGGTTAAGAACTCTAAAGATGTGGATTTGTTTCAAAAGCCTCGAGCATGAGTTAGGACTCTCTTTTTTCCCAGCTTTTCAAATTATTAAAGACACAGCTGATATTCATACAACAGCTAATAAAAGAATCAATGTGTAAGTGATTTAAAATTACAGATTCTGGGATCCCACAACTAACTTCATGAATCATACTTTCCAGGATTGAGACCCACAACTGTTTAATTTTTTTTTTTCCCTTGGCCCTGCTGCACAGCTTGTAGGCTCTTAGGTCCCCACCCAGGGATTGAATCCGGGCTCTCAGCAGTGAAAGTGCGGAGTCCTAACCACTGGACTGCCAGGGAATTCCCACAAGTGTGTAATTTTTTAAAGTTCCCAGATGGTTTTGTTGCAGCCAGTCTGATGCCAGTTTATAAGATTTCATTTGTGATCAGTGTCCTAGACCGAGATGGTCATCAAAGATCAGGGAGTAGGACTTCCCTGGTGGCGCAGTGGTTGAGCGTCCGCCTGCCGATGCAGGGGACACGGGTTCGTGCCTTAGTCCGGGAAGATCCCACATGCCGCGGAGCGGCTGGGCCCGTGAGCCATGGCCGCTGGGCCTGTACGTCCGGAGCCTGTGCTCCACAACGACAGAGGCCACAACAATGAGAGGTCCGAGTAACGCAAAAAAAAAAAAAAGGTAAGATTTTTTGAGTTAAAAATTTTTAAGACTTTTAAAATGATTTTTATTGGAGTATAGTAGATTTACAATGTTGTGTTAGTTTCTGCTGTACAGCAGAGTGAATCAGTTATACATGTACATATATCCACTCTTTTTAGATTCTATTCCCATGTAAATCATTACACTCTTTTTTAGATTCTATTCCCATGTAAGTCTATTCCCATGTAAGTATTCAGTAGAGTTCCCTATGCTATACAGTAGGTTCTTATTAGTTATCTATTTTATATATAGTAGTGTTAAATGTCAATCCCAATCTCCCAATTTATTCCTCCTCCCCATTTCCCCCTTGGTAACCATAAGTTTGTTTTCTACATCTGTGACTCTACTTCCGTTTTGTAAATAGGTTCATTTGTACCATTTTTTTTAGATTGAACATATAAGCAATATCATATAATATTTATCTTTCTCTGTCTGACTTACTTCACTCAGTATGACAATCTCTAGGTCCATCCATGTTGCTGCAAATGGCATTATTTCATTCTTTTTTATGGCTGAGTAATGTTCCATTGTATGTATGTACCACATCTTCTTTATCTATTCCTCCATTGGTGAACATTTAGGTTGCTTCCATGTCCTGGCTATTGTAAATAGAGCTGCAATGAACACTGGGGTGCATATGTCTTCCTGATTTATGGTTTTCTCTGGATATATGCCCAGAAGTGAGATTGCTGGATCATATGATAGTTTTATTTTTAGTTTTTTAAGGAACCTCCATACTGTTCTCCATAGTAGCTGTATCAATTTACATTCCCACCAGCAGTGTAGGAGGGTTCCCTTTTCTCCACACCCTCACCAGCATTTATTGTTTGCAGATTTTTGGATGAAGGCCATTCTGATCAGTGTGAGGTGATACCTCATTGTAGTTTTTGTTTTGTTTTGTTTTTTGTGGTACGTGGGCCCCTCACTGTTGTGGCCTCTCCTGTTGTGGACCACAGGCTCTGGACGCGCAGGCTCAGCAGCCATGGCTCACGGGCCCAGCCGCTCCGTGGCATGTGGGATCTTCCTGGACCGGGGCACGAACCTGTGTCCCCTGCATCGGCAGGCGGATTCTCAACCACTGCCCCACCAGGGAAGCCCCCCTCATTGTAGTTTTGATCTGCATTTCCCTAATAATTAATGATGTTGAGCATCTTTTCATGTGCCTCTTGGCCATGTGTATGTCTTCTTTGGAGAAATGTCTATTGAGATCTTCCACCCATTTTTTTGACTGGGATGTTTGGTTTTTTGACATTGAGCTGCATGAGCTGTTTGTATATATTGGAGAATAAGCCCTTGTTTGTGCATTCATTGGCAAATATTTTCTCCCATTCTGTGGCTTGTCTTTTCATTTTGTTTACGGTTTCCTTTGCTGTGCAAAAGCTTTTAAGTTTCATTAGGTTTCACTTGTATATTTTTGGTTTTATTTTCATTACTCTAGGAGGTGGACCAAAAAAGGTCTTGCTGTGATTTATGTCAGAGAGTGTTCTGCCTATGTTTTCCTCTAAGAGTTTTATAGTATTTGGTCTTACATTTAGATCTTTATTTTCATGTATGGTGTTAGAGACTGTTCTAATTTCATCCTTTTACACGTAGCTGTCCAATTTTTCCAGCACCACTTAATGAAGGGACTGTAAGACATTCCTTTTAAGATTTCTACTCTACACAAGTGCTTTTGAAA
The DNA here is from genome assembly GCF_951394435.1 of Stenella coeruleoalba. NCBI lineage: Eukaryota > Metazoa > Chordata > Mammalia > Artiodactyla > Delphinidae > Stenella > Stenella coeruleoalba. The sequence goes on from NC_137147.1 coordinate 74,846,886, forward strand.
TGCAAATATAAGAGGCAGTTACAATACAAGATCACTTAGCAACCACCCATTACCATTCAAATTTTAAGACACTGAGAAAATGGGATTAGAGGTAGAAGGAGGAAATTTGAGGGAAGGAGTATTTGGGATTGTGTAACACTGATTGAAAAAGAGGGCCTGGAGGTTTCCAAAATGTGCCACATGATGGCAAAAATACTTTTGAAGGAGTGGTGCAGTGAAGGGCAAGAGCAGAGAAACAAGATAATTCATACTCTGCTTCTCACAATGTCCTTTTAAGAGCCACTAATTATTGATCTTTTTGTGGATAAGACTGATGGGAGGCAGGTAAAGCTTACATTATGGTAATCGAGCTGTTCCATGCTAGAGGTGTTAATAAGACAGAATTAGGATTAGCACAAAGTTTGTGACATATCAGGCACCTTAGAAAGTAAACAAGTGTACCATTAACTCAGCTAACAAAACTAAATTAAATGACTTCATTAAACGGTGTAAAACCGCATAATATTCAAAAAGAGGAAAATCACAGAGATTTCACAACCTTCCTTATTCAAAACAATACCTGTAATGTAATATATATTCAATAAATATTTAATGAACAAATTGAAAATCAAAAAATTCACGCATATTTTTACTAATTTTTGAATCAGATGTCTCTGAATTTCCTTAGTCAATTCTTCTAGCTCATTCTAATCACTAAATGGGCAAGGATTTTATGTGGCTATTTTTTGTCTTCAATAAAAAATTTGAACCCAGATTTTCAGGGATAAGGTTGTTTTTGATGAATGATAGCTCTAGACCTGGTCTACGAACCCAGAGAAATATGTTCTTAGAAGGAGTGTTTTCCCTCTAACCCTACACCTGTGCTGCCACAGCCCTAACCACTTCCTGTCTGTGAAGGCAATTCCCTGCCCTGGTCCCTATAGCAGGCAGATGTATCAAGCAGAGCCCTGGGTTTTGGTATACCTGCCTCCAACACGCCTCTCACTGTGCGCTCACTCAGTGCACAGAAATACACTGCAGAGTCCTCCAGCTGTGAAGCTGAGATGGCAAGTTTGATGGATTTGTTTGCCTTCTGGAAATTCAGTGAGTAGCGACCTTCTGTTGCATTTTGCTGGTTATAAGAGTCCTGACGAATAAGGAGAATCATCGCCCCACTGCTGGGCTGCTTGTACCAGTATAGACTATAAGTGAACTCATTTGTGTCATATATGCAATCCAGGGTCACAACCTCCTTCTCCTGGACTAATATTACTGGTTGGTCTTGAGTTACCTTCTGGGCAATACTGGATCCTAAAGAAAAAAAAAGCAGAATCAGAAGTTTAAGAATAAGTACTGTGGAACAAAGAAATTCTATTTTACACTCTACTGCCCCTTCTTCCCAGGGTGCCCATAAACCACCTGTTCCCCCAGTCCTTAGGTCCTAGAGGGGTACAATCCCACTGGGGCCATCCTTACCTAGCCACAGTGAAGCCATGACCACCTTCAGAAGGCTGGAGAGAAGCATGTTTGAGGTCTTCCTCTACATGGAAAGTGTCTTCTTCAATTTCAAGGCTCTGCAAGGTGAGGTGAGCCTGACAGGGTGAGGGAAGAATTGCTGAGCTATGTGTTGCTGCTGCCCCGCAACAGGAAACAGGGGTTTCCTGGAGGAGCAGGTTGATGTGGGTCATGTCAGCTTCTCTATGGACTAGGTGAGAGTCTCACTCAACCCAGACTTCCATTTGCATTAACCAGCTCTTCAACTGATAGCAATTACATCTGAAAATAAACACGAGGTAAATTTGTTATTGAAAGGGAGATTGATGATTCGACCAACTGCTGTGTTTAGTCGTTGCGTCTGCGATGGAACTTATTTTAAAATACTACATATAATGGATTATGGAAACAACCTAAGATGTAATGATCATGTATCCTTACACCTATGTATGCTTTTCTTTCACCTAAGGTAGAAATAAATCACTTTATGATAAGAAGGCAGATCTCTTTAGACTAATTACTGCAGCTTTTTCAACCTATATATTGATATAGCAATCAATATAATTATTCACCACAACATCTGTTTAGTTACCTATCTTGAGACCTAATAGCAGGAGAAAAGATAATCTCCCTTTGCAGAAGACTAGAATGAAGCTTGCAGACATGGAGTCCTGTCACAGAGGTCCCCTTCTCTTCTCTATTAGTTTTGACATCCCAGCTCTGTTCAGAAAGGCCAAAATAGATGCCAGAGTTTGGTCATTAGGTTATCAAACCGTTGAATTTATATTTTTCCCATTAACTCAATTGGGACCCTAAAAGAGCCACAAGAAGCCCCTATATTCTGTGCGCCCAGCTCTAAAGGGAATATATTGTAGGTGACATCATACACCTCCATAAGACAGCTGATCGTAAGTTCACCACTGATTGTAATAAACCTTTCTTTGTGTATGAATGTAAAAGGAAAGTCATGCCTAAGGATATTACTAAACAACATGGCAAACAACAAAGACCCATTGCCTATCATGGCCTACCCCTTAAAGTTCAACAAAACTTATACTCCTTGTCTCAAAGTAATTACAGCCTTGGCTACATTGGTTGAAGCATCTTCAGATCTTGCTCCGGAATCTCCATTTAAATCTGATGGTACGACATACAGTACAAATTGTTCTCCAATCTAAAACACTCAAACTTTGTCTACCAGTTAGTTGACTAATCATAAAAGATTAATTTCTCACATATTATTCAACTTTGTTACACTTCTCAATTAAAGGATCTCATGATTGTACTTCTGTTATTTAAAATGCCTCATGCCCGGAACAGGTCTTTTGGACACTCTCATACAAAATTCTGAATTGACATGTTTTTAAAATAATCTTACTTTAAATATTGAAAAGAAAAAATACCAAGCTGGTTATGCAATAGCTACTCTAAACTCCCTTTAAATCCAATCATTAGCAGGAGTAAAATTAACTCAAGTAGCTGAACGTGTGGATCTCTCTTGGATATATTAAATTACAAAATGTATACATATAGTGTTAGTTATATATATTTTTTTTATTTGCGGTACGCAGGCCTCTCACTGTTGTGGCCTCTCCCATTGCGGGGCACAGGTTCCGGACGCGCAGGCTCAGCGGCCATGGCTCACGGGCCCAGCTGCTCCGCGGCATGTGGGATCTTCCCGGACCAGGGCACGAACCCGCGTCCCCTGCATCGGCAGGCAGACTCTCAACCACTGCGCCACCAGGGAAGCCCCAAGAACCTTCTTAAGTACAGGTTAAGACTAAGCAGATAGGTCAATTAAATGGAATAGCAAATCAATAATTAAGCCTAATTGTATATGGAAATTTAGTATATGTTAAAGACAGTATCTCAAATCAGTGGGGAGGAATGAGTTCTCAGTGAGTATATTGTGACAAGTGTGTTAGTGAGAGTGTCCCATTTTATTCTACTTAAAAATTTTTTTTCTTTATTTGTATTGTATTGTATTGTATTATTTTTGGCTGTGCTTGCAAGGCATGTGGGATCTATTTCCCTGACCAGGAATTGAACCCATGCCCCCTACAGTGGAAGTGCAGAGTCCTGACTACTGGACTGCCAGGGCATTCCCTGTCCCATTTTAGACCAGGAGACTTTAAACTGGGATTCCTATACGCTTGAAATTATATGAAGGTTTGCCAAGGTTTATGCAGGCATAGATAATTCTAATGGAATCTAGTCATGTGTGTGTGTGTGTGTGTGTGTGTGCGTGTGTGTGTGTATGGGTTTGTGTATTAGAATTTTTTTCCCTAAAACTGCTTTAGAACATGCTTGAGATCCAGATACCATGCTGCCTCTTTCCCATTTCACTTTCCACTCTTAACTTTCCCTTAAAAAAACCTCCACCATCCTGAATCTTACTATGATACATTGCTCCAGAGTCTAAAATCTCCTGGGTACCAAAGAAGTAAGCAATTCATTGGCTCCTGGCTTCTGAGGGAAAGTCCTGAACAGCTAGGCAAGAAATATTGCAAGACAGGGAGGTGTTTTAACTAGGCAGCAACCTCGAGACAAGATTCCTTGATCTTATCTATCTATCTAAGTATCTATCTCTCTGTCTATGTATCTGTCATCTTAGAATTCAGAAATGAATTGGTGGTCACTGAAACCCATCGTGTAACATCATTGTTTGAATTGAAAAACAAAGTCAAACTTTTTATGAGAAAAAAATAAATCTTATGTGGCAGGTTTGTTTGACAATGTGGGGTATGGGAGAAACAGAAGAATTAAGGAGGAGTCCCTAGATTTCTGGTAAGGTGAATTATATTGCCATTTTTTTTTTGAGATGGAAAAGAGTGAAGGAAGAACTTATGGGGGGAAATCAGGCCTTATGTTAAGGATATGTTAGATGCCAATTAGATATCCAGTGTAGATGTGACATAGATTACAGTATATATGAGCCTGGCTTTCAATAGAGAAGGTTGGGATGAAAATGTAAATTTGTGTGTCATCAATGTATAAATAGTAATTAAAGCCATATCCCTAGATGAGATTGTAGGGGAGCTAAAGCTTTACCTGTTCCCTCTTAGGTTCTCCATCTGGACCTGAGAAGTAAGTTGACATACAACAGGTTAACAGGAGAAAAGCATAGAGATTTTATTTAATAATTTTTACATGTACATAGGGGTCCTCATAGAAAAATGAAGACCCAAAGTGGCTAGGCTTAAGTGCTTTTATACTAGTGGCCTGTTTTGGGGTGGCATGTCCTGAACCCCTCCAAGATCATTTGAAGAGAATAAATGTTTGAGGACTGAGCTCTGAGAAAACACAACATGTAGACACCAGCAAGAGGAGGAAGATGTAGGAAAAGGAGACTGAGCAGGAGCGGTTTGCAAGGAAGAAGGCAAACCAGGAGAATGTGGAGTTCCAGGATCCAGGCAAAGATGGTGTTTCAGGGAGAGAGTAGCCATAACGCCACATTCTTCGAAGACACTCAATAAGATAAGGAATGGTAATGCATCATTGGATTTGTGGATATAAAACTCACTGGTGGACTTCCCTGGTGGTGCAGTGGTAGAGAATCCGCCTGCCAATGCAGGGGACACGGGTTCGAGCCCTGGTCTGGGAGGATCCCACATGCCACGGAGCAACTAGGCCCGTGAGCCACAACTACTGAGCCTGCGCGTCTGGAGCCTGTGCTCCGCAACAAGAGAGGCCACGATAGTGAGAGGCCCACGCACTGCGATGAAGAGTGGCCCCCACTTGCTGCAACTAGAGAAAGCCCTCGCACAGAAACGAAGACCCAATACAGCCATAAATAAATAAATAAATAAAATTTAAAACTCACTGGTGACCTCAGCAAGAGTGATTTCAACGGAATGGTAGGGATGAAAATCTGACTGTAGTGGGTTCAAGTAAGAAAGGTGTTAGGGAGTAGAGATGATACATTGAGAATACTTTTTGGAAATGTTTTTTATTGTGGTAGAAGTCACATAATATAAAACATACTATTTTAACCGTATTTAACTGTACAGTTCAGTGGCACTAAGTACATTCACATCGTTGTGCAGCTCCCACCATCATCCATCTGCGGAATTTTTCACCTTCCTAAACTGAAACTCTGTCCGCACTAAACACTAACTCCCCATTCCCGAGACACAAGGAGCAAAAAGACTATAACCTGTTTTTACCCACTGAAACACTAATTCCAGTTCTAGGATGCTGTTCTAATAAAATGATGAGAAATTCAAATTCAAATTTTTATTTAAAGGCGTATACCATAATGCTATTTAAAATGATGAAAAACTGGAAATAAATAATCAAGATATCCCCAAACAGGAAAATTATAAAGTTAAGTGTGGTATATCTATGGTGTAGAATAGTAGAGTAATCAATTCAAAGTATGAATACAAGGTATTTTTAAGTGAGTATATCTATGACAAAACTGAGTGTTAATAAAAAGGACATAAAATTGTCTCTATAATATGATGTAACAACGTGCAAAATTGTGAAAAAGATAGAAATAAGTAAAAATAATGAGTGCTTGTCTATGTGGCAGAGTTGTGGATGTTTTCAGTATTTTTCTAATTTTTTCCCATCAGAAATTCATAAAACATACATAGGATTAACCTGGTTCATATTTACTATAATGAAGGTAGACCAGTGATGATCTGTATCTACATCACTCTAGTTATTTTGACTGAAAAATGCTTCTCAGCACCATAAATTCAGCTCATAAAATAGTACAAAACCAAAAGGCTCCCCCCCACCTTCTTCTGTATTAATTATGGATCTATTTGTTGTAAATGACAGAATCTCAACTCATGCTGGCTTGTTCCCAATGAGAGTATTTTGACTTTTGCCATTCCAGGCAGAGCTGGATATATAGGCTCTGATGATGCTCTCAGATCTGTCTTTCTTCATATCTCTGCATTGTCTTTCTCTATATTTTAGGCTAAGGTGTGAATGATGTTCCCTAAAATGGTCCAGTGATTAACTTCCACAGCTCACAATGATATGGCAGCTCTACCGTGTCGAAAAAAACTCGAAAACCACAGATACCCACTTAAATGAATCTCTCTGCAAAGCAGATGTGTTCATGGCTTGCATCTTTGTGCTTACCCTCTTTTCTACAATGGTTTCTAGTTCTGAGAGTCTGTGAACCTATTCTAATAACTCTTTCAAATTTCAGTGTTAATGATAGATTAAAGCAAATCTTGAATAGTCTCTTTTGGACAAATCTTCTCTGTCCATGGTCTATTCTTATTTCCCCTCCCTTTCTCTTAAATTGTTCTTGGTCTATGCCACCATTCAAGACCCTAAATATAGCATTACCCAACATTCAGCACCAAGAAAACTTTTCCTTGTTGAAACGATGGTGAGTGGGACTATTCTAAATCTATGGGTTGCTTTTCTGGGATGGATCATAGACATTTGATGAAAGTAAAATGTACAAACTTTGACTGGAAGTTTCCACATCTCTCACTTCATCCATCACTGAGTGTTACAGAAAGTCTTTTATTCAATAAAATAATTTCTCTTCCTCACTCTTCTCAGTTTCTACTTTTGAAGAAAGTCTCTCTCTTTCTGAATGATGTGGATATAAACTAAATCACCAAACGGTGGAATAACAATTTTAGTTTTACTACAGTGTTGTTGTCTATTTTTTATGTGCTCACTTGATTCTCAACCCTGCACCATTTAATAGAAAAATGGAGCTATAAGACCCCTAAAAATTTAGTATATTGCTGCCTGAAGGAATATCCTTTTTTAAGTACATCAAACCATGCTCTTCTAAGAGTGAGCCAAATTAGACAACAAACATGTTTGTGATGATAAAAGGCACAGTGGGGGTAAATTAGAAATTAGCCTTAATGTTGACTATCTGTCTGGCTTATCCTTATGGCAACTCAGTACCCTGAAGAGCAGGGAAGTAGATGGGAACATATCTAAACTATACCAGTACAAGTACTGAGGAGGGCAAAATCTCACATGAATTCAGGAGTTATTTTCAGTGAAAATCATGCAAGGGTTTTTGCAGCCAGATGAAGAGAATAAAGTACAAAGCAATGCAGAATGTAGTTATTTTTATTTGTTTGGTCTGTATTATTTGATTTAAAAGTTTGTCCTTTACGGGAGGTTAATGAATGCAGAGAAGCTATTAGTCTCCCCCTACGTCTAAACAAAACTCATGCCGCAAAGTGATCATTAAAGTGCAACACATTGGGAAAGTGTTTAGATTTTTCCTTTCCTGCAATATGGCGATTAGTTGGTGGTAGAATTGCTCAGGGAAAACGAAATTTATTTGTTTATTGAATCAATCATTATGGAAATGCAGTTTTTCTATACATTTAGAAGTGTGCTTGTAAAAGTAAAACTTTGATATTATCTACCAGTTTAAATTTAGATTAATAGCTCATTCTAAAAAACAATTTCAAGATATTCCTTAATGTTGCTTATGCTAAAGACAGGTAATCTCATGACATGTTGTATTTTTATCTGGAAAGAAACCCAGTTCTGAGCTGTGTGTGGCCCTCTTGGGTGAACTACTGCCTCAAGCTAACATTTCATATTATCTCACAGTACCATCCAATAAAAATTGTCCCTTTCAGTAATATTAAAAACTTTTAATTTCCTAAACTCTTCTTGCTTATTGTTTCTTGATCTTTGCTCTTAATAAGTTTACCCTGCTTGGAATGTGTTCTCCTACCATTGCCCTCACTTAAATTCCTACACATGCGTCAAGTAAAAATTCAAAATCCAATTTCCATGAATTTGGAAGTGATTTTTTTTTGTAATCTGTGGTGAATTTTACAAGCTTTTTGGTTGTTCAGTTCTTTCACGGTATTTTCCCTCATTTAAAACTTAAAATTCTTAGTTTGGTGCAAAATCATATTGTTTTGTAATCGTTTCTGCAAATCACTGGAAAATGGACATTCCACTTTTCTTTGACTAGTTCCTGTAATGAGGAATATTTTACACGTCAAAGCAGTCTGTTTTGTTTTGAAAAGCCTCTAATTGTTCATTTTTCTTATAGGGAGCTGAAATTAGTTTCCATACAAATTCTAACCATTGGCTATAAATTTGCCTGTATATATGGGTATAAATATTATCAGCCATTCATTCTTTCAACATTGTTCAGTGAATGCGTATTGGTAAAAAAAAAATTGGTATCTTCATAAAGCTTAAATCTAATGAGAGAGATATTCCTATGACTGTTAGGTAGTAAGCTCTTTGTGTACAAGCATCATTCGTAAAATATTTTTATATTGCCTAACGAAGTGTGCAGAAAGGAGGAAACAGAACAACTTCAGGTATGAATTCTGAGAAACATCATCTTGTGTGAAAGTGAGTGCCTCCTTCTGTGGGGTTGTGAACAGACTGAACGTGGGCGGGGTACCCATGATTACAGAGTAGAAGGTGGAGTCTGAGCCTATGACCTGCACAGAGATATGTTCTTCTTAATGGTTGGAACTCTCACTCTTGCTGCGTGTGTGGCTGTGTTAAAAATAGTAACCTCTCCCTCCTGGCACTTGTGGACTGGGGATGCTGCTCCACTTTCTGTGGGCTCTCTTCCCTGTTCAGAGAGAGGAACAGACACAGAATACTAGACATCAACTCTCCACTTATTCAGTGATTCATTTCATTTTTTCCAACTTTCCTGGAAACAAGCAAGCAAAATTTACTTTGAAAGGACTAAAACAAGACCTGAATAAATGAAGAGGCATATAATATTCTTGGGTAGGAAAACATAATATCCTAAAATGTCAGTTTCCAATGTGATTCCAACCAGAATCCCATTTGTTTGAACCAAACTGAATAAGTGAGAACAAATACCTTGGAATTGTCAACTATATTTTGGAAAAGAATATTAAGATTGGGTTTTCTTTTTATGACATAAAAACTTACTCTGAACAAAACAGTACAGTATAGGCACAGCCTGCTCAGGTGACACTGACAAGAAACCACCCACCAGCCTCAAGACCACTGAGAGCACTGAAATTAAGAAAACAAGTCTTTCCTTTGCAAAAGAATAAAGAAAGAGAAAAGAAATCTAAGATGCCCATGAGAACCAGACACTTTCAGGATTCTGTATTCTCTGTACTGTTTGCCTTCACAGAACATGCCAACATCCTGAAAATAACATAGGCTGAGACCCTGAGTCTTTAAGCTACTAAGTCTCAGGAGATTTGTGTTCAGCTCCCACTGTAGTCTTAGTCACTGTGTCACTCAGAGCACAGAAGTACTTGGCTGAGTCTTTCCAATGGGCTGATGTTTTCCTCAGGTGGAAGGACTTCTCACTCCGCCTAAATTCAGCCTCAAAACCTTTGATACCTGAGACAAGGCTGTTTCCAGATGTGTACTTCAGGAGAAGCTGGAGTCCTTGATTGGGGTACTGCATGTACCAGAAGAAATAGGATGAAGAAGAAGATGAGTAGCTGCACCTCAGCTCCAGACGGGCTCCTTCAGAGACAGTGATGTGGCCGTCAGGCTGGGTCACCGACTGGGCTCCGGCTCCTCCTGAAACATCAATGCTGAATCAATGAACTCAGCCAGAACAAAAAGTCTCTGTTCAAAGTCAGTCCAAAGCAATGTTCCATGTGTGGACAAGAGAGTAAAATGGAACAGTACTCACTCAGGAACAGGAGCACCTCAAGCATCAAGGTGAACACCAGGGTCATGGCAGAGCAGTGAGGAGGCAGTGAGCTCCTTTCTGGGAGATTCTCCACAAACAAAAGTCTGATGACTGGTGGACTTGAACCCAGGTTGCTGTGAGGTTGAGAAGGAATGACACAGGATTTAGATTTTTGATGGACGTTGTAAGGTGTGTTGGGAGAGAGGCTGTCTTAACAAGACTGCCTGCCTCTGGCGTCTTAGATGCTTTACATGTCATTGTGCAAAAAGTGGTGTCAGAATATCTCTTTAAACTGTAGGGAAGGAAGGTTTTTGTGCGATTTTTCTGATCTTATATAGAAAAATCATTTCCAGTTTACACAACAGCCCCCTCTATTGGTCAGATAGAGAAAGAAAGAGCAGTTCACAATTTTTGTGAACCTTCCTCACCTCCTTCCTGCCAGGAACACAAAAGTCTCCGAAAGGAGTGGCAAGCACTACAGAAAGTGGCTGCTCTGAATGTGGTCTGCAGGTGAGTAGCATCTGCATCACCGGGGAGCTATTCTGAATGCAGAAGCTCAGGCCCTACCCAGACTTCCTGAGTCAGAATCTGCATTTTAATAAGATTCCTGCGCACATTAGAATTTGAGAAACACTTGTCTAGATGAAGGAGGTAAAAAAGTACCTTTTGGATTTAATAATAAAGAGATCATTCGTATTTCTGAGAAAAAATAGATTGGTTACAGGAGAGGCATGTATGAGTTTGGAGGAATATTAAATATTTTTTCAGAGGAGCATGCTTGAATATTTTAAATGATGGGAAGAAATCAGTAGCAAGAAAGTCCTGAAGAACCAGACCATAGAGTTTGGACGATCAGTGGGCTGAGGTGCCAGAGAAGTCAAAGTGAATGGAGTGGGTGAAGCGTTTGGACAGAGGCACACTATTTAAAAGGAAGAGAGATATCTTTTTTATTATTAGGGGAGGGAAAGTGAATTATATGTGTAAAAGCAGGAATGTTTCATGTGGAAAGCAGAAGGTTGAGGAAGATTCATTTAATGATATGAGTTGTCTTTATGGTCATCTACCATGACTCATCAAAAGGTCCTGCGTAAGCTGTACTAAGAGCGAAGAGAGTCAAAGGAGATATCGTAAAGTATAGAAATGGTACGTTATAAAAACATACAGAATTTTCACGCACCATTTCATTTACAGTTGATGTTAAAAACCACGAATATATGGAGACAAACTTCTGTATGGCTGTGTTGATACATATGCTTAGATGGGGACACATTGGCCTCCTGGGATGATGGTTTAAGTAAGAACCAGGTGTAAGAGTGGGAAACATAGGCATGTGTTGGCTTGAGGGATATAATGAAGTAGAAGTATCTTCAAGTGTTCCCGTAGTGGAAGGTTTCCAGCCCACTCATATAAACCAGCTTCACAAACCAGCTCTCATTAATCAGTGCACTTGTCTAAACTGTGGTCAAGCTGTAGGCAGGTCTACTGAATGGTTCTTGTAAGTCAGGGACAATAATAACAGCTGGGATTAAAGAATAATATGTATGGGCCCCTATCCTTGAGGAATTTGGACTAGTGAAGAGTTAAAACCAAAAAATATTCTCAGCATAGTAGATACGTGCTATTGCAAAACTGTGTACAGAACACTAAAAGAGGGAGAGGGCAAATAAATATAATTTCTGTAACCTGGAAAATCTTTTTAAAAGTAAATGTGACATTTACTGGGTCCTGAAGATTGAATAGGATTTTGCCAACTTGAGAAAGAAATAATATTTATAAGAAGAAAATATGAGAGTGAGTTCATTTGATATGGCTGATGTTCAGAAATCTTGGTGTAATACTGGGGAGGAAGATGAACACTTACTGGAAGTAATACTGTAGATGGCCACATAAACCTTGGCTTTTACTTTTGGGTCATGGGGAGCCATAGAAGGTCCTGAAATAGAACAGCAATCTAATCTGATGTGTATTTTAGAATGATAACTTCAGAGATAGATTTGGGAAGTAAGAGCTCATTAAGGTGTCATATTGAGAGATTGGGTGGGCATATTATAATATGAAATGAGTGTACCACCCAGTATTTGCTACAATTGTTTATTTTTCCCATTATTGACTCTTGCTCCCACTTTTCAGGATATTGCTATAGTACAAGAAAGGACAGAGCAGTAGACACAATTATACTTACCAGAGAAGAAACCCCAAACTTGCACAACAATTCTGAGCTTTCTTTCCAAGGTAGCCTATAACTCCACAGGCAAAATCATCTCATGTGTTGTATATGTCATTTGAAATCAATCACTTTCACATCTGGCTAGCAAAAGAAAACAACCAGCCAGTTCTCCTGAATCCTCTCTCTCCTGATTTCTGCATTGGGAAGTTTACTGACTGGTTCAGCAATGGCAGCTTCTATTGTGACTAGGCTTCACCACAATTTTACCCAATGTCACTAGAGGGCAGCAGCGAGGCCAGTGTAGGCATCACAAAATATTTGAGCAGGACACCAGGTGGCAGTGCTTCAGCTTTCTTTCTTGCTGCATGCAGTGTGCTAGAGCCTGATTCTCAAGGAAGGAAAATAGAAAGATTAAAGAGATAAAAGATCCCCAAAGGGGTGACATTTGAGTAAAGACATGAAGGAATTCAGAGGTGCACCATGTAGATATTTGGGGGCATAACATCACAATAGAGAGGACAAAGGCAAGGAGCACAGGTCTTGATATAGAAACATGCTTGGAGTGTTTAAGGAATAATATCTTTCCCTGAGGCCCCTTATTCTTCCCAGCACACTATTGCATAAGGAACTTGCTAAAGCATTCAGCACTGTTAACTGATTAGTGGATGATTTCCTCATCTATTGATCCTGGGGCAATTTGTGCCTAGGTTTGGCATGTTCTTTCCTAGTTCCCTTTAGGTTCCTGTTTAAACCAGTAATATCACTATCACTGAGACATCCAGCCACCCTGTGCTGGGGCCAAGTGCTTCTCCATAGTTGAAACCTTGCTCTTTAGGAGCCCCGTAAATGCTACACTCTGGCTGGCAATAAAAGTTAGAGATGATATTCACAGTTAGGAAAGTTCTTTCTTATTTCTGAAAAATTAAAAAAATTGGAACAATAAAATCTATCTCATAGGGTTTATGATATTTGAATTAGATAATGAATCTGAGATGCATCCTACAGTGCCTGACATATAGTAAGCCCAATAAGGACCAACTTTCTTTTTTCTAGTAAAACTTTCCTTTCCTTCAATGTCCGGGTCTGTGTTCTGTTACTGCTTGTTGTTTTCTCCACATCAGTTCAATGATGGGAGCTTCTAAGAAATTTACTTAATCACTTATTTTCCTGGAGACAGTCATTATTTTTCCCTCTCTTCTTAGGTCCTATTCTCCTAGCCATACTGATTCACTCAGGATGCTAAAAGGGCACAGATGAGGTTTTATTTTCATTTCCCTAATGAATAATAATAATATTCCCTGATGAATAATGATAATTTTTGTATATTTATTAGCTATTGGATATAATATTTCTGAATTGGATCTCCAAGATTTTGCCATTCTTATTAACTCTTTTCTTATTGATTTACATGAGCTTTTAATATATATTGCATTTGAGTCTGTATCAGAAATATGCATTGCAAATACAGTTTACCATTCTGTGCCTTGACTTTCCCCCCTACTAGCAGTGATTTTTAACAAAGACAATTTTAAAATATCCTTTCATGTTCATAAGAAGCCAGTTTCAAAGTTTTATTTATTTGTTTTAACACTTCAAAAATGTTTTCACTTGGTGACTTCTGATGTGAAATCAGGCATCATTCTTAATGATATTTCCCAGAATACAATATATCGATTTTCCCTGGGTATTGGCAAGATTATTTCCACTTAAATATTTAAGTGGATTTGCCTTCAATGCCTTGCAAATTTCTGCCAAAACCACAGTGGTGGACTTGCAGAATTCCTTATTCATCTTTATGGTTTTCCACATAGCATTGCTCCTGAATAAGAAACTTGTTTTTTAGGAAGTCAAGTAGTACAGTGAGTGAAAGTACTTGCTATGAGCAAATAGGTTATGGAATGGGTAATGGAAATGGTAGTTATAAATACCACCTACAATCATGTGGTCATTTGCAGAAACAAGAACTATAATACTTATGACAATTTCTTTTTCATTTTGATATGAATATGGTTATGTATACATTAACCATTTTTAAATCTCTCCCCTACTTGTCTGCCTGTGGTAACATATGATGTGCAAGTATAAGTTTATCTCATATCTCATTGTATCTCAGTGGTTAAGATGCAGGATTCAATGGGACAGTGTGAATGAGGTATAAGAGGAAAGAACACCACCCCAAAATGGATAAATTAACTGGGTGTACTCTCTTCGTGAGAGGGTTAGCTTGGTTTTGGTTGAATGGGGAATAACTGCATCTTATTAACAGGAAGCATAGTTTTGCTGTTGTGTTTATTTGAAAGTTGTGTTGTTAAAAGAGGTATAGATGGGTGACAGTTGACATAGAGGGTACTGTAGTAGCTTTGTAGTGTCTCAACTATCTGGATATCTATGTCCCAGAATTTGCTTCCCTGTATTGTTCTGGGTTAGGGTTGGCCACAAAAAAGACTTGCACAAGGTTTAGAAGGTAGTTGTCATGAAGTAGCCACAGTTTTTATGCTCTGCTGGTTGGTGCAGGGCTCCAGGAACTGGGCAACTCACACATGTGGCTGCTGATGAACTAGCTCATCTTATTGTTGACTCACAACTCCTCTACCGCCCACCCGATCTCCTCTTCATCTTCTCTTTGTCTTGGACCAAGTATGCGTGTAGCATGAGGGTAAATGACACCCACTTCTCCTTGAGGTCACCCACCATTGTGAGACTGAAGGAGAAGAGACAGACAAGTTTTAGTGTGTCTTTGTGGGTACCATTGTCCTCATGGGTTCTAGTATCCGTACATGTCACAGTCTGTCCATGCTTTTGTCCACATCCAACTTTCCTTCCCAAATGACACTCTAACAGTGAATTCAGGCTCAATACCAGATGCAAAGATAACAGCTTTGTATAGACCCCTCCACCAGCTCTAGCTATTGCCTGAGTGCTATTCCCTACAGTGAGCCTCTTATTCTAGATCACTTGTAATTTGCTTCTCTGATTGTACCCTGACACAAAGTCTAAGAGGAAAGGACTAAGGAAATGATTTTCATGACCATTTCAGATAACTAGACCCAGGTTTGTGATGTGAGTGTCTTTAGGTGGAACTGCCACTTTAAATTATCATGGAGCAAATTTTCAACAGTAGACAATTTTACACATGTTCTGTGTGATGGACTTAAAGTCAAAAATTCAAGACTGAGTATGTATTAGTAGAAAGTTACTCTGGACATCTGTTCCCAAGTGAGATAGCAGGAGATTTTATTTAGAATTAAGTCTCCTGATCCAGACCACAGATTAAGCAACCACAGGACTACCATTTCTTGTCTGGCATCTGCAGGTGTGCCTTTCAGCGTGGCTCCCGCAGCAAGGGGGCTCTCTCTTATTGAGCTCTGGGGTTTTTGTTTGGCTTTTCCTATTACTTCAAGCACTGTGAGTTCCCGGAGAGCACAGAAGTAGTTTGCAGAATCTTCCACCAGTAAGGCTGAAATGGTGAGGCTGATGAATTTATGTCTTTTCTGAAAGTTTACAGAATAGCGGCCATTCTTTGCATTTTGGCCAGAAGAACTCTGATGAATAAGGAAAGTCATCTCTCCACTGGGAAGCTGCTTATACCAAACAATAACGTACCAGCTCCAGCTTGTTTCATACTGACAGCTCAAGGTGACCGCCTCCCCTAGCTGACTGGATATGGCTGGCTGGACTTGAGTAACTTTCTGGGCCGCACCAAATCCTGTGGGAAAAAATCAGAAAACAGAGCTGAAGTAGTGAACAAAATAATGTAGGAATTAGACTAATTTAGGACCCAAAGAAAAACCAAATTGAAATCATGATAAGCTTTCTTTTCTCCAATCCTCCTTTCCTCCCCAAGTCCATGTGAAGTACCATGTGCCTGTGTGCAGTCCTTTCAACCTGAACATTTGTACCCATATTTGGAACCATCCCTACCAGAGAAGATGAAGGCCAGGAATACCCAGGGCAGGCTGGAGAGCTCCATGTGGCAAGAATTCCCCTGCACATATGTTTTCAGTTCTGCCTCAAGCTGAGAGTTCAGTGTCTTTGAGGGCCTAGCAGCACATATACATAGTACCTGGGTTCCTGTGTCACTCCTCCAAACAGGAAGTAGGGTGTTATGTTCATAGACCACGTGGTCAGTGCACAGATGGAGAAAAAGTCTGGCTCACCACAAAACTATGTCTACTTTTCTTCCCACGGTAATTGTTAGGCAGTATCTGAAAAGGAGCATGGAAAAATTAGTATTAAAGTTTTGAGCTGAGGGGAACTACAGATTAAACAGGTTGACACGTGTTGATAATTATTCAGCAGAATAATTTTGCCGGTCCATTTAAAATAGAATTTAGTATAGGGTATGCACCCTTCTTGTAATCTACTTACTGGTCATTTATTTAGCCTCTCTTTACTTTTCTCCATTCTGAATCAGTGGAGTTCTTTTAAAACTCACAGATTTTCAGCTCTCTTGGTGAAAGGCAATATTATCCAAAATAATTAATGTATCTCTTTTTTTTAACCGGGTTGTAGGGCTCTATTTAGAGTTTTCACTAAATAAAGTTACTTTAACATGAAATGTTAAAAAATCAGCCCCTCAGGTTTTCAGAATCTATTCAGTTTTTTATGTTTTCATGAAATTATAACAGGAATAATATATTCTTTTGAAACCTGACATTGAGTCTTATTTATTAGACTTTGAGGAAGATCAGGATATTCCGGATCCTCAGTCCTGTTGCCTCCCCAGGTAGAACTGTACTTAGTAGATCGTGTGTCCTATGCTTGTCTTGATGTCACGTTTTCTATCCCATTGGTCCAAAGTGTTCTGTCTCACTTGTGAGGAGCTGATTATTTTTCTCTTTGTAAAATAAAGTCCAGATAAGCACGCCAGATCTTTCTGTGACACAATGCTATAATGCACTCCTACAAAACATGTTATCTACAGGCTGTAAACACTCAGTACATGTCAATGCCACAGAAGTTGGTAACTGACGTTTTGTATACTGTTACACGTTCTTGTGGAATGTAGCTGTCAATCTTCCATTTGGTTTCATTGTTTTAACGGAAGAATTAAAAGAACCAAAGGCAAATAGACAAGTAGAAAAGAAAGTACAGACAAGGTCTCTAAAACAGTGCTAGTCCTTTGACTTTAAGGTCAAAATAACTCATTAATGAGTGACGCAGGGGTGACAGTGTATTTTTAGTTGAGATATCTACTCCTCTGTTCCATTTCATCTCTGAGTGCTGACAGGCAGCCGACGCCCTGGTTTGCAATTATGTGTAGCTAAGCAGAGGAGAGCCATGAATGCCCACAGCAGTCTGGGGAGCAGCATAATGGCAGGATTTCCCCCTTGTTGAAATGGCCCTGCTCTGAGTTCCTGACAGTAAAGGTGCAAGGTCCCTCAGCTGCACTATAGCAGCTGTCTCTGAAATGTAGTTTCTGGCTGGATCAAGTCTGAATGTGTATAACACCCAGGTTGGGAGATTTGGCCTGCCTTAAACATTGTGCTCCCTTTCCTTGTGGTTTAATGATAAATGATTATATATAGTAAAGGACAGTCCAGTGATCAATATTGAAGGACAAATGGGAAGGAGATTTAGTACTTCAAATTTCCAAATTTAGTAAATTAATCTGTGATGGAATCTGAAGGGCTTACCAGAAACAAATTCATTATGAATCATGCTGTGTTTGCAAATATTCATTCATGTTCTTCTGATTGTTTTCTTGCCTCCAATTTCGATTCTAAGGTGAAATATGTTCACTGATCCTCGACTTCCCTACAAAAGATAAGCCAGAAGCCATCACCCCCCTTCCTTCCTACTTACCCGCCAAATCATGGGAACTGGTAACTTCACAACAGCAAATATCACTCAGACAAATGAGAACAAAACAGGGTTCTGACTTCTGTTATATCTCCAGTTGTGTATTGGAATAACAAATGGTAGTGGCAGTAAAATCATATTCGCTTGTGATGTAACTCTATGCTTAACTTATTAGAAGTTGTAGGAAGCAAGGCTCCACAGGTCCTCTAAATCCAAATATTTGGCCATGTGTTTGTCATGAGGGCACATATATTGTTGGTGCAATTCTATAATTATTGTTATAGTTGTCACGAAGACAAAGCTTCTCATAACATACTGTTTAATCAGTGAAAATATAAAAACTATTAACAGTATAAATGCTTTCCAAAATAAAAATATTTCCTTCTCTTGACATTGAAGGAATGAAGATTCTTTTCCATTTTATCCTGAAATTTCATCTAATGAAGTTGTTTATGCCAAATGATCAAATTTCAAGCATTTTATTTTTGTTTCAGCACCTCATAAAGAAACCCCAATGAGAAAAACTGAGTTATTCTGTTGTAGATTGTCTTCATACTCGCCTTGATTCCTTTATGGGAATTCCAAGTTCACATATCATATTAGGGCACAGAATCACTACTGGGGTTCCCAGATCTTCCCTAGTCCCTCCCTGTGACATCCTTGATGACAGTTTTCTCATGCTGACCATGCATTCCCATCTAGGCATTATATCTTATTTTAATCTTGTATATTTCATTCAAGTGAAAGCTACTCTACTCATATATACATTCTACTCCAAATTTGTTATTAAACTGTTCAAACTACTAGAAAAAAAGCAAAACGAACTTTGAGAGCCAGAGGAATTCATATAGTGACATCTTTTTTTTTTTAATTTTAAACTATAGTCATCATGCTGTACATTGCATCCCCAGGAGTAATTTATCTTTAACTGGAAGTTTGTACCTGTGGAACACCTTCTCAGACTCCCACCCCCATCCCCACTGATTCTGACAATCGCCAATCTGTTCTCTGTACCTATGAGTTCTGCTGTGTGTGTGTGTCTGTGCCTGTGCTTTAGATTCCACATACAAATGATTTCATAGAGTAGTTTTTTAATTTTAATTTTCATACAGTAATTGACTTTGTTTTCACTTAACATTATGCCGTCTAGTTTCATCCATGTTGTAAATGGCAGGGTTTCTTTTTGTTTTTGATGACATTATCCTTGTTCATTCATCTGTCAATGGACACTTAGGTTGTTTCCAAGTCTCGGCTATTGTAGATGAGCTGCAATGAAGAGATATCTTTTCAAGATGGTGCTTTTATTTCCTTCAGGTATATACCCAGAAGTGGAAATCCTGGATCGTATAGTAGTGCTCGTTTTAATTTTTTTGAGGCATCTCCATACTGTTTGCCATAGACATTGCACTCATTTACATTTCCACTGACAGTTCACAGGGTTCCCTCTTTTTTACATTCTTACCAACACTTTTTTCCTTTTCTTTTTGGTAATAGACATTCTAACAGGTGTAAGGTGATACCTCATTTTCATTTTGATTTTCATTTCCCTGATTATTAGTCATGTTGAGTATCTTCTAATTCACCCATTGGCCATTTGTATGGCTTCTTTGGGAAAATGTTTATTCAGATGATCTGCCTATTTTTTTTTTTTTTTTTTTTTTTTTTTTTTTTTTTTTGCGGTACGCGGGCCTCTCACTGTTGTGGCCTCTCCCATTGCGGAGCACAGGCTCCGGACGCGCAGGCTCAGCCGCCATGGCTCACGGGCCCAGCCGCTCCACGGCATGCGGGATCTTCCCGGACCGGGGCACGAACCCGTGTCCCCTGCATCGGCAGGCGGACTCTCAACCACTGCGCCACCAGGGAAGCCCGATCTGCCTATTTTTTAATCAAATTGCTTTTTCTATTGATCATATGATATTTTAATATATTTTGATATTAACCACTTAGCAGATATATAATTGGAAAATATTTTCTCCCATTCCCTAGATTGCCTTCTCATTTTGTTCATGGTTTCTTTTGCCTCACAGTTTGATGTAGTCCCACTTGTTTATTACTGCTTTTGTTGTCTTCGCTTTTGGTGTCAAATACAAAAAGTCATTCCCAAGACTGATGTCAAGGAATTTGTTCTGTATGTTTTGTTCTTGGAGTTTTATTGGGTTAGGTGTACGTTCAAGTCTCTAATCCAATTTGAGTTGATTTTTGTGTATGGTGTAAGAGAAGTGTCCAGTTTCATTCTTTTGCATAGGGCTTTCCATTCTTCTTAACCCCATTTATTGAAGAGACTTTCCTTTCCTGAAAGTATATTTTTGGCTTCTTTTTCATGAATTAATTGACTATGTACACATGGTTTTATTTTTACTTTTGTTTTTTAACGTCTTTATTGGAGTATAATTGCTTTACAATGTTGTGTTAGGTTCTGCTGTATAACAAAGTGAATCAGCTATATGTATACATATATCCCCATATACCCTCCCTCTTGCATCTCCCCCCGACCCTCCCTATCACGCCCCTCTAGGTGGGCACAAAGCACCGAGGTGATCTCCCCGTGCGATGCAGCTGCTTCCTACTAGCTATCTATTCTAGATTTGGTAGTGTATATATGTCAATGCTACTCACTCACTTCATCCCAGCTTACCCTTCCCCCTCCCTGGGTACTCAAGTCCATTCTCTACATCTGCATCTTTATTCCTGTCCTGCCCCTAAGTTCATCAGAACTTTGTTTTCTTTTTTTTTAGATTCCACATATATGTGTTACCATACGGTATTTGTTTTTCTCTTTCTGAATTACTTCACTCTGTATGACCGACTCCAGGTCCATCCACCTCACTACAAACAACTCAATTTCGTTTCTTTTTATGGCTGAGTGATATTCCATTGTATATATGTGCCACATCTTCTTTATTCATTCATCTGTCCATGGACATTTAGGTTGCTTCCATGTCCTGGCTATTGTAAATAGGGTTTCAATGAACAGTGTGGTACATGCTTCTTTTTGAATTACGGTTTTCTCAGGGTATATGCCCAGTAGTGGGATTGCTGGGTCATATGATAGTTTTGTTTTTAAGGAACCTCCATACTGTTCTCCATAGTGGCTGTATCAATTTACATTCCCACCAACAGTGCAAGAGGGTTCCCTTTTCTCCACACCCTCTCTAAAATTTGTTGTTTGTAGAATTTTCGATGATGGCCATTCTGACCGGTGTGAGGTGATACCTCATTGTAGTTTGATTTACATTTCTCTAATGAGTAGTGATGTTGAGCATCTTTTCATGCATTTGTTGGCAATCTGTATATCTTCTTTGGAGAAATGTCTATTTAGATCTTCTGCCCAGTTTTGGATTGGGTTGTTTGTTTCCTTGATATTGAGCTGCATGAGCTGCTTGTATATTTTGGAGATTAATTGTTTGTCAGTTGCTTCGTTTGCAACAAAATATTTTCTCCCATTCTGAGGGTTATCTTTTTATCTTGTTTATGATTTCCTTTGCTGTGAAAAAGCTTTTAAGTTTCATTAGGTCCCATTTGTTTATTTTTGTTTTTATTTCCATTTCTCTAGGAGGTGGGTCAAAAAAGATCTTGCTGTGATTTATGTCAAGGAGTGTTCTGCCTATGTTTTCCTCTAAGAGTTTGATAGTGTCTGGTCTTACATTTAGGTCTTTAATCCATTCTGAGATTATTTTTGTGTATGGTGTTAGAAAGTGTTCTAATTGATTCTTTCACATGTAGCTGTCCAGTTTTCCCAGCACCACTTATTGAAGAGGCTGTCTTTTCTCCATTGTATATTCTTGCCTCCTTTATCAAAGATAAGGTGATCATATGTGCGTGGGTTTATCTCTGGGCTTTCTATCCTGTTTCACTGATCTGTACTTCTGTTTTTGTGGCAGTACCATACTGTTTTGATTACTGTAGCTTTGTAGCATAGTCTGAAGTCAGGGAGCCTGATTCCTCCAGATCCATTTTCCTTTCTCAAGATTGCTTTGCCTATTCAGGGTCTTTTTTGTTTCCATGCAAATTTTAAAATTTTTTGTTCTAGTTCTGTAAAAAAAAAATGCCATTGTTAGTTTGATAGGGATTGCATTGAATCTGTAGATTGCTTTGGGTAGTATTGTCATTTTCACAATGTTGATTCTTCCAATTGAAGAACATGGTATATCTCTCTATCTGTTTCTCCATCTGAAGAAAGCTGTTTAATTTCTTCCATCAGTGTCTTATAGTTTTGTGCATACAAGTCTTTTGTCTCTTTAGGTAGGTTTATTCCTAGGTATTTTATTCTTTTTATTGCAATAGTAAATGGGAGTGTTTCCATAATTTCTCTTTCAGATTTTTCATCATTAGTGTATAGGAATGCAAGAGATTTCTGTGCATTAATTTTGTATCTTGTTACTTTACCAGATTCATTTATAAGCTCTAGTAGTTTTCTGGTATCATCTTTAGGACTCTCTATGTATAGTAGCATGTCATCTGCAAACAGTGACAGCTTTACTTCTTCTTTTCCGATTTGGATTCCTTTTATTTCTTTTTCTTTTCTGATTGCTGTGGCTAAAACTTCCAAAACTATTTTGAATAATAGTGGGGAGAATGGACAACGTTTGTCTTGTTCCTGATTTTAGAGGAAGTGGTTTCAGTTTTTCACTATTGAGGATGATGTTGGCTGTGGGTTTGTCATATATGGCCTTTGTTACGTGGAGGTAAGTTCCCTCTGTGCCTACTTTCTGGAGAGCTTTTATCATAAATAGGTGTTGAATTTTGTTGAAAGCTTTTTCTGTACCTATTGAGATGATCATATCGTTTTTATCCTTCAGTTTGTTAACATGGTGTATCACATTGATTGATTTGCATATACTGAAAAATCCTTGCATTCCTGGGATAAACCTCACTTGATCATGGTGTATGATCCTTTTAATGTGTTGTTGGATTCTGTTTGCTAGTATTTTGTTGAGGATTTGTGCATCTATGTTCATCAGTGATATTGGTCTATAGTTTTCTTTCTTTGTGACACCTTTGGTTTTG
The DNA here is from genome assembly GCF_951394435.1 of Stenella coeruleoalba. NCBI lineage: Eukaryota > Metazoa > Chordata > Mammalia > Artiodactyla > Delphinidae > Stenella > Stenella coeruleoalba. Next base: position 74,869,946 of record NC_137147.1, read on the forward strand.
GTATCAGGGTGATGGTGGCCTCATAGAATGAGTTTGGGAGTGTTCCTCCCTCTGCTATATTTTGCAAGAGTTTGAGAAGGATGGTGTTAGCTCTTCTCTAAATGTCTGATAGAATTCGCCTATGAAGCCAACTGGTCCTGGGCTTCTGTTTGTGGGAAGATTTTTAATCCCAGGTTCAATTTCAGTGCTTGTGATTGGTCTATTTATATTTTCTGTTTCTTCCTCGTTCAGTCTCAGAAAGTTGTGCTTTTCTAAGAATTTGTCCATTTCTTCCAGGTTGTCCGTTTTATTGGCATATAGTTGCTTGTAGTAATCCTTCATGATCCTTTGTATTTCTGCAGTGTCAATTGTTAATTCTCCTTTTTCATTTCTAATTCTGTTGATTTAAGTCTCCTTCCCTTTTTTCTTGATGAGTCTGACTAGTGGTTTATCAATTTGTTTATCTTCTCAAAGAAAGAGCTTTTAGTTTTATTGATCTTGGATATTATTTCATTCATTTCTTTTTCATTTATTCCTGATCTGATCTTTATGACTTCTTTCCTTCTGCTAAATTTGGGGTTCTTTTGTTCTTCTTTCTCTAATGGCTTTAGGTGTAAGGTTAGGTTGTTTATTTGAGCTTTTTCTTGTTTCTTAAGGTAGGATTGTATTGCTGTAAACTTCCCTCTTAGAACTGCTTTTGGGGCATCCCATAGGTTTGGGGTCGTCGTGTTTTCATTGTCATTTGTTTCTAGGTACTTTTTGGTTTCTTCTTTCTCAGTGATCTCCTGGTTATTTAGTAGTGTATTGTTTAGCCTCCATGTGTTTGCATTTTTTACAATTTTTTTCCTGTAATTGATACCTTGTTTCATAGTGTTGTGGTCAGAAAAGATACTTGATATAATTTAAATTTTCTTAAATTTACCAAGGCTGGATTTGTGACCCAAGATGTGATCTCTCCTGGAGAATATTCCATGAGCACTTGAGAAGAAAGTGTATTCTGTTGTTTTGGATGGAATGTCCTATAAATGTCAATTAAATCCATGTTGTTTAATGTGTAATTTAAAGCTTGTGTTTCCTCATTTATTTCCATTTTGGATGATCTGTCCACTGCTGAAAGTGAGGTGTTAAAGTCCCCTACTATGATTGTGTTACTGTCAATATCCCCTTTTATGGCTATTAGCATTTGCCTTATGTATTGAGGTGCTCCTACATTGGGTGTATAAATATTTACAATTGTTATATCTTCTTGGATTGATCCCTTGATCATTATGTAGTGTCGCTCTTTGTCTCTTGTAGTCGTCTTTATTTTAAACTCTATTTTGTCTGATATGAGAATTGCTACTCCAGCTTTCTTTTGATTTCCATTTGCATGGAATATCTTTTTCCATCCCCTCACTTTCAGTGTGTATGTGTCCCTAGGTCTGAAGTGGGTCTCTTGTAGACAGCATATATACAGGTCTTGCTTTTGTATCCATTCAGCCAGTCTATGTCTTTTGGTTGGAGCATTTAATCCATTTACATTTAAGGTAATTATCAATATGTAGTTCCTATTACCATTTCCTTAAGTGTTTTGGGTTTGTTATTGTAGGTCTTTTCCTTCTCTTGTGTTTCCTGCCTAGAGAAGTTCTCTTAGCATTTGTTGTAAAGTTGGTTTGGTGATGCTGAATCCTCTTAGCTTTTGCTTGTCTTAAAGGTTTTAATTTGTCCGTCAGATCTGAATGAGATCCTTGCTGGGTAGAGTAATCTTGGTTGTAGGTTTTTCCCTTTCATCACTTAAGATATGTCCTGGCACTCCCTTCTGGCGTGCAGAGTTTCTGCTGAAAGATCAGCTGTTAACCTTATGGGCATTCCCTTGTATATTATTTGTTGTTTTTCCCATGCTACCTTTAATATTTTTTCTTTGTATTCAACTTTTGATAGTTTGATTAATATGTGAATTGGTGTGTTTCTCCTTGGATTTATCCTGTATGGGACTCTCTGCACTTCCTGGACTTGACTGACAATTTCCTTTCCCATATTAGGGAAGTTTTCAACTATAATCTCTTCCAGTATTTTCTCAGTCCCTTTCCTTTTCTCTTCTTCTTCTGGGACCCCTATAATTCGAATGTTGGTGCATTTAATTTTGTGCCAGAGGTTTCTGAGACTGTCGTTGATTCTTTTCATTCTTTTTTCTTTATTCCGCTCTGTGGTAGTTCTTTCCACTATTCTCTCTTTCAGGTCACTTACCCGTTCTTCTGTCTCAGTTATTCTCTATTGATTCCTTCTAGAGAATTTTTAATTTCATTTATTTTGTTGTTCATCATTGTTTGTTTGCTCTTTAGTTCTTCTAGGTCCTTGTTAAACGTTTCTTGTATTTTCTCCATTCTATTTCCAAGATTTTGGATCATCCTTCCTATCATTACTCTGAATCCTTTTTCAGGTAGACTGCCTATTTCCTCTTCATATTTTTTGCTCTGGTCGGTTTTTCCCTTACTCTTTCCTCTGCTGCATATTTCTCTGTCTTCTCATTTTGTTTAACTTACTGTGTTTGGGGTTTCCTTTTTGCAGGCTGCAGGTTCATAATTCCCCTTGCTTTTGGTGTCTGCCCCCATTGGATAAGGTTAGTTCAGTGTCTTGTGTAGGCTTCCTCGTGGAGGGGACTGGTGTCTTTGTTCTGGTGGGTGGGGTTGCATCTTGTCTTTCTGGTGGTCAGGGCTGCGTCCAGTGGTGTGTTTTGTGGTGTCTGTGAGCTTAATATTATTTTAGGCAGCCTCTCTGCTGATGGGTAAGGCTGTGTTCCTGTCTTACTGGTTGTTTGGCATAGGGTGTCCAGCACTGGAGCTTGCTGGCCAGTGGGTGGAGCAGGGTCTTAACATTGAGGCAGAGATCTCTGGGAGCACTCTCACTGATTGATATTACATGTGGCCCAGAGGTTTCTAGTGGTCCAATGTTCTGAACTCAGCTCTCCCACCTCAGAGGCTCAGGCCTGACACCAGGCTAGAGTACCTAGACAACAGGGGCTTATATTAGGGCTCTCCATTCTGCTCCATTGATCAATGTGTCTGTTTTTATGCCAGTACCAGTGTTTTGACTACTATAGCTTTGTAATATAGTTTGAAATAAGCAAATGTGATGCCCTCAGTTTTGTTCCTCTTTCTCTAGATTGCTTTGGCTATTGGTGGTCTATTTTGGTACCATACAAATTTCAGGATTTTTTTGTTCTATTTCTGTGAAAAGTGCCATAGAATTTTGACAAGGATTTCATTCAATCTGTAGATTGCTTTGGGTACTATGGATATTTCAACAATTGAATTTTTTATGTCCATGAGAACAAAGTATCTTCCCATTTATTTTTGTCTTCTCAATTTCCTTAATCAATGTCTTATAGATTTCAATGTACAGGTCTTTCACTTCCTTGTTTAAATTTATTCCTAAATATTTTCTGTTCGATGCAATTGTAAATGGAATTGTTTTCTTAACATCACCTTCTGATAGTTTGTTAGTAGTATGTGGAAACACAACTGATTTTTGTGTATTGGTTTTGTATCCTGCAACTTTACTGAATTTGTGTATTAGTTCTAACATATACTGACATCTTGTGGGCACGTCTCCCACTGCTAAGCCAAATGATGTGATTTTCTTTTCACTTTCTCTTTTTGTGTATGAAAGAGTGCCCATTAATAACTGGAGTAGGAAGTCTCTATGCTGTTTATTTTCAGTTGAACAACGTTTAGTTCATAAGCAAGTTAAAAGATTTTTCTAATGGAATTTTTATTGGCATTTCTGTGGCCTATTGGGGAAGAACACCAAGTCTTATACAGCCTTGAGAGGAGGGGGAAAGTCTCTCTAAATGACAAGAAAGATGGGGCTTCCCTGGTGGTGCAGTGGTTAAGAATCTGCCTGCCAATGCAGGGGGCACGGGTTCGAGCCCTGGTCTGGGAAGATCCCACATGCCACAGAGCAACTAAGCCCATGCACCACAACTACTGAGCCTGCGCTCTAGAGCCCGTGAGCCACAACTACTGAGCCCATGTGCCGCAACTATGGAAGCCCAGGCACCCTACAGCCCATGCTCCACAAGAGAAGCCACCGCAATGAGAAGCCCGCGCACTGCAACGAAGAGTAGCTCCCGCTCTCCGCAACTAGAGAAAGCCCGTGCGCTGCAACGAACACCCAACACAGCCAAAAATAAAATAAATAAATTCATAAAAATTTTAAAGAAAAGAAATACTTTTAAAAAAATGACAAGAAGGAGTAAATGAGACTCAGATACAGAGGGTGATGTGCTCAAAGTGACTGAGAAGGTTAAGGTCAGATCCTAACCAAGTTGCCCGATTCTCTGGTCTCCTAAAATGTTTCTAGGGATCATGTGTTAATAGGAGGGCCTTTATAGACGGCATGTCTTGGTATAAAGGAAACAATAGACCTGGCACTCATCCTTACGCTCCACAAACCCTGTTCATAACTGGTCTTTCCCCATTCTCTGCATGAGCCTAGCGGCCCCAACACAGAGTGGACTGGCCAGGAGGAGAGAAAGGAGGGAAAAAAGGAAAGACACTGTAAGAAAGAAGGGGGAGTAGACTTGAAAACGTTTTCTTGTTATCTTCTCAAGTTTAAGAGAACTAAAAGAGATTGAGGAAAAATAATTCTCTTCCCACTGGAAAAAAAATTACACTTTTCTTTGTTCCTACAAAAAATTGACAAAAATGGATCAATTAAGCTGGAAAGCTGCATAGCCACTTCCTGTCTTCCTCTTTGTGTGTCATCCCATTTGAAGTAGCAAGAAAACCTTTCATAATGGATTGGGACAAGGCCAGGAATCATTGAATGTTTGGAAGCTGTGCCCAGACTATTCTGCTTATAACAAAGAGAATAAAATATATCATTTGTCATAGTTTCCACATGACTTCAATATTGCATGTGAGCTAACTACTCTTTCCCCATCTGATCAGGGACGTTACTGACAGAGATACAGCAGGCCCCTCTTGCGACTAAACACATGAATGCCGTCGCCAGATCCCAGGCAAGTCCACCTGCCAGCTTTTGTAAAGTTATTGTAGGGATAATGGAAGAGAACAGCTTAGATGTGCATCTCATGTTACAGATTGGACAGTTATGGTCATTTAAGTTTTTAGAATGATCACTGTGTGTAACAAGACAATTGTTGCAGTATTTACAGAGTTTTTGCTTTTTTTCATTTTTCAAACCACATGATGTTTCCTTCATTCAGGCAGATGGGTGATTCTCAGCTCATCACTTCAAGGAAAGGATGTACTGCTGGGAAAAAAATAAAGCTGCCTTGCTTACCATTTTATTTCAAAAGTTTTAGTCCTATAGGCAAATCAAAGGACAAGCGTCAGTTACAGATTTAGGAGATGATACACTGAAATAATACAAGTTAGCCTACCTGAGGCAAAATAAGCATTTTCTAAGTGGAGCAAGGGGGAGAGGAGAGAGTATCCGAGTAAAGCAAGGAGGCATAAGTATCGATGGGTCCTTGGAGGAACATTGAACCTTGTCCCCTAGAGACATCTTGGAAAGAAAACCACAAGACCTCTGGGCCACTTTCATGTATTAAATAAATCTCAGTGCAGCCCTGGTTAAAACTTCCATCTTCATTTCTCTCTTCTGCTCTTTGAACCTGAGGCTTGACTCCTGGCTGCAGTAAGGTCAGCATGGCTTGCTCTGTTCTCTTCCTCTGCCTTTTTCCTTTGGTTCTAATTCCCTTGAGGTTAGGGAAGAAACAAAAATTAAGAAGAATTTTTTTTAAATGGCAGACACTTTCTCATTTAACTGGTGTGCACCTTTGGGTATCACTGCTTTCCTGCCCAACCACTGATGGTCTCGATGTGCGAGCATCCCTGTGAGAGAGCAGCCGGGGACCCTCAGGAGCCTCCTCAAGGCAGGATCTCCCCCTCCCTGTCAGATCCCATTCAGGAAGCACTCCCCATGGCCTCTTGTCTCCCCTTTTCCTGGTGGAGAACTGGCTGATGACTCAGGCCTGCTGCCTTCAGAGGTGGCGCCTGTGGGACACAGCACTCACTCTTCCTCACCGTGCCTCATGGAGACACCCAGGCAGCCCCAATGCTGCCCCCCTTCACTGTACCATCCTTCTCTGATTTCCTCATCTTCTGCTTAAGTAGATGCAAAAATAGATCAAAATCTGCTCCAGAAACAGATATCCAAAGACAGAATGCCATGCAGTTTTCCTTTTTACTCCGATGATCTCTGTCTTTAAAAGCAAGTATTTTAGGATAGCGATGTCTGAAGTGGCTCATGGGGAAAGTGGAACACTCTGATGATACTCTTCTCCTGACTGCTGCATCCCTCACATCAGCTAAAGAAGTGAAGATCAGGGGTTGCAGGGTCTGTACAGTTGCTTCTTTATAAATCCTAGAGTGCCTGAATGTGAGTTGTTCTTAATGGAAAATCGTGAACGCTTAATGCTTCTTGATCCCTAGTTCTGGGTCCCAGCTGCCAAATTTGTGACGATGAAAAATGCTCCAGAGTACATCTTATTCATCTAAATGGAAAAAAAATCTCTTTGATTCTATAAGTGATTCTAAATAAAGGTTTCTAATTCTTAAGACAAAATAAAAAAATATACATATATAGTCCAATATTTTATATTGTGTAATTTATAAATATATATTATAAATAAATATATTCCAGTAATATTAGTAAATCAGTTAATATTTACCAATTAGATGAGCTTGAGGAACAAAATTCAATAATAAGCCCTGCACCAACCAAATCACCACAGATACAGGAAAAGGAAAGCCTGGCTGTGAGGATATGGCAGAAGATTAAACATGGTCAAAAAACAATTATAAGTCATCAGTGTGGTCTCTCCTGGAAATTATTAGGAGAACTATGAAGGCAGAGGTTAGATAATTATTGTGCTATATTTTGCAATAAACAAAATTTTTTCAATGTTGTAAATTGCTTTCTTCAATATGAATTTTAAATGTTGTAAAGAATAAAGAAAGAGTAAAAAGATTGATTAAAATTATGAAGTATAATATATTTAAACTTTAGAACAGAGGAGGAAATATTAAGAAATAACTGACTCATGGCCTTTAACATATAGAGAGGTTTTGTTTTTTAATTAAAAATAAAGAATGAAAACAAATAAACAACGAATACTTACAAAAATCTTTGATCCAACAGCGTCCATCATCATAACAATAGCCCTTGGCATAGAATTAAGACTTTCTGCATTTCACGCTTGAGTACCTGCAGTTACAAAAGGCATTCCACTAACAGCTGGCCTAGCTCATTAACGTGACAAAAACTTGCACTTACATCAGTTTTATACCAAATCTCACCATTCATTAAACCATGGATAAATTTCTGTTTGCTGTTGTTGAAAACAAAAGTCATTACCTTGTTTATCATTAAAAAAGAGATTTTTTTTTTACTAATCAAAATAGGATATGGTTTAATCAGAATAAGGTGTTACGTGCACTAGGTGTCCCCAGGTGGGTTCTGAGGTTCTCTAACCACCTAACATCTAAGTGAATACACAACACATACATTTTCATATCATCCATCCTCCTGAAATTCAGCAGTCTTCCATTTATAGTGTTTTTCAGAGTAAAATCTCCCAGTCACTTGAACCAAAATCATCAAGTAACTCACTAAAAAAGTAAACCCCCAACCTCATGCCAGACCTATTGAATCAGGATCTGCAGAATAAGACATATTTTTTGTAAATGTGATTCTTAAATGTACAGTAAAATTTGAGAAATACTGTCCAATTGGTTAACTCTGGAGTTTTTATTTTTTAATCTCATCTTATATTGCCTGCAGCATTTCCTTTCTCTCACAAATCCCTTCATCTTTAAACATTCTTAAGCCTTAGTTTTCCTCCACTGAGGATGGGTTAATATTACCTTGCTGTTTTTAGATTATAAAATGAGTTGTAAAGTGCTTAGCAATGGACTTGGCATATGGTAAGTGTTCCATAAATGATAATAAAGATGATTGTGGTAATGATGCAAATGACAAAATAAGGGCAGGTGGAAACAAGGATCCCATGATAATTCTCTGATCTCTTTCCCTGAACATATTGGGCAGACTTTAAAGTTGTAAACCCAAAAGATTAAAATTAAACAAAACCAGATGGTGTGGATAAAAGAATACCTCTCTTTCCCTAAATGAGGAAATTTCCACTTCTGCTTTCCTTCTTTGTAGACCTTGCCTCTTCCCCTTCCCACACGGGAGGGGTGAGGAGGGCTGATTCTGTTGTTCGCAGTCCATTTATGAGTAGGAAATTAGTCCTTAGTCTAACTTAAAATGTAGGACTCAAGACTCCACTCACTCTGCTTATATCGCTTGCATTTTAAGTCTTTGCCTACCTGTGATAATAAGCAAATCTAAGGAGAGCTAATTTAGTACGCTGTGATTGGCTACCTCTTTCTCTTTCTCTTTCAGCTCAGATACTTGAAAATCAAGTCAACTCTTGGCCAGTTTGAGGCGTGGCCTATCTCTCCTACTCATCATTAAAGGAATTCTGAGCTTGCTTGTCTGGATTCAGAAGGAAATAGGAAACTCCACTTAGGCCTGAACCTCAACCCACCTTTCCTGCTTTACAGGTAATCAGGTCCTGGTTCAGCTGAAAGTTCTTCTTCACTTTCCATTTGTATTAAGCTAATACATATAAGCATCCTCAGGAATCTTCCCAGTGGTGAGCAGGGCAGGATTTGGCCAATCTTACGTCCCTGGAAATATCATCATGGCACATAAAATCCCCACTTCAAATGGAAATTACCAAACATTTTAGTTGAATAATAATGAATATATGAGATATCGAAACATGTGGGATACAGCAAAAGCAGTACAGAAGGTCCCTGACTTACGGTTTTCTGACTTTATGATGGTATGAAAGTGATATTCATTAAGTAGAAACCACACTTCAAATTTTGAATTTTGATCTTTTCCTGGGCTAGTATGATGCTCTCTTTTAATGCTGGACAGCTCCCAGCCAGTCACTGGATCACAAGGGTAAACCACCATCACACTAGTACCAAATGTAAAATAGATAGCTAGTGCGAAGCAGCTGCATAGCACAGGGAGATCAGCTCGGTGCTTTGTGACCACCTAGAGGGGTGGAATAGGGAGGGTGGGAGGGAGATACAAGAGGGAGGAGATATGGGGATATATGTAGAGCTGATTCACTTTGTTATAAAGCAGAACCTAACACGCCATTGTAAAGCAATTATACTCCAATAAAGATGTTAAAAAAAACAAAACCAGTCTGAACCCAGACAACCACTCTGCTTTTTGTTTTCAGTACAGTATTCAATAAATTACATGAGAGAGTCAGCACCATATTATAAAATAGGCTTTCTGTTAGATAATCTTGCCCAACTGTAGGCTAATAAAAGTGTTCTGAGCACATTCAAGGTAAGCTAGGCTAAGCTATGATGTCCGGAGTTTAGGTGTATTAAATGCAGTTTTGACTTAAGATATTTTCAACTTACGATGGGTTTATTGGGACGTAACCCCACTGGAAGTCAAGGAATATTTGTAATTAGAGGCAAATTTATGGATTTAAATTTTATTTGTTAGGAAAGAAGAAATGTTGAGAATCAATAGTCAAACTTGCAACTCAAAGAACTAGAAAAAGTAGCAAGATCAATAAAAGTAAAGGTAGCAAATAATAAACTATGTGCGGAAATAACAAAATTGACCAACTTTCACAAGAAAAAACAAATATATAAAGAACCCCTTACCCGTTAAAGTAACTGAATCCATAATTGAAGGATTATTAAGTTTCTCCCATAAGTGAAACTATGCTTAGATGGCTCACTAGTGAACTTTCTGAAAATTAAAAAAAATTATTAAAAACCCTGCACAAATTCTTCTATAGATAGAAAAGGAGCCATAAGTTGCAACTTATCTAATGCACTATTATAATCTTGATTCCAAAATCTGACCTAAACATTTTAATGAAAGACAAAGTTGAATACCAGTATCACTCAGGATCCTGGACAGAATGAACAATAATCTCTGCTGTCTGGCTATGTCACAAGATTTCATTCTCCATAGGACTACTTGGAAAGAGGTTCTGGGTGCTAAGCAACTACTTCATCGAGGAAGGAAAACACCAAAGATGCCCTGATTCCAGAGCCCCAGCTGCAGGGTTTGTGTACAGGCTGCAGGTGCCTGGGGAGCACTGTGTCTCCACAGCACAGAGGTAAGCGGCTGAGTCTTCAGGTTTAGGGGCTGCGATGTGCAGAGAGCTTCCCTTCTTTAACAAGGTGGCTTTTAGTCTTTCGTTCTGCTTTTCGTTCCCAACTGAGTAAAGAGCGAAGAGAAGTTCGGGTCCCTTCCCAGGATCCTGTCTATACCACAGTAGCCCGTTAATATTGCTGACTGTGTAGCTGCAGTTGAGGATGAGACTGTCTCCCTCCTGGATTTTCAGGGTCTGAGGACTCTGCTTCACCTGGTCTTCTCCCCTCAACCCTGTTCAGGAAAACAAAATCAGAAATGCAACAAAGCTTTCAGTTCAGCAGTTTTGAAAAATTCCAACAAGAAACCTGGGATGAGCTGAGACTAAACCCCTCTCTCTCTTCTCTCCAGCTTTGGATAAATGTGCCCTTATGGTTCTCATCTCTTAACCTCCAACTTACAGCCAAGCTGAAGCCACAAGACTATGAATGCACATTCCAGCATGTTCTCCATCCTGATATCACACTCTTGATAGAATTTTAATGATTCCAAATCTTCTCCCCTGAGGAGCTGCTCCTGTGTCTTAGTTCTCCTTCTCTAATGCACGAGATAGCCTTTCTGTTGGTGGCTCAGCCAATCAAGAGCAAATCCTCTAGTAGCTGTCATGCTTTTGACGGTTAAGGCACTGGAGGAATGAGAGGAATGGAACCACTGCCACCTGGTGGTCACAAACACAAACATCTCACAGGACCCACTTCATGCCCCCTACAAAGACAAAAATTGAGGGGAGGACATTTTTTATATTGGTGGGCATAGTGCATATGAGGTTTAAAGCAGTAATCAGAAAAGCCTTCTCTGTCTGCAATTTGAATCGTTTCATTGTTCCTTGTTTGGCCTTTAAAGCTAAACGCTACCAGAGGTTATAAAAGTTGAACCCAAGCATAGGTGTAATGGATTGTGTTTCTCTTTATAGTACACAAGAATCTCAGCAGGTGAGACCGTAAAAGGACTAGAGTGCTGAAAAAAGCGGGGGGATAGAATAGCTGTGGATATGTCTGGAGACCTCTTTGACAGAGAATTGGGAACATAAGTTAAGAAACCATTGCTTCAAATAATTTTATGCCTGGCTACAGGGACCAAGTGTAACTACAACTCAGGGTCACGAACTTGATAGATCTTAGGAGAACAGAAGGGAAGAGCATGGCAGAGGGAAAGCAGAGCTCTCCATTCTAGACCCTGGAGAGATCAGAACATCACAGGGCAGAGTGGGGAACAGGAACATACGTATAGCAAAACTAGTATTGTTTAATTTGTTTGGTTCTATGACACTCCGCTGGGTTTTTTGTTTTGTTTTGTTTTTGTTTTTACATCTTTATTGGAGTATAATTGCTTTACAATGGTGTGTTAGTTTCTGCTTTATAACAAAGTGAATCAGTTATACATATACATACGTTCCCATATCTCTTCCCTCTTTCGTCTCCCTCCCTCCCAACCTCCCTATCCCACCACTCCAGGCGGTCACAAAGCACCGAGCTGATCTCCCTGTGCTATGCGGCTGCTTCCCACTAGTTATCTACCTTACGTTTGGTAGTGTATATATGTCCATGCCTCTCTCTCGCTTTGTCACAGCTCACCCTTCCCCCTCCCCATATCCTCAAGTCCATTCTCTAGTAGGTCTGTGTCTTTATTCCTGTCTTACCCGTAGGTTCTTCATGACATGTTTTTTCTTAAATTCCATATATATGTGTTAGCATACGGTACTTGTCTTTCTCTTTCTGACTTATTTCACTCTGTATGAAAGACTCTATGTCTATCCACCTCATTACAAATAGCTCAATTTCGTTTCTTTTTATGGCTAAGTAATATTCCATTGTATATATGTGCCACACCTTCTTTATCCATTCATCCGATGATGGACACTTAGGTTGTTTCCATCTCCAGGCTACTGTAAATAGAACTGCAATGAACATTTTGGTACATGACTCTTTTTGAATTATAGTTTTCTCAGGGTATATGCCCAGTAGTGGGATTGCTGGGTCATATGGTAGTTGTATTTGTAGTTTTTTAAGGAGCCTCCATACTGTTCTCCACAGTGCCTGTATCAATTTACATTCCCACCACCAGTGCAAGAGGGTTCCCTTTTCTCCACACCCTCTCCAGCATTTATTGTTTCTAGATTTTTTGATGATGGCCATTCTGACTGGTGTGAGATGATATCTCATTGTAGTTTTGATTTGCATTTCTCTAATGATTAATGATGTTGAGCATTCTTTCATGTGTTTGTTGGCAGTCTGTATATTTTCTTTAGAGAAATGTCTATTTAGGTCTTCTGCCCATTTTTGGATTGGGTTGTTTGTCTTTTTCTTATTGAGCTGCATGAGCTGCTTATAAATTTTGGAGATTAATCCTTTGTCAGTTGCTTCATTTGCAAATATATTGTCCCATTCTGAGGGTTGTCTTTTGGTCTTGTTTATGGTTTCCTTTGCTGTACAAAAGCTTTGAAGTTTTATTAGGTCCCATTTGTTTATTTTTGTTTTTATTTCCACTTCTCTAGGAGGTGGGTCAAAAAGGAACTTGCTGTGATTTATGTCATAGAGTATTCTGCCTATGTTTTCCTCTAAGAGTTTGAGAGTTTCTGGCCTTACAGTTAGGTAGGTCTTTAATCCATTTTGAGGTTATTTTTGTGTATGCTGTTAGGGAGTGATCTAACCTCAAACTTTTACATGTAGCTGTCCAGTTTTCCCAGCACCACTTATTGAAGAGGCTGTCCTTTCTCCACTGTACATTCCTGCCTCCTTTATCAAAGATAAGGTGACCATATGTGTGTGGGTTTATCTCTGGGCTTTCTATCCTGTTCCATTGATCTATCTTTCTGTTTTTGTGGCAGTACCATACTGTCTTGATTACTGTAGCTTTGTAGTATAGTCTGAAGTCAGGGAGCCTGATTCCTCCAGCTCCGTTTTTCGTTCTCAAAATTGCTTTGGCTATTCGGGATCTTTTGTGTTTCCATACAAATTGTGAAGTTTTTGTTCTAGTTCTGTGAAAAATGCCAGTGGTAGTTTGATAGGGATTGCATTGAATCTGTAGATTGCTTTGGGTAGTAGAGTCATTTTCATAATGTTGATTCTTCCAATCCAAGAACATGGTATATCTCTCCATCTATTTGTATCATCTTTAATTTCTTTCATCAGTGTCTTATAATTTTCTGCATACAGGTCTTTTCTCTCCTTAGGTAGGTTTATTCCTAGATATTTTATTCCTTTTGTTGCAGTGGTAAATGGGAGTGTTTTCTTGATTTCACTTTCAGATTTTCATCATTAGTGTATAGGAATGCCAGAGACTTCTGTGCATTAATTTTGTATCCTGTAACTTTACCAAATTCATTGATTAGCTGTAGTAGTTTTCTGGTAGCATCTTTCGGATTCTCTATGTATAGTATCATGTAATCTGCAAACAGTGACAGCTTTACTTCTTCTTTTCTCACTTGGATTCCTTTTATTTCCTTTTCTTCTCTGATTGCTGTGGCTAAAACTTCCAAAACTATGTTGAATAAGAGTGGTGAGAGTGGACAACCTTGTCTTGTTCCTGATTTTAGTGGAAATGCTTTCAGTTTTTCACCATTGAGGATGATGTTGGCTGTGGGTTTGTCATATATGGCCTTTATTATGTTGAGGAATGTTCCCTCTATGCCTACTTTCTGCAGGGATTTTATCATAAATGGGTGTTGAATTTTTTTGAAAGCTTTCTCTGCATCTATTGAGATGATCATATGGTTTTTCTCTTTCAATTTGTTAATATGGTGTATCACATTGATTGATTTGCGTATATTGAAGAATCCTTGCATTCCTGGAATAAACCCCACTTGATCATGGTGTATTATCCTTTTAATGTGCTGTTGGATTCTGTTTGCTAGTAGTTTGTTGAGGATTTTTGCATCTATGCCCATCAGTGATATTGGCCTGTAGTTTTCTTTCTTTGTGACATCCTTGTCTGGTTTTGGTATCAGAGTGATGGTGGCCTCGTAGAATGAGTTTTGGAGTGTTCCTCCCTCTGCTATATTTTGGAAGAGATTGAGAAGGATAGGTGTTAGCTCTTCTCTAAATGTTTTATAGAATTCGCCTGTGAAACCATCTGGTCCTGGGCTTTTCTTTGTTGGAAGATTTTTAATCACAGTTTCAATTTCAGTGCTTGTGATTGGTCTGTTCATATTTTCTATTTCTTCCTGATTCAGTCTTGGCAGGTTGTGCATTTCTAAGAATTTGTCCATTTCTTCCAGGTTGTCCATTTTATTTGCATAGAGTTGCTTGTAGTAATCTCTCAAGATCTTTTGTATTTCTGCAGTGTCAGTTGTTCCTTTTCCTTTTTCATTTCTAATTCTATTGATTTGAGTCTTCTCCCTTTTTTTCTTGATGAGTCTGCCTAATGGTTTATCAATTTTCTTTATCTTCTCAAAAAACCAGCTGTTAGTTCTTTTGATCTTTGCTATCGTTTCCTTCATTTCTTTTTCATTTATTTCGATCTGATTGTTATGGTTTCTTTCCTTCTGCTAACTTTGGGGCTTTTTTGTTCTTCTTTCTCTAATTGCTTTAGGTGCAAGGTTAGGTTGTTTATTCGAGATGTTTCCTATTTCTTAAGGTAGGATTGTATTGCTATAAACTTCCCTCTTAGTACTGCTTTTGCTGCATCCCATAGATTTTGGGTCGTCGTGTCTGCATTGTCATTTGTTTCTGGGTATTTTTTTTATTTTCCCTGATTTCTTCAGTGATCACTTCGTTATTAAGTAGTGTACTGTACATCCTCCATGTGTTTGTATTTTTTACAGATCTTTTCCTGTAATTGATATCTAGTCTCATAGCATTGTGGTGAGAAAAGATACTTGATACAATTTGAATTTTCTTAAATTTACCAAGGCTTGATTTGTGACCCAGGATATGATCTATCCTGGAGAATGTTCCATGAGAACTTGAGAAAAATGTGTATTCTGTTGTTTTTGGATGGAATGTCCTATAAATATCAATTAAGTCCATCTTGTTTAATGTATCATTTAAAACTTGTGTTTCATTATTTGTTTTCATTTTGGATGATCTGTCCATTGGTGAAAGTGGGGTGTTAAAGCCCCCTACTATGAATGTGTTACTGTTGATTTCCTCTTTTATGGCTGTTACTATTTGCCTCATGTATTGAGGTGCTCCTATGTTGGGTGCATAAATATTTACAATTGTTATATCTTCTTCTTGGATCGATCCCTTGATCATTATGTAGTGTCCTTCTTTGTCTCTTCTAATAGTCTTTATTTTCAAGTCCATTTTCTCTGATATGAGAATTGCTACTCCAGCTTGCTTTTGGTTTCCATTTGCATGAAATATCTTTTTCCATGCCCTTACTTTCAGTCTATATGTGTCTCTAGGTCTGAAGTGGGTCTATTGTAGACAGCAAATATATGGGTCTTGTTTTTGTATCCATTCAGCCAATCTGTGTCTTTTGGTGAGAGCATTTAATCCATTTACATATAAGGTAATTATCGATATGTATGTTCCTATTCCCATTTTCTTAATTGTTTTGGGTTCGTTATTGTAGGTCTTTTTCTTCTCTTGTGTTTCTTGCCTAGAGAAGTTCCTTTAGCAGTTGTTGTAAAGCTGGTTTGGTGGTGCTGAACTCTCTCAGCTTTTCCTTGTCTGTAAAGGTTTTAATTTCTCCATCAAATCTGAATGAGATCCTTGCTGGGTAATCTTGGTTGCAGGTTTTTCTCCTTCATCACTTTAAATATGTCCTGCCAGTCCCTCCTGGCTTGCAGAGTTTCTGCTGAAAGATCAGCTCTGAACCTTATGGGGATTCCCTTGTGTGTTATTTGTTGTTTTTCCCTTGCTGCTTTTAATATGTTTTCTTTGTATTTAATTTTTGACAGTTTGATTAGTACGTGTCTTGGCATGTTTCTCCTTGGATTTACCCTGTATGGGACTCTCTGTGCTTCCTGGACTTGATTAACTATTTCCTTTCCCATATTAGGGAAGTTTTCAACTATAATCTCTTCAAATATTGTCTCAGCCCCTTTTTTTTTCTCTTCTTCTTCTGGAATCCCTATAATTCAAATGTTGGTGCACTTAATGTTGTCCCAGAGGTCTCTGAGACTGTCCCAGTTCTTTTCATTCTTTTTTGTTTATTCTGCTCTGCAGTAGTTATTTCCACTATTTTATCTTCCAGGTCACTTATCTGTTCTTCTGCCTAAGTTATTCTGCTATTGATCCCATCTAGAGTATTTTTAATTTCATTTATTGTGCTGTTCATCGTTGTTTGTTTCATCTTTAGTTCTTCTAGGTCCTTGTTAAATGTTTCTTGCATTTTGTCTATTCTATTTTCAAGATTTTGGATTGTCTTTATTATCATTATTCTGAATTCTTTTTCAGGTAGACTGCCTATTTCCTCTTCATTTGTTAGGTCTGGTGGGGTTTTATCTTGCTCCTTCATCTGCTGTGTGTTTTTCTGTCTTCTCGTTCTGCTTATCTTACTGTGTTTGGGGTCTCCTTTTTGCAGCCTGCAGGTTCGTAGTTCCCGTTGTTTTTGGTGTCTGTCCCCAGTGGCTAAGGTTGGTTCAGTGGTTTGTGTAGGCTTCCTGGTGGAGGGGACTAGTGCCTGTGTTCTGGTGGATGAGGCTGGATCTTGTCTTTCTGGTGGGCAGGTCCACGTCTGGTGGTGTGTTTTGGGGTGTCTGTGGACTTATTATGATTTTAGGCAGCCTCTCTGCTAATGGGTGGGATTGTGTTCGTGTCTTGCTAGTTGTTTGGCATAGGATGTCCAGCACTGTAGCTTGCTGGTCGTTGAGTGATGCTGGGTGCTAGTGTTGAGATGGAGATCTCTGGAGATTTTCACCGTTTGATATTATGTGGAGCTGGGAGGTCTCTTGTGGACCAGTGTCCTGAAGTTGGCTCTCCCAACTCAGAGGCACAGCACTGAATCTTGGCTGTAGCACCAAGAGCCTTACATTCACACGGCTCAGAATAAGGGAGAAAATGTAGAAAGAAAGAATTAGTAGAAGTAGAAAGAAAGAAAGAAAAAAAGAATGGAGGGAGGGAGGAAGGAGGGAAGGAAGGAAAACAGAAAGAAAGAAGATAAAGGAAAATAAAATAAAATGAGATAAAATATAATAAAGTTATTAAAATTAAAAAAATAATTAAGAGAAAAAAAAGAAAAAAGGTTAAAAAAAAAAACGGACGGATAGAACCCTAGGACAAATGGTGGAAGCAAAACTATACAGACAAAATCCCACACAGAAGCATACACATACACACTCACAAAAAGAGGAAAAGGGGAAAAAATCATAAATCTTCCTCTCAAAGCCCACCTCCTTAATTTGGGATGATTCGTTGTCTCTTCATGTATTCCACAGATGCAGGGTACATCAAGTTGATTGTGGAGCTTCAATCCACTGCTTCTGAGGCTGCTGGGAGAGATTTCCCTTTCTCTTCTTTGTTCTCACAGCTCCCAGGGGCTCAGCGTTGGATTTGGCCCCGCCTCTGTGTGTAGGTCGCCGAAGTGCGTCTGTTCTTTGCTCAGACAGGACAGGGTTAAAGAAGCAGCTGATTTGGGGGCTCTGGCTCACTCAGGCCGGGGGGGAGGGGGGAAGGGGGGGAGGGAGGGGCACGGAGTGCGGGGCGGGCCTGAGTCGGCAGAGGCCGTCGTGACGTTGCACTAGTTGTGACGTGCTGTGCGTTCTACTGGAGGAATTGACCCTGGATCCCGGCACCCTGGCAGTGGCGGGCTGCACAGGCTCCCCGGAAGGGGGGTGTGGAGAGTGACCTGTGCTCGCACATAGGCTTTTTGGTGGCGGCAGCAGCTGCCTTAGCGTCTCCTGCCCGTCTCTGGGGTCCGCGCTTTTAGCCGCGGCTCGCGCCCGTCTCTGGAGCTCATTTAAGCAGCGCTCTTAATCCCCTCTCCTCGCACACCAGGAAACAAAGAGGGAAGAAAAAGTCTCTTGCCTCTTCAGCAGGTCCAGACTTTTCCCCGGACTCCCTCCCGGCTAGCCGTGGCGCACTAACCCCCTTCAGGCTGTGTTCACGCCACCTACCAGTCCTCTTCCGGCGCTCTGACCGAAGCCCGAGCCTCAACTCCCAGCCCCGCCCGCCCCGGCGGGTGAGCAGAGAAGCCTCTCGGCTTGGTGAGTGCCAGTCGGCCCTGATCCTCTGTGCGGGAATCTCTCCGCTTTGCCCTCCGCACCCCCGTTGCTGTGCTCTCCTCCGCGGCTCCAAAGCTTTCCCCCTCCGCCACCTGCAGTCTCCGCCCGCGAAGGGGCTTCCCAGTGTGTGGAAACGTTTCTTCCTTCACAGCTCCCTCCCACTGGTGCAGGTCCCGTCCCTATCCTTTTGTCTCTGTTTATTCTTTTTTCTTTTGCCCTACCCATGTATGTGGGGGGTTTCATGCCTTTTGGGAGGTCTGAGGTCTTCTGCCAGCGTTCAGTAGGTGTTCTGTAGGAGTTGTTCCCCGTGTAGATGTATTTCTGGTGTATCTGTGGAGAGGAAGGTGATCTCCGCGTCTTACTCTTCCGCCATCTTCCCGGAAGCCCCACTCCATTGGGTTTTGTCATTGAACATGTGTTGATGTTGCAGAGTTGACCACCATTTATATAAGCTCTCCTCAGACTTGTCCGAAGAGCACACTCTACCCCCATTAGCTACAACCCAGAAAAAGAACATCAACTCTCAGGCGCACTGCTTTGATGTCACTTCATCCCTCACCCACTCAGGGACTAGAAAAGAATAAGCTGCACAGAATTTATTGCACTAACAGTGTAGGTAAGGGGTTTGTTGTTCTTTGACTTTTTCTTTGAAAATCTGATAATTTCTCAGTGATCTAAAAGTCATTAAACTAACTTGTATCCATTTTCTCATCCTTTGATTTGATTTATTCTAGTCACACTTAGCAAACTCTGACTCTTACAAATCATATTTAAAAGGCTGTGTTTCTCTGTTTCTGAATGTGTGTCTCAGAAAGAACGTGAAAAAGATAACTGCAGGATTAATGCAGGAGCTCTTTGTAGGATAGGCTCTAAAAGAACCCAGAAGCTGAATGTGTGATGTGTAATGAAACCAAGGAGATGATTTACAGTTGTGATTTGTATGAAATTTGTTTGTAATTTAAAAAAGAATTTTTTTAATATGAAATAATTATAGATTCATAGAAGTTTCCAAAAATGTACAGGGAAGCTCTGTGTACTCTTCACCCTATGTCCTCCAGGGGTCTCTAAACCAGGAAATTAACATTGGTACAACACACAGGACTTATTAGATTTCCACAGTTTACATGCAGCCATTTATGTGTGTGTGTAGTTCTAGGCAATTTTACACATGTACAGATTCATGCATTCATGTATATCACATGTATAGCTTCACTGCCACAATCAAGATGCACAGCTGTTTCATAACCACAAGGCTTCCTCATGCCACCCCTTTGTAGCCACACCCACCCTTTCCCTAGTCCTTAACCCCTGACAATCACTAACCTGTTCTTCATCCCTACGATTTTGTTATTTTAATAATGTGATATAAATGGAATTATATAGAAGTAAGCTTTGAGATTTTTTTCACTCAGAATGAGTAGTAAAAACATGAGATTTGTCCAGGTAATAGTGTGTATCCAACCTGTTTGTTTCTTTTTATTTCTGAGTAGTATTCCATGGTAGGGACGTCCCACAGTTTGTTTAACCAGTCACCTACTAAGGGACATCAGGTTTCCATATTTTGGCTGCTATGAATAAAGCTGTTAGGAATATTCAGGTACAGAGTTTTATGTAAATAAAGTCTTCTATTTATCTAGGATAAGTATCCAAGTCTGCATTGCATGTTTAGTTTTATAAGAAATTGCCAGGCCATTTTCCAGAGTGCCTGTATCATTCTATAGTCCCATCAGCAGTTTATGAGTGATCCAGTTTTCCCCACGTTTGCCAGATTTAGGTGTTGTCACTATTTTTTATTTTAGCCCCACTGATAGTTGTATAGTGATATTTCATTGTGGTTTTAATTTGCGTTTCTCTGATGGCTAATGATGTTGTGCATCTTTTCATGTGCTGATTTGCAGTCTGTATATCCTCTTTGGTGAAATATCAATCTGAGTCTTTCACCCGTTTTTCTAATTGGTTGTTCATTTTCTATACCATTTAGCTTTTAGAGTTCTTTATATATTCTAGATACAAGTACTATGTCAGATACATGGTTTGTAAATATTTACCCCCAGTCTGTATCTTATCCTTTCATATTCTTAACAGGGTCTTTTGTAGAGGAAGAGTTTTTAAATTTGATTCAGTTAGGGGTGTGTGTGTGTGTGTGTATGTGTGTGTATGTGTGTATCATGCTTTTGGTGTGAAATCTAAGATTTACTTAGCCCCAGGCCTGAAGATTTTCTCTTATTTTTTTTCAAGTTTCATAGTTTATATTTTACATTTAAGTCTATGATACATTTTGAGTTGATTTTTATAATGTATATTTTTAAGAAGATCTTTTTTAGAAAAGAGGAATCTGTCATCATCTTTGTCTTAAGCTTTACCTATTTGCTGTTATCAAGTAACTAGTTCAAAGCAACATAACCAAAATGTAGCTTGAGCACTTCTCATAGAAGACTGAAAAAAACTTTTATGCTTTGAACCTGTGAGCTTCCCTTTTTATACTTACTGTGATTTCTCTAAATTAAAAGTAAAGTTAAAACTATAGTACAAACCCAAACCCTTCTCAACATATCAGCCTCTGAAATCATCTATCATGTATTACAGGGCAATGTTTTCTAGTATAGATTTGGAAAATGGTTACATCTATCTTATGATCAAGGATAACTGTAATCTTTCCTAAAATTCACACTCTTTTAAACTTTAAAATTCTCTGAGAAAAAAATGCCTATTAATATTTAAGTCATCAAAGTGAACTAAAGTGAGAGTCTCTTCCTTGTCTATAACTTCTTTCCTATAATGGAGCATGTGTTTCTTGAAAAAGAGAATATTCTCTACAGATTGTCACAAGAAAGAGAATTGCCTCTTTCTCTTATTACTTTTTGCTAAAATTACATGCTTCCATCTACCTTTTATCACAGTCACCATTCCAAGGTCAAATAGCTCATTTCCCCAAGGACGTAGTGATTCTTCTTTCTACTGTGCCAGAGGCAGAGTCCTGATTTTTGCTCTCATAGGAGAACTTTTAAAATACCAGTATTACAATCGAGAATAATACTTCCTAAAAGTTTTCTTAAGGGTTGAGAATCCAGGAACTTAAAAGGATTCTTGATTGAAGTAATTCAGCCCTTGGAACTAGAATCAGGAAATTAGAAAAACAGACAAGACATTTTTCTTGTCTCAAGCTAGGACTCCCAATGGTAGGAATATCTACCCCCAAACTAGGTCACTAGACTGGAAATTAAAAATATACAAAGAAGCAGAACAAGTGATGGCAATGGTAAAGATAAATAGAAACAGATAGTTCGACACCATCCAATTGTACTCATGGGCAACGTCTAGTGTATGGAGAACACCTATTATAAAAAGGTCATTTCCTTTGAGCCCTAGGAGTTAGGATGGAAAGGAAAAGTATTGAGATTCAAAGAGAACTAAGTTAACTGTGATTTTCTTTCGGCCTGGACCACTCCCCCACTCTCTGCCCACCTCCACCCTTAGCTTTATAGGACTCATATCTCTAGCCACAGGAAATAAATATTTGAGGCTGAAATTCTAAGATAAAAGCTCTAGAGAAGAAAGCAGAAAAGAGATAATACAGGAATACGTCATCACCAGGTGAAACTGGAAGACTCACCGCTAAGAGGGACTTCCAAGTCCACAATAAAATGAATTCGATATACATCTTCCTATAGACTCACTCAGGTGATGAAGATGGCTCTGTCTACGCCAACAAGAGGGAGACCATCTAATTGCAAACCTGAAAATAGTACCATATGATGAAAATCTGTACAAACAGAAAGGGGATTTATGGTACATGGAAATAGAAGTATCCTTATGGTGATGAGAATTGGACGAATACAAGAACTAATTGATACACAATTATCTAACAGCATCCAAAGGGTAGAAGCTCTGTATCTGTTGATATTATCAATTAATTCATTCTTCAGTTAGCTAGTATTTAATGTGCAGCCACTATGTGCCATGTACTGTGTAATGTACAATACATACATGTTTCCTGACTGTATGGAACTCACAGTTACGGGCATAGCAGGAATTTTAGAAGTCTGTACATAAGTATAGATATAGATGTAGATTATAAAAACATATTAATTGCAACACTTCCTTTTGTCTTGGACTTGGAAGAGAGCCTTCAGTACATGAGAACCCATGGAGAGAGTCCACAATACATGCTTGGGTACACTTCCAAAACATATATGAAGTGCATTTGTTCAACTTTCCTTAGCCTATCATGCAGAGTAATGATATATGAGAAAACTGATAATTCACTGAAGAGTTAGAGCAAACAGAAGTGAAGCTGTGATGGTGTGTCTTCCTCAATCTTCCTGAAGCCAAGTTAGAGGAGATTCAGAAGATTGGCTCTGAGAGTTTGAAATGAATCCCCTGGAGTTTGGAGGATTCAGAGGGTCACACTAGGCGACAATGACAATTTCTCTCACTTTACTGTACTTATGGCCAGAATGCTGATTACTCTGTTATTTTTATCTCTGTGTATATGTGACAGAAAGGTGGCTCATACTTGTTAAATTGAGTGAGAAGCTAGAGAAGGATGATGAGGTATGACACGGAGTCATGTAGACATGAGTAAAATGTCAGAGAGAGAGAATAACACAAAGAGAGGACACAGTCTAGAGCTAAACCTTGCAGACGCACAGTTGTTAATGACTGGAAGGGAGATGAAGGTGTGTGCGGGAGTGAGAGAGGAAACAGCCCAAGAAGTAGGTACAAACCTCAGAGAGTGTTTTGTCAGAGAAGAAGCTGTTTCTCTAAGAAAGAGAAACTTTCTCTAAGGAAGAGAGGATATGAAGCAAGAGTAATGGTCACAACTCATGTGTCTGAAATTTCTGAGAGGTCAGCAATGATGAGGTTTGGAAATTTTGGTTGATTTACACCACCGAGGTTATTAGCACTCTTTGAGGGCTTAGCTAGTGGAGGAATTAAAGCCAGATATATGTATACCCTTTAATCCAGAAATTCGAATATATATGCCCAATAGCAGTGTGTAAATATGTTCACCAAAGAACGTGTATAAGAATATTCATGGGCTCCCCTGGTGGCGCAGTTGTTGAGAGTCCACCTGCCGATGCAGGGGACACGGGTTCTGCCCTGGTCTGGGAAGATCCCACACGCCGCGGAGTGGCTGGGCCTGTGAGCCATGGCCGCTGAGCCTGCGCGTCCGGAGCCTGTGCTCTGCAAGGGGAGAGGCCACAACAGTGAGAGGCCCGCATACCGCAAAAAAAAAAAAAAAGAATATTCATAATAACACAATTGATAACAGCCAAAGGCAGGAAAAATCCAAAGAACCATTTAAGCAGGTAACTAAAAAAATTCTGGTATGTTCATACAGCAATGAGAATAAACAAACTAAACTGTATACAACATGGATGACTTTCAGAAATATGATATTAAGAAAAGAATCCAGATAGAAAAAAATCCAAACTATATTATTTTAGTTGTATAATGTTCAAAAATGGGCGAAACCAATCTATCTATGGGACTGTGGTTTCCTTGGAAGGATGGTAGTGACTAGAAGGGGATAAAACAGGACTTCTGAAGAGCAAAACTACAAGCAAGAAAGAGCAGCAAACCCAGCTTCAGTCTCTGGGAGCTCATGAATTGTTCAAATGAAGCTTCACAAATTCCCTTTTTTAACACCAGGACAGACTTGGGGTTTATTACAAGCATCAACTATAGCAACACAGGTTGCAACAGGGAAGTCATTGAGGTTTGGGGTCTTTCAGGTTTTTCTAATCACGCACCAGAGATCCAGCATTAGTTGACTGCCATTTTCCAATCAGATATATCCTATGTCCATAAATTCTAGTTTATTTTCAATCAATAATCTAGAAATACCCTGGATATCCTGCTAAGGTCATTCTGGATAAGAACTTAGTATGGAACAACTCCTAAAAACTCCTCTTTACTTTTCGAGTATAAATGAGAATACTGTGTCCACAAAGAGGTCAGCTCAGGAAACCCCAAAGGCCTCAGGTGACCTCAGAGGAAGCAGAAAACAAGTTACAGGCACACTGTTAATGCATTCCTTCCCAGATGGCATTTACTTATTTATTGGCTAAATAATCTGATGGAGATATTAGAAATATTAGAGTTATGTGACAATCAAGTAAGTTTAAAAAGGCGATTATGATTAGACAGCTCATTGATTAAGGAGACGGGATATGATTTGGGGAATGTTAGGGATCAAGTAGAGACTAGTGACCGTGATTTTACAACGGCTCCAGTTTGAGCTGGTATGCATGTTATCCAAAACATTTTAGAAGATTTCTCAGACTTTCAAAGTACAAATAGATTGAAATAATTGTTAAACAAGATAGGTCATTGATTATTTTCGGTCTGGTGTTTTTAAAAATTTTTGCTAACTTTTGGGAATCCTCCTTTGAGTACCTCTCGCCAATACCGCTTCCTGCACCAGATTCTAAGATACATTTTTCCTGCTTCAAATCTTGGATTTATTCCCTTGTAAACTACTTACATCTATTTTCTTCATTAAAAGTTGTCTCTGAAAGAGTTTGCTTACTTCCAATACGTTTTACGAAATTTAACTGTTTAGTTAATTACTTCATGGCTTGGCTACATACGTCTATCATGTTCTCTCTCTCTCTCTCCCCTTCTCCCCGACACACACACACACACACGCACACACACACACACGCACACACACACACTTATGCTTTCTTTTATGGAAAGTTGTTCTGTATTGGGATCATTGTTTTTTGTATAGTAGGGATAGAAAATCCTTACACAAGGAAGAATATCTTTCTTTTTGGAATTCCAGTTGAAAACATATCCACCAGGTTAATTGCCACCTAATATCACCACACAATAGCACAGAGACATTACTCTTTCAGATGTTATATTACAGCTACTGTGAACATATGTGGTACAGAATTGTCTGAAATTGAGGCCATCTGGAGTCATTAGGAGCTAAACTGTAAAGCAAAGCCTTGATGTAAGAGAACTTTCTGTAACAGGCAAAATATGAGTGTTTAGTAGTTGTAGAGTGAAAATGTGCTATACTCCAGGGTCACAGAAATGATCAGGGAGCCCATACCAGAAAGACTAAAGGTAAATTCCTCTTCACCTCCTGGGAATTGTCAAGGAAATCATCAAATACCGGTGTGTTCATTCCAGCATTATTTGTTACTGTGAGTAAAACAATCTAAAAAACTAGTAAGACGGAATTTGCCAAAAAAGTACTATAAAATCATACATTGGGGGCTTCCCTGGTGGCGCAGTGGTTGAGAATCTGCCTGCTAATGCAGGGGACACGGATTCGAGCCCTGGTCTGGGAGGATCCCACATGCTGCGGAGCAACTAGGCCCGTGAGCCACACTACTGAGCCTGCGCGTCTGGAGCCTGTGCTCCGCAACAGGAGAGGCCGTGATAGTGAAGAGGCCCGCGCACCGCGATGATGAGTGGCCCCCGCTTGCCACAACTAGAGAAAGCCCTCGCACAAAAACGAAGACCCAACACAGCAAAAATAAATTAATTAATAAACTCCTACCCCCAAAATCTTCTTAAAAAAAAAATCATACTTTGGAATATCGCCATTAGAATGTGTGATTTTGATCTGTAAATAATGCTGTGCAAATAATTATTTCATAATATACTGTTGGGTAAAAACGCAGAATGGAAAACATCCTATAAGATGTGATTCTGTAGCAGAGTTTTTCCTGACTAGTAGAGTTTTTGAGTTGTTCTGTTTTGTTTTGAGTATTACTTCTTTGGATATTCTATTTTATCTACATTAAACTTGCATATAGAGAATGTGATCAGGTAATGGGGCTCGTTCTGAGCAAACTGAAGAGCTTCATTCCTCCTTGGTGTCAAGACTTGTGGTGACATTTATTCTGTGTACATCATTCCAGGTCATTCATGGCACAGCATGAGACAATGGGACAGGGAGAGTCCAAGAAGTGCCATTTAACAGATACTTCAGATCTAACATAATGACAAGACTTAGTCAGCAATGCATGAATATTTGTGCAGTGAACCTAAAAGTCTAACAATTCAGGTGCAGATTTGGCCAAATATTACTGAATTTTTTTAAACCAAATCACTTGCTTTAATATAATCACCATAAATAAGTTTTAAATTTTTTTGGCAAATGATCTACTTCAAGATAAAAAATTGAAGATAAAGATGCTTTTGATGAATGACACTTTTAGATATGTTCTCTGAGCCAGAGAGATAGCATTTACCTTAGAGTGAGGTTTCCACTTCTAACTCCCCTGCCTCGCTGACACGGCCGCTGCCTTCTCCTGTCCTTACCGAGAATCTCACTAAGGTTTTCATAGCTGGGGGACACCTCACGTTGAGATCTGAGGTTTCTGTGGGGTTCCCACAGGGACCTGCATCACTGTGGTCTCTCAGAGCACAGAAATACACCGCTGAGTCCCCAAGCTGCAACGCTGTGATGGTAAGGCTGATGGAACTGCCCGTTTTCTGGAAGTCCAAAAACTACCGACCCTCTGTTGTATTCACTCATTGTAAGACTCCTGATGAATAAGGAAAATCATTTCCCCACTTGGTGTTTGTTTGTACCAGAATAAATTATAACTACTAGCTTCATATACACAATCCAAGGTTACATCCTCCTTCTCCAGCATAAAACTTTCTGGCTGGTCCTTTTTTTTTTTCAATTCTTTTTTTTTTTTTTAAGAAGATGTTGGGGGTAGGAGTTTAGTAATTAATTAATTTATTTTTGCTGTGTTGGGTCTTCGTTTCTGTGCAAGGACTCTCTTTAGTTGTGGCAAGTGAGGGCCACTCTTCATCGCGGTGCGCGGGCCTCTCACTATCGCTGCCTCTCTTGTTGTGGAGCACAGGCTCCAGACGCGCAGGCTCAGTAGTTGTGGCTCACGGGCCTAGTTGCTCCGCGGCATGTGGGATCCTCCCAGACCAGGGCTCGAACCCGTGTCCCTTGTATTAGCAAGCAGATTCTCAACCACTGCACCCCCAGGGAAGCCCCTGGCTAGTCTTGAGTGAGTTTCTGGGCTGTGATGGATCCTGGGGAGAAGAAAAAAATTTATATATATAATATATAATGGAGAGAGACAGAGAGAAAGAATTAGGCTTATTCTCCTGGTGGAACCCCGAGGGCTGCAAGGGACAAACATAGGACTAAGACTTCTAATTCCTCTACCCATTACTCAACTCTCCTACACACCACCAGACAATAATAACCTGCCCTACCCCCAAACATGGGAGCTGAGTAGAGCTGAGTGTGTTTGTGGCCATCCTTACCAGCCTTACCAAGGCGGACGGAGGCTATGACAACTCTCAGCAGGCCAGGGAACCCCATGTTGGAAGCTCTTCCTCTGAGTGAAATGTGCTGTGTTCTGTCTCAAATTCAGGTCTAAATGGCTGCCCTGTGCCTGACAGGGCACGTGCACAAGTACTGAAGTGTGAGATGCTTCTGCACCAGAACAGGAAATGTAACTTGCTGCTGTCAGTTTGCCTGTCGCATGTCATGGCTTGTTGACCTGGTTGGTGAATCTAACCTGCCTATTTAGACTTTATTGTAATTAAGTTGACAACAATTATATCAGTGCTGCAGCCATTTGCCATATGCAGCCAATGCATCTAGGATAGACATAAGTTTTATGAGCAATACAATTTGTTATGATTATGGTGACTTCTGAGAACAAATAGTCATCCATGGTTTTGTATGGCTTTTTTTTTTTTTTGGCCTGTAGCCAAACCCTACAGTGAAATAAGCTCACAGATTCTTCTTCCAGACAGGAAGATCAAACTATTTACCCTCAGTCATCATAACTGTTCTTCCTTCACTCCAAGGCATTGGTTCCTGGGAAAATTTACATTGGATAAAGTTCCTTGTCTGCTTAATGCTATCACAGCAAGTTTCCTGGTGGACAAAATTTGTCCAGCTGTACGTGTCTAATGCCAATCAATAGTCAGTCTGTGCTAGAAACACCTTGCTTTCAAGTATCCCATCCTATAGTCAAAATGAAGGCAAAATCACCAGACCATGCATTCCTAGTTCCTTATATCAAAAATGTAGCCATTCAAAAATCACAAATGCCTTTTCATCCCACTGCTGCAGCAGCTCTGGCTCATTTCACTGAGAGCAGCGCCTCAACAGCGTTACGTCTCAGCCGCATGAAAATTTGTGTATGATTTGCTTGGCATCCCTGTGCTGATTTATGATTGTGATTCAGCTGATGCAGCTTTTAGTCATCTATTCCTTTTCTCTTCCCTAAATGAATATATTAATATCGTGACATCTAACATGCATCTTACATTAAGAGAAAATAGATGTTTTTGAAAGTCAGTCTAGAGAAGGGAGGAGTCTTTCTGGCTGAACAGGGACACTTCTGGGGATCAGAGCTTGGGTCTTCTTTTAGACTGACATCCACCCTATTCTCCCTGAAGGACAAGTCCCAACCTCCTGGGTTTCTAGGAATTAGATCTGAGCTTGATTTATTTTCCTGAAAAGCTCTAAATAAACTAAACACTACCCAAGGAGAGAATATACCTCTTCCTCCCAAGGCTGCTCACTTCAGCCCTCCTGCTCCCCTTGGGTTTGTGTTCAGCTCCACCTGCAGCCCCTCTCACCGTGTCGCTCAGAGCACAGTAGTACACAGCCGAGTCTGATGCTTGCACTGAGAGTTTCTGCAGGTGAAAGGAGCTGTCACTCGTAACAAGAGTGGCCTGAAAACCTTGATGCTCTGCCCTCTGGCTTGCCTTCGAGCCCTTCAGGAGGAGTTGCGGAGCTTTGTTGAGATACTGGACGTACCAGAAAAGATAGGGATTTGAATCAGAGGTCTGGTAAGTGCAGTGCAGAGTCCTAGGCGACCCCTCTGAGACAGTCACTGGGCCTTCTGTCTGGTTCACTGAGTCTCCATTGGTCCCTCCTACAAGAGAATCACTTATTTATGTTATAAATGGACAGAAGGAGAGTTTTCAGACAGAGAAGAAAACTATAAGTTACCTATAATTATAGGAAAATGAAAAATCATGAACATTTAGGATAAAATCTTACTTACTGAATATTAAGAAGATCATGAGAACAGAGTGAGTGGCAGAAAACATGTTGGCAACGGTCCTTGCTCCCTAGAATACACCAGATCTAATGGGGCTAGTTTGCAGCTGAATATTATAGAAACTCCTCACTTAGAAACTGAGAGCCCCTTTCTGCACAGCAACAGTAATCTGTCTTGTGGCTACAAAGTAAACAAGTCAAACCAGCACCTGAATAAAAAGAGGAACCACATTTGTAGGAAACCCCGCCCTCTGGTGTTCATCCTGAAGATTGCACCACAGCTATATCTGACCTCTTTCTCCTGATAAAATATTAATAGCTTGAGGCATAGATAAAGGAGAATGGGACAGGACTCAGAAGAGAGCTCTAAACACGAGCATGCTTAGGGAAATATTCAGTTGTTGCTTCCATCATTTTCTGCATGGTACAAGTATCTCTAGTTACCCAAATAATCCCAGGCAGAATTTTTAACTGGAATAGTCAGAGGTCTCTTCCTTGCATATGTCTCCATGACTCCCATGAGTAAGACAGGGGTTCCTCTGCCTAGAAAGTGCTCCCTAATCTCCCCAAATCCTTTGCTTGAATTACTATTCATCCCCAAGACTCATTCAGCATGCCACCGAGGAAACATTACCTAAGGCAGGTCTCAAATAATGTGTGGTGGGTTGAAAAGGATTTTTTCCCTATCCATCATGAAGTGACATATTTGTAAAATACAATAAAAACAAATTACTGTAACTTCTTCACTGATAAAGGTAGAGTTGACCTTCCTTCCAACTGGACAACTGGACAAACTATATGAAACAACTTTCAGACATTGGACTACAGGTAGCACAGAGATAAGGAAAACAGATGAGGTGAGCCCGACCATTGCCCAGCTTACTTCATGGAGGCAGCTTCTCGGCACCAGTGCGGGAGGGATTTACCAAAAAAAGCCCAGCTGTCTCACTGTGAGATTGAGACGGAATAGGAGATTGGGGATCTTGAAGCACCTAGAATTTGTGGACCAGTGTACCAGAGAGGAGGGACGTCTACAAAAAGAGAGAGAGAGAGAGAGAGAGAGAGATAATGACAGGTGGGGTCACTGTGAATCCCATGCGGAGTACTAATCTGCAACAAAAGAGAGAAAACTCATCGGGTTTGGTAAACCACCCTGAAAAGGCCTCCTTTGGGCCCATGAACCGTACTTAGATAACAGCAGCCTTACACCTTTAGCCTTATGAGGGATAGGTGACCTTACTTAGGTGTCTTGGTTCTTGAAACACCTTCTTTTATTTTATTTTTTTTACAGCAGGTTCTTATTAGGTATCTATTTTATACATATTAGTATATATATGTCAGTCCCAATCTCCCAATTCATCCCACCACCACCCCCTCCCACCCCTCTTTCCCCCCTTGGTGTCCATATATTTGTTCTCTACATTGTGCCTCTATTCCTGCCTTGCAAACTGGTTCATCTGTAACATTTTTCTAGATCCCACATATATGAGTTAATATATGATATTTGTTTTTCTCATTCTGACTTACTTCACTCTGTATGACAGTCTCTAGGTCCATACACATCTCTACAAATGACCCAATTTCGTTCCTCTTTATGGCTGAGTAATATTCCATTGTATATATGTACCACATCTTCTTTATCCATTCGTCTGTCAATGGGCATTTAGGTTGCTTCCATGACCTGGCTTTTGTAAACAGTGCTGCAATGAACATTGGGGTGCATGTGTATTTTTGAATTATGGTTTTCTTTGGGTATATGCTCAGTAGTGGGATTGCTGGGTCGTATGGTAGTTCTACTTTTAGATTTTAAGGAACCTCCATACTGTTCTCCATGGTGGCTGTATCAATTTATATTCCCACCAGCAGTACAAGAGGGTTCCCTTTTCTCCACACCCTGTCCAGAACTTGTTGTTGTAGGTTTTCTGATAATGCCCATTCCAACCAGTGTGAGGTGATACCTCATTGTAATTTTGATTTGCATTTCTCTAATAATTAGTGATGTTGAGCAGCTTTTCATGTGCTTCTTGGCCATCAGCATGTCTTCTTTTTAGAAATGACTGTTTAGGTCTTCTGCCCATTTTTGGATTGGGTTGCTTGTTTTTTTAATATTGAGCTACATGAGCTGTTTATATATTTTTTAGATTAATCCTTTGTCCGTTGATTCGTTTGCAAATTTTTTCTCCCATTCTGAGGGTTGTCTTTTCATCTTGTTTATAGTTTCCTTTGCTGTGTAAAAGCTATTAAGTTTCATTAGGTCCCATTTGTTTATTTTTGTTTTTATTTCCATTACTCTAGGAGGTGAGTCAAAAAAGATCTTGCTGTTGTTGATGTCAAAGAGTGTTCTTCCTATATTTTCTTCTAAGAGTTTTATATTGTCTGGTCTTACATTTAGGTCTTTAATCCATTTTGAGTTTACTTTTGGGTATGGTGTTAGGGAGTGTTCTAATTTCATTCTTTTACATGTAGCTGTCCAGTTTTCCCAGCACCACTTATTGAAGGGACTGTCTTCTCCAATGTATATCCTTGCCTCCTTCGTCATAGATTGGTTGACCATAGATGCATGAGTTTATCTCTGGGCTTTCTATCCTGTTCCATTGATCTATATTTCTGTTTTAGTGCCACTACCATACTGTCTTGATTACTGTAGCTTTGTAGTATAGTCTGAAGTAAGGGAGCCTGATTCCTCCAGCACCATTTTTCTTTCTCAAGATTGCTTTGGCTATTCAGGGTTCTGTGTTTCTACACAAATTGTGAAATTTTTTGTTCTAGTTCTGTGAAAAATGCCCTTGGTAGTTTCATAGGGATTGCACTGAATCTGTAGATTCGGTGCAATCCCTATCAAGCTTTGTGTAGTATAGTCATTTTCACAATATTGATTTTTCCAATCCAAGAACATGGTATATATCTCCATTTGTTTGTGTCATCATGGATTTTTTTCATCAGTATCTTATAGTTTTCTGAGTACAGGTGTTTTCTCTCCTTAGGTAGGTTTGTTCCTAAGTGTTTTATTATTTTTGATGTGATGTTAAATGGGATTGTTTCCTTAATATCTCTTTCTGATCTTTTGCTGTTAATGTGTAGGAATGCAAGACATTTCTATGCATTAATTTTGTATCCTGCAACTAAACCAAATTCACTGATTAGCTCCAGTAGTTTTCTGGTGACATCTTTAAGATTATCTATGTATAGTAGCATGTCATCTGCAAACAGTGACAGATTTACTTCTTCTTTTCCAATTTGGATTCCTTTTACTTCTTTTTCTTCTCTGGTCTCAGTGGCTAGGACTTCCAAAACTATGTTGAATAAAAGTGGCAAGACTGGACATCCTTGTTTTGTTCCTGATCGTAGAGGAAATGCTTTCAGTTTTTCACCATTGAGAGTGATGTTTGCTGTGGGTTTGTCGTATATGGCCTTTATGATGTTGAGGTATGTTCCCTCTGTACCCACTTTCTGGAGAGTTTTTATCATAAATTAGTGTTGAATTTTGTCAAAAGCTTTTTCTGCATCTATTGAGAGGATCATATGGTTTTTATTCTTCAATTTATTAATATGGTGTATCACACTGATTGATTTGTGTATATTGAAGAATACTTGCATCCCTGGGATAAATCCCACTTGATCACGGTGTATGGTCCTTTTAATGTATTGTTGGATTCTGTTTGCTAGTATTTTGTTGCTAGTATTTTGCATCTATATTCATCAGTGATATTGGTCTGTAATTTTCATTTTTGTAGTATCTCTGTCTGGTTTTGGTATCAGCGTGATGGTGGCCTCGTCGAATGAGTTTTGGAGTGTTCCTTCCTCTGCAATTTTTTGGAAGAGTTTGAGAAGGATGGGTGTTAGCTCTTCTCTAAATGTTTGATAGAATTCACCTGTGAAGCCATCTGGTCCTGGACTTTTGTTTCTTGGAAGATTTTTAATCACAGTTTCAATTTCATTATTTGTGATTGGTCTATTTATATTTTCTGTTTCTTCCTGGTTGAGTCTTATGATGCCTTGTATTTCTGTCTCTTATGATGCCTTGTATTTCTGGGGTGTCCATTATAACTTCTCCTTTTTCATTTCTAATTTTATTGATTTGAGTCCTCTCCCTCTTTTTCTTGATGAGTCTGGCTAAATGTTTATCAATTTTGTTTATCTTCTCAAAGATCCAGCTTTTAGTTTTATTGATCTTTGCTACTTTTTTCTTTGTTTCTATTTCATTTATTTCCTCTCTGATCTTTATGATTTCCTTCCTTCTACCAACGTTGGGTTTTGTTTGTTCTTTCTCTAGTTCCAAATACAAACATTTTAGATGTTTCTTGTTTCTTGAGGTAGGATTGTATTGCTATAAACTTCCCTCTTAGAACTGCATTTGCTTCATCCCATAGGTTTTGGATCATTGTGTTTTCATTGTCACTTGTTTCTTGGTATTTTTTCATTTCTTCTTTGATTTCTGCAGTGATCTCTTGGTTAATTAGTCACTTATTGTTTAACCTCCATGTGTTTGTGTTTTTTTATGTTTTATTCCCTGTAATTTATTTCTAATCTCATAGCGTTGTGGTCGGAAAAGAAGCTTGATATAATTTTAATTTTCTTAAATTTACTGAGGCTTGATTTGTGACCCAAGATGTGGTCTGTCCTGGAGAATGTTCTGTGTGCACTTGAGAAGAAAGTGTAATGTGCTGTGTTTGGATCGAATGTCCTGTAAATATCAATTAAATCTACCTGGTCTATTGTGTCATTTAAAGCTTGTGTTTCCTTATTAATATTCTGTCTGGATGATCTGTCCATTGGTGTAAGTGAGGTGTTAAAGTCCCCCACTATTATTGTGTTACTGTCGATTTCCTCTTTTATAGCTGTTAGCATTTGCCTTATATATTGAGGTGCTCCCCTTTCGGGTGCATATATATTTATAATTGTTATATCTTCTTCTTGGATTGATCCCTTGATCATTATGTAGTGTGTTTTCTTGTCTCTTGTAATATTCTTTATTCTGAGATCTATTTATCTGATATGAGTATTGCTACTCAACTTTCTTTTGGTTTCCATTTGCATGGAATATCTTCTTCCGTCCCCTCACTTTCAGTCTGTATGTATCTCTAGGTCTGAAGTGGGTCTCTTGTAGACAGCATATATATGGGTTTTGTTTTTGTATCCATTCAGCGAGCCTGTGTCTTTTGGTTGGGGCATTTAATCCATTCACATTTAAGGTAATTATGGATATATATGTCCCTATTTCCATTTTCTTAATTGTTGTGGGTTTGTTTTTGTAGGTCCTTTTCTTCTCTTGTGTTTCCCACTTAGAGAAGTTCCTTTAGCATTTGTTTTAGAGCTGGATTGGTGGTGCTGAGTTCTCTTAGCTTTTGCTTGTCTGTAAAACTTTTGATTTCTCCATCAAATCTGAATGAGATCTTTGCTGGATAGAGTAATCTTGGTTGTAGGTTATTCCCTTTCATCACTTTAAATATATTGTGCCACTCCCTTCTGCCTTATAGAGTTTCTGCTGAGAAGTCAGCTGTTAACCTTACAGGAGTTCTCTTGTATGCTATTTGTAGTTTTTCCCTTGTGTGCTTTTCATAATTTTCCTCTGTCTTTAATTTTTGTCTCTTTGATTACTATGTGTCTCAGTGTGTTTCTCCTTGGGTTTATCCTGCCTGGGACTCTCTGTGCTTACTGGACTTGGGTGGCTATTTCCTTTCCCATGTTAGGGAAGTTTTCGACTATATTCTCTTCAAATATTTTCTTGGCTCCTTTCTCTCTCTCTTCTCCTTCTGGGACCACTATAATGCGAATGTTGGTGAGTTTAATGTTGTCCCAGAGGTCTTTTAGGCTGTCTTTATTTCTTTTCATTCTTGTTTTGTTATTCTGGGCCATGGCAGTGAATTCGACCATTCTGTCTTCCAGGTCACTTATCTATTCTTCTGCCTCAGTTATTCTGCTCTCGATTCCTTCTAGTGTATATTTCATTTCAGTTATTGTATTTTTCAACTCTGTTTGCTTGTTCTTGAATTCTTCTCGGTGATTGTTCTTTAATTCTTCTAGGTCTTTGTTAAACATTGCTTGCATCTGCTCAATCTTTGCCTCCATTCTTTATCTGAGGTTCTGGATCACTATCATTATTCTGAATTCTTTTTCTGGAATGTTGCCTATCTCCACTTCATTTACTTGTTTTTTATTTTATTTTATGTATTAATTTTGCGGTACGCAGGCCTCTCACTGTTGTGGCCTCTCCGCTGCGGAGCACAGGCTCCGGACGTGCAGGCTCAGCGGCCATGGCTCACGGGCCCAGCCGCTCCGCGGCATGTAGGATCTTCCCAGACTGGGGCACGAACCCGTGTCCCCTGCAACGGCAGGCGGACTCTCAACCACTGCGCCACCAGGGAAGCCCCATTTAGTTGTTTTGGAACACCTTCATTTCACTTCTTGTCACATTCTTGTTTTAATTCAAGTAAGTAATTTTTTAAGAAAGTAGAGATTAGATACTTAATAGTATTAGCCAAACTCCCTTCATTCCAGAGGCACATGTGTGGTATTTATCTGTGTCCTGTTTCTTTGTATTATTAGGGATTCAGGAATCTCAATGTAAAGAACTGTTTGCTCAATGTCGGTCAGCTTGCTTGTCTAGTTTCTTGTGCAATTATTTGTGCTAGTGAAGTGAACACAGCAGAAGATTTGACAGGGTCATTTCATAGCTTATTCTTTCCCTAGGATTGGGTTTACTTTATGCAAAGTATGACTGTATTTATAGCAAGAAGTCAAAACATTGTTACTTGCTCACATCAACCATTTTAAGGCATGGGGACTTTGTTTCTGCAGACAGCTGTGATGTTGCCTTACACAGGCTCTCAGGGCAATGCTGTCAGTCTAGTAACAGTGGCTATGACTAAGTCAGTTGAACACAAAATAGTCTTCAAATGATACATATTCACCTAAATAGATGTTCTCACCAGTTAAAATGATCTATTTTTTAGCTCTTACTAAAATTAGGGTCTTGAGTAGAGTTATCCTGCTGGCAAGACTCTCTGGCTCAGCAGACCACCTAGGTACTCTTATATTATTGTGCGTGTTCAGGAATCCCTAGGCTCAAGCATTCATTCTGGAAATTTACAGAGTTGTCTACAATGTGTAAACCAAAACCAGACACGATTCCTATCTCAAATTGCTTTCAGTTGAGTGAGGAGCAGGTACGTAAAACAAATCTTATGCCCTGCCTGTACTTCCACTAGCCTGGACCCAGCCATGTGGAATGAGGGCTCGGACTGGAAGTAGAGAGCTGATGCAGTTATCACCAGGGGAATAAAACCTTCTTGAATACTTTATTTCCACTATTTAGATTTATTTTTGTTCTTTTATCTCCCTCTCCATTTCTTTGGCCTGTGTATCCTGATGTTTAACTCACAATGCTCAGGTGTCCAACACCCAGTGTGCAGGACTCCAGAATGTTAGGGAAGAAGGCAGTGTTTACCTCCAGGTGGGTGTCCAGACATCCACCCTGTTAGGTGAGGACAGTGACTACATCCTCCAGTACCATTAAAACTATGATAACTGTTAAATTCTCCATTATGCAGTATGCAGAAAGCAAACAGCATGGCTGGCTGAGAAGCAGCAGGAGGTTTTGTTTGGAGTTACATAAAAGTTGACAGAACTATTCCTCTAGTTTCTTGATCCTTTGGTGGAATCGTCAAGAAAATCTTGGCTCAGGTGTTATGCAAGACAAACTGCCCTGCAAGATCCCTGTATAGCACAGGGAATGATACTCAATATCTTGAAATAACCTATAATGGAAAAGAATCTGAATAAGAATAGATACGTATGTATAACTGAATCACTTTGCTGTACACCTGAAACTAACACAACACTGTAAATCAACTCTACTTCCGTAAAATTTTTTTAAATTTTTAAAAAATATTCTTAACACTTTTATCGATTTAAAGAACTGAGATGCTTTTATTTGTAAAGTGCCCTTATTCCATTTGTCTTTCATTTGATAAAAATAACGTAAAGAACACAAAAGCCTCAAAACTAAGGGGAGTATTCTAAGTTGGCCATACAGATGATTAGAAATATGCTTTTATTATTTAATTTGTTGCTATCAAACAAAAAACTGCAAATCTAAAAATTTCCATGTAATTCCTACACCCCAGAGGTTGGCAAACAGTTTTTCTGTAAAGGGTCAAATAGTAAGTAGTTTAGGTTTTGAAGTCATATAGTCTCTGTCGTGACTACTCAACTATGCTCTTATAACACGAAGCATACTTGGTCAATACATAAATAAATGTACATGGATGTTTTCCAATAAAACTTTATTTACAAACACAGGTGGCAGACTGCTCTGCCCTGTGGGCTGTGCTTTGCCAATCCCTGCTATGCCATAGGAATGTGTCCATAAACTTCCAAAGATTTCTTTTTTTTAATAAATATTATCATATCTTTTTGAGGAGACTTAAAATAAAGAATACATTAATGGATAGAAAAGAAGAAGAAGGAAATTAGATGATCCTAATGCCTAAGATACATTGATGCTGAGTTTTCAAGGGTGAGACACACAGATATGGACGCTACCATTAAGGAACTCACAGAAGTAGTAGTGAAAATAGGTCTTAATCAAATAATCAAAGAAATAAAGGAGAAACTGCAAATGTGAAAATGCAGAGGTCTATAATTCTAAATATGCCCCCTGAGCTTCCTTTAGCTACTGACTCTTGGACAGATGTATAAGAATGAATAGGCATTTGCTATTTTTTTTACTCTTTTGAAGGGAGGAAAAAATTTAGGAAAAGGAAAATAAATAAGAAATCACCTACAGTTGCTATGAAGGGGTCATATAGTAGGAAAACGATACTTTTAAGAAACTTAAGGACTTCCCTGGTGGTGCAGTGGTTAAGAATCCGCCTGCCAATGCAGGAGACATGGGTTCAAGCCCTGGTCCAGGAAGATCCCACATGCCGTGGAGCAACTAAGCTTGTGCACCAGGATAGCGCAGGATTAGGGCTTGATTCTCCTGGGATCTCCGAGAAGCATACAGGATGCTTCTCGGGATTATCTGCTGGGAAGCAAGAAGCTAGTGTACTCATCTGTCCCTTTCCCCTCTGGTTGGTGCTTGCTGGCAGGGATGGTAATACCCCTGTACTTTCAGGCTGTGCTTGCCCATGGGCTGAATGAGCTCCCATGGAGTCAGAGAAAGCCCTGGGGTAGGAAGTAAAAATAATGCACAGTGCATGCTTAATGTTGGATGTTATCAGCTTGAGACGAGTCCGAGCGTCCAAGAATTGTCTATCACAGCCATTGATAAATTCAACCCTAGGCATTTGGACGTGACAACAGGCATATGAGATATTTGTTATAGGGCTCTCTTCGCACTACTCAGATGCGTGCTTGTCTTATGTTATTTTCACTGTGTCTCTGAGTCTTCAAGATTGTGGCTGGCTACAGTCCATCTAAAACACTTAAGACAGGAGGTTGCATAACCTGAGCTTCAGGCCCCACTCCTTTAATTGGTACCGAGTCTATAACTGATACTCATCTTTTCCCTCCTCCAGTGTACCCTCCAGACTTCCTTATATTGGATACCACTTTGGCGAACTTAGATTCTTGCCTGGTGGGGTGACCCAGACCCTCATTGCTGAGAGGTCTCAATTCTTTGTCACTTTGTCCTTTTTAGGCCTTGTTGCCACAGTTGCCACTTGCTCTTTTTACTGGGCATGGAAATACCCCATGTGAAACGCTTACATTCCAAACATATTTCTTCTTGCTCTCACTGTGTAATAACAATCTGGTACCCCATGATAATTGGGTCAATTATGCCCCCATCTAATAAATCCTATCTTTGTCTGCTGGACCTCTGGCACAAGGAGTTCAACTAGGTCACCTAGTGATCTAGGTGGCGGTCATAGCTGCAGGTTCAGTGGGGCCCTTACTGAATCCGTTGGTGGAAGCATTCTTCCTCAGAGAACCAGGACCTCTAATCCAGCAGAGCCTAGGACTATGAGAAAAGGCAAACACAAATTCTGAAGGTGGGTTACAGGGAGTGACAGGAGAAGAGTCTGTTCTGCTTCCATTTCTTGGTTTCTAAACTTGTGTATTTTAGCTAGGGTGCCACAGCACCATACATCAGACATTGATTTAATGAATATTATCCCTTCCTAGAATAGCATTCCAACCTGGAATAGCATTCCAACACTAATGGTGTTGCCCCTGAGCTCGTTTCTTAGCTGAGCCTTTAACAGGCCATTCCATCATTCTTCTAGGTCACCTGTTCTAGGTACCGTCAACCTAGCTTATCTCTTAAGTCTATCGTAGGACCAGTGGGTTCCCTCCCTGGTTATGCTGTCACAGCTGTTGTGTTCTAAAATGGGTACCTTTTTCTGAGGAGATTCGGTTTTGGACATGGATGGACAAATTAAAAGAACAAGCACCTATGAACAAAATGGAAAAGATTAAGATTCTTGGAGGTAAGAGCTCCCAGGAAAATTATAAAGATTTGCTGGACAGAGGAAATGCTTCAGAAGTCTGACCTGTCACATATACCATATGAAGCTATGAGGGTTAGAGATGATAGCAAGTATGAAGACAACTTGTAAAACTGGAAAGCACTACACGTGTCATTTTTACTGTTAATTTAAGGACTACAAGTCATAGACATTCATCTCTCTGTGTCTCTTATATTCAGATAGGAGGAGGTTTTATTCCAAGGAGAAGTCAATGACTTTCTATATTCCTCTTACCCCGACCACTTCCCCCGACCTCTGCACAGATGCTGAGGTTTGATGTTTCTGTAAGCCTCTCTCTGCTGCTCGTCTCACTGTGGACCACTGTAAGCACAGAAATACTTTGCAGCATCCTCCAGCTGGGAGTCTGAGATCCTGAGACGGAAGGATTTGGCTTCTTTCTGGAAGTTCACAGAGTAGCGACTGTTGGTTGCATTCTGTTGCTTATAAGCTTCTTGGCCAATAATGAAAATCATCTCCCCGCTGGGAGGCTGTTTGTACCACAACAAATAATAATTACTGTCACTAGTGCTATACGTACAGTCCAGGGTCACTGTGTCTGCCTCTTGCACAGACACTTCTGGTTGAGGTTGAGTGACCATTTGGGCCACACTGGATCCTGTGGGAAAGAGGAGAGAAAGGACCACACTGGGTGTCACACGAGAGAGAAAGCAGGCAGACCAGCCCAAACTGGTTCCCATCCCCACCCACCTTTCTTCTGCCTGATCCAAACCTCAGCAGAACATATCAGCTTTCACCTGGGCTCTCTGAGGCAATGCATTTACTCTGCTATTCATCTTCTCTCGTTTCACAGCCCCATTAGATAACATTATAAAGAAAGACCTAAACCTTCCTTACCCAGACAGGTGGAGACCAGGACTGCCCGCAGCAAGCTAACAAATATCATGCTTACAGCTCTCCCCTGCAGGCTGAGAAGTTTCCTGCTCTGATCTGGGTTCCCCTCTGTGCTCCGCGGCCCTCGAGCTTCAGAGCAGGAAATGGTATGACAGGTGATGGGTGACTGTCTCACTGACGAAAGTTTTCCCAATACTTTTTGGTCTCGCTTCAGGAACTAGGCTATTGGTTGTAATTTCAGATGAAAGTGAAAACCGTTTTCTGAGTTTTTTTAACTTGTAGGCTGAAAATAGAAAGAAGAGGGAGCTGGCAAATTTATTCTGCTAAGACCTAATCTTGGAGAGAAGAATGGGGACCTGGAATAGTGGGCAGAAGTGGCAGAGTTTTATTTGCAACAGTGGCAAACTCTGTAATTTTTCTTTGCATTAAAAAAATAACAATGACAAAGCAAGTATAATATAAACAATTATGGGTGATAAGAATACACCTGTTATGTTAATGTATTCAATTTTTTAATAGTTTTACAACTTCTCAAAATAAAGAATGAGAAAAAAGATATATGTTTTTGCCTGAAAAGAGCATGGACTAAACTCAGAGTAAGTGGAAGCAGATCATGTAGTGTCTAATTGTGCTTATATTTTCCACGGACACACACAAAAAAGAGACCTATTTTTTTTAAGAAGTTCTGAAATAACTATTGCAGGAGTTCTCATCAGCACCGAATTGCTTCAAACAAGTCATATTAAGAGTTGCTCCCATCACTCTCATTCCATTTTGAAAAAATATTGTGAACAAGGAAAAAAAGACCTACTGTGATTCACCAGAAGTTTGTGTTTCCAGAGGAAGTAACAGGGTTGCAGTCCCCAAGCCAAGAGTAAGAATGGGGTTCTGCTACATACTGGGTACTGTCTGACAGCACAGGTTCTCTTGTAACAGACGTGGGTGGCTGAGTCTTCTCACTGAGAGAGATGCTCAGGCAATTGTAAGAGTTGGGACCAGCCCTGAACGAGGCTGCTAAAATCTCTGTGCCCCTAAATTCAGTTTGATAGCAATGGAAGAAGGAGCAACCAGAATTTCTTCTAGATCATCTCCATCTTTGCCCCATGATTTGAATTCCTGTATCTTGGTTTTGGATTCCCAAAAAGTCATCTCTAATACAAGGACTTGTGTATAATTAGTTTATATGCAGGTGATTCTAGGAAACATTAGTAGGAAGTGAATCAGAGAAGGGAAGGAGGCCAAGACAGGGTGTTGTCATCAAGCCGTTACTACTATGGGCAATTGGAGCTTAATCCAGCTGGGTAATTCTGGGAGATGGTATAGCATACCCATTGGAGTTACCCCAAATGAGGCATAAAGGAGCTGGAGTAATTCATAAACTCATTACCCATCATGGCTTGAGGGATGCTTTGGGGACATCAATTCTCTGGCACATCTGACTTGTCCTGAACACTGGCCACATGCTCTCATGGTCAGAAAATAGTCCTCAGAGTTGCTGGGATTTTCAGGGTGTAGAGGTGACTGTCAGGGTATGTGAGCAGAACACCAGCAGCATCTGTACAGCCCATACCTTTCACTGCTGAGATCCACTTGTGCTCTATGTTAAATTTACTCAGAACACTAGTTCTTTAAAAAAAAATCAATAGAAGGATCAGTGGGACAAGTTATAATTGCTATAGTTGATTCCACAGCCGTAATTCATATTTATTATCTTCCATCTACCTCTTACATCACTCATTCTTGATTCTCTTTCACCTTTGACTAATACTTCTATATCTAGACTTCTGTCCCAGGGAGGTAACCTAGACCTTCATCCCTGAGGGGCCTGAGCCCCTGGTTATTCTCCCCTTATCAGGCCATAGTTGCTACAATTGCCTGTTTACAGTAATTATGGTCATGAAAGTGCTAAAAGTCATCCTGGTGAATCCCCTGAGTTTTAGTCCTATTTTTCCAGCTCCCAATAGGCAGCAATAGCCCTAAATCCTCATGATAATCAAGATAGATTGCCCCTGCCAGTGTAGTAACTCCTTTCTTGGCCTTCTGGTCTTCGGACGTGAGTATCTCCAAATGACCAGGTGGTACATGTAAAGTTTGGTTTCGTGAAAACTTCTCTGTTTCCCTAATAGAAATACCCTCTCCTTTCTCTTCAAAAGGAAACAGGACCTCTAGTCCAGAAGAACCTAGACTTATGAGAACAGGAGACACACAATATCCAAGTGAGTCACTGAAACTGGGAGTTGATGGGGAGATAGCCCTACTTCCACTCCTTGGTTCCCAGGTCCATGCATTTTATCTAACAGGAACACAGCACCATCCTGAAGAATAGTTCTCCAGCCTCTCAGAGCACTACCTCTAAGCTGGTGCTTTAGTTGAGCCTTTCAGTGGTCATTCCAATGTTCTATTAGGCTAGTGGTTTGTGGATAATGCTGTATGTAGTAGATCAGCATACTCAATGGTCACATGCCTGTTGTCCCAACTCTTTGCTATAACTTGGGTCTGTTGATGCAAAGGGATGTGAAATCCCTTGATTAATCATAATGATCAATCAGGCACTCTGAGCCCTCAGGTTATGCCACTATGTATGGCACTATGGAAGGGAAGGCAGACTCATACCCAGAACATGTATTAACCCAATAGGAAAAGATTTCTGCCACCTCCAGGGTGAAAGTGTCCAATGTAATCAACTTGCCAGCAAGTGGCTGGTTGGTCTTCTTGAGGGGTGATTCCACATTGAAGGCTCCCTGTTGTATCTGTGGCTGACAGGTTGGATATTTGACAGCAGAAGTAGTTAGGTCCGACTTGGTGAGAGAAAACCCGTGCTTCTGGGCTCACGGAGAACCTCCATGCTGTCAGCTTGGCTAATCTGTCTACGGGTCTGTTGTTCAAGCAGTGAAGTGGACGAAGACAGAGGCTGGTGACATCCCCTGGTTGGATCATCTTGCCATGTGGTCACTCGATGCTTCCTCATAGTGGACACTCCCTGGGGAGCAAGGATGTGAGACGGTGATCCAAACACTGTGTGCCTTCACTTGCTGCCCCTTCAGTTCATGGTCACTCCTAAATGTGACTCTCCCTCCTCCCACCCCAGCAGACCGTAGAAAAGAGCAAGATGCTAGGCCAGGGGTCACCAACCCCAGGGCAACGGACCAGTACTGGTTCGTGGCCTGTTAGGAACCGGGCCACACAGCAGGTGAGTGGTGGGCGACCGAGCAAAGCTTCATCTGCTGCCCCCCATCTCTCACGTTACTGCCTGAACTGTTCCGCCCCCCGCCCCATGGAAAAATTGTCCTCCTTGAAACCAGTACTTGGCGCCAAAAAGGATAGAGACCGCTGCTAGGCACTTTTAAAAGTCACCCCTTTGACTCGTCTCCAGACAGCTGGTTGAAATTTTATCCTCTTCTAAGGAGGAGACAGATTTGCCATCATACTGTGTTCTCCTTTCACTCCGTCCTTTTCTAACCTTTTTACCATTTTCCCTCAGGTTTTGGTACTTGGTCTTCTACCCCAGTCTTTTCAGAATGTCAATGTACATT
The DNA here is from genome assembly GCF_951394435.1 of Stenella coeruleoalba. Classification (NCBI taxonomy): domain Eukaryota; kingdom Metazoa; phylum Chordata; class Mammalia; order Artiodactyla; family Delphinidae; genus Stenella; species Stenella coeruleoalba. The sequence goes on from NC_137147.1 coordinate 74,914,127, forward strand.
TTCTTTCACTACTGAATTTGATGGTTACGGCTTTTAAGATTTTGTATTCTTGATATATTTGTAAAAGTCTACAAAGGAGCTCAAAGGCAAGAATTTTACTGTTTCCTGCCTTCTTTAGTGCTCTCTTCTTTCTGATATTAAGCCTCAGGTTTTTGAACAGAGTTAGGACTTCACACAGAGAAACAAAATATATTAGATGATGTTTGAAAACACTATCCCTCTGCACATGGTATTCACATGGAATATTTGACACTGTTATACAAAGCTCCTCCTATTTCCCTTTGCTCAGAGTGCAAAGTCAGCGCCCTGGAGCCCTTCAGGCAGGAGGTGCAGGCTTAGCAGGGTTTAGGTGCGGGACGCAAGGTGTCTGAGCAGCACTGTGCACTCGTTGCACATAAGAAGGTGGTTGTGTCGTTGAGCTGGGAATCCTTCACGTGCAGGGAAAATTGCTGGTCATTTTTGTTAAGCCTGGCTGTGAATCTTCCACTGATCTTCTCTTTCTCATTTGAAAACAATTGTATCAGGGAGTGGAGGCCTTCCCTGGGATCCTGCGTAAACCACTGGAAGAAATCAACAGCTCTGTCTGTGTAACTGCAGTTCAGTGTGAAGCTCTCGCCTTCCTTGACTTTCTTTTCCACCAGTGGTTGTCCATTTGACCCTGCTCAGGAGGAGTGAAAAGATTTTCGTACATAAGAAACTTCAAAAAAAAAATTCATTGAGCTGTGTGTATACTCATAATGTATGTACTTGTCTGTGTAAATGTTACCAGTTAATAGAAAGTGTTTTAAAAGTCACTTAGGTTATTCAGATTTTTGTACTCTGTTTTCTTCTTTGTGTTTTCGTTTCTTCTGTCTTACTGAAGTTTTTTCAAAAGATTTCAGCTTATTTTTGTAATTATTTGGCTTTTCCACACTCTCCAATCGGGGCTCTTTTATCTATAAGTGCACAGTAGAATCACTTGGGGCACTTACGAAAAATGCAGATTTCCAAATTTCATTCTCAGAGACTCTGCACCACCTTTTCTAGAGTCAGGCCTGGGTATCTACAGATTTTGCCAAGTGCTCAAGTGGTTCTGAGGCAAGGTGCTTACAAATTATCTTTGGAGAGACACTGCACTGGATGTGAGTTCTTTAATAAACTGTATACCTTGCCAAAAAGAAAGAAACTTTTTTTTTTTAAATAAACAACTTTTCCTATTTGTTTTATAAAATTCCTTAATATAAACTCTGGATTGTCCCCAAGATCCCCCCTAAATTTCCTTACCAGAGTTGCCCCATTTCCCTGGCTTGACCCTTCCCCCCGCCCCCCCTTGTCCTCCCCACTCACAGCTTAGCTGCACACACAGGAGCATCAGTGAAGCTTGCAGGTGAGGCTCCATTCCTGCTTCTTCCTGGAGTCTCCGAGGATTCAGTTTGGAGGCCTGAAACGGACCATGTTCAATTGTTCTAGTTCGTTGTTCTAGATTTTTCTGCTTCTTTTGGTTTGGAAGCCCCAGTGATCTTCACTGTGTTTTCACAACCAGTCAAAATCTCACTTGTCACAAAATGCATCATTGAATATACTCACTCCTGCCGCTTCCATTCACATAGTTCTAGTTTCCAGCCAGTCACTTCTGTCAGTGAAGCACTGCCCCCATGTGGTCTGAACTTTTAAATTGAATTTTGTTTCCATTTCCCTTAATAAAAAGAAATTCCTTGTGTTAAATTAAAGGAAGATAGAACATACAGAGAGGTGAAGAGTGAACAAAAAAGAAAGGAAACAAAACATAGTGTCAGAATGTTCTCTAGTGATGACTGTCTTAATATCCTTAGTGCCTGGAACTCCCTTCCTCACTCCCCTCACCTATAAGGGATCAATGCATGTGCTTTGCCTGTATGACTCTCTGTACTGTGTTCTGAGGGGCATAAATAAAAAGTTGAGAGAAGACCTGAATCTTTCCCTTAACTGGTTAGGGTCTCCTATGGCTTTGTTGTATTTCCCGCTCTGAACAATTATAAATTAGCTAAAAGAGTTAGGCCTTTTCTAAGTTCTCTATATAAGTATAAAGGAGGGAAATACAGTATCTTTCTTTTCATATGTTCTCAGATGTGAGAGAGCAACCTCGTATCTGGCTAACTCTGAAAATGGTAGTACACTTGCAAAAATCTAAGTGTTTCTTATATTTAGGTCTGGGCTTCTGTGCAAACTCTGATAATTTCTTATATTTTACATATTAGGTATATGAAACCCTGTTTTGCGATCTTCTATATTACAGGAAGGATTAGGGACTAAAGAAGAGGAGAGGTTAAGGAGGAAAGTTCTCTTCTAGTCTTTGCATTCAGTCCTTACCCTGCTGATTCTAGGTGCTACCACTTAACCACATTTTCTCAGCTGCATTCCCTAGCTAAAGGCCTGGCCCTGGCAATCTATCCCCATCCTTCCCTTCCTGTATTTCTTCTTGTGGGCCTGAGGTAAGTGGCTGAGAGTCTGTGGTGAGTAAAGAGCTGTGATCTTCTTTGATGTTAATTTTGGGTACTAGTCTTCCTCATGTATGAAATTACATGAAGTAGGGAGACTGCTTTTTCGAGCATTTTCCTGAAGCACAGTGTCATTGTACCTCAGCTGGGAATTAAATCCCTCTTGGAGATCAAGGGTCCAAGGTGAACTGTGCTATGTCTTTCCCAACCCTCTCATTTCTGCTTGAGGAGTAAACAGCAGACTTGGGGTGGCCACTGGGGGGTCTGGCTATTTGTCAACTGATACACTTTCCTGGGAACATGATTGCTCTTTTTCTGAATAAGAGCATTGCCAAATCATATCAAATCTGGAACCACAAAAATGTTAGCAGAATTTCTAGATGTCTTAAGATTTTTTCTCTCCTAATGAGGATACTTAGCAGGAATATTCCCAAAGAAGGGAATTTTAGTTTGGGAAAAATAGAAGGCATGGTTACAATTGTTTGGAAGAAGTAACATTTACAAGAGTTTTACATTTGCATGGAATTTTCTCTCTCCTGTCACACGGATGGTGATTTCAACATTCCAGGTCAGAACCAGCAAGAATGTATCTAGTTAAAGGTGATAAGTGATTTTCTCAAGCAATAATAGGCAGCCAGCAATAAATGCTGTGTCTGCTACGTCAAGTTTATTCAACTTAACCCTGTGGGGATGTTTAATAAAATGTACAAAATAGAATCTGCTATTATAGACATTTCTCCAAAGAAGATATACAGATTGCCAACAAACACATGAAAAGATGCTCAACATCATTTATCATTAGAGAAATGCAAATCAAAACTACAATGAGGTATCACCTCACACCAGTCAGAATGGCCATCATCAAGAAATCTACAAACAATAAATGGCGGAGAGGGTGTGGAGAAAAGGGAACCCTCTTGCACTGTTGGTGGGAATGTAAATTGATACAGCCACTGTGGAGAACAGTATGGACGTTCCTTAAAAAACTAAAAATAGAACTACCATATGACCCAGCAATCCCCCTACTGGGCATATACCTGAGAAAACCATAATTCAAAAAGAGTCATGCAATGTTAATTCAAATACACCCAAATATTTGATTTCTAAACTTAGAATCATATTTAAAGTAATATAGAAAACTAGAAAAGACAAGTTCAACAAACATATTTAGCAGCTCAGTGTATGTGAAGGGAAGCTGGTGTTCTGTAAGTTTACATTTCAACATTGTAACAAGTATAAATGTTCATTTTCATAAAAAAAAAGAGTCATGTACCACAATGTTCATTGCAGCACTATTTACAATAGGCAGGACATGGAAGAAACCTAAGTGTCCATCGACAGATGAATGGATAAAGAAGATATGGCACATATATTCAATGGAATATTACTCAGCCATAAAAGGAAATGAAATTGAGTTATTTGTAGTGAGGTGGATGGACCTAGAGTCTGTCATACAGAGTGAAGCAAGTCAGAAAGAGAAAAACAAATACCGTATGCTAACACATATCTATGGAATCTAAGATAGATGGTTCTGATGAACCTAGGGGCAGGACAGGAATAAAGACACAGATGTAGAGAATGGACTTGAGGATACGGGGAGGGGAAAGGGCTGGGACAAAGTGAGAGAGTAACACTGACGTATGTACACTACCAAATGTAAAATAGATAGCTAGTGGGAAGAAGCTGCATAGCACAGGGAGATCAGCTCGGTGCTTTGTGACCACCTAGAAGGGTGGGAAAAGGAGGGTGGGAGGGAGACTCAAGAGGGAGGGGATATGGGGATATATGTATACATATAGCTGATTCACAGTGTTACACAGCAGAAACTAACACACCATTGTAAAGCAATTATACTACAATAAAGATGTTTAAAAAAAAAGTGAGTAGCTTCATCACTGGCATTAGAGCTAACAAGAAAAGTCATATGATCATTTCCATTGATGCAGAAAAGGCCTGTGACAAAATACAGTATACATTCATGTTAAAAAACACTTAGAAAAGTAATTAATAGCTAATTCCTTAACATAGAAAAATGCATATGCCACAACCTCAGAGCAGCACCTACTTCTGGGGAAATGCTAGAAGCTTTCTCACTAAAGTTAGGAGAAAGACAAAGATGTCCACTACCTTTACCACTATTTAGCATTGTGTTGGAGCTACTACATAATGCAGTCGGCCAAGAGAAAAAACAATTAGAAGCATAATAATTGGAAAGAAACAGGTAAAATATCATCTGCATATTTGCAGATGAAATAATGATATATCAGAAAACCTAAAAGAAGAAAAGCCACTATCAGAAGACAGGTAAACAACAATTTAAAAGCAGCTTTTATATCATTCATATGCAAAAATAAAAAAGTTAAAAGAAATGTGGAAGAAAAGAGCACATTGTCTGTTGCATGAAACTAAAAAGAAAGAGAAAGGAAAGAACATTTTTTTTTTTTTTTTTTTTTTTTGCTGTACGCGGGCCTCTCACTGTTGTGGCCTCTCCCGTTGCGGAGCACAGGCTCCGGACACGCAGGCTCAGCGGCCATGGCTCACGGGCCTAGCCACTCTAATGCATGTGGGATTTTCCCGGACCGGGGCACGAACCCGTGTCCCCTGCATCAACAGGCGGACTCTCAACCACTGCGCCACCAGGGAAGCCCCAAAACATTCTTAAGTACAAGTTAAGACTAAGCAGATAGGTCAATTAAATGGAATAGCAAATCAATAATTAAGCCTAATTGTATATGGAAATTTAGTATATGTTAAAAGACAGTATCTCAGATCAGTGGGGAGGAATGAGTTCTCAGAAAGTATATTGTGACAAGTGTGTTAGTGAGAGTGTCCCATTTTATTTTACTTAAAAAAATTTTTTTTCTTTATTTGTATTGTATTGTATTGTATTATTTTTGGCTGTGCTGCAAGGCATGTGGGATCTATTTCCCTGACCAGGAACTGAACCCATGCCCACTACAGTGGAAGTGCAGAGTCCTAACCACTGGACTGCAGGGAATTCCCTGTCCCATTTTAGACCAGTAGCCTTTAAACTGGGATTCCTATATTCTTGAAATTATATGAAGGTTTGCCAAGGTTTATGCAGGCATAGATAATTCTAATGGAATCTAGTCGTGTGTGTGTGTGTGCGTGTGTGTGTGTATGGCTTTGTGTATTAGAATTTTTTTTCCCTAAAACTGCTTTAGAACATGCTTGAGATCCAGATGTCAGGCTTCCTCTTTCCCATTTCACTTTCCACTCTTAACTTTCCCTTAAAAAAACCTCCACCATCCTGAATCTTACTATGATACATTGCTCCAGAGTCTAAAATCTCCTGGGTACCAAAGAAGTAAGCAATTCATTGGCTCCTGGCTTCTGAGGGAAAGTCCTGAACAGCTAGGCAAGAAATATTGCAAGACAGGGAGGTGTTTTAACTAGGCAGCAACCTCGAGACAAGATTCCTTGATCTTATCTATCTATCTATCTATCTATCTGTCATCTAGAATTCAAAAATGAATTGGTGGTCACTGAAACCCATTGTGTAACATCATTGTTTGAATTGAAAAACAAAGTCAAACTTTTTATGAGAAAAAAATAAATCTTATGTGGCAGGTTTGTTTGACAATGTGGGGTATGGGAGAAACAGAAGAATTAAGGAGGAGTCCCTAGATTTCTGGTAAGGTGAATTATATTGCCATTTTTTTTTTGAGATGGAAAAGAGTGAAGGAAGAACTTATGGGGGGAAATCAGGCCTTATGTTAAGGATATGTTAGATGCCAATTAGATATCCAGTGTAGATGTTACATAGATTACAGTATATATGAGCCTGGCTTTTAATAGAGAAGGTTGGGATGAAAATGTAAATTTGTGTGTCATCAATGTATAAATAGTAATTAAAGCCATATCCCTAGGTGAGATTGTAGGGGAGCTAAAGCTTTACCTGTTCCCTCTTAGGTTCTCCATTTGGACCTGAGAAGTAAGTTGACATACAACAGGTTAACAGGAGAAAAGCATAGAGATTTTATTTAATAATTTTTACATGTACATAGGGGGTCCTCATAGAAAAATGAAGACCCAAAGTGGCTAGGCTTAAGTGCTTTTATAATAGTGGCCTGTTTTGGGGTGGCATGTGCTGAACCCCTCCAAGATCATTTGAAGAGAATAAATGTTTGAGGACTGAGCTCTGAGAAAACACAACATGTGGACACCAGCAAGAGGAGGAAGATGTAGGAAAAGGAGACTGAGCAGGAGCGGTTTGCAAGGAAGAAGGCAAACCAGGAGAATGTGGAGTTCCAGAATCCAGGCAAAGATGGTGTTTCAGGGAGAGAGTAGCCATAGTGCCACATTCTTCGGAGACACTCAATAAGATAAGGAATGGTAATGCATCATTGGATTTGTTGATATAAAACTCACTGGTGGGCTTCCCTGGTGGCGCAGTGGTAGAGAATCCACCTGCCAATGCAGGGGACACGGGTTCGAGCCCTGGTCTGGGAGGATCCCACATGCCGCAGAACAACTAGGCCCGTGAGCCACAACTATTGAGCCTGCGCATCTGGAGCCTGTGCTCCGCAACGAGAGGCCGTGATAGTGAGAGGCCCGTGCACCGTGATGAAGAGTGACCCCCACTTGCTGCAACTAGAGAAAGCCCTCGCACAGAAACGAAGACCCAACACAGCCATAAATAAAAAAATAAACAAATAAATAAATAAAATTTAAAACTCACTAGTGACCTCAGCAAGAGTGATTTCAACGGAATGGTAGGGATGAAAATCTGACTGTAGTGGGTTCAAGTAAGAAAGGTGTTAGGGAGTAGAGATGATACATTTAGAATACTTTTTGGAAATGTTTTTTTATTGTGGTAGAAGTCACATAATATAAAACATACTATTTTAACCGTATTTAACTGTACAGTTCAGTGGCACTAAGTACATTCACATCGTTGTGCAGCTCCCACCATCATCCATCTGTGGAATTTTTCAGCTTCCTAAACTGAAACTCTGTCCGCACTAAACACTAACTCCCCATTCCCGAGACACAAGGAGCAAAAAGACTATAACCTGTTTTTACCCACTGAACCATTAATTGCAGTTCTAGGATGCTGTTCTAATAAAATGATGAGAAATTCAAATTCAAATTTTTATTTAAAGGGATACACCATAATGCTATTTAAAATGATGAAAAACTGGAAATAAATAATCAAGATATCCCCAAACAGGAAAATTATAAAGTTAAGTGTGGTATATCTATGGTGTAGAATAGTAGAATAATCAATTCAAAGTATGAATACAAGGTATTTTTAAGTGAGTATATCTATGACAAAAGTGAGTGTTAATAAAAAGGACATAAAATTGTCTCTATAATATGATGTAACAACGTGCAAAATTGTGAAAAAGATAGAAAAAAGTAAAAATAATGAGTGTCTATGTGGCAGAGTTGTGGATGTTTTCAGTATATTTCTAATTTTTTCCCATCAGAAATTCATAAAACATACATAGGATTAACCTGGTTCATATTTACTATAATGAAGGTAGACCAGTGATGATCTGTATCTACATAACTCTAGTTATTTTAACTGAAACATGCTTCTAAGTACCATAAATTCAGCTCATAAAATAGTACAAAACCAAAAGGCTCTCCCCCACCTTCTTCTGTATTACTTATGGATCTATTTGTTGTAAATGACAGAATCTCAACTCATGCTGGCTTGTTCCCAATGAGAGTATTTTGACTTTTGCCGTTCCAGGCAGAGCTGGATATATAGGCTCTGATGATGCTCTCAGATCTGTCTTTCTTCATATCTCTGCATTGTCTTTCTCTATATTTTAGGCTAAGGTATGAATGATGTTCCCTAAAATGGTCCAGTGATTAACTTCCACAGCTCCCAATGATATGGCAGCTCTACTGTGCAGAAAAAAACCCCACAAAAACCACAGATATCCACTTATATGAATCTGTCTGCAAAGCAGATGTGTTTATGGCTTGCATCTTTGTGCTTACCCTCTTTTCCACAATGGTTTCTAGCTTTGAGAGTCTGTGAACCTATTCTAATAACTCTTTCAAATTTCAATGTTAATAATAGATTAAAGCAAATCTTGCATAGTGCCTTTTGGACGAATCTTCTCTGTCCATGGTCTATTCTTATTTCCCCTCCCTTTCTCTTAAATTGTTCTTGGTCTCTTCCACCATTCAAGACCCCAAATATAGCATCACCCAACATTCAGTTGTATATAGTATATAGCATTACCCAACATTCAGCACCAGGAAAACTTTTCCTTGATGAAACGATGGTGAGTGGGGCTATTCTAAATCTATGGGTTGCTTTTCTGGGATGGATCATAGACATTTGATGAAAGTAAAATGTACAAACTTTGACTGGAAGTTTCCACATCTCTCATTTCATCCATCACTGAGTATTACAGAAAGTCTTTTATTCGATAAGATAGATTTCTCTTCCTCATTCTTCTCAGTTCCTACTTTTGAAGAAAGCCTTTCTCTTTCTGAACGATGTGGATATAAACTAAATCACCAAACGGTGGAATAACAATTTTAGTTTTACTACGGTGTTGCTGTCTATTTTTTATGTGCTTACTTGATTCTGAACCCTGCACCATTTAAAAGAAAAATGGAGCTATAAGACCCCTAAAAATTTAGTATATTGCTGCTCGAAGAAATATCCTTTTTTTTAGGTACACCAAACCATGCTCTTCTAAGAGTGAACCAAATTAGACAACAAACATGTTTGTGATGATAAAAGGCACAGTGGGGGTAAATTAGAAATTAGCCTTAATGTTGAAGGACTATCTGCCTGGCTTATCCTTATGGCAACTCAGTACCCTGAAGAGCAGGGAAGTAGATGGGAACATATCTAAACTATACCAGTACAAGTACTGAGGAGGGCAAAATCTCACATGAATTCAGGAGTTATTTTCAGTGAAAATCATGCAAGGGTTTTTGCAGCCAGATGAGGAAGAGAACAAAGTACAAAGCAAAGCAGAATGTAGTTATTTTTATTTGTTTGGTCTGTATTATTTGATTTAAAAGTTTGTCCTTTACGGGAGGTTAATGAAGGCAGAGAAGCTATTAGTCTCCCCCTACGTCTAAACAAAACTCATGCTGCAAAGTGATCATAAAATTGCAACACATTGGGAAAGTGTTTAGATTTTTCCTTTCCTGCAATATGGTGATTAGTTGGTGGTAGAATTGCTCCGGGAAAACGAAATTTATTTGTTCATTGAATCAATCATTATGGAAATCCAGTTTTTCTATACATTTAGAAGTGTGCTTGTAAAAATAAAACTTTGATATTATCTACCAGTTTAAATTTAGATTAATAGCTCATTCTAAAAAACAATTTCAAGATATTCCTTAATGTTGGTTATGCTAAAGACAGGTAATCTCATGACATGTTGTATTTTTATCTGGAAAGAAACCCAGTTCTGAGCTGTGTGTGGCCCTCTTGGGTGAACTACTGCCTCAAGCTAACATTTCATATTATCTCACAGTACCATCCAATAAAAATTGTCCCTTTCAGTAATATTAAAAACTTTTAATTTCCTAAACTCTTCTTGCTTATTGTTTCTTGATCTTTGCTCTTAATAAGTTTACGCTGTTTGGAATGTGTTCTCCTACCGTTGCCCTCACCTAAATTCCTACACATGCGTCAAGTAAAAATTCAAAATCCAATTTCCATGAATTTGGAAGTGATTTTTTTTTTTAATCTGTGGTGAATTTTACAAGCTTTTTTAATCTGTGGTGAATTTTACAAGCTTTTTGGTTGTTCAAATACCGTGTTCTTTCACGGTATTTTCCCTCATTTAAAACTTAAAATTCTTAGCTTGGTGCAAAATCATATTGTTTTGTAATTGTTTCTGCAGATCACTGGAAAATGGACATTCCACTTTTCTTTGACTAGTTCCTGTAGTGAGGAATATTTTACACCTCAAAGCAGTCTGTTTTGTTTTGAAAAGCCTCTAATTGTTCATTTTTCCTTTTAGGGAGCTGAAATTATTTTCCATACAAATTCTAACCATTGGCTATAAATTTGCCTGTATATATGGGTATAAATATTATCAGCCATTCATTCTTTCAACCATTGTTCAGTGAATGCTTATTGGTAAAAAAAAAATTGATATCTTCATAAAGCTTAAGTCTAATGAGAGAGATATTCCTATGACTGTTAGATAGTAAGCTCTTTGTATACAAGCATCATTCGTAAAATATTTTTATATTGCCTAACGAAGTGTGCAGAAAGGAGGAAACAGAAAAACCTCAGGTATGAATTCTCAGAAACGTCATTTTGTGTGAAAGTGAGTGCCTCCTTCTGTGGGGCTGTGAACAGACTGAACGTGGGCGGGGTCCCCATGATTGCAGAGCAGAAGGTGGAGTCTGAGCCTATGACCTGTACAGAGATATGTTCTTCTTAATGGTTGGAACCTCACTCTTGCTGCGTGTGTGACTGTGTTAAAAATAGAAACCTCTCCGTCCTGGCACTTGTGGACTGGGGATGCTGCTCCACTTTCTGTTGGCTCTCTTCTTTGTTCAGAGAGAGGAACAGACACAGAATACTAGACATCAACTCTCCACTTATTCAATGATTCATTTCATTTTTTCCAACTTTTCTGGAAACAAGCAAGCAAAATTTACTTTTAAAGGACTAAAACAAGACCTGAATAAATGAAGAGGCATATAATATTCTTGGGTAGGAAAACATAATATCCTAAAATGTCAGTTTCCAATGTGATTCCAACCAGAATCCCATTTGTTTGAACCAAACTAAGTAAGTGAGAACAAATACCTTGGAATTGTCAACTATATTTCGAAAAAGAATATTAAGATTGGGTTTTCTTTTTATGACATAAAAACTTACTCTGAACGAAACAGTACAGTATAGGCACAGCCTTCTCAGGTGTCACTGACAAGAAACCACCCACCAGCCTCAAGACCACTGAGAGCACTGAAATAAAGAAACCAATAGTCTTTTCTTTGCGAAAGAGAAAAGAAATCTAAGATGCCCATGAGAACCAGACACTTTCAGGATTCTGTATTCTCTGTACTGTTTGCCTTCACAGAACATGCCAACATCCTGAAAATAACATAGGCTGAGACCCTGAGTCTTTAAGCTACTAAGTCTCAGGAGATTTGTGTTCAGCTCCCACTGTAGTCTTAGTCACTGTGTCACTCAGAGCACAGAAGTACTTGGCCGAGTCTTTCCAGTGGGCTGATGTTTTCCTCAGGTGGAAGGACTTCTCACTCCTCCTAAATTCAGCCTCAAAACCTTTGATACCTGAGACAAGGCTGTTTCCAGATGTGTACTTCAGGAGAAGCTGGAGTCCTTGATTGGGGTACTGCACGTACCAGAAGAGAAAGGGCGAAACAGAAGATGAGTAGTTGCACCTCAGCTCCAGACGGGCTCCTTCAGAGACAGTGATGTGGCCGTCAGGCTGGGTCACCGACTGGGCTCCGGCTCCTCCTGAAACATCAATGCTGAATCAATGAACTCAGCCAGAACAAAAAGTCTCTATTCAAAGTCAGTCCAAAGCAATGTTCCATGTGTAGACAAGAGAGTAAAAAGGAACAGTACTCACTCAGGAATAGGAGCACCTCAAGCATCAAGGTGAACACCAAGGTCATGGTGGAGCAGTGAGGAGGCAGTGAGCTCCTTTCTGGGAGATTCTCCACAAACAAAAGTCTGATGACTGGTGGACTTGAACCCAGGTTGCTGTGAGGTTGAGAAGGAATGACACAGGATTTAGATTTCTTCTTCTGATGGACGTTGTAAGGTGTGTTGGGAGAGAGGCTGTCTTAACAAGACTGCCTGCCTCTGGCGTCTGAGATGCTTTACATGTCATTGTGCAAAAAGTGGCGTCAGAATATCTCTTTAAACTGTAGGGAAGGAAGGTTTTTGTGCGATTATTCTGATCTTATATAGAAAAACCATTTCCAGTTTACACAACAGCCCCCTCTATTGGTCAGATAGAGAAGGAAAGAGCAGTTCACAATTTTTGTGAACCTTCCTCACCTCCTTCCTGCCAGGAACACAAAAGTCTCCGAAAGGAGTGGCAAGCACTACAGAAAGTGGCTGCTCTGAATGTGGTCTGCAGGTGAGTAGCATCTGCATCACCGGGGAGCTATTCTGAATGCAGAAGCTCAGGCCCTACCCAGACTTCCTGAGTCAGAATCTGCATTTTAATAAGATTCCTGCGCACATTAGAATTTGAGAAACACTTGTCTAGATGAAGGAGGTAAAAAATACCTTTTGGATTTAATAATAAAGAGATCATTGGTATTTCTGAGAAAAAATAGATTGGTTACAGGAGAGGCATGTATGAATTTGGAGGAATATTAAATATTTTTTCAGAGGAGCATGCTTGAATATTTTAAATGATGGGAAGAAATCAGTAGCAAGAAAGTCCTGAAGAACCAGACCATAGAGTTTGGACGATCAGTGGGCTGAGGTGCCAGAGAAGTCAAAGTGAATGGAGTGGGTGAAGCATTTGGACAGAGGCGCACTATTTAAAAGGAAGAGAGATATCTTTTTTATTATTAGGGGAGGGAAAGTGAATTATATGTGTAAAAGCAGGAATGTTTCATGTGGAAAGCAGAAGGTTGAGGAAGATTCATTTAATGATATGAGTTGTCTTTACGCATAATGATATGAGTTGTCTTGACTCATCAAAAGGTCCTGGGTAAGCTGTACTAAGAGCGAAGAGAGTCAAAGGAGATATCGTAAAGTATAGAAATGGTACGTTATAAAAACATACAGAATTTTCACGCACCATTTCATTTACAATTGATGTTAAAAACCACGAATATATGGAGACAAACTTCTGTATGGCTGTGTTGATACATATGCTTAGATGGGGGCACATTGGCCTCCTGGGATGATGGTTTAAGTAAGAACCAGGTGTAAGAGTGGGAAACACAGCCATGTGTTGGCTTGAGGGATATAATGAAGTAGAAGTATCTTCAAGTGTTCCCGTAGTGGAAGGTTTCCAGCCCACTCATATAAACCAGCTTCACAAACCAGCTCTCATTAATCAGTGCACTTGTCAAAAGTAAACTGTGGTCAAGCTGTAGGCAGGTCTACTGAATGGTTCTTATAAGTCAGGGACAATAATAACAGCTGGGATTAAAGAATAATATGTATGGGCCCCCATCCTTGAGGAATTTGGACTAGTGAAGAGTTAAAACCAAACAATATTCTCAGCATAGTAGATACGTGCTATTGCAAAACTGTGTACAGAACACTAAAAGAGGGAGAGGGCAAATAAATATAATTTATGTAACCTGGAAAATCTTTTTAAAAGTAAATGTGACATTTACTGGGTCCTGAAGATTGAATAGGATTTTGCCAACTTGAGAAAGAAATAATATTTATAAGAAGAAAATATGAGAGTGAGTTCATTTGATATGGCTGATGTTCAGAAATCTTGGTGTAATACTGGGGAGGAAGATGAACACTTACTGGAAGTAATACTGTAGATGGCCACATAAACCTTGGCTTTTACTTTTGGGTCATGGGGAGCCATAGAAGGTCCTGAAATAGAACAGCAATCTAATCTGATGTGTATTTTAGAATGATAACTTCAGGGATAGATTTGGGAAGTAAGAGCTCATGGATAGGGGATACATTTAAGAAGTTATTCCGGGCTTCCCTGGTGGCGCAGTGGTTGAGAGTTTGCCTGCCGTTGCAGGGGACACGGGTTCGTGCCCCGGTCCAGAAAGATGCCGCGGAGCGGCCGGGCCCGTGAGCCATGGCCGCTGAGCCTGCGCGTCCGGAGCCTGTGCTCCCCAACGAGAGAGGCCACAACAGTGAGAGGCCCGCGTACCGCAAAAAAAAAAAAAAAGAGGTGGTTGAATGTGAGAAGTATTTAGAAGACAGAATTGATATGACTTCATATATCAGTCAACTTTGAGTAGGGCAATGCTCAGTACAAACAACCTCACAATCTCAGTGGCTCACAAGAACAAAGTTTACTGAGTTGTCCATGGTATGTTAGCTGTGGGTCAACTGTAGTCCCAGCACTCTGAGGCTCTGCTACTGGATACAGGACGATTCCGTTCTGCTACTATAGTTATCTTTCCATTCTGGACCTTGCGTCTTCTTCACATTATGGATAAAAGCTGAAAGGACAACCACTACCTGGCAAGTGCAGGGAAGAAACAAAAGAAGACATGCCATGTGAATATATTTAGTTTTAGCTATGATATAACATACTTCCTATCCACTCACATTCCATTGGTCAAAGCTGGTCACATTGCCGTGTCCAAAGTCCACAGTGAGGCCAAGTATAGAAAATATACTCCAGCTAAAGATTAGCACAGTAAGGGTGAGAGAGCATGAATAGTCAACACATAATACACTCTAATACTCTTGGAAATGAGCTACATGAGAGTGAGCTTATAGGGCACTCGGATGTTAACTCCCTTACGGAAGAGAAGGTATATTCACTTCAAAATCTTTAAGAAAGTTTTTTGTGAAAACCTAGGAGAAATCAATAAAAACTTATTTGCTTTTCCCATTTGTCTTCTTTGTTCTTTCTTTTTGTGTTGAAGAACATGCCTTCAATGAAGTAGGATGTAGCAACGAGTGGTGAATATTACCCTACTTTAATCAGATTATTTTAGAAAGGTTTGAGTAACTATCTAGTTCACTTGGAATCATGGCAAAAGAGGAGGCTAGGAATCTGATTCAATGATATGGCCAATATACTGGTGGGAAAGGAGGTGAGTGATGTGTAATGACAGTCCCGTTAGTTGACGGAGCTACAGTGACTGGAACGCTTGTTTATCTATCATTGCATTTCCCCCTGGTTATAGAAAACACTGTAATTCATTGAATTTGCCTTTTCCACCTCACACATGGCTCTTTCTCAATGCTGGTACCAGAGCAGCACCAGGCACAGGCTTGGGCTTGGGCTGCAGAGGCTGAAGGGCACTGTGTGCAGGCACAGAGAGATGTGGCTGAGTCTTCAGCCTGGGATCCTTTGATGAACAGGCAGCTGTAACCCTCCTTAGTATTCAAAGTGATTCTTACTTATCCTTCCTCCTTTTCATCCTCATTTACAGTCATTAAAACAGGTCCTTAGGGCTTTTTCCAGCTTCCCATCTATACCAGTATAAAGCACAAAAAGAGCTGGAAGGGAAACTGCAGGTGAAATTGGTGCTCCCTCCTTCCTGAACATGCAGAGATGGAGAAATCTGTTCCACACTCAATATGCTGCTCATTTCTGTTCAGAAAGGCAGAGTCAGACATACACTGATCTCTCTACAGAGTATTCATTGTCTTCACACGTTCCCAGATAGAACCTAGAGTTACGTGACTACATCCCCCTCCTTCTCCATCACTGCCACATACTGTTCAGAATGTCTTCAGCAGCCCCTGGACTTAAGGCCAAGATGAAGTCACAGGATTAACAATGGAGCTGGCAAAGGATTCCTCTCCATTTATCCTGCCCAAGTATCCTCAGCAGAGGAATATTCTTCCTCAGAAAATAGGATTCTGCATCTGGTTGCCCAGCCAATCAGAGACAAGACCCCATACAAGGCCTAGAAACACACCAACAATTTCTGACCTAGACTCAGTTTCCTGTCACTCAAAAGGAGGGCTCAAACACTGCTTTCTTGAGACCAGCTTCACAGTGAGGACATCCCCCATGAGTCCACAGCACAAAGAGAGCTGACAACCATTCAGAAGTGGGCTGCCCCATCGTGCACTGCAATCATTCAACTTGAGAGAGATTGGGATGGCAATTTGTGGCAGGAAAAACACTTTGCTTAGGAATCTTTTATATGAACTTTCAACAAAATCCTCATATTATAAATGTGCACACATACCATGTGCTAAATTATCTATTGCTTTATGTACGTTATTCGAATACAGAAATCACACAATAGAATTACTATCATTCCCAATTTACCAACAGGAAAATTAAAGCTGAAAGAGATTGAGGAATTCACTCCAGGTCAAACACCTGGTAATAACTAGAACACATATCTATCTGGTAAGGGGTCCATGGTGTTTGGAATCTGCCACGCCACTTACATTTGTGATACTCAGTAAATGTTTTAAATGGTAGAGAAGATATGTTCTGAAAATAACAGGAGTCTGCTTTTTGGGTTTCTTTCTACTACCCAAAAAATGGAACAACTTAAACGTACTGAATGACTCCATTTACATGAAATGTTCAGAAAAGGAACCTATGGAGATATAAAGTAGATCACTGGTTGCCTGTGGCCAGGTATCGGAACAGGGATTAACTATAATTGAGCATGAAGGAGCTTTTTGTGGTGATAAAAGTGTTCAAACCTGGATTATTGTAATGCTTTCATAAGTCAGCTAATTTACCAAAAATCACTGAACTGTACATTCAAAATGGATGAATTTTGTGGAATGTCAATTTTACCTCAAATAGCGTTGTTTAAAAGTAAATAAGAATTATGTTCTATCTTGCCCGTGTCACAGTCCAGGAATAATGCTAGTTTGATTGAACATACGCATATTAGTTTAAACAGTCATCTTGTGCCCAGAATATCCTTAAGAGATCTGAAAATTATGAAAGCAATACTCTCTGTTCCCTGTAAGCTTAAAAAACAGCTGGAAAAAAAAAAAGACATCCAGGGGAAATTTAACAGTACAAGATAGCAGTAATTAAGATTGTTCAGAATCTAAATGTACTTCCGGAAAATTGGCAGTGTAAATTGACTATATCACCTTCTTTCCAGTGAACAACTGAAATAAATAAAGGAAAGAGCATGGGGAAGGTACTAAACTCAGGGAACAGTACCTTCCACACACTCAAACAGTGTTCTGGAAAGTGGAACAGGATTGGAAGATATCTCAATGGCTAACCTCTGACTTTCCTTCCCAAGAAAAGAGATGCCACTGTGGTTAATAAAGGAAATCCTGAAAAACCTCATTAATGTCTCCCAATTTAGAAGTGCAAAGGCTGAGGTTAGGAATGGACTGCTAGACAAACAGAAACTAGTACAACTAAAGCTCCTTTTTTTTTTCCTCCAGATCAGACCACTTGATGAATAGGATAGCGTGGGTATGACCAAATCATCATAAAGCCTACTTGCTGTGAAGCGTATTTCTGATGAAAATACTGATCCATTGAAAAATTCACCCGGATATTGGAAGGTATGTGTCCAGAATAAGACAGGAATACCTCCAACAGCCTTGACATTCATGCAATTAGTAAGGTAGAATCCTGTAATCTTCAGCAACCCACCTTACCTGAAATCGAGGAGAAGCCAGTTGATCACTAGATATATTGCATAAATTAAATCTTAGATGAAGTGACTTGCAGGATATACATATTGACCGTTCTAGATAAACACACAAAGATTAGTCCAGCTTAAGCTTTTATATCAGTGTTTGAATAGCGTGGACTCTAGAAATAATTTTATCTTTTGTACATTTATTTTATATATACACATACACACACACACACACACATATAAATTGAGCCTCCTGCACTAAGTATTGTTCACTCATAGAGGATTCTGTAGTGAAAGGATATAAAAGGCCTACAGTGCGGTAGGAGGAGGAAGAATTGAATAAATGGATTTTTTTAAAAAGAAAATTATAGATAGTGATAAGCACTTAAAAAATACAATATTGTATTGAGCTAGAGAGTTGCTCTTGGGGTGAGGGAAGGCATCTGGTCTAGACAAGGTATGGAGAGAGGACTCCACTCCGACACTTATTCTGTAACACCAGACAAGGTATCGAACCTCTCTCATGTTCAATTCCCTTTTCTGCAAGTAGCCAGTATCTTTCTGGGGGTGCTGGGCTCAGCACTGGCATTCATCATCTCATTCACTTCTCATAAGAACCCTGCATGGTAGATTCTGTCAATATCCACATGGTAGATATGAGGAAATGGAAGCATAAAAATTATTAAGTCATTTTCCGAAGATCACTCAGCTACCGAGTGGTAGATCTAGAAATACAACCCAAGTCGTTGGTCTCAAGCACTTTGCTACACTGTCTCCCTAAAGTAGGATGGACCCAACCTTGAAGGGTTCCAGTAAGAATTAAGTGAGAACACACATTCAAATCACCCAACACAACACCTTCCCTAGCTTAGGCACTCAACCAGCTGCAGGCAATGTGCAGAATCTTGCGGGGGGGTGTGGGGGGTTGGGGTGGGGGTGGGGTTGGGGGGGCATGTTGGGAGACGGAATCTGAAATCGCAGAGGAATCTAGCCCAAGATAAATTTCAGTAGTTTTCTGAGATATATGTAGCAGGTTACCTGGCAGATTTCATGTGTTATCGTGAGTATCCATGGTCTATCATGTTCTTACTGTTAATGAGAAGTCAATTCATTAAGGTGTCATATTGAGAGATTGGGTGGGCATATTATAATATGAAATGAGTGTACCACCCAATATTGGCTACAATTGTTTATTTTTTCCCATTATTGACTCTTGCTCCCATTTCTCAGGATATTGCTATACTACAAGAAAGGACAGAGCAGTAGACACAATTATACTTACCAGAGAAGAAACCCCAAACTTGCACAATTCTGAACTTTCTTTCCAAGGTAGCCTATAACTCTACAGGCAAAATCATCTCATGTGTTGTATATGTCATTTGAAATCAATCACTTTCACATCTGGCTAGCAAAAGAAAACAACCAGCCAGTTCTCCTGAATCCTCTCTCCCCTGATTTCTGCATTGGGAAGTTTAGTGACTGGTTCAGCAATGGCAGCTTCTATTGTGACTAGGCTTCACCACAATTTTACCCAATTATCACTAGAGGGCAGCAGCGAGGCCAGTGTAGGCATCACAAAATATTTGAGCAGGACACCAGGTGGCAGTGCTTCAGCTTTCTTTCTTGCTGCATGCAGTGTGCTAGAGCCTGATTCTCAAGGAAGGAAAATAGAAAGATTAAAGAGATAAAAGATAAAAGATTCCCAAAGGGGTGACATTTGAGCAAAGACATGAAGGAATTCAGAGGTGCACCATGTAGATATTTGGGGGCATAACATCACAATAGAGAGGACAAAGGCAAGGAGCCCAGGTCTTGATATAGAAACATGCTTGGAGTGTTTAAGGAATAATATCTTTCCCTGAGGCCCCTTATTCTTCCCAGCACACTATTGCATAAGGAACTTGCTAAAGCATTCAGCACTGTTAACTGATTAGTGGATGATTTCCTCATCTATTGATCCTGGGGCAATTTGTGCCTAGGTTTGGCATGTTCTTTCCTAGTTCCCTTTAGGTTCCTGTTTAAACCAGTAATGTCACCATCACTGTGACATCCAGCCACCCTGTGCTGGGGCCAAGTGCTTCTCCATAGTTGAAACCTTGCTCTTTAGGAGCCCCGTAAATGCTACACTCTGGCTGGCAATAAAAGTTAGAGATGATATTCACAGTTAGGAAAGTTCTTTCTTATTTCTGAAAAATTAAAAAAATTGGAACAATAAAATCTATCTCATAGGGTTTATGATATTTGAATTAGATAATGAATCTGAGATGCATCCTACAGTGCCTGACATATAGTAAACCCAATAAGTACCAACTTTCTTTTTTCTAGTAAAACCTTCCTTTCCTTCAATGTCCGGGTCTGTGTTCTGTTACTGCTTGTTGTTTTCTCCACATCAGTTCAATGATGGGAGCTTCTAAGAAATTTACTTAAGCACTTATTTTCCTGGAGACAGTCATTATTTTTCCCTCTCTTCTTAGGTCCTATTCTCCTAGCCATACTGATTCACTCAGGATGCTAAAAGGACACAGATGAGGTTTTATTTTCATTTCCCTAATGAATAATAATAATAATATTCCCTGATGAATAATGATCATTTTTGTATATTTATTAGCTATTGGATATAATATTTCTGAATTGGATCTCCAAGATTTTGCCATTCTTATTAACTCTTTTCTTATTGATTTACATGAGCTTTTAATATATATTGCATTTGAGTCTGTATCAGAAATATGCATTGCAAATACAGTTTACCATTCTGTGCCTTGACTTTCCCCCCTACTAGCAGTGATTTTTAACAAAGACAATTTTAAAATATCCTTTCATGTTCATAAGAAGCCAGTTTCAAAGTTTTATTTATTTGTTTTAACACTTCAAAAATGTTTTCACTTGGTGACTTCTGATGTGAAATCAGGCATCATTCTTAATGATATTTCCCAGAATACAATATATCGATTTTCCCTGGGTATTGGCAAGATTATTTCCACTTAAATATTTAAGTGGATTTGCCTTCAATGCCTTGCAAATTTCTGCCAAACCACAGTGGTGGACTTGCAGAATTCCTTATTCATCTTTATGGTTTTCCACATAGCATTGCTCCTGAATAAGGAACTTGTTTTTTAGGAAGTCAAGTAGTACAGTGAGTGAAGGTACTTGCTATGAGCAAATAGGTTATGGAATGGGTAATGGAAATGGTAGTTATAAATACCACCTACAATCATGTGGTCATTTGCAGAAACAAGAACTATAATACTTATGACAATTTCTTTTTCATTTTGATATGAATATGGTTATGTATACATTAACCATTTTTAAGTCTCTTCCCTACTTGTCTGCCTGTGGTAACATATGATGTGCAAGTATAAGTTTATCTCATATCTCATTGTATCTCAGTGGTTAAGATGCAGGATTCAATGGGACAGTGTGAATGAGGTATAAGAGGAAAGAACACCACCCCAAAATGGATAAATTAACTTGGTGTACTCTCTTCGGGAGAGGGTTAGCTTGGTTTTGGTTGAATGGGGAATAACTGCATCTTATTAACAGGAAGCATAGTTTTGCTGTTGTGTTTATTTGAAAGTTGTGTTGTTAAAAGAGGTATAGATGGGTGACTAGTTGACATAGCGGGTACTGTAGTAGCTTTGTAGTGTCTCAACTATCTGGATATCTATGTCCCAGAATTTGCTTCCCTGTATTGTTCTGGGTTAGGGTGGGCCACAAAAAAGACTTGCGCAAGGTTTAGAAGGTAGTTGTCATGAAGTAGCCACATTTTTTAAGCTCTGCTGGTTGGTGCAGGGCTCCAGGAACTGGGCAACTCACACATGTGGCTGCTGATGAACTAGCTCATCTTATTGTTGACTCACAACTCCTCTACCGCCCACCCGATCTCCTCCTCATCTTCTCTTTGTCTTGGACCAAGTATGCATGTAGCATGAGGGTAAATGACACCCACATCTCCTTGAGGTCACCCACCATTGTGAGACTGAAGGAGGTGAGAGACAGACAAGTTTTAGTGTGTCTTTGTGGGTTCCATTGTCCTCGTGGTTTCTAGTACCCGTATATGACAGTCTGTCCATGCTTTTGTCCACATCCAACTTTCCTTCCCAAATGACACTCTAACTGACTAACAGTGAATTCAGGCTCAACACCAGATGCAAAGATAACAGCTTTGTAGAGACCCCTCCACCAGCTCTAGCTATTGCCTGAGTTCTATTCTCTACAGTGAGCCTCTTATTCTAGATCACTTGTAATTTGCTTCTCTGATTGTACCCTGACACAAAGTCTAAGAGGAAAGGACTAAGGAAATGATTTTCATGACCATTTCAGATAACTAGACCCAGGTTTGTGATGTGAGTGTCTTTAGGTGGAACTGCCACTTTAAATTATCATGGAGCAAGTTTTCAACTTTAGACAATTTTACACATGTTCTGTGTGATGGACTTAAAGTCAAAAATTCAAGACTGAGTATGTATTTGTAGAAAGTTACTCTGGACATCTGTTCCCAAGTGAGATAGCAGGAGATTTTATTTAGAATTAAATCTCCTGATCCAGACCACAGATTAAGCAACCACAGGACTACCATTTCGTGTCTGGCATCTGCAGGTGTGCCTTTCAGCGTGGCTCCCACAGCAAGGGGGCTCTCTCTTATTGAGCTCTGGGGTTTTTGTTTGGCTTTTCCTATTACTTCAAGCACTCTGAGTTCCCAGAGAGCACAGAAGTAGTTTGCAGAATCTTCCACCAGTAAGGCTGAAATGGTGAGGCTGATGAATTTTTGTCTTTCCTGAAAGTTTACAGAATAGCGGCCATTCTTTGCATTTTGGCTAGAAGAACTCTGATGAATAAGGAAAGTCATCTCTCCACTGGGAAGCTGCTTATACCAAAAAATATAGTACTGGCTCCAGCTTGTTTCATACTGACAGCTCAAGTTGACCGCCTCCCCTAGCTGACTGGATATGGCTCGCTGGACTTGAGTAACTTTCTGGGCCGCACCAAATCCTGTGGGAAAAAATCAGAAAACAGAGCTGAAGTAGTGAAGAAAATAATGTAGGAATTAGACTAATTTAGGACCCAAAGAAAAACCAAATTGAAATCATGATAAGCTTTCTTTTCTCCAATCCTCCTTTCCTCCCCAAGTCCATGTGGAGTACCATGTGCCTGTGTGCAGTCCTTTCAACCTGAACATTTGTACCCATATTTGGAACCATCCCTACCAGAGAAGATGAAGGCCAGGAATACCCAGGGCAGGCTGGAGAGCACCATGTGGCAAGAATTCCCCTGCACATATGTTTTCAGTTCTGCCTCAAGCTGAGAGTTCAGTGTCTTTGAGGGCCTAGCAGCACATATACATAGTACCTGGGTTCCTGTGTCACTCCTCCAAACAGGAAGTAGGGTGTTATGTTCATAGACCACGTGGTCAGTGCACAGATGGGGAAAAAGTCTGGCTCACCACAAAACTATGTCGACTTTTCTTCCCACGGTAGTTGTTAGGCAGTATCTGAAAAGGAGCATGGAAAAATTAGTATTAAAATTTTGAGCTGAGGGGAACTACAGATTAAACAGGTTGACACGTGTTGATAATTATTCAGCAGAATAATTTTGCCGGTCCATTTAAAATAGAATTTAGTATAGGGTATGCACCCTTCTTGTAATCTACTTACTGGTCATTCATTTAGCCTCTCTTTACTTTTCTCCATTCTGAATCAGTGGAGTTCTTTTAAAACTCACAGATTTTCAGCTTTCTTGGTGAAAGGCAATATTATCCAAAATAATTAATGTATCTCTTTTTTTTAACCGGGTTCTAGGGCTCTATTTAGAGTTTTCACTAAATAAAGTTACTTTAACATGAAATGTTAAAAAATCAGCCCCTCAGGTTTTCAGAATCTATGCAGTTTTTTATGTTTTCATGAAATTATAACAGGAATAATATATTCTTTTGAAACCTGACATTGAGTCTTATTTATTAGACTTTGAGGAAGATCAGGATATTCCGGATCTTCAGTCCTGTTCCCTCCCCAGGTAGAACTGTACTTAGTAGATCGTGTGTCCTATGCTTGTCTTGATGTCACGTTTTCTATCCCATTGGTCCAAAGTGTTCTCTCTCACTTGTGAGGAGCTGATTATTTTTCTCTTTGTAAAATAAAGTCAAGAGAAGCACGCCAGATCTTTCTGTGACACAATGCTATAATGCACTCCTACAAAACATGTTATCTACAGGCTGTAAACACTCAGTACATGTCAATGCCACAGAAGTTGGTAACTGACGTTTTGTATACTGTTACACGTTCTTGTGGAATGTAGCTGTCAATCTTCCATTTGGTTTCATTGTTTTAACGGGAGAATTAAAAGAACCAAAGGCAAATAGACAAGTAGAAAAGAAAGTACAGACAAGGTCTCTAAAACAGTGCTAGTCCTTTGACTTTAAGGTCAAAATAACTCATTAATGAGTGTCGCAGGGCTGAGAGTGTATTTTTAGTTGAGATATCTACTCCTCTGTTCCATTTCATCTCTGAGTGCTGACAGGCAGCCGACGCCCTGGTTTGCAATTATGTGTAGCTAAGCAGAGGAGAGCCATGAATGCCCACAGCAGTCTGGGGAGCAGCATAATGGCAGGATTTCCCCCTTGTTGAAATGGCCCTGCTCTGAGTTCCTGACAGTAAAGGTGCAAGGTCCCTCAGCTGCACTATAGCAGCTGTCTCTGAAATGTAGTTTCTGGCTGGATCAAGTCTGAATGTGTATAACACCCAGGTTGGGAGATTTGGCCTGCCTTAAACATTGTGCTCCCTTTCCTTGTGGTTTAATGATAAATGATTATATATAGTAAAGGACAGTCCAGTGATCAATATTGAAGGACATATGGGAAGGAGATTTAGTACTTCAAATTTCCAAATTTAGTAAATTAATCTGTGATGGAATCTGAAGGGCTTACCAGAAACAAATTCATTATGAATCATGCTGTGTTTGCAAATATTCATTCATGTTCTTCTGATTGTTTTCTTGCCTCCAATTTCGATTCTAAGGTGAAATATGTTCACTGATCCTCGACTTCCCTACAAAAGATAAGCCAGAAGCCATCACCCCCCTTCCTTCCTACTTACCCGCCAAATCATGGGAACTGGTAACTTCACAACAGCAAATACCACTCAGACAAATGAGAACAAAACAGGGTTCTGACTTCTGTTATATCTCCAGTTGTGTATTGGAATAACAAATGGTAGTGGCAGTAAAATCATATTCACTTGTGATGTAACTCTATGCTTAACGTATTAGAAGTTGTAGGAAGCAAGGCTCCACAGGTCCTCTAAATCCAAATGTTTGGCCATGTGTTTGTCATGAGTGCACATATATTGTTTGGTGCAATTCTATAATTATTGTTATAGTTGTCACGAAGACAAAGCTTCTCATAACATACCGTTTAATCAGTGAAAATATAAAAACTATTAACAGTATAAATGCTTTCCAAAATAAAATTATTTCCTTCTCTTGACATTGAAGGAATGAAGATTCTTTTCCATTTTATCCTGAAATTTCATCTAATGAAGTTGTTTATGCCAAATGATCAAATTTCAAGCATTTTATTTTTGTTTCAGCACCTCATAAAGAAACCCCAATGAGAATAACTGAGTTATTCTGTTGTAGATTGTCTTCAGACTCTCCTTGATTCCTTTATGGGAATTCCAAATTCACATATCATATGAGGGCACAGAATCACTACTGGGGTTTGCAGATCTTCCCTAGTCCCTCCCTGTGACATCCTTGATGACAGTTTTCTCATGCTGACCATGCATTCCCATCCAGGCATTATATCTTATTTTAATCTTGTATATTTCATTCAAGTGAAAGCTACTCTACTCATATATACATTCTACTCCAAATTTGTTATTAAACTGTTCAAACTACTAGAAAAAAAGCAAAACGAACTTTGAGAGCCAGAGGAATTCATATAGTGACATCTTTTTTTTTTAATTTTAAACTATAGTCATCATGCTGTACATTGCATCCCCAGGAGTAATTTATCTTTAACTGGAAGTTTGTACCTGTTGAACACCTTCTCAGACCCCGACTCCCACCCCCATCCCCACTGATTCTGACAATCGCCAATCTCTTCTCTGTACCTATGAGTTCTGCTGTGTGTGTGTGTCTGTGCCTGTGCTTTAGATTCCACATACAAATGATTTCATAGAGTAGTTTTTTAATTTTAATTTTCATACAGTAATTGACTTTGTTTTCACTTAACATTATGCCGTCTAGTTTCATCCATGTTGTAAATGGCAGGGTTTCTTTTTGTTTTTGATGACATTATCCTTGTTCATTCATCTGTCAATGGATACTTAGGTTGTTTCCAAGTCTCGGCTATTGTAGATGAGCTGCAATGAAGAGATATCTTTTCAAGATGGTGCTTTTATTTCCTTCAGGTATATACCCAGAAGTGGAAATCCTGGATCGTATAGTAGTGCTCGTTTTAATTTTTTTGAGGCATCTCCATACTGTTTGCCATAGACATTGCACTCATTTACATTTCCACTGACAGTTCACAGGGTTCCCTCGTTTTTACATTCTTACCAACACTTTTTTCCTTTTCTTTTTGGTAATAGACATTCTAACAGGTGTAAGGTGATACCTCATTTTCATTTTGATTTTCATTTCCCTGATTATTAGTCATGTTGAGTATCTTCTAATTCACCCATTGGCCATTTGTATGGCTTCTTTGGGAAAATGTTTATTCAGATGATCTGCCTATTTTTTAATCAGATTGCTTTTTCTATTGATCATACGATATTTTAATATATTTTGATATTAACCACTTAGCAGATATATAATTGGAAAATATTTTCTCCCATTCCCTAGATTGCCTTCTCATTTTGTTCATGGTTTCTTTTGCCTCACAGTTTGATGTAGTCCCAGTTGTTTATTACTGCTTTTGTTGTCTTTGCTTTTGGTGTCAAATACAAAAAGTCATTCCCAAGACTGATGTCAAGGAATTTGTTCTGTATGTTTTGTTCTTGGAGTTTTATTGGGTTAGGTGTACGTTCAAGTCTCTAATCCAGTTTGAGTTGATTTTTGTGTATGGTGTAAGATAAGTGTCCAGTTTCATTCTTTTGCATAGGGCTTTCCATTCTTCTTAACACCATTTATTGAAGAGACTTTCCTTTCCTGAAAGTATATTTTTGGCTTCTTTTTCATGAATTAATTGACTATGTACACATGGGTTTATTTTTACTTTTGTTTTTTAACGTCTTTATTGGAGTATAATTGCTTTACAATGTTGTGTTAGGTTCTGCTGTATAACAAAGTGAATCAGCTATATGTATACATATATCCCCATATACCCTCCCTCTTGCATCTCCCCCCGACCCTCCCTATCACGCCCCTCTAGGTGGGCACAAAGCACCGAGGTGATCTCCCCGTGCGATGCAGCTGCTTCCTACTAGCTATCTATTCTAGATTTGGTAGTGTATATATGTCAATGCTATTCACTCACTTCATCCCAGCTTACCCTTCCCCCTCCCTGGGTACTCAAGTCCATTCTCTACATCTGCGTCTTTATTCCTGTCCTGCCCCTAAGTTCATCAGAACTTTGTTTTCTTTTTTTTTAGATTCCACATATATGTGTTACCATACGGTATTTGTTTTTCTCTTTCTGAATTACTTCACTCTGTATGACCGACTCCAGGTCCATCCACCTCACTACAAACAACTCAATTTCGTTTCTTTTTATGGCTGAGTGATATTCCATTGTATATATGTGCCACATCTTCTTTATTCATTCATCTGTCCATGGACATTTAGGTTGCTTCCATGTCCTGGCTATTGTAAATAGGGTTTCAATGAACAGTGTGGTACATGCTTCTTTTTGAATTACGGTTTTCTCAGGGTATATGCCCAGTAGTGGGATTGCTGGGTCATATGATAGTTTTGTTTTTAAGGAACCTCCATACTGTTCTCCATAGTGGCTGTATCAATTTACATTCCCACCAACAGTGCAAGAGGGTTCCCTTTTCTCCACACCCTCTCTAAAATTTGTTGTTTGTAGAATTTTTGATGATGGCCATTTTGACCGGTGTGAGGTGATACCTCATTGTAGTTTGATTTACATTTCTCTAATGAGTAGTGATGTTGAGCATCTTTTCATGCATTTGTTGGCAATCTGTATATCTTCTTTGGAGAAATGTCTATTTAGATCTTCTGCCCAGTTTTGGATTGGGTTGTTTGTTTCCTTGATATTGAGCTGCATGTATATTTCGGAGATTAATTGTTTGTCAGTTGCTTCGTTTGCAACAAAATATTTTCTCCCATTCTGAGGGTTATCTTTTTATCTTGTTTATGATTTCCTTTGCTGTGAAAAAGCTTTTAAGTTTCATTAGGTCCCATTTGTTTATTTTTGGTTTTATTTCCATTTCTCTAGGAGGTGGGTCAAAAAAGATCTTGCTGTGATTTATGTCAAGGAGTGTTCTGCCTATGTTTTCCTCTAAGAGTTTGATAGTGTCTGGTCTTACATTTAGGTCTTTAATCCATTCTGAGATTATTTTTGTGTATGGTGTTAGAAAGTGTTCTAATTCATTCTTTCACATGTAGCTGTCCAGTTTTCCCAGCACCACTTATTGAAGAGGCTGTCTTTTCTCCATTGTATATTCTTGCCTCCTTTATCAAAGATAAGGTGATCATATGTGCGTGGGTTTATCTCTGGGCTTTCTATCCTGTTTCACTGATGTACTTCTGTTTTTGTGGCAGTACCATACTGTTTTGATTACTGTAGCTTTGTAGCATAGTCTGAAGTCAGGGAGCCTGATTCCTCCAGATCCATTTTCCTTTCTCAAGATTGCTTTGCCTATTCAGGGTCTTTTTTGTTTCCATGCAAATTTTAAAATTTTTTGTTCTAGTTCTGTAAAAAAAAAAATGCCATTGTTAGTTTGATAGGGATTGCATTGAATCTGTAGATTGCTTTGGGTAGTATTGTCATTTTCACAATGTTGATTCTTCCAATTGAAGAACATGGTATATCTCTCTATCTGTTTCTCCATCTGAAGAAATCTGTTTAATTTCTTCCATCAGTGTCTTATAGTTTTCTGCATACAGGTCTTTTGTCTCTTTAGGTAGGTTTATTCCTAGGTATTTTATTCTTTTTATTGCAATAGTAAATGGGAGTGTTTCCATAATTTCTCTTTCAGATTTTTCATCATTAGTGTATAGGAATGCAAGAGATTTCTGTGCATTCATTTTGTATCTTGTTACTTTACCAGATTCATTTATAAGCTCTAGTAGTTTTCTGGTATCATCTTTAGGACTCTCTATGTATAGTAGCATGTCATCTGCAAACAGTGACAGCTTTACTTCTTCTTTTCCGATTTGGATTCCTTTTATTTCTTTTTCTTTTCTGATTGCTGTGGCTAAAACTTCCAAAACTATTTTGAATAATAGTGGCGAGAATGGACAACGTTTGTCTTGTTCCTGATTTTAGAGGAAGTGGTTTCAGTTTTTCACTATTGAGGATGATGTTGGCTGTGGGTTTGTCATATATGGCCTTTGTTACGTGGAGGTAAGTTCCCTCTGTGCCTACTTTCTGGAGAGCTTTTATCATATATAGGTGTTGAATTTTGTTGAAAGCTTTTTCTGCACCTATTGAGATGATCATATCGTTTTTATCCTTCAGTTTGTTAATATGGTGTATCACATTGATTGATTTGCATATACTGAAAAATCCTTGCATTCCTGGGATAAACCTCCCTTGATCATGGTGTATGATCCTTTTAATGTGTTGTTGGATTCTGTTTGCTAGTATTTTGTTGAGGATTTGTGCATCTATGTTCATCAGTGATATTGGTCTATAGTTTTCTTTCTTTGTGACACCTTTGGTTTTGGTATCAGGGTGATGGTGGCCTCATAGAATGAGTTTGGGAGTGTTCCTCCCTCTGCTATATTTTGCAAGAGTTTGAGAAGGATGGTGTTAGCTCTTCTCTAAATGTCTGATAGAATTCGCCTATGAAGCCAACTGGTCCTGGGCTTCTGTTTGTGGGAAGATTTTTAATCCCAGGTTCAATTTCAGTGCTTGTGATTGGTCTATTTATATTTTCTGTTTCTTCCTGGTTCAGTCTCAGAAAGTTGTGCTTTTCTAAGAATTTGTCCATTTCTTCCAGGTTGTCCGTTTTATTGGCACATAGTTGCTTGTAGTAATCCCTCATGATCCTTTGTATTTCTGCAGTGTCAATTGTTACTTCTCCTTTTTCATTTCTAATTCTGTTGATTTAAGTCTCCTTCCCTTTTTTCTTGATGAGTCTGACTAGTGGTTTATCAATTTGTTTATCTTCTCAAAGAAAGAGCTTTTAGTTTTTTTGATCTTGGATATTGTTTCATTCATTTCTTTTTCATTTATTCCTGATCTGATCTTTATGACTTCTTTCCTTCTGCTAAATTGGGGGTTCTTTTGTTCTTCTTTCTCTAATGGCTTTAGGTGTAAGGTTAGGTTGTTTATTTGAGCTTTTTCTTGTTTCTTAAGGTAGGATTGTATTGCTGTAAACTTCCCTCTTAGAACTGCTTTTGGGGCATCCCATAGGTTTGGGGTCGTCGTGTTTTCATTGTCATTTGTTTCTAGGTACTTTTTGGTTTCCTCTTTGATTTCTCAGTGATCTCCTGGTTATTTAGTAGTGTATTGTTTAGCCTCCATGTGTTTGCATTTTTTACAATTTTTTTTCCTGTAATTGATATCTTGTTTCATAGTGTTGTGGAGAGAAAAGATACTTGATATAATTTAAATTTTCTTAAATTTACCAAGGCTGGATTTGTGACCCAAGATGTGATCTATCCTGGAGAATATTCCATGAGCACTTGAGAAGAAAGTGTATTCTGTTGTTTTGGATGGAATGTCCTATAAATGTCAATTAAATCCATGTTGTTTAATGTGTCATTTAAAGCTTGTGTTTCCTCATTTATTTCCATTTTGGATGATCTGTCCACTGCTGAAAGTGAGGTGTTAAAGTCCCCTACTATGATTGTGTTACTGTCAATATCCCCTTTTATGGCTATTAGCATTTGCCTTATGTATTGAGGTGCTCCTACGTTGAGTGTATAAATATTTACAATTGTTATATCTTCTTCGATTGATCCCTTGATCATTATGTAGTGTCGCTCTTTGTCTCTTGTAGTCGTCTTTATTTTAAACTCTATTTTGTCTGATATGAGAATTGCTACTCCAGCTTTCTTTTGATTTCCATTTGCATGGAATATCTTTTTCCATCCCCTCACTTTCAGTGTGTATGTGTCCCTAGGTCTGAAGTGGGTCTCTTGTAGACAGCATATATACAGGTCTTGCTTTTGTATCCATTCAGCCAGTCTATGTCTTTTGGTTGGAGCATTTAATCCATTTACATTTAAGGTAATTATCAATATGTAGTTCCTATTACCATTTCCTTAATTATTTTGGGTTTGTTATTGTAGGTCTTTTCCTTCTCTTGTGTTTCCTGCCTAGAGAAGTTCTTTTAGCATTTGTTGTAAAGTTGGTTTGGTGATGCTGAATCCTCTTAGCTTTTGCTTGTCTTAAAAGTTTTAATTTGTCCGTCAGATCTGAATGAGATCCTTGCTGGGTAGAGTAATCTTGGTTGTAGGTTTTTCCCTTTCATCACTTAAAATATGTCCTGGCACTCCCTTCTGGCGTGCAGAGTTTCTGCTGAAAGATCAGCTGTTAACCTTATGGGCATTCCCTTGTATATTATTTGTTGTTTTTCCCGTGCTACCTTTAATATTTTTTCTTTGTATTCAACTTTTGATAGTTTGATTAATATGTGAATTGGTGTGTTTCTCCTTGGATTTATCCTGTATGGGACTCTCTGCACTTCCTGGACTTGACTGACAATTTCCTTTCCCATATTAGGGAAGTTTTCAACTATAATCTCTTCCAGTATTTTCTCAGTCCCTTTCCTTTTCTCTTCTTCTTCTGGGACCCCTATAATTCGAATGTTGTTGGATTTAATTTTGTGCCAGAGGTCTCTGAGACTGTCGTTGATTCTTTTCATTCTTTTTTCTCTATTCCGCTCTGTGGTAGTTATTTCCACTATTCTCTCTTTCAGGTCACTTACCCGTTCTTCTGTCTCAGTTATTCTCTATTGATTCCTTCTAGAGAATTTTTAATTTCATTTATTTTGTTGTTCATCATTGTTTGTTTGCTCTTTAGTTCTTCTAGGTCCTTGTTAAACGTTTCTTGTATTTTCTCCATTCTATTTCCAAGATTTTGGATCATCCTTCCTATCATTACTCTGAATCCTTTTTCAGGTAGACTGCCTATTTCCTCGTCATATTTTTTGCTCTGGTGGGTTTTTCCCTTACTCTTTCCTCTGCTGCATATTTCTCTGTCTTCTCATTTTGTTTAACTTACTGTGTTTGGGGTTTCCTTTTTGCAGGCTGCAGGTTCATAATTCCCCTTGCTTTTGGTGTCTGCCCCCATTGGATAAGGTTAGTTCAGTGTCTTGTGTAGGCTTCCTCATGGAGGGGACTGGTGTCTTTGTTCTGGTGGGTGGGGTTGGATCTTGTCTTTCTGGTGGTCAGGGCTGCATCCAGTGGTGTGTTTTCTGGTGTCTGTGAGCTTAATATTATTTTAGGCAGCCTCTCTGCTGATGGGTAAGGCTGTGTTCCTGTCTTACTAGTTGTTTGGCATAGGGTGTCCAGCACTGGAGCTTGCTGGCCATTGGGTGGAGCAGGGTCTTAACATTGAGGCAGAGATCTCTGGGAGCACTCTCACTGATTGATATTACATGTGGCCCAGAGGTTTCTAGTGGTCCAATGTTCTGAACTCAGCTCTCCCACCTCAGAGGCTCAGGCCTGACACCAGGCTAGAGTACCTAGACAACAGGGGCTTATATTAGGGCTCTCCATTCTGCTCCATTGATCAATGTGTCTGTTTTTATGCCAGTACCAGTGTTTTGACTACTATAGCTTTGTAATATAGTTTGAAATAAGCAAATGTGATGCCCTCAGTTTTGTTCCTCTTTCTCTAGATTGCTTTGGCTATTGGTGGTCTATTTTGGTACCATACAAATTTCAGGATTGTTTTGTTCTATTTCTGTGAAAAGTGCCATAGAATTTTGACAAGGATTTCATTCAATCTGTAGATTGCTTTGGGTACTATGGATATTTCAACAATTTAATTTTTTATGTCCATGAGAACAAAGTATCTTCCCATTTATTTTTGTCTTCTCAATTTCCTTAATCAATGTCTTATAGATTTCAATGTACAGGTCTTTCACTTCCTTGTTTAAATTTATTCCTAAATATTTTCTATTCGATGCAATTGTAAATGGAATTGTTTTCTTAACATCACCTTCTGATAGTTTGTTAGTAGTATGTGGAAACACAACTGATTTTTGTATTGGTTTTGTATCCTGCAACTTTACTGAATTTGTGTATTAGTTGTAACATATACTGACATCTTGTGGGCACGTCTCCCACTGCTAAGCCAAATGATGTGATTTTCTTTTCACTTTCTCTTTTTGTGTATGAAAAAGTGCCCATTAAGAACTGGAGTAGGAAGTCTCTATGCTGTTTATTTTCGGTTGAACAACGTTTAGTTCATAAGCAAGTTAAAAGATTTTTCTAATGGAATTTTTATTGGCATTTCTGTGGCCTATTGAGGAAGAACACCAAGTCTTATACAGCCTTGAGAGGAGGGGGAAAGTCTCTCTAAATGACAAGAAAGATGGGGCTTCCCTGGTGGTGCAGTGGTTAAGAATCTGCCTGCCAATGCAGGGGGCACGGGTTCGAGCCCTGGTCTGGGAAGATCCCACATGCCACAGAGCAACTAAGCCCATGCACCACAACTACTGAGCCTGCGCTCTAGAGCCCGTGAGCCACAACTAGTGAGCCCATGTGCCGCAACTATGGAAGCCCAGGCACCCTACAGCCCATGCTCCACAAGAGAAGCCACCGCAATGAGAAGCCCGCGCACTGCAACGAAGAGTAGCTCCCGCTCTCCGCAACTAGAGAAAGCCCGTGCGCTGCAACGAACACCCAACACAGCCAAAAATAAAATAAATAAATTCATAAAAATTTTAAAGAAAAGAAATACTTTTAAAAAAATGACAAGAAGGAGTAAATGAGACTCAGATACAGAGGGTGATGTGCTCAAAGTGACTGAGAAGGTTAAGGTCAGATCCTAACCAAGTTGCCCGATTCTCTGGTCTCCTAAAATGTTTCTAGGGATCATGTGTTAATAGGAGGGCCTTTATAGACGGCATGTCTTGGTATAAAGGAAACAATAGACCTGGCACTCATCCTTACGCTCCACAAACCCTGTTCATAACTGGTCTTTCCCCATTCTCTGCGTGAGCCTAGCGGCCCCAACACAGACTGGACTGGCCAGGAGGAGAGAAAGGAGGGAAAAAAGGAAAGACACTGTAAGAAAGAAGGGGGAGTAGACTTGAAAACGTTTTCTTGTTATCTTCTCAAGTTTAAGAGAACTAAAAGAGATTGAGGAAAAATAATTCTCTTCCCATTGGAAAAAAAATTACACTTTTCTTTGTTCCTACAAAAAATTGACAGAAATGGATCGATAAAGCTGGAAATCTGCATAGCCACTTCCTGTCTTCCTCTTTGTGTGTCATCCCATTTGAAGTAGCAAGAAAACCTTTCATAATGGATTGGGACAAGGCCAGGAATCATTGAATGTTTGGGAGCTGTGCCCAGACTATTCTGCTTATAACAAAGAGAATAAAATATATCATTTGTCATAGTTTCCACATGACTTCAATATTGCATGTGAGCTAACTACTCTTTCCCCTTCTGATCAGGGACGTTACTGACAGAGATACAGCAGGCCCCTCTTGCGACTAAACACATGAATGCCGTCGCCAGATCCCAGGCAAGTCCACCTGCCAGCTTTTGTAAAGTTATTGTAGGGATAATGGAAGAGAACAGCTTAGATGTGCATCTCATGTTACAGATAGGACAGTTATGGTCATTTAAGTTTTTAGAATGATCACTGTGTGTAACAAGACAATTGTTGCAGTATTTACAGAGTTTTTGCTTTTTTTCATTTTTCAAACCACATGATGTTTCCTTCATTCAGGCAGATGGGTGATTCTCAGCTCATCACTTCAAGGAAAGGATGTACTGCTGGGAAAAAAATAAAGCTGCCTTGCTTACCATTTTATTTCAAAAGTTTTAGTCCTATAGGCAAATCAAAGGACAAGCATCAGTTACAGATTGAGGAGATGATACACTGAAATAATACAAGTTAGCCTACCTGAGGCAAAATAAGCATTTTCTAAGTGGAGCAAGGGGGAGAGGAGAGAGTATCCGAGTAAAGCAAGGAGGCATAAGTATTGATGGGTCCTTGGAGGAACATTGAACCTTATCCCCTAGAGACATCTTGGAAAGAGAACCATAAGACCTCTGGGCCACTTTCATGTATTAAATAAATCTCAGTGCAGCCCTGGTTAAAACTTCCATCTTCATTTCTCTCTTCTGCTCTTTGAACCTGAGGCTTGACTCCTGGCTGCAGTAAGGTCAGCATGGCTTGCTCTGTTCTCTTCCTCTGCTTTTTTTCTTTGGTTCTAATTCCCTTGAGGTTAGGGAAGAAACAAAAATTAAGAAGAATTTTTTAAAAATGGCAGACACTTTCTCATTTAACTGGTGTGCACCTTTGGGTGCACTGCTTTCCTGCCCAACCACTGATAGCCTCGATGTGCGAGCATCCCTGTGAGAGAGCAGCCGGGGACCCTCAGGAGCCTCCTCAAGGCAGGATCTCCCCCTCCCTGTCAGATCCCATTCAGGAAGCACTCCCCATGGCCTCTTGTCTCCCCTTTTCCTGGTGGAGAACTGGCTGATGACTCAGGCCTGCTGCCTTCAGAGGTGGCACCTGTGGGACACAGCACTCACTCTTCCTCACCGTGCCTCATGGAGACACCCAGGCAGCCCCAATGCTGCCCCCCTTCACTGTACCATCCTTCTCTGATTTCCTCATCCTCTGCTTAGGTAGATGCAAAAATAGATCAAAATCTGCTCCAGAAACAGATATCCAAAGACAGAATGCCATGCAGTTTTCCTTTTTACTCCGATGATCTCTGTCTTTAAAAGCAAGTATTTTAGGATAGCTATGTTTGAAGTGCCTCATGGGGAAGGTGGAACACTCTGATGATACTCTTCTCCTGACTGCTCCATCCCTCACATCAGCTAAAGAAGTGAAGATCAGGGGTTGCAGGGTCTGTACAGTTGCTTCTTCATAAATCCTAGAGTGCCTGGCTGTGAGTTGTTCTTAATGGAAAATGGTGAACGCTTAATGCCTCTTGGTCCCTAGTTCTGGGTCCCAGCTGCCAAATTTGTGACAATGAAAAATGTTCCAGAGTACATCTTATTCATCTAAATGGAAAAAAAATCTCTTTGATTCTATAAGTGATTCTAAATAAAGGTTTCTAATTCTTAAGACAAAATAAAAAAATATACATATATAGTCCAATATTTTATATTGTGTAATTTATAAATATATATTATAAGTAAATATATTCGAATAATATTAGTAAGTCAATTAATATTTACCAATTAGATGAGCTTGAGGAACAAAATTCAATAATAAGCCCTGCACCAACCAAATCACTACAGATACAGGAAAAGGAAAGCCTGGCTGTGAGGATATGGCAGAAGATTAAACATGGTCATAAAACAATTGTAGGTCATCAGTGTGGTCTCTCCTGGAAATTATTAGGAGAACTATGAAGGCAGAGGTTAGATAATTATTGTGCTATATTTTGCAATAAACAAAATTTTCTCAATGTTGTAAATTGCTTTCTTCAATATGAATTTTAAATGTTGTAAAGAATCCAGAAAGAGTAAAAAGATTAATTAAAATTATGAAGTATAATATATTTAAACTTTAGAACAGAGGAGGAAATATTAAGAAATAACAGACTCATGGCCTTTAACATACAGAGAGGTTTTGTTTTTTAATTAAAAATAAAGAATGAAAACAAATAAACAACGAACACTTACAAAAATCTTTGATCCAACAGCATCCATCATCATAACAGTAGCCCTTGGCATAGAATTAAGACTTTCTCCATTTCACGTTTGAGTACCTGCAGTTACAAAAGGCATTCCACTAACAGCTGGCCTAGCTCATTAACGTGACAAAAACTTGCACTTACATCCGTTTTATACCAAATCTCACCATTCATTAAACCATGGATAAATTTCTTTTTGCTGTTGTTGAAAACAAAAGTCATTACCTTGTTTATCATTAAAAAAGAGAGTTTTTTTTTACTAATCAAAATAGGATATGGTTTAATCAGAATAAGGTGTTACGTGCATTAGGTGTCCCCAGGTGGGTTCTGAGGTTCTCTAACCACCTAACATCTAAGTGAATACACAACACATACATTTTCATATCATCCATCCTCCTGAAATTCAGCAGTCTTCCATTTATAGTGTTTTTCAGAGTAAAAGCTCCCAGTCACTTGAACCAAACTCATCAAGTAACTCACTAAAAAAGTAAACCCCCAACCTCATGCCAGACCTATTGAATCAGAATCAGACATATTTTTTCTAAATGTGATTCTTAAATGTACAGTAAAATTTGACAAATACTGTCCAATTGGTTAACTCTGGAGTTTTTATCTTTTAATCTCATCTTATATTGCCTGCAGCATTTACGTTATCTCAGAAATCCCTTCATCTTTAAACATTCTTAAGCCTTAGTTTTCCTCAACTGAGGATGGGTTAATACTACTTTGCAGTTTTTAGATTATAAAATGAGTTGTAAAGTGCTTAGCAATGGACTTGGCATATGGTAAGTGTTCCATAAATGATAATAAAGATGATTGTGGTAATGATGCGAATGACAAAATAAGGGCAGGTGGAAACAAGGATCCCATGATAATTCTCTGATCTCTTTCCCTGAACACATTGGGCAGACTTTAAAGCTGTAAACCCAAAAGATTAAAATTAAACAAACCCAGATGGTGTGGATTAAAGAATACCTCACTTTCCCTAAATCAGGAAATTTCCACTTCTGCTTTCCTTCTATGTAGACCTTGCCTCTTCCCCTTCCCACACGGGAGGGGGGAGGAGGGCTGATTCTGTTCGCAGTCCATTTATGAGTAGGAAATTAGTCCTCAGTCTAACTTAAAATGTAGGACTCAAGACTCCACTCACTCTGCTTATATCGCTTGCATTTTAAGTCTTTGCCTACCTGTGATAATAAGCAAATCTAAGGAGAGCTAATTTAGTATGCTGTGATTGGCTACCTCTTTCTCTTTCTCTTTCATACTTGAAAATCAAGTCAACTCTTGGCCAGTTTGAGGCGTGGCCTATCTCTCCTACTCATCCTTATAGGAATTCTGAGCTTGCTTTTCTGGATTCAGAAGGAAGTAGGAAACTCCACTTAGGCCTGAACCTCAACCCACCTTTCCTGCTTTAGAGGTAATCAGGTCCTGGTTCAGCTGAAAGTTCTTCTTCACTTCCATTTGTATTAAGCTAATACATATAAGCATCCTCAGGAATCTTCCCAGTGGTGAGCAGGGCAGGATTTGGCCATTCTTACGTCCCTGGAAATATCATCAGGGGACATAAAATCCCCACTTCAAATGGAAATTGCCAAACATTTTAGTTGAATAATAATGAATATATGACATATCCAAACATGTGGGATACAGCAAAAGCAGTACAGAAGGTCCCTGACTTACGGTTTTCTGACTTTATGATGGTATGAAAGTGATATGCATTAAGTAGAAACCACACTTCAAATTTTGAATTTTGATCTTTTCCTGGGCTAGTATGATGCTCTCTTTTGATGCTGGACAGCTCCCAGCCAGTCACTGGATCACAAGGGTAAACGACCATCACACTAGTACCAAACGTAAAATAGATAGCTAGTGGGAAGCTGCTGCATAGCACAGGGAGATCAGCTCGGTGCTTTGTGGCCACCTAGAGGGGTGGGATAGGGAGGGTGGGAGGGAGACACGAGAGGTAGGAGATATGGGGATATATGTATATGTAGAGCTGATTCACTTTGTTATAAAGCAGAACCTAACACGCCATTGTAAAGCAATTATACTCCAATAAAGATGTTAAAAAGAACAAAATAAAACCGGTCTGAACCCAGACAACCACTCTGCTTTTTGTTTTCAGTACAGTATTCAATAAATTACATGAGAGAGTCAGCACCATATTATAAAATAGGCTTTGTGTTAGATAATCTTGCCCAACTGTAGGCTAATATAAGTGTTCTGAGCACGTTCAAGGTAAGCTAGGCTAAGCTATGATGTCCGGAGTTTAGGTGTATTAAATCCACTTTTGACTTAAGATATTTTCAACTTATGATGGGTTTATTGGGACGTAACCCCACTGGAAGTCAAGGAATATTTGTAATTAGAGGCAAATTTATGGATTTAAATTATATTTGTTAGGAAAGAAGAAATGTTGAGAATCAATAGTCAAACTTGCAACTCAAAGAACTAGAAAAAGTAGCAAGATAAATAAAAGAAAGTAAAGGTAGCAAATAATAAACTATGTGCAGAAGAAACAAAATTGACCAACTTTCACAAGAAAAAACAAATATATAAAGAACCCCTTACCCGTTAAAGTAACTGAATCCATAATTGAAGGATTATTAAGTTTCTCCCATGAGTAAAACTCTATGCTTAGATGGCTCACTAGTGAACTTTCTGAAAATTAAAAAAAATTATTAAAAACCTTGCACAAATTCTTCTATAGATAGAAAAAGAGCCATAAATTGCAACTTATCTAATGAACTATTATCATCTTGATACCAAAATCTGACCTAAACATTTTAATGAAAGAAAAAGTTGAATACCAGTATCACTCAGGATCCTGGACAGAATGAACAGTAATCTCTGCTGTCTGGCTGTGTCACAAGATTTCATTCTCCATAGGACTACTTGGAAAGAGGTTCTGGGTGCTAAGCAACTACTTCATCGAGGAAGGAAAACACCAAAGATGCTCTGATTCCAGAGCCCCAGCTGCAGGGTTTGTGTACAGGCTGCAGGTGCCTGGGGAGCACTGTGTCTTCACAGCACAGAGGTAAGTGGCTGAGTCTTCAGGTTTAGGGGCTGCGATGTGCAGAGAGCTTCCCTTCTTTAACAAGGTGGCTTTTAGTCTTTCTTTCTGCTCTTCGTCCCCAACTGAGTAAAGAGCGAAGAGAAGTTCGGGTCCCTTCCCAGGATCCTGTCTATACCACAGTAGCCCGTAAAAATTGCTGACCGTGTAGCTGCAGTTGAGGATGAGACTGTCTCCCTCCTGGATTTTCAGGGTCTGAGGACTCTGCTCCACCTTGTCTTCTCCCCTCAACCCTGTTCAGGAAAACAAAATCAGAAATGCAACAAAGCTTTCAGTTCAGCAGTTTTGAAAAATTCCAACAAGAAACCTGGGATGAGCTGAGACTAAACCCCTCTCTCTCTTCTCTCCAGCTTTGGATAAATGTGCCCTTATGGTTCTCATCTCTTAACCTCCAACTTACAGCCAAGCTGAAGCCACAAGACTATGAATGCACATTCCAGCATGTTCTCCATCCTGATATCACACTCTTGATAGAATTTTAATGATTCCAAATCTTCTCCCCTGAGGAGCTGCTCCTGTGTCTTAGTTCTCCTTCTCTAATGCACGAGATAGCCTTTCTGTTGGTGGCTCAGCCAATCAAGAGCAAATCCTCTAGTAGCTGTCATGCTTTTGACGGTTAAGGCACTGGAGGAATGAGAGGAATGGAACCACTGCCACCTGGTGGTCACAAACACAAACATCTCACAGGACCCACTCCATGCCCCCTACAAAGACAAAGATTGATGGGAGGACATTTTTTATATTGGTGGGCATAGTGCATATGAGGTTTAAAGCAGTAATCAGAAAAGCCTTCTCTGCCTGCAATTTGAATCGTTTCATTGTTCCTTGTTTGGCCTTTAAAGCTAAACTGCTACCAGAGGTTATAAAAGTTGAACCCAAGCATAGGTGTAATGGATTGTGTTTCTCTTTATAGTACACAAGAATCTCAGCAGGTGAGACCTTAAAAGGACTAGAGTGCTGAAAAAAGCGGGGGGATAAAAGAGCTGTGGATATGTCTGGAGACCTCTTTGACAGAGAATTGGGAACATAAGTTAAGAAACCATTGCTTCAATTAATTTTATGCCTGGCTACAGGGACCAAGTGTAACTACAACTCAGGGTCACGAGCTTGATAGATCTTAGGAGAACAGGAGGGAAGAGCATGGCAGAGGGAAAGCAGAGCTCTCCATTCTAGACCCTGGAGAGATCAGAACATCACAGGGCAGAGTGGGGAACAGGAAGATACGTATAGCAAAACTAGTATTGTTTAATTTGTTTGGTTCTATGACACTCTGCTGGGTTTTTTGTTTTGTTTTGTTTTTGTTTTTACATCTTTATTGGAGTATAATTGCTTTACAATGGTGTGTTAGTTTCTGCTTTATAACAAAGTGAATCAGTTATACATATACATATGTTCCCATATGTCTTCCCTCTTGCGTCTCCCTCCCTCCCACCCTCCCTATCCCACCCCTCCAGGCGGTCACAAAGCACCGAGCTGATCTCCCTGTGCTATGCCGCTGCTTCCCACTAGCTATCTACCTTATATTTGTTAGTGTATATATGTCCATGCCTCTCTCTCGCTTTGTCACAGCTCCCCGTTCCCCCTCCCCATATCCTCAAGTCCATTCTCTAGTAGCTCTGTGTCTTTATTCCTGTCTTACCCCTAGCTTCTTCATGACATTTTTTTTCTTAAATTCCATATATATGTGTTAGCATACGGTACTTGTCTTTCTCTTTCTGACTTATTTCACTCTGTATGACAGACTGTAGGTCTATCCACCTCATTACAAACAGCTCAATTTCGTTTCTTTTTATGGCTGAGTAATATTCCATTGTATATATGTGCCACACCTTCTTTATCCATTCATCCGATGATGGACACTTAGGTTGTTTCCATCTCCGGGCTATTGTAAATAGAGCTGCAATAAACATTTTGGTACATGACTCTTTTTGAATTATGGTTTTCTCAGGGTATATGCCCAGTAGTGGGATTGCTGGGTCATATGGTAGTTGTATTTGTAGTTTTTTAAGGAACGTCCATACTGTTCTCCACAGTGCCTGTATCAATTTACATTCCCACCACCAGTGCAAGAGGGTTCCCTTTTCTCCACACCCTCTCCAGCATTTATTGTTTCTAGATTTTTTGATGATGGCCATTCTGACCGGTGTGAGATGATATCTCATTGTAGTTTTGATTTGCATTTCTCTAATGATTAATGATGTTGAGCATTCTTTCATGTGTTTGTTGGCAGTCTGTATATTTTCTTTACAGAAATGTCTATTTAGGTCTTCTGCCCATTTTTGGATTGGGTTGTTTATCTTTTTCTTATTGAGGTGCATGAGCTGCTTATAAATCTTGGAGATTAATCCTTTGTCACTTGCTTCATTTGCAAATATTTTGTCCCATTCTGAGGGTTGTCTTTTGGTCTTGTTTATGGTTTCCTGTGCTGTACAAAAGCTTTGAAGTTTTATTAGGTCCCATTTGTTTATTTTTGTTTTTCTTTCCACTTCTCTAGGAGGTGGGTCAAAAAGGAACTTGCTGTGATTTATGTCATAGAGTATTCTGCCTATGTTTTCCTCTGAGAATTTGATAGTTTCTGGCCTTACAGTTAGGTCTTTAATCCATTTTGAGCTTATTTTTGTGTATGGTGTTAGGGAGTGATCTAATCTCATACTTTTACATGTAGCTGTCCAGTTTTCCCAGCACCACTTATTGAAGAGGCTGTCCTTTCTCCACTGTACATTCCTGCCTCCTTTATCAAAGATAAGGTGACCATATGTGCGTGGGTTTATCTCTGGGCTTTCTATCCTGTTCCATTGATCTATCTTTCTGTTTTTGTGGCAGTACCATACTGTCTTGATTACTGTAGCTCTGTAGTATAATCTGAAGTCAGGGAGCCTGATTCCTCCAGCTCCGTTTTTCGTTCTCAAAATTGCTTTGGCTATTCAGGGTCTTTTGTGTTTCCATACATATTGTGAAATTTTTTGTTCTAGTTCTGTGAAAAATGCCAGTGGTAGTTTGATAGGGATTGCATTGAATCTGTAGATTGCTTTGGGTAGTAGAGTCATTTTCATAATGTTGATTCTTCCAATCCAAGAACATGGTATATCTCTCCATCTATTTGTATCATCTTTAATTTCTTTCATCAGTGTCTTATAATTTTCTGCATACAGGTCTTTTGTCTCCTTAGGTAGGTTTATTCCTAGATATTTTATTCTTTTTGTTGCAGTGGTAAATGGGAGTGTTTTCTTGATTTCACTTTCAGATTTTCATCATTAGTGTATAGGAATGCCAGAGATTTCTGTGCATTAATTTTGTATCCTGCTACTTTACCAAATTCATTGATTAGCTCTAGTAGTTTTCTGGTAGCATCTTTAGGATTCTCTGTGTATAGTATCATGTAATCCGCAAACAGTGACAGCTTTACTTCTTCTTTTCCGATCTGGATTCCTTTTATTTCCTTTTCTTCTCTGATTGCTGTGGCTAAAACTTCCAAAACTATGTTGAATAAGAGTGCTGAGAGTGGACAACCTTGTCTTGTTCCTGATTTTAGTGGAAATGCTTTCAGTTTTTCACCATTGAGGATGATGTTGGCTGTGGGTTTGTCATATATGGCCTTTATTATGTTGAGGAATGTTCCCTCTATGCCTACTTTCTGCAGGGATTTTATCATAAATGGGTGTTGAATTTTGTTGAAAGCTTTCTCTGCGTCTATTGAGATGATCATATGGTTTTTCTCCTTCAATTTGTTAATATGGTGTATCACATTGATTGATTTGCGTATATTGAAGAATCCTGGCATTCCTGGAATAAACCCCACTTGATCATGGTGTATGATCCTTTTAATGTGCTGTTGGATTCTGTTTGCTAGTAGTTTGTTGAGGATTTTTGCATC
Organism: Stenella coeruleoalba; assembly: GCF_951394435.1. Classification (NCBI taxonomy): domain Eukaryota; kingdom Metazoa; phylum Chordata; class Mammalia; order Artiodactyla; family Delphinidae; genus Stenella; species Stenella coeruleoalba. The sequence continues at coordinate 74,957,702 of NC_137147.1, forward strand.
TATGCCCATCAGTGCTATTGGCCTGTAGTTTTCTTTCTTTGTGACATCCTTGTCTGGTTTTGGTATCAGAGTGATGGTGGCCTCGTAGAATGAGTTTTGGAGTGTTCCTCCCTCTGCTATATTTTGCAAGAGTTTGAGAAGGATAGCTGTTAGCTCTTCCTTAAATGTTTTATAGAATTCGCCTGTGAAACCATCTGGTCCTGGGCTTTTGTTTGTTGGAAGATTTTTAATCACAGTTTCAATTTCAGTGCTTGTGATTGGTCTGTTCTTATTTTCTATTTCTTCTTGATTCAGTCTTGGCAGGCTGTGCATTTCTAAGAATTTGTCCATTTCTTCCAGGTTGTCCATTTTATTGGCATAGAGTTGCTTGTAGTAATCTCTCAAGATCTTTTGTATTTCTGCAGTATCAGTTGTTACTTCTCCTTTTTCATTTCTAATTCTATTGATTTGAGTCTTCTCCCTTTTTTTCTTGATGAGTCTGCCTAATGGTTTATCAATTTTCTTTATCTTCTCAAAAAACCAGCTTTTAGTTTTTTTGATCTTTACTATCGTTTCCTTCATTTCTGTTTCATTTATTTCTGATCTGATTTTTATGGTTTCTTTCCTTCTGCTAACTTTGGGGTTTTTCTGTTCTTCTTTCTCTAATTGCTTTAGGTGCAAGGTTAGGTTGTTTATTCGAGATGTTTCCTATTTCTTAAGGTAGGATTGTATTGCTATAAACTTCCCTCTTAGTATTGCTTTTGCTGCATCCCATAGATTTTGGGTCGTCGTGTCTGCATTGTCATTTGTTTCTAGGTATTTTTTTTATTTCCTCTTTGATTTCTTCAGTGATCACTTTGTTATTACGTAGTGTATTGTACATCCTCCATGTGTTTGTATTTTTTACAGATCTTTTCCTGTAATTGATATCTAGTCTCATAGAGTTGTGATCGGAAAAGATACTTGATACAATTTCAATTTTCTTAAATTTACCAAGGCTTGATTTGTGACCCAAGATATGATCTATCTTGGAGAATGTTCAATGAGCACTTGAGAAAAATGTGTATTCTGTTGTTTTTGGATGGAATGTCCTATAAATATCAATTAAGTCCATCTTGTTTAATGTATCATTTAAAACTTGTGTTTCATTATTTGTGTTCATTTTGGATGAACTGTCCATTGGTGAAAGTGGGGTGTTAAAGCCCCCTACTATGGATGTGTTACTGTCGATTTCCTCTTTTATGGCTGTTACTATTTGCCTTATGTATTGAGGTGCTCCTATGTTGGGTGCATAAATATTTACAATTGTTATATCTTCTTCTTGGATCGATCCCTTGATCATTATGTAGTGTCCTTCTTTGTCTCTTCTAATAGTCTTTATTTTAAAGTCTATTTTGTCTGATATGAGAATTGCTACTCCAGTTTGCTTTTGGTTTCCATTTGCATGGAATATCTTTTTCCATGCCCTTACTTTCAGTCTATATGTGTCTCTAGGTCTGAAGTGGGTCTATTGTAGACAGCAAATATATGGGTCTTGTTTTTGTATCCATTCAGCCAATCTGTGTCTTTTGGTGGGAGCATTTAGTCCATTTACATATAAGGTAATTATCGATATGTATGTTCCTATTCCCATTTTCTTAATTGTTTTGGGTTCGTTATTGTAGGTCTTTTCCTTCTCTTGTGTTTCTTGCCTAGAGAAGTTCCTTTAGCAGTTGTTGTAAAGCTGGTTTGGTGGTGCTGAACTCTCTCAGCTTTTCCTTGTCTGTAAAGGTTTTAAGTTCTCCATCAAATCTGAATGAGATCCTTGCTGGGTAATCTTGGTTGCAGGTTTTTCTCCTTCATCACTTTAAATATCTCCTGCCAGCCCCTTCTGGCTTGCAGAGTTTCTGCTGAAAGATCAGCTCTGAACCCTATGGGGATTCCCTTGTGTGTTATTTGTTGTTTTTCCCTTGCTGCTTTTAATATGTTTTCTTTGTATTTAAATTTTGACAGTTTGATTAGTATGTGTCTTGGCGTGTTTCTCCTTGGATTTACCCTGTATGGGACTCTCTGTGCTTCCTGGACTTGATTAACTATTTCCTTTTCCATATTAGGGAAGTTTTCATCTATAATCTCTTCAAATATTTTCTCAGTCCCTTTCTTTTTCTCTTCTTCTTCTGGAATCCCTATAATTCAAATGTTGGTGCACTTAATGTTGTCCCAGAGGTCTCTGAGACTGTCCCAGTTCTTTTCATTCTTTTCTCTTTATTCTGCTCTGCAGTAGTTATTTCCACCATTTTATCTTCCAGGTCACTTATCTGTTCTTCTGCCTCAGTTACTCTGCTATTGATCCCATCTAGAGTATTTTTAATTTCATTTATTGTGCTGTTCATCGTTGTTTGTTTCATCTTTAGTTCTTCTAGGTCCTTGTTAAATGTTTCTTGCATTTTGTCTATTCTATTTCCAAGATTTTGGATCATCTTTACTATCATTATTCTGAATTCTTTTTCAGGTAGACTGCCTATTTCCTATCCATTTGTTAGGTCTGGTGGGGTTTTATCTTGCTCCTTCATCTGCTGTGTGTTTTTTTGTCTTCTCATTCTGCTTATCTTACTGTGTTTGGGGTCTCCTTTTTGCAGGCTGCAGGTTCGTAGTTCCCGTTGTTTTTGGTGTCTGTCCCCAGTGGCTAAAGTTGGTTCAGTGGTTTGTGTAGGCTTCCTGGTGGAGGGGACTAGTGCCTGTGTTCTGGTGGATGAGGCTGGATCTTGTCTTTCTGGTGGGCAGGTCCACGTCTGGTGGTGTGTTTTGGGGTGTCTGTGGACTTATTATGATTTTAGGCAGCCTCTCTGCTAATGGGTGGGATTGTGTTCCTGTCTTGCTAGTTGTTTGGCATAGGATGTCCAGCACTGTAGCTTGCTGGTCGTTGAGTGAAGCTGGGTGCTAGTGTTGAGATGGAGATCTCTGGGAGATTTTTGCTGTTTGATATTATGTGGAGCTGGGAGGTCTCTTGTGGACCAGTGTCCTGAAGTTGGCTCTCCCAACTCAGAGGCACAGCACTGAATCCTGGTTGTAGCACCAAGAGCCTTACATCCACACGGCTCAGAATAAAAGGGAGAAAAAGTAGAAATAAAGAATTAGTAGAAAGAAGGAAGGAAGGAAGAAAGAAAGAAAGAAAGAAAGAAAAGAAAGAAAGAAGGAAAGAAAGAAAGGAGGGAGGGAGGAAGGAGGGAAGGAAGGAAAACAGAAAGAAAGAAGATAAGTAAAATAAAATGAGATAAAATATAATAAAGTTATTGAAATTAAAAAAGTAATTATTAGGAGAAAAAAAAGAAAAAAGGTTAAAAAAAAAAAAAGGACGGATAGAACCCTAGGACAAATGGTGGAAGCAAAGCTATACAGACAAAATCTCACACAGAAGCATACACATACACACTCACAAAAAGGAAAAGGTGAAAAAATCATAAATCTTCCTCTCAAAGCCCACCTCCTTAATTTGGGATGATTCGTTTTCTATTCATGTATTCCACAGATGCAGGGTACATCAAGTTGATTGTGGAGCTTCAATCCGCTGCTTCTGAGGCTTCTGGGAGAGATTTCCCTTTCTCTTCTTTGTTCTCACAGCTCCCAGGGGCTCAGCTTTGGATTTGGCCCCGCCTCTGTGTGTAGGTCGCCGGAGGGCGTCTGTTCTTCTCTCAAGCAGGACAGGGTTAAAGAAGCAGCTGATTCGGGGGCTCTGGCGCACTCAGGCCGGGGGGTGGGGTGGGGGGGAGGGGCACGGAGTGCGGGGCGGGCCTGCGTCGGCAGAGGCCGTCGTGACGTTGCACCAAGCTGAGGCGCGCCGTGCGTGCTACTGGAGGAATTGACCCTGGATCCCGGCACCCTGGCAGTGGCGGGCTGCACAGGCTCCCCGGAAGCGGGGTGTGGGTAGTGACCTGTGCTCGCACACAGGCTTTTTGGTGGCGGCAGCAGCTGCCTTAGCGTCTCCTGCCCGTCTCTGGGGTCCGCGCTGTTAGCCGCGGCTCGCGCCCGTCTCTGGAGCTCATTTAAGCAGCGCTCTTAATCCCCTCTCCTCGCACACCAGGAAACAAAGAGGGAAGAAAATGTCTCTTGGCTCTTCAGCAGGTCCAGACTTTTCCCCGGACTCCCTCCCGGCTAGCGGTGGCGCACTAACCCCCTGCAGGCTGTGTTCACGCCACCTACCCAATCCTCTTCCGGCGCTCCGACCGAAGCCCGAGCCTCAGCTCCCAGCCCCGCCCGCCCCGGCGGGTGAGCAGAGAAGCCTCTCGGCTTGGTGAGTGCCGGTCGGGCCTGATCCTCTGTGCAGGAATCTCTCCGCTTTGACCTCGGCTCCCCTGTTGCTGTGCTCTCCTCCGCGGCTCCAAACCTTTCCCCCTCCGCCACCCGCAGTCTCCGCCCGCGAAGGGGCTTCCCAGTGTGTGGAAACGTTTCCTCCTTCACCGCTCCCTCCCACTGGTGCAGGTCCCGTCCCTATCCTTTTGTCTCTGTTTATTCTTGTTTCTTTTGCCCTACCCATGTATGTGGGGGGTTTCGTGCCTTTTGGGAGGTCTGAGGTCTTCTGCCAGCGTTCAGTAGGTGTTCTGTAGGAGTTGTTCCACTTGTAGATGTATTTCTGGTGTATCTGTGGGGAGGAAGGTGATCTCCGCGTCTTACTCTTCCGCCATCTTCCCGGAAGCCCCACTCCATTGGGTTTTGTCATTGAACATGTGTTGATGTTGCAGAGTTGACCACCATTTATATAAGCTCTCCTCAGACTTGTCCGAAGAGCACACTCTACCCCCGTTAGCTGCAACCCAGAAAAAGAACATCAACCCTTAGACGCACTGCTTTGATGTCACTTCATCCCTCACCCACTCAGGGACTAGAAAAGAATAAGCTGCACAGAATTTATTGCACTAACAGTGTAGGTAAGGGGTTTGTTGTTCTTTGACTTTTTCTTTGAAAATCTGATAATTTCTCAGTGATCTAAAAGTCATTAAACTAACTTGTATCCATTTTCTCATCCTTTGATTTGATTTATTCTAGTCACACTTAGCAAAATGTGACTCTTACAAATCATATTTAAAAGGCTGTGTTTCTCTGTTTCTGAATGTGTGTCTCAGAAAGAACATGAAAAAGATAACTGCAAGATTAATGCAGGAGCTCTTTGTAGGATAGGCTCTACAAGAACCCAGAAGCTGAATGTGTGATGTGTAATGAAACCAAGGAGATGATTTACAGTTGTGATTTGTATGAAATTTGTTTGTAATTTAAAAAAGAATTTTTTTAATTTGAAATAATTATAGATTCATAGAAGTTTCCAAAAATGTACAGGGAAGCTCTGTGTACTCTTCACCCTATGTCCTCCAGGGGTCTCTAAACCAGGAAATTAACATTGGTACAACACACAGGACTTATTAGATTTCCACAGTTTACATGCAGCCATTTATGTGTGTGTGTAGTTTTAGGCAATTTTACACATGTACAGATTCATGCATTCATGTATATCACATGTATAGCTTCACTGCCACAATCAAGATGCACAGCTGTTTCATAACCACAAGGCTTCCTCATGCCACCCCTTTGTAGCCACACCCACCCCTTCCCTAGTCCTTAACCCCTGACAATCCCTAACGTGTTCTTCATTCCTACGATTTTGTTATTTTAATAATGTTATATGAATGGAATTATATAGAAGTAAGCATTGAGATTTTTTTCACTCAGAATGAGTAGTAAAAACATGAGATTTGTCCAGGTAATAGTGTGTATCCAACCTGTTTGTTTCTTTTTATTTCTGAGTAGTATTCCATGGTAGGGACGTCCCACAGTTTGTTTAACCAGTCACCTACTAAGGGACATCAGGTTTCCATATTTTGGCTGCTATGAATAAAGCTGTTATGAATATTCAGGTACAGATTTTTATGTAAATAAAGTCTTCTATTTATCTAGGATAAGTATCCAAGTCTGCATTGCATGTTTAGTTTTATAAGAAATTGCCAGGCCATTTTCCAGAGTGCCTGTATCATTCTATATTCCCATCAGCAGTTTATGAGTGATCCAGTTTTCCCCACATGTTTGCCAGAATTAGGTGTTGTCACTATTTTTTATTTTAGCCCCACTGATAGTTGTATAGTGATATTTCATTGTGGTTTTAATTTGCGTTTCTCTGATGGCTAATGATGTTGAGCATCTTTTCATGTGCTGATTTGCAATCTGTATATCCTCTTTGGTGAAATATCAATCTGAGTCTTTCACCCGTTTTTCTAATTGGTTGTTCATTTTCTATACCATTTAGCTTTTAGAGTTCTTTATATATTCTAGATACAAGTACTGTGTCAGATAAATGGTTTGTAAATATTTACCCCCAGTCTGTAGCTTATCCTTTCATATTCTTAACAGGGTCTTTTGTAGAGGAAGAGTTTTTAAATTTGATTCAGTTAGGGGTGTGTGTGTGTGTGTGTGTGTGTGTGTGTGTGTGTATGTTTGTGTGTGTGTGTATCATGCTTTTGGTGTCAAATCTAAGATTTACTTAGCCCCAGGCCGAAGATTTTCTCTTATTTTTTTTCAAGTTTCATAGTTCATATTTTACATTTAAGTCTATGATCCATTTTGAGTTGATTTTTATAATGTATATTTTTAAGAAGATCTTTTTTAGAAAAGAGGAATCTGTCATCATCTTTGTCTTAAGCTTTACCTATTTGCTGTTATCAAGTAACTAGTTCAAAGCAACATAACCAAAATGTAGCTTGAGCACTTCTCATAGAAGACTGAAAAAAACTTTTATGCTTTGAGCCTGTGAGCTTCCCTGTTTATACTTACTGTGATTTCTCTAAATTAAAAGTAAAGTTAAAACTATAGTACAAACCCAAACCCTTCTCAACATATCAGCCTCTGAAATCATCTATCACGTATTACAGGGCAATGTTTTCTAGTATAGATTTGGAAAATGGTTACATCTATCTTATGATCAAGGATAACTGTTATCTTTCCTAAAATTCACATTCTTTTAAACTTTAAAATTCTCTGAGAAAAAAAATGCCTATTAATATTTAAGTCATCAAAGTGAACTAAAATGAGAGTCTCTTCCTTGTCTATAACTTCTTTCCTATAATTGAGCATGTGTTTCTTGGAAAAGAGAATATTCTCTACAAATTGTCACAAGAAAGAGAATTCCCTCTTTCTCTTACTACTTTTTGCTAAAATTACATGCTTCCATCTACCTTTTTTCACAGTCACCATTCCAAGGTCAAATAGCTCATTTCCCCAAGGATGTAGTGATTCTTCTTTCTACTGTGCCAGAGGCAGAGTCCTGATTTTTGCTCTCATAGGAGAACTTTTAACATACCAATATTACAATCGAGGATAATACTTCCTAAAAGTTTTCTTAAGGGGTGAGAATTCAGGAACTTAAAAGGATTTTGATTGAAATAATTCAGCCCTTGGAACCAGAATCAGGAAGTTAGAAAAACAGACAAGACATTTTTCTTGTCTCAGGCTAGGACTCCCAATGGTAGGAATATCTACTCCAAAACTAGGTCACTAGACTGGAAATTAAAAATATACAAAGAAGCAGAACAAGTGATGGCAATGGTAAAGATAAATAGAAACAGATAGTTTAACACCATCCAGTTGTACTCATGGGCAACATCTAGTGTATGGAGAACACCTATTATAAAAAGGTCATTTCCTTTGAGCCCTAGGAATTAGGATGGAAAGGAAAAGTACTGAGATTCAAAGAGAACTAAGTTAACTGTGATTTTCTTTCGGCCTGGACCACTCCCCCACTCTCTGCCCACTACCACCCTTAGCTTTATAGGACTCATATCTCTAGCCACAGGAAATAAATATTTGAGGCTGAAATTCTAAGATAAAAGCTCTAGAGAAGAAAGCAGAAAAGAGATAATACAGGAATACGTCATCACCAGGTGAAACCGGAAGACTCACCGATAAGAGGGACTTCCAAGTCCACAAGAAAATGAATTCGATATACATCTTCCTATAGACTTACTCAGGTGATGAAGATGGCTCTGTTTACGCCAATAAGAGGGAGACCATCTAATTGCAAACCTGAAAATAGTACCATATGACGAAAATCTGTACAAACAGAAAGGGGATTTATGGTACATGGAAATAGAAGTATCCTTATGGTGATGAGAATTGGACAAATACAAGAACTAATTGATACACAATTATCTAACAGCATCCAAAGGGTAGAAGCTCTGTGTCTGTTGATATTATCAATTAATTCATTCTTCAGTTAGCCAATATTTAATGTGCAGCCACTATGTGCCATGTACTGTGTAATGTACAATACATACATGTTTCCTGACTGTATGGAACTCACAGTTACAGGCATAGCAGGAATTTTAGAAGTCTATACATAAGTATAGATATAGATGTAGATTATAAAAACATATTAATTGCAACATTTCGTTTTGTCTTGGACTTGGAAGAGAGCCTTCAGTACATGAGAACCCATGGAGAGAGTCCACAATACATGCTTGGGTACACTTCCAAAACATATATGAAGTGCATTTGTTCAACTTTCCTTAGCCTATCATGCAGAGTAATGATATATGACAAAACTGATAATTCACTGAAGAGTTAGACCAAACAGAAGTGAAGCTGTGATGGTGTGTCTTCCTCAATCTTCCTCAAGCCAAGTTAGAGGAGATTCAGAAGATTGGCTCAGAGAGTTTGAAATGAATCCCCTGGAGTTTGGAGGATTCAGAGGGTCACACTAGGCGGCAATGACAATTTCTCTCACTTTACTGTACTTATGGCCAGAATGCTGATTACTCTGTTATTTTTATCTCTGTGTATATGTGACAGAAAGGTGGCTCATACTTGTTAAATTGAGTGAGAAGCTAGAGAAGGATGATGAGGTATGACACGGAGTCACCTAGACATGAGTAAAATGTCAGAGAGAGAGAGAGAATAACACAAAGAGAGGACACAGTCTAGAGCTAAACCTTGCAGACACACAATACTTAATGACTGGAAGGGAGCTGAAGGTGTGTGCGGGAGTGAGAGAGGGAACAGCCCAAGAAGTAGGTACAAACCTCAGAGAGTGTTTTGTCAGAGAAGAAGCTGTTTCTCTAAGAAAGAGAGAAACTTCCTCTATGGAAGAGAGGATTTGAAGCTAGAGTAAATGGTCACAACTCATGTGTCTAAAGTTTCTGAGAGGTCAGCAATGATGAGGTTTGGAAATTGCGGTTGATTTAAAACACCGAGGTTATTAGCACTCTTTGAGGGCTTAGCTAGTGGAGGAATTAAAGCCAGATATATGTATACCCTTTAATCCAGAAATTCTAATATATATGCCCAATAGCAGTGTGTAAATATATTCACCAGAGAACGTGTATAAGAATATTCATAATACCAGTATTGATAACAGGCAAAGGCAGGAAAAATCCAAAGAACCATTTAAGCAGGTAGCTAAATAAATTCTGGTATGTTCATACAGCAATGAGAATAAACAAACTAAACTGTATACAACATGGATGACTCTTAGAAATCTGATATTAAGAAAAGAATCCAGATAGAAAAAATCCAAACTATATTATTTTAGTTGTATAATGTTCAGAAATGGGCAAAACCAATCTATCTATGGGACTGTGGTTTCCTTGGAAGGATGGTAGTGACCTGAAGGGGATAAAACAGGGCTTCTGAAGAGCAAAACCAAGCAAGAAAGAGCAGCAGACCCAGCTTCAGTGTCTGGGAGCTCATGAATTGTTCAAATGAAGCTTCACAAAGTCCCTTTTTTAACACCAGGACAGACTAGGGGTTCAGTATGACAAGCACCAACTATAGCAACACAGGTTGCAACAGGGAAGTCATTGAGGATTGGGGTTTTTCAGGTTTTTCTAATTACGTACAAGAGATCCAACATTAGTTGACTGCCATTTTCCAATCAGATATATCCCATGTCCATAAATTCTAGTTTATTTGCAATGAATAATGTAGAAATACCCTGGGTGTCCTGCTAAGGTCATTCTGGATAAGAACTTAGTACGGAACAACTCCTAAAAACTCCTCTTTACTTTTCGAGTATAAATGAGAATACTGTGTCCACAAAGAGGTCAGCTCAGGAAACCCCAAAGGCCTCAGGTGACCTCAGAGGAAGCAGAAAACAAGTTACAGGCACACTGTTAATGCATTCCTTCCCAGATGGCATTTACTTATTTATTGGCTAAATAATCTGATGGAGATATTAGAAATATTAGAGTTATGTGACAATCAAGAAAATTTAAAAAGGCGATTATGATTAGACAGCTCATTGATTAAGGAGACGGGATATGATTTGGGAGATGTTAGGGATCAAGTAGAGACTAGTGACCGTGATTTTACAACGGCTGCAGTTTGAGCTGGTATGCATGTTATCCAAAACATTTTAGAAGATTTCTCAGACTTTCAGAGTACAAATAGATTGAAATAATTGTTAAACAAGATAGGTCATTGATTATTTTAGGTCTGGTGCTTTTTAAAATGTTTACTAACTTTTGGGAATCCTCCTTTGAGTACCTCTCGCCAATACCGCTTCCTGCACCAGATTCTAAGATACATTTTTCCTGCTTCAAATCTTGGATTTATTCCCTTGTAAACTACTTACATCTATTTTCTTCATTAAAAGTTGTCTCTGAAAGAGTTTGCTTACTTCCAATACGTTTTACGAAATTTAACTGTTTAGTTAATTACTTCATGGCTTGGCTACATACGTCTATCATGTTCTCTCTCTCTCTCTCCCCTTCTCCCCGACACACACACACACACACGCACACACACACACACGCACACACACACACTTATGCTTTCTTTTATGGAAAGTTGTTCTGTATTGGGATCATTGTTTTTTGTATAGTAGGGATAGAAAATCCTTACACAAGGAAGAATATCTTTCTTTTTGGAATTCCAGTTGAAAACATATCCACCAGGTTAATTGCCACCTAATATCACCACACAATAGCACAGAGACATTACTCTTTCAGATGTTATATTACAGCTGCTTTGAACATATGTGGTACAGAATTGTCTGAAATTGAGGCCATCTGGAGTCATTAGGAGCGAAACTGTACAGCAAAGCCTTGATGTAAGAGAATATTGTCTTACAGGAAAAATATGAGTGTTTAGTAGTTGTAGAGTGAAAATGTGCTATACTCCAGGGTCACAGAAATGATCAGGGAGCCCATACCAGAAAGACTAAAGGTAAATTCCTCTTCACCTCCTGGGAATTATCAAGGAAATCATCAAATACCCGTGTGTTCATTCCAGCATTATTTGTTACTGTGAGTAAAACAATCTAAAAAGCTAGTAAGACGGAATTTGCCAGAAAAGTATTATAAAATCATACATTGGGGGCTTCCCTGGTGGCACAGTGGTTGAGAATCTGCCTGCTAATGCAGGGGACACGGGTTCGAGCCCTGGTCTGGGAGGATCCCACATGCCACGGAGCAACTAGGCCCGTGAGCCACAACTACTGAGCCTGCGCGTCTGGAGCCTGTGCTCCACAACAGGAGAGGCCATGGTAGTGAGGAGGCCCGCGCACCGCGATGAAGAGTGGCCCCCGCTTGCCACAACTAGAGAAAGCCCTCTCACAGAAACGAAGACCCAACACAGCAAAAATAAATTAATTAATAAACTCCTACCCCCAACATCTTTTTAAAGAAAAAAATCATACATTGGAATATCGCCATTAGAATGTGTGATTTTGATCTGTAAATAATGCTGTGCAAATAATAATTTTCACAATATACTGTTGGGTAAAAACGCAGAGTGGAAAACATCCTATAAGATGTGATTCTGTAGCAGAGTTTTTCCTGACTAGTAGAATTTTTGAGTTGTTCTGTTTTGTTTTTAGTATTACTTCTTTGGATATTCTATTTTATCTGCATTAAACTTGCATATAGAGAATGTGATCAGGTAATGGGGCTGTTTCTGAGCAAACTGAAGAGCTTCATTCCTCCTTGGTGTCAAGACTTGTGGTGACATTTATTCTGTGTACGTCATTCCAAGTCAGTCATGGCACAGCATGAGACAATGGGACAGGGAGAGTCCAAGAAGTGCCATTTAACAGATACTTCAGATCTAACATAATGACAAGACTTAGTCAGCAATGCATGAATATTTGTGCAGTGAACCTAAAAGTCTAACAATTCAGGTGCAGATTTGACCAAATATTACTGAATTTTTTTAAACCAAATCACTTGCTTTAATATAATCACCATAAAAAAATTTTAAATTTTTTTGGCAAATGATCTACTTCAAGATGAAGAATTGAAGATAAAGATGCTTTTGATGAATGACACTTTTAGATATGTTCTCTGAGCCAGAGAGATAGCATTTACCTTAGATTGAGGTTTCCACTTCTAACTCCCCTGCCTCGCTGACACGGCCGCTGCCTTCTCCTGTCCTTACCGAGAATCTCACTAAGGTTTTCATAGCTGGGGGACACCTCACATTGAGATCTGAGGTTTCTGTGGGGTTCCCACAGGGACCTGCATCACTGTGGTCTCTCAGAGCACAGAAATACACCGCTGAGTCCCCAGGCTACAAGGCTGTGATGGTGAGGCTGATGGAACTGGCCGTTTTCTGGAAGTCCAAAAACTACCGACCCTCTGTTGTATTCACTCATTGTAAGACTCCTGATAAATAAGGAAAATCATTTCCCCACTTGGTGTTGGTTTGTACCAGAATAAATAATAACTATAACTACTAGCTTCATAGACACAATCCAAGCTTACATCTTCTTTCTCCAGCATAGAGATTTCTGGCTGGTCTTTTGTTTTTCAATCTGTTTTTTTTAAGAAGATGTTGGGGGTAGGAGTTTACTAATTAATTAATTTATTTTTGCTGTGTTGGGTCTTAGTTTCTGTGCGAGGGCTTTCTCTAGTTGTGGCAAGCGGGGGCCACTGTTCATCGCGGTGCACGGGCGTCTCACTATCGCTGCCTCTCTTGTTGCGGAGCACAGGCTCCAGACGCGCAGGCTTAGTAGTTGTGGCTCACGGGCCTAGTTGCTCCGTGGCATGTGGGATCCTCACAGACCAGGGCTCGAACCCCTGTCCCCTGTATTAGCAGGCAGATTCTCAACCACTGCAACACCAGGGAAGACCCTGGCTGTTCTTGAGTTACTTTCTGGGCTGTGATGGATCCTGGGGAGAAGAAAAAATTTTATATATATAATATATATGGAGAGAGACAGACAGAGAGACAGAGAGAAAGAATTAGGCTGATTCTCCTGGTGGAACCCCGAGGGCTGCAAGGGACAAACATAGGACTAAGACTTCTAATTCCTCTACCCATTACTCAACTCTCCTACACACCACCAGACAATAATAACCTGCCCTACCCCCAAACATGGGAGCTGAGTGGAGCTGAGCCTGTTTATGGCCATCCTTACCAGCCTTACCAAGACGGACAGAGGCTATGACAACTCTCACCAGGCCAGGGAACCCCATATTGGAAGCTGTTCCTCTGAGTGAAATGTGCTGTGTTCTGTTTCAGATTCAGGTCTAAATGCCTGCCCTGTGCCTGACAGGGCACGTGCACAAGTACTGAAGTGTGAGATGCTTCTGCACCAGAACAGGAAATGTAACTTGCTGCTATCAGTTTGCCTGTGGCACGTCATGGCTTGTTGACCTGGTTGGTGAATCTAACCTGCCTATTTAGACTTTATTGTAATTAAGTTGACAACAATTATATCAGTGCTGCAGCCATTTGCCATATGCAGCCAATGCATCTAGGATAGACATAAGTTTTATGAGCAATACAATTTGTTATGATTATGGTGACTTCTGAGAACAAATAGTCATCCATGGTTTTGTATGGCTTTTCTTGGCCTGCAGCCAGACTCTACAGTAAAATAAGCTCACAGATTCTTCTTCCAGACAGGAAGACCAAACTATTTACCCTCAGTCATCATAACTTTTCTTCCTTCACTCCAAGGCATTGGTTCCTGGGGAAATTTACATTGGATAAAGTTCCTTGTCTACTTAATGCTATCACACAGCAAGTTTCCTGGTGGACAAAATTTGTCCAGCTGTACGTGTCTAATGCCAATCAATAGTCAGTCTGTGCTAGAAACACCTTGCTTTCAAGTATCCCATCCTATAGTCAAAATGAAGGCAAAATCACCAGACCATGCATTCCTAGTTCCTTATATCAAAAATGTAGCCATTCAAAAATCACAAATGCCTTTTCATCCCACTGCTGCAGCAGCTCTGGCTCATTTCACTGAGAGCAGCGCCTCAACAGCGTTACGTCTCAGCCGCGTCAAAATTTGTGTATGATTTGCTTGGCATCCCTGTGCTGATTTATGATTGTGATTCAGCTGATGCAGCTTTTAGTCATCTATTCCTTTTCTCTTCCCTAAATGAATATATTAATATCGTGACATCTAAAATCCATCTTACATTAAGAGAAAATAGATGTTTTTGAAAGTCAGTCTAGAGAAGGGAGGAGTCTTTCTGGCTGAACAGGGACACTTCTGGGGATCAGAGCTTGGGTCTTCTTTAAGACTGACATCCACCCTATTCTCCCTGAAGAACAAGTCCCAACCTCCTGGGTTTCTAGGAATTAGATCTGAGCTTGATTCATTTTCCTGAAAAGCTCTAAATAAACTAAACATTGCCCAAGGAGAGAATATACCTCTTCCTCCCAAGGCTGCTCACTTCAGCCCTCCTGCTCCCCTTGGGTTTGTGTTCAACTCCCCCTGCAGCCCCTCTCACCGTGTCACTCAGAGCACAGTAGTACACAGCCGAGTCTGATGCTTGCATTGAGGTTTTCTGCAGGTGGAAGGAGCTGTCACTTGTAACAAGAGTGGCCTGAAAACCTTGATGCTCTGCCCTCCGGTTTGCCTTCGAGCCCTTCAGGAGGAGTTGCGGAGCTTTGTTGAGATACTGGACGTACCAGAAAAGATAGATATTTGAACCAGAGGTCTGGTAAGTGCAGTGCAGGGTCCTAGGCGCCCCCTCTGAGACAGTCACTGGGCCTTCTGTCTGGTTCACTGAGTCTCCATTGGTCCCTCCTACAAGAGAATCACTTTTTTATGTTATAAATGGACAGAAGGAGAGTTTTCAGCCAGAGAAGAAAACTAAAAGTTACCCATAATTATAGGAAAATGAAAAATCATGAACATTTAAGATAAAATGTTACTTACTGAATATTAAGAAGATCACAAGAACAGAATGAGTGGCAGAAAACATGTTGGCAACGGTCCTTGCTCCCTAGGATACACCAAATCTAATGGGGCTAGTTTGCAGCTGAATATTATAGAAACTCCTCACTTAGAAACTGAGAGCCCCTTTCTGCACAGCAACAGTAATCTGTCTTGTGGCTACAAAGTAAACAAGTCAAACCAGCACCTGAATAAAAAGAGGAACCACATTTGTAGGAAACCCCGCCCTCTGGTGTTCATCCTGAAGATTGCACCACAGCTATATCTGACCTCTTTCTCCTGATAAAATATTAATAGCTTGAGGCATAGATAAAGGAGAATGGGACAGGACTCAGGAGAGAGCTCTAAACACGAGCATGCTTAGGGAAATATTCAGTTGTTGCTTCCATCATTTTCTGCATGGTACAAGTATCTCTAGCTACCCAAATAATCCCAGGCAGAATTTTTAACTGGAATAGTCAGAGGTCTCTTCCTTGCATATGTCTCCATGACTCCCATGGGTAAGAGAGGGATTCATCTGCCTAGAAAGTGCTCCCTAATCTCCCCAAATCCTTTGCCTGAATTACTATTCATCCCCAAGACTCATTCAGCATGCCACAGAGGAAAAATTACCTAAGGCAGGTCTCAAGTAATGTGTGGTTGGTTGAAGAGGTTTTTATCCCTATTCATCATGAAATGACATATTTGTAAAATACAATAAAAACAAATTAATGTAACTTCTTCATTGATAAAGGTAGAGTTGACCTTCCTTCCAACTGGAAAACTGGACAAACCGTATGAAACAACTTTTGGACATTGGACTACAGGTAGCACAGAGATAAGGAAAACAGATGAGGTGAGCCCGACCATTGCCCAGCTTACTTCATGGAGGCAGCTTCTCGGCACCAGTGCAGGAGGGATTTACCAAAAATAGCCCAGCTGTCTCACTGTGAGATTGAGATGGAATAGGAGATTAGGGATCTTGAATCACCTAGAATTTGTGGACCAGTGTACCAGAGAGGAGGGACGTGTACAAAAAGAGAGAGAGAGATAATGACAGGGGGGTCACTGTGAATCCTGTGCGGAGTACTAATCTGCAACAAAAGAGAGAAAACTCATCGGGTTTGGTAAACCACCCTGAAAAGGCCTCCTTTGGGCCCATGAACCGTACTTAGGTAACAGCAGCCTTACGAGGGATAGGTGACCTTACTTAGGTGTCTTGGTTCTTGAAACACCTTCTTTTATTTTATTTTTTATACAGCAGGTTCTTATTAGGTATCTATTTTATACATATTAGTATATATATGTCAGTCCCAATCTCCCAATTCATCCCGCCACCACCCCCTCCCACCCCGCTTTCCCCCCTTGGTGTCCATATATTTGCTGTCTACATCGTGTCTCTATTCCTGCCTTGGAAGCCGGTTCATCTGTACCATTTTTCTAGATCCCACATATATGTGTTAATATATGATATTTGTTTTTCTCTTTCTGACTTACTTCACTCTGTATGACAGTCTCTAGGTCCATACACATCTCTACAAATGACCCAATTTCGTTCCTCTTTATGGCTGAGTAATATTCCATTGTGTATATGTGCCACATCTTCTTTATCCATTCGTCTGTCAATGGGCATTTAGGTTGCTTCCATGACCTGGCTTTTGTAAACAGTGCTGCAATGAACATTGGGGTGCATGTGTCTTTTTGAATTATGGTTTTCTTTGGGTATATGCCCAGTAGTGTGATTGCTGGGTCATATGGTAGTTCTACTTTTAGATTTTAAGGAACCTCCATACTGTTCTCCATGGTGGCTGTATCAATTTATATTCCCACCCGCAGTACAAGAGGGTTCCCTTTTCTCCACACCCTGTCCAGAATTTGTTGTTGTAGGTTTTCTGATAATGCCCATTCCAACCAGTGTGAGGTGATACCTCATTGTGGTTTCGATTTGCATTTCTCTAATAATTAGTGATGTTGAGCAGCTTTTCATGTGCTTCTTGGCCATCAGCATGTCTTCTTTTTAGAAATGACTATTTAGGTCTTCTGCCCATTTTTGGTTTGGGTTGCTTGTTTTTTTAATATTGAGCTACATGAGCTGTTTATATATTTTTTAGATTAATCTTTTGTCCATTGATTCGTTTGCAAATTTTTTCTCCCATTCTGAGGGTTGTCTTTTCATCTTGTTTATAGTTTCCTTTGCTGTGTAAAAGCTTGTAAGTTTCATTAGGTCCCATTTGTTTATTTTTGTTTTTATTTCCATTACTCTAGGAGGTGAGTCAAAAAAGATCTTGCTGTTGTTTATGTCAAAGAGTGTTCTTCCTATGTTTTCCTCTAAGAGTTTTATATTGTCTGGTCTTACATTTAGGTCTTTAATCCATTTTGAGTTCATTTTTGTGTATGGTGTTAGGGAGTGTTCTAATTTCATTCTTTTACATGTAGCTGTCCAGTTTTCCCAGCACCACTTATTGAAGAGACTGTCTTTTCTCCAGTGTATATCCTTGCCGCCTTTGTCATAGATTAGTTGACCATAGATGCATGGGTTTATCTCTGGGCTTTCTATCCTGTTCCATTGATCTATATTTCTATTTTTGTGCCAGTACCATACTGTCTTGATTACTGTAGCTTTGTAATATAGTCTGAAGTAAGGGAGCCTGATTCCTCCAGCACCAGTTTTCTTTCTCAAGATTGCTTTGGCTATTCAGGGTCTTCTGTGTTTCTATACAAATTGTGAAAGTTTTTGTTCTAGTTCTGTGAAAAATGCCATTGGTAGTTTGATAGGGATTTCACCGAATCTGTAGATTCAGTGCAATCCCTATCAAGCTTTGGGTAGTATAGTCATTTTCACAATATTGCTTTTTCCAATCCAAGAACATGGTATATATCTCCATCTGTTACTGTCATCATTGATTTTTTCATCAGTATCTTATAGTTTTCTGAGTACAGGTCTTTTGTCTCCTTAGGTAGGTTTGTTCCTAAGTGTTTTATTCTTTTTGATGTGATGTTAAATGGGATTGTTTCCTTAATATCTCTTTCTGACCTTTTGCTGTTAATGTGTAGAAATGCAAGACATTTCTATGCATTCATTTTGTATCCTGCAACTAAACCAAATTCACTGATTAGCTCCAGTAGTTTTCTGGTGACATCTTTAAGATTATCTATGTATAGTAGCATGTCATCTACAAACAGTGACAGATTTATTTCCTATTTTCCGATTTGGATTCCTTTTATTTCTTTCTCTTCTCTGATCTCAGTGACTGGGACTTCCAAAACTATGTTGAATAAAAGTGGAAAGAGTGGACATCCTTGTTTTGTTTCTGATCTTAGAGGAAATGCTTTCAGTTTTTCACCATTGAGAGTGATGTTTGCTGTGGGTTTGTCGTATATGGCCTTTATGATGTTGAGGTATGTTCCCTCTGTACCCACTTTCTGGAGAGTTTTTATCATAAATTAGTGTTCAATTTTGTCAAAAGCTTTTTCTGCCTCTATTGAGATGATCATATGGTTTTTATTCTTCAATTTATTAATATGGTGTATCACACTGATTTGTGTATATTGAAGAATACTTGCATCCCTGGGATAAATCCCACTTGATCACGGTGTATGATCCTTTTAATGTATTGTTGGATTCTGTTTGCTAGTATTTTGTTGAGGATTTTTGCATCTATATTCATCAGTGATATTGGTCTGTAATTTTCATTTTTGTAGTATCTCTGTCTGGTTTTGGTATCAGCGTGATGGTGGCCTTGTCGAATGAGTTTTGGAGTGTTCCTTCCTCTGCAATTTTTTGGAAGAGTTTGAGAAGGATGGGTGTTAGCTCTTCTCTAAATGTTTGATAGAATTCACCTGTGAAGCCATCTGGTCCTGGACTTTTGTTTCTTGGAAGATTTTTAATCACAGTTTCAATTTCATTATTTGTGATTGGTCTGTTTATATTTTCTGTTTCTTCCTGGTTGAGTCTTATGATGCCTTGTATTTCTTATGATGCCTTGTATTTCTGTCTCTTATGATGCCTTGTATTTCTGGGGTGTCCATTGTAACTTCTCCTTTTTCATTTCTAATTTTATTAATTTGAGTCCTCTTCCTCTTTTTCTTGATGAGTTTGGCTAAATGTTTATCAATTTTGTTTAAATTCTCAAAGATCGAGCTTTTAGTTTCATTGATTTTTGCTACTTTTTTCTTTGTTTCTATTTCATTTATTTCGTCTCTGATCTTTATGATTTCTTTCCTTCTACCAACGTTGGGTTTTGTTTGTTCTTTCTCTACTTCCTTTAGGTGTAAGGTTAGACTGTTTATTTGAGATGTTTCTTGTTTCTTGAGGTAGGATTGTATTGCTATATACTTCCCTCTTAGAAGTGCGTTTGCTTCATCCCATAGGTTTTGGATCATTGTGTTTTCATTGTCACTTGTTTCTAGGTATTTTTTTATTTCTTCTTTGATTTCTGCAGTGATCTCTTGGTTAATTAGTCACTTATTGTTTAACCTCCATGTGTTTGTGTTTTTTTTATGTTTTATTCCCTCTAATTTATTTCTAATCTCATAGCGTTGTGGTTGGAAAACAAGCTTGATATAATTTTAATTTTCTTAAATTTACTGAGGCTTGATTTGTGACCCAAGATGTGGTCTGTCCTGGAGAATGTTCCATGGGCACTTGAGAAGAAAGTGTAATCTGCTGTTTTTGGATGGAACGTCCTGTAAATATCAATTAAATCTACCTGGTCTATTGTGTCATTTAAAGCTTGTGTTTCCTTATGAATTTTCTGTCTGGATGATCTGTCTATTGGTGTAAGTGAGGTGTTAAAGTCCCCCACTATTATTGTGTTACTGTCGATTTTCTCTAGCTGTTAGCATTTGCCTTATGTATTGAGGTGCTCCTATGTTGGGTGCATATATATTTATAATTGTTATATCTTCTTCTTGGATTGATCCCTTGATCATTATGTAGTGTCTTTTCTTGTCTCTTGTAACATTCTTTATTCTGAGGTCTATTTATCTGATATGAGTATTGCTACTCAACTTTCTTTTGATTTCCATTTGCATGGAATATCTTTTTCCATCCCCTCACTTTCACTCTGTATGTGTCCCAAGGTCTGAAGTGGGCCTCTTGTAGACAGCATATATATGAGTCTTGTTTTTGTATCCATTCAGCGAGCCTGTGTCTTTTGGTTGGGGCATTTAATCCATTCACATTTAAGGTAATTATGGATATATATGTTCCTATTCCCATTTTCTTAATTGTGTGGGTTTGTTTTTGTAGGTCCTTTTCTTCTCTTGTGTTTCCCACTTAGAGAAGTTCCTTTAGCATTTGTTTTAGAGCTGGATTGGTGGTGCTGAGTTCTCTTAGCTTTTGCTTGTCTATAAAACTTTTGATTTCTCCATCAAATCTGAATGAGATCTTTGCTGGATAGAGTAATCTTGGTTGTAGGTTCTTCCCTTTCATCACTTTAAATATATTGTGCCACTCCCTTCTGGCTTATGGAGTTTCTGCTGAGAAGTCAGCTGTTAACCTTACAGGAGTTCTCTTCTATGCTATTTGTTGTTTTTTCCTTGTGTGCTTTTCATAATTTTCCTCTGTCTTTAATTTTTGTCTCTTTGATTACTATGTGTCTCAGTGTGTTTCTCCTTGGGTTATCCTGCCTGGGACTCTCTGTGCTTCCTGGACTCGGGTGGCTATTTCCTTTCCCATATTAAGGAAGTTTTCGACTATATTCTCTTCAGGTATTTTCTTGGCTCCTTTCTCTCTCTCTTCTCCTTCTGGGACCACTACAATGCAAATGTTGGTGAGTTTAATGTTGTCCCAGAGGTCTCTTAGGCTGCCTTTATTTCTTTTCATTCTTCTTTTGTTATTCTGTTCCATGGCAGTGAATTCCACCATTCTGTCTTCCAGGCCACTTATCCATTCTTCTGCCTCAGTTATACTGCTATCGATTCTTTCTAGTGTATTTTTCATTTCAGTTATTGTATTTTTCAACTCTGTTTGCTTGTTCTTGAATTCTTCTCGGTGTTTGTTCTTTAATTCTTCTAGGTCTTTGTTAAACATTGCTTGCATCTGTTCAATCTTCGCCCCTGTTCTTTATCTGAGGTCCTGGATCACTATCATTATTCTGAATTCTTTTTCTGGAAGGTTGCCTTCTCCACTTCATTTAGTTGTTTTGAAACACCTTCTTTTCACTTCTTGTCACATTCTTGTTTTAATTCAAGTAAGTAATTTATTAAGAAAGTAGAGTTTTGATACTTAATAGTATTAGCCAGACTCTCTTCATTCCAGAGGCACGTGTGTGGTATTTATCTGTCTCCTGTTTCTTTGTATTATTAGGGATTCAGGAATCTCAATGTAAAGAACTGTTTGCTCAGTGTCGGTCAGCTTGTTTGTCTAGTTTCTTGTGCAATTATTTGTGCTAGTGAAGTGAACACAGCAGAAGATTTGACAGGGTCATTTCATAGCTTGTTCTTTCTCTAGGATTAGGTTTACTTTATGCAAAGTATGACTGTATTTATAGCAAGAAGTCAAAACATTGTTACTTGCTCACATCAACTATTTTAAGGCATGGGGACTTTGTTTCTGCAGACAGCTGTGATGTTGCCTTACACGGACTCTCAGGGCAGTGCTGTCAATCTAGTAACAATGGCTATGACTAAGTCATTTGAACACAAGAATCGTCTTCTTCAAATGATACATATTCACCTACACAGATTTTCTCACCAGTTAAAATGATCTATTTTTTAGCTCTTACTAAAATTAGGGTCTTGAGTAGAGTTATCCTGCTGGCAAGACTCTGGCTCAGCGGACCACCTAGGTACTCTTATATTATTGTGCGTGTTCAGCGATCCCTAGGCTCAAGCATTCATTCTGGAAATTTACAGAGTTGTCTACAATGTGTAAACCAAAACCAGACACGATTCCTATCTCAAATTGCTTTCAGTTGAGTGAGGAGCAGGTAAGTAAAACAAATCGTATGCCCTGCCTGTACTCCCACTAGCCTGGACCCAGCCATGTGGAATGAGGGCTCAGACTGGAAGTAGAGAGCTGATGCAGTTATCACCAGGGAAATAAAACCTGCTTGAATACTTTATTTCCTCTATTTAGATTTATTTTTGTTCTTTTATCTCCCTCTCCATTTCTTTGGCCTGTTTATCCTGATGTTTAACTCCCAATGCTCAGGTGTCCAACACCCAGTGTGCAGGACTCCAAAATGTTAGGGAAGAAGGCAGTGTTTACCTTCAGGTGGTTGTCCAGACATCCACCCTGTTAGGTGAGGACAGAGACTACATCTTCCAGTACCATTAAAACTATGATAACTGTTAAATTCTCCATTATGCAGTATGCAGAAAGCAAACAGCATGGCTGGCTGAGAAGCAGCAGGAGGTTTTGTTTGGAGTTACATAAAAGTTGACAGAACTATTCCTCTAGTTTCTTCATCCTTTGGTGGAATCGTCAAGAAAATCTTGGCTCAGGTGTTATGCAAGACAAACTGCCCTGCAAGATCCCTGTATAGCACAGGGAACTATACTCAATATCTTGAAATAACCTATAATGGAAAAGAATCTGAATAAGAATAGATACGTATGTATAACTGAATCACTTTGCTGTACACCTGAAACTAACACAACACTGTAAATCAACTATACTTCAGTAAAAATGTTTTAAATATTTAAAAAGTATTCTGAACACTTTCATCGATTTAAAGAATGGAGATGCTTTTATTTGTAAAGTGCCGTTATTCCATTTGTCTATCATTTGATAAAATAACATAAAGAACACAAAGGCCTCAAAACTAAGGGGAGTATTCTAAGTTGGCAATACAGATGATTAGAAATATGCTTTTATTATATAATTTGTTGCTATCAAACAGAAAACTGCAAATCTAAAAATTCCCATGTAATTCCTACACCCCAGAGGTTGGCAAACAGTTTTTCTGTAAAGGGTCAAATAGTAAATAGTTTAGGTTTTGAAGTAATACAATCTCTGTCGTGACTACTCAACTGTGCTCTTATAACACGAAGCATCCATGATCAATGCATAAATAAATGGACATGGCTGTTTTCCAATAAAACTTTATTTACAAACACAGGTGGCAGGCTGCTCTGCCCTGTGGGCTGTGCTTTGCCAATCCCTGCTATGCCAAAAGAATGTATCCATAAACTTCCAAAGATTTCTTTTTTTTAATAAATATTATCATATCTTTTTGAGGAGACTTAAAATAAAGAATACATTAATGGATAGAAAAGAAGAAGAAGGAAATTAGATGATCCTAATGCCTAAGATACATTGATGCTGAGTTTTCAAGGGTGAGACACACAGATATGGATGCTACCATTAAGGAACTTACAGAAGTAGTAGTGAAAACAGGTCTTAATCAAATAATCAAAGAAATAAGGGAAAACTGCAAATGTGAAAATGCAGAGGTCTATAACTCTAAAAATGCCCCCTGAGCTTCCTTTAGCTACAGACTCTTGGACAGATGTATAAGAATGAATAGGCACTTACTATTTTTTTTACTCTGTTGAAGGGAGGAAAAAAATTTAGGAAAAGGAAAATAAATAAGAAATCACCTACAGTTGCTATGAAGGGGTCATATAGTAGGAAAAAGGTACTTTTAAGAAACTTAAGGACTTCCCTGGTGGTGCGGTGGTTAAGAATCCTCCTGCCAATGAATGGGGACATGGGTTCAAGCCCTGGTCCAGGAAGATCCCACATGCCATGGAGCAACTAAGCCTGTGCACCACAACTACTGAGCCTGCACTCTAGAGCCCATGAGCCACAACTACTGAGCCCACGTGCCACAACTACTGAGCCTGCGTGCCACAGCTACTGAAGCCCTTGCGCCTAGAGCACGTGCTCAGCCACAATAGAAACCACCGCAATGAGAAGCCCGCGAACTGCAACAACGAGTAGCCCCCACTCACCACAACTAGAGAAAACCCGCACGCAGGAACAAAGACCTAACGCAGCCCAAAATTAATTAATTAATTTTTAAAAAAGAAACTTAAATAATACCAGTATTGAAGAGAGAGAGAGACAGAGAGGGAGAGAGATTAGGAGTACATTGTGAAATGAGGTTGGAGAGGTAACAAGATCCTAAGTTATGCAAGGTTTTGTAGGTCATATTAAGAAGTTTTGGGACTTCCCTGGTGGCACGGTGGTTAAGAATCCTCCTGCCAATGCAGGGGACACGGGTTTGAGCCCTGGTCCAGGAAGATCCCACATGCCGTGGAGCAGCTAAGCCTGTGCACCACAACTAGTGAGGCTGCGCTCTAGAGCCTATGAGCCACAACTACTGAGCCCACACACCGTGACTGCTGAAGCCCGTGCACTCTAGGGCCTGTGTACCGCAACTACTGAGCCTGGCATGCGTGCTGCAACTGCTGAAGCCTGTGCACCTAGAGTCCGTGCTCCACAGCAAAAGAAGCCACCACAATGAGAAGCCTGTGCACCGCAACGAAGAGTAGCCCTGGCTTACCACAACTAGAGAAAGCCCGCGTGCAGTAATGAAGACACAATGCAGCCAAAAATAAAATAAATAAAAATTTTAAAAGAAGTTTCTCTTTATTCTAAGAGCAAATGGGGATCCAGGTGATTCACATGCTCAAATCTGCACTCTGACAAGATCATTCTCACTGTGGTACAGAGGACTACATTGAAGAATGATGGGGTATGTCACATGCTGGGGAGCAAGGGACTAAAATGGATTTTTAATTAGGATGGTGGAGGTGAATTAGCGTGTGGGGTTTGTGACATGTTCTGGAGACCTTTAGGAAGCAAAGTCAACAGAACTGGGAGATAGACTGGATATAGTATTTCAAAAATGAATAACTATGAAACAAAACCCCCATGAGTCTTAATATACCCTAAGTTGAGGATAGCAGAAATTGCTATTTGCCTAAAGAATGCCCATTCTCTCCTATTTCTTACTAATAGAACCACAGTTTTGATGTGAGTGACAACATGCTGAGACTGAAAAAATACTGACATCCCAGACTCCTTTGCAGACGGGAGAAAGGTGGGGACATGGAATAACACTCTGGTCAGTGAAATGTAAGTAGCAGCTATTGGGTGGATTTTCTGGAAATGATTGACATGGCCAGCATGTACTCATTTGCCCCTTGACCTTCTCTTTCTTTCTGCCTGGAATGTGTATAAAGTGGATGGATCTCTAGCAGTTTCTGCCAAGTATATAAACAAAAGTGACACTTTAAGAACAAGAGACAGAGAGCTAGAAGGAAACCCCTTGATTTTTTATAACATGATGACGGTAGTATACCAGCCCTGGACTGCATATGATACATATGACAGAGCTTCTTTACGTGAGAGGAAAGTAAACTCCACCTTGTTAAAAACATTATTATTTGAAGTTTTTGTAACTTGAAGCTGACCCAGTCTCTAACTGATATAGAAGATGTTCATTAAAAATACAATGTATCGGGCTTCCCTGGTGGCACAGTGGTTGAGAGTCCTCCTGCCGATGCAGGGGACACAGGTTCGTGCCCCGGT
Source organism: Stenella coeruleoalba (assembly GCF_951394435.1). Classification (NCBI taxonomy): domain Eukaryota; kingdom Metazoa; phylum Chordata; class Mammalia; order Artiodactyla; family Delphinidae; genus Stenella; species Stenella coeruleoalba. The sequence continues at coordinate 74,983,294 of NC_137147.1, forward strand.
CTGGGAAGATCCCACATGACGCGGAGCGGCTGGGCCCGTGAGCCATGGGCGCTGAGCCTGTGCGTCCGGAGCCTGTGCTCCGCAACGGGAGAGGCTACTACAGTGAGAGGCCCGGGTACCGCCAAAAAAAAAAAAAAAAAAAAATGCAATGCATCAGTGCATCAGAGTCTGATTGAGTAAGTGCCTAATAACCCAGATCTTCAAGGTGCTGTAGGTGATTCTGATATAGGTGATGTTGGTGGTTGAAGCTCTGGAATGTGGGAACCGCAGTTCTACCAACCTTTCGCCTGCCCTCCCCCACCTTTTCCACCAAGCATCACATAAGTACAAATGCACTTTCTCCACAAACACATTTTCAGTAGCATCAAAAATGTATCAAAAAAACTATTCTTACCAGAAGCAAGAATAAAATGGATGGAAAACTGTTATATATGTGATAATAGAAGTATCCACTTTCAAAACACAACATTTTAGGACCTGGTAGCTGAGAACATCTCTCACTTGTATGAGGAAAGCTTATGACTCCCTGATAAATTCCCATCTCTTTAATGGAGACATTGAAGCTTGGAAATCACACAACTAACAAATGGGAGAATCAGTTTCAGATCTTTGTCTCTACTACTCCAAAGATTGAGATCTTTGTATCTATTATTATACAACATTTTCACTTCTCAGCTTTAAAATGAAAAGTTTGGTTGAAAGAGTCCTAAGATCCTTTTTAACTCTAATGTCTGATGAATCTACTGTTAGAATTAGAGAAATGCAAAAATCCTCTCATGCATCTCAAAGCCACCTAAGTCCTGAGGGGGCTGTACATATAACAGATGAGACCTTCTAATACTGACAAGTCCTTCCTCATCCTCCACAAGTGACCTGGTAAAATTAGAGCTTGAAGGGTCTTTAGGCTCATGAGTCCAAATCCTTTGTTTAAAGTGAGGAAACTGAAGGCTGCTACACCGATGGTGTGCTTAAGGACACAGCGCCAGGATGGGCAGAGCTGAAGCTGGTATTTCAGTTTCCCGTTCTAAATCTCATGCCCTTTACCCTAGTCTAACATGCTGCCCAAAACATCAGGAATTTGACAGGCCTCCCTTTCCTGTTGCCAGCTGTTTGTAGACTCTCCTTTGTGGGAAGACATAACCACCAAGTCTACACACTGTTGCGGCTTCTAAGAGGCAGCTCTGGCAGGGTTTGCGTTGGGGCTGCAGTTGCCTGGTGAGCACTGTGTGTCCGTAGCACAGAGGTAAGTAGCAGTGTCTGCAGCCTGGGAAGCCGTGACGGACAGGGAACTGCCTTTGATGGAGTTGTCAAGCGTGACTCGCAGTCTTCCACTAAGCTTCTCTCTCTCATTTGAACGTATTAAAATCAGGTGGGCAAAGCCTCTCCTTGAATCCTGTCTGTACCCATGTAAGGCGTCTATAGCAGTTTTATAACTGCAGTTCATGGTGGCATTTTCACCCTCGTGGATGCTCAGGGCCTGAAGATTCTCTTCTCCTTGCTGGCTATTCACCCCTAGGCAGAAACACAAGGCCAGAGGCCAGGAGTCAGTCACTGCATTTTCACTCTCTAGTGTTTGCATTTCCTTCCATAATTTGGGGGTACATTTCCCAATTAACAAGAAGATTTTGCCCCTCTGTCTTGTGGGCTCGGAACTTTGGTCACCCTCTTCCCATCGCCAAGAGCCCCAACTCACTGGCCAGTTGAAGCCACAGAATCACCAAAGACACGGTCAGGAGTTTCTCCATTCTCCTTCCTTATTGGGATCACAGGAGACTCAGCTCCAGAGCCTGAAATGAAGCCAGGTTCCTCAGTCTAGTTCTTTTTTCTGGGTATATTTATCTAGTCCCTCTGGATCCCAGAGAGAGACTCAGGCTTCTTACTCAGCCAATCAGAGGGAGCTCAATCCTGCGCTTTCAATACAAACATGTTGATTTCAACCCAAGCAAGTCTGTGGAGAGAGGGTACTGCCATCTTGTGGTGGCACCGTCATCCTGCTAATAGAGCCGGCTGTGGAAGGTGAAGCGTTAGAGCTATACAGAAGAAATTACAAAGCTAGTCTATTCTCTGCCTTTATTACACTCCAGTTCTAGCCTAGAGTAAGAAGAGATACAGCTTAATTCATGTAAAAACTCAATTAAGAAAGAATATTGATGCCTGGTATTTACAGAATACCTCTGAGGAGCACTGTTAGGTTTCTTACAATCACTTCTGGTATTTTATATATGAGCTTTCTTTTCTTTTTTCTAATTTGCCTAATGCTGGAATGAGATTGTATATAAGTCAGGGTTCTTACTGGTGAGTAACAGAAGCTGACTCTGGCTGAATTAAGTAAAAAAGGAATAAGTTAATTAAGATTGGGTTTGCCTCAGCATCTCCAATAGGGTCAAATAACTGGAGTCAAAAGCTATCGAGGGCTTCCCTGGTGGCGCAGTGGTTGAGAGTCCGCCTGCCGATGTAGGGGACACGGGTTCGTGCCCCGGTCCGGGAGGATCCCACATGCTGCGGAGCGGCTGGGCCCATGAGCCATGGCCACTGAGCCTGCGCATCCGGAGCCTGTGCTCCGCTACGGGAGAGGCCACAATAGTGAGAGGCCCGCGTACCGCAAAAAAGAAAAAAAAGCTATTGAGTCACTCTACCAAACATTTATGGAAGAGTTAACACTGATCCTTCTTAAACTATTCCAAAAAATTGCAGAGGAAGGAACATCTCAGTGCTATCTGCTTCATCACTTTGGTCTTATGATCCAGCAGATCCAAAAATGATGCCTGGAGTGTCCATGGCAAATAGGATGGAGACATGGGAAACACCAACAGGAAAATTGCAGCATACTCCACTAGTATTGGGGGCTGTGGGGAATATATGCCCTTTTCTTTAAATATTGATTCTCCTTTTAAGAAACAGCTTCTGACTTGCTAATTGACCATGGCAAAGTCTGAATATCTAACTTAGGAAAAAACTAACTTAGTGACCATGCAGCCTGAACTTCCATCATGAACCAAGTGTTGTCCAACTACATACCTGCACTGTTGATAATGCCCAGCAGCAATCTATCATCAAGTGGAAATGATATATAAGAGACGGGGCTCAGTCATCCCCAGAAGATCCAGGTAAGCTGAATGAGTAAGCTCCTCAGATTCCTTTGACACAAACTCTTCTTCTTTTGTATACTCCCCCTTAACCATGTCTATAACCTTCTGGGGAGTTCCTTATAATCAGTTAATAAGGAACAAGAAAATCAAGCCTATTTTTCATATGGATTTGCACATTATTTTGGTACCACACAAAACTAGCACTATAGCCCACTGAAGGCTGAAGATGAAGGACAATCCCTCCACATCATCAGGTGATACCTTTTGGTTATTCATGTTCTCTAGAGTGAGAGATGGCCAGAGGTACTGATCTACAGTGATTCTTGGGCAGTTGCTAATGATTTTTCTAGTAAGAGACTTGGATGGAACAAGATCGGAAGATTAGTGCCAAGGAAATCTAGGAAAGAGGTATCTGGATGGACCTCTCAGAATGGGCACAGACTGTCAAGATAATTATGCACTATGTGGATACTGGCCAAGGGAAATGGAAGCTCTTAATAATGGAAAAAACAATGCACTCTACAGATGTGTCAGCATCTTTCCCCAGCCACCTCGATGCTTGGTCAGTGATCCCATGAGCAAAGTGGCCTTGCTAGCAGGAATGGAAGATATGCATGAAGTCAAAAACATTGATTTCCCCTTACCAAGCTTGACCTAGCTAATGCTGTCGCTCAGTGACTAATCTGCCAAACTCAGAGACTAATGCTGAGCCCCTGATATGGTGTCATTCCCCAGAGAGACTGCCCAGACACCTGATGACGAGTGGATTGCATTAGACATCTTCCATGATGGAGATGACTGAGATGTGTTCTCGCAGGAGTAGACACAGATACTTGCATATGGATTTGTCTTCCTTGCTCATTGTACTCTGCCAGTATCATCCTTATAAACTCACAGAATGCCTAATTTCATCAAGGGATTGCCCACAGTATTTCTTCTGAAGA